>NC_062283.1:67820221-69026271 GCF_902655055.1 Lutra lutra | reverse complement strand
CTGGTTTCTGAATGATTTATGCTCTTCTCAAACCAATAAAGAAGTTAATAATAACCGTATTTCTTTGAAGAACGTTTTCATTTCTTGTATTGTTATTTACGTGACTAATATAAATATAAGCCAGGTAAAATTACATAGTTAATGCATAACACATTCAAACAAGTTAGTGTAATTAAAAATACTAGCTGTATTATCAAAAGACCTAGGTCTTTCCTCATCTTTCCTAGGAGCTAGAAAATTACCTCTATAAGTTTTCTAGTCTCTATAATTTTCAGTCTAGAAATGTGGTCTAACTCACAACATTATGAAGATCAGATGTGCCCAGTGAGACTGCATTTTATAATGACCAAAAATGTACAGTATACATAAAATATTGGGAAGGTTAGAATTTCTGTAGACAAATAATAGTTTTAATGGTTCTTTTTCACTCATCCTGTACTACACTTTTCTGCTGCAGAAATCAACCAAATTCTCCATGAATTACAAAAATCACATTTATTTTTAACTCATGTTATGTGAAGTCTGCTGGATGGTTGTAGCTCAGGTAGTTGGTTCAATTTTTCTAGGCTCTGTCACTTTGACCGGTTTATAGGAAATCTGAAATGGGATGTCCAAATGAAAATATTCCCAAAGAACTAAATCAATGCATATATATTAAGAATGAATTTTATAAACATGCTTCCTTTTATGTTCTCTTTGCCCAAGACAGCACTGTAAGTAGCAAAATGTTATTCATCGCCCTTCTCAAACTAATCTGTTACGATTTTATAAACAGTCCCAAATTTCCATGCTGATTGTTCTAGAAAATCTGTGTTTTATTTCTTTCAGAGAGTCTCTGACTGCCAATAGCTAGACTTCTTTTTGAATTCTACTTCTTATAGTCATTAGTAAGATGAAATTAGTAACATACCACTTGCAGTATTAACATTCTGTCTCAAACTTGTTCTTCCAAAGCAACTTCACTAGATGTATTTTCTACCTCCTGCTTCAGCCAGGCTAACACTTTTAACTTCACCAAAACAAACTAGGGACCACTACTTTTTCAGTTTTTTTTAACAGTAAAATTTATAAGCCTCTAGTCAGGTTACCAAAGAAAAAAAATTACAAGACACAAATTACAAATATCAGAAGTTGGAAAGTGCCCATCACTACTGATCCCATGAACATTGCAACATTAGTAAATGAGTATTATTAACTCTATGCCCACCAATTTGATAACTTGATGAAATAGAACATTGTCTCAAAGTCATCACCTAAAGAAACTCCCACAAGAAGATGCATAATCTGAATAGATCTCTATCAAAACAACCAATTCAGAGATTAACAACCTGCCTAAATGAAATTACCTGTTACAGGTGGTTTTACCAGTGAATTCTGACAAACATTTCAATAATAATGATACCGGTTCTCTACAATATACACAAAAAATAGCTAGCAAACCCTTCTTAAGTCATTCTGTGAGGTCAGTTTTACTCAATTAACAAACTGGATGGCAACATGAAAAAAAGAAAAAAGAAAAACTACAAACCAGGAGGTTTCACAAAAACAGATTAAAACCTACAAGACATTAGTAAGTAAAATTCAACAATGTATGAAAAGAGCCAAACACCATGAACAAGTGGAATGAATCCCAGGTATATGAGACTGTATCAACATTTTAAAATTAATTATTATAATCCATCACATGTTAGACATGAAAAATTGTATGGATACAGAAGAATTATTTGAAAAATGCAATACCATTAATGATTTAAAAAAAAATCTTCCAACTAAACACAGAGGGGAAAGTAATCAAGTTGATTTAAATTAAAACTAATGTCCTATTTAGTAGGAGAAACCAGATACTTTCCCCCTAAGACCACCCACAAGGCAAGGCGATCTCCTTTCACTATCCTTACTAAGCACTGTATAGGAGTCCTAAAAAAGTACATAAAAGGGATGCAAGTTGAGAAGAAAAAGTAAAGGGCAAATGAGAGCACATGAGAAGCTGCTCAGTGTCTTAGGGCATTAGAAAATTGCAAACTAAAGCAAGACACCACTACGCATCTAGAATGATTAAAACCCAAAACACTGACAACACCAAAGTACTGACGAGAATGTGGAGCGACAGAAACTCTCAGCCATTGCTTGCACGAAACAGTCTGACAGCTTTCGTATAGAACACAGTTCGGAAGTTTTTTTACGAAGTTCGTCACAGTCTTATCACATGACCCATCAGTTACTCTTCTAAATACTTACTCACATGAGCTGAAAATTTATGTTCACACAAAAAGCTGCACATAAAGATTCTATAGATTCCTTCGTAATTGTAAAATATGGGAAACAACCAGAATGTCATACAACAGGTGAACAGATAAATTGGAACATCCTAACAATAGAAGATTATCCGGCAATAAAAAGAAACAGCTATCAAGTTTTGAAAAAACAGGGAGAAACCCTAAATGTTTATTTCGGAGAAGCCTGTCCACAAAGACTACATACAGTATCCTTCCAGATATATGGAGATAGTAAAAAGATGAGTGGTTGCTGGGGATTAAGGGTAAGAGTAAAGGATAAGTAGAAGGAACACAGGAAATTACAGGCAGTGAAAATAGTCTGTAGCACATCGTAATGGAATATATACATGATACTATGCATTTATCAAAACTTCCAGAATATACAACACCAAGAGTGAAGTCTAACAAAAACTATGTACCTCAGGAATGACAGCGTATCAGAAATGATTCAGTTTTAACAAAGGGATCACACTAACGCAGCAAATTACTAACATGGGAAACTATATGTGGAGGAAAAGGATGTATACCAAATTCACAGTTCCTCCTTCATTTTACTATAACCCAAAACTACTCTAAAATATAATCTATTAATTTAAAAAACTCATTTCCAGTCCCAGCTCCACATGTAAAGAACTTAGAATTTCTTGCTAAGTTATAACAAATAAAAACACTACACAGACTAAAAAATCAGTAACTCTTCATGGCTCTCTCAGAGAAGACAGGACACAGGGAAACAAATCACCTGCCCCCAGCACTGGAGACACAAACACAGCAGTAGAGGCTCCAGCAGAAATCACCACTGAAGGAGAACCAGGGTAGGAAAACCCGATGTGCAGTTGCTGAGTTCCTAGAGGCTGAACACAAACAACTCTGAGAGTTAAAAACTCCCGGGGAGAACCGTCATGGCCCCCACCAGATGAATCTCCAGGAGCTCGACCAGGTTTCCTCAATAAGTAATGGAGAAAACTTCCCCCTCTTGTGTTTTGGGCAGGGGGAGGGGGAAATTTGAAGTTGGTAAATGTAGATAATTATTCAGGATGAATATTCCTTCTACTTTAGTGAATGTTTGAAATTTTCCACAGTAATAAAAACAATGATAGAAAACTAAAAAAAAAAAAATCTTTTTTTGAAAAGGAAAAGAACTAACCAGAGCAAACTGCTTTCTCCTTAACAAAGCCTGCCCTCCAGGGAAACTATGTAACCAGAGTCTAACCTGCTGGGATGTTAGGAGACCCAGCTCACCTGCTGAAAGAAAAATAACCAAGTCCAGCCAGTCTAATTTTCTATGGGAAAGAAGGGAAATCGCCAAGTATAGACCATTCTAGCCATCCTGTACCACCTAAGGGAAAAGAAAAAAGCAAACGAAACAAAACTGAGAAATGCTTATGAAGTTCATAGTTCAGAAGAGACATACATTAACTAAAAGACTCACTAAAATATCATGAGGCTTAATCATAGGACTATAGAATGCTTCCCCTCTCCTCATACCTCATACTACAACAGCAAAGGTCTATTAATTATTTTTTAAAGATTTTCTTTATTTAGTTGACACAGAGAGAGAGAATACAAGCAAGCAGAGCAGCAAGCAGAGGGAGAGAGAGAAGCAGGCTCCCCACAAAGCAGGAAGCCCCACGTGGGGCTTGATCCCAGGACTCTAGCGTTACCACCTGAGCTGAAAACAGCCACTTAACCAACTGAGCCACCCAGGTGCTCTGCAAAATTCTATTTATAGCTGGTCCCTTTACCCAGTGCATCATGTCTGGCTATCAGGAAAACAAAACCAAAAAAAAAAAGCATACCAAAAGGGCAAAGAACACAATTTGAAGAGACAGAGCAGGCATCGGAAACAGGCATGGTAAGGATATTGAAATTATCAGACCAGAAATTTAAAACAACCGTAATTAATATTCTGAGTGTTATAATGGATGCAGGAGGTAGCACGCAAGAATACATGGGCCACGTGAGCAGAGAAATGGAAATCCCAAGAACCCCAAAGAAATGTTAGAGACAGAACACACTGTGATAGAAATGAAGAACACCTTGGATGGGCTGTTAGTAGACTGGGTGCAGCTGAGGGAAAAAATCTCTGCCCTTGAGAATATCTCAATAGGAGCCTCTAAACCTGGGGGATGGGGAAGCACCCCAAACCAGACACAAAACAATCAGTAGCAATAGCATCAATGTACCTCAGGATTGTCTACTAATAAATTCTCTAACTTCCACAAACTTGATGAAAAAGCCCTCAATGTACGTGCTGAAAAGGAAAGGTATTCAGTTTGTTAATTTCCAGTATGTTTTGTTTTATTAAAACTGAATACTGAAATGCAACAAATTAAAACATGAAACAATCCTTTTTGTCTTAAAGATAGTGGTAAATTACAAAAAAGAAAAAAAAAGAAAGAAAACAGGAACTACTGGCCAATGATGCATATGTACTATATAATAACTTCATATTTTCAATGGCACCAAAATTCTAGACAACCATAAAAAGAATATGTGTGTGTGTGTGTGTGTGTGTGTGTGTAGTTTTTGTAGGTTTTTGTTTGTTTTTTTAAAGTTTTTTAATTTATTGGACGGAGAGAGAGACAGCAAAAGAAGGAATATAAGCCAAGGGAGTGGGAGAGGGAGAAGCAGACCTCCTGCTGAGCAGGGAGCCCAATGCAGGGCTCCATCCCAGGACCCTGGGATCATGACCTGAGCAGAAGACAGCCACTTAATCAACTGAGCCACCCAAGTACCCCTGTGTCTGGTTTTCTGTTGGTGGATAAAACGTGCTAATTTATTGGTTATGTTCAAAGGATGGGAAAACAAGTGAAGAGTTTGGAATTGGGAAGACGTATTTATAGTTTAAATTGAAAAATAACTATAAAAGAAATTTTCATAGAAAATACAAAAGCATATTAAAATCATCTATTTCAAAGAAGAGACTATTAAAATAGAATGAAAGAGAAAACCTGTCATTGACAGAATATGCTATATTTAAGGTAAAATATTTTCAAAATTTTAAAATCGAAGGAATGTAAAAATATTTATTAACCAAATGAAAGGTGAATAGGGGAGACATTGGATTATATAATAAAAAATAGAATTAAGATATAAATCTTGACAGTCAGTACTGCTTAATCTTAACTGCAAAGAGAGGTTTGACCAAATTATATAGTATGTAAATTAGATCTCAATAAAACTGTTTGAAAAAAAAGGTTTCTTTTTGGCATGATCATTAAAAGGTAGCAAAGAAGAGCATTGTTTGACATCCAAGGACAGGCTGGCAATTGAAAGCCTACATTAATGTGTCACACCATTTCCTTTTCTTCTCCCCATTCTTTTTTTCTTCTTTTTTAAGATTTTATTTATTTATTTTAGAAAGAGAGAGAGAGCACACGAGGGGGGAGAGTAGCAGGGTGAGAGAGTTAGAGAGAATCCCAGACTCCAAGCTGAGTATGCAGCCTGACTTGGAGCTCCATGCCAAGACTCTGAGATCATGACCAGAGCCAAAATCAAGAGTCACATGCTTAACCTATTGAACCATCAGGGTGCCCCTGCTCCATTCTTCTCAAGCATCACAGGACTTCTATTTCTCCAACTTGGGTTAAAAGGGGAAGGATTTATGGTGCCCTTGAAGAGAGGCAGCCACCTGAGCTGGGATTACCATTGTGATCTGGTGATTCTGTATCAACAATATTTAAGAACAACAATGCCAGTTTCATTCTGATTTTCATCCTGTTCTTTATCTACCACCTGAACAGTTGACTCACCTAAATCAATATTTTTTCCCATTTCTCTCATTATCATTTTTATGTTTCTGTTAGCCTTCTTTGTTCTTTGGAATGGCTTCTCATTACTAAAGCAACATATGGCAGATAGGGTAGCAAGAGGTTGTTTCCTATGTGGTTTATCACCCTCTGAACATGAGGTTGAAATAAGGTGGCCCAGGCAGAAGGAACTGCCTATATCACAAAGTATGTGGTTGTTTGGACCCATTTTGCCTGGGTGATTGCTTGTTGTCATAAAATCAATCTCACCTTGCTTGTACATGTAACATTTTAAGGGCTTCAGGGGATATTTCATTACTTTAAAAAGGCAAGACAATCAAGGGGTAAAAATTTTCAGCATAAACTTGCTCAATTCATAACTTCATTCATTCCAAATTGGTCAATTCAATTACATCTAAATTCTAGAGAATTTTCTGTGTGTTGAGTTCTGCTGGGACTCAGCCTGACTAGACCATTCTGTTCAATTATGTCTACCATGAAATTGTAAGTCTCCCAATCAATTAACTAACAAATCTGAGAGAATGAAGATTTATCAGGGACTTGCTAATATTTTCAAACAAAGTGTCACACTCCTTTGAACTCTATTCACAGCCTTCTATGCTCACCTCTCTCCTGTGTCATATGCCTGGGAGTATGGCTAGTAACTAATGACCATAGCTGAATAAAATCATAACTGATTATAGTATTTCTCAAACTCCCAACAGAACCTTGTACAATAACACTTTATTCAATTGTCTGTTTTACCTACTATGACTGACTCTTTTCTACCATTTTCAGCAATTCTACTTACACTAAAAATCAATTAAGTACTAACCTAATTATAGACCTTCTCATCTCCTCCTCTCAATCATCCTTACTGTATGAATTTATTTTGCCAGCTCAACAGGAGTTAAAACTTTTCACTCATAAATAATAAGCAAACATACAAACAAACAACCCTCTACCACAGAAGTTTTGCTGCTTCATACTGAGAGTGGGTCAGCATCTGTCCTGGCATTGAAACCTGAGCTCTTTCTTCCCTTCTCCTTGCCTAACCACAAAGTACCATTGCCATATTGAGTTGTAGGTCTGAAAGTCAATCCCTCCTCTTCAAGATGCCAGCCTGTAAGATCTACAGTGATTAAATAGCAGCAGGGGTCTTGGGTTCTGATTGATAATCAAACTCATAAGGCACAATAGCCTTCACAAAGCACCAAGTTCATTAGCTTTCATGAAGGTTAAAGATCAGGGAACAGGGCGCCTGGGTGGCTCAGTGGGTTAAGCTGCTGCCTTCGGCTCAGGTCATGATCTCAGGGTCCTGGGATCGAGGCCCGCATCGGGCTCTCTGCTCAGCAGGGAGCCTGCTTCCCTCTCTCTCTCTCTCTCTCTGCCTGCCTCTCCATCTATTTGTGATCTCTCTCTGTCAAATAAATAAATAAAATCTTTAAAAAAAAAAAAAAAGATCAGGGAACAACATGCACAGTGGCCGAAAAGCAATTGTCTCTTGACTCTCAGAACCAGCTTCTGAATATTCCCTAAATTCCGTATTAAGATTATGGCTGAGATTTGATATTGGATTTTTTTTAATTTGTATTTATTTATTTATTTCCATGTGCACGCATGCGAGACAGAGAGAGAGAGTATATGCACAAGCCAGGGAAGAGGGAGAGGAAAACGGAGATGCAGACTCCATGCTCAGTAGGGAGCCTAATGCAGGGCTCCATCCCAGGACCCTGGGATCATGACCGGAGTGGAAGGCAGATGCTTAACCCACTGAGCCATCCAGGCGCCCCTGATATTGGCTTAAGTAACATGGAGGCTGACTGGTTACTCTGACAAAAAAGTTACAGTGTTATCATGGGGTGGAAACCTGATTAGAGAGGGTTAATGAGAAATAGAGGGGGCAGTATAGGCAGAAATGATAGATAATACTCTCAGTGAGATGTATAACAGAGGAATGGGCAGAGACTAGAAGCAAAGGTCAAGTCAGAAACGGCTTTGAAATGGAAGTATTTGCTGATGGTGATAAACCATTAGAGTTTATCTACTTATAAATAAAATATGCAGAAGGAAGAGGGAAGCGTCACCGGAATGATGTACTTGTGTAGGCAAGAAGTGAGTATTGCACATTGTTGGAGTACTTGGAATATTTCCAGATTGTTATCGTGTGTCATTATGCTACTTACTGTCATTTCAGGCTTCAGAAGAGATAACTAAATGCTAGCAACTCTTTGTTTCACCGCTAGGACTTTTGGTTCTTTTTTGAACATTTAGGGTTATAATTCTTGTTGAAATGCTTTAGGGTGAATGTTCATTCAGAGAAATGGGGAAATCCACTAATCATGTTCCTTACCATTGTCCTGTGAAGAAATGTTTCCCAAGATTTTAATTGCTCAGAGAAAACTAACAAAATCAAAATTGGTGTAAAGGATCCACGCACAGCTGGGATTTTCTAGGCACTTAGGCAGGAAAAAAATTGTAGCTCACATGACAACGGCACTGTAGTCAATGATTTCTGCTGAACTCCTTGCAGAGTATTCACTGGGATTGCAAGTGTGCTTAATACGCAGGAGACGAATGCAATCAGACAAAGAAGGGGACGGCCTTGCAAATAGGAGGAATGCTCTGCTCTGCTCTGGTTTGTAGTCCCCACTGTACTGATTGTGTTGATGGAGTTTTATTTCTCCCATTTGATCTTGCCTTTGTTGTTGATGACATTAATAAATTTTTCGGAGCCAAGCATCCAGGGATAACTAGAGAGATGCAGCTCATATCATGCATTACTAGGTTGATGGCAGAGGTATTATTAGCTGAAAATCTGCTCTCTCAGTACAAGACCAATGGTGGTGGGTACTAAGGAGGGCACATATTGCATGGAGCACTGGGTGTGGTGCATAAATAGTGAGTCTTGGAATACTGAAAAAAAATAAAATTAAATTAAGATGTTAAAGAAATAAAATTTAAAAGATTCAAAAATAAAAATAAATAAAAAATAAAGCAATGCAAAATGAAACAAAACAAAACATGGAAGCCATTCTTTTCCTTTTCTGTTATTTGCTTACCAGCAGTCTTGTTCTTGCCTCTAATCAGATTTCTTTGAGTCCAGAGCTATTTAAACATAGCCTGGGCACTCAAATTTGACCTTTTCTGTTTTTAAGCCCTTATTTGGGAGTAAATAAATGACTGAGAGTTTTA
This sequence comes from Lutra lutra, assembly GCF_902655055.1. Taxonomy (NCBI): domain Eukaryota; kingdom Metazoa; phylum Chordata; class Mammalia; order Carnivora; family Mustelidae; genus Lutra; species Lutra lutra. Next base: position 69,017,048 of record NC_062283.1, on the reverse strand, counting down.
CTGATTTTAAGTTAGAGCATAAGCAATCTGGCCACAGCTACCAGCATCTGGTATTTAAGGGAAGGATTTGACTCCAGCATTATGTTCTTTCGATTTCCCATCACCTAGCATAGATTTGACTGTAAATGGCCGCAGCAACGTGTATGTGACCCAATTTGAAATACGCCTTTCAAGCAACTTTGACTTTCTCAGCACTCTTGCGTTCCCAGTGATTTAAAGATCATGCTTTCCAACATGTTATTGGTCTCACATAGTAACAAAATCCCTCATCTAATTCCAATACATATTTACCATCTTTTTGAGATTACAATTTGTTTTCCAAATAAAAAATGAAATAAATTACAGTTTGAAATGTATCTCTCAAGATGAAATTCTGCCAAAATAGAATGTTCCGTAATTCATATGATTAGTATGGTTTTGCCATTTCTTTTCTGTGTGGCTCATTTTACAGATGATAGCGTGAGGCCCAGGCCAGCTCATTGATGTCAGGACACAGAGGTTATGGAGCCTCCTGTCCTATTAATGCTTCTACACAGCTACCAGGAAAAGACAACATGACCAAAAAAATGCCATGAGACATGACGTCTTCTAAAAAAAAAAAAAAACCCACCGCAATTTCTTTTTAAAGATTTTATTTATTTATTTGACAGGCAGAGATCACAAGTAGGCAGAAAGACAGGCAGAGAGAGAGAGGAGCAAGCAGGCTCCCTGCTGAGCAGAGAGCCAGATGTGGGGCTTGATCCCAGGACTCTGGGATCATGACCTAAGCCAACGGCAGAGGCTTTAACACACTGAGCCACCCAGGCGCGCCCCCCCCCCCCACCGTAATTTTTCAAATAGCTGCCCAATGTCTTCTTCAGAACAGCAGCAAATGTCAATGAGGACTCAAGTGTCTGTTCAGGGTAGAACCACTGTTGTTCAAACAGCAAGAGAAAACAGACCAGATGCTCTCTGGTGCTGAAGAGAGGAAGAAAGAAGGGCCACTGATTCTTCCTATTATTTCAGAGACAATATATCTCTTCTCTGAACTAGAAGATCAGTGTGACATTGGCTTTGCCTAAACTAGACTATTGGTGTGATGACAGAATTTAACAGGATGTGAGATTCTTAACTATTATCATCAAAGTGGCAGCGAATACTACCTTGCTATCATCTGAGCAAAACAGCCTGTACCGTCAGCCTTTACTGGCAGTGACAGCCTCTATCCCCAGCAATGTTTAAATGCCTCACAGAATTCAAAACAGGAGACTAGAGCTTGGATGTCTGGTTGACTTATCTGCATCCTTGTCTGGACATCATCTCATAGAAATAGTAGAACCTATGTGTTTGGAGAAACTTTGATTTTGTGGTGGGTGCTCTGATATAAGGATCAAAAAGAAGTTCAGATCTTTCTGTTTTTATCATCTTTATAATTCATATAAAAATGTTCAAGATATTGATGCAAGGGTTGGGGATAATATATAAGCAGAGGACTCAGTGCTGGTCCAAAGAGAAGAATTAGGTTCTTTTGTCTGATCTCTTCAAATGCTTCCTGGGCCCAAAAAGGATGGAATCTTTGGTTATACCATGAATGAAAATCACAAATACTACTATCCCTTAGTACTCTTTTTCAGCCTCCGTAGACTGAGATGAAAACTGTTCCTTTAAAAACCACCGTTTAGGGGCACCTGTGTGGCTCAATTGGTTAAGCAACTGCCTTCATTTCAGGTCATGATCCTAGAGTCCTGGGATCGAATCCCGTATCTGGGCTCCCTGCTTGGCAGGGAGTCTGCCTCTCCCTCTGACCCTCACCCTTCTCATGCTCTCTTTCTCTCTCAAATTAATACATAAAATCTTTTAAAACCATGGTTTAACAGAAAGGAGAGGAGAATACGACAAAACCACACCTCCCCGCGAGCTCGGGGCGCCTCATCCCACTGACCTCACTTGAATTTTTCCAGAGCAGCAATCACTGCCTGGTACTTCACGTGATTGTTTCTGTAGTGTCTCTTTCTCTCTCCAAGAATGGAAGGGCCAAATGGGCACAAATTTTGTTTTGTTCACTTTTGTGTCTCCAGTAAAACTAGCACGTAATATATACTCAGTGAACATCAGCCAAGTGAACGAATAAAGGCAGAAAAGGTTATTGAGTGCCAAGAAATGGTGGAGAGAAACACCGAACAATGAAGGCTAGAATTTATAAAGAGAAAAATGGACGCTGGTGATTTTGTTTTACCCCTTAGACTTCTCTCAGTTTGGTGGAGAATACTGATATGGCTGTGTATATAACATATACACATATCTGTTGAATATAATCTTGAAAAGGTTTATATTGTGAGAATAAATAGACATCAAAGGAGAGGAAAAGGAAGATACACAAATACAAGTGACATAAAAAGGAAAGAAGAAGCTATCTGCATCCAAATCCATTTTCTGCCCAACTCTTTTGCCTTCCAAGACACTATGCTTTACTAACCATCTCCTTAACTTCCTGGGGGTGGAGACCCTTGCTTATCTTTCTGATATGCAGGTCACTATAGTAACTGTGGTCCTTTGGCTTCTGGAAGTTAAAAACTCCCACCTCTTCACTGTTGCTTTGGTGTTCCATCTTTTCTATTGCTCTAAAGCCAAACTCTGTGATCGTCTTTCTTACCATCAGCCCTGACCTACAGAAGAAAGTCTGTACAGTACAAAATGGTATCAGTACCCCTTTCACCAGTGGTGTTCCTGATGACTTTGGTAAATGGATGTGCCCTCTGGGCATTCTTACAGAATATAACCCTCCATGGAGTGGTCTGGTCTCCCATAATATATTCCCTCCTGCAAAGGCACCTTTCTGAGCCATTTTGACTCCTTCTAGAACTGTATCCCAGGGAAACTCAGGCATTCCCACTTTGTTCAGTGTGGACAATCATTCTCTCCAGGCTTTGAAGGGCCGCTCTAGCAGTGAACTTGTCCTATTTTCTGGGTCTTCACTGGTTGTTAAACTCTAAATTGGGAAAGTGTCCCCAAGTCTATGAATTCTTGTTTATGCAGCCTCAAGTTCTGTCCATCTCTGCCCTGACACCCTTAAGCAAGCACCATCGTATTTCTGCTGGGACATATTAGCTCATCCCTGCACCTCCTTTGGAATGCTCATGACCAGTGACTAAGGTTCTTGATTAGTTTCAAAACATGCTTATTCTTGTTTATGCAATACTTGTTTCCCACTTATCTGTACACTCTTTGTACTTCTGACCTGGTCTCACTCTAAAAGCATTGTAAAGTAGAAAAAAGAGGTGGAAGAAAATCATGCTCTATTTTTAATAACCAGTTGACAAGGAAGACTCAGTGAGACATTTTCAGACTTAAAAAGAGAAACATAATACATGCATTAATATAGGGAAAGAACTTGCTTAAAATGGATAGAGTTACTATTTGTTTTATTTTAAAAGGGAGGCTTCATCAAATGAAAAGATAGAAAGCTGATGTCGTTTTTTAAAATATATTCACTTTAATTACATTCATTTATCTGGGAGGAAAATCCTTACCCTTTTAGATAGAAGGTGAAATGAAATATCACCTTTAAGAAGAAATACAATGTTTAGAGGTAACATAGCTATGAACTAGAGGAGTCTAATAAATGGAGACTTTCTATTGATAGTATTTCAACAAAAATACTATGGAATGTTGACCTTTAAATTTTCTCTTCAGTATTGCTTTGAATTTGAGTTGCTAGCACTCTTTACTTGCAATATTATTAGAAATGTACATAAATTTTGGAAAGTTAAAAGAGAACCCTGCCCCTGTTGAAACACTCATGCTTTGCTTTCTCCCTTGGAAACAGTAAATTGCAAAACACATTAAAGCAGCTAATTTCCTGCTTAAAAATACTAAATCACTTCCTCTGATTTCCCTTTTGTGCTTTGCTTAGAGGGAACTTTAATCCTGTGCCCTAGTAATGACAAGGTGGATACTTTGTGTATTTCTGTTAGGTGCTCTCATTAACATCACTTATAACCTCATGTAACAAAGACCATTACCCACAAGACAAAACAGAGACCGAGAAATGAAAAACAACATGAGATTTACAGAATAAATACATACATACATACGTACATACATACATACAAAAACTTGTCAGCCAGTCCTGAGTGATGGTACCAGTTACCCAATGCATACATTCATGGTTTCGTTTTTAGAGCAATGTTGTCAAAAGTTTGTTATTGTTTCATAAAAATCTTTTTTTTTTTTATTTTTTACTTCTATGTGTGCTACTTGTTTTATGTAGCCTACTGGTTTTATATAATCAGGTTTAAGTACTTTACATTAAATATTTTTGGTCTATATATAAATACTTGTGTATATTGATGAGTCAAATTTTAAAAAGATATAATTTATTCTAATCAACATGTTCTATGAATGAGAGATTTATTTTATTATTTAATTCATGCCCCATGAAATATTCTCCAAAGGTTTTTCTACCTTTTTTCTTGTGGAGGGGAGGGGTTGATAAGGTTGTTCAGTTGATATAACAATAGATTTATGGGAGCTATAATGCACATAAATAATGTCATAATCTCTCCTTACCAAAGGCATCTGAAGTTTTCCATGTCACATCTTCTATAAACCGTCCTGTAGTTTGGAGTTTTGGAGAATAATGATGGTGAGTTTTAAAATATTTTAAATGAATACAGTGTATTTTTTCTCAAGCTGGAAGTTCAATCTGTTCTTTTAGTTTTAGGTATCTTTCCTAGCTCATCAGTATGAGGTATGCACCACAGTGGATAAACTGAAATGCATCACTAAATAAAAAACAGGAAGTAAGTCAATGATTACCTTCCCTGTTGTATAAATATGTGAAGAAACATATTGAGCACACATCAGTTCCATCAACAATATCATTGAGTAATCTCTACCTGTATTTTTCCCAAATATTTTCTATATCTAATTTATCATACTTTATTTAATTTGAAGTGCAATGACTGACTCTCCCCCACAGAATAAGAGAGTCTGTGATAACCTTAATTTCAACATGTCAAGTCCTGTTTATTGATAACCTTGAAATGTTAGCTTATGTTCTAATAGCACAAATCCTTTATTTATATGATGAATTTGTAATTAATTTCCCAAACAAGGAAAATTTGAGAATAAAAGAAGCCCTATTAATTGTAATAAAAGAAGAGAGGGAATAACCCAGGACAATCCTGGACATAATGACTTCAATTATTAAGCATTGTTGACAGTTTACCAATATACCCATTTCTAAACTCTATGGTCCCAATTTGCCTTCTTTTTGCATTCATGATCCCTACTGTAGAGTCTAATTTAGACAAAAAGAATGAAGATGAACAGCAAAGAGTCTGTACCCAGACTGCGTTGGTTCAAATCTCAGTTCTTCCACTTACTATTTGTGATGTCTTGGGAAATTTACCTGAAGTCTCAATTACTTACTTCCTTTACCTTTAAGTGGGACTGAAGATTTCAGTAAATATTTCAGATATTTGTGAGGATTGATTAGGATATAAGATATTTAAGACTGTGCTTAGCACATAGTAAATGATTAATAAATATAAATTACTATTATTGGCTGAAATATACTACAGTCAATTCTGTATATAAAAATTGGAGGGGAGGTGGGGCGCCTGGGTGGCTCAGTGGGTTAAGTCGCTGCCTTCGGCTCAGGTCATGATCCCAGAGTCCTGGGATCGAGTCCCGCATCGGGCTCACTGCTCAGCAGGAAGCCTGCTTCCCTTCCTCTCTCTCTGCCTGCCTCTCTGCCTACTTGTGATCTCTCTCTGTCAAATAAATAAATAAAATCTTTAAAAAAAAAAAATTGGAGGGGAGGAAGCCCAAATTGTATTTTCTTATTATATTGTCTTACTTTTTCATAAACAGAAGTATTCATGGTAAATTAAGTATATACAATGAAGAATGAAGTTTTGGTAACTAGATATGAGAAAGAATCTCAATTTTTTTTAAAGATTTTATTTATTTATTTGACAGAGATTACAAGTAGGCAGAAAGACAGGCAGAGAGAGAGGGGGAAGCAGGCTCCCTGCTGAGCAGAGAGCCAGATGTGGGGCATGATCCCAGGACCCTGGGATCATGACCTGAGCCGAAGGCTTAACCCACTGAGCCACCCAAGCACTCAAGAATCTCAATTTTGCTCCAGTTTACATCCCTGCAGTTTTGTGTGTGCACATTGTAAGAGATGCTTATTTATTTCCAAAGACTTATTTTTATTCCTTTTTTTTAAATTAACATATAATGTATTATTTGTTCTGGGAAATCAGTCTGTGAATCACCAGGTTTACACATTTCACAGCACTCACCATAGCACATACCCTCCCCAGTGTCCATAACCCAGCCACCCTATTCCTACCCCCCCACCCCCCAGCAACCCTCAGTTTGTTTTGTGAGATTAGGAGTCTTATGGTTTGTCTCCCTCCTGATCCCATCTTGTTTCATTTTTTCCTCCCTACCCCCCATGACCTCTGCCCTGCCTCCCAAATTCCTCATATCAGAGAGGTCATGTGATAATTGTCTTTCTCTGATTGACTTATTTCATTTAGCATAATACTCTCTAGTTCCATCCACGTCTTTGCAAATGGCAAGATTTCAGGGGTTTTGATGGTTGCATAGTATTCCATTATATATATATACCACATCTTCTTTATCCATTCATCTGTTGATAGACATCTAGGCTCCCTCCACAGTTTGGCTATTGTGGACATTGCTGCTATGAACATTTGGTTGCAGTGTCCCTTTGGATCCCTACATTTGTATCTTTAGGGTAAATACCCAGTAGTGTGATTGCTGGGTCATAGGGTAGCTCTATATTCAACTTTTTCAAGAACCTCCATACTGTTTTCCAGAGTGGCGGCACCAGTTGCATTCCCACCAACAGTGTAGGAGTGTTCCCCTTTCTCCACATCTTCGCCAACATCTGTCATTTCCTTACTTGTTAATTGTAGCCATTCTGACTGGTGTGAGGTGATATCTCAATGGGGTTTTGATTTGTATTTCCCTGATGCCGAGTGATGTTGAGCACTTTTTCATATGACTGTTGGCCATGTGGATGTCTTCTTTGCTGAAATGTCTGTTCATGTCTTCTGCCCATTTCTTGATTGGATTATTTGTTCTTTGGGTGTTGAGTTTGATAAGTGCTTTCTAGATTTTGGTTACTATCCCTTTATCTGATATGTCACTTGCAAATATCTTCTACCAATCAGTTGTCTTTTGGTTTTGTTGACTGTTTCCTTTGCTGTGCAGAAGCTTTTGATCCTGATGAAGTCCAAATAGTTCATTTTTGCCCTTGTTCCCTTGCCTTTAGCAATGTTTCTAGGAGGAAGTTGCTGCGGCTGAGGTCGAAGAGGTTGCTGCCTATGTTCTCCTTAAGGATTTTGATGGATTCCTGTCTCACATTGAGGTCATTCATCCATTTTGAGACTATTTTTCTGTGTGGTGTAAGGAAATGGTCCAATTTCATTCTTCTGCATGTGGCTGTCCAATATTCCCAACACCATTTGTTGAAGAGACTCTTTTTTCCACAGGACATTCTTTCCTGCTTTGTTGAAGATGAGTTGACTATAGAGTTGAGAGTCCATTTCTGGACTCTCTATTCTGTTCCATAGATCTATATGTCTGTTTTTGTGCCAGTACCAGTGTCTTGATGATGACAGCTTCGTAATAGAGCTTGATGTCTGGAATTCTGATGTCACCAACTTTGGTTTTCTTTTTCAACATTCCTCTGGCTATTCAGAGTCTTTTATGATTCCATATAAATTTTAGGATTATTTGTTCCATTTCTTTGAAAACACTGTTGGTATTTTGATAGGTATTACATTAAATGTGTAGATTGCTTTAGGTAGCATAGATATTTTCACAACATTTGTTCTTCCAATCCATGAACATGGAATGTTTTTCCATTTCTTTGTGTCTTCCCCAATTTCTTTCATGAGTACTTCATAGTTTTCTGAGTACAGATTCTTTGCTTCTTTGGTTAGGTTTATTCCTAGGTATCCTATGGTTTTGGGTACAATTGTCAATAGGATCAACTCCTTAATTTCTCTCTCTTCTGTCTTATTGGTGTGTAGAAACGCAACTGATTTCAGTGCACTGATTTTATTTTTTTTAATACTTTATTTATTTATTTGACAAAGAGAGAGATCTCGGGGCACCTGGGTGGCTCAGTGGGTTAAGCCTCTGCCTTCAGCTCAGGTCGTGATCTCAGGGTCCTGGGATCCAGCCCCATGTCGGGCTCTCTGCTCAGCAGGGAGCCTGCTTCCCCTTCTCCCTCTCTCTGCCTGCCTCTCTGCCTGTTTATGATCTCTGTCAAATAAATAAATAAAATCTTTAAAAAAGAGAGAGAGAGATCACAAGTAGGCAGAGAGGCAGACAGAGAGAGGGGGAAGCAGGCTCCCTGCTGAGCAGAGAGCCCGACATGGGGCTGGATCCCAGGACCCTGAGATCACGACCTGAGCTGAAGGCAGAGGCTTAATCCACTGAGCCACCCAGGCACACCTCAGTGCATTGATTTTATATCCTGACACTTTACTGAATTCCTGTATGAGTTCTAGGAGTTTTGGAGTGGAGTCCTTTGGGTTTTCCACCAAAAGTATCCCATCATCTGCAAAGAGTGAGAGTTTAACTTCTTTGTTGACTTGGATGCCTTTAATTTCTTTTTGTTGTCTGATTGCTGAGGCTAGGACTTCTAGAACTATGTTGAATAGCAGTGGTGACAGTGGACATCCCTGCCATGTTCCTGACTTTAGGGGAAAAGTTCTCAGTTTTTCCTCATTGAGAATGATATTCACTGTGGGTTTTTCATAGATGGCTTTTCTGATATTGAGGTATGTATCCTCTATCCCTACACTGTGAAGAGTTTTGATCAAGTTTGAGTTTGATCTTTGATTAAAAAAGGATGATATACTGTGTCAAATGCTTTTTCAGCATCTACTGAGAGTATCATATGGTTCTTGTTCTTTCTTTTATGAATGTATTGTATCATATTTATTGATTTGCAGATGGTGAATCAATCGTGCAGCCCAGGAATAAATCCTACTTGGTCGTGGTCATGGTGAATAACACTTTTAATGTACTATTGGATTCTACTGGCTAGTATTTTGGTGAGAATTTTTGCATCCATGTCCATCCAGGATATTGGTCTGTAATTCTACTTTTTAATGGGGTCTTTGTCTGGTTTGGGGATCAAGGTAATGCTGGCCTCTTAAAATGAGTTTGGCAGTTTTCCTTCCATTTCTGTTTTTTGGAACAGTTTCAGGAGAATAGGTATTAATTCTTCTTTAAATGTTTGGTAGAATTCCCCTGGGAATCTGTCTGGCCCTGGGCTCTTGTTTATTGGGAGATTTTTGATGACTGTATCAATCTCCTTACTGGTTATGGGTCTGTTCAGGTTTTCTATTTCTTCCTGGTTCAGTTTTGGTAGTTTATGTCTCTCTAGGAATGCATCCATTTCTCCCAGATTGTCAAATTTGCTGGTGTATAGTTGCTTATAATATGTTCTTATAATTGTTTGTATTTATTTGGTGTTGGTTGTGATCTCTCCTCTTTCATTCATGAGTTTATTAATTTGGGTCCTTTCTCTTTTCTTTTGGAGAAAAAAGGCCCCTGGCCAGGGGCTTATCAATCTTATTAATTCTTTCAAAGAACCAGCTCCTAATTTCATTGATCTGTTCTACTATTCTTTTGGTTTCTACTTCATTGATTTCTGCTCTAATCTTTATTATTTCTCTTCTCATTCTGGGTATAGGCTTTCTAGGCTGCTCTTTATCCAGCTCCTTTGGGGGTAGGGATAGGTTTTGTACTTGAGAGCTTTCTTGGTCCTTGAGAAAGGTTTGCATTGCTATAGATTTTCCTCTCAGGACCACGTTTGCTGTGTCCCAAAGATTTTGAACAGTTGTGTTTCCATTTTCATTTGTTTCCATGAATTATTTTAATTCTTCTTTAATCTCCTGGTTGGCCCATTCATTCTTTACTAGGATACATTTAGCCTCCATGTATTTGAGTTCTTTCCAACTTTGCTCCTGTGATTGAGTTCTAGTTTCAAAGCATTGTGGTCTGAAAATATGCAGGGAATGATCCCAATCTTTTAGTACCAGTTGAGAGCTGTTTTGTGACCCAGGATGTGATCTATTCTGGAGAATGTCCCATGTGCACTAGAGAAGAATGTGTATTCTGTTGCTTTGGGATGGAATGTTCTAAGTATATCTGTGATGTCCAACTGGTCTAGTGTGTCATTTAAACCCTTCATTTCCTTGTTTATCTTTTGCTTAGATGATCTGTCCATTTCAGTGAGGGGGGTGTTAAATTCCCCTTCTATTATTGTATTATTGTTGATGTGTTTCTTTGATTTTGTTATTAATGGGTTTATATAATTGGATGTTCCCATGTTAGGAGTACAGATATTTAAAATTGTTATATCTTCTTTTTAGACAGACCCTTTAAGTATGATATAGTGTCCTTCTTCATCTCTTATTATAGTCTTTGGCTTAAAATCTAATTTATCTGAAATAAGGATTGTAACCCCAGCTTTCTTTTGATGTCCATTAGTATGATAAATTGTGTCCCTCCCCCTCACTTTAAATCTGGAGATATCTTTGGGTCTAAAATGAGTTTCTCATAGAGAGCATACCGATGGGTTGTTTTTTTTTTAATCCATTCTGGTACCCTGTGTCTTTTGATTGGGGCATTTAGCCCATTTACATTCAGGGTAACTATTTAAAGATATGAATTTAGTGCCATTGTATTGTCTGTAAGGAGACTGTTACTGTATATTGTCTCTGTTCCTTTCTGATCTGTTACTTTTAGGCTCTCTCTTTGCTTAGAGGACCTCTTTCAATATTTCCTATAGGTCTGGTTTGGTGTTTGCAAATTCCTTTAGTTTTTGTTAGTCCTGGAAGCTTTTTATCTCTTCTTCTATTTTCAGTGACAGCCTAGCTAGATAAAGTATTCTTGGCTACACATTTTTCTCATTCAGTGCTCTGAACATGGCATGCCACCAGTCCTTTCTGGCCTGCTAGGTCTCTGTGGATAGGTCTGCTACCAATCTAATATTTCTACCATTGTATGTTATTGACTTCTTATCCCAAGCTGCTTTCAGGATTTTCTCTTTGTCACTGAGACTTGTATGTTTTACTATTAGATGACAGGGTGTGGACCTATTTTTAGTGATTTTGAGGTGGGTTCTCCGTGCCTCCTGGATTTTGATCCTTGTTCCCTTCACCAAATTAAGGATATTCTCTGCTATAATTTGTTCCAATATACCTTCTGCCCCTCTCTCTCTTTCTTCTTCTGGGATACCAATTATTCTAATATTGTTTTGCCTTACAGTATCACTTATCTCTCAAATTCTCCCCTCGTGGTCCAGTAGTTGTTTGTCCCTCTTTTACACAGCTTCTTTATTCTCCATCATTTGGTCTTCTATGTCTCTAATTCTCTCTTCTGCCTCATTTATCCTAGCAGTAAGAGCTTCCATTTTTTACTGTACTCCATTAATAGCTTTTTTAATTTCAACTTGGTTAGATTTACCTCTTTTATTTCTCCAGAAAGGGATTTTATTTCTTCAGAAAGGAATTCTCTAATATCTTCCATGCTTTTTTTGAGCCCAGCTAGCACCTTGATAATTGTCATTCTGAACTTCAGTTCCCACATATTACTAATGTCCATATTGATTAGGTCCCTAACTGTTGGTAGTGCCTCTTGGGTTTTTTTGTTTTTTTTGTTTTGTTTTGTTTGTTCTGTTTTTTGTGGTGAGTTTTCCCCCTTGCCATTTTATCCAGATAAGAATGGGAGAACAAAATACTAAAAGGGAAACAACGACCCCAGAAAAATATACACTAACCAAATCAGAAGAGACCCAAAACCAGGGGGAGAAAAAAGGGGGAAAAAGAAAGAAAAATATATATATGTATTAGACTGGTGAATAGAACAGAGACGCACACTTGATTTTGGTTATATTTTGGTCTGTTAGAAGAAACTGCTTCCCAAAGTTTAAAAGAAATAAAAACATATATATATTACAAAGATAAAGGTAAACACAATGAAGGGATGGAATATGACTGTAAAGATGAAAATTTAAAAGTATTCTAAAAAAGGAATTGATAAGATAAGTTGGTTGAAAAAGAGAAAAAAAAGAGGAAAGAATGTGATCAGGCTGGAGACTAGAACAAAGCCATGCGCTAGATTAAAGGTATATTTTGATCTATTAGAAGAATTGTATCCCAACATTTTAAAGAAAAAAGAAGCCTACATATATACAAAAAATAAGGTTAAGTACAAAGTAGGAAGAGAATATGACTATAAAAATAAAAAATTTAAAAAGATTTTTTAAAATGTACTGATAAGATAATATAGTTTAAAAAGGCTAAAATAGGAAAGAGGAAAAATTAAAAAAATAGAATAAAAAAAATAAAATTAAAAAAAATTTAACTTTGAAAGACTAAAGAATCATGCGGGGAAAGCCATGAATTCTATGTGTTGCCTTCTCTAAGCTGTGGAGTCCTGCAGCTCTCAGTATCAGTGAACTTGGCTGGATATTCTTGCTGATCTCCTGGGGAAGGGGCCTGTTGCCGTGATTCTCAAATGTCTTTGCCCAAGGCAGATTTGTACCACCTTTGCCAGGAGCCAGGCTATGTAATCTGCCTGGTTTTGGTCTTGGAGCTTTTGTTCCCTAAACACTTTCCCCTTTTCGTAGAGTTTTGGAGGACGGGAATGAAAATGGGGGCCTCCCAATCTCCGGCCCCATAGTAGCTGAGAGCTCAGCCCCGCTCTTCAGTGCGCCTTCAGAGAAAAGTTGTCAATCCCTCCCGTCTTCCTTGCCCCCAGCTGTACTCCCTGCTCTTCCAGCCTGTGACCAAGAGTTTCTATCACAGAAGTACAGCCCCATTTGGAGTCTCCAAACCCAGCAGATCCCTGCTGTTCACTCCCACGCCAGGAAGGAGGGGGTCTCCACAGATCTGCCACTTGTGGGGACACTCCTTGAAGAGCAGTGGCCAACTGTGCCTGGGATCATGGTTTAAGGTAAGCCTGAGCTGAGAAACGATTCCTCGGCCCCATCTCTGGAGCTTGCTTCCCTACTCCAATACCTGGGAGCTCTGCCACCCTCAGACACCACTCATCTTTTTGTGACCCTGCGGGTCCTGTGATCACACTGTCCCTGAGAGAGTTCTACCCCCCACTGAACCTCTGGAACCACGTCTCTCAGTGGAGCAGACTTCCAAAATTTCTGATTTTGTGCTCTGCTGCTCTATCACCTGCCAGGAGCCGGCCTCTCCCCCCACAGTCTATCTTCCTGTAGGTTACCTTGGATTTACTTCTCTTCATGTCTCACCTTCCAGAAAGTGGCCGATTTTCTGTTCCTAGAATTGCTGCTCTTCTTCTCGTCTATCTCTTACTGAGTTAGTAGGTTTTCAGAATGGTTTGATAGCTATCCAGCAGAACTCCTGGGACAGGATGATATTTAGATCTCCTACACCCCCGCCATCTTGCTCCTCCCTCCACACTTAGTGTTTTATTCTATCCTCTTCCTTACTTCTCTGAAGGGAAAATAGAGTGGTGGACTGGTGCTTGGTTTCTGAGTTGAGGAATGGGAGACAAGAGATTTGAAAGAGCAGTGTTCATGCTGACATGGTGCTCCATGCCCAGGGAGTGAGGGTTTGAAGCTTGGACTTCAAAGCATTGGTGTTCATGGAGGATGTGGTCCAAGATGCCCGCACACAGAGTCCCTCAGTCCGGCCTTTTGAAGGGCAGCTTGAAGGTGGCTCAAAACCCTAGGGAACTGGAGGAATGATCTGGAAGGGACACCTGAGTGGGCCAGTGTAGACAAACCCAGGGAATTCCAGAGCTAAGGATGAACACGTTTCTGAGGCTGGAGTTGGCTTCTCTGTGAGCAGCATTGAGCTGGGGAGGAAAACAGTCTCTGGGTCTTAGGAGTCACTGTGTCAGCAGGTATGAGCCTGGCAGGGGAGTCAGATTAGAAAGCTGGGAGATTGTGAGGTTACAGTGGGTCCTTCACTCTTGATGCATAGGCCAGCTTGCTCCAGGGACAGGGCTCTGCTCCCCAGCCAGCCTTCCTGCTGCAGATGTGATAGGAAACTTGCTTCCTGTTGGGTTCTCCAGCCCTCGTCTCAGCAGGGGGGTTGGTGAGAAGCAGCCCACAGTCAGCATTCTGGATTCTTGCCCAGTGTGCCCCTTGCTTCCTCAGATGAGGCACCGCAGTTGTCCTCTCCTGGCTTCTGTGAATTCAGCCAGCAAAAGCTCTTCCTCCAGAACCACACTCCTGAGAAATCCTCCACTCTCCTGTGCTGTGTGCAAGAGGCCGGTTTTCATTTGGAACTGAAATCTCAGCTCCTGCCATGAGGTTCCAAGGCCATACAGCACACCAGTCTCCTTGAAGCTCTAGTTCCACATGGGGCCTGATGTGCGAGACTGACACCAATCCTGGGTAGCCCACTCCTGTTCTGCTGCTGCTGCTGCAGGTTCCTTCCTGAAAAGTGTGCAAAAAAGCCTGGTTTGTGATGACATCCTAGGAAAGAGGGACAGGTGCACCATTCTGCCCCAGCACAGGAGGATGCTGGACATCGATCACAGGTGGCTGGTGCAGGGAGGAGAGATGTCTGTTTCCAGGACCTTGGCCAGAGGGAGATTTGGACCTTGGGATACTTCTCTGCTCAGCTTTCTCAGGTGAGCACATCAGACAAGGGGAGGAAGTGTGTGTGCTCACCTGGAAGGTGTCTGGTTTCAGGTTTCATGTGTAAGTGAACTCCTTTTAGGGCTCATTTTCCTGATGGTCTTCAGGGTGCCATAGGGGGACCTACTGACCTGGGCATCCTGGCTCTGCAAGAGCTCTGGTCACCTTTTCCCACAGGGCTCTGGACTAGGAAATCGGAGGGAGTCAGTGGTGAAACCATCTTAGTAGATCTCTGTTTCTCCTTTGCCAAGATGACCTGGTCAATGTGATAACTGATCTGGAAATAGAAAGCAGGAGACAAGGCTAGGGTGCTGAAGGGGAAGGTGGCAGTGGTGCTTGCTATTCACATAGGGGCCAGGTGTGTCTCCACTAGGAAGGTGATGCTTGAGTCAAATCCAAAAAAACATGAGTTATATCAATGAAGAATCTTCTAAAAGGAAGGGAAAGCATATGCAAAGGCCCTGGGGCAGGTGCATACCACATATGTCCAGGTGCAGCAAGCCCTGTGGCCACAGGAGACAGCTTAGGACATGACCTCAGAGAGGTGACAGTAGGGTGACAGAAAGTCATGGCAGGGCTGTGACCCCATGGGACCCTGTTTCACTGGGCCATCCTGGCTACAGGGTTGAGAATAGATGATGCAGGTTGAGGATGGGCAAGGGAGGTCAATGATGAAGCTTTTCCAGGAAGTGAGGCAAGAGATGGGCTCCAGTATGTGACAGACAGGCAGCCTTGGAAGGAGGGATTAGTGCTACACTGGGTACCTATTGAAGGTGGAGCTCACAGGGTTTGCTGATGGGTTCAATATTGGGAATGGGGGAAAGGAGGAATTGAGGTAAGTCCAAGCTCTTATGGGTTGTCACGAGCGAGGCGAAAGAGGAGGTTTCTGGGGGTAACAGGTAGTCTGTGTTCCACCTGTTAAGGAAGATGCCTTTCACAGTGAACCTGCTGTTGTTTGTGTCCAGGAGAACTCGGAACTTCTACCCCTTCAGCAACTTTCAAGTACAAGTCTTCCCTACTTTTCTCAAAGTTCATGGTAAGACACTTGGCTTTTTCGAAAGATGTATGTTCTTACGCAGCTCCAGTAGCAGGAAAAAACCTGAAGAGGATTTCTCTCTCATGAAAAAAGTCAAAAAGTGTGCATCGCGTTCAGGATCTGTTTTGTGGGGAACCACCACAGAGGTGCCATGCACCCCAACCAGCTCCTTCCTGGGCACTGCTCTCCACGTCCAGCCACCAGCACTTTAAATTGTGTCTGTGAGCATCTGCTGTGCTTTATCTCCATTTATTTGGGGCATCCGTGAGGATGTTGTGTCCTGAGGCCTAAGAGGATCAAAGAGAAGGAACTTTTGGTGTCTGAGCACACTCACTCATTTTTCTGTAGAAATGAACAGTAATTCCTTTTTCCACTTATACCACTTCTGCTGTGAAAGGTTTCCTAGGAACACTGAATTTGTACGTAGCAGGGGAGTCTGTACCCCATCCTTCAGGGTTAGCTTTCATCTCTATTTTGCACAGAACATTCCATGACTTGTGGATTTTAACACTCAAACATGGCACCTTTGACTACCTTCACCCATTTCCCCTCACCATCTCTGAATTTGGAACCACCCATCTGTTCTCATTATCTATGTACTCAGTATTTTTTTTCCATGTGGAATGTCCATGAGAGCCTCTGGTGTTTGTCTTTCTGTGTCTGAGTTACTTAGCATAATACTCCCAAGGTCACCATTTCCAAGCCTGGTTATCGTGAATAATGCTGCCATGAACATGAGAGTGCACCTCTCCTTTGGAGGGAGTGTTTCTGTGTTCTCCAAAGAAATACTCAGTAGAGCAGTTACCGGGTCATGTGGTAGTTCTATTAATTTTTCCTGGAATCTCCACATCATTTGTCACAGTGGCTGCACCAATTTCCATTCCTACCAACAGTGCACAGGGTCCCCTTGTATACATACCCTTGATCACACCGGATATCTGTCTCTGGGACGATTGCCGTTCCCACAGTTGTGAGGTGATGGTTGATGGCTCTTTTGACTTCTGTTTCCCTGACTACAATTAGTGATGTTGAACAACTTTCTCTGTGTCAGTTGGCCACCTGTATGCCATCTTTGGAAAGTGTCTATTCACATATTTCTCAGTTTTTATTCAGTTTTTGTTTGGATTTGAAGGAGTGTTTTCTGTATTTTGGATATTAGCCTCTTCTCACACATAGAATATGCAGATATTTTTTCTCCTTGAGGAGGTTGCCTTTAAGGGTTTGATGATTTCTTTTGTCATGCAGAAATTTCAGCTTGATGTCCTTCCACTTGTTTATTTTTGCTTTTGTTGCCTTTGCTTTTGGTGTCTGATGTAAAAGTCTCTTCCCCAAAACCAGTATCAAGAAACTTACTACCTGTGTTTTCTTTTTGGAAGTTTATGAATTCAGTTCTTATGTTCAAGTCATTCATCCACTCATAATTTGTATGTGCAGTGTAAGAAAGTGATCCAGTCCCATTCTTCTGCATTTAGTGTCCAAATTTCCCAGTACCAGTCACTGAAGAGACGTCTTTTCCCATTTTATATTTTCTGCTGTGTCATAAGTTAAGACCATACATGTGGGGGTTGGTCTCTGAGGTTTCTACCTATCTTTCCTTCTTCCTTTTTCTTTCTTTCTTCCTTTCTTTCTCTTCTTTCGTTATCTTCTTTCTTTCATTCCTCCTTCTCTTCCTCCCTCCCTCCCTCCTTTGCTTCCTTGCTTCCTTCCTTCCTTCTTCCTTCTATCTGGTCTTACAGTTTATTTGTTGGGAAAATATTTTTCCTGTCAGAATATATGTGGACTTCATTGGTGATGTCTTCATACTCTTTGGTAGGACTTTTCTCTGAAAACTGTGTTTTAGTAAATGAGTAGCTGGATCTATAGCTTTCAACAGGTTGAACATTTGGGCAGAACTACTTAAGTAGTATCCTATTCTTCCATCAGACACCACATTGTGTCTGATTGTCGTCTTTTGTGATATTCTCAGTTGTGATGATGGATATCTATGTTTCCTTTCCTGTGGTAGGTTTATTAAGGTGAATTTAATTTTTCCTAAAAGTGTGGATTCTAAATCATCCTTATTTTATAATATATATGTATATAAAACAGCATGTTTTAAAAATGCATTTATTGGTAGCAAACATTGGAACAGGACATCAATATTATAAATTCCCATTCAGAGTCAAAAATTCTATCAGAGGGGCGCCTGGGTGGCTCAGTGGGTTAAGCCGCTGCCTTCGGCTCAGGTCATGATCCCAGGTCCTGGGTTCGAGCCCCACATCGGGCTTTCTGCTCAGCAGGGAGCCTGCTTCCTCCTCTCTCTCTGCCTGCCTCTCTGCTTACTTGTGATTTCTCTCTGTCAAATAAATAAATAAAATCTTTAAAAAAAAAAATTCTATCAGAGCTAAGATTAAATATACCTTTAATATACAAATGAATAAACTTTGCCAAAAGTACTATGATTATGTTTCCGAGATTTCTGTTGTGTTCCATTGTCCTGTGTGTCTGTTTTTCTGCCAGTACCATACTGTTTGATGACAGTACTGGCAGAAATCTATAATCTAGCTTGAAATTGGTACTGGCAGAAATTTGTAATCTAGCTTGAAATTGGAGTGTGGTGAATCCAGGTGGCTTAGTCGCTTGTTTGCTTGCATGCTTTCTTCTTTTCTTTTTTTCTTTCTTATTAGTGAGAGTATTTATTTATTTGTTTGTTTTTTAATTTATTTTTACTTATTTTACATTTGTATTCTAAATGTTTTTCTTTCACTTCTTTTTCATTATGATCATATAATATGTTATTTGTTTCAGGGATACAGGTGAGATCCTTCTGTTTTACACACCATACAGTGCTCACCACAGCACATTCCCTCCTCATGACCATCAACCAGCCACCCCATTCCCTCACCCCCCTCCCTTCAGAAACCCTCAGTTTTTTCCTGAGATTATGTGTCTCTTTGCTTTGACTCCCTCTCTGGTTTCATCTTGCTTCCTTTCCTTTTTCCTCTTCCCCTATGATCCTCTGTCTTGTTTCTTAAATTCCACATATCAGGGGTGCCTGGGTTGCTCAGTGGGTTAAGGCCTCTGCCTTCAGCTCAGGTCATGATCCCAGGGTCCTGGGATCAAGCCCCACATCGGGCTCTCTGCTCAACAGGGAGCCTGCTTCCTCCTCTCTCTCTCTCTGCCTTGCCTCTCTGCCTACTCGTGATCTCTGTCTGATAAATAAATAAAATCTTTAAAAAAAAATTCCACATATCAGTGAGATCATAGGATAATTGTCCTCTGATTGACTTATTTCAAATAGCATAACACCCTCTACTTCCATCCATGTCATTGCAAATGGCAAGACTTCATTTTTTTATGGCTGCATAATACTCAATAGTATATGTAACCATATATATCCACTCATCTGTTGATGGACGTCTGGGCTCTTTGCATACTTTGGTTCGTGTGGGCATTGCTGCTATAGCCATTGGGGTGCAGGTGACCCTTCAGATCACTACATTTGTATCTTTGGGGAAAGTACCCAGCAGTGCAATTGCAGGGTTGTAGGGTAACTCTATTTTCACCTTCTTGAGGAACCTCCACACTGTTTTCCAGGGTGGCTTTGTTGGGTCCATGGTCAAAGGAGCGAGACTGATACAAAGCGAAGGTCAAGCAAAGCTTTATTTTGCGCTAAGCATCGAGAATCAAACTGACCGGTCAGGGCCGTCTCTTACAAAGAGGCGACTTCTCCCTGCCTTACCGACTAACTTTTAAAGGTAAGGACCATGTGGTTGGGCCTGGCCATGCACAGGTGGCCAATGAGATTGTAACACACAGAGAAAGCTGCACAGTCATGCTAG
The DNA here is from genome assembly GCF_902655055.1 of Lutra lutra. Lineage (NCBI taxonomy): Eukaryota > Metazoa > Chordata > Mammalia > Carnivora > Mustelidae > Lutra > Lutra lutra. The sequence goes on along the minus strand of NC_062283.1, from coordinate 68,997,520 downwards.
GTCACACATGAGTGGCCAATTGAATTACAATACCCTAGTAGATATTTGAACTATCCTATCACCTTGGTCAGAATTGGCACCCAAAAGGCGCCCAAAGGGCAGAGCCCATACTCCTTGGTAGCTAGGGAGACAGTATGCGCCCCCACCAATTGGATACCTCCACCTGGCCTGGCCCACCCTTGTATTTGGGCTTTGTTACCTGGGACTGGTTTCCGGGACTTGTTTTTAAGTAAGTCCCTGGCTGGGAGCTGGGTGGATGATGGGGGGGCAGGGACAGCTTAAGTTTTACTGCTCAAGTTAAACTTTAGACAGCTTAAGTTTTACTTTAAACAACAAAATCACTGTTTAACCAGATGGCATCGCTCTGGCTAAATAGGCGCTTACAGCTTCACCAGCTTGCATTCCCACCAGCTGTATAAAAGGGTTCCCCTTTCTCCACATCCTCACCAACACCTGTCTTTTCCTGACTTGTTCATTTTAGCTATTCTGACTGGTGTAAGGTGGTATCTCATTATGGATTTGATTTGTATTTTCCTAATATTGAGGGATGCTGAGCACTTTTTAAGTGTCTGTTGGTCATTTGGATGTCTTCTTTGGAGAAATGTCTGTTCATGTCTTTGGCCTGTTTCTTGATTGGATTATTTGTTCTGTAGGTGTTGAGTTTGGTAAGTTCTTTCTAGATTTTGGATATGAGCCCTTTATCTGATATGTCATTTGAAAATACCTTCTCTCGTTCTTTTTGTTGTCTTTTGGTTTTGTTGACTGTTTCCTTTGCTGTGTAAAAGCTTGTTATCTTGATGAAATCCCAACAGTTCATTTTTGCTTTTGTTTCCCTCGCCTTTAGAGATGTGTGTAACAAGAAGCTGCTGTGACTGAGGTCAAAGAGGTTGCTGCCTCTGTCCTCCTCAAGGATTTGGATGAATTCCTGTCTCATATTGAGGTCTTTCATCCACTTGAAGTATATTTTTTGTGTGTGATATAAGGAAATGGTCCTCCATTTCATTCATGACTATGGTATGGTTTTCTGAGTACAAATCCTTTGCCTCTTTGATTAGATGGAGTCCTAAGTATCATATGGTTTGGGGTGCGATTATACATGGGATGGACTCCTAATTTCTCTTTCTTCTGTCACATTGTTGCTGCAGACAAGTGCAAGTGATTTCTGTGCATTGATTTTATATCCTGCCACTTTACGGAATTCCTGGATGAGTTCTAGCAATTTGGGGGTGGAGTCTTTTGCGTTTTCCACAGAAAGTATCCTATTGTATGCAAAGGGTGAGAGTTTGACTTCTTTGCTAATTCAGACACCTTTTTTTTCTTTTTGTTGTCTGATGGCTGAGGCTAAGAATTCTAGTACCTTGTTGAACAATGTGATGAGAATAGGCATCCCTGTAGTGTTCCTGACCTGAAGGGAAAAGCTCTCAGTTTTTCCCCATTGGGAATGATATTCGCTGTGGGTTTCCCATAGATGGTCTTTATGATATAGAGGTACCCTCTCTCCCTCCATGGTGAAGAGTTAGGGTCAAGAAGGGATGCATTAATTTGTCGAATGTTTCCTGCATCTATTAAGAGGATTCTATGGTTCTTGTTCTTTCTTCTATCAAGGTAGTGGATTCCATGGATTGATTTGTGGTTGTCAAACCACCCTTGCAGCCCAGGAATAAATTCGATTTGGTTGCGGTGAATCATCCTTTTAATGGGCTGTTGGATCCTATCCTACCTATCCTATTGGCTGGTATGTTGGTGAGAATTTTTGCATACATATTTCAGGGATAGTGGTCTGTAATTCTCCTTTTGGGTGGGGTCTTTGTCTGGTTTTGGGGACCAAGGTAATGCTGGTCTCATCAAAAGGATTTGGAAGTTTTCTTTCCCATTCTATTTTTTGGAAAAGCTTCAGAAGAAGAGATGTATTAAATCTTCTTTAAATGTTTGGTAGAATTCCCCTGATAAGCCATTTGGTGCTGGGCTCTTGTTTTCTGGAGGATTTTTGATGACTGCTTCAATTTTGTTGCTGACTATGAGTCTCTTCAGGTTTCCTTTTCTTCCTGGTTCAGTTTTTTTCATTTCTATGTTTCTGGAAATGCATCCTTTTTTTCAAGACTGCCTGATTGGTTGACATAGAGGTGGCATCCTATGTTCTTATAATTTTTTTGTATTTCCTTGGTGTTGGGTATGATCTCTCCTTCTTGATTCATGATTTTATTTATTTGGGTCCTTTCTGTGTTCTTTTTGAGAAATCTGAGCAAGGGTGTATCAACCTTATTAATTCTTTCAAAGAACCAACTCCTAGTTTCATTGATCTCTTCTACTGTTCTTTTGGTTTCTACTTCATTGATTTCTGCTCTGATCTATTTCTCTTCTCCTTCTGGGTTTAGGCTTTCTATGCTCCTCTTTCTCCAGCTCCTTTAGGTGTAGGGTTAGATTGTGTAATTGAGACCTTTCTTGGTTCTTGAGAAATGCATGTAGTGCTTTATACTTCCCCACCCCAGGACCACCTTTGCTGCATCCCAAAGATATTGAACGGTTGTGTTTTCATTCTCCTGTTTTTCCAAGAATTTTTAAAATTCACCTTGAATTTACTGGTTGACCAATTCATTCTTTAGTAGGATTCTCTAGCCTCCATGTATTTGAGTTCTTTCCACCTTTCCTCTTGTGATTGAGTTTCATTTTCAAAGCATTGTGGTTTGAAAATATGCAGGGAATGATCCCAATCTTTTGGGATGAGAATGAACATGGCAGCATCCCTATCTCTGGCCCCAGAGCTGAGAGCTTGGGACCCCACTACTCAGAGCACCCTCACAGAAAAGCAGTCAATTCTTCATGTCTCCCTGGTCTCTGTCTGCACTTTGTGTTCACCAGTCTTGTGACAGAGAATTTCTGTCTCTGGCACACAAACCAGTTTGGAGTCTCCAAACCCAGCAGACTACTGCAGCATGCTTAGACACCACTCCTCCTGGGGGAGGAAGGGGGCTCTCCCCAGTTGTGCCGCTTCTTGGGCCCCTTCCCAAAGAGCAGTATCCAAACTGTGCTGTGGATCACAGCTTATGGCAACCCCCAGCTTAGAGCCCACTCCTGGGCTCACTCTTAGCAGCTGGCTTCCCTGCTCCAATACCTGGGAGCTCTGCTGCACTCAATAGCTACTGGTCTTCCTGGGACCCTGATGATTCTGAGACCGCCTTGTCCCTTTGAGGGTTCCACCCCCTGCCCAGCCGCCAGAGCTACATCCCTAACCAGAGTAGACTTCCAAAAGTTCTGATTTTGTGCTCTGCTGCCCCTAGCATTTGGCAGTAGCCAGCTGACATAGGCTCCCTCTCCCCAGGGTTTATTCCCACCTATCAGTTTAGACTCACTTTACTCTATGTCCTACCTCGTGGAAAGTGGTCGCTTTTCTGTTTGTAGAGTTGCTGCTATTCTTTTCTTGGATCTCTGCTTGAATTTGCAGGTGTTCAGAATTGTTTGATACTCTCTAGCTGAATTCCTTGTGCCAGATGAAATGAAGGTGTCCTACACCTCTGCCATCTTGGACTCTCTCTCTCTTCTTCATTCTCCAGATTGCTTTGGGTTGGTGGACATGTTAACATTATTAGCTCTTCCAGTTAATGAGCATGGCGTATGCTTACATTTATTTGTGTCATCTTCCAAATCTTTGGCCCATACATTCACCCACCAACACACACATATTTTTCCTTCCTTTTCCACCACGTGTTCAGTATAGCAGGACTTCTTCATTCTTGGTTACTTTTATTCCTAGATTTTTTTTTTTCTTGATGCAAGTGTCAATGGCATTGCTTTCTTAATCTCTTTGTGAAAGTTGGTCATCAGTACATAGAAATACAAGTTGGGGCACTTGGGTGGCTCAGTTGGTTAAGTGTCTGCCTTCAGGCCAGGTCATGATCCTGGGGTTCTGGGAATGAGTCTGGCATTGGGCTCCCTACTCAGCAGGGCGTCTTTCCCTGACTCTCTACTGCTCCCCCTGCTTATGCCCTCTCTCTCTCTGTCTCTCTGTGCGTCAAATACATACATTCTTTTTAAAAAAAAGAAAGAAAGAAAGAAAGGAATGCAACATGTCTCTATATATTGACTTTGTATCCTGCAGCTTTACTGAATTTATTTATTCTAACTTATTCAAATTTGTTTATTTGTTAATAAAACAATTTTTTTTGTGGACTCCTCAGGGATTTCTACATATAGTATCATGTCATCTGCAAATAGTGACCATTTACTTTTCCTATTTAGATTTTCTATCTTTGTTCTGTTTTGATTGGTTGTTTTGTTTTGTTTTGTTTTGTTTTTGTCTAAATGGTTTGGCGAAGGCTTTCAATACGATGAAGAATGTAAGTGGTAAGAGTGGGCATCTTTATCTTGTTCTTGCTCGTAGTGGGAAAGTTTTCAGCATTTCACCTTTGAGTATATGGTCAGCTGTGGGCTTTTCATATAGGGCCTCTGTTTGGTTGAGGTATGTCCCCTCAGTACCCAGATGGTTTAGAGTCTTTATCATAAATGTATATCAAATCTTGTCAAGTGTTCTTTTTTCATCTATTATAACAATCCTAGGATTTTTATCTTCTATTTTGTTAAGGTGGTGCTTGCTATTGGTGGATGTGCAGATGTGGAATCATCCTTGCACCCCTGGAATAAATCCCAGTGGATCACATTGTGTGATCCTCCTGATGAATTGTTGAATTGATGTTGCCAATAATTTGTTGACGATTTTGCATCTCTGTTCATGAGGGATATTGATCTTTCCTTTTCTTGTGGCATCCATGTCTTGTTTTGGTAGCAGGGTACTGCTGCCTTCATGAAATGAGTTTGGACCTATGCCCTTCTCTCCTTTTTTAAAAACAGTTTGGGAAGGGTTGGTATTAATTCTTCTTCTACCATCTGGTTACAATTCCTCAGTGAAACTGTCTGGTCTTGGGCATTTGTTTCCTGGGAGGATTTGACTATCAAATCAATCTTTTTACTAGTGATCAGTCTGTTCAGATTTTTTTTTCCCCTTTCTAGGTTCATTCTAGGCTGTTGTTAGGAACTTAACATTTCTTCTAGGTTGTCCAAGGTGTTAGCCTCCACTTGCTCATAGTACTCTGTAACGATCCTTTGTATTTTTGTGATATTCCTTGTAATAGCTCAGGTTTCTTTCTCTTAAGTTTTTCATATTTTTAATTTAAATTCAGTTAGTCAAGGTACAATTTTTGATGTAATGGTCAATGATTCATTAGTTGCACGTAACACCCAGAGCTCATCACTACATGTCCCCTCCTTAATACCCATCACCCAACTACCCCGCCCCCCAACCTACCTCTTCTCCAGTTTGTTTCCTATGATTAAGAGTCTCTCGTGGTTTGTCTCCCTATCTGATTTCTTCCCATTCAGTTTTCCCTCCCTTCCCCTGTGGTCCTCCATACTATTCTTTGTGTTCTACATATGAGTGACTCCATATGATTATTGTCATTCTCTGCTTGACTGATTTCATTTAGCATAACCCCCTCCAGTTCCATCCATGTCGATGCAAATGGTAGGCATTCATCCCTTCTGATGGCTGAATATTATTCTATGGTACGTGTGTACTACATCTTCTTTATCCATTCATCTGTTGAAGGACATCTCAGCTCCTTCCATAGTTTGACTCTTGTGGACATTGCTGCTATGAACATTGGAGAGTATGTGCCCCTTCGTTTCACTGCATCTGTATCTTTGAGGTAAATATTCAGGAGTGCAATTGCTGGGTTGTACGGCAGCTCTACTTTTAACTTTTTGAGGAAACTCCATGCTGTTTTCCAGAGTGACAGCACCAGCTTGCATTCCACCAACAGTGTAAGAGGGTTCCCCTTTCTCCACATCCTTGACAACCATTGTTGTTTCCTGTCCTGTTAATTTTAGCCATTTTAACTGCTGGAAGGTGGTAGCTCATTGTGGTTTTGAATTCCCTGATGACAATTGACTGGAGCATTTATTCATGGACTGTTGGCCATTTGTCTGTCTTCCTTGGAGACGTGTCTCTTCCTGTCTTCTGCCCATTTCTTGAGTGGTTTCATTGTTTTGTGGGTGTTGGTTTGAGCAGTTCTTTGTAGATCTTTGATACTAGACCTTTATCCGTCATGCCACTTGCAAATATCTTCTCCCATTCTGTAGGTTGCCTTTTCGTTTTGTTAATTATTTCCTTTGCTGTGCAGAAGCTTTTTGAAGCTCCTTGATGAAGTCCTAACAGTTCATTTTTGCTTTTGTTTCCCTGGCCTTTAGAGACATGTCTTGTAAGAAGTTGCAGTGCCCAAGGTTGAAGAGGTTGTTGTCTGTGTTCTCCTCTAGGATTTTCATGTGAGACAGGAATCAATTATTTTTCTTTCCTCATTGTATTTGAGCCCTCTCATTTTCTAGCTAAAAGTTTGTCAGTTTGGTTTATCTTTCCAAAAAAGGCAGCTCATATTTTCACTGATCTTTTATCTTTTTAGTCTCCATTGGATTTATTTCCACTCTCCTTTTGTTATTTCCTTCTATCTACTGATTTGAGACTTTGCTTGTTTTGTTTTGTTTTTCCACTTTTTTCTTGTGTATATTAGGTTGGTTATTGGAGAGCTTTCAGATGGATTGATGAGGACCTGAATTTCTATGAATGTCCCCCTAAGAGCTACTTTGGTTGCATCCCATAACTTTTCATAGGTTCTCTTTTTCATTTGTCTCAAGGTACTTATAAATAGCCAAGGTCCCGAGTGACCAACTGGGTATTGGTGGTGGGTGGTGATGCAGGGCCTGTGGTCTGTCTCATCAAAACTTGTGGAATTCCTGTCTGTTGAATTGTGTGGAGATAGGTACACAGCAGTTTCTGGTGATGCACGAGAGTCACACTAGACCACCACCAGAGGGGCAGTGTGTGGTGGGAGCCAGTGCTCTGTTTCCATGAAAACCGATCAGGATGTGATTTCTCTCTCTGTCAAATAAATATATAAAATCTTAAAAAAAAAAAAAAAAGAAAGAAAGAAAACCGATCAGGATCTGGTGACTGTGATTCCTAGCAGAAGCATGGGGATAGGAGGGTGGTGGTGGTGCACACTTCCTAGGGTTGTGGTCAGCACTAAACTGGAGTCCACTGAAGTGAACCATGCCTGGCACAGAAGGCGCCCAGTCACTGTAGCTGTGGACACTGTGCCTGTGGCTACTTTCATGCCAGGGGCTCCCATGCTGCTGCCTCCTAGTTTTCATCATCTTCATGGTCATGAGCCTCTGCTCTTGCCCCATAGCCTGCCGGGGTACTGCCCTCCCTCCATCTGGCCCTCATCCTTTGCCTTGTACAAGCTGATGCCAAGGTAGCTGTCTCAAGAGGCAGCTCTGTCAGTCCCCTGAAGCACTTCCATCAATCCCCTGAGAGGTGAGGATGATTCCCTGCCCTGGAAGGAGGCTGCTGGTCCCCGATCAGGAGACCCACATCTTCCTTTTCAGCCTGGCCTGCCCTCCCTCCCCTCACTCCTCCTCAGGGAAGCTGTCATACTTCCTCAGGTGACAGCTGTAACCTTAAAAACCAATATTGTTTTGTGTTTCTCCATTCCTTAGTTCATCCATGGAATGTCTTTCAAATCTCTCAGTGGGTTTTCAGCAGTCCTGCAGGGATGTCTGCTCAAAGATGGGATGACCTTGGAGGGCCAGCCTTCCCTGCCACTGCCCTCTGCATGTCCCTCAGCCCTGGAGGCAGCTGCCCCACTGAGTGCTGGGGACATGAGCCAGCCCATCCTGAGCCCAGGCTGTGTCAGCAGTGTAGACTGATGTGTGCCAGGAGCAGTGGGCAGGTGGCATGGGCCAGGGCAGGCAGTATCTCTTTCTGATTCCTTCCCCCCCTCACCCCCAGAAGTAGCTCAGAGCAGCCTCCACACCCCACATCACGAGATCCCTTGACCTGCACTTCCAGCATTCAGCTGGGGAGCTTGGTGGCTTCCTCTTGCTTCTGTGTCCCATACCCACATACATGGCAGTTCCTGGATCAGGGGAGGGATCATACCGTTGTCTATACTTGACCCTCTTCCTATCCCACACTGAGCCCACCCACCTTTGTGTCTTCCATGGATGCACTTGGAAGCAAGCTTGTCCACAGGAAATCTAGTAGCCAAATGGATCCAAGTCATGACCACTGAATTAGTGATCCAGGATAGAGAACAAACCAGCTTTGAAACCTGTCCCACACTCTGTGACCATCTTGTACTAAAACAGAAACAGCAATAGCTTTCTGGATTATAACATGGCATCTTTCTCTGCTTACACTCTCTTGAATGCATAGGTGCTAATCCTGGATAAAAAGGGACCATGGCTCCTGTGGGCTAGGATTAACAGGTAAAATATAAGAATTTACTGAAAGTTGAATTGGAGGCATAGAAGGAATAAATAGTGATGAGAAAGTACTCCGAAGTAGGACATATGAACATTGTGTATCAAAGCTTTTTCAAATAGGTTACTGAAAGAAAAATCTTTTTTATTGTTTATTTTAATACCAGCCAAGTTAACATACAATGTTATATTAGTTTCAGGTGTACAATAGCATGAGTCAGTAATTCTATATAATACTCACTGCTCATCAAGAAAAGTGTACTCGGGGCGCCTGGGTGGCTCAGTGGGTTAAAGCCTCTGCCTTCTGCTCAGGTCATGATCCCAGGGTTCTGGGATCAAGCCCCGCATCGGGCTCTCTGCTCAGCCTGCTTTCCCCTCTCTCTCTGCCTGCCTCTCTGCCTATTTGTGATCTCTGTCTGTCAAATAAATAAATATTTAAAAAAAGAAGAAGAAGAAGAAGAAAAGAAAAGTGTACTCTTAATCCCCTTCATCGATTTCACTCAACCCTCCATTCACCCCCCGCTTTGGTAACTATCAGTTTGTTCTCTGCTGTTAAGAATCTGTATTTTGGACAAACTGAGGATTGATGGGGGGAGGAGGGTTGGGAGAGGGGGGGTGGGATTATGGACATTGGGGAGGGTATGTGCTATGGTGAGTGCTGTGAAGTGTGTAAACCTGGAGATTCACAGACCTGTACCCCTGGGGATAAAAATATATTATATGTTTATAAAAAATAAAATTTAAAAAAAAAAGAATCTGTATTTTGGTTTGTCTCTTTTTTCTCCTTTATTTATGTATGTTTGTTTCTTCAATTCTACACAAGAGTGACATCATATGGTATTGTCTTTCTCTGACTGACTGATTTCACTTAGGATAATCCTCTCTAGATCCATCCATGTGGCTGCAAATGGCAAGATTTCATTCTTTTTATGGCTGAGTAAATTTCCACTGTGTGTGTGTGTGTGTGTGTATGTGTGTGTCCATATCTCTCAGCTCATTCAGCACTTTATCAATGGACACTTGGGTTGCTTCCATACTGTGACCTTGTAAATAATGCTGCAAGAAATGTAGGGGTGCATGCATCCTTTTGTGTTATTGTTTTTGTATGCTTTGGGTAAATACCCAGTAGTGTGGTTGCTGGATCCTAGGGTAGCTCTACTTGTAACGTCTGGAGGACTGATTTCCAGAGTGGCTGCAGCAGGTTGCTGTTCCACCAACAGTGCAGAAGGGTCCCTTTTTCCACACCCTCCCAGCACCTGCTGTTCCTTGTGCTATTGATGGGAGCCATTCTGGCAGTATGTGCTAATATCTCATTATACTTCCGATTTGCATTTTCCTGAGCTTGGGTGATGGTAAACATCTTTTCATGGGACTGTTGGCCATCTGTATTTCTTCTTTGGAGAAATGTCTGTTCATGTCTTTGGACTATTTTTTAACTGGATTGTTTTTTGGTATTGAGTTGTATCCACTCCACATATTTTGGACACTACCTCTTTACTGCATAGGATATTTGCAAATACCTTCTCCCTTTTAATAGGTTGTCTTCTTATTATAACTTCTTTCTTCCTACTTCTTCTGCTGTGTGGAAACTTTTTATTTTGATATAGTCCCAGTTGTTCATTTTTGCTTTTATTTCCTTTGCCTCAGGAGATAGTCTAGAAAAATGTTGCTTTGGTCCATGTCAAGAAGTTACTGTCTGTGCCCTCTTGTAGGATTTTTATGGTTTCAGGTCTTCCACTGAGGTCTTGAAACTGTTTTGAGTTTATGTGTCTGTATGGTCTAAGGAAGCAAAATAATTGCATTCTTCTGTGAGTAGATGTCCAGTTTTCCCAGCACCATTTGTTGGAGAGACTGTCCTTTTTCTTTTCAATATTTTGCCTGCTTTGTGGAAGACTAATTGGCCACACCATTGCAGGTTTATATCTGAGCTTCTCTCCTGTTCCCTAGGTCGCTGTGTGTATTTTTGTGCCAGTGCCATACTGTTAGGATGACTATAGCTTGGTAGTATAACTTGAAATCTGGAATTGTGACTCCTCCAGCTTTGTTTTTCTTTCTCAACATTGCAATGGCTGTTCAGTATCTTTGGTGGTTCCCTACAGATTTTTAGGAGTGTTTGCTTGAGTTCTTTTTGTTTAACTGAATGTCAATGAGCCAACCTATAGTACATCATTAGTTTCAGATGTAGTGTTCAATAATAGATCAGGTGTGTATAACCCCCCAGTGCTCATTGCATCACATGCCCTCCTTAATGCCCATCACCCAGTTACCTCATCCCCCATCCACCTCCCCTCCAGCACTCCTCAGTTTGTTTCTGTAATGAAGAGTCTCTCGTGGTTTTCCTCCCTCTCTGATGACTTCCCATTCAGTTTTCCCTCCCTAAACCTCTGATCCTCTGTGGTGTGTCTCCTGTTTCACATATGAGTGAATACATGTGTCAGTTGTCTTTCTCTGATAGACTTATTTCACTGGAGCATAATACCCTCCAGTTCCAGCCAGATGGATGTGATGGTAAGCCTTCATCCTCTCTGATGTCTGAATAATATTCTGTTGTAGATATGAACCACATCTTCTTTTCCATTCATCTGTCCGTGAACATCTGGGCTCTTTCCATAGTTTGGCAAGAGTGGATAATGCTGCAATGAACATAGGGGGCAGGGCAGGTGCCACTACTTTTCACTCAATCTGTATCTTTGGGATAAATACCTGGGAGTGCGAATGCTGGGTTGTAGGGTAGCTCTATTTTTAAATGTTTTTAAGTTCTGGGCAGTCTCCACAATGGATTCTATCTCAGGAGTTCTGACTCCCATCGGCCCTGCTCCTATGGGGTTCCCCCACTGGACACAGAGGCTCTTCCATGGAGATTCCCCAGGGCAACACTGGACTAGTCAGTGTCTTCAGGGTGTGCCCCCAAGCCATCTGATGTGGCTGAGGGGCCATGAGCAATTCTGAACCCAAACCAAGGTTTTGGCTTGCACACAAATAGCAGTGCCTGGGTGAGGCCTTCACTGCAACTGCTGAGCCAGCTTAGTGAGGACCTTGCCCAGGACACTAGCCCCACGACACTGTGAGGGCATTCGGAGTCCACAGTGAAGTCATGCAATGCGACAAGGGTAGATGATGCAAGGTATTAATTCCCACCATACAATGCAAAAAACATTTAAATGACAGAATAGTAAGTAGTTCAATGTACTCTATATAATGGCAGTGATGGGAAAAGGGAACGATGGCATCAAAAAGGGGAGTGGGAGTTCCAAGAAGCAGGATAGAGTCATAAAGGGGTAGGTAGGGGGTGTCTCGTGGAGGAAGGGACCAGGAGGCTTTCATGGGTTCCAAAGGGTAGCATCAGGGTGTGCACTCTGCCTGACCCACAACCCCCAGGACACTAGGGCATTCTAGCTCCAGAGGATCTACAGAAATGCAAATTGGCCTGAGTAGAGCAGCTGTGGTCTCTCTTTGTTCCTGGGTGTGGTTCTTTCTCTGCTTCTGGAGGCTGTTGATTCTCCTTTGTTTTCCTCTGAGCTGCAGTATTTTGTGTGGATTCAGGGCTGTTAATTGACACAAATTCTTCCTGCAGAGAAGTGGAGTAGAAGCCATCCTTGTTTCCTAAGTAGACCTGAAGAGATTCCATAGTAGTAGCCCTTTCCCAGGCCCCTGGGCCTTCATGTGCTCTCGAAGTTCTATTCTTAACAGGGTGAAAGAATTACTTCAGTTTTTTAAAAATTCAGCAAAGTCACACTTTTCATCATCTCTACCATGATCTGTAAACATTGAATGAACAAGGTTTGACAGGATGAAGGAAGAATTGGCTTTGCAGTGGGGTTTGGGGCACTGTTGCCCCCATGTGGCCACTCTCCAGATAGCACGTGGCCGAATGGGTTCGGATTTACTGGATTCAAGGGAGAGTAAGACCGAAGAAAGTTGGTCCCTGAATTCCTTAGCTCCTGAAAACCATCCTCTAATTTATGAGCAGTATTCTAAATTGAGTATCTCTTAACTAGGTATTAGGGTTAGGGTCAAGGTCAAGTTACATACATTAACTATAGGACAGCTTCTTGTATGTCAATCTTACCTGCCTGAGGTGTTTTTAAAGAATACAATAAGAGAAGATATAGTCACCAAAGCACTGAGCACATGACCTGTCCCCGGAAATAGGTCACTAAACACAATGATTGTTTCATCTTAGCTGAGGACCAGGAGATGGGCCTATATGTGCTTGGCAGGTAGCATCTGTGGCCAGCTGGCCATCTCCCTCCGACAGCCACACCCAGCTCAGCCCATCCTCCGCTCTGCTCAAGGGCAGTAAACAGACAGACCAGGTGCAGGTGGGACTCCCTCCTGTCAGGCATGGCTTGCTTCCAACGGTAGAGAAGTGGGTCAGCTCCCATGCACATGACGTGTTCCTTTGTTTCCTTGCTGTCAGCCTCCCCTTTCTGTCATCCTGGTCCTGAACCTTTAGCTCCTGTGAGAACTTGGGTTTGCAGATTTGTGTTGACTTTTCAAAGTGTAGGTCTGTGTTCCTTCATTCACTGTATTGGGATTGGAGATGAAGGTGGGAAAAGTCATTCTGCTGTGAAAACAGCCAAAAGAAATATCAATGTGCTCTGCTGCCAGCACCATAGGTTTGAAAGCCGTGGCCCACTACGTACTTCATGTTCTACACAATCAGCTTTAGGGACTCACAGATGCATGTGACATGAAAGCGTACTGTAAGAAATTTTGTTACCGAACTTTTGCCTTGCAAGAGTTAGTTTAGGGTCACCACCTCTCACCTGTGCTGTCATTTCCAGTCTGGCCAATGCCCAGTCACACTGACATGTGTAGCCACACAAGGGCACAGCTGTGACATCCTCCTGGAGCACCCCTGGTCCCCTTGTCCCCTGGTCTGGCCAATCCTGCATACCCCCAGTCCTCCAGAGGATCCCTCATCACATCACAGCTGTGATCACCCTCCTGGAGCATTCCCGTCTCCCACCCCCAAGGTTGTCCAATCCTGTACACCCCCAGTCCTCCTGAGTGTCCCCTGTTGTGGCACTTGTCACACAAGGCTGCCACTTGTCTCTCAGTCTGTCCTTTCTGCTTGGAGTAGATCTCTCTTACAGATGCCTGGCTCGGTGACAGGTGGATGAATGGTTTTGGGATCTTTTGTCCTGGAACAGAAGGTGTCCTTCAAATCCCTCATGGGCAGGGGAGTCTCTGCCCCTCTGTGTGCCCCCAGCCTCAGTGGAACCTAGTGTCCAGGACAAGGGACTTGGGAGTCCTCGCAGATGAATTTTGTTCTATGAAGGTGGCTTCCTTCTGAGATCACTATGCAACCACATTGTGTGGCCATTCCTGGGGGACAGAAAGCACGCTACTGTATTGTATGCTCACCCTCACAAGTTCACACTTACACCTCCGTTTCTGAACATCACTACCATGGAAATGACAGTGAATTTCCATTGGACTGCAGACTTGTAGACGGGGCATTCAAGGTGTCAGTAGAGGAGGATGGAGATGGTGCTATGGCTAAAAGGATGGAAGTCCTTGCCTCTGGAGGTGAAAAAATTAGATTTGCCCCAGAGGCGCTACATTCTACTCAAATAAGGGACATGATCCTACGATCTTTGAGACCAGGGATTGACAAAGACTTTTCTATAATGTCTTCTGTAAAGATTTTCTGTTAGGTGTTGCAGTCCACATGGTGTCTCTGACAATGACTGCACTCTTGCACTGTGGCTTGAAAGCAGCCACAGACCATCTATAACTAATGTTCTAGCCACACCTGATTACGAGAATATAGGGGGAGGTCCAACTGGCCCACAGGTGGTAGTTTCCCACACCCCAGATCTGCAAAGTGTTGGATGATAGTGGAGAGGGCTCTTCCTTTCCAGTGGCAGAGTGGGAAGACACTGTGATCTATCCTGCCTGAACCCGGCCCCTGTACTTGAATGAAAAGAAAGATGATAGTGAGATTGGCCAAAAGTTAAGGCCTCAGGAATCCCCCCCCCATTACTCTGACAGCCTCGAGTTTCCCCCACCATGTTTGTCTGTGGTGGAATTCAACATAGGTATTGTTTAGCTGAGTCAGTCCCCACTGCCTTGTGGTTATATCTTTCAGGTTATATACCACACTGAATCTTGTTCAGACCAAGACCATGAGCACATTTAGGGTTCTCCTGAGTTAGAAGAGGATCCAGCATTTGTGGGCTTCAGGACGAATCTGAATGAGCCCTCAGCAATGTTATTGTTGTGCCCGAGTTTTCACGTCTGAGAGACCACCAAGGAGCCAAGCACCGATGCAATCACATGAGGGTTTATTTGACAAGCTTAAGCTTGGGCCCAAGTATACACGACACAGTGGAGTAGGGACTTGGACCCCGAACCAGATTACAGTCAGAGTTTTTAAAGGCAGAGTAGGGGTGGACTCGGCAGTGGGTGAGGACAAAGGGAGTTATGGATGATGTAAGTCTCTAAGGAATTTTGGAAGCAAGGTCTCCAGGACCTTGAGGGGCTAGCTGTTGTCTGAGGAAAAGGTTATTCATTACCAATAATAAAAATCTTCCTGTGAGACCCTTTAGATGTATATCAGTGGGTCATATACTTGGGAATGATTCTCAACACTATCTTGGAGGTTTAGAGATAAAGTTTCCTAAAGGAATTGTTAAAGTAGACTTACAGGATTCTGGTCGTACCTGTCGGGGTAGGGGTTCGGTCAGGCTAGGATTGTCCTTAGCAAAATCTCAGCGTGAGGGCAGTTAAGTCCCCAGGGTAGAGCCACTCTGTCTGTTTCAAGGGCTTGTCAATAGGTGAGGAATTTTAATGATTTTCTTCTCCCTCTGTTTCCCACATCAGCTAAACTTGAGGTGGGATGGCCTTAATTTTCTCGGCCTCCACAGTTATGGGGCACCTGGCTTCCTGGGCCCTCTGTGGCACTGGCACGGGCCTGTCCTAGGCCACAAAAAACATAGCTTTTTCCATCTTCTCTACCCTCTGTCAGCATCTGTGTTTCCTACCAACTGTGTCTTTGCAGACAAACTCTGAGATGGCCTATGGCTTGGGACTCTACTGACATCTCAGAGTCTCATTATAACCACTGCCAGAGGTTTCTGTGGCCCTGACCTGACCTTTGTTCCCAGAATATGCTTCTTGAAGAGTCCCGTGAGAGCCTGGGAGTCCAGGAAAGATCTGTGGGTACAGAGGCAGGATCACCAAGGGGGTTAATGGAGGGCATGAGGTTCCGGGTTTGTGGTCAGGGGAGCTGCCAATGTTGGCAGTGACCTCAGTGGAGCATGCAGTTTCTCCTGTTCTGAGGGTTCTGTGCAGCTCCAAAGGGCACGGTTTCCTCCTGGGGGGCAGGAGGACTCCTGGGGTGTGACTCAGAGGTCCCCAATCTGGGGGGCTTCAGGGCCAGGACTGGGGACAGAAGCCTGAGAACCCAACCCAGGGTTGGGTTTCAGGCCAAGGGGCATGGAGGCCTCACCTGCCGGTAGGTCTCCCAGGGGGTATGAGGAGAGGGAGGTTGGGTAGGCGTTCGGAGGAGATCTGGGCCACACATGGGCCACACTGGATGCAAGCCTCTCAGACAGGCTTCCGTCCATGACCAAGCAGGACCCTGGGTCAGGCCTAGGTGGCTCCCACGAAGGCCCCCGCTGCTGGGAGCGAGTTCGACCGGGGATTCCAGCCAATTCTCATGAGCTTTCGGCCCAAATCAACATTGATTTGGGCCAAAAGCTCATGAGAATTGGCTGGCATTGGGCGGTGATTCTGGCCGGGCACCCACCCAGTGTTGGGAGCGCTTTCTCGCTAGGTGCATGTTGTGGCCATGTGGTCCATGAGATGGGCCCACGTGGCTCCCCTGAGGGCCCCCATGGAGGCAAGCTCCCTGGGGTCTGTGATGTGGGAGGGCGTGAGCCTGAGCATCACGTGGTTCGAAGGGGTCGCCATAGGTCAGGGTGGCCTGAGGGGGACATGCAGGTTTCTCCAGGTATGAGGGTTTCGCGCAGCTCCCAATGGCACGGTTGCCTTCTGTGTGGCAGGCGGAGTTCTGTGGTATGGCTCAGGGGTCCCCAATCTGGAGGGCTTGGGGGATAGGCCCCTGGGAACGGAAGCCTGAAAACCCAACTTAGGGTTCAGGTTAGGGCCTAGTGGCATGTCAGGCCCAATCTGCCAGTGCTGAGACTGGCACCCCAGAGGGCTGAGCAGAGGGAAGTTTTGGCCATGTGTGCACCTGGCTTTTAGAGCACTTTCTCACATGGTTCGGGCCACGACCACTCAGGACCTGGGGCCAGGCCCTGTCGGGTCCCCTGAAGGTCCATGTAGCTGGAAAGGAGTTTTCTGGGGGTTTCTGGCCAATTCTCATAAGCTTTCTGTCCAAGTCGATATCAATTTGGGCAGAAAGCTCATGAGAATTGGCCAGCATCATGCAGCAATTCAGGCCACACTCGTGCCCGCTGTTGAGAGCGCTTTCTGGCTACGTATGTGTTGCCACCATCTGGGAACTTGGGCTGGGGACACCCAGTTTCATGGGAGCTGAAGTCAGAAGGAGATTCTTTGGGGATTCTCCTGGATAGAGGCATGCTGGTGGTTTCAAGGGGCTTGGCGTCAGCAACCCTGGGGTGAGTTTCATGCCTGATGCTGGGTGAGTCAGGTTATCCCACAGGTTTTCCGTTTCCTCCTTAGGAAATTGCTGGCAGATGATATTCTGCTTAAAGCAGAACCCACCTGCACTGTCAGTGGGCATGCGGGCTGTTGCAGCCACTCTGGAAAAAAGTATGGTGGTTCCTCCAAGAGCTAAAAACTGAACTCTAGGATCCAGCAGTTGCACTCCTAGGTATTTACCCGAAGTACACAAAAATGCACATTTAATGGGGTACAAGCATCATGATGTTTATAGCAGCATTATCAACAGTAGCGAAACTATGGAGGGAGTCCCAATGTCCATTCACTGAGGAATGGAGAAAGAAGATGTGGGTGATCTATATCTATATCTATATCTATATCTATATCTATATCTATATATCATCTATACACAATGGAATAGGACCCAGTTTCAAAAAGAATGAAATCTTACCATCTGCAAGGATGTGGGTGGATCTGGAGTGGATTAAGCTAAGCAAAATCAGTAGGACAAGACCAATACCCTATGACTTGACTCCTATGGAATTTTCAGAAAGAAAACAGATAAATATAGTGAAGGGAGAAAGATAGGCCAATGAGGAACAGACTCCACCTTAGAGCACAAACCGAGGATTGCTAGAGACAAGGGTGTGGGGGAAGGTTTCAATGGGTGATGGCTATTAGGGAGGGCAATTGCTGTGATGAGCTCTGGGTGTTCTATGCAAGTGAGAAATAGCGAAATCCTATCCCTGAAGCAAAGGATTTACCACTGCACAGAAACAAGTTGGAATTGAAGTCAATGAAGAAAAGAAGACCATGTTCTGCTTCATGAAGAGTGAGGTAAAAATGGAGTGATTTTCACTCTCCTATTCTGTAGACGATCATTTTCAAATACACTGTGGTAGGATACGCTAGTTTATTTTTGCATAAGGAATCCTCAGAAAGCTGCCATGGGGGGCACCTGGGTGGCTCAGTGGGTTAAAGCCTCTGCCTTCAGCTTAGGTCATGATCTCAGGGTCCTGGGATCGAGCCCCACATCAGGCTTTCTGCTCAGCAGGAAGCCTGACTCCACCACTCTCTCTCTGCCTGCCTCTCTGCCTCTCTGCCTACTTGTGATCTCTGTCTGTCAAATAAATAAATAAAATCTTTAAAAAAAAAAAAAGCTGCCATGGAAGATACAGATCTCAGAGCATGTACATGGTCCATTGATACATTCCTTAACAGTCTGCCCAGGTACACAGGTAGGTGGAGAGAAATGTGACAGAAGAGGAAAGGAGGTGTTAAGCATTCAGGAGGTAGCCTTCTCCCTTTCTCATGAAAGACTTGGGCCAGTGTAATTTTGGAAGAAGGAGGGAGATCCCAGAGCTCTGCGGCAGAGGGAGTTCCAAGTCTGCCTTGAGCTGACAGGGGTCCCTGAGGTGAGCTAAGCTAAGGCATGATCTGCCAGTGCTGGGGCCGGTTCCCTGGGCTGCTGAGTTGAGGGCAGGGTCAGGAGGTATGTCAGGCTGTGGGTTTGTAGCCAGGGAGCTACAGAAGGTGGGGGTGTAGGTTTCAGGGGGACATACAGGTTTCTCCAGCTCTGAAGAGTTCTGCACAGCTCCAAACGGCACAGCTTCCATCTGGGTGGAAAGCGGACTCCTGGGGTGGGGCTCCTGGGTCCCAAATCTGGAGGGCTTGGGGGAAAGGCCCCTGGAAATGGAAGACTGAAAACCCAACCTAGGGTTCAGGATAGGGCCTAGTGTCACGGCAGGCCCGATCTGCCAGTGCTGAAAATGAAACCCCAGGGGGCTGAGCAGAGGGAGGGTTTGGCCACTCCTGCCCCTGGCTTTAGAATGCTTTCTCACAGGGTTTGAGCCCCAACCACTCAACCACTCAGGACCTCTGGCCAGCTCAGGTGGCTCCCCTGAAGGCCCCCACAGCCAGAAGTGACTTCCGCCAGGGGTTTCCAGCCAAATCTCATGAGCATTCTGCCCAAATCGATATCGATTTGGGTAGAAAGCTCCTGAGAATTGGGCATCGTTGGGCGGCGATTGGGGCCGCGCCACGCCGAGCTAAGAGCACTTTCTTGCTAGGCACATGTTGCAGCTGTGCAAGACCATGAGCCGGCTCCTGGAGCCACCCCCCCCCCCAGGCAAGCTCCCCAGGGTGCAGAGGTGAGTTAGGGTGTGAGCGTGAGCCTCAGTCTCTAGCTTTTTTTTGGCAGAAGGGGGCTCCGAAGGTGAGGTGGCCTGAGGTGGGCATGCAGGTTTCTCCCACTCTGAGTGTTTCCTGCAGCTGCCTAAGGTATGGTTTCCTCCTGGGTGGCAGGCGGTGCCCTGCCATATGGCTCAGGGATCCCCAATCTGGAGGGCTTGAGGGCCAGGACTCTGGGGACGGAAGCCTGAGAACCCAAGTCTGGGTTAGGGTTTGGGCCTAGGGGCATGGCAGGCCCCAGCTGCTGATGCTGAGGCAGGCTCCTGGGAGCACTGAGTAGAGGGCGGGTTTGGCCACCATTCAGAGGCGACTGGGGCTGCACGTGCACCTGCCCTTTAGAACGCTTTGTCGGGGGACACCCTGCAGGCCCTGGGCTGAGCCCAGGCAGCTCCCAGGAAGCCAGTTCACTGGGGCTTTCTGGCCAATTCTCACGAGCTTTCTGCCAAATCGACATAGATTGGAGAGTCAATGTGACCACTTGATTAAACAGCCTACAAAAGGTAAATAAGTGATGAGTATATATTAAATATACCATTCCAGATTTGAAATTCTATTAAAGTTGCTTCATTTAAGTCTTCAAGCAGCAGAGTAAAGTCTTGAACATTCTAGAGCCAAACTTCGGAGGAATTTTTTTAAAATTATTTTTTAAATGTACTGTGCTCTATTTATAGGTGTTCTTGTCCAGGACAAGATATTTTTAAAAGTCTAGGGCAAAGCCAGCTTGGTAATATGCTTCAGGGAAAGCTAGGGCAGGGATAAGGATAGACATGTAGATCAATGGAATAGAATGGAGAGTCCCGAAATAAACCCTCGCATTTAAGCTCAATTGATTTTTGACAAGAATGTTTTTTTCAACAAATGGTGCTGGGACAACTGGGTTGACCATGTGCAAAAGAATGAAGATGAATTTTTAACTCATAACAATATACAAAAACTAACTTCAAATGGATCAAAGACCCAAATTGAAGAGCTAAAACTATAAATCTCTTAAAAGAACACATAGATGTAAATCTTCATGACTTTGGGTGAGGCAATGGTTTCTTAGCTATGACCCCAAAAGCAGTAGAAACAAAAGTAAAAATAGATAAATTGAACTTCATCAAAATTAAACACTTCTGTGCTTCAGAGAACACCATCCAAAAAGTGAAAATGGAAGAAAATGTGCAAAAAAGATCTGAAAAGGAACTTGCAAATAGAATGTATAAAGAACTCCTACAACTCAATAATAAAAAGACAGATAACCCAATTTTAAAATGGACGAAGGATGTGAATAGACATTTCTCCAAAGAGATACACAAAGGAGCAGTGAGAGGGCGCCTGGTGGCTCAGTGGATTGGGCCTCTGCCTTCAGCTCAGGTCATGGTCTCAGGGTCCTGGGATCAAGCCCCGCATCGGGCTCTCTGCTCGGCGGGGAGCCTGCTTCCCCCTCTCTCTGCTGCCTCTCTACCTACTTGTGATCTCTCTCTCTGTGTCAAATAAATAAATAAAATCTTTTTTTTTTTTTTTTTTAAAGAGTAGTGAAGACATAAGAAGATACACAACACTAACCATCAGGGAAGTGCCAGTCAAAACCACTATGAGACTCTGCACTCACCAGGCTGGCTGTAATAAAAAAGACAGTTAACAAATGTTGACAAGGACATAGAGAAACTGTCACCTCCCATTCTGCTGCTGGGCCACAATGTAAAATGGTACAACCACTGTGGAAAACCATCAGGAAGTTCCTCAAAAGTTAAATGTAAAGCTGCCCGGTGACTCAGCAACTTCCTGGATATCTCCAGGAAGAACTAAAAACATATGTCAACCCAAAAACTTCTACACAAATGTTCATGGCATCACTGTTCTTAACAGTCAAAAAGTTGAAACGACCAAAATATCTATCAACTGATGAATGGATAATACGTAAAATGGAATTACATTCAGCAATAAAAAGAAATGGAATAGGGCCCCTGGGTGGCTCAGTGGGTTGAGGGTCTGCCTTGGGTTCATGATCCCAGTGTCCTGGGATTGAGCCCCAAATCAGGCTCTCTGCTCAGGGAGTGCTTCTCCCTCTACCCTGTTCCTGATCTATCTCTCTCTCTCTCTCTCAAATAAATAAAATCTTGAAAGAAAGAAAGAAAGAAAGAAAGAAAGAAAGAAAGAAAGAAAGAAAGAAAGAAAGAAGAAAGAGGAAAAGAAGGAAGGAAAGAAGGAAAAAAGGAAGGAAGAAAGGAAGGAAGAAAAATGGAATAGGAGGTTATGTAGAGCAGTGCCTTCTTGACTGGGTTGAGGCAAATACAGAAAACAGGTGTTGTGGGATGCCTGGGTGGCTCAGGCAGTTAAGCCACTGCCTTCCACTCAGGTCATGATCCCAGGAACCTGGGATTGAGTCCCGCATCCGGCTCCTTGTCCAGCAGGGAGCCTTGCTTCTCTCTCTGCCTCTGCCTGCCACTCTGTGTGCTTGTGCTCGCTCTCTCTGACAAGTAAACAAATAAAATCTTAAAAAAGGAAAAAAGAAAACAGGTGTTGTGATTTGTCCTCCTCTGTTTTCTCCTATTCAGAGAAAAAAAATAGAGTACTCAGAGTTAGAGGATAAAGACACAGGAATGTTGAGCTAAGGACCTTCCTAGAATTCATAAAGTACAGTCATCAGAGAAAACTTTCCTAGAGAAAAGACTGGAGCCTGGAAGGAAAATGGTGACTATGAAGAGGATGTTGTGGTAAATGATCCATAGCAAAGAGGTGGTCAACTCCAATGATGAAAAGAGCAAAGCCAGAAAACAAATTAATTTTTTGGCTGAGATAACATTTAACAATCATCTTCTGTGGGTCAGGCTGGGTTCTAAGTGATTTACACGGATTATCTCATTTGATTTTCACAACAGCCTACTCTCTGCCCAGGGAGTCAGTCCCCATTCTAAATGTAAACCAGCACCTGGTACTCGCTACTTCCCTTCCCCGGAAGCTTCCCTTATGCATAGGGTAGAACGCAGACACCTGACCACTGTCTCTAAGACCGAGGCCAACTTCTGGAATTCAGCTCATTCCACTCCAGCCACTCTGGCCTCCTAGCGTTGCCTTAAAGTCTGTTGCTGTCACAAGGACTTTGCATTCCCTGTCTCCCAGCTTGGAACACTTTTCCCCAGGTGTTCCGATGGCTCACTCCCTGACTGCCACTCTCTGTTCAAATATTGCTTCCCTAAGGGAGGCCTTCCCCAAAGTCACTCTGCCTCACTCAGCATCTCCAATCCTTGAGCCTGCATCCCTGTCTGGCTAGTCATCGGCTTTACTGTGTCCCTCCTACATTATTAGTTCAATGAGAGCAGCCTCATCTTCCATCCTGCTCTCTGTTCTAGCTACCAACACCTGGAACTGAGTCTAGTAAGCACTAAATAAAATGTGTTTGAATGAAATTGGTCCATCAAATATTGTATTTGACTCTCTTTGTTTTCTCTTGGTTTCCTTCTTATTTTTAGTAGTGTGATATTTCTGGGAGCTTTCGTTCGTGTTTTGTCTGATGAGACAAACAGGGAATGTTTTCTCTGAAGGAAAGGCTGAATATGGTCTGCCTTTGGACCAGACCCTAAAAGAGGACATGGCACCCCCTGAAGTCAGTGTGATGGCAGCAGCAGTGACAAGCAAGAAATCATCACAGGACAGGTCCATCTGAGGAAAGAAGCTGGGCTCTGGGGATGCCTGGGTGGCTCAGTTGGTTAAGCGTCTGTCTGTCTTCAGCTCAGGTCATGATCCCGGGGTCCTGGATTTGAGCCCCCATTGGGCTCTCTGCTCAGCGGGGAGTCTGCTTCTCCCTCTCCCTGCTTGTGCGCTCTCTTGCTCGCTCTCTCTCTCTCTCTCAAATAAATAAATAAATAAATAAATAAATAAATAAATAAATAAAATAAAGTAAAAAAGAAGTTGGGCTGTGAGGGCCGCCACCTGCCGCCCCCCCCACCCTCCATGGAACCCACCTATCATTCTCTCTCCACTGCCAACGATAGGTTGGTCCCAGTGGACTTGAGCACCTCTAAGACATCAAACAGTAATCATTCTTCTTTCTTGTTTTCCCTTAGTATCTCTCATAATAACCAGGAGAAGCAAAGAAACCAGCAGGAGTAGGGCTTAGAGCATCACCTCTGGATAGTTCAGGGGGGAAAACCACCAGGAAGGCTGAGGTTTTTTCCTCCCTGACTGAGCATTAGATCCACCTGGGGAGCCTTTAAACTGCCTGCTGCCCAGGCCACACCTCAGGGTAACTCAGTCAGAATCCCTCAAGGTGGGGCGCAGGCAGCTATAGTGCTTACAACTCCGCAGGTGAATCTAATAGGCCCCCCAGTTTGAGGGTGGGGAGCAACGATTCTCACACTGTAATGTGCACACAGATCTCCCAGGGCATGCATAAAAACGTTGATTCTGATTCCAGCACTGGGGCTGGGGCCTGAGATTTTGCACATTTGACCAGTTGCCAAATGCCCCATCTGCTGTCTAGTTCTCTGCGGACCACAGTTTGAGTAGCAAGTGTGAGATCAAATACTGGCTTTGACTCAGGTTCACAACTTTCAGATCTAAGGTTTCGTGATCTGGACGTTATTAATCCATGTGTTCTGCTAATTCCTGGGCGTCTCAGCCACTTGATGGCCCTTGTTCTCTTTGCTCTTCCTGGCTACCTGACTGGCTGTTGCTGGGGAAACGGAAGAGCCACCTCTTGAACCATCCCACAATCAATGCTGTCCCCGATGTTTCTCAACTGCATGGCCAACTTGTGGATTATCTCCTCCTGGTGATGGTTCTGGCCACTGCTACTCTCCTTGGGCTGAAAAGGCAGATAGTGACCTACATGGGCAGAAGAGTTCAGAAGAGATTATTAACTATCTGTAAACCCCTCGCCCTAGTTATAAAAAACTGTCTTATAAAAACGAGAGGGATGAAATCTCATCATCAATGATTATAGAAAAGCAGAGTCTTATATTGGAATAGATTAGCTCTGTTCAATAAAAATATAATTCAAACTACATACTAATTTCAAATTTCCTAGTAGTAACATCTAGTATAACATAAGTAATATATTCTATTTAAGATGATATATCCAAAATATTATCATTAAATGTATAATCAATATAAGATTATTGCTGATATTGTTTTGCATTCTTTTTATTATACCTAAGTCTTTCAAATCCAACACAAATACCTACAGCACATCTCAATCCAGCCACTACCCTGCTTTCCAGGTGGAAAATCTTGATCTGTATTTAGTCTCATGCAATTTACAGTTTAAAACATGGATTCATGCATCCGAGTTGTTCCAAACATACTTGAAAGTTTTCCAACAATGAAATCAAGCATCATTAAAGATGCCAATCATCGTCTGACTTGCCCACACCCCCTTTCAATAGAATCTGCCATGTTGCCTAAGCAATCAAGCTCCTTCTTCCATGTCCTCACCCTGACCTCAGGCCCACAGCTGTTTGGATCAGAGATGGATACCTGACCCAAGAACCATGACTCACTTGCTGGCCAGGTAGTCATAACCCAGCCCCTAAAGAGAAGAGGGTCCCTTCCTCTCTGTTCAGTGTTCAGGAGACTAAGAAAAACATCGGCAGCAAGACCAGTAATGCTACAGGACTATGTTAGGCCTAGGGTAAGTCAAATCCATTTGTAAGCAAACATTATGAAAGGGAAGGAAACACTGAAAGGAGAGATGGAGAAAGCTGGTTGACAGAGAAGAACTAAGCCACCAGACACTTACTAGGAAAGCAAGATTAAAAAAAAAAAAAAAAGACTGGCCCCAGAATTCCCTGAGAACCTGAACCCACCAAGTTCAGTCCTGTTTCATAAACATCCTCACCAGCAACCACAGCTTTTTGGAGGTGACTAGAGTAGGTTTTTCTTCCCTGCAACCAAACGAATAATCATCAAATATCATATCAATTATCATTGTGTAGAGCTGTCAAATGTAGGAAAAACTGTGTAGGAAATTATGTTGGCTATACAGCTGCTTCAGGACAGACTCTGAAAGCAAAATTTAAAAATTAGGTCCCTGGGGCACCTGGTTGGCTCAGTCGGTGGAGCACATGACTCTTAATCTTAGGGTTGTGAGTTTGAGCCCCATGCTGGGTGTAGAGATCACTTAAAAACAAAATCTTTTAAAAATAATAAAATGAAAAAAAAATTAGGTTCCTGGTACTAGTGGCTTGTGTTTTGGTTCTGGTCATTTATCCATTCCTATTAAAATTTGAATGGAGGAGCACCTGGGGGGCTCAGTCAGTTAAGCACCTGCCTTTGGCTCAGGTCACCATCCCGGGGTCCTGGAATAGAGCCCGCATTGGGCTCCCTGCTCAGGAGCTTCTGCCCCTTCTGCCGTTCCCTCCGCTTCGCCCCTCCCCCCGCCCCCACCGCTTGTGCTTACATGCTCCCGTGCACACACTCTCTCTCTCTCAAATAAATAAAATATTTTTTTAAAAAGTTGAATGCAAAATGTCTTCAAGGCTCTGCTGTACTCAACCTGTTTAGTCAGGATCATCTGCTGACTAAAGAGAGACCAGTATCCCTGTCCTACAGATATTTACACAGCAAAATACCTATGCCACCATGTTATAAGAAATATTATAAGATTACAGGAAAGAAATTATTTTTTAAAGATTTTTTTTTTTTAAATTTACTTGACGGAGAGATAGAGCACAAGTAGGCAGAGCAGCAGGAGAGGGAGTGGGAGAAGCAGGCTTCCAGCTGAGCAAGGAGCCTGATGCGGGGCTCGATTCCAGAACCATGGGATCATGATCTGAGCTGAAGGCGGATGCTTAAATGACTGAGCCACCCAGGAAAGACTGGGTGACTCAGCCACCCTGAGGAAAGAAATTATTAAATCAAAGCTCTAAAATAACCATATATCAGAGAAGTAAGAGGTCTTGTGACAAGATGACCAAAATGAATTAAATAAACATAAAAGTAAAGCTGTATTTTCCAAGAATTGAATTTTTAATATCCAGTGGGAAAAAGTATCTTGCTCTGTGCTGAAAAGTTGTGTGAATGTATATACGTAGATATCCGCACAGTGTTCTGAAAATAAAATTCATAGTCTGAAAGGCCTCCTGAGAAATTTGGGACAATCATGTGGTTAATCTTTTGCAAGAATAATTCCTTCATAAAGCAAATAATAAGCCTCAATGTATTGGAACTTTAAAAAATATTGCTGTGGTGAGAATCTTACCTAGAAAACTTTGTCCCTTCAGCTGCACTTGGGAAAACTTTTAAGCAAACATACTTCTAAGGTTTTATAAATGTTTCTCTGCTGCTAGCTATACTGTGACTATTTTAATTTCTCCTATGGTGATCGTGCTTTCATAATCTTGATTTTGTTCACTAAAAATAGAGTTCTAGAGACTTCCGGCTCAAGCCTGGACATAAGCATCGGCCTCCCATTGGCAATCCCTCCCAAGACACCACCAAAATGAATGCATAAAATTAGAATAAAACCACAACAGTGAGAAGAATGGGAAATGGATCAACAGCAGATGAGAGATGTGTACGTGTTTCTGGAAGGCAGAAAGCAGATGAGACAAGATATGGACAAATGAGCCAGGCAGAGAAAGTGCCAAGACCTCACCACAGGAGCTCCTGAGGCCTGGAAGCCCATTTACTCCACTAAAACCCCAGGGCTGGGAGAAAGGAGACATGACCTTGACTGGAAGGCTGATGGGGATCAACTGTACCACATGGTACCCTTGACACCCCCAGGCCACTATACCCAGCACAAACTTCAGGCAAGAAAACCCAGGCCACTCTTCTCTAATGAAAGAGAACAAATCTTGTGGAGAAAGCTAAAGCTTCTTTACGAATGTTGGTGCCTCAAATTAAAGGTCTCCTTGTTGTAGCATTTGGAGGACCTGGGACCAGAAAGTGAGCTCCCTAACTCATGTCCCTAAAGTCCCCCTAACTCAGAGCCCTCCTATGCCCCAATTTGAGTCCCCACTCAATGGGGAGCCAATTAATCATAGTGGTAAAATTCTGAAGCCAGGTCACTTGGGTTCAAATGTAAAATCCACTATAGGTAACTACTATAGGTAACTTGTCCCGTGTAACCAGGGACAAGTTATTTAATCTCTCTGTGCCTCAGTTTCTCCAACTGTAAGAGGGGAATAGTAATGTATTATTTCATCAACCATAAGATTTTGTAATGTCTCCAAAATTAGAATGTGTTTTAAAACCTATGGCATGTCATATTGCAATGACATTTACCTTTTAGAAGTAAACAAAATGATGGTATATTTTACAATGGCATATTATTAAACCTAATGAAATAGCATAGTAAGTATCTCATAGAGAGTTTGGGAGATGACTGAATGAGTTCACAAGGAAGTGTCCGGAACATAGATAGACACTACATAAATGTTAGCTACTGCTACCTCCTTCATACTCACACAACAGCAGAAAAAACCCACACCAGCTACCCAGTCCATAATTTCTTTAAAATAAAGGATCACTAGGCAATTGAGAAGGACCACAGAATGCAAGAGAAATACCAGAAAAACAAAGAAAACTAATCCTGAAGAATACATGTAATTCAGGGAATGGAAGAGAATGTTTGCCAATTCTAATGTATATATTTTGAGAGATTTAAGAAAATATTACATTCAAGAAAAAAAAGAAACTGCTATGAAGAAAGAACAATCCTAGAACAAAATCTTTCCAATTTAAAAAATATGAATCGCCATGGGACGCCTGGGTGGCTCAGTTGGTTAAGCAGCTGCCTTCGGCTCAGGTCATGATTCCAGCGTCCTGGGATCGAGTCCCGCATCGGGCTCCTTGCTCAGCAGGAGCCTGCTTCTCCCTCTGCCTCTGCCTGCCATTCTGTCTGCCTGTGCTTGCTCTCTCTCCCTCTCTCTCTGACAAATAAATAAAATCTTAAAAAAAAAAAAAATGAATCGCCAAAATTCAAAAGACAATGGATGGCCTGAAAAATTAAGTCAAGGAAATCACTCGGGAAAAAAAATCAGGTGTAAAATATACAAGAGAAGAGATAGGTAATATAGAGGGTCAATATGGAAAGATGAGCATTTGATTTATGGGATGGCCAGAAAGAGAGAAACAGAGGAGGAAAATTTCAAAGCAAGCAGTGTTAAGAGAGCTTCCCAATGCTGAAGGACACCAAACATCAGATTAGAAAGTACCCCCCAACCCCGCACCCCGCACCCCGACACACACACACACACACACACACACAAGACCCTCCAAGTTCCCAACACAACAAATGGGGAAGTAAAAACCTCACCTCCAGAACATATTAAAATTTCAAAACACTAGGCATAAGAGACACTAAAAATCTCCAAAGAGAAACACAGGTTAGTTTCGCCACTGACTTCCCAACTACAATGCATACTAGAATATAAAGGAACCATTTTTGCCCCCCAAGAATTCTATAAAAGATTATTTTCAACCTAGAATTCCATGTCTAGCTGAACTCTCAGTCATACATGAGAGGCGAATGAAGACATTTGCAGATCTGCACAGGCTCAAGAATTTTTCTCCAATACAAAATTCCTTAGGAGGGAGTATTCCAATAACACAGAGTATGACTAAACCAAGAAAGAGAAAGAAGATTTAGCAGAAGGTGAATCCAACCCACATGAAGGAAAGTCCCAGGATGACAGTGGGATAATAGGCCCAGAGAGAGACTAGATGAGAGCCAGAGAACAGCTCTGGAAGGGCAGACCCTTGAGCAAGGGAGATTTAGTAGAATAACTGGTATGGACGAAAATCGGGGGAAACTCAAAGAAATGGAAACTATGAATCATGTGGGAGAAGAGAAGGAAAGGGAGTGAGAAAGTCCAGAAAACAATAAAAGGTCATACAGGAAGTTTATGGCCTGAATGTGAAGCAAATTTTAATGTGGTTTAAGTTGAAAATAAAGGAATCATTTTTTAGGTCCTTTCAACAGGATATTCCTCTGTGTTCCACTTCATGGTACTCTACCTGTATGACTGGACAAGGTTTCAAACAATTGCAGGTTTTGTCCCTTGTTTTATGACTGGGAGGTGATTACTCTGAGGGAAAAAGTCATTCTAGCACGTATGGATTTTATTGCTGATAGCCAGAACCCCTAATCCCAGAGCCTTGCATAACCTTTTACCTTTGGATACTGACACAACGGGTGGACAGAAATGAGTGTGAAGATTCTGAAGTCTTGGCCTCTCTTTATGCTGGACCATCTGCTTCCAGATTGGAAAACAGATACCTCCCCTTCACAGGGACAAACCACCTTTTCCAGAATGCAAGTCCTCATCTCAAACTCAGCGGGACCTTTTCTTTTAGCTGAGGAAGGGAACTTCTTTTAGGAGAGCTTGAAGCCATTAGCTTGTACTTTGAACATTTAAATCTGTGAAATGCAAAATCAACAGTCATTGCCTCATCTCACAGGACATCAAGCCAACATATTATAGTTAAATGTTCGATGGCTAAAAATTACCCGAGCTGAATAATAATTTCAAAACAGTTTGCCTCAATTTAGCGGGACTACTGGTCAATCTCAGAAAGGCTCAAAGTCTCTCACCAAGGACAAACTGCTCTTTTTAAAAAGAACTGCTGATATCACCGAGGATTGAAGTAAAGCAAATGAAAAATGGCCATGCAGGAAGGCTGAACAGAAGGAAGTTTGCATGACAGTGAAGTGTGAATTTGAAACACCAGACTAGATTTAGCATCAAGAAGTATAAACTACTCTTCCAAGGGGTGCCCATGATGGAAAGAGAACAGACAGTGGCAAGAGGAAGAGTTGTGTTGAAGGAATTTTCTAGGTTGAGAGTCTTGAGCAGGTTTTGTAGGTTGAGGGGAGGAATTAGTGCAGGAATAATGGCAACGGAACATAGAGCCGAGCAAATTGTTGAGGCCAAGTCCCAAAGGTTTGGGACAAAGGAGAATGAAATCACATGGAAAGATTAACTTTGAATCGAAGTTAGAGGGTGGCGCACCCTTCCTTTGAGATAGGATAGTTGGTAAGATGTGACGTGCAGGTACAGAAGTCTGGGGCAAGGGAGAAGGAAATTAGGTGTTTACCCCAATTACTTCAGTTTTGTACATGAAGCAGAAAACTACGCCATCTGCTGAGAAAGAGGGGGATCTTGAAGTGGCTGAAATCTGTCACTAAACAGAAATGGAAAAAAGAAGGCTGACCAGAGTTGCATGATAGGGGCTAAAGACAACCATCACCTCCAACCTCACCCCAAAAAAAAGAGAAAGGAAAAAATGTGTATATATCCTTGATGGGCATTCTCTTTCCAGCTGGTAGGTGTCCTAAACTTGAACCTAAAGAAAAGACATTTTTATCCTATCTTCCCATAGGGGAAGCTTCAAGGCTTGGCCCAGTTACTTTCTAATTTCCTATTCTTAGGCAAGATACTTAGCTTCTCTGGGCCTCAGTTTCCTCATTTGTTAAAAAGGACTCTAAGATTATTATGAATATTAAAAACTGATGTTCAGGGGCGCCTGGGTGGCTCAGTGGGTTAAGCCTCTGCCTTCAGCTCAGGTCATGATCCCAGGGTCCTGGGATCGAGCCCCGCATCGGGCTCTCTGCTCCACAGGAAGCCTGCCTCCACCTCTCTCTCTGCCTATCTCTCTGCCTACTTGTGATCTCTGTCTGTCAAATAAAGAAATAAAATCTTAAAAAAAAAACTGATGTTCATAAAGTGCCAGGTATATAGTAAGCTTTATATTATATATCTTAGCTACTACCACTGGACTTGGTATTAGATGATATTTACATAGGTATAAAAATGTAAACCAAGGTTACTGGTTTCTAACTTTTGGACTCAGCTGATGGACAAAGTATGGAAGAGTTGTTGTGGCTGGAGGCCAGAATATAAATGTTAATGACTCCAGCTATATCAAAATAAAAAAAAGTGTAAGGGACAAAGAGCAGGGTATGGAAGGCCAAGTGAACAGAGGACAGGGAAGTTAATATCTGCATCTTACAAAATGGGGAGTCATATGACAGTGCTAAAAATACATGAAATAAGAAAGAGGATTTTAAATTACTGAAGTTTCCAAAGACAACAAATGGAAGTTTTACAATAATTTAACTGTCAACCATGAGAAGAGAGGGTATAGTATGAGCTAAACCCCATCTGTCATGTTAAAGAATCAATGGGGGGAGAAAAGAATCAATGGATGGCACCAATTTGATAAACCAAGAGATAGAAGAATAAACACACATTATTAGAACAGTAGTTCTCAACTCTGGCTGCACATGAAGATAACTTGGAGACTTAAAAAAAATTTTTTTTTCTTGGTCTGGGAATAAAACTACAGATTGGTGGTTTTTTTAAAGCTCCCCAGGTGATCCTAGCCTACAGCACTGAGACTCACTAATCGACACAATTGGAAAACAGAGCCAGTTAAAGCTTCCTTCCTGGAAATGGGACAGTGGGGCAGGGGGTGGATGTGAAAGGAGAGACTGGATACTAACCTAGCCTTCCTTCACTCATTCATTCATTCATTCATTCAATAAATATTATAGGGGGCACGTGGGTAACTCAGTGGGTTAAGGGCCTCTGCCTTTGGCTCAGGTCATGATCTCAGGGTCCTGGGATCAAGCCCCACATCAGGCTCTCTGCCTGGCAGGAAGCCTACTTCCTCCTCTCTCTCTGCCTGCCTTTCTGCCTACTTGTGATCTCTGTCAAATAAATAAATTAAATAAATAAATAAATAAATATTATAGAAGGCCTTCTATGTACCAGACACTGCTTCAGGCCCTTTTTACCACAACCTCTCTAATACTAGTTGATTTGTTCTCATGGACATGAGTGCTTAGAAAAAATATTTTAATGCAATGAAAACACAACATCCTTACCTGAACCCACTCGTTGACATACTCTGGGCAGCCAGTGAGACCCACTTCTGCCTGACTACAAGGAGCATCACCTATGCAGGGTGACACAGTTAGAAAACAAAATCTTTCACAAGGGGACAGCCAGGCTGTGAGAGGACTGGGAAATACAACGGGAAGAGTGTCCAAGGGCACGGGAGATTACCCACCCCACTTCACAGGCCCCCTGTCCTACCGCCAGAAGCCACTGAGCCATGGCTGCCTGGCTGGGTTCAAAAGTAAAGAGCTCTGAGGGCACCTGGGTGGCTCAGTCTGTTGAGCCTCCAACTCTTGATTGCAGCTCAGGTCATGATCTCAGGGTCCTGGGATGGAGCCTCATGGCAGGCTCCGTGCTCAGCAAGGATTCTGATTCTCTCCCTCTCCTTTTCCTTCTCCCTCTGTCCCTCTCTCTATTCTCACTATCTCTCTTTCTCTCTACAACAAATTTTTTAAAAAGCCTTTTTAAAAAAAAGTGCTGTAAGGGCAATGGCTCCAGAATTCCTGAACCCTACAACAGGGTTAAGTGGGGAAGGGAGAAAATAGGAGGTAGGGAGGGCCAGGGTCTCAGTGCATTAACTCACCTCAGGCAAGAGAAGGTGAATTACATAGTAGGTGAAATATATGGCCCTTTGATAAAAATTGCAGCCATACTGCCTGTCATTTCAGTTTCCATTGTTGTTTTCAAGAGTATCATGAACGCTATACACATTAATGACATTCTCATCTCAGACCATTTTGAAATAACACCCTAATAATTAGTTGACACACAATCAAAGATTATGTGAGGGTACCAGTGAGGGCTGAGAGCTCACCCAGGAGAGAAGGCACCCAGAGAGAAGAAAGGGCAACCGAGTAGGGAGACCCTCCAAATGGAGGTCACCTTTTCAAAATGGGTTTAGGACCAGCCCTGCCCATGCCAATCAGAAGCATAACAATCTGCATCTATTAGTTTAACTGATCAATTAACTGACACCTGGGAAATACCAAATCCAGTATCTGCATTAGGAAGATGGAATACAAGTTGGATATGTTTCAGTAATGGACAATGGGAGAAATGAAGAGCTATAGAGAAGCCAACAATACTTGAATAGCTCAATTGGAATTGGGTAGGCAAAGGGGCAGAAAAGAAAGGACATGCAGATAGGATGCAATAAAGGATTAAATGTACCAAAGCTAGGGATGTGTTTTACATTCCAGAACTCAACATAATAAATAATATTTTGTGCATGTCTGACCAACTAAACGGTGTATTCCTTGAGGACTGTATCTACTTCATAACTCTGAGACCTAGCTCAGTGCCCTGCACATGGAAGGTTCTCAACAGATATTATTGATTATGATTATAAAGATGCAGTTGCATGAGGGGGTAGAGAGAATGGGACAGAAAATAAGGTTAGGGTTAGATGAAAAACGTTGGCTATTCTATAAGAATAAGAACAGCCCTACCTTTAGTTTCTCTTGAAGACAGATCTTTCATTTAAACTTGTAAAATATCAACAATAATTCACATTCACATATTTTACCTCTCAGTATAGAACCTTATCAAAAAGCCTGAAGAAACTCCCACAGTTAGTGGTGGGAGTGAAATTGGTACAACCTCTGGGTGAGGGGGGCAATGTATCAATCAATTTTTACAAATGCAAATATGTGCAAGGTTTACAAATGCAAATATGCAAATTTGTTGTAGCACGGTTTCAATATTAAATGATTGGAAACAACCTAAATGTATATCAAGAATAAACTATTTAAGGGGCGCCTGGGTGGCTCAGTGGGTTAAGCCGCTGCCTTCGGCTCAGGTCATGATCTCAGAGTCCTGGGATCGAGCCCCGCATCGGGCTCTCTGCTCAGCGGGGAGCCTGCTTCCTCCTCTCTCTCTGCCTGCCTCTCTGCCTGCTTGTGATCTCTCTGTCAAATAAAT
This sequence comes from Lutra lutra, assembly GCF_902655055.1. Taxonomy (NCBI): domain Eukaryota; kingdom Metazoa; phylum Chordata; class Mammalia; order Carnivora; family Mustelidae; genus Lutra; species Lutra lutra. The sequence continues at coordinate 68,963,672 of NC_062283.1, read as the reverse complement.
AAAAATAAAATCTTTAAAAAAAAAAAAAAGAATAAACTATTTAAATAAATTATGCTATATTCACACAATGGAATATTATGTCATTGTAAATAAAAATGACACTCTGTAACTATTAATGGAGAAATATCTACAAATCATACTGTTAACTGAGAAAACAAGTAAGGACAGTGTGCTTTGAATGCTACCTTTTCTCTAAAAAGGGAGGGGTATAAAAATCTATATTCATGTTTGCTCATACTTACATAAAAAACCTCTAGAGGGGCACCTGGGCAGCTTAATGGGTTAAAGCATCTGCCTTCGACTCAGGTAATGATCCCAGGGTCCTGGGATTGAGCCCCACATCGGGCTCTCTGCTCAGCAGGGAGCCTACTTCTCTTCCTCTCTGCCTGCCTCTCTGCCTATTTGTGATCTCTGTCTGTCAAATAAATAAATAAAAATCTTTATTTAAAAAAAAAAAAAAAGAATGCCCCAAAATCAAGAACAATGGTTGCCTGCAATAAGGAGTCTTCAGAATGGGAACTGGACAGGGAACAAGAATGCAAGACTCTTCACCATATGCCAAAATTTTCATATTCTTTAATTTTCCACCCATGAAAATATGTTTTTATAAGCAAATACTTCTATAGCACTTAATATCTTAGTCACTGTTTAAAAGCCATTTAAAATTAGTAACCATTTATTATTAATGTATTAACATAAATACTCTAAATTTAGAAAGTATCTCAAGAATGTCATTACTCTATTGTGGTTATACAGGAAAATCTTTGTTCTTAGGAGACAAATTATTTAGAAATGGAATTATTTAAAGATGAGGTCAGTAGATCTACAACTTTATCTCATAACTTTCTTTGTAGCAAAGAAAAACATCTGTACATGTGTTTGTGAGTATGTGTGTATAGGGAGTTAGAGAAAGAGAGAGATAAAAAGATAAAGCAAATGTGCTCCCCCCTCCACCAAAAAATGATAAATCCATGCAAGGGGTAAGAGGCAGAGGGAGAAGCAGGCTCCCTGCGGGGTAAGGATCCCCTGGGACTTGATCCCAGGACACGTGGATCATGACCTGAGCCGAAGGCAGCGGCCCAACCAACTGAGCCACCCAAATGTCCCTCATTTGTACAACTTTTTTGCAGATTTTAAATTTTCTAAGGTAAACAGAAAAGAAAAAATATCTCAGGAAAGTCCTTAAAAGTGAAATAGAACATTTTTATTTAGTTTCTATAAACTCTTTGGACTGATTTTCAAGGTCCTTAGAATATACCTCAACTCACCTCTCCAGCCTTCTTACTCTATTTGACCAAATTTTACCTTTGAATCACAACTCAAAAAATACTTTCTCAATATGGCTTTTTTGAATCTTCCAAAATAATGTGATCTCTCACCACTGTGAATATCTATAGAGCTTTTAGTTCTACTGAGATACATCATATTCTAAATTTTGTTATAATCATTGAATGTTTTGGGACGCCTAGGTGGCTCAGTCGGTTGAGTGCCTGCCTTCAGCTCAAATTATGATCCCGGGGTCCTGGGATTGAGCCCACTGAGGGCTCCTTGCTCACTGGGGAGTCTGCTTCTCCCCCTCCCTCTGCTTGTGCTCTCTCTCATTTTCTCTCTCTCAAATAAACAAAATGGAATCTTAAAAAAAATCATTGCATGTTTTTATTATATAAAACAAGAGATGATAATGTATATTAGATGTGTGTATTATATACTTACCTACTGTACATACATGGTCTGTAACAGTAATTATTAGTTATGAGTTACTCCCTAAGAACTTAACAATTAAAAGAAAAAAGAAGTGTCTTTGATAACTTAGAGGCCAAGATAATTTATGTGTAGTGGAAATGAGAGATGGGCAGTCATTAGAAGAAGAGAGACTATCAGCTCTCCCCTGCCCAAAAGGCTCCCTTTGCCTCCTTCAGATCTCAGTCCAGGATTAATCTTGAGGGAAGCCTTCTCTCAACTCCCTGCTAGATCAAAGCCCCATTATAGCTTCTGGACCTATCTGCCTCCTTTACCCGACCATAAGCTCCAGGACGGAAGACATTGTTAATGTTTTTGCTCACCACTGTCACCCCAGTACCTAGCAGCGTCTGGAACTTAGTAGACTCTGGTTTTTTTTGTTTTTTTTTTTGTTTGTTTGTTTTTTTAATTTGTAAAAAAAGAAAATGTGTTCCTCTGGAAAAAGAGAACACTTGAGACTTAGAAGAAGAGAGGGGCAAAATGAGCATCCAATCTACTCTCTGAGGGAGAAAGAGGCTGAGTAACTGGATTCTCTACTGACTTCTACAATCAATATATCGCATTTATACTTCCTACATACACACGCATACGTACAGACACACATATACATAATTCTACCCTTTCCTACCAGTAATTATTACATTTTTAGAAGTGGAAAAGCCCTCTTTTTGCTCTTATTACGTTTTGTTTTCCCCAGAGTTTTTGATTTCCCTTAAACGACCTATCAGGGTGGTTTCTCTGGATTTCCCAAGATCCTACGCATCTCCTCAAATTTTCTTTTAAAAAGCGGTTTTAAATTCCCCTGACAGGGACGCCTGGGTGACTCAGTGGGTTAAAGCCTCTGCCTTAAGCTCAGGTCATGATCTCAGGGTCTTGGGATCCAGCCCCGCATTGGGCTCTCTGCTCCGCGGGGAGCCTGCTTCCCCCCCACCCCATCCCTGCCTCTCTGCCTACTTGTGATCTCTGTCAAATAATAAATAAAACCTTTAAAAAAAAAAAATTCCCCTGACAGAAATTGTGTTTTCTTTCTCCAAAGAGTTATACTTTCAAACGTGTCTATTTCCCCCAAAGTAGCCGAGACATTTTGGCTTCAGCGAGTCGCTAAAGACTGGGGATTTCCACTTTTAGTCTGTGTCCAAGAGGCAAAGGGGGCATAAGGGGACCTTTCAGTGATCAGCTTCCTCAGTAGGAGTTTTAGGTGAAGCAGTACTTAAGGCTTTTTTTTTTTTCCCTTTAGGGTTCCCAACCAGAGAGCTTCCGCAGATCCTCTGCGGGACCTCCCCGACCTTCGCGGGACCTGCAAGCCGTGGGCCGCGCGGGCAGTCTGTCCCGAGGGAAAGCGCGCGCTCCAGCCGGCGATATTGGCGGCAGAGGTCACGTGGTCCCGCTGTGGCCAATGAGGGGCACACACGGCGGTCGCGGCGGCCAGAATCGGTCTCCCGCGCGGTCTGGGAAGCGCCTTCTAGCTGCTGGCCCCGGCGCGCTCACGGGAGCTCGGAGGCTGGAAACCCGGAATACATCGCCCCGCGCCTCCCGTTACCCTGCGGCTGGGCGTTCCTGACGCCGTTCTGACACCTTCAGGGCCCCTTCTGTCTCCACGCCTCTAAATGCCCGAAAATAAGAGGGGACAAACGCGCCGCCGCTTCCTGAGCCGGGAAGAGAGTGAGAGGGTGGTGGAGGGCTTGTGTCTGCTCCCACCTCACGCTGACGGATCCCTTGTTTTTCTAACACGCCGGTGGCCCGTCCCCCCGCCCCCGACTAAAATTCCTGTCACAAATAAGATTTCGCATACAGAGTAAAACGAGAATTCTAGGTGCGAAAACAAACGTAAATTAGATTGTTGGCTGTTACTGTATAACTCAAACGTAGGGGCTTTATTCTTCACCCAGCTTCTGCTTTTGAGGTGAAACTCTAATTTGGATTAAATATGGCAACCGGCCACAGGGAACCTCAGAAGTTGCTTGAGGAGGGCTCTGTGAGGCTCAAAGGGTATAGTTGAGTGTGGAAACACTGGGAAAAGTTTATAATAAAACAGAAGTTCCAGAATAGTGAAAACGATCACACAACTTGATGAATATGCTAAAACCATTGGTTTTGCCCTTTAAAAGTTTGAAGTTTATGGTGTACAGATTACATCTCAATTTAAAAAAAAAATCTATGTTCTAGAAGATATATTCATAGGTGACAGAATCTCGGGCTTTGAGAAATCATTGTTGACACCTGCACAAATCAAAACTCAGTTATTTTAGTCAATCCAGTTACTTCTGGAAAATGTACCATATTTGATATGTGGCAAGAGGCGATCACGATGCCTGAATGTCCACTTTCTCAGTGGCATATTATTCTTTTAAATGGAGAATAGTCTGAGATTAGCTTTAATTATTCCTTCCAGGTGTCTAGCATATTCTTTTTTTTTTTTTTAATTTTATTTATTATGACAGAGAGAGAGATCACAAGTAGGCAGAGAGGCAGGCAGAGAGAAGGGGGTGGGGAAGCAGGCTCCCTGCTGAGCAGAGAGCCCCAATGCGAGGCTGGATCTCTGGACTCTGAGATCATGACCTGAGCCAAGGGCAGAGGCTTTAACTCACTGAGCCACCAGGCGCCCCTATCTAGCATATTCTTTTTTTTTTTTTTTTTCTTTTTATCTAGCATATTCTTTTTTTTTTTTTTTAAGATTTTTTATTTATTTATTTGACAGAGAGAGAGATCACAAGTAGACGGAGAGGCAGGCAGAGAGAGAGAGAGAGGGAAGCAGGCTTCCCGCTGAGCAGAGAGCCCGATGCGGGACTCGATCCCAGGACCCTGAGATCATGACCTGAGCCGAAGGCAGCGGCCTAACCCACTGAGCCACCCAGGCGCCCCTCTAGCATATTCTTAATCTAAAAGTCTAAAACCCATAAATTTAGCTTCTTTAATCCCAACACCCTAGTGCCCTTCAAAACATGAGACTTTAATTTTCCAAAACTCAGGGACATTTAGGAATCATGCAAATTTTTGCAAAACAAAAATTCATGTTTATATTTCCTTCATGTTCTTTCCTATACTGGCAAAATCAAAGAGGAACCGAAACTGAATTTTCTCTACTTAACAATGTTGACTTTGTCCCGTCAAGTTAAAGACAAATCTCTATTAGAAGGCAAATTTGATCTATTTTAGTTAATTTGGGATCATCTTAATGAGTTGTCACATCAACAATTTAGAGCTAATAGACACTAAGAGATTTATGAGGCAATGTCAGTTTTAGATTTTTACCACCTAAGAACATTGATGAATAGATTGACCACTATCTTCTTACAGTTAATGTTTAATTAATCTATTTAAGGCCCGATTTTATGTCCTCAATACCAAGAAAATCACATGCTAAGTAGAATATTTATCTTAGCTTAATGCAAATAATAACTACCTGGGTTCCTTGACATGGCTGAAACTGGCTAGAAGCTGACAAGTCAGGTCATGTACTCCTTCTGAAAACTGTATTTCACCCACAGGGATTTGCAACAATTTGTTACTTTGGCATTCAGAAGTTCTTTAGGTTCACAAACAATGGTATCATGTTTTTTCTTCATGTTTTTTCCCTGTTGAAAAATACATCTTCAGAAAATTTCCCCCATCAGTATATATTCAGTATGTTTGATGAGTACTGGTGTTCTAACAATACAAACAGCTTTTATTCTGTATATCTAAGGGTTATGGTTTTGAGTGGAAAATGGAACAGAGTAATTAAGGTCTTTTTCAACTTAAATAAACATCTTTCTATATTGTTGGTCTTTAGATCTGCAACCACTTCACATCCTCATCTCCAGGGAATTTTTCTTCATTTTTTCAATAGCCACATTCTACCAAGAGAGTAGTCTAAATAAGTATGCATAGAAGAATGCAGACAAAATAGCATAGTCAAAAGAAAATAGATTTAAAGCCTAGAGATGGGGAGGGTTGGAGATGAAATATATTTTTGTCCTACTTCTTTGCATGTACATGATTTTGTATTCTTTCTTTAATTCCCCATGTACACATAGTCCATCTCTACATATGGTCCATAGTCCATCTCTACAAACTCTAATGAAGACTGTTCTCCCGCCCCTACACCTTTTTTCTAATATGGCAGCACCAAACCAATACACTGAAGAATTGAACTAAGACTTTCATTGTTTACTTGAATTCTCTTGACTTAAAGGTTGAGGGGTGCCTGGGTGGCTTAGTGGGTTAAGCCTCTGCTTTCAGCTCAGGTCATGATCTTAGGGTTCTGGGATTGAGCCCCACATCAGGCTCTCTGTTCATCGGGGAGCCTGCTTCCCCCCTCTCTCTGCCTGCCTACTTGTGATCTCTCTGTCAAATAAATAAATTAAAAGAAAATCTTTAAAGGTTGGCCACAGTTTCACTTTGTAGTTTACACTCTAAATCTAAGCAGTTTAATGGAAATGGAAGAAATAGAAGTCAGACAATAAAGAACAACTAAAGAAAGTAACAGGAGAGGACTTCGGGTGCCTTAGATCAATGCTATCCAATAAAAATATGTGAATCAAATATGTAATTTTAAGGTTCCTAGCAGCTACACGAAACAAATAAAAAGAAACATGTAAAATTAACTTTAATGATATATTTACCCAAATATATTCCAAAATAAATCCAAATATTATTATTCTAATGGGTAATCAATATAAAAATTACTGAAATATCTTATATTCTTGTTAATGTACATCTTCAAAATCCAGTATGTATTTTACAATTATAATACATCTCAATTTGGACTAGCCATATTTCTGGTGCTCAATAGCTACATGTGGCTAGTGGCTGCATTCCAACTTTAGACAAAGAAGCAAGAAGTAAAAACAAACGACTGAGAGAAAAGCAATGAGCAGTTATCCTAGCTATGCAAACCAAGAGGGGGTGGGAATCAGCAAGTAGAATTCTGACTCATTCTTTTACAAATTTACTACATTTTCCAGAGCAGAATGCTACTTGAATATTTTGATTTTTATAATGTGGGCCAGATGAGGGAAGAGGGAGCTATGCTTTGAAGGGCTGTGGGTGCCTGGGCCTTTTTGATACCTTGGGAAGCTTGACAGTTGGTTTTTTTTTAATCCCTGTGACTTCTTTATTTTATAACTGAAAGTTTCTTCTTAATCCCCTTCATCTATTTTAACAGTTTGGTATTTTAACTATATGCATCAGACAACCTTCTAATCCTAATCTGATTTCTCAAGTACACTTCCCATTGGAAAAAGGACATGCTCTTCAGCTAATGCAGCACAGCCAAATTAGCCCTGAATAGAATTATTAAATTACTCCAGGTGGTGGGTATTGTAGAGGGCACGGATTGCATGGAGCACTGGGTGTGGTGCAAAAATAATGAATACTGTTATGCTGAAAAAATAAAAAATTTTAAAAAAAAATTACTAAATTAGCCAAAGTTGACGGTCAAGATACAGTTACAGTATTTTTTTAAGATTTTATTTAATTATTTGAGAATGATAGAGAGCATGGGGGGTTGTGCAGCAGGAGAGGAAGAAGCAGGCTCCCCAGTGAGCAGGGAGCTCAATGTGGATCTCAATCCCAGAACCCCAGGATCACAACCTGAGCTGAAGGCAAACTGTTAACTGACTGAGCCACCCAGGCACTCCCAGAGTGAGGTTCTTATCTGAAAGAGCCAGCTGATAGCTTTTCCCATCAGCCCCTTGTGAAATTGTCATTTTGTACTGTGTATTCACATGACATTGCTAGATAACTGAGAAGGAAATATCTAACCATGGTCTTTCAAAATAAACAATTAAGAATGTTGGAATTGGTTTTCCCCAAGTAGGTTTTTATTATAATTTTTCCCAAACAATTCTGCAGGATGTTAAGAGGTATTTATTGAAAAATAATCAATGCTAATTATGTTTTTCCATCTAAAATTTATTTTTAATATATGTAAGAAAAAACACTATGCTCTTTTTTATAGTTGTTTGTATAATTAGGTAATTGCCTTTAGGAAATGGTATGCCTACCTGAAACACCAGGAAATCCCAGGATTCATGAAAGGACAATAATGGATATGCACATGGAAGCAAGGCAGCTACTGAGCTGATGATGTATTTGTCTATTTAATAATCATTGGTTTACTGTCTTATTATTTCAATACATATTTATGATATTTTTCACTTAATAAATTATGTTATCTACTTTGTTTGGAGGCTGTTCTGATTCAAAGTTTAAAGTATATATGAGGGAAGTTTTATCATTTCTTGCAGCAACTAAGTCATGTATGGATTTACATTCTGCTGTCTATGTGTAGTGGGCTGAATAACCGTCCCCCAAAGATGTTCACATCCTAACCCCCAGAACCTGTGGGTATTTTATCTTATGTGGCAAAATGGATTTTCCTTATGTGGTTAAGTTAAAGCTATTGAGAAATACCTAATCATCCTGTGTTATCTGGGCACAACTTAATCACGTGGGTCCTTATAAGAGGGAGGCAGAAAGGTCAGAGTCAGAGAAGGAGGTATGACAATGGAAGCGGAGGTCAGAGTGTGTGAGAAAGATTCTATGAACCAAGAAATAAAGGCAGCCTCTGGAAGCTAAAGAAAAAAAACCTGAAAGCAAGGAAATGGATTCTCCCCTAGAGCCTCCAGAAGGAAGGCGGCCTTGCCAACCCATTTTAAACTTCAGACCTCCAGAACTATAAGCTAATAAATTTGTGTTGTTTTTGTCACTCAGTCTCTGGTAATTTATAGCAGCAGAAATAGAAAATTTATACACTATGCTGATCTGAGTGCATATTACTATCAGTACATTATGATCTTAAAAGTGTCCATGTAAAGTAAGTTTGGAAATGGACAAGAGTCATTTGATAGTGTTTCTATAACAATAACTAGACAATCATAACTAAGATCATGAAACTTTAAATACTTATTGGTGGTATCAACTGTAAATCCAGCTTTTTTTTTTTAAAGTAATCTCTACATTCAACATGGGGCTTGATGGAACTCACAACCCCAAGATCAAGAGTCACATGCTCTACAGATGGAGCCAGATTGGTGCCCCTAGCTACAAATCTTTAAAATGAATAATATATGTTGATCAACAATGAAAAATATATATTTAGGGACGCTTGGGTAGCTCAGTCGGTTAAGCATCAGCCTTTGGCTCAGATCATGATCCCAGGGTCTTGGGATCAAGCCCTGCTGAGCAGGGAGCCTGCTTCTGCCTCTGCCTGCCGCTCCCCCTGCTTGTGTGTCTCTCACTCTTTCTCTCTGGCAAATTAAAAAAAAAATCCTTAAAATATATGTATATAGCCCCTATTAAATGCTAGGCATTGCACTATACACTAGGGATATAGAAGTCAGCAAGACAGAAATGGTCCCTTCTCTGGTGGAGGTAATGGTCTAGCAAGGGAGGCAGACGTATATACTTAATTAGAATCATGATAGGTATTTGAGACTAAATTACAGTGAGTGGACCTAACCTAGTCTGGGTTAGGAATGATGTTTAAGCAGGGACCAAAAAGATGACTTGGAATTGGCCAAGATAGCTGAGATAGTCCCCATATCGCTACTCCCAAAAATAACAAGGAGGGAAAAGAAAATACAGGTTTCATCTTTATTGAACTGGTAGTCACCCCAAACCACAATGCATGAAAATGGAAAATGGATTGAGGCGGGTGAAAGACTTAGTCAGGCCTAAGTGGTTGGAGAAGGAGAAACCAAGGAGAAGCAAGGCGGGTCACCTGAGGAGCCCTGGAAAGACTCATGAGCTAGGAGTAGGTAAAGTGCAGAGAGAAGTTAGAATGGAGATGGGAGGGGTGTAATGCTAAAAAGGAGATCTGTTTGAAAATCCGTTTAATAAATGGACAGATCCCCCACGTTGCCATTCCACCTGATAGAATCAGGCTACTGCTTTTACCTCCACTGGAAACAGGAAATGCCACCTTTGGAGAAAGTAACCCAAAGGAGTTATAGTTGTGGCAACACAAGGCATAGATCTGACTGAAAGAAAAGAGGAATTAAGTCTGAAACAGAAAATGAGGCACCCAGTCTGCTTCTCCAGCTCACAGAACTCTGCCACCAAGTTCTACTCTCTGGCAAAGAATAAAAGAAAAAAATGAACCATGCCAGAAAAAAAGAGCCACAAATACTGACATTTGGAGGTCCCCAAAGGACTCAGACACAAATCAGGGCATCTGCTCAGCTTTTAGGACTTCACTCTTAAAATTTGAATGATAAAAATCACCAGATACCAGAGGGAAAACTTCAACATGAAAAATTTGAAAAACCTTCAACATCCCTGGTGGGGATAAAAATATATTATATGTTTATAAAAAATAAAAAAAGAAAGAAAGAAAAAAAAGAAAAAAATCTTTCAACATATAAGAATCAGGGAGAGAAAAGGAATCCCCAAAAAAACCAGAGACAATGCAGGGAGCATAAAAACACTTCAAAGAAAGACACCTGGGTGTCTCAGTTGGTTAAGTGTAAGCATCTGCCTTCATCTCAGGTCATGATCCCAGGTCCTGGGATGGAGTCCCACATTAGGCTCCCTGCTCAGCGGGGAGCCTGCTTCTCCCTCTGCCTGCCACTCGCCCCTGGTTGTGCTCGCTCGCTCTCTCTCTCTCTGACAAATAAATAAAATATTTTTTAAAATACTTCAAAGAAATTGTAGTGTCATCAGAAAATTATTGTATCCATGAAACAAGAACAGGATGCGCAAAGAAAAAATCGTCTAAGAGCAAGGAAAGCAGTTGAAAATTACAAATACTAAAATTCAGTAAAATTCAGTAAAAAACTATATATTGAAAAATAAAGATAAATACTCTGAAATAGAATAACCTTAGAAGTTGATACAAGTCAGAAAAAGTCATGAGGACATTCTACAAAAATAACTGGCTGGTCTTTTTTTAAAAATTAGTCTCATAAGGAGATAAAATAATAGGCAGATGGACAACATTGCTCTAGATTTTAAAAAGCTAAAGAAATAAAACAACCAAATGCACTGTGTAAACTTTGGATACTAGCTTTAAAAAAAAAAAGAAAATAAAAGAAAAACTACTATTAAAAAAGTTATTGAGGAATTATTGTTTCCTTTCCTGAGCACAATAATGCTATTACAGGCATACAGAGATTATCCTTGTTTTTAGGAGTTACATTTTAAAATATTTGGAGGTGAATATCATGTTGTCTGCCACTTTCAAAAGGTCAGCAAAATAGTTAAATAAATATATAAAGCAAATATGGGGAAATGTTGACAATTGCTTAATCTAAGTAGTGGATATATTAATGTTGATCATACAGTTCTCTCAACTTTGAAATTTTTCATAATAAATTGTTACAAAAATAAGATAAATATGTCAAAATGTTGATTATTGTTGCATCTAAGTAGTGGTTACATTTTTGTTGAATGTATCATATCCTCATTTTTTCTTTGTGTTTGAAATTTTTCACAATAAAAACTTATGGGTAAAAGTCATGAGAGAGATCTAAAATTTTATAGACCTTTGTGTTAATTCTGTAAGAGTTGTGGCCTCTTTTGTTGTTGTGTGTGTTTACCATACAACGTATTTTTAAAAATTTGTTATTTAAATTCAACTTAGTTAACATAGTGTATTATTAGTTTTAGGGGTAGAATTTAGTGATTCATCAGTTGCATGTAACACCCAGTGCTCACTACATCAAGTGCCCTCCTTAACGCCCATCCCCCAGTTATCCCATCCCCCCACCCACCTCTAACCCCTCCAGCAACCCTCAGTTTGTTTCCTCTTATGGTTCGCCACCCTCTCTGTTTTTATCTTATTTTTCCTTCCCTTCCCCTATGTTCATGTTTGTTTCTTAAAATCATATGGTATTGGCTTTCTCTGATTTATTCCACTTAGCATAATACCCTCTAGTTCCATCCGTCATTGCAAATGGCAAGATTTCATACTTTTTGATGGCCAAGAAATATTTCATTGTATATATAATCCGCATCTTCTTTATCCATTTATTCATCTCTTTTTTTTAAATATTTTATTTATTTGAGAGAGAAATTGAGAGAGAGACAGTGAGAGAGAGCATGAACGAGGAGAAGGTCAGAGGGAGAAGCAGACGCCCTGTGGAGCTGGGGGTCTGATGTGGGACTCAATCCTGGGACTCCAGGATCATGACCTGAGCTGAAGGTAGTCGCTTAACCAACTGAGCCACCCAGGTGCCCCATTTATTCATCTCTTGATGGACATCTGAGCTCTTTCCATACTTTGGCTATTGTGGACACTGCTGCTATAAACATCTGGGTGCATGTGCCCCTTTGAATCACTATGTTTGTATCCTTTGGATAAATACCTAGTAATGCAATTCCTGGGTAATAGGGTAGTTCTAGTGTTAACTTTTTGAGGAACCTTCATACTGGTTTCCGGAGTGGCTGTACCAGTTTGCATTTCCACCAACAGTATAAGAGCATTCCCTTTTTCCTGCATCCTCACCAACGTCTGTTGTTTCCTGAGTTGTTCATTTTAGCCATTCTGATCAGTGTGAGGTGGTATCTCATTGTGGTTTTGATTTGTATTTCCCTGATGCTGAGTGATTTGGAGCATTTTTTCATGTGTCTGTTAGCTATTTGTATGTCTTCTTTGGAGAAATGTCTGTTCATGTCTTCTGCCCATTTCTTGACTGGATGTTTTGGGTTTGGGGTGTTGAGTTTGGTAAGTTCTTCTTCTTCTTCTTTTTTTAAGATTTTATTTATTTATTTGACAGACAGAGATCACAAGAAGGCAGAGAAGCAGGCAGAGAGAGAGGAAGGGAAGCAGAGCCTCTGCTGAGCAGAGCCCCAGTGTGGGGCCCCATCCCAAGACCCTGGGATCATGACCTGAGCTGAAGGCAGAGGCTTTAACCCACTGAGCCGCCCAGGCGTCCCCTAACTCCTTATTTTTAAAATATTGATGTTTGGTTGACACCACGCCAGATATCTTACAGAGTGTACCACAGGTGCCCCAAGGTTGGTAAGTTCTTTCTAGACTTTTGGATGCTAGTCCTTTATCTAATATATCATTTGCAAATATCTTCTCCCATTCCGTAGGTTGCCTTTCAGTTTTGTTGACTGTTTCCTTTGCTGATGAAGTCCCAATAGTTCACTTTTTGTTTTGTTTTCCTTCGATAGTGGCCTCTTTTGAAAATAATTCAAAATAGAATGAAGCTGTCAATAAACTGGCTGAATCCAGTCAAATGGGGTCGCTATTGTAAGTCCTAATCAGATTGAAAATTAGTTAATGATATAACTGAAATCCTCCTTAGTTTAAGTGGAACTGTTTGGGTGTATAAAGGCCAAATGAAATCAAACCTATATTTCAGATATGCAAGAGAATTTGGCATATAAGAAGAGAACTAACAATCATATTTATAAGTTTTTAGGCTTACAGTAATGCACAAGTACTTGAAAAGTCTTATCAGTCAGACAATTATGGCATGTAAAAAAGAAAATAGTTTAAATGTATGTGATTTGAAAAGATTTCTATTTAGTTAAGCAGCAAAAGCCTCTATTCAATCAACTGCTAAAATGTGTAGACTTTCAACCAAAGTAATAAAATGTATCAGCTGAAATGTTATCATTTTCTTTTTATTCTTCTTTTAACAGCTTAGGGAGGTTAATTTCTGAGTAATATTTTTCTGTGGTTAAAACCCTTCTTGAAGGGACACCTGGGTGGCTCAGTTGGTTAAGCAGCTGCCTTCGGCTCAGGTCATGATCCAAGCATCCTGGGATCGAGTCCCACATTGGGCTCCTTGCTCGGCAGGGAGCCTGCTTCTCCCTCTGCCTCTGCCTGCCACTCTGTCTGCCTGTGCTCGCTCTTCTCTCCCTCTCTTTCTCTGACAAATAAATTAAAAAAAAAAAAAACCCTTCTTGAAGTTATTAAAAGTCAAACATATTGACAAAAGAAGAAAAAGAGAAGACTAGAGGATCTAGAAAGTACAATATCTAAATAATAGGAATTGCAGGGGTGGAGGAGAGAAAAACACAGAGAAGGGAGGGGCTCATCAAAAGAAAGAAGTAAACCAATAATGATGGGGGGTGGGAGGGCATAACAAATTCTTTAGCAATGATTGCTTTCAAAATTATGCGCCTGGATTATTTTAAGATTTTATTTATTTATTTGACAGAGAGAGACACAGTGAGAGAGGGAACACATGCAGGGGGAGTGGGAGAGGGAGAAGCAGGCTTCCTGCTGAGCAGGGAACCCAATCGGGGTTGATCCCAGGACCTCGGGATCATGACCTGAGCTGAAGGCAGCCACTTAACAACTGAGCCACACAGGCGCCCCCCTGGTTTAGTTTTTCAAAATAAAAAATAAAAAAATAAGGAAGCAAAGCAAAAGGAAGCCAGTGTGATTGAAGAATAATGGATAAGTAGCCCCCAAAAGAAAAGATTTATAGACAGGAGCCAAATCATTCAGGGTCTTATATCCTGCCAAGAGCTTTAGATTTTATCCCAAAAGAAGTGAGATGGGGTGCCTGGGTGGCTCAGTTGCTTAAGCGTCCAACTCTTGATTTTGGTTCAGGTCATGATCGCAGGATCATGAGATTAAGCCCCCAGGTGGGGCTCCAAACTAGACTGGGGCGTGCTTGAGATTCTCTCTCCCTCTTGCCCTGCTCCTCCCCTGCTCATACACTCTTGAAAAAAATAATAACAATAAAAAAATAAAAGAAGTGAGACACTATTTGTGGGATTTAAATAAGGGAGTGACAAAACCAGATTTCTGTTTCAAAAGACCACTCTGGCTACTGAATGGAGGGGGCTTGCAAACAGACAAGAGATGACTATATTTCAGTAATCCACTAGGGTGGTAGCAGCAGAGATGGAGAAAAGTGGTTACATTTGAGAAGACTGAAGTAGAATTGATGGATTAGAAAACAGGATGAGGAAAGCCTAGGGGGTTCAGTTAGTTAAGCTTCTGCCTTTGACTCAGGTCATGATCTCAGGGTCCTGGGATCAATCCCCGAATCAGGCCTCTGCTCATTGAGGAGAGGGCAGATCTGCTTCTCCCTCTCACTCTCCCTCTGTGCTCGCTCTCTCTCTCAAATAAAATAGATCTTTTAAAAAAGAGAGAGAGAGAACAGGATGATAGGGAGATGCCCAAATTTTTGTTGAGCAAGTAAGTGGATTATGGTGGCATTTACTAAACCAGAGAACTCCAGCACAGAATTAACATTTTGCCTTGTTTGGTGATAGGTTTTATTTGTGGTAAGTTGGATATATTCAATGATGCCTCTGAAAATCATTCAAGTAAAGAAGTTAAGTGAGCATTTGCCAAGACAAATTTGGAGCTCAGAGGAGAGATCAGGGCTGGAAATTAAATTTGTGAATCATTATCCTAAAGAAGATGAAAAATGCAGTGTAAGTGAAAAGAACACCCTTACGTTCAATCACTAAAATATTTAATAAATTCCTACTATGTGCTAGACACTATGCTAGGCACTAGGTTACAATTGTGAGCAAAACCTTTAAGGTACAGGATATATAAGTGGACTCTACTGTGGGCAGTACAAGTCCCTACAGGGTGTTGTTGAAAACAGTGGCGTATTTGTATAGTGATATTAGTGGGGGGTTATATTCAGATTTAACATGTCCAATCAGGTATCATAGACCTACTCCAATGCCTGCCAAGATCCTGCCCACAAAAAAATTGTCCTACAACCTATATGCTATATTTGTACTATTCCTCTGGATATTCATGTAGGTTAAAAAATATATACATCCACGTATAATTACCTAAGTTTAGAATTTAAGTCTGTTTCGCATATAAATCCAAAGATTTTTTGCATGGGTTTTATATACACTGGAGTTTCTAAGAATGCATTACAGTATAAATGCAGAGAAATCAAGAGAAACATACTTTTATTGTTACTGTTTTTCTGAACTTTGCCAAAATTCGTTTACTATATCAGAAAATCAGATCATAGACTACACGCCACACATGGTAATCGAGTTCTTAATTTAATATACCTTATCAGACTGTATTTGTGGCTGTCACATTTCCAGTGATTCTATGTATAAGTGCAACCAAATGACTACTTAATTGAGTTTTCTCTTGTATTATATCTGAACATGTATTGAAAAATATATATACGGTAACTGCTATTGTAAATTACTTTCCTTTCTTTTTTTCTTTTCAAAGATTTCATTTATTCATTTGACAGAGAGAGAGACAGAGAGCACAAGTAGGCAGAGCAGCAGGCAGAGGGAGAGTGAGAAGCAGGCTCCCTGCTGAACAGAGAACCTAACATAGGGCTCAATCCCAGGATCCCTAGATCATGACCTGAGTTGAAGGCAGATGCTTAATCAGCTGAGCCAGCCAGGCACCCCAATTCATTTCCTTTCATTCTCCTCTATGGGAAGATAATTATATAGATTTTTTAAAAAAATTGGATTTGTACATAGTTCCTATAAACCATACATGTCATTCCAGGATAGAAGATGAGGTATGACAACACAGTTGTTTTAAAAAGTGACTTTCAGGGATGCCTGAATGGCTCAGTCAGTTAAGTGTCTGCCTTCAGCTGAGCTCAAGATTCCAGGGTCCTGGGATCGAGGCCCACATTGGGCTCCTTGCTCAGCAGGAAGCATGCTTCTCTCCCTGCTTGTGCTTGCTCGCTCTCTGATAAATAAAAAAGTAAAATCTTTTAAAAAAATAAAAATCAATCAATCAATAACTAAAAAGTGACTTTCAAAATGTTCTAAGGCCCTTATATTGTCCCAGAAGAGGTAAAAGTACAAATGTAAATTTATGTTATACTTAGGAAGTTACACTTTTTATATGATATAAAATTAGATCTGTATGAATGGCTTCATGAAACTGTGACAGTAATGACAGTGTGCTAGCTCCAACCTGGGCCTGAAGGGGCCTAGTGTGTGTCTCTGTTTGCCCTTTTGTACTTCTTGCCATTTCCAGGAGAAGAGTTTTCCCTGGGTAGCTGTTGCCCCTCAAACTGAGCACCAGAAAGAATGCCAAACAGAAGCCAGGAAAATGCCAGTAGGCTAGAATTAGGGATTCTTCCCCCTCCCTTTTCCCAAAGAAACGAATTAGCAATTCTTTATTCCACTCCCTATTTTCCAAATTTTCTAAATGAGCATAAATTACTTTTCATACTCAGAAGATAGAAAGGTTACTAACGAAATGAAATAATTAACTCTTCTTGCAGTAGAGTAATGCATATTTATTTTTCCTAGGACACGAATTTATTAGAGTGCACACAGTAGGCAATAAACGTTTGTTGATGAAAAAAGGAACCCTCTTAACTCTTCTCTGCTGGGCAAGTCTGTTTGTTCTTAGTCTTTCTCTCCCTTCTAAGACCAGCTTCCTCCTTTTCTCCACTTCTGGTTTCTCTCTTCCTGACTCCTCCTTCTCCTTCCCTAGCCCTTTTCTTTTTTTAAGATTTTATTTACTTATTTGAAAGAGAGACAGTGAGAGAGAGTATGAGACGGAACAAGGTCAGAAGAAGAAGCAGACTGCCCGTGGAGCCGGAAACCTGATGCAGGACTCGATCCCGGGATTCCGGGATCACGACCTGAGCCAAAGGCAGTTGCCTAACCAACTGAGCCACCCAGACACCCAACTTTTTTTTAATAATTCATTCTCTATATTGTCCCAGCATTTTGTAATTTTTTTGAGGGGGAGCAGAGAGATGGGGAGGGAGAGAATCCATAAGCAGACTCCCTGGCTGAACACAGAGTCCAACTCAGGGCTCTATCTCAGGACCCTGAGAAAATGACCTGAGCTAAAATCAAGAGTCAGATGCTTTACTAACTGAGCCACCCAGGCACCCTCTTCCCTAACTGTTCTTAGTCACTCTTCTTTTCCTTCTCTCCGGCTCTAATTTTTCTTTCCATGTTTCTCTCCTTTTCTTTTTTCTCCCTTTTCTCTTTAATTTAGCATTGCCTCCCCCCCCCTTCTTTCTTCTCTCCTCCTTCCATGGGAATTCTACCTCTTAGCTAGCCATAATAAATAATTATTTATAATGTTTATTGAAATTTCATTATTTACAGAAATTTATCCTGTTTTTAGTGTTTGAATAATTTTAAAATGTAAAAATAGATCAATACTTGTGCTTAATTTTTTAAAGTTTTTTTGATGATACATTAACAGCTAAATTAAATTCCTTTTTCATTATGTGTGATGCTTTTTTGACTTTCCGGTGGTTGGGTGATTCTAGGTGAAAGTTTCACTACCTCAATTTATATGTCTCCAAAGAAAAGGACTGTCCTCCAGTGACCTGACCTTCAGGTCAGGAATTTCCAGTGACCTGGAAATTCCACTTATTTGGACAGACAATATTTACCAACATAACCAAGGTCATCTTTAAGAAGCGTTTGGAACCCAGTCCAAATTCCACCTCCTGACACACCTTCTTTTTTTTTTTTTTTTTTTAAAGATTTTTTATTTATTTGTCAGAGAGAGAGGAGAGCGAGCGAGCACAGGCAGACAGAATGGCAGGCAGAGGGAGAAGCAGGCTCCCCGCCAAACAAGGAGCCCGATGTGGGACTCGATCCCAGGACGCTGGGATCACGACCTGAGCCGAAGGCAGCTGCTTAACCAACTGAGCCACCCAGGCGTCCCTGACACACCTTCTTAAATATATATTTCTACCCAGGTAGAGAATCAGGTTACAAAGAGTATTCATTATAGGCAAATCGGGAAGGGAAAATAAGTTACAACCATGAGTTGATCACTCATCCTCTTTGGATCTTAGATGCCTTCTTAACAACTGAAAAACCTGACACTGATGATGTCTAAGGCCCTTTCCACATTTGGCATTTCATGACTGAATCCCAAACCATGAAATTTCTAAAAGGGAACCATGAAACCCAAGGGGTAGAATTTTCTCAGTAATCCTAGAATTTCAAAGCTAAAATGGTTCCATGGAGTTCACCTAATGTGGCCTAAAATGACTTCATCTCTTTGAGCCTTGATTTCTGTATCTGTAACATGGAACTAATAAACCCTGTCTTGCCAAGCTGCTGGGAGACTTAGAGCTATTATCTGCCTACTGGTAAAAAATAAGCCAACAGGCGCAAAATGGGATCGCTTCTGCTAAGCCCACATCACCAAATGGAGACGTAATTACAGGTTTGGCTCTCTCAGGAATGGAATCTT
This sequence comes from Lutra lutra, assembly GCF_902655055.1. Classification (NCBI taxonomy): domain Eukaryota; kingdom Metazoa; phylum Chordata; class Mammalia; order Carnivora; family Mustelidae; genus Lutra; species Lutra lutra. Next base: position 68,944,843 of record NC_062283.1, on the reverse strand, counting down.
AAACCCAGTCAGTCAGGAATCACTGATCAGCACTAGTGAGGTAATCTACCTAACAGACCCCCAACCTCCAAAAACCCACTAAAGGAAAGTAACTTTGCAACAACCAACCTGCTTTTCTTGCCAAGTAATAACTTCCTTGTTCCTGCTCCCTTCTGCCTATAAGTCTTTCATTTTTACAACTCCTCAGAGCTCCTCTGTCTACTAGAAAATAAACTCTTAATTTTTTAACTTGTGCATATTTATTGAAGACAAATTGACATACAATATTGTATGTTTCCAGTGTACAACACAGTGATTCAATATTTATAGACATTTATAGACCTTATGAAATGATTACCACAGTAACTCTTGTTACCATCTGTCACCACACAAAGTTGTTATATTATTGACTATATTCCCTACCCTCTATGTTTCATCTCTGTGTCTTATTTTATAACTGGAAGATTGTACTCTTAATCCCCTTCACCAATTTCATGTGTCCCCTCCTCCCTCCCACAATCTTCAGTTTGTTCTCTGTATCTATGAGTCCGCTTCTGTTTTGTTTTATTGGCTCATCTGTTTCTTAGATTCCACGAATGAGTGAAATCATACAGTATTTGTCTCTCTCTGACTTATTTCACTAAACATAATACTCTCTAGGTCCACCCACATTGTTGCAAATGGCAAGATTTCATTCTTTTTTTATGGCTATAAATTCTTAAAATTTTTAATGTGCCTCGGTTTATCTTTTAACACGACCCTATGGAAGGTGGCCAATAATGGCAGCTATCATTTTATCTAAAACTACTGACTTAAATTTTTTTTAAGATTTATTTATTTATTTGAGAGAGATCGAGAACGAATGGAGGAAAGGGTCAGAGTGAGCGGGAGAAGCAAGCTCCCCAATGAGCAGGGAGCCCAATGGGGGACTCAATCCCAGGACTCTGGGATCATGACCTGAGCTGAAGGCAGCCGCTTAACTGACTGAGCCACCCAGGTCCCCTAAAACATCTTTTAGATGAAAAGAAATGACATATAGAGCTAATGACTGGACCACAGGCAACCAGGCTGGTACCAGATGCCTGATCAGCTTTCTCTCATCTGACTCCTTCTCAAAGTCACTTTCTAAGTACAGGTTTCCCCCACTACCTGAAAGTAGAGCGTCCTCATAAAAACTTTCGTAACCCAAAATGGCATAAAGAAGAAGAAATCACCAGTTATTTATGTAGAAAAATTTTTGAACATTCCCAGACCCAAGAAAATAACCTCTCTTAAGCTTTTCTGATAACTTAAGGACACATCTTGCTAACAGATCCACAAAATAAGTTGAGATAAAGCCATGGCACCTCGATGCCGAGATGCTGAGCACAGTTCCAGGGGAAAAAACTTGTGCTCAGGTGTGCGCTGCTTGAACAGTTTCTTGTGAGACAAACGCTGAATGCTGTTTTTCCTTTGTGCCTTTTTCCTTGTAAAAAATGAAAATCCTCTTCGGATTTCTCTCATTTGGCAAAAACAGTTATTAGTGTGGGTCTCTTGTGAAAGCAAAGTAGCATAATTCGAACTTTCAAAAATCAAGGGGTACTTATGTATGCTATCCTCTCCAAGGCCTGAACATCTACTAATTTTCAGCATCTTAGGGCCTACCAGCATTTATAAGAAGCGAGAGAGAATACCCCAAATTGCTATCTAAACTTAGTGAAAAGTGCCTCAGAAACCGGAAGCAAGAAGACAAACTCTTTTTTTAATTTTTATTTAGATTCAATTAATTAACATATAATGTATTATTAGTTTTGTAAGGGCCTATTTAGCCAGAGCAATTCCATCTGGTTAAACAGTGATTTTGTTGTTTATGCAGTAAAACTTAAACTGACCCTGTCCCCCGCTCCCACCCCCCATCAGGGAACTTACTTAAAAGCAAGTCAGGGAAACCAGTCCCAGGTAACAAAGCCCAAATACAAGGGCGGGTCAGGCCAGGTGGAGACATCCAATCAGTGGAGTGTGCATACTGTCTCCCTAGCTACCAAGGAGTGTGGGTCCCACCTTTTGGGCGCCAATTCTGACCAAGGTGATAGGCTAGTTCAAATATCTACTGGTAAATTGTAATTCAATTGGCCACCCGTGTGTGACCTAGCATGACTGTGCAGCTTTCTCTGTGTGCTACAATCTCATTGGCCACACCACAGGGCCCAACCACAGGGCCTTTGCTCTATAAAAGTTAGTCTGTAAGGCAGGGAGGGGTCGCCCTCTCCGTAAGAGGCGGCCCTAAGCGGTCAGTTTGATTCTCGATGCTTGGCACGAAATAAAGCTTTGCTTGACTTTCGCTTTGTATCAGTCTCGCTCCTTTGATTATGGACCTAGCAGTTTCTGAGATAGAGGTCAGTGGTTCAACAGACTTATATAATACCCAGTGCTGGGCACCTGGGTGGCTCACTCGGTTGAATGTCTACCTTTAGTTCAGGCCATGATTCCCAGGGACCTGGGATCAAGCCCTACACTGGGCTCCCTGCTTAGCTTCTCCCTCTCCCTCTGCCTGCTGTACCCCCTGCCTGTGCTGTCTCTGTCAAATAAACAAAATCTTAAAAAAAAAAAAATACCCAGTGCTCATTACATCATGTGCCCCCCTTAATGTCCATCATCCAGTTACCCCTTCCTCCTACCCCCACTCCCTCCAGCAACACTGTTTGTTTCCTATGCTTTAGAGTCTCTTATGGTTTGTCTCCCTCTCTGATTTCGTCCTGTTTTATTTTTCCCACTCTTCCCCTATGATCCTGTTTTGTTTCTTAAATCCACATATGAGTGACATCATATGATAATTACCTTATTCTAATTGACTTATTTCACTTGGCATAATACCCACTAGTTCCATCCACATCGTTGCAAATGGCAAGATTTCAATTTTTTTGATGGCTGAGTAGTATTCCAAAGACAAACTTTCTGAATTGCTCTCTTCAACCTTTGTATATGTTGCTATCATGTGATTTGGAAAGAGTGGTTGGGGGCACCTGACTGACTCAGATGGTACAGCATGTGACCTTTGATCTCAGGGTTGTGAGTTCAAGCCCTACTTTGGACTTATGTCAAAAAAAAAAAATCAAACAGTGGCTAAGGAAGGACTGAGTTAGTAATTTTCCACAATTCCTTCAGCCAAGGGAGGGTGTGCATGTGTGTGGGTGTGGGGGTGTGTGCACACATATGGCAACCCTTAAAAATAAGAATCTACGAGGACAATTACTTACTACACCATTACAAAACTGCACTAGAAAGCACACATCAGATAGAGTACCAAATGTCCTCTTAAGAAAAGATGTCAAGGGGAGGATTGGGGAACTGGGTGATGGGCATCAAGGAAGGCACTTCATGTAATGAGCACTGGGTATTATATGCAACTAATGAATAACTAAATTCTACCCCTGAAACTAAAAATAGACTATATGTTAACTACATTGAATTTAAATAAAAATTTTAAATTAAACAAGATGTTAAATTCTCTTTAAAAGTAATTCAATTGTTACCAATGACTATGGCTAAAAAAAAATACTGAAAATATTTTATCATTATAACATGGTTTATTTTCATTCACACTGCATAATGTTAAGGAAAGCAGTATATTTTGATACATAAACTATTTATGGTGACATTAACGAGGACCACTCTATGTCACAAAAAAAGTCTTTGGGGTTTCTTTTTTTTTTTTTTAAGATTTTATTTATTTGACAGAGAGAGAGACACAGCTAGAGGGGGAACAAAAGTGGGGGAGAGTTGGGGGAGTGGGAGAAGCAGGCCTCCCACTGAGCAGGCCGCCCCATGTGGGGCTCCATCCCAGGGTCGTGACTTGAGCCCATGGGAGCCGCCTACCAACTGAGCCACCCAGGAGCCCCTGGGTGTTCCTTTTAAAGATAATATTTGCTCGGATGGAATGTGTATATCTGCCATTAATAGTCAATACTTCAGTAAAAAATTGTTTTAAGTAAAAAATAGCATTAATATTAATAGCACCTCAGGGCGCCTGGGTGGCTCAGTGGGTTAAAGCCGCTGCCTTCAGCTCAGGTCATGATCCCAGGGTCCTGGGATCGAGCCCCGAATCGGGCTCTCTGCTCTGCGGGGAGCCTGCTTCCTCCTCTCTCTGCCTGCCTCTCTGCCTACTTGTGATCTCTATCTGTCAAATAAATAAATAAAATCTAAATATATATATATATATATATATATATATATATATATAAATAGCATCTCGAATTTCTCTAGTACTTTGAGGTTATGGATTTTTGCATACATTTTTGACTATGTTTTCTTCCCCGTAACAACCTCAAGGCAAAAGTAGGTCGGTTATCATGTTACAAATTAGGAAACCCAAGCTTATGCATGACTTGCTCAGCCAGTAACTGGTGGAATGGCCTCAAACTGAGGTCATCTGGCTCTTCCGACATTTTCTTGCACTACATTGTACTGCCTGATGAATCTGATATCACTTCATGTTTTTGTACTTCCTTTTTCATGTACTTTGTACATTCACAAACACTGATGTGCTTCCAAGTGGGCATGGTAACTCCAAATAAACAAGAACACTTTGGGCTCTTGGTTAGCAAGCAGAAGAGACATTTCTGAATCTACTTAGTTCCTATTATTTATCTTACTATCTGTTCGTTTTTCTTCTTTCTTTAAGATTTTATCTATTTATTTGAGAGAGAGACAGAGAGCACAAGCAGGGAGAGAAAGAAGCAGACTCCCTGCTGAGCAGGGAGCCTAATGTGGGGCTAGATTCCGGAATTCCGGGATCACCACCTGAGCCAAAGGCGGACATTTGACTGAGCCACCCAGCTGTCTCTGTTCATTTTTCATTATAAAGTTTCCCAAAGAGTGGAGGTGAGGGGCCAGGACACATGCTTTGGTAAATTTGCCGTATATCAGTCACTGTGAACGTTTGGGGAAAGGGGGAGGTATGATTTGAACAAGGTGAAAGAATCTCCTGGTTTTCTATGGTGGCTCAGCGGTAACTGGAGTCTATTGGGTAAGCCTAAAGCTTATTAGTTCAAACCCTAATTTGAAGAATGTATATTTTGGGGCCTATTTGTTTTCTTTTTCAGATGGAGTTCATTTAAAACTCGTATGAAGTTAAAAAAAAAACTTCCCAGGGACGCCTGGGTGGCTCAGTTGGTTGGACGACTGCCTTCGGCTCAGGTCATGATCCTGGGAGTCCCGGGATCGAGTCCCGCATCGGGCTCCCAGCTCCATGGGGAGTCTGCTTCTCTCTCTGACCTTCTCCTCGCTCATGCTCTCTCTCACTGTCTCTCTCTCAAATAAATAAATAAAATCTTTAAAAAAAAACAAAAAACAAAAAACTTCCCAGCGTTCTTAGTATTGGGTTCAAGAATAAGACTTGTGTGTTTATAAACACAGGCAATGTGTGTTGACAGAGCTGGTGCATGGGATTTCGAAGGTCAGTCTGTTTGCAAACTGTAACAGGAGTAATGACAGATAAAAACATATTATCAGTTTACACTCAGCCTCTGCTGAAGCCTCAGGATAACATATTTCTACATTTTCTGACTCCTCCATTCTGACTCCTAGCAGGACTTCTATTTACAAAGGTTTATTTGATTCTTGAATCTCAAGCTGAGCATTCTATGTCCTTTTAAAAAGTCACAGAATTCTGAGATGAATTGTCCTCACATGTGGGTGGGCAAGGGAGGGAGCTCCTGCCCTTGGCAAAATCTCAGTGGGTAACGTTATAGATCACTCTCCTGACCATTACTGGAATTTAACCATTAAATCTCAAGAAATTGTTCCTTATCTTTCATCATTCCATTCACCTTTTCTCTAACATTCAAAACACACTCTACTACCTACTTGTCCATCACCTTCTAAAAAAAAAAGACAGTGGGGCGCCTGGGTGGCTCAGTGGGTTAAGCCTCTGCCTTCAGCTCAGGTCATGATCCCAGGACCCTGGGATCGAGCCCCACATTGGGCTCTCTGCTCAGCAGGGAGCCTGCTTCCCTTCCTCTCTCTCTCTCTGCCTGCCTCTCTGCCTACTTGTGATTTCTGTCTGTCAAATAAATAAATAAAATTTAAAAAAAAAAATTCTCACCCTTAAAAAAAAATAAAATAAAATTTTTTTTAAAAGACAGTATCTAAATAAAATTCAAAACTGTTTTACAATGTGGATTGTCTTTCAAAGGATTCAGGGTTTTTTTTTAAAGCCTTTTGCTTTTAAAAATAATTTCTCCTTAATATTGTTCCAGGAAACCAAACAGATATATTTGCAAATAGCTAGGTGTGGAGAAAATGCATATCAGTTCTTGGGTAGGACTGGCCTGTCCTTCCAACTCTTTTTTTTTTTCTTTTTAATCTTTTTACCATAAAATAAAACACAGAAACAGAAGACACTATAAAGGAAATGTTCGCCTTAATAAATTATTTTAAGGAAAACACCCTTGTAACTAACCATCACCAGGTCAAGAAACAGAATTTTGCTACCTTCCCTTAGAAGCTCCTTCCAAGTAAGTGTCCCTTCTTAATCATTCCTGGCCACCACCATCTTCTAAGTGACCATGATCCTAACCTCTGTAGTATCACCTTCACTTCTTTTTTTCTTTAATGGTTTCTCCACCCAAATGTTCACCCCGGACAGTACAGTCTCTCCCCCAACAATTACAACACACTTTAAAAAAATGTTTTTCTATATCTTTTAAGTCTTTTTTTTTTGACTTTATGGTTTATCTCTTAAAGAACGGAAGCCCTTTGACTTGTAGAGTTTCCCAGTCAGGACTTTGCAGATTGTATGACCCTGGTATAGTTCAACATATTCCTGTGTTTCCTACAAACTGGCAGCTGGATCTCAAGTCTGCATCAGATCTAGCTTCAATCTCTTTAGCAGCATTTTAAGTGGTGGTGTGGTCTTCCCTCAGGAGGTACAGAAGGTCCACCTCCCTTTTTATTATCTTAAGAGCTGCTGAGGCATAATGCCTATATCTATTAATTCACAAGGAATTACAAACCTGGGATAGCCTATCATTTCTCTTTACTTAATAGTGGAATACTTTAACTAGATTCATTTACCTTTATCTCTTATTTGGTTACCCAAATAACCAAACCTAACTTTTATAAGTTCCTTTAGAGGAGAGATCCTATAATCATTATCTACATAATTCTCTTGGGGTCCTATACCTTTGGATTGTGCTACGTTTTTGTTGAATTTGCAAATGAGACATTATAAATGAGACTAAAAGACTCACTGAGTTTGTATGTAAAGCACATTTATACTAACAAGGATCCAGTAGCAAATTCCAGCCACTAGAAACTCAAATTCGTGATCCTCTGGTTATGTTTTCAAGATCCAGTCTTTGTTTACAGTTGGTCATTAGCCTTTGTGAAGAGATTAACAATCTCTTCACGAAGAGATTGTTAACAAAGGTGAACTGATAGAGTAAAAGAAAAAGGATTCTTGTGAATCTATTTTGCAGGGTTCCAGCACACCCCCAAAAGTCAGAAATTAGTTATTTACATCTATATTTGAGCACAGTTTTGGACTTCCAAATGGAAGTGATTATTCTTTCAAAAAGTGTCATTTTATATGTCTGCAGTAATCCAGAAATCATAAAATCTAGATCATTTAGTTAAAAATGCAAATATGATTACTTTGAGAGTTCAGAAATCTTGGAATTTTTGCATTGTTTTTACATTTACTACATATGATGTAGAAAGGATAATTAGTTTCTTATACAATAACTGATACCAGCTATTACCTTAAAAATATTTTCATTCTGGGGCACCTGGGTGGCTCAGTGGGTTAATCCTCTGCCTTCCACTCAGGTCATGATCTCAGGTCCTGAGGTCATGATCTCAGGGTCCTGGGATAGAGCCCCCTATCAGGCTCTCTGCTCAGCCGGGAGCTTGCTTCCCCCTCTCTCTCTGCCTGCTCTCTGCCAACTTGTGATCCCTCTTTTTCTGTCAAATAAATAAATAAAATCTTTTTTTAAAAATTTCATTCTAAGATGGAGTTGTTTGGTATTGACAGCTGAAGGCATTTAAGGTGTCTCCTGGAAGTTCATAGGAGTTCACCTGGAAGCGATTAAGAGAGAATTGCCACACACTCAGTGGATGCTGAGCAAAACTTTGGGGTCAGATGATCCAAGTTCTCAACCCGCCAGCACCACTCTGTAGTTTAATGACCTTAGATACTTAACTTGTCTATGTCTTGTTTTCCTCATTTGTAAATCTGAGTAATAAAATCTATCCCCCAGGGTTGTTGAGAAGTTTAAGTGATGTGAAATATTGGAAAAGGCATTTTGCAGTATTTGCTAGTAGTGGACAGCATATTCAAGGAGACTTAACACAGTTAATTGTATGAACTGTATTGCCTTTTGAATTAGCCATCATGGCAATGGAAAACTCCAGGTTTGCCAATCTGACATGAGAAAGGGTTTCAGCTTCAGATAGAAATGCATCTGGGAGATTCAGGTTTGGAGAGGCATTAATTTACAAATGAATGATAAAAATCAGCATATGCCAGTGCTTTCTGTGAATATACATTTCTCATACTTCATCTACTTGGTGTCTACCACAAGAAAGTGCCAGGTCTGATACGCTATTTAAGACATGAAAGTAGAGACAAAAATAGAACAATTTAGTCTGAACTATTAATTAAAAGACACAGTCATTCGCCTGATTGTTTGATCTTCCTGCCAGATTTTTGTGTTACAAATCTGCAGAGAGAAAACTTACCAGAAAGAAAGAATGTGCTTCAAGCACTATCCTGCAGGGATGCCTGGGTAGCTCAGTCCATTGAGTATATGCCTTCAGCTCAGGTCATGACTCCAGCCCGTTCCTTGCTCAGCAGGGAGCCTGCTTCTCTCTCTGCCTACTGCTCCCCCTGCTTGTGGTCACCCCCCCCCCCGCCCCCGCCCGCACAAAAAAATAAATTCTTAAAAAAAAAAAAAAAAAACTATCCTGCAGGAATATCAAGGTTTTCTTCCTTTTCTTCTTTTCTGCTCTCAGGCATAATATTGTATTTTATAGAAATGGAAATAAAGGCATTAGTTTGAACAATCCTCTACTTTGTTAAGTTTGGATCCTATATCCTGGAAGACCTCTACAGTCAAATTGTAATGAAAAAAATTGTATAGCTTCAGCTTTTAAAATTAAAGGTTTTGACCCTGATAACACAGTTTTGCCATACACACTATAGCAACCTACTAGAATGAGAGTCAAAACAATTTTCTCATATTCCTACCTCTTCAACTCTAATCCTAATCTTTGGCCTCAAATTAGTTTCTAGAGACTTTTGTAACCAAAAAAAAAAAAAAAAAGTTGACTCAGCATTTAAGAAATCATGCTATTAATTTACATAGTTTTCAACAATTTTATTTTTTTTAAGATTTTTTATTTATGAGAGGGTGAGGGAGGAGTAAAGGGAAGTCAAGTAGCCTTCCCCCTCAGCGGGGAGCGCTACTCCAGCTCTATCCCAAGACCGAGATCACAACCTGAGCAGAAACTGAGTCCCACGCTTAACCCACTGAGCCACCCAGCTGCCCCAGTTTTCAGCAATTTTAAAATAAAACTGTTTGCATAGTAAGTATAACTTACTAACTTTTAAAAATACAAAAATCCCTAGAAATCAGGACAATAAGGACTGATATTATTTCCTTCCTTTATGTTTTCAGCCCTCAACTTATAGGACATTGACCGTACGTTAATATTTTTTGACCGTTGAAATATTTTACTCGTAACACAGCCAATTTTCCAATACTTTGCTTTCGGTTGATTTAAAATTTTCAATTCAACTTTGTTTGCTATATATACCATGTGGTTCCATTAGTTCAAAGTTTGAGAAAAATGAGGTTTTTTTTTTTTCTTCTTTGGTCAGAATGCATACCCAGGATAGGGGCTTCTAAGCAAAACGTGTTTAAGGAACTCCGTCATTCTTACTACATACCCTCTGCCCCAAATGCGTGAAGACAAGGAGGTTCCACATTGTCATTTAAGCATTAGCTGTCCTAGGGCTGCGCAAGATTATTTTACAACTCCGGTAGCTACTAACGTTCCGTTTTATACCTTTAATAATTGAAAAGGGGGCATCCGCGGCTCAGAAACAGAATCCACCCCCGCAGTGCAGGTGAGAGCGCGTCCTCCATCAGGACCCGTGGGCGTGGAGGGAAAGACAGAGGTTACCTACCAACGGCCGCCCCAGGCGGCGAGCCCCGAGCCGGGCCTTCCCGGCGTGCCCCGCGCGCCGAGGGGACTTTTAATGTGAAGCTCCGGGTGACTCAGCCGCGTGGCCGCGCCGGCCAGGGCGGGAGGCGCGCGCCGCTGCGGCACGGCGGCTTCTCGCGGCGCCAAGTGCGCGCGCCTCCCGGGCAGGTTCGGGCCCCGAGCGCGAGAGCGCGGCGGGGAGCGTCAGGTAAGTGTGGCTCGGGGCCCGGTAGGGCGAGTGTGGCGGCGGACAGGGCCCGGGCTTTGCCTTTGTGTCGGAGGGCGTGAGGGCTGGGGGGGCCGTCTCCTCCGGCTGCCGCTGGGGCGGGCGCCCGCCAGGTCGGACCCCAGTTGTAAGGCCGCGGGACTGAAATCATCGCGAGGAAAAATGTCCGCCAAGTGGGTTTCGGCGGCCCGTTTTCGTGTTGAGGATAAAGTCTTAGAATCCGGGAAAGGGGTGTCGCCTTATATGGAAATCGTAAACGCAGTCGCGGGGACAGCTAAAGAGTAACTTGACTGTTTTCTGCAGGCCTGGGGTGTTTTCATCCCGCCAGCAGGGCGAGGACGGTAGCGCCGAGTGTTTCTTGATAAAGCTTTTGCAGACGCGGTTTTTTCCTGGCAGCTAATGGGACTCATTAAAAATCAGGTAGTTGGTGGGACTTCTTGTCAAACTCTGTCTGGAGCGGAGAGTGCGTCTTGCTCACTCCCCACCCCTCCTTCAGAGTCTTCCTTCTCTGCCACCCACAAATTACTGGCTTTCATTAGAAGCTCCGAGTGCAGAAGAGCTGGGCAGAGCCTTAACCAGGGATCTTCTTTTCTTTTGAGTGAAATCCTACTTTTTATAGCAGGCAGTGACTTCAGGTTTACAAGCCTGGTTCTGCACTATCAACACACACACACACACAACCAAAACAAAAAAACTCCAACCCCCAAACAAAAACCTCTTATATTTCGGAGTTGGTGATTCTTTCTGAAAATTCCTGGGTTGGGCCGGTTTATTTTTAAATAAAGCAGTGAAGCCAGTGAACAAACAAACATGGTAAACAAGGCCGTGGAGGAACTCTTTAACCAGTTCATGAAAGTGCATTTTCCAGGCCCTTTCATTGTGCCCCTGTGAACTGTTAGAGGACTAGCTGCAGGTTTTACCTGAGAAATTGTTTTTTTTTTTTAAATGGTCCCCAAAGCAAAGTAGTGTAGTCATATGTAATGAATCCACAGTCAAAAGAATTTCACCTTAGTTCCTATCCCCATCCGTACCCCATCCCCACCTCCCACCCCCATTCTGGGGACAGTAGTTCTCAAATGTAAATTTACTCTTTAAAAATGCGAGTACCACTCCCAGAAATTTGATTCTAGAGATCTGTGATGAGTCCCTGAAACTGCATCTTAAGCAGGCACCCCCATCCTTGGTGTGGTATACCATTTTGAGAAACACCACCATAAGGCTGGCCTGGGAATCTTGAGAACTGCCCACCTCCCTCATCCCTTTGTTGATTTACTCTCCCCTCCCTTCCAGCCAGTCACAAGCCAAGAAACCAGCCTCTCCAGAGGGAAACTTAAGCTAGTGCTTTCTTGGACTCTGACACCAGGGTAGGAAATGACTTTCATACATATTCTGATATTGCCTTGGTGGGTTAGAGATAGCCTGTGCCTACTAATCTGTACTTGTTCCTTCTGGGGCTGCTTCTAGCATCCTCAGAATTTAAGCAGTGCCATCAGGCCACATCTTGGCATCCCATCTGACTCAGTCTCAGTCTTCCCTTGAAAACCAGGACAGCCAATGGCATGTAATTTCACTTGAGTCCTCAGATTTCATGGTACCTAGCAGTACTGGTAGCGTTTATGAGAGCTTTCAGTTCAGCTGAACTCTAATTCAGTCATTAAATACCCCAGTAATGCCTATTTTGTGCAAAGCCTGTAGGGGGCCGCTTTAGCAACAACGTTGCGAAGATGGCACACAGTTGCATTGCTCCCTTGAGCTGGAAATGAGGACTGTGTAACCTCTACTGCTGAAAGCTTTTTCTCTTTCTTAGTTCCTCTTAAATAGATATGTAGGCATGAGGTTAGAGTTAGGCTGTTTGACTTGTTTTTTGACATCTTTTTTGTCTTATATCTCTTATTAATCTTCTTCTAATTGGTTCACAATTTCCTTCTATAACTCCAGACTTCCTGATTATTGTGTTTTCCTCCTGCCCCTGAATTTGAACATGCCTGCCCCTCTTTGGCTAACTGGAGTAAAAAGTTGAGGAAAGTTGTTGGAATGCTGAATGACTTCTAGCAGGAAGACCCAGAATCATGGAAATATGAAGCTTAGAGATATAAGGAAAGCTATTAGAAATTTATTTAGTGCAGTCCTCTCATCTTTCAGATAAAGAGATGAGATGGCAGAGGTGAGGACCCCTGGCTCCTAGCCCAGTGTTCTTCCCACTAAATCTTCTCAAGAAAGATGCTTCTAAAATGGAAAAGGTCGAAAGAAATTCTGTTATAAGTAGAAGAAGAAAATGGTTGAAAGAAATTCTGTTATAAGTAGAAGAAGAAAATGGAGAGACTTCCACATGACTACAAAAGCAGTATTTTCTGGGAAAATGGAGATTGAAGGAGAATGTGATGTAACCATATAAATCCTGGAGTGAGAGTACTAAGGACTCTGAAGCTTGAAATAAGTAGTAGAAGTTCAAATAAGAGCAAACAGATGGTCACCTTGTAATCCCAAGAGACATTACAAACTTAATATTTTTTTAAGAATTCAGTAAAGGTTAAGATAAGTATATTGGTGAATTTTTATTAAATATTAGATGTTTGAGCAACATCCAGAATGTTTTAAAGTTGTAACCATACTTGTCCTTATAGAAGTTATTAGATGTTCTATGGGAGACCATATAAAACTGATCTAACTACTAATCTGATTTAATATGTTTTCTTAGGGGAAATAAGATTAATGACATGCATTTCTGGAATGTAGGAAGGAAATAAGTATGGATAAAAAAAGTTTTTGATAATTTCTTTTGAGAGGGGGAGAGAGCGTGAGAGCATGCACTGCATACACACACACGTGGGGGAAGGGCAAAGGGTGAGGGAGAGCAAAAATCCCAAGCCGATGTATGCCTAGTTCCTATGGAGGGCTCAGTCCCTCGACCTTGAGATCATGACCTGAGCCAAAACCAAGAGTTGGACACTTAACCAACTGAGCCACCTATGTGTCTCAGGAGAACCTTTTGATATTTTTGCTTGGAGTCCTAAAATTAAACATTGTTGGATTCTCCTATTCTCCTTGTATATTCATGAAAGTAGATTAGAAGGGTAAGGGCTTAATAGTTAGACATTATGTGCCAGACATGTACTAAATGCTTTTACGTCCATTGTCTTATTTACCTCCATTATAGAGCTGAGGAATCTAAGGTACAAACAACTTAAGTTTGCCCAAAGTCATACCCCTAATAAGTGGCAGAACCACTATTCAAACTTAAATCTGCCTGCCTCCAAAGCCATTAAGATTTATGCTCAATAGTGCCCTCATTATACTTCATTGGGTGGCAGTTGAGAATGTGGGCATTGAAGTCAGTCTTTTCCTAGGTTCCTTTATTTATTAACTTGGATAAAGTACTCATCAGTTTCTAGGTCTCTGAAATAGAGATTGTTGCAGTTACCATCTCAGAGGGTTATTAGGGTTGAGTTAATTCATGTAAAGTGCTTAGAACTGCCTGACACAGTAAATTCTCAGGAAATGTTGGCTTTTTTTTTTAGATATTCTTTTCTTTAGATTCAGATTGTCCTTCCTACTGTTAAAATACTAAGGCTTTATGATAAATATAGATATAAACTTTATCTCTGTTCTTACTAAAATGGGGAGCCTTACGAATATTTTGGAAAATACTGGGGTATAGTGCAAAGATCTGTGACTGGGACTAGAGGGTTTGGTTTTTATTTGTTTCATAGAAAAGGTTGTAAGGATCAGATAAAGTAACAAATACAAATGAAATTTAAATATTATTTTATATTTGTATAGCATATACAGTTATTAAAATTAGAGGAAAGTTACAGTAAATTATTGACAAGATTATTAAAGTTTGACTTCCTTAAAATAGCTAGTGATTTACAGTTCTATAGGAAGATCACAGTCTATACATAAAACTATGTAAGATTCCTTCTATGTGTTTGTCCTAAATCTCTTTTGGTGGCAGAACCTGAAATTTAATTTTCGCAGTTGTATCTGTATATCATTTTGCTAGGGCTGCCATAAAAAAGTATCACAGACTGGCTTAACCATCAGAAATTTATTTTCCTACAATTCTGGAGGCTGGAGGTCTGAGATCAAGATGTTGGCGGGATTGGTTTCATCTGAGGCCTCCTTGCTTTGTAGATGGACTCCTTCTCCCTATGTCTGTGCACTCATTTCCTATTCTTAAAAGTCCTATTGGATTAGGACCCACCCTAATAACTTCATTTAACCTTAATTACCTCTTTAAAGTCCTTTTTTCCAAATAGTCCCATTCTAAGGATTTAGGAGTTGAAACCTCAACATACAAAGTTTAGCTCATACCAATTTGTTTAGGGAATTATTTACTTTTTATTTTTTATTTTCTGTTTAGGGAATTATATGTGAGGTAATCTGAATGTTCCATTGCCTTTATTGTTGAGTGCCCTATACCCTGGGGCTCAAGCAGCATCATCCTTTATCTCTGTGCCTGCCTACATATTCTAACTTCCACCTGTTACTTAGAACCAAGCTTGCTGTCAAGTACCCTAAGAAACACATCATGCCTCTGCATTAAGTCATTGCATTTGGATTTAAAGCAAGAATCTGCTTGAGAAACTATTCCAATATTTAACCTAATAAATTACTAATTTGTTTGGTAAGCATATTTCTTAATTTTAAATCTCTTATGTAGTAATATACTTTTTAAACTTTAAAACATTTTTTTTTTCTTAAACCGTTTTAAGCCTTTTCTAAGGGGAAGAAAAAACATCCTGGGGTGCCTGGGAGGCTCAGTAGGTTAAGCATCTGCCTTTGGCTCAGGTCATGATCCCAGGAGGCAGATGCTTAACCTACTGAACCACCCAGGCATCCCATAATATGTGTTTTTTAAATTGTATGTTATTGAATATTCCAAAGTCTCTAAATGTGTTATAACTTTTAAAATGGGAAAAAAGGAAAACGTATCTAAAAATGGAATTCTTCAAGAAAATATTAAAATGTTGTTTTGGGGATTGTTTTGTTTTGTTTTAAGATTTTACCTATTTGTCAAAGAGAGCAGAAGTGCACAAGCAGGTGGAGAAGCAGGCTTCTTGCCAAGCGAGGAGCCTGATGCGTGACTCAATTCCAGAATGTTTTTTCCTTAGAAAAGACTTAAAGTCCGCTTCTCCCTCTGACCCTCCCCACCCCTTGTGCACCCTGAAATAAACAGATAAAATCTTTAAAAAAAAAAAAAAAAAAAAACCACATACATATATCATGAGCCTACAATGAAGGGAGAATAATTAGTATTTTCAGTCTTTTTTTCTATGAATATATTTATTTCAACCTGCCTTTTTTTAAACCTAATAAATCAGTACTGTTTCATGCTATTTTATTTTTTTTTAAGATTTTTTATTTATTTATTTGACAGAGAGAGATCACAAGTAGACAGAGAGGCAGGCAGAGAGAGAGAGAGAGAGAGGGAAGCAGGCCCCCCGCCGAGCAGAGAGCCCGACGTGGGACTCGATCCCAGGACCCCCAGATCATGACCTGAGCCGAAGGCAGCGGCTTAACCCACTGAGCCACCCAGGCGCCCATGTTTCATGCTATTTTAGTTATTAATCTAAAATCTATTGCTTGGGGTGCCTGGGTTGCTCAGTCATTAAGCGTCTGCCTTTAGCTCAGGTCATGATCCCAGAGTCCTGGGATCAAGCCCCTCTCCCACTCCCCCTGCTTGTGTTCCTTCTCTTGCTCAGCGTCCTGGGATCAAACCCCACATCAGGTTCCTTGTTCAGTGGAGAACCTGCTTCTCCCTCTCCCACTCCCCCTGCTTGTGTTTCCTCTCTCGTTTTATTATTTTAAAAATAATAAAATAAAACCTATTTCTTTTTAGTCTTTTAATGTGGTGAATTATATTAATTGATTTTTAGAATGTTGAGCCAACCGTCCTCATAATGTATTATCCCTTTTTATGTATCTGGATTTTTTAATAATGCTTGGGATTTTTGTACTTATGTTTATGAGAGAAAATAACCTCCGAAAATGAATTGGGAAATAAGTCCTCCTTTTTCTGTTTTCAGGAAGAGTTTGTATAAGATTGGTGTAATTTCTTCCTTAAAGATATGGAAGAATTTGCTAGTCAGGCCATTTGGTCCTGGAGTTTTCTTTTTTGAAAGGTTTTATTTTATTATTATTTTTTTTAAAGATTGTATTTATTTATTTGACAGAAATCACAAGTAGGCAGAGAGGCAGGCAGAGAGAGAGGAGGAAGCAGCTCCCCGCTGAGCAGAGAGCCCAATGCGGGGCTCAATCCTGGGATCCTGACCTGAGCGGAAGGCAGAGGCTTTAACCTACTGAGCCACCCAGGCGCCCCAATTTTGAAAGGTTTTAATTACAGATTATGGTTCTGTGTGTATATACATCACAATAACATATATCCTCTATCTATAAATACATACACACACACCTAATATATGTTAAGATATTTATCACAGAAAGTTGGCTTTATAGAACTGTGGGGACTGGGCTAGACCATCAGGAAGGATGTTCAGGTTGGAGCTCTGAACAGAAGTTGAAGCTGCAATCCACAGATTAATTTCTTCTTAGAGAAACTTGAATTCTGCTTTTAAAGCTTTCCAGTTGACTGGGTCAGGCCCACTCAGATTATCTAAAATAATCTTCCATAATTAAAGTGATTATAGACTTTTAATCACATGTATCACGTGCTTTCACAGTAACATCGAGATTAGTGGGGTTTTTTTTTAAGATTTTATGTATTTATTTGACAGAGAGAGATCACAAGTAGGCAGAGAGGCAGGCAGAGAGAGAAGAGGAAGCAGGCTTCGAGCTGAGCAGAGAGCCCGACGCAGGGCTGGATCCCAGGATCCCAGGATTCCAGGATCCCGAGATCATAACCCGAGCTGAAGGCAGAGGCTCAACCCACTGAGCCCCCCAGGTGCCCTGAGATTAGTGTTTTGATTGAACTAAGACTGTAGCTTAAGCAAGTTTACATATAAAACTGACCATTATAGCTTCTCTCCAATCTTCAAGTCTTGGCTACTTTACTTAGTTGTCTGATGCCTTCAAGCAGTTGTTTTTCTGTTTTATCCATTTTTCTGAAGGATTCCAGGCAATAAGACTAAAACAAAACATGGAAGTCATGGATGTGGGGAGGAAGGCAGACTTCAGCTCAACTCAAAAAGAAGAAAAGATTTTCCCCAAGGATTGCTATTCAGTGATTGAGCAAAGCAAGAGACTCTTTATTTTTGGATATTTTTAGGTAGACTGGACTAAACTGGTAGAAGTATTTTTGTAATCCTAAGTAGATTATTGGGATCCAGATTTTTTGAGATTCATGATTGGTAAAATGTGGGGAAGGAAATTGGGAGCACATCAAAAGGTTGCCAGTTTATCTTCGTACATTAAAAAAAAAAAATCTGGCCGTCATTTTCTGCCCTCATTATTTCATAAAAGACATTTAATACCAAAAAAGAATTGAAGGTTTAATTTAGGTATAAAGGACTGTCCTTCCCAAGAAAGCATTACATTAACATATACTATAATTTATACTTCAGTTCAAACTTTAATATTTTTGAAATCGTGATGTATCTTAAAATCATGTATATATCTAATATGCTAGTACTTCTTTTTCCTGCAAAACTATTAGATTGATGATGTCTCAGTCAATGCCCACTATCTTTGAACTGGAGTGATCTGTCTATGTATGTGTAGATTGCATTGTCCTCATTTCTGTCAAGAATTCAGTGAAAACTTTTGACACTAATTGGTACTGGTTCTTGAACCATCTTCTGATAGTGATTTTGGGTTGTCTCCAGAATTTTCAACATGTTCTGTAGCTATAGTACTGATCCATGGGTCTGTCCCCTAAGACCTTCAGATCTTTCTTGCTATACATTCACTTAGCTTTTTCCAATAAAATGGCCAACTGTGTTGATTGATACATTTTTAAGTTTTGTTATTGCACTGCCTTGCACTGTTCCTTTTAAGACATTGGTAATAGTATGGCCCTTGGATATTTCCTGGAAGTTTGCCAAAGTAACCTTTAATTGTATATCTCTTCCTTTAAAGGATTATAAGCTTTTAACAAGAAGACGACTGTCCTGGACATTAGGAACCTCACCCTGGAGATTGTATATGTTGACTGGCTTTTTCTTAGGAATCCTAAGCTTTTCCTGGTCTGTTATGTGCCCTGAATTGTTCTTAGCTTAAAGGTGTCACTAGCATGACTACAACTAGTTGAATCCAATCAAAAGATAGAAACACCTTTGTGGAAATTACAGAATTTCATCTATGCAGTTTTTAGGTGATAATGTTGAAAATTAAAGCAGAGTTAGGTAAGATCTTTGAACTCTGGGAAATTTCATACTGTAAAATCAATCCCCATGTGGAGTTAGTTGATTTAGAAGTCCACTCAACTATTTAAACAGAAAAGGTGCTATATATGCCGATTATTGTCACAGTGAGGTTGTATACCCAGGCAGCAGATCTTAGGCTTGGAATTATATCTCCAAACCTGTGCAACTTAGATAGAAATTGGGAAGTAGATCAGACCTATAGGAGAGGTAATACAGCATGAGGGTAACAGTAGACAGTGAAGCCAGAAACCTGGGTTCTACACCTGACTCCACTATTTATTAGCTGTGTGACTGTGGGAACGTTCCATAACCTTCCTCTGTTTCCTCACCTATTAAATGAGGGTTATAATGGCACCTACTTCATGAAGTTTTTTGACTATTTAATGTTTATGGAGTGCCTGGGTAGCTAAGTCATTTAAGCATCTGCCTTTGGCTCAGGTAATGATCCCAAAGTCCTGGGATCAAATCCCTTGCTTGTTGTCAGGCTCTCTGCTCAGTGGGGAGCCTGCCTCTGCCCTTCCCCTACTTCCCACCTCTACTCACTCTCTGTCTCTCTCAAATACATAAAATCTTTTAAAACTAACATCAAGGGGACGCCTGGGTGGCTCAGTTGGTTAAGCAGCTGCCTTTGGCTCAGGTCATGATCCCAGCGCCCTGGGATCGAGTCCCACATCAGGCTCCTTGCTCGTCAGGGAGCCTGCTTCTCCCTCTGCCTCTGCCTGCCATTCTGTCTGCCTGTGCTCGCTCTCTCTCCCTCTCTCTCTCTCTGACAAATAAATAAATAAAATCTTAAAAAAAAAAAAAAAACTAACATCAAGTACTGAGAACTGTATGTAGCACATGATTCGTGTGAATAAAGTTCATGGCCATCTGTACTTAAAATGTAGGGTTTGTAGCAATTTGACCTATTCAACAATCTCAACTGATTCATTTGTGATTCTAATGTAGAATGTGTTCTTGAGTAATTGGGTGTTAGATTTGATTACTCATTTAAGGATGGAAGAAAATGTTGCTGTTTGAGACCTGTTTGAGACTGTTGCAATATTTAAGAACTTGAGATAAACTAGATTCATCAGTTTAACTTTTTAGATTTACCAGAGTTTTTTCATTACTTAAAGATTTGCTTGGTAGGCAGTGGAAGTGCTAAAACAAGAAAAGAGTATATATGAAGATTATAGATATAGTTTGAAATATCTGATGGAAATACCAAACTTAGGGTAGTGGTTATAGAGGAATTAATATATTACGATGTTTTATATTTTAAACTGGGTGGTAAGTATAAAAGTTTTTACTATATTATTTAAATTTTTTTGTCTCTAGTACAGTAGTTTTTTAATTTGATAAATTTGTAAAAGAAACAGTAAGGGCAATCTTAGTTATAAATTGAACACAAGGTCTTAAGTCTTAACTTAAATCCAAGTAATTATAATATAGTCTCTTTGTGCACAAAACCCATTCTTGGACCTAAGTTATATTGACAAAAAGGTACTGGGGGCAGTAAATTGGGGATGTCAAGTAGAAAAGACAGGAAAATATATCCACGCAATTATGAACTTGTCACTATTGTCATTGTGCTTTTATCTGCCACCCTATTAGCATGGCCTCAGCAATTCATTGGGGAAAAGGAAAGAAAAGGGAAGTAGAAACAGAATTCCAGCCTTTCTGTCCTCTTCTCTCCTGCATCTCTTCTCTCATTTTGACTCTCTTCCAATGTAGAAGAAATGAGGAACAGAAGTGGTTCTGCCAACAGACATCTTTGAATTTTTTTTTTTTAAGATTTTATTTATTTGAAAGATCACAAGTAGGCAGAGAGGTGGGCAGAGGCGGGGTTGGGGGGGGGGGGGCGGAAACAGGCTCCCGGCCAAGCAGAGATCCCGATGGGGGGCTCGATACTAGGACCCTGAGATCATGACCTGAGTCAAATGCAGAGGCTTGACCCACTGAGCCACCCAAGTGCCCCCATCTTTGGATTTTATGCCTTCCCCAACTTCTGTAGTTTTTTGCCTTAAATTCTATTTTGTAGACTATTAATATAGTTTCACCTTTAACTGGTGATCAAACTTATCCCCTATAGTGGGGTAACCTGGCATTATGTGCCTCTGTCGTGATGTTTGGAAGGATACAGTTGCCATCTGTCATATTCTTGTTTAGTCACAAGAAAATGTTTTACTTATATAGAAATAGATCCAGGATGTTGGAACTGACCTATACTTTTTTAAAATGTCAGTTTTAGGGGTGTGTCTGGGCGGCTTAGTCATTTGAGCTCCCAGCTCTTCAATTCAACTCAGGTTGTGATCTCAGGGTTATGCATCATGAGATCAAGCCCTGTACCCTGGACAGGGCTCCAGCTTCTCTCCCTTTCCTGGTCTGTACTCTCTCTTTAAAATAAATATTTTTTTTAAATGAGGGGAAGGACTATGTAATATTAAAAGATTGAGAATAGTCAAATGCAAGGAATGGGCCTTGATTGGATCATGGATCCCCAAAAAAGGCTATAGAGGAAAATTTGAGGCCAAATTAGTAAATTTGGTTATGGATTATATGTTGAGATTATAGAATTGTTCGTTTGCTTAGATGAAAATGGTACTGTCATGTTTTATAGGAGAATGTCATAATTCTTAAACTATGCATACTGAAGTATTAAGGATAGGAAGTGCACCTCTCTGTAACTCTCAGGTGATTTGGAAAATGTATGGGGAGGGGAAGGAAGTGTAAGCACACACAAATGAGACAGGATGATCATTGTTAAGTCTGAGGGGTATATATGAGTGTACTGATTGTAATGATTTTTCTATTTTCCTGGAGATTTAAAAACTTTCAAAATGAGGGGCGCCTGGGTGGCTCAGTGGGTTGGGTGTTTACCTCCAACTCAGGTCATGATCTCAAAGTCCTGGGATTAAGCTCCACATTGGGCTCCCTGCTCTGCAAGGATTCTGCTTCTCCCTCTCCCTTTTTGCCCTCCACGGCACTTGTGTGCTCTCTCTGTGTGTCTCAAATAAATAAAATCTTAAAAAAAGAAAAGAAAGAAACCTAGCTGATAAAAGTATTTAGTTAATACAGAAGATTCATTAGAAAGCTATACAGTTTTCTCACTAGATAGAGCACACAGCTCTTGGTCTCAGGGTCATTAGTTCAAGCCCTGCATTGGGTATAGAGCCTACTTTCCAAAAAAGAAAGCTGTGTAGTTTTTAGTTCTAAAATTACAGGTTTGGTTTAAAGAAGTAACATGTCTGTTATCAGTAAATGTTTGAAATTAAGAGTTAACAGTGGTATCATGATTGAATTTTATTACCTCTGCAAATGGACACATTCAAAGTCCAGCAGTTATTCTTTTTTTTCTTTTTTTTTTAAAGATTTTATTTATTTATTTGACAGAGATCACAAGCAGGCAGAGAGGCAGGCAGAGAGAGAGGAGGAAGCAGGCTCCCTGCCGAGCAGAGAGCCCGATGCGGGGCTCGATCCCAGGACCCTGAGATCATGACCCGAGCCGAAGGCAGCGGCCTAACCCACTGAGCCACCCAGGCGCCCTCCAGCAGTTATTCTTAATATAAAAAGTACAGCTACACAGAGATAAATAGAGGTTGTTGGTATTGGAATGGAGATGAGGGATGTTGTGGTAGGTAGGTAATAATGCAAGAAAAAAACAAGCAAAGATTTAAAAATGTTTTTGAATATGATTTTTTTTTTTTTAAAGATTTTATTTATTTGTCAGAGAGAGAGAGGGAGAAAGAGCAAGCACAGGCAGACAGAATGGCAGGCAGAGGCAGAGGGAGAAGCAGGCTCCCTGATGAGCAAGGAGCCCGATGTGGGACTCGATCCCAGGACGCTGGGATCATGACCTGAGCCAAAGGCAGCTGCTTAACCAACTGAACCACCCAGGCGTCCCTTGAATATGATTTTTAATAAGCTTGAAGCTAGGTTTGAATATATGAATAGTAACAGCTATTTTCAGTGTTTACCATATGTCAGAGATCGTACTCAATCTAAAGTATTTGTGATCCCTAAAATAGCTCTTCCAAATAGATATTATCAGTTTATAGATGAGAAAATTGAGTCTCAGAGAAATTAGTCAAGTGCGCAGATTGACCTAGCAAATAAGTAGTGGAATCAAGAACCAAACTATGCAGTCTGGTTGCAGAGCACTTGCTGGCAAATATGGGTGGTGACATAGGTTATGGTTAAATATAGCTTCCCTTAATTTGAGACTTTGTTAAGAAATGGTATGGTAAGTGGGAAAGCATTTTATAGCATCAGTTCTTTGAAAAGAAATAGAAACCCGAAAGATAAAGCAGTTAGGGCAAGGGGGTTGATCTTTACTAGGGATTAATTGCTTAGGCTCATGTAGAGAGTATATAAGAAGGGCATGTGTAAAAATCTTGACCAGTATTCAAGAAGTACAGTCTCTTGAGTTCTTTTTCTGCATAGAAGTCTTCTAGTATAGCTGCAGTATTAACCTAGACAGCATAATTTCTTTAATGCATATGTATTTGTATGTGTTAAGATAGCTAAGGAAACTTAGGTTTTACTTTGGAATTAAAAATTTGATTAAACAATGTCTCAACAATAAACAGCAAAATTGCTTTAGTTTTAATAGTTTTCAATTATCCATACATACCTATAATATTTCATTGGAATGAATTATGGCAGTAATCTTTTCAAGTAAAGTGAATTTTTACTTCCTATAATAAAAGTTGGAACAAATGGGGATCTGGCTGGCTCAGTTGGTGGAGCATGTGACTTTTGGTCTCAGGGTTGTAAGTTTGTCAAGCCCCACGTTGGGTGTAGAGATTGCTTAAAAAATAAAATCTTTAAAAACAAGGCTACATTCTGGATAACAAACCTGGTAAAAGGAATCTGTGTGTAACCGCTATCCATTAAATGTAATATTCAATGACTCTTATCACAGTGATTTTAAACTTAAATATGTTACTCAAGGCAGAAAAGATATAAATAATTTAAGACACGATGTTAAAAATTAGAAGAAAAAATTTTCCTGGTAACAACTTAAAAATACCATTTTAGAACTTCTAGCTAAGGGACATAGAAAAATGATGGTCAGATTGTTCAGTTGAAATTATACATGACATTGGCACAGAAATAGATGAATTGGTGGAACAGAGTGTAAAAACCAGATCAAGCATCTATTATCTGTTAGTATTTGATAAAGGTGACATCTCAAATCAGTATGGGAAAAAAAATTGACTCTTCAGAATATATTAAGGCAGTTAATTGGTTAACCATTGGAATTTTGGTACATCCATACCTCATGCTGTATACAAAACAAATTCTCTATGGGGTAAAGATTGAATGTTAAAAAAAAAAGGCAATAAAACATGAAATTTGGTATAACCACGTAATAGAATATTATGTACCATTGAAAATGATATGAGTGTAATTGTTGACCTACAGGCAAAATCATGGTATGTTGAGAAATATGGCATAATATTAACAGCAGAATTTCAAATTGTAAAAATAAAAAAATATATCTATGTATTTATGCTTAGGAAAGTCTGGAAGAGGAATTATGGGTGATTTTTATCTTCTTAGTATTTTCTGTCAACAGCAATAAATATGTACTGCCTGAGTGCAGGATTATTCTTTGTTTTTTAAAATTCTGCAGGAGTAAAATAGCTAAAGAAAAGACAGCTTGGCAATAGAAGAGGAAGATACGGTGTTTTCCTGGGTTGAGTTGGGGGGTGGGAGAACGGAAAGACACAGAAGGTCAGGTGCAAATGAAAAGTTAGGCAACTGAGGCCAAAAATAATTTGTAGAATTCCAACAACAGTACAGGGTATCGTCTCACTGAATCAAAATGAGGAAGGTGGCTGAAATCAGAACTGGACAATAGTCAGAACGTAAGTATATTCAAAAGTAGAGGATGAGCGTGATGACAGGCTTAGAGAGCTAAAGAAATACTGAGCTGCTGTATGTGGGAGATTGACACATGTCTCCCAAGCTTATCTCTTGTCTTTTGTATGGTGCCTCATGAGTTCTGAGAGCTTTGCCCTGCATCCTGTTTGAGAAAGGTTTGTCTGACTTGGTAATGGCAGACATCCTCCTCTATTTTTATGGATGAAAATACTGAAGCTTAAAGAATGTTTTGGTGACAGGGCTAGTTAATAACGAAGCCAAAGCCAGAACCTGCTTTGCTTCAGTTTAGTGGGTGGTCTTGTAATCATACCTCATTCTCTCAGACTTCCAGGGAGATGAGAGCAGTCCTGGGAAACACCCAGTGATTCTAGTCAAGCCTGACAAACTTGATATGAATAAATCACTATTACCTAATACCTGCCCAGCATGGTTGTTTTTCCCCACCCACCCAAAGGTAAAATTTTAAGGATCTCAAAGGTAAAATTTTTGATGAAAAAAATAATGGAAATGACTTGTTAATTTATCACATTAAAATGAGCTATCACATTTCACTTACCAGATTGGTAAAGATAAAGAAAACTGAAACACTGTTAGCAAAAATTCTGGAAAAAGATGTAATTACTTTCTAAATCTAATTATGGTGTATAGATTAAGGGTAGATTGGTTTATTTACCAAATTCTGTGGCATCCTATCTCATCTTCACCACCCAGCTTACTCTGAAGTTAAAAAAAAAAGAAAAGATACTGCCTTTTTAAAAAGGTCATATTCTGGGGTCCTGGGATCCAGCCCTGAGTTGGGCTTCCCACTCAGCAGGAGGTCTGCTTCTCCTTCTTCCTCTTGTCCCTCTCCCTGTTCATACTCTCTCTCTGTCTCAAATGAATAAACAAAATCTTTTTAAAAGAATAAATAGGGGCGCCTGGGTGGCT
The DNA here is from genome assembly GCF_902655055.1 of Lutra lutra. Taxonomy (NCBI): domain Eukaryota; kingdom Metazoa; phylum Chordata; class Mammalia; order Carnivora; family Mustelidae; genus Lutra; species Lutra lutra. The sequence goes on along the minus strand of NC_062283.1, from coordinate 68,919,331 downwards.
CAGTGGGTTAAAGCCTTTGCCTTTGGCTCAGGTCATGATCCCAGGGTCCTGGAATCGAGCCCCGCAACGGACTCTGCTCAGTGGGGAGCCTGCTTTCTCCTTTCTCTCTCTCTCTCTCTCTCTCTCTCTCTCTGCCTGCCTCTCTGCCTACTTGTGATCTCTGTCAAATAAATAAAAATTTAAAAAAAAAGAATAAATAAAAGATCATAACCCTTGTACCATTTACAGTCTGAAAGTGTTATGCTTTTGAGATAGATTCATGTTAGGGTTGTTTGCTCCTAACCCTATTTAGATTTAAAAAATCTGAATAGTTTAGTGTAAGATATTGTACTTAATGGCACAGTGATCCATGTAATTACCTTGTTTTCTTCAGAAATAATTGATTAGAGGAAATCCCAAGTAAGAAGAAAATATATAGATTTATTATAACTAGAAGTTATTTTGGATTAATACTCAAGGTGATTATGTTCTTGGGAGAAACTGGTGTGTCTGTTTTTAGGTTCAAGAAATATGTGGAGATAATTCCACTACCAAAGATTGTGTCTAAATTTTCCAAGATGGGAGATTATGAAGCTAAGTGGTCTTGCTATTCCAGGTCTGCAAAATCATGACTTAACAAAATATGAGCCTTCATGTGAGGCCTGTGGAAAAAAAATAATTTTTACTTATTATTTATAATTTATATTATAATTTTATAATATTATAAATATATAAAATATAAAAATGTAATTTTTATAATATTATAAAATGCTTACACATACTGTGTGGAAGTGAAGCTCAAGCTGCTTGCTGGATGTTAAGTTTTCTTGATGGCCATGTAGTCTGAGCTCCATTATTAATATATTTCTGACTCCTGGGGCACCTGGGTGGCTCAGTGGGTTAAGCCTCTGCCTTTAGCTCAGGTCATGATCTCAGGGTCCTGGGATCGAGCCCCACATCGGGCTCTCTGCTCAGCAGAGAGCCTGTTTCCTGCTCTCTCTCTGCCTGCCACTCTGCCTACTTGTGATCTCTCTCTCTCTCTGACAAATAAATAAATAAAATCTTTTTTAAAAAATAAAATATATATATATATTTCTGACTCCTACTCCTTTCCTGAAGCAATCTCATCAGCTACTGTTCAGTGTGCCAGGGGCAGCACGATCCTTTGGTTTCTGTCATTGTATGCTGCTATGACTTTTAGGACTGCATTTTGGCCAAAAATAGTTTTTTAGCAATAGAGACTATATTGTTTAAGTGCTTTGCTTTTTCTTTTTCCTTAGAACTGTTCTGAGGGCCACAGTTCATTTAGGGGATGGTTACAGAATTGAACCAGGTTGGCAGTGAAAATACACATTCAAAGTTGAATGAATGGCTCATCCTGCAAGGGGAGTAGTATTAGGTTTAAACAGGCTACTCCAGTGTAAAATCTTCTGGTGTCGGTTAACTTTTTTGGTTTCAAAGTTTAAGAGAGCTTCGTTCTGTCATTCTAGGATTATAGAGGAATTAATTCATAGAAGACTTTGGGAAATGTTGCATTAGGTGATTTCTTAATGTGTGCCACCAAGCATTAATCCTAGTGAAGAGCTTAGAAACCATATCTACAGGTTAAGTGAAACATTGTCATTCAGAACCAGTGAAGCTTAAAGAAACACCCCCTTTTGGTCTTTCCAATGTTGGCAATTAATAAGCTCTTTCCAGTTCCATGGATCCTTTTCTTACCCTGTTCTATAGACCTCATTTTGACATCTGAATAAAACTTGAGGGCAGTGGTGGTTTTGACTTTACCAGTTGCTAGGGATCTGTTTTAACTGCTACATGCTACATGTTACTGCCCTTAGTGACCTAATTTCTTCCTGAAATGGTGTTAGCATGCAATCCACTTGGATAAAAATCAGTGGTGATGTAAGATGATTCTTCCACTGAAATTGCAAGTAGAAATCAGTATAATAGAATAATAAGTAAGGTGAACTTCAGGAATATTTCACATAGTTGTGCATCCCCTAAGGACGGAAGGGCTGCAGGGCAGGATTACCTGGAAGAAAGGTATGAAGCTTTTCACATAGTCCCTCCCCCCGCTCCCCATTCTGCCCGATGAGCAAATGCCTAGCACAAGGAGGTAGCTCGTTATGTGTTCCTCCCATGACTGGACTGCCTGGGGGAATTAGCCTTCTAGCCAATGATGTCTTGGTGTAATTTTGAGGTTGGGGTTGGGGTTGAACATAAGGTACAGAAAGTGAAAGAACTTATAAAGAGGAACCTGGGCACTGTAAGTCAAATTTTGTTTGTTTGGTTTGTTTTTTCTTTAGTGCAGGTGATTTCTTGTTTCAACAACCATAATGCTAATGCAAGATTTGATAGTTTTCATTCCCTAGTGCTTAGTTGTTGCAGGAACATATGTGTCTTGATTATTTTTCACATATGGGCAGGTTTTCTTTAGTTGACCTGTTGGATTCTTCTCCTCTTTTGTGTCTGTGATCTAAACAACACCAAATTACTGCACTACCATTTAACTTGTAGAACTGATCATGATTGGGGCCAAAATGGTGGGTGTGATGTCTGGTTTTGGATACAGCTTAAAATTATTCTCAAATAACAAGTTGATCAACATTCTTAAATTGCTAGTGATTTGGTAGAGATCATTAAATAAGCCCAGTTCCTCCCAGTATAAAATCACAGAAATAAGTTTAAGATGTCATTTCTTCTTCAAACAAGAATGTGAGCCGTCTGAGTTCTCCAGCTCGGCTTTCATGCTTCAGAAGTCCTTGGAAGTCTGTTGGAGAGTGTTCTTTTTTTTTTTTTTTTTTTTTTTAAGATTTTATTTGTTTATTTGACAGAGAGAGATCACAAGTAGACAGAGAGGCAGGCAGAGAGAGAGAGAGAGGGAAGCAGGCTCCCTGCTGAGCAGAGAGCCCGATGCGGGACTCGATCCCAGGACCCTGAGATCATGACCTGAGCCGAAGGCAGCGGCTTAACCCACTGAGCCACCCAGGCGCCCGTGGAGAGTGTTCTAAATCCTGCACATTCCTGTCTTCCAGGCTTTTTCTCTGGCCCAGCAGACAGTTCAGGATCCAGAACTCAAGGATGAATGTTCACCGCGGCAGCGAGAGCGACAGGGCACTGCGGCAGGAGGCCAGCTGCCCAAGCGATGACCCCACAGCTGTGGCCCAGGAGAGAGAAACAAATAGCTTGGCTGCTTCTGCTCTTCAGAGTCTCACTTACCCTCTAGGGCCCAGGAGCGATGGTACGATGGTTAGATCTTGACTGAATTCCGAGGGCTTTCTGACCCGTGAGCATCCACTCCACCGGGATGGCATAAATAACCTCTCCAGCGGACTGGTTTAGTTACAGGAGGCTGACTGCCACATAACAGCCCCGCTGACTCACTCAGTCCCGCACGTCTAACTCATCGGTAATGGTCTGAGAAAGATAGTCCTGGGTCTGGAGTCACAAGACAGATTCAGAGTCTAGCTGTGCTATTTATCATCTGTAACAGTGGATGAGCTCCTTAATCTTTCCAAGCCCTGCTTTCTTAATCCGGAAAACAGGGATGTTAACATTCTTACTTCACAGGACTGGGAGACTTCGGAGTTAATGGATGTGCAGGCTCTTGATAAACTGTCCACTTCTTTTTAACTTTGAATGAAGGCAGCGGCAACACTCACAATAGCGGTTACTGTTTACTGGGTGCTCACTGGGCTAGGAACTTCACATACGTGTTTTTAGATTAAGAATGGCAGACTGTTGCCACATCTAAATCACTGCCTGTTTTGTACATTTTTAAAATGCCGCCATCACGCCTATTTGTTCACATATGGTCTTTGGCTACTTTCCAGCTACAGTGGCAGAGACTGTGACCCACAGAGCTTTCTGGCCCTTCACAGAAAATGTGCTGATCCCTGCTTAGAGTCCTCCTCCTTGTGCAGATGAGGAAAGGAGATTTCAGGAACTTACAGAACGTGCTCAGGCCCACACTGCTAGGAGGTGGGCAGCTGCCATTTGAACCCGTGTCTAGTTTCTAACCAGCCTGTGGTATTCTAATGCGTCCACTGGCAGAAGAGCAGGGCATGCCTGCCATCCTAGAGTGTGCCATTGGGGGGAGTTTGTGCACTGAGTCGCCCTTCCTGCTCACCCATGTACACTGCGTGGGACTTGAGGCGCCCTTCAGGAATCAGCCCACTAGAACTGCTTCTTTGTTGGGGGGTGAAGGGGGTAGGGAATCAAGCATCCTGAATTTATGATGTGGGTACCTACTTTCATTTTAGAACAGCATTTTGAATGTGAAAGCCCGTCTTGGTGATGTAAGCATTTCTTGCTAGAAGCTTGTCCGTGGGTGGTGTGGAAGCTTGGCTCTTGTGCAAACAACAGGGCCACACTGAAAATTTGTCCAAAGCTATAGAATGTAAACCCTCAGTTGGTGTTTGGTCTAGATTTTGGTTTCCTTTCCTTCAGAAGCAAATGGGGAAGAAATGTGAGTGCACTCTAGCTCACAATTTATTTGGTTATCTAAGGGCCTGAAATCAGGCTTCTTTCCCACAAGTGAAGAGCAGGTAATCCTGTTCATGAATTATTGTATACAGACTTAAAATTCGTGTGGGATGGAAGTCAGACACTCAGTTGTATCTTTAACCTTTTACTTTTTTCAAAAAAAGATTTTAAGAAAATGTAGAAAAGTTAATTAAGCTTGTTAAATCTAGGTGACAGGATATGCATATTGTGTTAACTTTGGTATGTTTGAAATTTTTCGTGAAAGAGACTTTTTTACATTAAAATATATTAGGAGATCTGCCAATTTAAAAGAATCCTATGATAATGCTTTCATAAAAATTTCCCCCAGTTGTCTTCTGCATTATATCCAGATTTCACATATTTGGTTTTAAGTCTTTTTTCCATGATATGGTATTAACACACTTTGAAGTGCTCTCACATACTTTAATTCAGTTGATAGAAGAATCCTTTGAGGGAGGTGAAGTGAACATGATTCTCATTTTAGAGAAATGAACAGTGTTTAGAAAATTAAATAAATTGCTTAAAGGAAATGCCTCCTTGGTGATACTAGCACAAAAACGGTTTCCATGAAGGAATCCTAACCCAAGGCCACTTGCACTGGAACCTTTCTGCTGAGGGCAAGCCCTGCCTCTTCAAAAAAATGGTCCTGGTGATGTTAGGATTCTCCAATGCATAGTGAAAATGCATTTTTATGTGAATTTCTAGGAAAGGTAATGCATTAGACAATTAGAGACTGTCATCCCTTCTGGGAAATAACATTTAGAAACATTTGGAAATTTTTAGAAGGATGTGGGAAAGGAATAGTTTCTGCACCCAGAAGTAGCAGGTTCCTTAAATAAAACACAGGAACTACGAGAGTATTATTTAGATCTAAAAGTGGAAACAGAAGTAAAAAGTGATTGCCTCTGTGAAATAAGACCGGGGGAGGGCATGGAGTCTGGCAGAACCTTGTTGGTTGTCCACAGAAATTCTCTAGTGTTTAAATTTTTTTAAGCCATGCACATAATTTACTTTAAAATTTTTAAATCACTTTTTGAAATGTGGGCATTATTGCCTTCATTCTCTCCTCCCCAACATACAAACCTGTAAAAAAGCTCAGGGGGATCCAATATGAATCTCTAGCTTATTCTTCCTTTACTTGTTCAGGGCAAGAGTTTTTTGCCTGCGAACACCTAAAAGTTTGGGGGTTTTTGTTGTTGTTGTTTTTTTTAAAGAGATGAGATTTATCTTTTCCCCCAAGGCTTTTTGCTGTCAAGTTATTTTGGTTTGTTTGTATGATCTTTTAGACCTTTCACTTGACTATGCCTCTCAGCCAGCAAATCTTCAGTTCCCTCACATAATGCCACTTCCCGAGGACATCAAAGGCTCCTGCTTCCAAAATGGGAATAAACGGAACCATGAATCCTTTATGGCTCCAGAACGATTTGGAAACAGCACTGTGGGCTTTGGCAGTAACGTTCATTCCCAGGCACCAGAGAAAGTGACACTTCTTGTAGATGGCACACGTTTTGTTGTGAATCCACAAATTTTCACTGCTCATCCGGATACCATGTTGGGAAGGTAATTGATGATAATTTCCTTCCAAATTCACTGTGTTCTCTATGAATAGAAGTACCTGCTGTTTATCTTGCACTAGATGTGAGGAAAAGAAGGCCTGCGGTTGCTTATTTTTCTACCTTCATATCTTTGTGAGACAGGGCGGGCAAGCTTGTACAAAGCTGTTTATGTGTTGATGATTTGGGGGATGTACTCTGTTTACAAAGCCAGTATAGCACAATGGGCCCCCACAGAAGGGCGTGCAATCAGGACTATGGAAAATAATCTGCTGAATATCCTTCCCTCTTCCTCTATAAACTCCCTCTAAAACAGAAGTCACACACCTCATTTCTTATCCATCTTATCCATAATAAGATGCATAATAAGTACACCCTCACAAAAGTAATCTTGCCTGAGTTCCACAGGTCAAAGACAGGATTAAGGGGAGATCTAAGTTGTGGGTTCTTTTTTTCTTTTGTCTTTTAATAAAAAATAGAAATGTGTTCCAAATGACACAATAGCAAAGCCGTTTTATGGAAAAGCCTTTTGCCTGCCATCTGTCGCCCACTGTGCTTGGCAGCGGGTGTCATGCTGTCATTTTCTGATACCTCCATCTCTATTCAAGTTTTCCAAAACTGAGTCTTTATGTCTGGCTGTTGTTTTGTGACTGCTCTCTCTTTTCGTCGTGTTCCATTCTCTGTGCTGCTTCATTGAGAACACAATCTTACCCTCCTCTCCCCATCTCCTGCCTCCAGCATTTTAGGGTTAGAGTTTAGGAAATGGAACAAGCCTAGCAAGGAGGATCACTGGCCAGAAAGTGTTCTTGGAGCCTGGGCTGGGAGTTAGGACGTGCTCCTTCTGGCCAACTACAGACCTTAACATGAGGTAGTGCAAATTGGGATAAGAGTAAAAATAATAATGTGTGTATGTATATTATACACAGACATTTGGCTTTTGAGGACTTTGATCTACTTGGAAGTAGATCTTATGTAAAGATTTAACCTCACTCAGGACTTTGGACTAATTTGAACTGATTTAGAAATCAGAATGGAGGGGCGCCTGGGTGGCTCAGGGGGTTAAAGCCTCTGCCTTCGGGTCAGGTCGTGGTCTCAGGGTTCTGGGATCGAGCCCTGCATGGGGCTCTCTGCTCAGCAGGGAGCCTGCTTCCCCCCTCTCCTCTGCGTGCCTCTCTGCCTACTTGTGATCTCTGTCTGTCAAATAAATAAAATCTTAAAAAAAAAAAAAAATCAGAATGGACCACACTCATTTGTTGAATTTTAGGCTAAATGAAATCTAGCTACTCAAATATATTTGAACATATACATACAGATTCATGATGAACCATTTTTTGCCAGAACCAAATCTGAATACTTCTCAAACCTCTGAATTAAGACTAAACTAGAACAAGCAAGCAAGCAAACAAAAAAAGACTAAACTAGAACATTAAAACATTTTCCAGATTGGCCCTACATTTTATCAGATTTGACTTCCTGTCCTCAGTCTTAGGGGTTACTACCACTGCCCACCCCACCACCACCATACACACACCCAAAAACAGTGTTCTTGCAGCACTGGCTGGCTCTTCAAAGTAGATTGCCTCTGACAGTAGTGATCATGAGAAGAAAGGCAAGCATTTTCTGTTTGATTAAGAGATTCTTTTTTTTTTTTTTTACATTTTTATTTATTGGATAGATCACAAGTAGGCAGAGAGGCAGAGAGAGAGGGGGAAGCAGGCTCCCTGCTGAAGCAGAGACCTTGATGTGGGGCTTAATCCCAGGACCCTGAGATCATGACCTGAGCTAAAGGCAGAGGCTTAATCCACTGAACCACCCAGGCACCCATGATTAACAGATTCTTAGCTGACCCTCTTTCTTTGACTCTAGGATTGTCCCATGATGAGCGAGTCTAATTCTTAATCTAGGTGGTTCTTCAGCTGAGGCTATTGGTTCTGAGAGTTACTTAGGTTTGCTCTGTCCAGAGGTTATATACAGTGTTGGTAAGCCTAGTCAGTGAGCTTAAAAAAATGTGAGCCGTTAGTCAGAAGGGGTACGGGCTGAAAGATTGCAAGTGGATTAATGTTCATCCACACCATTACCAGAAAAATAACTCTGAGCTTAGGTCTTGCTGATGAGAATTTTGGGGGGAAGGGAGCATTGCATGGCATGTTCACTATTTTGATTCATAGCTGTTTTGGTTGGACTTTAACCAGAATGTTCAGAAATGTCAGCATTCTTTGAAGACACTTTTATCAGGATGGATTTCTTATGTATGGTGTTAGTGTTTGGAAAGTATGTGATTTGGAGTCTTTTTCAGACCTTTGAAAAGCAGCCAGTTTACGGTAGAGTAAAAGAGTTTTGTTTTGTTTTGTTTTTTTAATTTATTGACAGGTCACAAGTAGGCAGAGAGGCAGGCAGGTAGAGAGAGACAGGAGGAGGCAGGCTCCCTGCTGAGCAGAGAGCCTGATGCGGGACTCGATCCCAGGACCCTGAGACCATGACCTGAGCTGAAGGCAGAGGCTTTAACCACTGAGCCACCCAGGCGCCCCGATAGAGGAAAAGAGTTTTAACACTGAAGAGCCAGCCAGGCTTCCCAGCAGGCCGAGGAAGGAAATGGCACTGAGGCACCATTGGGAACTTAAATCAAGCTGGCCGAAGAGCCTACCTGCCTGCCTGCCGTGTCCCTCACACTGGTTTCCCATTCCACAGCTCAGATGTGCAACAGGAGTGGTGGAAGTCAAGGGGCCAGTTTTACTGGAGGGGATCTGAAAGGGAGGGAGGAAGAATGGGAAAATATGAGTAAGAAAAGGCAAGATCTTCCTGTAAGAAAAGGCAAGATCTTCCTGTGCCCTCCTGACCTCTAAGTTCATGTACAGAGCAGGTTCGCCTCTCTAAACTATGCCGAACCACTAGATAAGCCTAATACCTCCCACCCCTATCTGCTTGACCCGAAGTTCCTGTCATTAGAGTTACTCCTTGGATTGAAGAAGGGTATTTTCCCCAGAGCTCCAGCATCAGAATGTACCAGGAATAGGAGGACAGTAACGTGTGCACCCACCAGGAGAGATGCATCTATCACATTAGATATTGAAAAGCAAATCTGAGAACCACTGCATGTTAAGGTAGGTTAACAAAGGAGGGAAAGGACCAGGAAGGGTCAGGAGCAGGAGAAGCACAGTCTTCCTGACCTGCCAGCATATCCATGGGCACTGGGGAGGGCAGGAGAGGCAGCCCTCACACACACCAGAGATTTTCCAAGGGCCAGCTCTGCAAATGCTGCTTTACTTCATTTGCTGTCCCGGAAGCTTACCACTGGTGATCCCTGAAGACTTGGCTGCTTCATTTCTCCTTGTTCTCAAATGCTGCAAGCAATTGCTACCACCTTTTATGTCTGGAGGGAGCTTCTTCGTAGGGGTTGGGTCTCACTGATGTGTTTTTAATTGATACTATGAGAACATGGAATGGAGTCTTCCAGAATGAGGTGAAGAAGGGAGCAGTCCTCATGGGTAAAGAATCCAGCTGTCTGACATTGTCGTCTGATGTCTTTCAGAATGTTTGGACCAGGAAGAGAGTACAATTTCACCCGGCCCAACGAGAAGGGAGAGTATGAGATTGCCGAAGGAATCAGTGCAACTGTATTTCGAACAGTGCTGGTGTGTAGGACCCTTCTTGTGGCATCGTCTTCCCCAGGGGCAGGCACAGGCAGAAGCCTTGAGAGTTCCATCAAATTGTTACTGACTTTAGGGTCTCTAGTTCCAGTTCCCGTTCCCTCTATTTTCTCTCCCTGAAGTACCTCTTGCTTGAGCTCAGTCAGCTATCAGGTTATGATTAAGCACGTCAGAGAGCCAGGAGCCACTCTGCCAGTTGACAAGTCAGCCAGAGTGGTGACAGTTCTAGTAACCTACCATTTTAACAGAACCAGGAATGGATGAGGGGTTGAAGAGGTCATTCCTCATCTTGGTTCTTTGCCTACATTTCTTCTTTTTAATCTGTTTACAGGATTATTACAAAACTGGGATCATCAATTGTCCTGATGGCATCTCTATTCCAGACCTTAGAGATACATGCGATTATCTCTGCATTAACTTTGACTTCAACACTATCCGATGTCAAGATCTGAGTAAGTACAAGAGCAGCTCTGAGCTGCATTTGAGCAGCTGAACTTTTGAGTTTGCTTGGAATCGACTGCTATTCTTTATCACTAAACAGTTTCGAGTGTGGGTTGAAAACCATTCGCAGAGGCAGAGACGTAATACTAACCTGTTCCCTCTCCTGCTTCACAGCTCTGTGAGGACGTGGAGTAAACCAAAGAGAATGTGTGGCAGGTTCCGAATCCAGCTTGTCCAGTGAGGCACTGAGTTAACTGCTTCCCCTCTCAGGGACCTTGGTGTCTCAGCTAATAAATAAGGATACTGACTCTTGGACATTAGTGAGCGGAGTCAAACAGCATAAATTGGCTGGGTTCTTCTTAGAATTCTTTTTACCATTAACTTCATGTTTACTAAGTGCTTTCTAGATGTGAACTTGCTTAAGTCTTATAGCAGTGAGCCCTGCAAGTCGGGTAATAACCACATTTAACAAATGAGAAGACTGAGAAATTAACTTGTTCAAAACTCTAAAAAGCTGGGATTAGAGCTGATTGTCTGACTACAAACACCATTCTCTTATTATCACCTAGGCTTCCTGAAATTACTTAAAAAATTATTCTTTTGAGGGGCACCTGGGTGGCTCAGTGGGTTAAAGCCTCTGCCTTCGGCTCGGGTCATGATCCCAGGGTCGTGGGATCGAGCCCCGCATCGGGCTCTCTGCTCAGCGGGGAGCCTGCTTCCTCCTCTCTCTCTGCCTGCTTCTCTGCCTGCTTGTGATCTCTGTCTGTCAAATAAATAAAATCTAAAAAAAAAAAAAAAATTATTCTTTGAGGTTCATGATACATTTCCCTGCATATTCCATGAAGTTCTCTAGACTTGTGGTCTCTCTACTGGGTCTAGCGCACACTAAGAGCAAGTCCCTTGGTGTCCTCAAACTTCAGATGATCCCTCTTCTGTGGTACCGTAACTCCATGAAATTGGGGTCCAGAGCATCTTCAGAAGAGGTACTACAAATGATGGTTCTTTCTCTTGTAGAATTAATGTGTGTGGTTTGACATTGTATAGCTAACAAAACTTCATTTGGTCAAAGTGCTCAGGGATTATTCAACATGAGGGAGGCACCTGGGTGGCTCAGTTGGTTAAGCATCTGACTTGGTTTCTGCTCAGGTCATGATCTCGGGGTTGTGGGACAGAGCCCCACGTCGGCTCCACGCTGGGCGTGGAACCTGCTTGGGATTCTTTCTCCCTTTGTCCCCCACTCCTCCCTCCCTCTTGCTAATAATAAATAAACATGAGAAAAGTTAGAGTGGTAAAATGTGCAACATATCTAACAAAATCTGCTTAATTAGCGCCTCAAAGCAAAAAACCATTTCTGCCTTTAATGGGCTACGTCTCTAGAACTTCTCAGTGATGACAGCCAGTACCTCATAGTCTTTTTCCCGCCAGTAATATCTGCACTCAGGCCGAGAGGATGCTCACCTACAGCGTCTCTCCCCAGGTGCTTTGCTGCATGAACTGTCTAACGATGGTGCTCACAAGCAGTTTGACCACTACCTCGAAGAGCTGATCTTGCCCATCATGGTGGGCTGTGCCAAGAAAGGGGAGCGAGAGTGCCACATCGTTGTGCTGACGGATGAGGATTCTGTGGACTGGGATGAAGACCACCCCCCTCCCATGGGGGAGGAATATTCCCAAAGTAGGCACAACCTGCCTGGTGTAGATGTTTTCCACAACAAACGCGCTGCCCAGAGTAGCAGCTAGATCCCGGAAGCACCGGGAATATCACTGTTGAGCTGGCGATGAGTACACTCACCTGCACGAGCAGTGTGCTTGCTGCAGGGCTAAAGTTTGTGCCGAGCCTCCGTGTACACCTTCCACTGCTGCCCCTGGTGTCCGTCGGAGATGGTGGTAATACAGAGGCCACACTGAGGCCCTTAAATGGCCCTCACTCTTCTCTCTGCTGGTTTCATTTTTAAATCCTTTGAATTGGTAACAACTCAAAGAGTACAAAAGGATGGATATATACTGAAAAGTCTTGATCCTAACCCTGCCTCACCCACCCGGTTTTCCTCCTCAGTTTTTTTTATATCCTTCAGATGTAATCAGTGCACACACATAAGCAATTACATCCACGGTTTTTCCTTTTTTCCAAATGCTTCCATATTCTACAGACTGTTCAACACCATGTCTAACATAGAAATCTTCCACGATCCTTTTAATGGCTGTATAGTATTCCACCATGTGACTGTGCTGTGACTGATTTAACTGGCTCTGTTGTTGGACTTTGAAACTATAAATTACAAATGATGCTGCAGTAAATACCTCTTAAACAGTCTTCACACATGTGTATCTCTAGAGAATAATCTTCCTAGAAATGAAATTTGTGTGCCAAAGCTTTGTTATTTCATAATTTTGATAAATGTTGCCAAATTCTCCATATTACACTTACAAAACAATATATGACAGGTTTGTTTCCCACATCCTCACCAAAACAGTGTTTTACTAAACTTCTTTGTCACACTGATAGGTAAAAAATAGCATTGCATTTATGTTTTAATTTGCATTTCTCATTTCATGATCAACACTTACCATCTTTTTAATTTCTAAAAGCCTTTTAATTTCCTTTTCTGTAACTTTATTTGTGCTTTTGCTCATTACAGAACTGATTTGTGAAGGCTCTCTATTTGTGACCACTCTATACATAGTAAGAAAATTAGCCCTTTGTAATGTGAGTTGCAGGTATTTTTTTCCAATTGACTTTTGTTTTCTTTTAGCTTAATTACAGTGGTTTTGGCTAAGCAGAGATGTATTTTTAGGTAGTTGAATGTATCAATTTTTATATTATGGCCCCTGGTTTTATGTTGTACCCAGAAAGGTCTTCTCCACCCTGAGACTAGAAGAATTTCTCATGTCGTTTCCTTCTTATGTTTGATCCATTACTTAACATTTCATCTGTGATCCAGCTGGATTTTTTTTTCCCATCAGAGTCAGGTATACCTTTCATTAGGTTGATTGTTAGCTCATCTCCCTCCTCTTTTAGAAGTCTTTACTCCATGACTAACTCAATTTTTCTTTTTCCAGTTCTTTATAGCTCCAAGCTTTATAGATTCTTCAAATACATTGAGAATCGTGATGTCGCTAAAACAGTGTTAAAGGAGCGAGGCCTGAAAAATATTCGCATTGGAATTGAAGGTAATAAATATCCCAGTTAGTGTTCGGCTTGCATGGCTCAAGAGAGTAGGCTGTATCTGTAGGCACAGCTTATGTCCTTAAAACCCGGCTTTCAGAGGACCTGGAGAATAGGCACACATGAAAACTACATTCCTACCTGTGTGAAGGATTCCTGGTTTTGTTTTTGTTTACCCTTATATTTTTCATTTTATTTCTAGTCATAAATGCTTTAAAGCAGCTGCAGGAATAAGTTCGGGTGTACTGCTTCGGGATAAAGAGCAGTGAGGGCTAAGGACACTGGGGGGTAAATGGAGCAGGACCCGTGGGCTTACCAAGTGAGTGAGCCACTCTACCAGCAGTCTTGGTGAGGATCTTTTTGGGATCGGGAAGGGTCCTTCTGAAAACTGTAGCTTTGGAGACTCAAAATTTGGATTTATTCCACTACACACCTTTGAGGAATGTCTGTGTGTATTGGTAGAATGGTTTGAAATGGTCATGAGCAGGTGGCTCCCAACCTGTGTTCTCCATGGAAGGGTCTGAGACACTGATTCTTCGAGAATGCTGAAGCCGTCCTGGTCTCCCCTCATGAGTGTTTGACTCTTTTGTTTTGCTATTCTTGCTGTCTCGGCCTTACCTACAGAACCCATCAGGTCTTCACTGTGTGTGACTTAGGTTGGAATTGCAGGTGGGAAGAGATTTTTGAGGTCTATTAAACCTCTTTCCATTGTGTCCCTCCTTTGTCACTGGAAACCCCGGGAACGGGGTGATAAGGATTATTCCATTTCCCAGAGCAGCCCATCAGACTGTCCTACCATTAGAACATTCTTCCATGTATCTAGTAGTTAACTTCCAATCTCTTCAGTCTTCCTTCTAGTTCTAGCCTCTGAAGCTACTCTAAAATTTTCCCATTTCCATGTGGTAGCCTTTCAGATATTTCAGGCAAATTCCCTGTTTTTTCTTTAAGCTACACATTACATGCTTTCTTAACCTTCTCCTACAGTGTGCTCTCTAAGCACTAGAGTTAGAGACTGGACTTCACCATGGCCTAGTAGGATTTCTCTTCTTTGGCACTGGTGCCAGTAAGTACAGGCTTCTGAAATCACTAAGAGGCTGTTCTTGCCCTGCCATTAGAGGAGATAGAATTTTTGTTACTTCCCTTCCAGGAACAAGACCTACTAATCTGGATGGGTGGGAAGTGAGCATGTAGGATGTTGTTGGGAGTGGCAGGGCATGGTCAGAAGTCATTTCCCCAGCCTTTGAATTTGGGAGGAAATTAATGTGGTCAGAGAAGAGGAAACGTGGAATCTAGAGTGGGTAACTTCCCAGAGTCATAAGAATGGCCTTCTTCTGTTTCAGGTTATCCTACCTGCAAAGAAAAAATTAAGAGAAGGCCCGGTGGCCGCTCTGAAGTAATCTATAACTATGTGCAGCGCCCCTTTATCCAGATGTCCTGGGAAAAGGAAGAAGGGAAGAGTCGCCATGTGGATTTCCAGTGTGTCCGAAGCAAATCCCTCACTAATCTGGTAGCTGCTGGAGAAGATGTCTTAGAGGACCAGGAGATATTAATGCACCACCCACCTCAAGTGGATGAACTTGACCGGCTAAATGCCCCACTTTCTCAGATGGCATCTAGCGACTTTCAGGATTAGGGCCAGCTGTGGACTGTGCCTCTCCGGAGCCCTTCTCTGTCTGGGATGCCCACAGCCAGTCCTTCCCGTGGTTTGTCTCCCCCTGAGTGTCAGGAGCCCTGCTTCTCCATCCTTTCCCTTTCTCCCACAATTAGCGTGTGTCCTTGTCATTACTGAAAAGTCTGTGCCTCCAGCAAGGGATAAAAAAGCACTGGTAAATAAGCTACCGGCTTTGCAGCAGCCCTGGTAACTTGAAAGGTTTGGGTCTGGTGCCATTGACGGAGTCTTTGCACAACTGCAAAAAAGCAGGAAAGGAAGTCAAGGCTCCTGTTGCCTCATATTCATCAAAGCTGTCCTCTCATCCTTTATACCTCGTTCTTGGCTTGTTTGTCTTATACCAGGCAAGTTGCCTAGCAGCAAAGGGACCAAACCTTAAAAAGAGACAAACTGTAGCTTCCATAAGCAGGCGGTAATAGGATTCTCATTAGGGGTCCGTGAAGATGCCATTCCTGGTGGCCTCTGTGCCCAGACCTGCATCTGGGAAGAACTAGGCTCTCATCTGAAACGTTCAAAAGGAGATTTCTTAGGAGTTTAAATTAAGTTTTCTTTTTCATTAATGCAATGAATAGTTCAAAACCACACAGCTTCTTTGACAGAAGTCTAGTAATAGTGTAACAATGTTTATGAAACCTTTTTACGTTCAAGGTTTGAGTCTAAAGAAATTATTTGGAATGATCATTTGGAATGAAATTCACAACTCAAGTAGAAGAACCTGTTCAGATTAGGCCACTTTGATTATCATGGCTTGGAATGTGGTGTGAAGCCACAGGTCTTCTCCCTAAGCAGCACATTGCTGTGAGTGTGGCTGGGAAACTTTCCTTAGATGATATGACTGAAAGGCTTGCAAGAGATGGGCAGAAATTTCTCACAAGCGCTCTGTTTCTCCATAGACTTGTAAAAGCTCCAGGGAAGAGGGCATTTGGGGTGAAGCTGGGTAGGGAAACATCACTTGCCCAACCCTTGTCCCAGTACAGGATTTTTCTTTGTATTTCTTTGTATATTCTTTACATACTGTGAGATTTTTTTTGGATCAGGATATTTGTCCTTGAAGTAGCCTATCACACTGCTCACACTGGGTTAGAAAACCATACTACTGTCATCCCCAAAGGACAGATGAATTGAAGGGGTATTAGGCCTAGTAATTTTGTTTGATCTGTTGGCTCCGTTAATAATGCATGGTGTGTGACAACCCAGACCATTCCTCCCAGTACTGAACCATTTTCCCTTGTGTCCTCATGGCTATTAACAGCAGAGCTAAATTTAGAGTCTAGAGTCAGATGTTAAGTGTCTAGGGATAATGTCCCATTTTATGGTAAAGGTTGGCCTTCTAATCACCTACCCAGAGCCTTTACTCATCACAGATTTCAAAAAGGTACATAGATTCCTTTAAGTTCTTTAAGATAACGTGACTAGTTTTCTTAAATTCCATTCCCATAAGATACCATAGGGCAAGTTGGGGGATTCCATTTTGACTGCCCTAGTTGTACTCCTCCAAAGGTAAAGTCAGATGGATGTCGAAAGCTGCTCTTTCCAGGCTTGAAGAACAAGAATGTTCGTAAGAAGTGTGTTTTCTGTGCATGTGACCACAATCACAGTGGAGATCAATGCTCCATTTGTTATTCAGAAAATAGTAGTAGTAAGGGGTTAAACTGAGCCATCTCCCACCCAGAGTTCTGACTACCACTAGCATCTAGTTTGTAAGGCTGATGGTAAGGGTTAAAGTTTAGGGTGAGGGTTTTTTGTAGCCAGAGGGTAATTTTATGTCTGTGAAACTCCTTGACTCCTGTTTGAGGTCAGGTTTGTCTTTGACCATGCCAGTATTTCATTCTTCCCCACTGATAGGTGTCTAGCCCAGATAATCATTTAATGGTGCTTCCTTTCTGCTTCTCAGTTGACTTCCTTCCATGCCACCACAAAGGAAATTTGAATGAACTGTGTTAGTCTAGCAAGTGTAACTTCTGTTCTCCAGCTTCTCTATTAACATTCAAGTGTGAACATGCCGCAGCTAACACTCTAAAACCAGTTAGTCCTTGCTTAGGTAAAAAGCCAGTTATGAAAGTATGGCGTGTACTTTGCACTCTGTTCTATGTAAGTGATTAATTTCCTCAGGCTTTCAAAAAATAGGTCTCCCTCTCTCCCTCCACCACCCAAAGTGGGTTAATGTGCTTTTGGCCCCAACCCATGGGGTGAACGGGAAATCTATACAGGTAAACCTGCCAGTGCCACTAGATGGTGGTGATGAAGGGAAAAGTGGGGCCCACGGGTCCCTTCTGGTGAAGAGGGAGGTCTCTTTTGCACCCACCACCCTCCCGGCTTGCAGCCCAGCATCACTGATGTAGTAGCTCCCCTTAGCCATAGCTGCTCTGTTCCTGGGGCCAAGACAGTCCATGATGGCAGGACCGCTCAGTCCCCACAGGGACAAGGGCTGGGGTGCAGTTATTCCCTTCAGGGTCCATTACTGGCCAGCTGGGCAAGAGCTATTTCTAATAAAGGTGGAACTCAGGTTTGCTGGGTCTTTTGTTTGTTTTTCTTCTAAGTGCCTAAATAAGTAAGCCAGGCTGTGTATACTGAACCATCTTCATAAGATGGTTTTGCTCAGACTGTCTTACTCAGAGGTAGCTCAGCAAGCCAAGAGGAACCTGAATTTGAGATTTAGAAGGCATCATTATCATGTATCATTGATTGGGAAACATTTGGCATTGAGCTGGAGAGTGGGCAGAGTGTTAACGTGTGTCTGGTGAGATGATCATGGTTTCTCCAAAGTGGAGGAAGAATATTGAAAAGATGACAGCAAAAATGGTAAGGAAGCTAGAAAGTACATTTACTGTGTAATACATAATAGCAAATATTATTTTATGCTAAATTCCAAGAAACCAGTATGTCATCTAATGTATACAGGTCTATGAAAATACTGTGGAATAAGCCCAGGAAGGAAGGATATATTTTCAGAAAACAATTGGCACAGGCTTTAAGTCAAATTGTCAAAGTGTGATATGGAGTCTTTTAAATCAAGTTTCAATAGAAAGTTAAGAATCGAAGGGTTTTAGTAATTTATTCAATGCCACTTCTTGCCATTGTTTTGAAATTGTTAAAACGGGCATACGAGTTCAGAAAGCATACCTGCTGCCTTCACTGGGGGACATGGAGCCACATTCGTGCTCTGGGTGGGATCACTTCTGCAGGAGAACATTACATATTCTCTTAAATTTAGGCAAAATGCTTGTAGATTTTGCCTCTTTACTTTGTATTTCCTTTTTTAAATTGCACTTGTTCACCTACAGTGTTTACAAAATCCTTTATGTGGGATGCTTTTTCTATAATAAAATATTATCATTTGTGTCCATGTTGTTTTTTTAGCAGAAAATAAAGCCAAAAGTCAGGATGTTCAAAGGGACCCAAAGCAGCAGCATCTTGACTGCCCAGAACAGAACCTCTTTTCCTATGGGGCCACAGGGTCACTTTGAGCCAGGGCATGCCTTTCCCATTCTACTGTCTATAACTCACAGTTCCAGAACCCTAATAGTCTGCCTTCTTGAGTTCCTGGCTAATTTATATTCAAGACCTCCTGAATTCTCAAATCCAACCAAGTAGGACCCCCACAAAGCCAAGTATAAATCTGGAATGTAAGAGGACTCATAGACTTTTATGTTCTGGTTTCAAACAAGCCAGGAGCCATGGCAGGAATGAAAGGCAGTTCCCTTGGAAACATTGCTGTAAAGCTTCTGGCCCCTCCTTTGATCTGATTTGGCCCAACTCTAGTCAGGTGCCTCTGGAGTTCCTCAGCTCACTTAGCCTGGGAGCTTATTGGTTTACCAGCAGAGGTTAAGGACATGCTCTGAAGACACGACGTGCTCAGTATATTCTTATGTGCCAAGCAGTGCACGACCACAGGGACACAATGACCAGAACATAGTTCCTCTCCTAGGGGTTCTTATACTTGCGGGGAAAACAGATCTATGAATAGTCCAGGTCACTCAGGAAACGCAAAATGATAGAGCAGCCAGTTTTTACCATGAGAGTTCACAAGAGAATTCTAGAAGTGATACAGGAACCAAGTCATGAAGAATGAATACTGGTTGTCTTGGATCCACGAACATGCAGGAAGGAGGTATTTCAGACCAATTAACTATGAGCAAAGATGCAAAGGTGAAATGATCAGGGAAGATGGGGTGATGGGGTGATGCAGAGATGAAGCCAGAGTGAGGAACGACCCTTCTACCTCAAAGGTGTTTGTTCTCATTTATATAAACCACTGGGAGCCTGAAAGGGTTTTATGCAGGAGAATGACATGATCAAACCTGAAACTTGAATTTCTTTGGCAGCAGGGAGGGCAGTGGACTTGAAAGGGGAAGGACCAGGGACAAAGAGTTCAGCTAAGGGGTCACTGCAGTAGATGTAGCAAGAAACGAAAGCACTGGTGGAACGGATGGCCATGCCCCAGAGTTGTGCCTGTTTACGACAGGAGCTGTATAAGACGTTTCCAGCTGGACAGCTGAGTAGACGGAGTCAAAAAGGCAACTGGACGCAAGAGGAGCTTCATTTGGAGTAGTGTTAGTTTGAGCCTGAACAAGGCCTTCCAGATGGTGATGTCTAAGGGCTCTTGGCTATATGGGATCTAGAGTTCTGGGGATGGAGCTGCGAAGCTGGTCACTTTGATGACCTCACCACAAAAAATGGGAGCTGAAGCCACAGTGTTGGGGAGATCACTGAGATCACAGGAGTAAAAAGAGGGCAAAGGCATTGCTTGGATGATTACTAGCATTTAAGTGGTGGCGAGGGAAAGAAGTTGGGTAAGAACAGAGTTTTTTGCGTGTTTTTTGAAGTTAAGAATATGCGTGCAACAGGTTGATCAAGTAAGATGAGGGCTGAAAGGGCGCCTGGGTGACTCAGTCGGCTAAGCAAGATGCCTTTGGCTCAGGTCCTGATCCCAGGGTCACAGGATCAAACCCCACAGTGGGGAATCCCTGCTCAGCGGGAAGCCTGCTTCTGCCTCTGCCTCTGCCCCTCTTCCCCCTGCTCTCCTCTCTCAAATAAATAAAATCTAAAAAAACAAAAACCCACAATGAGGGCTGAAGGGAAGCCAATGGCTATGGCAGTCAGGACATGCATAACCAGAGGAATGACTATGAAAATGAATAGTATGCTTTATACCTGGGATAATGAAAACATGTTTTCACATTAAGGACAGAAATTAGATGAGGTGAAGTGGAAGAGGGAAATGAAGTAACAAAGATCCCAGAATGTTCCTTCCAAAGTAACAACTTCACGCCTCTGCCGTAGCACAAGACCAAACCTACTGGCCTCCAAAATCCTGGGCTGTATCACCTCTACAAGTCACCGCAACTAAAAAACTTCTGGAAGCTTCCCTCAGCTTCCCTAACAACTCTAGGTCAGCTTCACAGTACTGCTACACCGTAGTACTGCGTGCTGTTAAGCCACTTGGTGGGAATTCTCCAACTGCTCTGCAGTTCAGGACCATGATAGGCTCCCCAGTGCCTCCCAGATTGCCCAGCACTGTGCTCTATACATGATGGATGCTTCAATATGATTTGGGCTGAAAGTATGCCTGAAAATGCATCATGGCAGTTGTTTTTAGGTCAGTGTTGGCTTTCACAGGTCATTCCAGGGAAATGTAAACTACCTTGCAAAGGAAACTACCATTCACTGAATCCTTTGAGTTCAAGAAAAAATACCATTTGAGGCTACATGCAGAGGCCCAGGAGAGACAAACAGGAGAGAGTGAAACCCGAATATGCCTTCCATATAAGCTATTCAGAGAGAAAGCATTAGCAGTTGATGGCAGAGAACTCCTATTATGCCATACAGATGAGCTTGGAACCTGCGACCTGCTATTCAAAGCCTGAATATTAATCCCAAAGGAACTCATCCATAGCTTACTTTTGGAAAGTAATTCTAAAAAGAAACAGGTACTGGGGGGCAGCTGGCTGGCTCAGTTGGTATAGAGTGTGATGCTTGATCTCAGGGTCAGGAGTTCAAGCCCAATGTTGGGTGTGGAACCTACTTTGAAAACCCTAAAAAAGAAAAACAGGTACTGAAGAAAATCCTGATGCACCCCTGAATGAAGAGGAGACTGGGTGACATCAGTATGCAGTTTCACTTCTGTGGGCAGTATGGTTCGAGTCCTTTTTCCTAACCCCCTCTTAAGAGAGTAGGAAGCAGAACTATCTGCGAGGAGGACCAATACCAAACCAATGGTTTCCAACATATTTCTTGAAATCCGTAAGTTTTGCAAAGACAACATACATTCTGGCTGCGTTCAACTTCCTCCTGCCCGCACTTCAGACCCTGGACAGCCTTCGCTCTTCTTGCCTCTTTCTGAGGCTCCTCTCCCTAACCCAGAGAAGGGCCTAATGAGGGGACCCCACAGGACTCCTGCTCTGGTGGACCCAGAGGGCTCGGCAGAAGTCCCATCCTGAGAGCCTGTGAGGGTCCTGGTCAACCCCGGGCTGGGTAAACAGCTGTACGAATGTCCATAAGTCCACCACTTGTCAGCAGGTGCCCCCTTAGCCCTGCTGCAGGGGGAGAGCCCACTGTCCCGCAAGCCTGAGCCGGGTGAGAAGAACACATGCAGCCAACAGAAGATGGGTCTTTTCGTACAAACCAACTCAGAAGACTCCTCAGGGAAAAAACCAGGCCCCAGCCTCCCTGAGACAGAAAAGCATGTTGCCTAAACATGGTGATGAAGTGTTCCAAAGATACACAAACGGGTTCAAAGAAGCCACCAGCAATCTGGTCCCTTTCAGTTACAAGCCACATTTGCTTTATTTTTTTTTTCCTTTAAGATTTTATCTATTTGAGAGAGAGCACAAGCGGGATGGGGACGGCAGAGGGAGAGGGAGAAGCAGGCTCCCCGCTGAGCAGAGAGCCCAATGTGGGCCTCGATCCCAGGACCCTGAGATCATGACCTGAGCTGAAGGCAGACGCTTAACCGACTGAGCCACCCAGGCGCCCCCACATTTGCTTTAAAACACATCATAGTCACACTGTTTTCACACTGTTTATTCAGAAGTCTAAAATGTGGGCATTTTCCCCTAAAACAAATCATCCCCTGCCACTCCCCACGCACAGTCTATCACCACTCCTGTGAACTTTTCTCTACCGTGCTTACCACACATACTTGCAAAACACCTGGGGGTCAAAACCTCAACTATTTGGTAATACAACAGAACTACAAAGTGACACAAAAGAATCTCATTTACTTCCTTTTCACTAGCAGACCATGAATGAAAGATTAAGGGGCAAACATTACCTTCATCCAAAGTTAATACTTCCCTAATATTCTCTTTTTTCTTCCTCTAAGACATTAAAACCCAAAGCAGTTTCATTTACTACTGTAACTCTGATACCCCATTTTTCATTTCTGAATGGCTCAGCCAGGACATACTTTCAAGTTGATCTTATCCTCAAGACTAGCAGAAAGCGGCCTCCCAGCTACAGCTTGGCCATGACGCTTTGCAACAGGCAAAATCACCACACAGGTGCAAATGATGCTTTCAGAGTTATCAACAATTTTAAAATAATGCATTAATATGGAGCCTCCACATTTTTCTGATGCAGCAAAATTCCTCCAAAGGTGGTGGCATCTGTGAAAGAAAAGGCACTTTGTGCTAAAATTCCGAGGGTCTCTCTTGAGAATGCCACAGCAGAGGCCTGGTCAGCCCAGGCTGTAGGCTACCCTTTAGGGTAGAGAGGAGCATCCCCCAGGAAGGCATCTGCAAAGGAAATATCTGTAATCATGATTCCAAGGCAAAATGGTTACTTAAATTGGAGAGGACAAATACAAAGACCAAGAGAAGACAAAGCACAGTTGCACCAAGGACTGGGGAGTGAACTTTACAGGGATTGGTAGGCTGGCTCTGCACTTTCTATTGGGCTGGTTCCTTCGCTTCCAAGGAGGCTCTGGAGACCGAGCAGGAGCAGCACCTTAGCCAAGAGAGTTCCAGGCCTGCTGCCTCAGCCTGGACTCTCCCCGCTGTGTTCCTAGGACCAGAGTGAGTTCCTGCTGGCAGCACCTGTGGCTACTGCTGGTCCACGACAACATCCGTCTGAGGGATTTTCTGATCCAGCCATGAAGAGATGGGAAGGGTTTGCCACATGATCTGGCAGTCCTTGGCAAAGCCCAGTGGCTCAGGTCTTCTGAGATCGACAATGGATCACACTAGTATCCCCCATCAACACTCAGAAAAGCAGCACGAGTGTTTTAGACGGGCAGGAGGAGAGAAATCGATGCATTGAGGGTCTTTATCCTAGTACCATAAATAAAGTGCACCATGAATGGAGGCTAACAGGAGCCACTCGCCCCAGGCCGAGGTACAGGGAGAAACCACCATCACCACCCACTCAGAGGATGGTGGATCATTTCCTTCAGCCAGAATGCTGGCTACTGAGGCTTTTGTTATTGCTTTATTTCCTTAGAACTATGGAACTTTTAGCTGTAAAGGAAAAAGAAATACTTGGTGGGCTTGGCAGAAAGCACGTCTGTCATAAAATCACAGAAATTGGCTGACAGTCAATAAGTCTATGTTACAATCTCAGTAATGTTTGATGATGGCTGTTGTTTCTTCTTCATTCTGATGAACTTAGGAAAAAAAGTTTTTCAAAACCTCTATCAAATTGGCTCAGGAGGCTTCTAGAGAAGCAGTACAGCTGTTATGGCTGATGTGGTAGAAATGGTTGTCTCTGTTCTACAGGTTTCCAGTGTATTATGGAAGAGAATTCACTTACTGTCACATTCAGGAGAGTTTACCATGACACACTGGGGGGTTCCATAAACTTCTTGGAAACTCTTTCAAAAGAGTGTGTGAGAGGAAAACCGTGATGATATACCAATAACTCTGCTCCACTGAGAATTCTGTTTCAAGGATACTATTTGGCTGCTTTCATGTAGGAAGGTATTGCCCCCCGAGCCGTCAGGCCCTCAAAGCGCTTGTATGTGTAATTAATGAAGACCCAGTCTTTGTTCTTGTAGTCAGTCTCAGGGTGATTACTGGTAGCCACTGGGAAAGAAACAGATGTGAGAGTTGTTTCACTGTCTTATCCCGAGGGACTACTCAGTACTGAGGATATGACATTGGGAAGAAGGGAACCACAGTTTCTACTTGGGAAAAATTGTTTTTCAATCTGTGAATCTTCTACGTTTGCTTATCTATATTCTTTGAACCTCCTATTTTTCACAAATATTTTTAAAGTATTACTTCCCCATTTCTGTCACTTCAGGTTACCTAACCTTTAATTTAATAAATAAAAACAAAAGAAAAAAACCTTATGATTTCCCCACCCCGTCCAGCAGCTGAGCATGGGAGTCTGTATTCATTCTCTGTTGAATAGGGTGCCACTGCTCCCCAGCACCAGCACTAGAAAACACTTAAAAAGAACTTGAAGAACTAAGATTCCTCTGGCTGACCTATAAACACAACCCCCAGACTGAGGGGCAATAATGTGCTTATAATGCAGCAGGAGGCACTATTGGTGATGTTACCTGTTGGCTTAAGAATGTCAGATTCTGGAAACTCATCGAAGTTTGAGGTATCATCAATGCTTTTGATCTCAATAGATATTGCAGCAGGCCTCTCTCTGCCAAGAACAGACATGATTACTATGGTTAGTAACCATGTGGATCACAGCTAATTAAGTCTTTCTCCACAGAGCCCCCTGGCCTGACATGGGGAGAATATCCACTGGCAGGCAGCAGCTATCTTCTCTGAAAAGCTTCTGACACTGAGCAACCATGCCACCTGGCCACATCCAGACAAAATGAGAAAATAGAACTAACAATGATCTATAGCTGGAAAGAAAGACAAAAATCATGAGAAAAATTAAAATCCGAAGTTAATGCACTGCCCTCATGACTGTAAAAAGGGGAACTAACCCTTTGGGCGCCTGCCCCCTCAGGTCGGGTTCTGCCCTACTACTGGAGGTGCTAACGAAGAAGGGGTTAAAAACGTGGCAAAAAGGAGCCAAAGGTAAAACTCTGAATAATGCAAATCAGAACTCAATCATGGAAGAGAGGACAATGTCTTCACCTTTGGTTTGGCAACTGCCCAATGCCAAGTGCCAGGTGAGAAGGGCTGCTGTAGGCCACCCTCCACAGCCCTCCACAGCCCCTGAGGTGGCCAGCTCACTCTCCCTCCACATGCCCCTTCTGACTCCAGCTTCCTGTGGCCAGGGACAGCGCTGCTGGCAGCTCCCAACACTACAGAAGTTGGTGTGTTCTAGGTAAGAGCAAGGGTAACACACTTCTTAGGTGCTCCCTTCACCATGAACTCAAATGTCACTTCACTCAGGAAATAACTGCTGGCTTCACCACATTCCCTGGCACATGGCTGATGGGAAGCCCCAGCTCCCAATCCTCACTAAGAAGGAAAATCAAGAGAAGCCCCTGAGTTTCTAAGAAGCCTTCTTCCCTTACCTGGTTTGCCAATAATGGTGCTTTTAAATTAGTATGAAGCAAATTACAGTCTTTCTGAAATAATCCTGAAAGTTTTTATGTGGATATACCTGATATGTTCCCAGTCAACGCCTTCAAAAAAAGAATTACTTTTGATTTCCTCAACTCCAGGGGCTCCAATTCTATGTTCCCACTCACAGCAGAATCTGGAAAAGACAAAAGCCTTTCAGCATACCTCACATTATCTCTTTGGAAAAAGAAAAGGAATAACCTCCCCGCCCCGACCTTTTTTTAAAGAGAGAAATGGGAGAGAGCAGGGGACAGACCCGGGTAATAATTTAAGTTTTAAAAAAAAATGAATTCACTCATGTCAAAAAACCTGGATGGGAGGTGGGGGAGATGTTCTCTGACGAATACCTCAAAATTAGATCCTTGGCTTTCTCAGAGATAGGAACTTCTGGAGGAAAAGTCAAAGTTTCTTTCCAGTTCATCACCTTCTTATATGTCTCTTGAGGGGTCTCAGAACAGAAAGGTGGGTAGCCTATAATAAAAAAGGAACTTCGGAGCTTTGACACTCCAGAACTTTGAATCTGATGAAGAGCATTCTCCTTAATATGATTCTACACATCTTCAGCCCTCCACATAACCTCTTCCATGACTTCCATTCATTCCAGAAAACATCTAAACTAATTTTTCATTTTCCGCTCCAACTCCTAAGCCCAAAGTGAATTTGTGCTTCTGGTGCCACAAGGGAAGTAGCTAACAGCTAAAGCTGGAAAAGGAAAGGAGGACAAGCACAGCACTGCACATGTGCACACTGTGCTCCAAGAAGAAATGAAAGGATGAGACAACATCACTGAGAAACGACCTTGTTCTAGGAACATCCTTATATAGGTAAAGTGCTAAACAAGTTGAATAGGAAAAAAGCATAGGTTTTAAAGGTGACCACCATGCCTCTTCTTGAGAACAACAGACAAGGGGATAAATACTCTCAGACCATATTACTTGGCATGGCCTCCACGCAGATCATATCCACCTCCACAGGCATCCATCCAAAGTTCCAAAAGACGGCGCAGCCAGAAGCCATACTAGTCGGCCGCCAACTCATGCACTCAGGACTGCCATGGACACACTTCCTCTCCTCATGCTCTCGGGCATATGGCCACCCGCCCTGCCACAGTGTCCCCTAAATACACAGACACACCATACCAATAAGAGGGAGAAAGATCAGAGGG
The DNA here is from genome assembly GCF_902655055.1 of Lutra lutra. Taxonomy (NCBI): domain Eukaryota; kingdom Metazoa; phylum Chordata; class Mammalia; order Carnivora; family Mustelidae; genus Lutra; species Lutra lutra. The sequence continues at coordinate 68,892,724 of NC_062283.1, read as the reverse complement.
TTCCATGCTCTGAAGGCTTAGAGAGAGGAAGGGGTCAGCAAGAAAGTAAAGAGTACGTGAGGCCAACGCCCAGTTAAAGTTCTCACATACAATGAAGTGGAAGAAATGCTAGAGACTGAAAGAGCTGCTAGGAGAGGACGAAAAAGGGGAAGAAGAACAGGATAAATGAACAACAAAGCAACCACAAGGTGCCAGGAAGCCAGACACTAAAGTTGACTATTTGAAGGCCACAAGCTTTCTACCTACGAGACTTCACGTTAAAAGACAAGAGGGGAAAAGTGCTTAGATCACCCCCAACTGAAACAGTCTATTATCAATATGGGACTCTTTCCTGGCTTTACAGAAAAAGTCCTCTGAAAGCATGCAACTTACCGATGAGCATCTCATACATGATCACCCCAAGCGACCACCAATCACAGAGCTTGTTGTACCCGGTCTGCATGAACACCTCAGGAGCAATGTAGTCAGGAGTGCCTACCGTGGAGAAGGCCTGAAACAAGTACCATACATCAGGGGGGCCCCGCAGGCAGGAGAGTGCCCTGAGTTCTGTTCTAGAGACCAAAGGTTCCAAGCACCACCTACAGCTACCCACAAACTAACTGAGCAGGATACCCCGTAGCTTCACGGCAAGACTGATTTGCCAGAGCACTTCCACAACAAACAATAACGCTTGGTCAGGGAGGCAAGAGACCCTTCCTAAATATAGCCAAAGCCCATGGTCGATCAGGACAGAGGTATCCATCTTAACAACTCGTACCATGATTTACTGAGCACCCAGTGAGTGAGTGCCCGGCTCCATACTTCTTGTATACTTCGGAGCCTATTTCGTCCTGACACAACTTAGCAAAGGACTTTACCAGAAGATAAAAAAATATGACACCCAAAACAGCTTTGTTCATGGGCTTAGGACTAATTAAGTGGCAGAACCCAGTTTGAAAATGAAATACCTTGTCTAAATTATCCCTTTTTCTGTTATAAATATTCCTTGATTTGGCAAAGTCAGAAAGGGAAGCTTTATTATTACAAGTTACTCATATCCTATAGGTTAGAAATTTATGTCTATTTACCAAACGTACTCATTTATATAAACAGTTCTTAGGGGAATCTTTTCTAAATTCAAGTAATCTACTCTCATATACCAGGACTACAATACTCAAAGCCTGCCAGTGTGCTCAGCATTTGGGGGTTTATCATATAGAAGGCTCTAATCTAAGCACTTTGACATTATAGAATTTCTAACATAAAAAAATAACACCTGTGTTGTCTTTTGAAAATGTTTATTACGGAATGCTGCAAACATACAGAAAAAAAAAAAAAACCCAGCATACGATATACGTGTACTTATTGCCCATATTAAAGAGAGGTTAATCATCTGCCATATTTGTTGTAGATCAGTTGTTGTTTTTTTTTAAAGACAAAAACTATAGGAACAATTAAAACAATAGTCCTTCCTCCTTCCCTACTGAAGTCAAAACCACCCTGAATTGCTGTGCTATGCTTGTATGAAGATTTGCATAAGTGACATAATATTACTTCTTGAATATTTCCACTTTTAATAAAGGGTTTCACTTGGTACTCGTTAGTCTACAATGCTACAACTTGTGTTGACTCAACATTGTGATTTTGCCATTTATTCAGGTAGCTCTGGTTCATCCATTTCACTGCTATACACGTACTCCATTATACAAATGTCACGATGTTTTGTTTTTTATCCATTCTCCTGTGGCTTCCAATGTCTCACTATGACAACACCTGAATAAACACTCCTGCGACCCCTCTTGGCCACTAGAGCAAGAATTTCTCTAAAGGATCTACCAGGAGGAGTACCACTGGGTCTTGCATTATGAACATCTTCAACTTAGACATCTTCCAACTGTCCTCCAAAGTGTTTATACCTATTTAAACACCCGCTGTGGGGATGAGCTCCTGGTGTTCCTTATCTCACCAACACCTGGTTCTGTCAGACTTTTTAATTTTTGCCAATCTGATGAATATGAAATGGGATCTTGCTGTTTTAATTTACATTTCCTTTATTTCTAGCAAGGTTGATCATGTATTCATTCACTGATTAGCCAATTAGGTCTTTTTTCTCTGAATTCTAGTTTGGATCCTTTGCCCATTCGTTTTTTAGTTGCATTATCTTTTTTCTTATTGATTTGCAGGAATTCTCTATGAATCCAGGGTATTAATCCTGATTCAGGACATAATCCTTTACATATTGGAAATAACTTCTCCCAATGTGAGGATTATCATTTTTATTACGGTTTTTAAGTGCTGTTATATATGATATATACCAAAAATGTGTAATAATCAAGTTATGAAGCATAATAATGAATAACCATGAGTTCAACTAAAGAAATAAATCATTAGTAATGTCATTAGAACTAAACATGTACTCCTCTCCCTTCCATCCTCCTGCCTTTCCTAACCCCTATGGTTCAATTTTGTTTATCATTCCTCTGCTTTTAAAAAGTTACTTAATTTTGCCCCACATCTGTATCTAAATGAGATTTTAGCTTTATTTTGGGACTTTGCAATTTGGGATCATTCTACATGCAGTCTTCTGCTCCTTGATTTTTTTCTTCTCAACATTTTGTTCCTGAAATTGATCCATGATGTTCCATGTAGCTATAATCAATTCCTTTCACTGCTGTAAAATATTTTACCCCGCAGTGCAACCATTTTCTGTCAGTGGGACAAAGGGTTATTTCCAGTTTTTTGTATTACAAAAATGTAATAAACATTCTTATAAATGGCTCCTGGTTCACAAGCGCAAATTTTTTCAGACCATATGACTATAGGTAGAATCGCTGGGTTGTAGGATATGTACATGAACTATAACATAATTCCAAAGTAGCGGAACCATATATGGTTTATCATTTGTTTATGTCTTTCCATATATAAAGAGGTTTTTTTCTTTAAAGTAAAATCAAATTTTCCTTTATGATTTGTACTTCTTGTATCTTAATGTTTTTAAAAAATCCTTCCTTACTCCAAGATCAACCTTTCAAGATCACCCTATACTTTCCTCTAAAATTTTAAAATTTTTAAAGTTTTTTTAAAAGTTTTTTTTATTTTATTATTTTTATTTTTCCATCTACAACTTATTTTTTATATACTACAAAGTAGGAATCTGTTTTTTCCATAATACAAATATCAATTGTTATTTTTAAAGTTTTAAAGTCTGAGACATGCACCGTGCTCTCCAAGAAGTATATTCATTCTAATCATAAAGGTTAAGAAACTACAGAAACCCCTCAATTTAGAAATTAGATTTATTCCAGCAAAGCTGAATGTTAAGTAGATCTTATTTGTTAAAAAAATTTCTATTATAAAACCAGAGACTGGGGCACCTGGCTGGCTCAGTCAGTAGAGCATGCAACTCCTGATCTCGGGGTTGTGAGTTCAAGCCCCATACTGGGCACAGAAATTATTTTACATAAATAAATAAATAAATAAATAAGCAAGCAAGCGCTGTGGCCAAAGGTTAACTCTTGGCTTGCTTTAGAAAAATTTTTAAAAATCAGGATTCCTTACCTTTTGTTAGCTTCCAAAACACAGGTAAATATCAGTTTCCCAATAATGCAGGAGCTATTGTTTGAGAAACAGTATCTTCAGTATCTACTTAACATTCAATGTAGAGTCTCAACCTTTACTGTACAGTAAAATCACCCAGAGTCCTTTCAAAAAATCAGATATCCAGATTATATACCCCAAACCAACTGAATCTATCTCTGGGAGTAGGACCCAGGCATCAATAGGTTCTAAAGCCCCACAGGTGATTCTGATGTGCAGCCAAGGTTAAGATTTACTACTCAATGGAGAGGCGTAATAGAAGCACCTGACCAAATTTGTTCCTGACATTTCCTCAATAAGCTATGTATACAGTTTTTCGACCACATATAGAATTCAGACACTTAAAGAGTATCAGAGTCCCTAAGGAAAGGAGACTCTGATGTGTCTGACTATACCAAAGTTAAGTATCTCCAAGTTCATGTGAGAAAAAGATATCCAGGATGAATTTCAGTTACTACGTCTCCAGAAGTGTTTGGTTTAAGATAATGCCTCTCCCAGGGCTTAGGCTGACTAAAAAAATCATTATACGCAAAGCATAGTCTGGTATGAGGCCCACTGATGGGCTTAAAAAAATGCAAGCCTTTCTTTGATGCTTTCTTAAACAACCTTATAGGCATCCATTTCCACTAGGACAGACAGCTACTTCCCAGTGACCTACTCACCGAGTTATTAAAGATACTACAGAGAACTCTAGTTCAGTATTTGACTGGGAAGTCTGACTGAAATACAGTATTTGGCAAACCCACCAAGTTACTACCACATACACCAACAAGCAGAAGTGCCACCATTTCTAGATGATACATGTATATGACCATCACTCTGAACTAGCCATCATCTTCCACAACTGCTGTTCTTGCTTTCTACACCCAATTGTTAGCTTAGCTTTACCATCATTTACTTCATCCACTATGGGTTTCTAGCAAAACTTAAATATGTGGTGATATACATTTCTATTATTTCTGGTCTATAATTTTCCAATAACTAGACACTGGGACATACAGATTATACTTCAGATATAAACCAATGAATCAGAATAAAAGTCTGCCTAGAAAGCAATATTTCACTGGTGAATTTATACTATTTAAATAACTTCCAACGTATCATCAAGATAAATGCAGTAATGATAATTATTTTTAGGCCTGTAGGGCATAATGTTATATGTACATACTTAAATACTTATAAAGTTAAAAGCACTTTCCTTAAATTTCTCTCCAATTTTTATCACCAAGTTCTCTTTTCCACCACAAAGGAGGAAAGGGTGGGGCAGGTAAACTGAAATCTTGACTTGCACAAGTGAATCAAAATTTTAAAAGTTTGAGAACCACTGCCTTAAAGCTCTGGGTAAGGTGTCTGTAACTAAGTATCATCTTGAGAGACCTCCAGTTTAAATATATCTCCTTTACAACACCATAAAAATAGGGAACAGGTTGAATAGGAAGGAAAGGGGTTGTCATCAAAGTAAAGGATCAGAATGAAGTCCTCCATTAAAACATCACAACCAAAACAACCTAATATTATCTTCCCTCTTTCAAAAGGGTGCCACTGGCAGTGTGACAGTGTTCTATTAAGGTAATCTTAAAAGCAAGGAATAGATATGCTATAAATACTTGTTGAATGCAAATTCACGTACCTATTTTTTAAATTTATTCATACTTGGTTTGTAACATTTAAGAAACCACAGATATTACTTACTAGCTGACGTCTATTTCTTTTCCAGGTTTCTGCTTTCCTTTTGGAATTCATGTTCTGGAAAGCTAAAAGCAAAGAGAACAAGTCCCAATCAAGTTTAGACAGGTATGTTTACTACTTTTTTAGGCTCTGGTTCAAGCCCCATGAGATCTTAAAGTCTTGCCTTTCTGCCCATACATTTGTAACTCTAGATAACATACTTCCCAGCAAGTCTGTAAACCCAAATCAAAGGCATGGAAGCATTAGCTCAAGAATCACAAAGTCATGTGGGTCATGTGGCCACAAAAGATACAGTCAGTCATTCATCAGAATTACAGGACTGCAGTTTCATCAGCAGCAAAGGTCCCAAATTGGACCTAAGACACTGATAATTTCTCAAAATTACCATCAAGTAATTTCCATGAGTAATAACTGGTCCATATTCAGAGACTTCAGAATTAAAACACATTTTTGGTATAAGTTACTCCAGGATGAACTGTAATTATACTACATAGTTTCAGTGGTTTCACAGTGCTGGAGTGAAGATAACACTTACAAAGATCAATTTCTTTCTGCCATGACAGAAAGAAGCACGTAGGATAAATCTAATCTGGAGTTGGTCCCAGGACTTGGTCCTCTACTTCCGCTTGCCTGCCCTATATTCATTTCCAGTAACCTTCTCAGCAGAGTTCCTAAGATGGCTCTTTTCAATATCTGCCTCAATATATCTGGTAGCACTCATCTTGCCTCATCATACAATAAAAACCACAGGCACACCTGGGAGGATACTTTTATTCTCTAGACTCATGCTGTGAGAATCTCCGAATCCAACCTGCATATTTTGGTTACCAAGAGAACAGCTCTTCCAGGCCCAGGTAAGGGATAAAACGGCTAACACCACTGTTTACACTTACTGAAATCACTTGGGAGGCTGTGGTTCAGATTCCTATAAAATTCTGTCCTGTGTGCTTTTTTCAGTCCTGTGCAAAGGCCAAAGTCAGAAAGCTTCACATGGCCCTGTTGGGAAGAAGAAAAAAGGTAATGGATGAACATCCAGAAATGGGGAACAGACATTATACTCTCAGGCCCCTTCCAGTATCCATTACAGATCCAGAGTATGCTCTCTTTTTTCAATTTGTTTAGGGGAAAAATAAATAAAAAATCAAATTTTAAAAGATCTTATTATATTAAATACTACTAATAAAAGTATTTCAATTTTTACATATTATCTTTTTATCCAAATATAAACTTCCCAACAGTTTGAACCCTCCATCGCATTTGAAGATACTTCCACGACTTTTTTTTTTAAGATTTTATTTATTCATTTGACAGGGAGAGCACAAGCAAGGGGAGCAGGAGGCAGAGGGGAGGGAGAAGCAGACTCCTCAGTGAGCAGAGAGCCCCACATGGAGTTCGACCCCAGGACCCTGGGATCATGACCCAAGCCAAAGGGAGACGCTTAACTGACTGAGCCACCCAGACTGCCCCCACCTTTTTTTTAAAGTAGGCTCCATACTCAGCATGGAGCTCAATGTGGAGCTTGCACTCAAGACCTGAGCTGAGATCAAGAGTCAGACTCTTAACCAACTGAACCACCCAGGTGCCCCCTCTTATTACTTCTTAAACTCATTCACTCAGATAGTCCTGTGTTTCTACATGGCTTTCAAAATCACCATTTTTAATGTCTACATAATATTCAAATGACTGAGGGGGTGCCTTCAGCTCAGGTCATGATCCCAGCATTCTGAGATCCAGTCCCATGTCCCTGCTCAGCTGGGCGTCTGCTTCTCCCTCCCCCTGCTCTTGCACTCACGTGCTCTCTTTCTTCCCTCTCAAATAAAATCTTTAAAAAAATTTCAAATGGGGCGCCTGGCTGGCTCAGTGGTTAAAAAAAATTCAAATGACTTAGCACATCATTTTTTACCTAACCATCGTCCCAATTCTGGATGCTTATTCCATTTCGAATTCTTCACTCTCATATAATGTGGATTATAAGGACCCCTGTGATAGAGTCTGTGTTCCCAACCCTAACCATGCAAGGTACAGAGGATAGTCTCCATAAATGATTGTGAAATAATGAGTAAATGAACAAATTTTTGTTCATGTAACTTCGCCTCTTAAATTGTTTCTTTATAATACAGCCCAAGAAATAAATTATTCCAAAGACAAAGAATCAATGTTATCGCATAGTTCCTGACAAATGTTGCTATACTGTATTTTAACCTTAAGTGTCTGATTTATCAGTCTCTTCAAGGAACACTTACACCTCCTCTGAGCCAAGCCTCATGTTTTAAATGTGTCGTCTCATTTATAACTCTTAAGCCACACTTCAATGACTCAGACTCATTAAATGGCTTGCTGGTGAAATGGGAGAACCAAAGCCAGAAATCAATTCAAGTTCCTTTCCTCCAGACCAGGATTACCTACCCTCTCCAACCCCCTGATCTCATCTGGAAAATAGAAATAATGTTATCTTCCTGGCAGGAATGGTGAGAATTAATGCATATAAGGCTCCTAACCTAGTGCCTGGCACATAAGCAGTCCTGAGGAAGAGGCAAGTGTTCTCAGGGTGATGAAATTTCAAGTAGATAAGGAAGTAAAGCCAAAAATACAGGAGGAAATCCTCATGCTCAGAGATCTACACTGTTCAAGATCACATAATTAGAAGTGGTGTGGCCAAGGTTTAAGTCCCGGTGACTTCAACATCTGTGGTCTTTCCATACCACATTCCTTCAGGACATCCTTAGGCCTTAACATATAAACTTCTCAGGATAGAGAAAGAGGCTTACAGAAGCACTGCTCAGATGGGTCAAGTTTTATATTGTTTCGTTTTACAGAAATCCCATTAGGTTTGGTGGTGTGTGTGTGTGTGTGTGTGTGTGTGTGTGTGTACACACATGCATTCACAACAAAGTAAACAGCCAAACGAAGACAGCTTTGAGCTTGCTAACCTGGCATCATTTTTTTCAGATCTGCAAATAACTTGTTGTACAAGTCAAGGAACAGAGTTTAATTCCAGTTCTCAAAACTAGACTTCACCTGGACACCTCTAAGAAAGGAATGTGTCTTAAAAAGCAGTACCTGAAGCAAATGCTATTCAAGCCTACATTCTCAGGGAATTCTTTAGCTATCCTAAGTATGCAGCAGGAACTCAAAACATCTAATTTCACTTCTAGAATCTGTATAGCTGAACACCTAAATAAGCTTGCTTGTGAGAACATTTTTCTACAAGTCTGGGCTAGCATCTTGTAGACAGCGAATGTGCACCTAAAAGGGCTCCCGACTTCTCAGCCACACTGAGGCCCCAAGGTCCTTGCCTTCAAGATGTTTGCTGGACCTCCACATAGACTATGGGGTTCAACTAAGCCTGCACTAAGACACCCAGAGTACAGGACCAGGGCATCTGAACCCAACCACATAAAGTAGGGCCACTGCTCTATTAAAAGTATATCTGAACACAATGACATAGAAAATTAATTTTATATACATTAACATTTTAAAAGCAGAATGCCAAGCTACTTTTAGGCTATTAACTGTATATAAATTATAAACACAAAGAGAAGAGGTAACTGAAGATATGTACCAAAATAGTAGCTATCTTTGAATGATGAGGTTATAGGTATTTTTCTTCTTTATAACTCTTTATACTGTTCAAATTTTCTACTATGTATACACATTATTCTTATGAAGAAAATAGCTACTACCCAGAAATTATTTGGTAAATGTCCTGTCACCTCAAAATAGAAAGATAAAATTTTTTTAAAGAAAATATACCAATAGCTCAGGTTTCCCAAAGATCACAAGCAAATTATCAAAAGGCAGCACTGAGCTGGCTCAGTCAGAGGAGCATGTGACTCTAGATCTCGGGGTGATGAGTTCAAACCCCACAGTGGGTGTAGAGATTACTTAAATACAACTTTTTAAAAAATGGCAATAAAGAAAAATACCCTAAGAATTAAATTCACTGTTCTACGTAAAAGAAAAGTTCAGCCCAAACAACAATTCTGTGTAACAGAACAAAACATCCTAAAATTTTAGAGCTGGAAGGGACTCTGGAGCTTCTCTGGATCAACATATTCACTTTACAGATACATGAGGTCTGGACAGTGGGGAGACTTGCCAAGGAGCAGCCAGCAATCTAGCAGCACAGGGACTCTCTTCTTATCTGCTATGAGTTTAAGAACCAAGCAAGTGAACTCATTTCCATGTCTAAAGAAAAATACAACAAGACCAGTACAGAGGTTGAGCATGACTCTTCTTTAAGCAGAGGGCAAATGATCTGGAACCTGAACTTTGGGACGGACTGCTGTTGTTGTTTTTGTTTGCCTTACTTCCTGTTTCTTGGCTGGGTTCCTCAACTAATAAGGTTGCCCAACAGAGGGGTTCCCAGTAGGTGATGCATTAGAGTTAATTATATGCTAGGAAAAGATGACTATCTTTGGCTTTATTATAAAATAAGCTTCTAAATCAATTTTCCTCTTAATCATTTTCAAAAAGGTCCTTTATTATTCAAAAGAATGTTCAATCAAATTATAGAGTCATACACCTTTCAGAGAAGGGAAGTAACAGCAAACTTACCTGTAAAAAAAAAAGAGAGAGAGAGAAGAGAAGAATATACAAGGCAGTTCCTGGCTCCCTTACTACGATTACAAGTGGTACAGGTGTGAAACCAGAGACTGCTCAGATGAGGAAACACACATCGAGCATGCTACTCTCCTAGCACAGTACCTTGCTGTCCAGGAGAAGGTTGTCTGGCTTGATGTCTCTGTGGATGAATCCAAGTTGGTGAATGGAGTCTATGGCTAATACTGTTTCTGCTATATAAAACTGAGTCTCCTCTTCTGTCAGGGTATCTTTCTTCATTAATAGGGTCATCATGTCCCCTGGAAACAAGAAGATACAAACCACCATACACACACACACACACACACACACACACACAAACACACGCACACGACAATACATGAGTAAGTGCCAGTTTTCAGATAGGTCTTCCCTATCTGCCTACATAAGGCAGTGCTAAACAGGCCTCTTCTGTGTTCCAGAAACTGACCCCACACTGCCATTATAGGTGGAAATGGGAAGTAGTCTCTAACACTTAAAGGTAAAATTCAAAGCCACAGAGAGCAAAATGCTTTTAACCTAATCTGATGCTGACCACTGAGCAGTGATTTCCACCGCACTTAGGGGAGAAAAAGGATATTTCTTTCTCTCTCTCTTACACACATACACACACACACACACACGCACGCACAATTTGCTTAGGGTAATTTTTTGAACTTGGGGGAAAAATTGCTTTATTTTTCACTTTGCCTGCTAACTTCTCTATCCCAAGAACCAAATGGCATTTCCACATAGGTTATACTGCCTCTGTTGTAGACAGAGGCCAAAATGCCAAACAAAAAGTAAATATATGAGGAGGCAGAAAACAAGTTCTCCAGTCTCTACCTACAAAACACTTGAACATAAACAAATAAAAAGATGGGATTTAGGTAGCAGAGCGTAAGTCAACAAAAGCTAAAAAGGAACTGAAAATGCTATCTCCTGGGATATGTAATGGCTGCCTCCCCAAGTACAGAGTGAACACCACCTCCCAAGATCAGTGGAGTTTTTTCTCCAGTGTTTTATTATAGGTAGTTAAATATACACTGATATGCTTGATGCAACTTTTATGACACAATTATCAGTATTCTAGCAGTTAAAAGGTAAACTCCCTAGTTTTCTTCAAAGTCAAAATTTAACTATTTCTGCTTAATACCAGCAACATAAAATGGCAAAAAAAAAAAAAGATTCTGATCCTAATTCAATGGTCAGACAAAAGCAAAGCAAAGAAAATATGTATAAGAAGTTTAAAGCTAAGAGAAACAGGAAAGATTCAATTTAGATTCCATATAAAGCCATTTATGGTCAGAAAACAGGAAAAGAGAAAGAAACCTCTGATTTTAATAAACATCATGCTTTTTTTTTTTATTTCATTTATAACTTTGGGGGAATTTTTTTATATTCCTGGAAAAAAGGGGATATTTTAACACTCAGGCAAAACTCAAACCATTTATTAAAACGTTCTCTTTTTTTGACCCAAGACTTAAAAAACAGGATTCTCTAATCACTCCTGGCAGCTACATATTCAATCTGGAGGCACACCAGAGACATGGGAGTGGTGCACTCAGGCCAGCTCTAGAGTAGCTGTGTGGCCTTAGCGCTGTGGCCCAGGAGAGTAGCTGGTGGCCTCACCTGTGCGAGTCTGCCCAGATGATCAGAGAGCTCAAGGCAGATGGTCTATGGCTCTGCAGGCCAGCTCCACCGAGTGCAAAGGGCAGGGTCCAGGAGACATGAGGAGCTATGGAAGATGGAGCATGTAAGGCTCGAGGAGACACGTGTCGAGGGGCTGGGGACTGAGCCAGTTCTTATTCCTATTTAAGAACTGGCATCTAAATGTTCAAAAGTTTCTCCTCATTCTACCACAGACTCTTTCCTAACTTGCATTTTAACTGTTCGTTAAAAATTGATGACCCTAGATCTAAAGAAAGGTTATCACAGGATAAAAATATTATGCCACAGTTGTATTTGCTTTGTTATAGAACCAAAAAGAGAAAAAGTTTTCTTTTTTTCCCCCCCACCAGGGTTTGCTCACAGCTCATCTGCTCACTTGCAAACAGACTGTATTCCCCAGAACAGATGGTATGTTCTGTTATGGGTTCACTTTGGAGCAGTCTTAGGAGATACACATGCTGCGTTATGTAAAACTTGAAATCTCAGAAATGAGAAACTGTTTCTGGCTACTAATATAGGTAATGAGAAAGTCACTCCTTATTAATACAAGTTACAGAAAAAGAAACCAAAAAGTTGAAGCAAAGAATGTAATAGCTTCAATTTGGTCACCTGGGTAATTGATTATACATGATTCCCACTGACAGGAGAGCAGGCAGAGTCCCTATTTTATTCCTATATATTGAAAAAGAAAAAGAAAAGAAAGAAATGTCCATCTGAAATCATGAGAATGAATGAGAAGGTTACTTTTATGGCACTAAGAATTGTAGAAAGGCACCCCAGCACAAGACAGGTTACTGACCTCCTTTACAGACCTAAAAAAGATACAGAAAGCAACTTTGTGAGCACGGTTAATAGTAGAAAGGAGGGTTAATTGACGTGAGAGTGAGAGAAACCACAGAACAAAAAGGAAAAATGACCTTTCATCATCAAGTAATTACCTCCAGGCAGGAACTCCATGATTAGGTAGAGGTTTAGCTTATCCTGAAAACTATAGAACATTTTCACAACCCACAAACTGTCTGCCTCCACTAGAATGTCACGCTCCGCACGAATGTGGCCAACCTGGAGGTATATGCATTTGATTAATGACAAGCCTTGCTCTGCTTTATTCGACTGTATATTTGTTTAAACAATTTAAATACTGTTTGAGTATTAAATTGTGATGACGTAAAAGATCTAATTTGTGCTCAGGCAAACATATGAACTCAAAACGGAAAACATTTGACTTGAAGGTATTCAGTCATGAACACCTGAGTGATGAAAGGCTTAAAAAAATAACACAACGAATGGCTGTAATGCAAACGGCAACTTTCACAGTGCTAGATATTGAACCTCTGATTAGTTAAAACTACCATTCTTTGGCACAGCTTTTTGTCCCAATAACCTTTTAAAACAAAAAGAAGTCCCCAAGATGAGACTCTCTAAACAAGTCTTGCCTTGGGTCTGCAAGGTTATCTTCAAGGAAAGCGCCCTGGTTGACAGTTCTAGAACACTACTCCACACCATTTGGTGCACTGCTGCACACAGAGTAAAGTGCTCAGTTCTTACTAAACTGAATATAAGAACATCTAAGAGAAGTTACGGATTCAAATTTCTGGTATTTCCAGTTTTCTGCTCTTATAAACTAGCTAAGGAGACCAAGTTGCCAAAAATTTGGGGAAACTGGCAGAATTACTTCATTACAATAATATTTTATTATCAAATTTACCTTATCTACTTTAAATATGTAATAGTAATCAAAACACTGCTGCATGTTATCAAATCCCAACCCCTCCTTACATAAGTATCATAAGATGCAAAGCTGGGTTCATCCATGTCTATGTTTATTAAGACCCAGTCCAATCCTTGAGTAGAGGTTTTGCTCTTAACGTACGCTGCGGGGCTTGACTTCTCTATGTTTGGAGGTAAAGATGTACTAAAGCTCACAAACTGGCCCTTCTGTGGCAAACTCAGCCCCTGGTTGTTGTTGTTTTATTTGCTACGATGTTCTATTCGTTTGCTTGTTTTATCGGAATCTCTTTGGCAAAGTCAGGCACTCGCTCTTCCAGTTGGACGCAGCTCCCAGCCCTCTCCCATCTTACACATAAGCTGCCTTATTCTTTCTGCAGGCCTCAGGGCACTTGAGTTTACGGATTTAGGTTCCAAGGCTGTACTAAAATTGTTTAGGGACTTTTTAAATAGTTTCAATGTTGCAGAAAATTTCCATTTTGTACATCTCTACTTAGGGTACGAGGGTGGGAAAATGGAAGAAAAGGGTGGTAAGGAACAGTGTTAGGAAATCAGGAAGAAACTGAGTAAGGGTAGATGTTTTTCCTCAGCTTTCATACAGAAGCAAAGTTTTGGGAAACAGTAATGCCACCTGCTCGACTGCAGCTGAGGCCAGGTCCTGGGCATTAGCGGACATGAAGACCATACAAGTCAAACTCCACCTGCCTCTGCTCTCCTGGCTGCGGAGAAGGCCTTTGCTTGTCACAGGGAGCCAAAGGAAAGGGGAGGGACTACTACTACCACTCATCAGTCACCCTGGAGGACAGAATGGTGACTGCCACATTCTCTGTTTGCCAAGGGGAAAGCTCTAGGTCACCTGTGCATACCTTGACCTTCCCTCCTGGGGCTGAAACAGCAGCTAGGAACCCCAAGAGTAGAGTGGAGTCAGGTAAATAGAGAGTCAGGGAGGGAAGAACCAGAGGTGCAACTCACATCAGAGGCTCCCTTTCCCAGTTCTGTAAATATTTAATGGGGTAGGGAGCTAAATGCTAGCTGCTCCCCTAAGTGCTAGAAAAGCAAAGATAAAAGTACGTATTTTGTCCCATCCTAATATGATATTGGCATCACAACAGGAAGTTTTCCTCTGCAATGTAAGAGAAATATGAAAAAAAAAAAGAGCTAAATGCTGGTCTCTTATCCTCTAAAATTTATTATCCTTAAAATTTTCCACCCTATGGATCAGGATAACAACCTGAACTCTCAGTGAGTAGCTTTAATTCCTGTTCAGTTTAGTAAAAGCAAACAACAAACTTTTCCTATAGATAAGGCACCTCTACCTACAAAAAATGAGGCTCTGAATCTAAACTTTGTCAGCCCTACCCAAAAGTGACGGATCTGCACTCGTCTACTTCCTGTCACACCTGACACAAACTATGCTTCAGGATGGCTGATCCAGGCAGCGTGTGGGGCCAGAGACTTTAACTGGACCACCCCGAGATCAAACCCACAGAGTCCAACAGCACGGTGAGCTAACGATTCAGTTGATGCATTGTTTAAAATCCTACTCTCAGAGAAAGCCCCTCTACTCTCATGTAGAGAACTTTAGAAAATGATTTTGAAGAAGGTACAATATTCAAAAAACTATTTTTACACCCTATGCTTGGATTGTCCTCTGTGACCCTGTTGGGCAACAGGCACACGCTATGAAGGACCAATAAGGGAAAGTCCTCATGCACACTTCTTTTAACAATGTGATTCTGAACACTAATTGTTTGATAAGAAATGTTTTAAAAGCCTTTGTTTAAAAAAACTACAGGAAATAGGTCTTGTAAAAATAAACTTTACTTACGAAATACGAAATACACTGACTAATCAATATAGTTTTACATTTCATTTTTCAAGACTAACTGAAACTCTTTCACTGCCTATACCCATTCCACACACTAATTTCAGATAATACATAAACAGGGCTCTTGAGCGTTCTGAATGAAGCCGGCATTAGCATAAGCTATGATGTCTGAAGGTTCACTGCCAGGGTATTTGATACTCTCAACCAAAATTCCTGTGACTCTAAGCTTATGGGTAGTGTATGAAAATTGAAGCGAAAATAAAAACTCCAAATGATGACTGAAACTTAAAAGGCAGAGAAGCCTCAATGATCATGTCTCAAGAGGCAGAAGGGACTGGCTGCAGAGCTGCTCTCCATTCCTGCTCTTGCACTCTACACCCAGAGCTCTCCTTGCCACAGGGTCTCTCTATGCCCTCCTGGAGCATCTGATCCTTTACAGGACATATGCAGGCATCACCCACTACAATCTGTTCTTAAGCAAACCGCTCAATGAAATTAGATTTATAGAAACACAGCATTCTTGTTTTTAATATACTGTCCAATATTAAAAATTTTATTTTGCATAAAGTACTTCTGCATCTTATATATCTCTATGCAAAGTAGGTTTAGGTTTTAGAAAGTGCTCTTAATCCTTAAAAGAGAATTTGCACTGCTCTGCCGTTTGCATTAGATTTTTTTCAAATTCATTCAGAAAGAAGACTGGTCTCTCTTGGGTAGTAACGAGCTACTCAGAAGACCCAACTTTGGTTTGAGGGTACAGAATGAAGCATTGTAAGACACATTTTAGATTCCAAATTCCAAATTCTGGTTCCCAAGTCTCAGTTCCAAGGTATATATATACAATTTCTCTTAGCATTCAGTAGGAACATGCTACCACAGCAAGTGTGACCTCAAAAACAGGCTCCTCCTGACAAGCACAGTTTGTAATCAATTGGGAGACACAAACAGCAGGTGCTTCTAATAGGTTTTCAACTTTTAAAAGACCACACAACATAAGGCAGTACTTGTCCTTTTAAGATATATGTAACTGCTTCTTTGTTGGGGAAAGAAAAGTAATATTATATGTATATTCACACATGACAGTGCTAAAGAAAACTGTAATAAGAAAATACATTTCAAATAAACAAAAAGAACAGTTCTACATGACAAAAAATTTTATTTAAGTTGACTAAAATCACTGCTACAATTGTGGTTTACCTGCTCTTTTTCAAGCATATCTGCTTTACGTAGTATTTTCATTGCATACACATGCCCCGTATCTTTCTTCTGAACAAGCCGCACCTAAAAGTTATAAAAGAAATGCCAAGTCAAAAGTTCACAATGTCAAGCTAGCACTTTCATGTACTACAAGAAATAATTTAAACTAAAAAAGTATTACAATATTAATATAAGCAACCAGCAATAACAAAGCAGAAAAAAGTGCCTTTTAATGTTCCAAAATGGATATATTTATTATATACCATGAAGTCAGCCCTGGAAACATTCTCAAACATCTCCACATCTGAACAGCTTTGGCTCCCTAGTTGAACACATCAATCTAATTTAAAACCCTTTCAAATTTAAGGACTCATTACACCCAAGGTACATGTCATCCAATCAGCTCAGAACCCTAAGGAAGTGATGACAACAATGTTTAATACAACAGCAAAAGCTCATGCATAGGAAAAACATCTAGAAGGGAAAAAAACCTAAAATGTATAATTAGGGAAATGGGGTTTTTGCAGTTTTCCTTTCTCTTTTTTATCTTCCAATGTTTTGAGAAAGAATAGGTAATTTTATGATGAAAAGAAAATTAATGGTCTGCAAATCCAAAGACAAACTTCTTGGCAAGTCCCTGCATATCACCCCCCTGCACCGCACCCCCTCCCCAGTAAGTATGCTTTCTTCTCCCTGCACCTTTCTTCAGTTTTTCCTGACTGAGTCCCATGTCCCTTCCTCCCTAAACAGAAAGCCCTTTTAGACGTGGTACTGTACCTTTCCCTCTCTCCACAAGCCAACAGGGATTCTGAACACTGAGGGATCAATTTCATCTTTCACTTGTGCCTCTAAGTTCGTTGCTCACATTTCCCCTAGGTATGGCTTTTTAATAATATGCTGCTCCTTTTATACAAAGTTAATGAAACTATTGCATCAGTAAGCCGTTCACTTTGGGTGTTTTCCTTTAATGAAGATGACCTTGCATGGGCTCATTCAAACCCTCCCCAACAGACTGCCCTTGTGACTAAGCAGGATGCGTCCACAGGACCAGGTGGGATAAAGTGGCAAATGCTTTCAACTCTCTACCACTACCTGTATAACCCATTGTTATAAATTCTGTTTCCTAGGGCCATCATTAGAGCAATAGCAATCTGAGGGGAAGAAATAAAGGGTGGAGATATGCTGTTAGTTTGCTCCTGGAGAGGCAGTGTGATCCTAGGAAAAGCGAGAGCTTTAAGTTCAGGAACTCCTTTAAGAAACAAAGCAAATGGGCAAAGGGGAAAAAAGAGAAAGAGGCAAACCAAGAAACAGAGAACTACAGAGAACAATCTGATGGTTACCGTAGGAGAGGCGGGTGGGGGGATAGGTGATGGTGATTAAGGAGCACACTTGTTGTGATGAGCACCAAGTAATTAAAAACTAAAAAGAAAAAAAAAATCAGGAACTCCTGGGCCCAACTTCTGGTACTGCTGCTCACTGGTTGTGTGACAATGGAACATTATATATCCCCCCTGAGTCTTAATTTCATCATCCATAAAATGAGTTATTGTCATGATTGTAAGACAGAAGCACTCAGTAGATAATAAGTATTGATTTCTTCTACCTTTCAACTCTCCCTCTAGATCAATACTTAGAGCATCAACACCATCTCTGGCAAAACAGAAGAACAATCAGAGACCTGGGACAGTGGAGGGGGAAATAAAGGACAGACGTGGGGCTGGCATGCCTGACCCACCTACCCCATATTGCAGATCTATCAACAATCAAGAACTCACGGTATGTCAGCAGCTTCAGAGTTGTGTGGTGTTTTTGTATCTGACAAATAGCTGTGGTTTTTTACCTCACCGAATGCTCCTCTGCCTATTACTTTTAAGGACTCAAAATCTTCCAATCCAAGTCTTGTTCTCTTCAAACGAAGAAACTCTGTTTCCTTCCGTGCATGCGCTGACCTCCTCAAACGCTTCTAATGTTTAAAGGGGGAGAGAAGTGGGAAGGGGAGGAGCTGAAACTGCGACTTCATAGCAGTCTTATTTGCGAATGGGAAAGCAGGACCAGGCGGACTAAGCAGAACCTTCTGAACCCTTAAGAGGTCACATCTCTCCTCCCCAGCCTTTGGACACAATAACCAAACCGTACGGAACAGATGTGGAGTGCCTCCTCTGAGGACTCTGACCAATCTAGTTTGGCAATCAACTATCCTAACTTTTCTAAAGAAGGAACAATAAACAATCAATATTTTCCTTTAAGCTTCTATAAAATAAAAGGGCATAGGGTTTTCTCTAATTTCCCTCTGGGTTTAGTCTTTTTTTACACATTGGAGTTCATTTTATGCTCTATATTTCCCACAAGTTTTCAGTATTTTTCACCATTTTCCTGAATTCTATGATTCATTCCTATTTTTGAAGGCATTTCCACTTTCAGTTTCTTGCATAGTTTCTTAACTATATTTTCTCCTACCACGTCAGTAGACACTGGGAGGACTCATCTGAAGAGATATTTTGCCTGGATAATGATTTCAGAAATTTGCTCCACTCCTATCGAGACTTTTCTGTGACTTCCATAAGTATGCTATAATTTGTTGTTGTTGTTGTTGTTTTTAATTTTAATGTGATCTCATCTCTTTATTTTCTTGGAATTCTAAATCTAGTTAATTTATTACAACTATGCCTAGATAAATCTTCCTCTCCCTGGTACTTAGTAATGAATTTCTCCCTTTGCATGAGTACCTAAATCCAGAAGTACATCAGCCCTCATAAATTCCTCTAAGCCAAGCACCCTATGTACCAAAGCTAACAACTTACTGAATAAGATTTGCCATGCTGGGTTCAAGGAAAAATTTCCCAATATGAATTACCTCTTCATCTTTCAGGCCTTCTTCCTCCATCACTTTCTCTAACTTCTTTTGTCTAAAAATAAATAAAGATATTTGAAATAACAATTGAATACCTTTCTGAAAAGTCCATATAAACACAGTATTTTTTTAATGGTAAAAACAGGTGAATCTCATATGCTCATTAAAACAACAAATTACAGGGTGCCTGGGTGGTGCAGTCAGTTGGGTTACTGCCTCTTGGTTTCAGCCAAGGTCATGATCTCAGGGTTGTGAGATGGAGCCCCACGTCGGGATCTGCGCTCAGTATGGAGTCTACTTGAGGATTCTCTCTCTCCCCCTCCATCTGCCCCTGTCCCCATCCCCACCACTTGTGCACACATGTGCTCTCTCAAAAATAAATAAATCTTTAAAAAAAAATTACAGTTACTAACATAAGTGAAAAGATTCCCACCCTTTGTTAGTTCTGCATTTTGAAAAAGACCATATGTTAATGCAACAAAGAATCCTATTTCAAAATGAAAAGTTCTCTCTCTTTTTTCAAGTATTTCCCCCTTAAACAAACCACAAACAGCTGGTGTTTGATAACCTCTTCTATCAGGGTGTCTCTCTCTCTCCCTGACTGAACTCCACTTCCTTTATTTTTATATCTTCCTCCTCCTCCCTGCCATAAGCAAAGAGCAATAAACAACAGTAAAGGCAGAATTTAGAGATTCAAGGGGAGAGGCAGGAATGATCAAAACAGGTGACTGTCACCACTATTAAAACTTAAAAGACTCTGGGGTGCCTGGGTGGCTCAGTGGGTTAAAGCCTCTGCCTTTGGCTCGGGTTGTGATCCCAGGGTCCTGGGATCAAGCCCCTCATCAGGCTCTCTGCTCGGCGGGGAGCCTGCTTACCCCAACTACCCTGCCCCAGCCGCCTCTCTGCCTACTTGTGATCTCTGTCCAATACATAAAAATTTAAAAAACAAAAACAAAAACTTAAGACTCTAAGTCCCTGGAGTATTAAACCTTAAAAACTGTATCCAAGAATATTTCTCATCTACAGTCTCATATTGATTTGACAGAACTAAAAGAAACAAGAAAAACTTCCTTAGAACTAATTCTATACAACCTGCATTTATTCAGCATAGTAAGTGAAGGCACGTTGGCTGGGGTCTCTATCCCTTATCAGCATTTCAGGTAACAGGCGATGTGGGCAGGACAGGGAAGAATGACAGTAGGAATATAGGGCGCCTGAGTGCCACAGTCAGTTGAGGGCCCGACTCTGGATATTTGGCTGGTGTTGTGATCTCAGGGTCATGGGATCAACCCCGAGTCAGGCTCTGCACTAGGCACACAGTCTGCTTAAGACTTGCTCTCCCTTTCCCTCTGCCTCTCCCCACTGTGCACTGTCTCTCTCCCTTTCTAAAATAAATAAATAAATCTTTAAAAAAAAAAAAAAAAGGAAAGAAAGTAGGGAGTACAAGAAGCAATACCTTGTAGTCTAATGCGGGGAGGCATGCAGCACTTCAAATGTCACACTGAAAGGCCTGGCTCTTAGTCTGGAAATAACAAGAGCTCCAAGGGCTTGTGTGTAAAGGAGTGATGCGAAGAGGTTTCTATTTTAAAATGACAGCCAGCAGTAAGGAGCTGATAGACTGGCAGGGAAAGTAACTGGCAAAGACTGAAGCGAACCAAAAGCTCTCATAATGATTCAGATATGGAGTCCAGATCTGGAACAAGGGCTGGAAACCTAGAATGCAGTGAACAGAGGGACTACAAAGATGACTAACTGGCAGGAGGCGTCAAAGGAAAAATCTTAGACTTTCTTGTGTGGGAGGATAATGATGCCGCTAAATAAGATAGGGAAACACAGAGAAAGGACCACAAGAAGATAATGGGTTTTATTTGGGTCAATAAATAATTATTGCAATAACAGCAATTAGTTAAAATTAATAGCATGTTAAAAATCATATTACAAGTCTACAGTATCAGATGATATATATCAAGTTGTGTCTAAGCTCTCAGGAAGTGAAAAGATCTACTCTGACCCTGTTGGGGGGATGGGGGGAGCACTTACGTGGCTTCCATACTGGCTACTTCTCTGGGTTTCCAGAATATTTTGTGATATGCATCTTTGTTTGCAAGTGTATTGGAGGGATAAGGCTGTACTTACTGTTGGTATTTTCAGGAATATATGCTAATTAGTTGAAGTAGAGAAGAGTAAAAAGAATCAAAGATAACATCAATAACTCAACCATGGTTAGCTCTTTTTATGCCTCGAATATCAAACTTCATCATGCTTTCTGACTGTATTCTTTTGAATGATCACACCAAATTGAGCTAGAAGTCCAATGTGCTATCATACAATGTGTGTTCTAGAGATGGCTGCTTTTGACTATATTTTAAATCTCAATTCAAACTAAGAAGTAGCCTGACTGCAAGTGTAAATTATTAAATTGCTTTCTGAACCTACCTGAGAGTAAAGTTATCAGAATCAACTCCTTGAACACACTCAGATTCTTCCATTAGAAAAAGTATCCAGAAAAAGCCTATCATGCAGAATTATCCACAGCAATGATTTATTGGGTCCAAGCCAATGAAGACCTTAAAGACACCCAAAATGGCAAGGATAGCCTGAAATGAGGCTTACAAGTGACAACCTCTGTGAGATGACACCAAGAAATTACTGTTAACTTTGTTAGATTCATGGTGGCATTGTAATTATACAAGGAAATGGCCATATTTTTAGAGATGTACACTTAAGTACATAGGATTGAAATGACAGATGTTTGAAATTTGCTTTAAAACACAACAGCAAGAAAAAATAAAATGGAACAATTTAACAAAATAATTACTGAATCTGAGGGCTGACTATGGGAGCTCATTTTATTAGTCTTTCTGTGTGTGTGTTTAGAAGTGTTCATAATGAAAAAGAAGAGCAGGCCCCTCCACTGGTTGGTCTCTGATCAAAGATCCTTTGACGAAGCCATTCTTCCACACAACTCCAATGTTCCAGAGAAGAATTCTGGGAGAGAGACTGGCCACTTTAACACTTAGAGGCCACACCCAACCTCACCCCATTACTTTCCATGAGCTCTATTTATTTGCGTGTGAGCTCACTTCTCACAGAAGACAGTAAGATTTTTGGAAGGCAAGGTTCATATCTGAATCCTCCTTCTCCACGAAGAACAGTGCTTTGTACACAGCAACTTTATAAAATGTATGTCACCAAACGGCGGGTGGGGGAAGGGATCACAGTGTGTAATAATGTGCAGACACATTCATGACTATGTGTAATTAGCCCCCTTTGCTAATATTAAATTCACCTCACAGCACAGCTTGGTTCAGAGGCTGCAGGGATAGGAGAAAAGGGCCAGTGAATTCTACAAGAGCTGACCAGACAATATTTCTCATTTCTGTTGATGAAAAATTAAAAATGAGGAAAAATAGTACAGAAATAATCACCGTCATTTTCATGATCAAAACTGAGAAAATTCTCAAGAAATAACCTAAAAATGAATTTAATACAGATTTTTTAAAAATCTCAACAAATTGGGGTTCCTGGCTATGCAGTAGATTAAGTGTCTGACTCTTTTTTTTTTTAAGATTTTATTTATTTATCAGAGAGAGAGAGGGAGAGAGAGCGAGCACAGGTAGACAGAATGGCAGGCAGAGGCAGAGGGAGAAGCAGGCTCCCGCCAAGCAAGGAGCCCGATGCGGGACTTGATCCCAGAATGCTGGGATCATGACCTGAGCCGAAGGCAGCCGCCCAACCAACTGAGCCACCCAGGCGTCCCAAGTGTCTGACTCTTAGTTTTGGTCTCAAGGTCATGAGATCATGCTGGGGTCAGTTCCCCGCTTGGAGCTGAATCTGCTTGTCCTTCTTCCTCTGCCCCTCCTCACTGCTCTCTTAAAAAGAAAAAATCTCAACAAATTACTTTGGTTTGACTGATGTATCTAGTCAGTGAATAACATTCAAAGGTCAAGACTTACTCATCTCTGGGACTTAAATAAAACTGACACTTGCTCACTAATAATCATCACATATTGCAACTCAGTATCAGATCAGACCAAACACAGACACAAGAAAACCTGGGTAAAAATATCTAAAAGGAGGGCGCCTGGAAGGCTCAGTTTGTTAAGAAACTGCCTTCGGCTCAGGTCATGATCCTGAAGTCCAAGGATGGAGTCCCACATTGGGCTCCCAGCTCTACAGGGAGTCTGCTTCTCTCTCTGACCTTCTCCCCTCTCATGCTGTCTCTCAAAAAATAAAATCTTAAAAAAAAAAAAAAAAAAAAAATCCCTAAAAGGAGTAGCAGACAGTGCTGGTTCTCAGTGGGTAAAATGTTGGAAAGTTTTTATTTGATTTGGGGGCTGGAAAGGAGGGAAGCATACCATTAGTTCCTATTAAATTGGATTTTTGTGGCTTTAATTAATCCACCGAAATAGTATTCATGAAGAACAGAAACAACACAGAATATTTTATAAGAAAAAAATGTCAGCTTCCTCAGTTTTGATTTCAGACTGCTATAAATTATTTTTTGTATGAATAATTCGGCAAACATCAATATTTACTGGATACCTAGGATCACATAAGAGAGAGAACAGAAGAATTGCTACAACTAGATAACCTTACCATCAGAGGCAAAACAAAGATTAAATAAAGAAGATGAACTTGCACTCCTGAGTGGGTTCAGTTTATAGTCTACCAGTAGCATTACCAGGAGACCATCAAACAGACACCGGACTTAGGGGGTTTAATTGTTTATAAATAGATCAGTAGAACTTGCTGTAATGTTTCTAAACTCACTGAATGTTCTCATATTCTACTTCTACACAGGAAACCATTCCTAAATGATTTTTCTTCTTTCTTCTACCTCTAGGCTTTTGCTTCATCTCCCCTGTCATTAAGTAAATTTGTTTCAAATATAACCTAGTGTTCTACTATAAATGGAACAATGCAAAAGGTGTGGAAGAAATATTAGAGATTTTAAAGGCATCCAGACAAGGCATATATATTGAAAATTTATACAACCTAATCTCAAAATTTACTAGCCCAATACTTATTTCAAACCACTCATCACATATTAGTGATATACTCATAACAAAATGTTTATCATTGATTGTCTCATATTATTTAGACTCTGCTTGTTTATCAAGGTTCTATGACATTTCCACCCATAACATGAAAAAGCCTGAAAATCCATTTCTTACAGCCTTGGGTTTTTTCCTTTTTCTTTCTTTCTTTTTTTTTTTTTTTTTTTTAGTAGGCAATGTGGGGCTTGAACTCAGAACCCTAAGATCAAGACCTGAGCTGAAATCAAGGGTCAGACACAATCAGCTGAGCCACCCAGGTGCCCCATCTAACAATTCTTTTTCTTTTTCTTCTTTTTTTTTCAGATTTTATTTATTTATTTGACACAGAGAGAGGGCACACAAGCAGGGGGAGTGGGAGAGGCAGAAGCAGGCTTCCCGCTGAGCTGGGAGCCCAAGCCAGGCTCGATCCCAAGACCCTGGAATCATGACGTGAGCCAAAGGCAGACACTTAAGGACTGAGCCACCCAGGTGCCACCATGATGTAACACTTATTAATAACATAAATAAAACCATATGTCATCATATTGTTCCTAGAGAATGTGATAATATATTAATAATGAACCATAAGGCAGAGCCAGTAGGATTAAAAACCAACTATTATTAAATAAAACAAGGTTCAGTTGGTTGAGCATCCAACTCTGGGTTTCGGTTCAGGTCATGATCTCACAGTCATGGGACTGAGCCCACATCAGGCTCTGTGCTCAGCGCAGAGTTGGCTTCAGATTCTCTCTCCTCCCTACAACTCGCACGCATGTTCGTTCTTTCTCTCTCAAATAATTAAATAAAAGCTTTTTTAAATAAATAGATAAATCGGGATGCCTGGTTGACTCAGTTGGTTCAGCACCTGGCCCTTGGTCTTGATTCAGGTCATTATATCAGGTTCTTGAGATAAAGCTCTACATCTGACTCCATGCTAAATAGAGTCTGATTCTTGCCCCCTCTCTCTGGCCCTCTCTCTCCGCTCATGTGTGTGTGCTCTCTAAAATAAAAATAAATCTTTAAATAAATAAAACAAGTAACTTAATCAGAACTCGGAGTATTTGTTTTGTAACTACAACACCAGAAACTCTGATTTCAATAGAGTGGTTGTATTAAAAAGAGCTATCTAGTAGTGAAAAGAAGGGCCACCTGTACCCCCAATGTTTATAGCAGCAATGGCCATGGTCGCCAAACTGTGGAAAGAACCAAGATGCCCTTCAACGGACGAATGGATAAGGAAGATGTGGTCCATATACACTATGGAGTATTATGCCTCCATCAGAAAGGATGAATACCCAATTTTTCTATCAACATGGATGGGACTGGAAGAGATTATGCTGAGTGAAATAAGTCAAGCAGAGAGAGTCAATTATCATATGGTTTCACTTATTTGCAGAGCATAACAAATAACACAGAGGACATGGGGGAGATGGAGAAGAGAAGGAAGTTGAGGGAAATTGGAGGGGGAGACGAATCATGAGAGACTATGGACTCTGAAAAAAAACCTGAGGGTTTTGAAGGGGCGGGGGGTGGGAGGTTGGGGGAGCCAGGTGGTGGGTATTATGGAGGGCACGCATTGCATGGAGCACTGGGTGTGGTGCAAAAACAATGAATTCTGTTACGTTGAAAAGAAATTTAAAAAAAAAAAAGAGAGAGAGCTATCTATCGCCACTAGCATGCCTACAGGTATACTGTGCAAATTTATTTTTGAATTCCCCATCATCCTAACATAGGGCACTTACAGGCACTTGTCTATTTCAATAAGCAGCAGCTAGCTATACAATATTTTGCTATTCTGCATACAGCTCTGCATATTTAATCTAATCATGAGTTACATCCTCTTGAAGAATGTGCCTGCAAAAGCCCTTATTCAAAATATTAGCATATCAAATCTAGCAACATAAAAAAGAATAATACATTATGATCAAGACAGTTTTACCCCAGGAATGCAAGGTTAGTTTAACATGCAAAAACACAGTCCATGTAATTCATCATATTTTTTTAAAGGTTTTATTTATTTATTTGTCAGAGAGAGAGAGAGACTGTGAGAGGGAATACAAGCAGGGGAAGCGGGAGAGGGAGAAGCAGGCTTCCCACGGAGCAGGGTACCCAATGCAGGGCTCGATCCCACAATGCTGGGATCATGACCTGAGCCGAAGGCAGACACCCAACGACTGCGCCACCCAGGCACCCCTGTAATTCATCATATTAACAGAATAAACGATGCAGAAAAGGGGATGCAGAAAAATTATTTGACAAAATTCAACATCCACTCTAGTTAAAAACTCTCAGCCAACTAGGAACATAAGAAAACTTCCCCAACTTACAAAGGGCATCCTTGAAAAACCTACAGGTAACATCACAACAAACAATGAAATATTGAGTGCTTTCACCCTTCAATCAGGAAGAAAACGAAGCTCTCTAGTCTCAACCACTTAGATTCAACATTGTACCTGATATCCTAGCCAATTCAATAAGGCAAGAAAAAGAAAGAAAAGGTGTCTCTTAATCTCACAAAACAAACTGAGGGTTGCCGGGGGCGGGGTGTTGCGTTATGGACACTGGGGAGGGTATGTGCTATGGTGAGTGCTTTGAAGTGTGTAAGGCTGACAATTCACAGACCTGTGCCCCTGGGGCTAATAATACATTATATGTTAGAAAGAAAGAAAGAGAGAGAGAAAGAAAGAAAGAAAGAAAGAAAGAAAGAAAGAAAGAAAGAAAAGAAAAGAAAAGAAAGAAATAAAGAAAGAGAAAGAGAAAAGGTGTATAGATTGGAAAAGAAGAAGTAAAACTCTCTATTTGAATATGACATGATTGTTTACACAGAGTATCCTAAGGAATCTACCAAAAAAGTTAGTAGAATAAATAAATTAGCAAGTTATAGGATTTAAGGTCAGTATACAAAATTCAGTACTATTTCCACATACTAGAAGCAAATAATTGGAAAAAGATTTTTAAATGTCCACTTAAAGCAGCATCAAAAAACCCCCCAAAATACTAGCAACAGAAGAAAAAAATAACATGGAAGACCCCTACACTAAACACTACAAAACACTGATGAGAAAAATTAAAGACTTAAGAGAATGGAAAAATATCGCATGTCCATGCATCAAAGATTCAATACTGTTAAGATGTCAGTTCTCCCCCAAACTGGTCTATAGATTCAATTATAATCATAATCCCATCAAGCTTTCCTCTAGAAATTGACAAGCTGATTCTAAAATTTATATAAAAACACAAAGAACCTAGAATACCCAAAATAATCTTGGGGGGAAAAAAACCCAAAACAATTAAATTTAAGACTTACACTAACTAGATGACTTCAAAACTTACCACGATACTATAGTAATGAAGTGTGATACTGGCATATGGACAAAAAGATCAGTGAAAGAGAATAGAAAACCTAGAAATCGGGGCACCTAGTTTGTTCAGTCAATAGAGCATGTGACTCTTGATCTAGGGGTAGTAGGTTCAAGCCCCACAATGGATGTAGAGGTTACCTAAAAAAACTTTAAAAAAAGAAAAAAGAAAGGAAGAAAAAAGAAAACCCAGAAATACACACACATTACATGATATTTGATTTCTGACAAAAGTGCCAAAGAATCTAATGGGGAAAGGAAATCTTTGCAACAAAGGATGCTAAAACAACCAGATATTCATAACAAAAAAAATAAAGCTCAACCCCCATCTCACACACTTATTAATTCAAGATGGATCATAGAACTAAATGTAAAAACTAAATTATAAAACTTCCCAAAGAAGATACATAAGAATATCTTTATGACTTGGGGGCAGAAAAGTTTTACTATAAAAAAAATTGCCAAATTAGATTTCTAATTTAAAAACTGAATTTAGGGGCACCTGGGTGGCTCAGTGGGTTAAGCCTCTGCCTTCAGCTCAGGTCATGGTCTCAGGATCCTGAGATCGAGCCCCACATCAGGCTCTCTGCTCAGCAGGGAGCCTGCTTCCTCCTCTCTCTCTGCCTGCCTCTCTGCCTACTTGTGATCTTTCTCTCTCTGTCAAACAAATAAATAAAATTTAAAAAAAAAAAAACTGAATTTAGGGGCACCTGGGTGGCTCAGTGGGTTAAAGCCTCTGCCTTCGGCTCAGGTCATGATCTCAGGGTCCTGGGATCGAGCCCCGCATCGGGCTCTCTGCTCCACAGGGAGCCTGCTTCCTCCCCTCTCTCTCTCTCTGCCTGCCTCTCTGCCTACTTGTGATCTCTCTCTCTCTCTCTGTCAAATAAATAAAATCTTTAGAAATAAATAAATAAATAAATAAAATAAAAACTGAATTTAAAATTTCTGCTCATCTGAAGACACTGTAAAGATAATGAACAGGAGGGGCACCTGGATGACTCGTAGGTTAAGCCTTCTACTCTTTTTTTTTTTTTTTAAGATTTTATTTATTTATTTGACAGAGAGAAATCACAAGTAAGCAGAGAGGAAGGCAGAGAGAGAGGAGGAAGCAGGCTCCCCGCCGAGCAGAAAGCCCGATGTGGGGCTCGAACCCAGGACCTGGGATCATGACCCGAGCCGAAGGCAGCGGCCTAACCCACTGAGCCACCCAGGCGCCCCTAAGCCTTCTACTCTTGACTTTGGCTCAGGTCATGACCTCAGAGTTGTGAGATTGAGCCCTGTGTTGGGCTCCAAGCTCAGCACAGAGTCTTCTCAAGATTCTTTCCCCTCCCCCTCCTCTCTTCCCCTCAGCACGTGCCTGCGAGCGCGCTCTCTCTCTCTCTCTCTCTCTCTCACGCATGCTCTCTCACTCTCTCTCTCAAATAAATAAAATCTTAAAAAGGGGGGGGGACACAGACATTTCGTTAGCAAAAATGTAAAGCAATTGAAAGTATCACACAAGGCTGATGATATTCTGGAAAAAGGTCTAGCAGTTTCTCATAAAACTAAACATACACTTATGTACACTTATGATCCAGTAATTCCACTCCTAAATATTTACCCAAGAATTGAAATCAAATGCTCACAAAAAGATCTGTACACAAATGTTCATAGAAGCTCATTCAAAACAGCTCAAAACTCAAAAAAGCCCAGATGTTTATCAACAGAAGAATGTAAAAACAGAGGTATAGTTAGAAAACAGAATGGTACTCAGCAATATAAAAGAACAAAGTATTGATAAAATAGCAACATGGATGAACCTTGAAAACATCAGGCTGAGTGAAAGATGCCTTACTCAAGTGAGCACTTACTATATGAATCTGTTTACATGCTTCATTTATATGGAACAGGCAAGACTAATCCATGATAGAAACAAAATTCCAACAGTGGTTGCCTGAGTTTGGAGGAATGTCTCCAGAAATCAAAGAACTTTCTGGAATGATAGTAATGGTCTAAGTCTTGATAGGAGTTTAAGTTCTACAGGTATATACATTTGTCAAAACTCATTGACTAGTACCCTTCAGATTGTGCATTTCAGATGGAACCCCACACTATGTGTAGAAATTACTTAAAAAAAAAAAAAAAAAAAAAAGATGGGGCACCTGGGTGGCTCAGTGGGTTAAAGCCTCTGCCTTCAGCTCAGGTCATGATCCCAGGGTCCTGGGATCAAGCCCCGCATTGGGCTCTCTGCTCACCGGGGAGCCTGCTTTCCTCCCACTCTCTCTGCCTGCCTCTCTGCCCACCTGTGATCTCTCTCTGTCAAATAAATAAATTTAAGAAAAAAAAAAAAAAGAGGGGCGCCTAGGTGGCTCAGTTGTTAAGCCTCTGCCTTTGCTCAGGTCATGATCTCAGGGTCCTAGGATCAAGCCCTGCATCAGGCTCCCTGCTCAGCAGCAGTCTGCTTCTCCCTCTCCTTCTGTGCTCTTTCTTACTCTCTCTCAAATAAATAAATAAAATTTTTACCAAAAATAAAAGGAAAAAACACAACCAGAGGAAGATTGTGCATTTCACCATACGCAAAATTCACACTCTTAAAAAAAAAAAAAAAAAAAAAAAAAATATATATATATATAGATAGATAGATATATATAGAGAGAGAGAGATACAGATATATATATAGAGAGAGAGAGTGAGCGCAGACATATACAGAAGTAAAACATACTGATACCTCCAACATATTTTGTGTGTGTGTGTGTTTTAAGATTTTATTTATTTATTTGACAGAGAGAGATGGGAGAGAGGGAATACAAGCAAGAGGAGCAGGAGAGGGAGAAGCAGGCTTCCCACTGAACTGGGAGCCCAATGAGGGGCTCGATCCCAGAACCCTGCAATCATGACCTGAGCCAAAGGCAGAGGCTTAACAACTGAGCCACTCAGGTGCCCCACCAACATACTTTGAAGCATAGCAAAAAATTAAGATGGTTTAATGAATGGATAGAGAGATGGATAGATGAATACATAATACAATAATGAATGACAATTACACAATCTAGATGATGTATATAAGGGTATTCAGCATATTAATCCAATTTTTCTGCACTTTTGAATATTTTCATAATATTGGGAATAAAATTTCAATTACAAATTACTACACGAATAGTGTACACTGGATTAATAACAACAGGTGCCAAGTGATTAAGTGATTACTCTGTGAGAAACACTATGGTGGTGACTCACATTCATTATGTATAATCCCCAGAGCCAATCTTGCAAGGAAAGTATTATCCCCATTTTCCAGATAGGAAACTGATACACAAAAAGACTAAGAAACTGGGGGGCGCCTGGGGGAGCTCAGTGGGTTAAGCCTCTGCCTTCGGCTCAGGTCATAATCTCAGGGTTCTGGGATCCAGCCCCGCATTGGACTCTCTGCTCAGCATGGAGCCTGCTTCCCCCTCCCTCTCTCTCTGCCTGCCTCTCTGCCTACTTGTGATCTCTCTCCCTCTCTGTCAAATAAATAAATAAAAAGTCTTAAAAAAAAAAAAAAAGACTAAGAAACTTATTCCAGACGCAGACAGCTACTAAATGATAAAGGCAGGATTCTAAACCCAGGTCTGATTCCGTAAGGGCTGCTCTTTCCGTTACATCATTCTGCCTTAACAATGAATCCAAGGATGTGGCCCAATTAATTTTTTTATACTACTGTGGAATTCTGTGGGGTTTTTTTCCCTAAGAATTAATTTTAGTAACCTCTGCACCCAATGTGGGGCTCAAACTCACAACCCCAAGATCAAGAGTTGCATGCTCTACCAACTGAGCCGGCCAGGGACCCCTGTGCTATTGACTAGTAATAGAAAGAAGTGTGTGAATAGCAAGGGCTTTGGAATCAATGACACTGTCCTTCCTTTGTAATAGGATAGGCTATTACATGGCTGCTGCTATTCTTACCTCCTTTCAACTATATTATGAATGTGTCTTATGATACTAGACACAAATGCCAAAACCATGACACAATTATCTCAAACACAGCTCTTTACCTCATTTCTCGTTCTTCATGTTGAGCAATAAGGTTGCTATAAAAATTCTCCAGTGTCACTTTGGTCATGGTCACCCTTTCCTTTGTGTGATTACTCATGGAGGAGCAAGGTGTTGAGCCTGTCATTGCCATGGCCGCTAGAAACAAAGAAAGAGGTATTAGTTTTGGAGTTAGAATCCACCAATTATGCACTCTCCTAACTTACTGGTAGAAAAGTAAATTGGTACAAGTTTTCTGGAGGACAAACATATAATATACAACAAAAGCCAGACAAACAGAATACTTGGTGAAAATAAGTATATAGTAATGTCCTATGACCCAGAAATACCACCTCTAGGTATAAGGCCTAAAGAAATTGTCTCACAGGCTCTTAAGAAATGTACAAACTTGTGCATTACGGGGGATGTTTATTATGCCATCATTTGTGTTATAGTAAGCTGAAACTAATTAAGTAAGAAAATAAAGAAAATGCTGTGGGTGCACATAAAGAAATAATATGCAGCGGTGAGAAGCAAATCTATTTGTATCTAAAAGTGACATGAATATATCTTTAAAACATATGTTATAATTCTATTTATTTATTTATTTATTTATTCATTCAACAGAGAGAGACAGCAAGAGAGGAAACACAAGCAGGGGGAGTGGGAGAGGGAGAAGCAGGCTTCCTGCCAAGCAGGGAGCCTAATGCGGGGCTCAATCCCTGCACCCTGGGATCATGACCTGAGCCGAAGACAGGCGCTTAAGGACTGAGCTACCCAGGTGCCACTTTATGCTGTAATTTTAAAAAGGAAGAGAACAAGATCACAATACCATAAGCGCAAATTAAGAATATATAATACAGACACAGTTTAATTCTTTGTCATCCAAGAATCTACATTGGAGAAATCAAAGACCCATAAGGATTCATACACAGGGGGGTCAAAGTAGCACTTTGAACTTGAATATCCAACAACAGGAATGAAAAGTCCTATAGTTAAATAATGAACAATTAAAATATGTTCAAATGTTGAACATCAGGGGAAATGTTTCCAATCCAAGTGGAAACAGGTTACAAAACAGTATACCATGATCTCAGTTTTATTTATGTGTTTATTAGAAGTGCACAGAATTATTTGAAATATGTATCAAAAGGTTACTAATGGCATAACTCCGGCAATAAGAATGCAATAGATCATCCTACTCTTGTTTGGGCTTTTCCACATTTTATGTATTTTCTTCAATGAGCATGTACTATTACTTTTAAATTACCAATAATTTTTAAAGACTATTTTTAAGTAATCTCTCCCCCCAATGTGGGGCTCGAACCTACAAACTTGTGATCTCTGTCAAATAAATAAATAAAATCTTTTTAAAATTTATTTATTTATTTATTTGACCGAGAACACAACAAGGCAGAAAGGCAGGCAGTGAGAGAGAGGGAGAAGCAGGCTCCCTGCAGAGCAGAGAGCCCAATGCGGAACTCGATCCCAGGACCCTGAGATCACGACCCAAGCTGAAGGAAGAGGCTCAACCCACGGAGCCACCCAGGTGCCCCCTGAATCATAATTTTAGTGATGGAAGGTATCTTAAAAACAAAAAACCCTAACTTCCTTGTTTTACATATGAGAAACTGATATCAACAAGGTCTAAATAGCTTATAGAACATTTTTTTCCCGAATTTAAATCTCATTTTCGCCCAGATATTTTTGCCAGCCCATACTGTCACACTTGGCCAGACCATTCACCAATCTGGACTTGCTCCAGCATTGGCAATAATGCTCAATATTTTACCTTTATCATGCCTTCCTCCAACATGACCTGCCTCTAAGTCTGTCCTTTTGTCCCAATACAAAGCTGAGAAAAAATCAGGAGGGGCCAAGAGCCATTTTAAAAAATAGTACGCTTTATGAAAGTTTCCTTAAGGTTCTCCCATTAATATTTAGCCCCTTTTTAAATTGTCTCATAGATTAAGGCTATTAAGGAATGTGCAAACACTTATTATTACTAAGACAAACAACATTAAGCAATTTTATTAAAAGATACTCAGGGGAAAATCATGTAAAATAATCCTTTCAGAGCAAAAAGATTCAAAATAAAGGCTCTACTTCAAGTATTTTTATTCATGAAATGCCAAAATTATCAGTAATAACAAATTCAAGAAAGTGAACTCAGCTCTACCTTACTATATTATTTGTTACAATGTTATTTTTTATGGGGAAGTTTCTGCCAATACCAAAACAAACCCAAATATTTTTAGGCTATCAGAATTGTTTAAAGACCTCTGTTTTATGAAGCTTGGGTGTGGTTCCTTATTTGTCAGCCTGTACCCCCTCCACCCACAATGAAAACCACATGCACTCTAAGTCTGGTGAAATTTTCAAACCAGATTTAAAAACAAGTCTGAAGCAAGGGAGTGCTCTGTACTCCTCCCTTGTCTGAACATTTCTAGAGACCTTTTTATATATACATATTATGTGGTTACATTTTAACAACTGACATTATTCAACATAAAAATACAACTAAAGTATTTAAACCTAAGACAACCAGTGCCTTTCATATCATAGGTGGTTAATAACAGTAAGTTGAGCAAGTTAATGATTTTTTAGTTGTCAACAAAACTAAAGAACAAAATTACATTTAGGTTGGTTAAGTACATAAATATGAGGTGGAGAAACTTTTTACTCATTTAACTCACTGGCATGGCTTTCTAAGCTTTTAAAAAGATCAACAGGAGATTAAGTGTACTCAAAGATGCTCATATAACAGACGAACAGATTTCCTAGCAGAATGATTTTCAACCTTCACATACAGTCTCTAATGTAATGGCAAAGGTTACACTATCCTTCCCTTTGACCTTTCTTCAAAACCTTCTCCTCCTTCCCTTCCTCCACTCATAAAAGGATTATCCTATTCTAATAACCTTTCATCAAAAGATACAATTACTATTGCCCTATAGTAATTTATAGCTTTACTGGGTCAACCAAGTACTTTATAAGAGGGCTTTCCCTCACACTTTTGAGAATTCAAGCCTTCATGCCCTAACCCACAGGCCATCAGAGGTCCCTTCCCTATTTGTTTCATTCTCCACCTCTGCAGAATTAGGGAATAGGTAGGTAAGAAATTCTTAAAAGTTAAAAATTTAAGAAAAGAATGTGGTCTTCAAAAATTAGGGGTAGGTACTGCGAACTTATATAAAAGTAGATCAAGGGGCGCCTGGGTGGCTCAGTGGGTTAAGCCACTGCCTTCGGCTCAGGTCATGATCTCAGGGTCCTGGGATCGAGTCCCGCATCGGGCTCTCTGCTCAGCAGGGAGCTTGCTTCCCTCTCTCTCTCTGCCTGCCTCTCTACTTGTGATCTCTCTGTCAAATAAAAAAATAAAATCTTAAAAAAAAAAAAAGTAGATCAAATGATGGGGCGCCTGGGTGGCTCAGTAGGTTAAAGCCTCTGCCTCCGGCTCGGGCCATGATTCCAGGGTCCTTAGATAGAGCCCCGTGTCGGCTTCCTCCTCTCTCTCTCTCTGCCTGCCTCTCTGCCTACCTGTGATCTCTATCTGTCAAATAAATAAATAAAATCTTAAAACAAAAAAGTAGATCAAATGAAAATTTTTTATTCAACCTAGATGGTTATCCTTGGTTGACTGACTTTACAACGGTACTGTTATCTCTATGAATACCCCTTCCCTCACCAATTCTTTATTTCTTTGTGACTGACAATCCAGTATCTTCCATTTGGGCAAGTGAACACAGATACGAGTCCTTAAGAATCACGTATCTTAATTTCTCCTCCTGAACTGTAAGCCACAGGAAAACAAGCACCTGTCTTAGACTACTTTTAATATCCTTCTCCCATCTCATGCACAATGCTATGCACTTAGTAAGCACCTTATGAAAGATTTACTGAGAGCTAAGGATTACTAGGAGCTAAGAATATATGTATGTATCGTGGGGATAGAGCTGGGAGGTGAAGTTGTTTTCCATACAAAGTTGGAGAACAGAGCTCTGGTCCTGTTAGGAGTGGAGCCTGTAATCGTGGTGTTTGTTTTATGTTCAGGGAAATGACATCTACTGCCTGGCTAAGTCTAATTTAGAGCCAAGGTGAACTGAAAGGGAGAGGAAGCACAAGATTTACCTCACTTCAACCTTCCTCTGTACATTTCAAAAACAAGTTTCTCTTTGTGCCTTTTAGTGAATTCAAAATGCAAACTGGGAGATGTGATCCTTCCACTAGCTGCTTCTACACACTTTCTGACACAGACTTTCCTCTAAGTCCTTATCGACTTTCCTTTTCCACTCTCTTCTTGGAAAAAAAAAAAAAAATCGTCACTCGATTTTCCTGTAATTTTAAGATTATTTGAAGCCCGGTACTCTAAGACTAACCATGGGGAAAGGGGCAGACTCAAAGGAACCACACCCCAAAACGAGCTTTGCACATCTCTGCCTCACACAACAGCTCTCAGGTTCTCAGACTCCAGAAAAAAGAAGAGGTGGAAATTGGTAATGACTGAGATCCCAGAGGGGACTTGAGCGGACGCGGCAAGAAGACAAAGCTGGCAACATGGGAAAGAGAAGAGAGCCTGGCTCCCCGCCCCAACAGCACAAAAAGAAAGAATGGGGTGGGGAGCCTGAGACTGGGAGAAATGTGGCGAGGACCGACACGGGAGCCTCTGCAAACCGGGAGAAGAGGGGAGGCTGTCAGTAGTCTGAGGAGAGCGGCCGCGGGGCCGTCAGGACAGGGCTGGTAAGAGGAAGCCGGCGGGAAGGGAGAACCCCAAAAAGAGTCGGGCGGAGATGAGGGGGAGAGCCTGGGATGGACTGAAGACAGCGGCAGCAAGACACTCACCAGAGCCCCGTGGGTGGAAGAGCTGGGGGCGGCGACAGCCGCAGACGCCCGCCCGGCCAGCGACCTCTCTCGACCGGCGGACAGGCGAAGCCCCAGTGGCAGCAGCCCGCGGACTAGAGGAGAGGTGGGACGCGTTAGGGTCTCTGAGGTAGGGGTCCGAGGGGCGGGTGCGGGTAAGTACAACAGGAAGCGCACCAACTGCCGGAAAAGACGGCAGCGCGAAGGGGCCAAGGCAGCCGAGTCCCCCGCCGCGTAGAGGGGCTGGCGCGGCAGCCAGGGGCCAAGACTGCGCAAGCGTGACTGCCCAGCGACACGGCGGGGATTTTAGGACTGCGCGTGCGCGGCCGGGCCGCACCCACTCTCCCCGCCTTACCTGAACAGGAGAGGCCATGAGGAGGGCAGAAGCGGGGCTTGTGGAGCGGTCTTGGTGTGGCTAGGCTGGGCTCAGGGAAGGTGCCCATTGTTTTCTGGTTTCTTTGTGTTTGCTTTATTTGGAAATAATTATAGACTCACAGAAAGCTGCGAAGTTGATACAAGGAAGTCCCCGGTACCCATCACCCACCCAGCTTCCCTCACCGTCTTACATAACCACACTACATTAGCAAAACCAGGAAATTGACATTGGCACAATACAACTAACCAGAGCAATACGACTGACTAGATTACAGACCTTACCCAGATTTAACTAGTTTGCCATGCACTCATTTGTGCCTCTGTGTGAGTTGGCGTGCTCTCACTCATCTACAGCTCTATGAAATTTTATCACTTATATCGTCGTCCTCCCTGATTTTTTATTATTGTAGCAATAAGTCGGCTGGAGCCCTTGGTCCCATCTTACTCTTCCTCAGTTTAAGGACTAACACACCTTACTTGGGATCTGGAGAGCTCTCCTAATATCAGGCCATCAGGAGGGCATCCCAGTGTGCACAGAAGAAGCTGCTTTTCAAACTATGCAACCCCTTAGTCTGTACCACCCTGGAGTAAAGAGGTCCCAAGCCTTTGGACGCTCATTCTTTCCTTGAGAATGGAGCATAGTGCTCTTGACCAGAAAGTGTCAGACTCCTGTAAACAAAGATGAGTAAGATATGGTGACTGCCTGCCTTCAAAAAGACCATGTAAGAAGCAAAATGTACAAGTCATTTATTAGGGTGTTTTGTGCTATTTGGTGCCTCTCTCTTGAGTAACTGTAAGACTATAGAGCTTGGTTTTACCCTTCAAGCTTGGGGTCCTGGGGTTTGTTTCTTTAATGGTCTTAAAAACATAGGCATTCCTTGACTGCTTTCATCTTCCTAGACTTCAAAGCTCAGTTTCCCTTTGTCTCACCTCATACAAAAACCACTCCAGCCTTCATTCTCTCTGCCCAAAGGCCCTTCTCCCCCAATGCCTTTTGTTAAAGTCCTACCTGTCCTTAATGACTTAATAACAGTGCAAGATGTTTGCATGGTGCTTTTCAGTTTAGAAAGCCCATTCACTTAGTTAATCTAGTTCATCCTTACAAGTCTTTGGCAGGTCACGCAGGATGAGTTTTTACACATAACGTAACTAACGCTCAGAGAAGCAAAGTGACTTGCCTGAATTGTCACAGCTAGTAAAGCAAACAGCAAAGAGGGGAGTCCCATTTTCTGGTTGCAAATCCAATGTTCTTTCTGCTTTCCCCTTTCCCCAGCTGAAACCTTATCTTTTCCTTGGAGACTTCCCAGTTTCACAAGAAGCATCTCATCCTCTATTCTCTATTGCTCTATATTAATTTATCTGTACCCTAATTCTAATAAACACTAAGGTTTTCCTCAAAATAGCTCAGCCAGAATATGCTGCTCTTCTCTGGTAGACTCCCTTGTGGCCAGGAAGTAGGCACTTCCTAAATGGGCACCAGTCACTTATACCCACCTCAGACTGTGAGTTGGAAGAAGTGAGCGTGATCTGACCCTACACCCATGGGACTGGGCTTTATTTGCTTCCCTCTGCTACTGGTGTTGTTGGATCCTGTCATTATTATAAATGCTGATCTTTTGTTCATCATGCATCTTTTGCATTAATTTTTATTTTTTAAACACTGCATTAAAATATTATTTTGTTTACTGAGTCTTTTGCCACCCTCATAAATCTTATGTAGTATGTAGACATCCTTATATAGACACTCCAAGGGAAGTGTCTTGCTCTCCTCACCCTACTCCAGACCCTGGAAAGATCACTCTGAATCCATTCTGGTCAGAGTGTAGCTGCTCCTTCATAGAGGTCTCAAACCAGAACTGTGACACATGGCCACCCTTCTGGGCAGAGCAAATACTCAGCTTTTTAAATATTCTGTAATGGAGGCAAGCAAAAAAGAAAGGGAGTGAAAATGGTTATTGGGTGACCCCACCAACAATGTTTGCCATGGAGTATATATTACTTTGCTGTTCTCTTTTAATCTAACTCTCTAATCTAAATGGAGAATGGCATATTGCAGGATTTTTTTTTTAAGTTTGTTTTCTTTAGTAATCTCTATACCCAACGTGGGGCTTGAATTCAAGACCCCAAGATCAAAAATCACATGCTCCTCCAACTGAGCCATCCAGGACCCTTATCAATTGACTTCTGGTTAATGGTAACACGAAACAGAGTCAATCCCTTTATATTTTTTATTCTGTATTATCATGTTCTCATATAATTATAACTATAATATAATTCACCTAATCAAGATTCTCAGCTTGGTGGGGCTTTTTTGTGTGTATGTGTCCTTTTTTGCCACAAAGTATGTGTTCTTTTCATTAATCATACAAATAACTTGCTGTACTATCCCAGGGCAAACTGGAGAATTTGGCAGTCCAATTAGGGGTCTCCTGAGAGAACCACAGGCCAGTAGCATCGGCACAGAGTGCCCAGGTTCACAGTGCAGCTTGTCACTCACTTGAGTCCATCTTGCAGGTGGCTCTTTGTCCATGTCGTGACTGGAGTGACTCAAAGATGACGGGGCTGGGGAATCCTCCAAGTTCTTAGGAAATTTCATGCCACTTCTCCTGCTCAGTGGTCTCTTGGGTTGACAGGGTATTCTGGTCTCTGTTTTCTTCTGCTTGGCCTTATGGAAGCTGGGGATTTTCCCCATAGCCAGCTTGTCTGCCATTTTGTTAGAGCCATCCGTGGAGTCCCCCTTCAAGCCCTGTGCCTCGTGTACCCACTTCTGTTGCTGCAGCAAGAGACCTCCATTTTGGGGTTTGGTTTTGTTTTGTTTTAAGATTTTATTTTTAAGTAATCACTACACCTAAAGTGGGGGGGCTTGAACTTACAACCCCCAGATCTTGAGTCGCATGCCCCACCAACTGAGACAACAAGGCACCCCCCCCAAGATTCTCCATTTTATAACAGATAATCTTTTAAAAACTGTTGGAAAACCAACAACCTTAGAGTATACTAAGTTATCCTTCATCCCCATGGGACTTGAGTTATTTGGTCAGAATATTAGTACTTTTTTTCCTAAGATTATTTATTCATTTATTTATTTGAGAGAGAGGGAGAAAGAGAGTGAGAGCACAAGCAGGGAGAGCGGGAGAGGGAGAAGCAGACTCCCCACTGAGCAGGACCTAGACACAGGGCTCCATCCCAGGGCCCTGAGATCATGACCCAAGCAGAAGGCAGACACCTAACCAACTGAGCCACCCAGGAGCCCCACACTTTTTTTTTTTTTACCCAAGTTCTATGCTCAAAGCGGGGGTTCAAACTTACAACACCAAGATCAAAAGTTGCATGCTGGATGCCTGAGTGGTTCAGTTGGTTAAGTGATGCTTTCAGCTCAGGTCATGATCCTGGAGTCCCAGGATCGAGTCCTGCATCAGGTTCCTGGATCCAGGGGGAGTCTGCTTCTTCCTCTGACCTTCTCCCATCTTATGCTCTCTCTCTCTCTCAAATAAGAAAAAAACAGATTTGCATGCTCTGCCAACTGAGCCAGCCAGGTGCTGCAAATATTAACTCTTCTGTCATGCTTGCTCTTTCCCCCAGTTTCAGACCCACTAACCTTTTCCTTCTCTTTAAACATTGCCGCAGGGGTGCCTGGGTGGCTCAGTTGGTTGAGCAACTCTTGATTTCAGTTCATGTCAGGATCTCAGGTCAGGATCTGAGGATCAGGAGATGAGCCCTGCCTCAGGCTCCATAAAGCAGGGAGTCTGCTTAAGATTTTCTCTCTCTCCTTTCCCCTTTGCCCCTCCCCACCCTGAGCGAGAGCAAGCCCACTCTGTGTGTGTGTGTGTGTGTGTGTGTGTGTGTGTGTGTGTGTGTGTGTAAAATAAATAAATATATCTTTAAGAAAAAAATAGAAGTTGCCCCCAAATTGTTCTTTGTTCCAAGGAAATTACCTGTTTCTTGTCCATCAGGCTGACCTGCGATTGCTTCACCGCAAGCTCATCCTCCTGTTAAAGACCACAATCCTCCAGAGAACGGGCATCTTACATGCTGACAGCATGTGTCTCACCCAGTGAGGGCAATGACATCAGTGGCCTCCAAATATTCCTTCCATAAGAAGATAGGAACTGTTCTTGGTGCCTGCTAGCCCAGTGTTCCTTCAACTTTAACATGCACACAAGTGCCCTAGGATTCGAATAAAATACAGATTCTGATTTAGAAGGTCTGGGCAGAGCTGAGATTCTGCATTTCTTTTTTTCTTTTTTCAAGATTTATTTATTTAATTTGTGAGAGAGAGAGAGAGCGTGAGAGGGGAGAGGTCAGAGGGAGAAGCAGACTCCCCACCAAGCAGGGAGCCCGAGGTCGGACTTGATTCCGGGACTCCAGGATCATGACCTGAGCCGAAGGCAGTCGCTTAACCAACTGAGCCACCCAGGTGCCCCTGAGATTCTGCATTTCAAACAAGCTCCCAGGTGATGCTAATGCTGGTGGTCCATATGCCACATCTGGGATAGGAAGGAACTTGAACATATATCCAAGAGAAAAATAAGGGGAAAGTGCCTATGATCCAGTGGCCCTAGGTCCCTACCAGGGCCAGACCGGGGTAAAGCAAGTGAGGCACCTAGGCTCAACACTGAAGGAGGCTCTCAAGTTCAGCTGAAGCAAATGCATTGCATGACCCTGAGGGTGAGCGTCTCCTTATATCGTGCACACAAGGCACCTTGTTTGCCTGCCCTTGTCACTACCAAGTCCCTCTAGAGTACTTTCTGATACACATATGAACAAATGGGGATCATACAGTGTATGATTATACTGTATGTAATTATACCTATGATATTGCACACACTATACTGTTCTTATTTGTTCCCTTACATCTTTATTACGATATTTTGAAAACCTCAAGCTCTGACAATTTCATTTTAAATTCGTTTAATAATCCTGTTCCTCTAGGGGCGCCTGGGTGGCTCAGTGGGTTAAGCCACTGCCTTCGGCTCAGGTCATGATCTCAGGTTTCCTGGGATCGAGCCCCGCATCGGGCTCTCTGCTCAGCAGGGAGCCTGCTTCCCTCTCTCTCTCTCTCTCTGCCTGCCTCTCTGCCTACTTGTGATCTATCTCTGTCAAATAAATAAATAAAATCTTTAAAAAAAAAAAGACAGGAAAAGCTTAGGAAACGTGAAAATTGAGAAAAGAACAAAATGTAAATAAGTGTAGTGAGTAAGGGGAAGGAGCCCAGAGGGGATTTAGGCAAGGACCAGATTATTCAGGGCCTTACCATCCAACAAAAGGGGCCTGGATTTATTAAAAAAAAAAAAAAAAAGAAAAGAAAATAATCCTGTTCCTCTAAAATGTACATTGTTGCTTTCTCTGAATGGAAGAATGATGAATGATTGTTATTTTCTCCTTTTGACTTTTCTCTACTTTCAAAATTTCCCATATAACTTTTAATTTATTTCTATCAAAGTAAGGCACATGTAGACTTGGGGGAAAAAAGAAAAGATGTCTACAAGACTTACAATGATAAACAGCAGCTCCTTGCCCCATCTACTCCTATCAGATTAAATCAGCAGAAGCAGCTGCTTGCAGGCACCTGGGTGGCTCAGTCGGTTGATCATCCAGCTCTTGATTTAGGCTCAGGTCATAATCTCACGTCAGGCTCTGAGCTCTGTACAGAGTCTGCTTGAGATTCTCTCTCTCTCCCTCTCCTCTCCCCTCACTCCCTCCCTCTCTCTCTCAAATAAATAGATCTTAAAAGAAAAAAGCAGCTGTTTTCGAAATATAGTTGTTCTTCTATTTACCTCCTCGCTTCTAAGTAGCATTGCTGTTTCTGAAATTTTCAGGCTTAGATATTTTTTGTTTGTTTGTTTTTTTTTTAAAGATTTTATTTATTTATTTGACAGAGAGAAATCACAAGTAGGCAGAGAGGCAGGCAGAGAGAGAGGAGGAAGCAGGATTCCTGCTGAGCAGAGAGCCCGATGTGGGGCTTGAACCCAGGACCTGGGATCATGACCTGAGCCGAAGGCAGCGGCTTAACCCACTGAGCCACCCAGGTGCCCCAGGCTTAGATATTTTTTAATTTCCTCAGTGAGGGTGAGGATTGAACTCAACACAACTTCCACCACTACTGTTCTCCTTACATCAATATTCGGTGTTTGCAACTGATCCTAACAAGGCAGAATAATTACTCTGCTTTTTTTTA
Source organism: Lutra lutra (assembly GCF_902655055.1). Taxonomy (NCBI): domain Eukaryota; kingdom Metazoa; phylum Chordata; class Mammalia; order Carnivora; family Mustelidae; genus Lutra; species Lutra lutra. Next base: position 68,849,805 of record NC_062283.1, on the reverse strand, counting down.
GGATTTTTAAAAATTTATTTATTTGACAGAGATCACAAGTAGGCAGAGAGGCAGGTGGGGGCTGGTTTGCAGGGAGCAGGCTCCCTGCTGAGCAGAGAGCCCAGTTCGGGGCTCGATCCCAGGACCATGAACCATCCCAGGATCATGACCTGAGCCAAAGGCAGAGGCTTAACCCACTGAGCCACCCTGGCGCCCCTACTCTGCCTTTTTGCACCACTTTTTGTTTTCCCTGAGGTTAACAATTGTTTCAGTTTGGGGAGGGTTTTTCCCCCCTTACACAGTTTTATTTTAAAATATCTCTCACTGGGCTGCCTGGGTGGCTCAATTGCTTAAGCGACTGACTCTTGATTTTGCTTCAGGTCATGATTCTCAGGATCATAAGATCAAGCCCTGCCTTGGGCTCCACTCTGGGTGTGGAGCCTGCTTAAGATCCTTTCTCTCCCTCTGTCCCTTACCCCTCCTGCCTTGTGCTCATTCTCTCTCTCTCTCAAAAAATAAAAAAAAAATAATAATAAAATATAATACCCATCACTGATTTATCTGCAAGCTCTCTATCAAAACTGGAAATCTTTTCTCAGATTATGTTCAGACTCTCAGCCTATCAGCTCCAGTTTTTTCTCTAGGGTCATCCTTCCTGGAGCTCTCTGTGTCAGTCAACATTCTCGAGAGTAACAGAAGAAGTAGGATAGAATGAGAGAGATTTGTTTTAAGGAACTGGCTCACATGATTGTGGGCACTGGCAAATCCTAAATCAGTAGGGTAGGCTGACAGGCAGGAACTCAGGCAAGAGTAGATGTTGCAGCGTTGAGTCTGAAATCCACAGGGTAGCCCAGCAGGTTGGAAACTCGGGCATGATTTCTATGTTCTCATCTCGAGGCAGAATTGCTTCTGCCTTTGAACATCGCAGCCTTTGCCTATAAGGCCTTCAATGGACTGGATGAGACTCACATACCTTATAGAAGGTAATCTGCTTAATTTTAAGTTAGAGGATTATAAATGTTACTTGTATCTAAGATATACTTTCACAGCAACATTTAAACATTCAAACTGCATTTCACCAATTTGAACACCACAGCCTAGCCAAGATAACCCATGAAATTAACCATCCCAAGTGATCTCTCTCTTACCATGGTTTTGTTTTCTCATTAGTGTTCCCCTCCCACTCAATTTCATAGCATCTCCCTTTTAAATATCAACTGTAATATTGAAATATTGGGAGAGTGAGTGGGTACCTCCTCTAGCCCCATCCAGCTGCCTTCTCATCCCCATTTCTTTCCCATTTCTTGCTCTGTCCTAGGAGAGCAGAAGGGACAGTCCTGAGCTCACACAGCATATACTCTGTGGTAACTGTCAATAACCATATATGGCCAGGAGAAAAAGAATTTATTTGTAGCTGCAGTCCTTCAGGAAGCATTCGTGTAATTGACTGGGCCTGCCACAGCTGTCTGATCTTTTTTATCCCAATGCTTAGGCCTCAAACCTGAAAACCTCAAAGTAAGGAAAGCACTAAATGCAAACGTAGTTTTCCATTTTGTTTCTTGGGTGCAGTCTTACAAGTATGCAAATGCCTAGTACAATAATAGCTTTGATCGTATTACTTCGCCTGCTTAGAGATTTTTATTTTCTTCAAACTGCTTAATGATGGGGCCAAATAATTGAGAAGTCTTCAGAAACATAGATTTTGAATTCATTTTTTTCCAGATGATTGTGTGTGATGTGTCATGTGTGTCGTGATGAGTCAATGTTTCTTTGGGAGTCAAGGGTGGAAAATCTCAAAAACAAATGAAGGATGCGAAGCAAGGCAGGTTCAGTAACCAAATGACACATAAACTGTTCCCACCTCCCCATTTGGTAGTGAAAATATTAGGAGGGAAGAAATTATACAAACTTTATGGAGGAAGGAAAGAAAGAGAACAATAATTGCCGAACAAAGAGAGGGATGAAAACAAGTTCCCCAAAGAAAAAAAATACACTTGCTCTTAGCCAAAAGACCGAGAAGCAATCCCTAAAGCAAAAATAAATCAAAACCAGCAGTGAAAGGGATAAGATGTCACTGACCTCATTGTGCTTAGATGGCAACCTTCCTGTAAAACAAGGGAGATCCTGAGGTTTCTACTGTTGAAAGGTTTTCTTTTAATTGGTGGGGTGGAGAGCTTCGAGAGCAAGACTGACAGTCTCCCTTAGGAATGTACTAAATCTTCCCATATTGGTAGAGGCCCCAGAACTGCCCTGCCAACTGACAGCTGATGTCATACATTCCCTAAAAATGGAAGCGTGTGAATCCCATTTGTTCCCTAATAGGACACAGCAAAACATTCTACATCCATAAGTTTGAAACATGCTGGGTTAAGTATAATTATGTGAGTTTCTTTATGGCAGGCCTTCTCAGAACCTTTAATAGCATAGTGACTCTCCATCAGGAATATTTATTATTCAAGATTCCATAGATGTATTTGAAATGTTTCACAGAGCACTAGTTAACATTTCCCTGAACTAGTGCTCTGAGGAACACAGAAGTACATGGTTACCACCAGGGTGTGTGTGTGTGTGTGTGTGTGTGTGTGTATGTGTGTGCGCGTGCATGTGTGTGTGTGTGGTTATAGGAGAGAGGGGCCAAGATCATATGCTAGTTCTTATGTAGCTTCTAATCAAAGGGGCAAGAGGAGACCCAACAGCCTCTTTCCACCTCCTGGCTTTGAAATATGAGCTCATAAAATTCCCCTTTAGTTCTAAATTGCTAACAACTGTTTTAGAATCCAACAACCAGACTAAAAGAGAACCTAAAGATCACTTCAACTAATCCTCCATTTTACCGATGTGAAACAGCCTACAGACAAGAATTAAGTTGCCCAATGTATGGATACATTAAATTGCAAAGTTCAGCTAGAGCCAGGTTTCCTGACTTCCTTGTCCCCTGATCTTTCTCCTGCTCTCTGGTGCCTCTCCATATGACTGAATCCACAGACTAGCAATGGGCTGTCATTGCATAATTCTGACAAATCTGCCTATCACCAAAAATGAGATCTAACCCAGATGCTGGCCCATACGATCAATCTCTGACAAATCTCAATGTGATAAAATAATTCAGACAGTCATAGTCATTGGCATTTGAACCAGCAGGATTTGACCTGTGGATTCAACACTGGATTCTTCATTTATCTCTGAGGGCATAGCTTCATGACATCTTCCTTGAAAACTGAATTTTAAGTCATGTCGATGTCATGGCCCATCTCACCTCATAAAGTTTTATTTTTTTAAAAGACTTTATTTATTGGGGCGTCTGGGTGGCTCAGTGGGTTAAAGCCTCTGCCTTCGGCTCAGGTCATGATCCCAGAGATCCGGGCTCTGTGCTCAGCGGGGAGCCTGCTTCCTCCTCTCTCTCTGCCTACTTCTCTGCCTACTTGTGATTTCTGTCTGTCAAATAAATAAATGAAATCTTTAAAAAAGAAAGACTTTATTTATTTATTTGACAGAGAGAGAAAGAAAGAGCACAAGCAGGAGGAGGGGAAAAGGGAGAGGGAGAAGCAGACTTTCAACTCAGCAGGGAGCCCGATGAGGAGCTCAATCCCAGGACCCCGGGATCATGACCTGAGCCAAAGACAGATGCCTAACTGACTGAGCCACCCAGGCACCCCTATTGCTTATAAAGTTTTGAAATGTGGAGCCTAACATGGGACTCAAATTCACCGCCCTGAGATCAAGACGTGAGCTGAAATCAAGAGTCAGATACTCAAGAGCTGAGCCACACTCTCGCCCCAAGAGTTTTTTTTTTCTTTTGAAGTTTGTTCATTTATGTATTTATTTATTTTTAGTAATCTCTACACCCAACGTGGGGCAACCATGACATCAAGAGTCACATGGTCCTTGTATTTAGCCAGCCAGGTGCCCCTCCTTCTAGAGTTCTTTATGCACATAAGGATAGAGAGTCATTTTTCTCCCTTATTTACATAAAGGGCATGATCTTTTATTCAGGCAAGTTTCTTCTTATTCAGGCCTTAGTTTCCTCATTTATAAAGAAAGGATAGGGGTGCATTAGGCCGTCTGCTCAGCAGGAAGCCTGCTTCCTCCTCTCTCTCTGCCTGCCTGTCTGCCTACTTGTGATCTCTGTCTGTCAAATAAATAAATAAATCTTTAAAAAAAAAAAAGGATATTGTACCAACTCTCACCACCCACCCTCTGACATTCTCACATGCTGGCCGTGCGTTAAGCTCCCTTGCTACTCATTCTGCCCCTCTTGACAATATCTGGCCTTTTGGAAAGTCACACTTGCATGGCTGGTTTTGTCAGTTGACCTCAAATTTAGAACACTTGGGGTGTGGTTTATAGACTCTGGTGTTTCATGCTTTAAGAAAATCCAGGACACAAATGTCAACATTTCCAAAGCAAATGAGGGAGTGGCTGTTTACATTACAAATGAACCTTTGCAAAATAATTCACCAAAGGCATCTTTTATGTATTTATATATTTTTATTCATTAAATAAATAATACTTACACTTGGTACAAAATATGAAGGAGTGCACAATGAAAATCCCCCACCTTCATCCCTGGTCACCAAGCTCTCCTCCCCATGGGTCACCTCTGTTGTCCATTTCTTGTGTATCTTTCTATAGTTTTTGTGTATGCAAACCTATCCCTATATACCCTTTTTTTGAAAATAGCATTCTGAACACACTGTTTTGTACCTTGTACTTGTTCATTGAAAGAAAACATCTTGGAAATCATTTCATATTAGGACAAATAAAACTGCCTCATTTTTAAGGGTTATTCTAATAACCCTTAAAATATTCTAATAACCCTGTTCCAATGGCCAATATGCCAAAATGAATTCATCTAAAAGGGGTTCTTTGCAATAGTGAATTCTGTTATTCCACTGACAATCTGATTTCATCCCTGAAGTCCTATTTGCAGCTGCACTGTATTGTAGGAACAGAATTCTCTCAGGGTACTCCCTTTTGTGGAGGAAGCACATTCAAAGCAGACATTAAAGCCTACGGACCAACTTGGGCCAAACAGAAACTCACAAGTTTCTAACTCCTAAAGTTGAAACTCAGAGGCTTCAAGACCCTCAAAGCTTGATCTTCCTAATTTTTAGAATAAGATTTTCCAGAGGCACCTGGGTGGCTCAGTCCATTAAGCGTTTGCCTTCCACTCAGGTCATGATCCCAGCGTCCTGGGATCAAGCCCTGCAGTAGGCTACCTGCTCCACAGGGAATCTGCTTCTCTGTCTGCCCCTGCTCCTGCATGTTGTCTCTCTCTCTCAAATAAATAAAATCTTAAAAATAAGTAAATAAGATTTTTCCTGTTCCTAATTTTTAGAATAAACTTATTTCCCTCTCTCCCTCTCTCTTCCCCACTATCTCTCGCTACCCCTTCCTCATTACTGAAAGCTGAACAATCTAATGTAGCTTTTTTTTTTTTTTAAGCACCTAGCTTTTGAAACCTCCCTCATTCTCCAAAGCTCTGACTAACCCCCCTAATGACCACTGACAGCTCTTACTCTGGGTGGTTCCCAGCTCTGCCCTCACAACAATAAAGCTCCTATACCATCATACTCTCTATAAGAATAAGAAAAGCCTTGATCAGAAGCAGAGGATGATAATAATAGCCCCCTTCCAGCCCTCAGTGTAGCCAAATGGACCCAGGCAGGCTTGGGAGCTTCATCACCCATTCACCACAGGAGATGTACAAATACTATTGTTTTTCTTGTTAAGGTTTTTATTTATTTAGGGGTGCCTAGGTGGCTCAGTCAGTTAAGCATCTGACTCCTAGTTTCAGCTCAGGTTGTGATCTTGGGGTCATGGAATTGAGCCCTGTGTCAGGCTCTGTGTTCAGCGTGGAGTCTGCTTAGGATTCTCTCCTGCTCTCCCTCTGCCCCTCCTCTTGCACTCTCTAAATAAACAAAAAAAAAAAATGTTTTAAAGATTTTATTTATTTGAGAGAGAAGAAGAGACCATGGAGGGGGAAGAGGGAGAAAGAGAAGCTGACTCCCCTGTGAGCCCAGAGCCTAACCTAGGGGGCGAGGGGAACGATCCCAGGACACCATGATCCAAGCTGAAGCCAAAGACAGACGCTTAACCAAGTAAGCCACTCAGGTGCCCCAAATATTGTTTTTTTAATGTGTGACCATGAGAATGGTTGAGGAGCCCCAATGAGCATACAAGGAAACACTGTCCTTAGCACATTTTGGCACACAGTGTGTTCTGGTGAATATGATTGATTACTTGGTTGGATAATATAATCAGGCACTGGAAATTCGATAAAGAGTGGCCTTATGATAACTATATATCTTCTCACTTTTTTTTTTTGTGCGCTAACCCAAAGAAAGAAGACATGACACCCACAGATATTTTATAATCCTAATCCTAGCTGACCTCTTATTCCACTTAAAATATTCACTTCCCTTAGTTCTGTGTTATGACATTCTTCCGCTTTGCTTCTTACCTCTACAATCTCCTCTGCTGATTCTTCTTCCTTCTACTGAGCCTTCAGATGTTGAAGTTTTTCCAGGTTTGGCTCTTTTTCCTCTTTTCTCTCCCTGATCCATGTCAATGACTCTTGGGCAAACCCTGTTCTGAGGAACCCCAAATTGATGTTTTCAGCCCATATGCTTTCTCTAAGCTCCAGACCCATTTAATCCGACTTCTCTCTGTCAGCCCTTCTTGAATTGACTCAGATGAAGCATCTGCCACCTAGAGGAATGAGACCTCAAAATAGAAATCAAAGTACTGAAATAGAAGGGGTTTTGTATGCATCTAGAATTCGTACCCACTCTACCAGCTGTTTCACATCTTTTCCACCTTCTTTAATTCTTTGATTTTACCAACCTTCCCACCCTGCAACCCATCCCAGTGAGCAGATCCTATGGATTCCCACTACACAGAGACCCTTAGGCAGCTCCCTTACCTTCTGCCACCAAATTTACAGATACCTGAACCCTCAGCCTTTTCTTCTCCTACTTAGACCAATTTCCTATTGGGTCTTTGGTTTGGGTCACTTCTAGTTCCTCAGGGCTCCTTTGCTACCGAGTGTCCCCCTCCTCTATCCTTGCTCTCCTACCCACTCTTCTTGCTGCTTCCTATCTCTGTTTATGCATACTCGAAGGCTCCCCGCCCTAAGAGCCTCTTGATTTGACCCTGTATCTGGCTCCCACCTACTGCCCTTTACCGTTCCTTTTGCAACCAAATTTCAAGAAAGAGCTGTCTCTGTTTACCATCTTTAGTTCTACACCTCCCACGTCTCAGCCTCCTGCAATTTTATTCCCTGTGTACCACCTTCCCCGCCCCCTTCCCGGTCTGCAGAGACTAGCCCCGACAAAGTCAACACCAGCGTCTTCTGTATTCTTTAAATCCATTGGTCTTCACATTGCCTGACCTCTCTGCAGGATTCACCACCACTGACCAGTCCCTTCTCCTTGTTCCGTTGCTCTTTCCCTTTTGACAACATTTCACAAATGGTTCTAGGTGGCTCACCAGGTCAATAGTCCCTGGCCAGCCCAGGGACTAAATTTGCTTTCTACCATCCCAGACACCTCATTATCTCTAACTCACTCCTCAGGTCTCAGCTCAAGGCACCCTCCCCTTTCCCCCGAGACCTGTCTGCACGATTTCCTGTGTTTTGCGTGAGTAGCAATGATCACAGATTACAGTAAGATATGTTAGGGTCATTCTATACCCCCAGCTTTTCCCCAGAGTTGTATCTGATATCCAGGGACTGCTGTGGTGTCGAGATACAGGGGAGGGGCCCTTTCTACTCCTGCAAATCACCCTGGGTACTATCCAGCCGAAATGTACCAAGAGCTCACAGTCCTCATGAATACTAGTTTAAAAGGATCGGAACGCCCTCCTCACACAATGAAATTGCTTTTCCTCTGTTCTTCCAGACTTTGTCCAAAGTGATCATTAGAAACAATTAAAGCAACCGTCCCCGAGAGTGGCCCGATGGAGGCCACACAGCATCTTTGTATGAAATTTCACCTCACAACAACCACTGAAGCCACCAAAACTGTTACTGGGTCATTCCCCTCACCACTGTCCCTACCCCCCACCCCAGAAGTCCTGGTCCAGTTGTGAGGAACACAGCACGAGGCCTGGAATATACAAGCTTCTGAGTTCCCCACTCACCATCTCCTCAGTCAGGGGACCCTGATCTCACCTAGAGGTCAAGAAGACTCTTCCAAACCTCGACGGCTCTTTTCATGAGTCTTTCCCGTTACCCACATGGTCCTGGCTCCAGAGCCGCAAGAAAAGACTCTTCTTTCAGATAGGTCCACCCTGCCCTAAATCGAGACAACAAAGATTTGGTTCACCAAATGGGCAAAAAGGCCATGGAGAAAAGAAAATCCTGGGGACCAATGCCATCAGTTGATATTCTAAAGGAGCCTCCCGACACAGTACTGTGGATATTGAGACTCCAGAGAAATACCGGTTTGGAGATAATAGATAAATCCAGAACTGCCTGGTGTTTCTAACCAATAAACAGATACAGCAGAAGAAAAAAAGTATTTTGCCAGAGAGTAGAAAAAGAAGGGCCGTTTCATCTTCAGCATTACACAGAGCAATTTCCAGAGGAAAATGTGAAGATTTTGTGACTGTTGAATTTCAGAGGGTATGAGTCATTGTAAATATTAAGGAAACGAAAACGTGTACTTGTGCCTAAATGTAGCTAGCAAGAAGGTTAATAATCACCCACATACCTTCCCTTAATTATCTAATTAATCTAATTACCTCCTACCATCTCTTGACCTTTCTCTTCCCACATATCCCCATTTACCATGTATTACCTAAATGAAACAGCAGGATCACCCCAAACAAAAAACCCACAGATAACCAAGAGATGCCACACGTTTGAGAAAGAGTTCCATTATATTTTCATGTAACTCTGTATTAACACAGCTCTTTTTGGGGCACCTGGGTGGCTCAGTGGGTTAAGCCTCTTCCTTCGGCTCAGGTCATGATCTCTGGGTCCTGGGATCAAGCCCCAAATCAAGCTCTCTGCCCAGCAGAGCCCCTGCTTCCCCCTCTCTCTCTGCCTGCCTCTCTGCCAACTTGTGATCTCTCTCTCAAATAAATAGATAACATCTTAAAAAAAAAAACAAACACTCTGTGTTTTGTTTTGTTTGTTTGTTTGCTTTTAGAATCTCAGTCCCTGGAAGGAGAATGGAAGATGCAAGTTGAAGGCAATGTGACATGCTTTCCTTCAAATTCTGCTGGTTCTCCGTGGGGCAGGAAGCCAACTCTAGAAGCCTCTTGATTTGTGATAATCCTTCAGGACACAGCTGAAAAATAAACACCAAGTGTCTGCTTACAGGGGGCTAAAACCTGACACAGGCCATAGTGGGGGTCTATCCAGTTGCCTTCTCTCTCGACCGCAAGATGCACCCTGAAAGCTGCCTCTCTTCCACTGATGGAGAAAGACTTAAAATGGTTAAATATCTTTTCTTCTTGTTGACATCCCCACAGTGGAAATCTGGCCTTTGGGGGCCCCTGCAGATGACTTTCTCCCATGATATTCTATCTGCCTTTGTTTTTAGATGCTCTGTTTTCTTATTCTTACTTAGACTTCTCTTTGAAGAAAACAGAATAATTGGACTCCAGGGAGAGTTAAATTGCAGAGCTGAGGCTTAAACGAACTGACAAACTAATTTTCTCTACATCATGTTTTTAATTTCAAAACCCTGATTAGGAATAGGCTTATAGTTGAAGTATTCTGTTTTTCTCATCATCATCATTATTATATATGTATTTTTAAGATTTTATTCATTTTTTTGACAGCAAGAGAGGGAACACAAGCAGGTGGAGTAGGAGAGGGAGAAACTGGCTTCCGCGGAGCAGGGAGCCCGAGGCAGAGCTCCATCCCAGCACCCTGGGAACATGACCTGAGCAGAAGGCAAACGCTTAACCAATTGAGCCACTCAGGCACCCCGTCACTATCGTATTATTGTGAACAATCACACTTATTGCATACTTAATAAACACTGTGCTAGGCCCTCCAACGGATCCCCTGGCATCCCTAAGAAGCAAGCATCTTTAACCCTATTTCAGAGATCTGAACACAAAAGAAAGGGCCAGTGAGGGGCCATCAGAGGCAAATGAACCAGGAAGGTAATGAAACTAAGGAAACTGAAGATATCCTCTCTTCCATGGGCCTCTTTCCAGACCCTGCATCTAATTCTGCATCCATAAGCTTTATTCTTCTCCTTAAAGGGAGCTTTCAATATCGTATAAACATCAGTCCCCAACAAATCTGGTTCTGTCCCTGCTGTGGAGCCAGTGTCCAAACCCAGAATTATCTGACTTTGAAGTCTATGCTCTTCACATGGAACTCTTATTCATCTTGAAATTCAAAAGTCAGAAAAGAGGCTCCCTTACTCTGCATCGTCTTGAATACGCCAATACCCTTAACAGAGCACACTGTTCAAATGTTAAATGAATCACTTGTTTGGAGAATCATGGACATGTATTAGCAGATACTCATTTCTCACCATGTGTCTGGTGGGATGAGAGGCATGGGAGACAGTGTTTCAAAGGACAGGCTTTGGGGTTGACTCCCTGGGTTAAAACTCTGGTTCTCCCACTTCATCCTTGGCTGTGTGTGCTTAGGCAAGTTACTCAGCCTCTCTGAGTCAGAATTTCCACTTCTGAAAAATAGGTACAAAAACAGTTCCTTCCACATGGGAATTTATGCATGTCTACGTGTAGTAAATGACTTAAAAGTGTTTTTCAAACTGCGAGTCAAGACCCATTAGTGGATCACAAAATCAATTTCATAAGTGAACTAGCATTTTTTTAATGAAGTAAAATCAGAATACATTTTAAGATACCAGAACGCATTCATTACACACAGGGTAGGTAATTGGTTTTTTTTTTTTTTAAGACCATTTATAAATGTTTTATTTGTTTAACTTTTTTAAAGATTTTATTTATTTGACAGAGAGCACGTGAGAGAGAGCACAAGCTGGGTGAGCAGCAGGCAAAAGGAGAGGGAGAAGCAGGCTCCCCACTGAGCAGGGAGCCCAACATGGAACTCGATCCCAGGACCCTGGGATCCTGACCTGAGCTGAAGGAAAACACCCAACCAACTGAGCCACCCAGGCATCCCGGTAATTGTTTACTGAAAGCTTTTGTTTCCATAGTATATAGTCTGAAAATATATATGTAGGAGTGTGCTACATTGCTCTGTAAAATGTTTTTGTGAGTCACCATCCAAAAACTTTGAAAACCCCTCAATGAATACAAGCAAAGCAATTAGAAGTATATGGAGTACCTTGCGAACACTCAGGACATGTTAGTTATTATCATAGTGGTAGACGCAGAGAAGTAGCCATAGGTGCATTTAATGTAGCCCTAATTCTTTATCTGTATTACCTGTTGTCTCATATAAGTCTAATATTCCTTTAAAAACAATGTTTTGTCAGTATAAAATTCTGCATGTGCAGGGTAGAAGGGTAGAAAATCCAAGTAGGCAAAAACAAGAGAATAGCATCATCCCATTATCAGAGATTACCACTGTTAATATTTTAGTGAATTTCAATCGGTATCTTCTTCTATACTCACAGTTTTTAATTCAATAAAACTATCTCCTTCATATTATTCTGTAACCTTTTCTTCAGTCACCAATCTCTTCCTCTTCACTCTTGTAAACTTTCATTTTATCTAATATCCAAATTATATTCAAACTTTGCCAAAATGTCCTTCTCAGCAAACTTTTTTTTTTTTTTTTTTTTTTGAAAGAGAGAGAGAATGAGAGCACGAGTAGTGCGGGGGAGCAGAGGCAGAGAACGAAGCAGACTCCCCACTGAGCAGGGAACCCTGATGTAGGGCTTGATCTTAGGACCCTGGGATTATGACCTGAGCTGCAGGCAGATGCTTGACCAACTGGGACACTCAGGCACCCCTCAGCAAATTCGTGGAAACCAGTATGGGTGCAGTAGTGCTCAAAACCCTTAGCAGTTTCTTCTCCTTTCATCCCACCATTGACTTTCAGAGAGAACAGGCCAAGTGTCCTGCAAAACATTCCACTTTCTGATTTCTCTGTTTACTTTCTTGTGCCACTGTTTATCTTGCACCTTGAATTTACTGTAAATTAAAAGTTGTGTCTAGGGGCACCTGGTTGGCTCAGTCGGTAGAGCATGTGACTCTTGATCTCAGGGTCATTGAATTTAAGCCCCACTGTGGCCATAGAGCTTACCTTAAAAAAAGAAAAGAGGGGTTCCTGGGTGGCTCATCGGGTTAAGCCTCTGTCTTTGGCTTAGGTCATGATCTCAGGGTCCTGGGATCGAGCCCTGCATCAGTCTCTCTGCTCAGCAGGGAGCCTGCTTCCTCCTCTCTCTCTGCCTGCCTCTCTGCCTTCTTGTGCTCTCTCTCTCTGTCAAATAAATAAAATCTTTTTAAAAAAGAAATTTATATCTAAAGGTGTGAGAGATTCAATTTAAACATTTTGGCTAAGCTACAGTTTAAGTAGTGCTGTGTATTCATACCACATCATTGGAAGATCCCTGATATCAAGACCCATTACTGATGCTAAAATTCGCCAGTCTCAGGGAATGACACTCTGATTCTCCCACAATATGATTACATCTACTGACCTCCAATCTGAGACTAAAAATGAACCAATATGGTATTAATTGACACTATTTATACATTCAGTTCTCTACCAACCATTTATATATTTTTAAAAGATTTTATTTATTTATTTGTCAGAGAGAAAGAGAGAGTGAACACAGGCAGACAGAGTGGCAGGCGGAGGCAGAGGGAGAAGCAGGCTCCCTGCCCAGCAAGGAACCTGATGTGGGACTTGATCCCAGGACGCCAGGATCATGACCTGAGCCGAAGGCAGCCGCTTAACCAACTGAGCCACCCAGGCATCCCCATTTTTTTTTTAAGATTTTATTTATTTATTTGACAGAGAGAGAGAGAGAGAACACAAGCAGGAGGAGCGGCAACAGAGAGGGAGGGAGAATCAGGCTTCCGGTTAAGCAGAGAGCCCAGCTGCTCAGGATCCGAGAAGGCCGACGCTTAACTGACTGAGCCACCCAGGCGCCCCTCTCTTCCACTTTTAAGGAACTTTTTGATTATATATGGCCCACCCAGATAATCCAGGATAATTTCCTTGTGTTAAGGTCATCTGATTGGTAAACTTAATTCCATCTCTTAATCCCATTTTGCCACGTAATATACACATTCATAGGTTCTAGGGATTAGGAAGCAGACATCTTTGGGAGACCATTATTCTGCCTACCATGATCTGCTCTGTGATCTCCAAAGATTTATGTCCATCTCATATGCCAAATAAATTTACCCCCTTCCAAGATCTCCAAAATCGCAACCCATGAGAGCATGAACTCAAAGTCTAAAATCTCATCATTGAAATCACTTAAATTAGGTATGGGTGAGACTCTGGATATAGACCATCCTAGGGTAAAATTCTTCTCCATCTGTGGACCCGTAAAACTGAAAAGTTTTCTGCTCCCAAAACACAATGGTGGGACTGGCACATGACAGCAGTTATAAACATTCCTATTTTAGAAGGAAAAAAAAGAATCACTTGTCCCGAGAAATTCCAAAATTCAGTCAGGTAAACTCCCATTAGGTTTCAAGGCCTTGGGAATAATCCTCTGTGATCCTTACCTCTGTTTTCTGGGTTTAAGTCTTCATCCTGAGTTGTCCTCCCCTTTTCATGAAAGGATTAAGTGTTCAAAGCTGAATAGTTTTATCAGTCTCCTTCCTGTCTGTAGAATTTTGGGGGTCCGGCAGCCTTTCATTCTATCTTCTTCATCCCTTTCAGTCCAAGCTGCTCCACTGAGTATAAACTTCTCAAGAGCCTTGTGGGTCTCCTGTGAATGGTGTGGGGATTCATTCCAGTAGACAAGAGATCTTTCCACTTATCTTTTCTAGATAATCCTACTTTTTTCTTTTATTAAGATGGCTAAGAGGATCTATGAGTCATACCCTTAATCTCTTCAAAGAGTTTTTTGGGGCTTTTACAAAGAAATCCTCTGCAAACATTCATGTATAAGTCTTTATGGGGACATAACGCTTCTATTTCTCACAGGTTAAATACCTAGGCGTGGAATGGCTGAGTCATATGATGGATATTTGTTTAACTTTTTAAAAAATTGCCAAACTGTTTTCCAAAGTGTTTGTACATTTTACATTCCCTATCCCCTCCCCCCATTGCATGAGAATTCCATTGCCTCCAAATCCTTGCTAACATTTAGTATGGTCGGCATTCTTAGTTTTAATACTAGTTGACAATCCTTGCTTGCATTAACTTTATTAGAGCTTGCAAAATGCTGATTTTATATTTCTTTTTTTAAAAGATTTTATTTATTTGAGAGAGAATGAGTTGGAGGGAGCAGGTGGTGAAGAGAGAAGAGCAGACTCTCAGAGGAGCCAGAGAAGCAGGGATCCCAGGGAGCACAACAGGGGGCTGGGTCCAGGACTCTGGTATCATGACCTAAGTGGAAGGCAGGCGCTTAACTGACGGAGCCACCCAGGCACTACTGGTTCGTTAGTTTGTTCTTTCTTTCCTTCTTTCTTATTTATTTGAGAGAGAGAGAGGGCACGTGCACATGAGCAGGGGGGAGGGGCAGAGAGAGTGGGAGAAGCAGACTCCCTGCTTAGCAGGGAACCCAATGAGGGTCTCGATCCCAGGACCCTGGGATCATGACCTGACCCGAAGGCAGACGCCCAACTGACTGAGCCACCCAGACCCCACTGGTTTGATATTACTAACATTACTTCTACACTGATAAGCTGGTTTTCTTAGTAAAATGGAGCTTTCTCTGATCAACTGAGGTTACATAGTTACCCTAAACATAGTTTGCATTAGAACAGAGCTTAAATCTTTAAGCTCTCCCTTTAGAAAACATTTACAAACAAAGAGTTTGTAAATTTACATTTACAAAACAAAGAGTTGTTTTACTTCTCACATGCCTTTTTTTCTTAAGATTTTATTTATTTATTTGTCAGAGAGAGAGACAGTGTGAGCGAGCACAGGCAGACAGAGCAGCAGGCAGAGGCAGAGGGAGAAGCAGGCTTCCTGCCAAGCTAGGAGCCCGATGTGGGACTCGATCCACGACACTGGGATCATGACCTGATCCGAAGGCAGCTGCTTAACAAACTGAGCCACCCAGGCATCCCTCACATGCCTTTTTTGATTCAGGTCAGTCATTCTTCTTTTCCTAATTTGTAAAACAAGAGATATGATAGCGAGACTCAAAAGAGTTCGAGACTGAAAAGTTGCTGAAGGTCTCAGTCTTAGCCAACAATCAAGAATTCTGATATGAGTTTGCTTCTAGACTTAAAGGTCTCGGTTGTTAAGGTACTTCGAAGACTTGTCACAATATGCTCTTCCTGGGTGCCTGCTTCCTAGCAACGTGGTCAGAGTCTACTGAGAAGCATTTTTTCTCCCCGCCATTAACTCCCTCATTGGCAGCAGGGTCATTACCAAGTGTCTCCCAGGATATTACATTGCGCTTCCCAGCACTTGCCGGTGTGTCACAGAATCTGAACACTGTGGCCCAACAGGCCTGGAATACATTCCTTTTCCATTAAAGCCCCTTCATTGACTTCTGTCTGAGCAGACTGCTTCTCTCTCAGAAATTAGAATTAATTAGGCGTGATCTCCTGGGCTGTTTTCCAAGCAAGGATGAGGCATAAAGTAGTGAGAAGCAGAAAAGCCAGGAATCTGAAAGCAGGTTTAGACATGAAGTTAAGGGGTAGGCAGAACTGATTTTCAGTTGGAAGTCTCTGGAACAGAGGTAATAGTTGTTAAAATACTCAAATACTGGAGCGCCTGGGTGGCTCAGTTGGTTAAATGTCCGAGACTTGATTTTGGCTCAGGTCATGATCTCAGGGTTGTGGGATCGAGTCCCTGAGTTGGGTTCCATACTGAGCATGGGGCCTGATTAAGATTCTCTCTCGGGGCGTCTGGGTGGCTCAGTGGGTTAAAGCCTCTGCCTTCGGCTCGGGTCATGGTTCCAGGGTCCTGGGATCGAGCCCCACATCGGGCTCTCTGCTCATCAGGGAGCCTGCTTCCCTCTCTCTCTCTGCCTGGCTCTCTGCCTACTTGTGATCTCTGTTTGTTGGATAAATAAATAAAATCTTAAAAAAAAAAAAAAGAATCTCTCTCGCCCGGGTGGCTAGGTGGGTAAAGCTTCTACCTTTGGCTCAGGTCGTGATCTCAGGGTACTGGGATCGAGTCCCGTGTCCGGCTCTCTGCACAGCAGGGGTCCTCCTCCCCGCTCCCCGAACACCCGTCTGCCTCTCTGCCTACTTGTGACCTCTCTCTGCCGAATAAATAAATAAAAATCTTTAAAAAAAAAATTATCTCTCCCTCTCCCCCTGCTCCTCCCACCCCGCTCTCTCTTCGTTTGCATGCTCTCTCTCTCTCTCTCTTAAAAAAAAAAAAATCCAAATACTTCTGTTTGTTGGCAAAAGCTGCTACTCTGAGAACCCCATTCCCTATCCCAGGACCTAACCCATCTTGAACCCTAGTCTCTTCTCTTGCCACCCACTCATAACTGTTTTGATCAGCTGGGGTCTAGGCTCAACTAGGGTTAAATATTTTGAATAACTCCCCTGGGTGTGGACACAAACTGGATTGGAATTCTAACTGGTGTGACTTGGCACCTGTATTCTAACTTGAACATGACCCTAGTATTGTCAACCACTGTGGAGATGTGCCCACTCTTGGGGCGTGTACTTGTGGGTACTGGGTTGTGTTGTCACACATATTTTTTACTGTTGGGATCAAAAGTTTGAAAAACCCTAGCTAGGGCATTCCAGGCAAAGGCGACCAAATACAGAGGTATGCAGCTTGTTTCTGAAAAGGAAAGACAAGATGACTAGAAGGTAGGTAGAGCCAGGTATGAAGGCCATGAGGCTCCCTGTCAGTCAAGAGTAGCCTGGAAGTTGGAGTGCCTGGGAGGTTCAGGTCATGATCTCAGGGTCCTGGGATGGAGCCCCAGGGAATCTGCTTCTCTCTCTCCTTGTGCCCCTCCCTGCCCCATTTGTGCACTCTCTCTCTCAAATAAATAACATCTTAAAGAAGCGGGGTGGGGGGGAGTAGCCTAGAAGCAGTGAGACTCAACTGTGGGGCATAGAATGGAAAGAGTGAATTGGGGTCTGAAGAATGCTGGGGACATAAGGGCATGTGTAATATTTGGATATATGGGGTTTTTTAAATTTTATTTTAAGTAAACTCTATGGTCAATGTAGGGCTCACACCCAAGACCCCGAGATCTAGAGTCACATGTTCCATCAGCTGGGTCAGCCAGGTGCCCTTGGATGTATGTTTTAAGCATGAAGGGAATAAGCACCCCACCAAAGATAAAGCAAAGAACTTAGGTCCCGAAACTCGACAAGCTCCCTCCTGGAGACAGATATACAGGGAGCCAGAAGGAGACAGTAGACGCCACTTTTAGCCAACAAATTTGAGCACTGAAAACCTGAATAAGGCAAAAGAGCCCACAGTACCCCCCCATCTGAATGCAAATACTCATTTGGTGACCCACCTCAAATCTCCCATAGGCCCTAAAGGATCAGTTACAACCAGGCACAGCTCCTAAAATTACCAAAAAAGGGAAAATTCCATTTGTCCCCATACTCTCTCAATCTGCCCTGTTACTCTACCCCACCACCAGCAGCTTGTCATAGACAGTCTCTCCTTTGCCGTCCTGCCTGCTGTTCCCTTGCGGAGTAGTCAATGAACTTCTATCTCTTTTGTTCTGCCTTGGGTGAATTCTTTCATTGCATACGCCGCTGCTGCCAGCCCCCTCCCAGTTTGGACACCCCACATTTGGTGGCCCCCCTTCCGATTGGAGCACCCCACAGAGAGGAGAGGAAACCATGAGGGCTCCCTGCATTAGTGGGCACTGAGAAGGAGGAGCCAGATAGTTGGGAACTTATAAAACTGAGAGGGAGGAGGGGTGCCTGGGTGGCTCAGTGGGTTAAAGCCTCTGCCTTTAGCTCAGGCCCTGATCTCAGGGGGCTGGGGTCGAGTCCCACATCAGGCTCTCTGCTTGGCAGGGAGCCTGCTTCCTCCTCTCTCTGCCTACTTGTGATCTGTCTCTGTCAAAGAAATAAATAAAACCTTTTAAAAAAATTATTAAAAAAAAAAAACCTGAGAGGGAGGAGACAGAGATGCTGGAGTAAGGGAATCATCTGTGATGGGTTAGGTGGAGTAAGGAATCAGATACCCGGAGGGCTCAGAAGCAGAGTGGGCCTGTGGCTGGTATCCTGACTCAGGGGTCAAACCTGGCACTGGTAATTCTGAGCTCTGGGACCTTGAGTAAGTGATTATTTATTTATTTATTTGATGGAGAGAAAGAGAGATCAGAAGTAGGCAGAGACAGGCAGAGAGAGAGAGGGGGAAGCAGGCTCCCTGCTGAGCAGAGAGCCTGATGTGGGGCTCAATGTGGGGCTCAATCCCAGGACCCTGAGATCATGACCTGAGCTGAAGGCAGAGACTTCACCCACTGAGCCACCCAGGTGCCCCAAAAATTAAATCTTAAAAAAAAAAATTGAGTAGGGGAAAGAGGAGATAGAAACTCTTTAAGCCCAGTTTATAAGGCTGTTTAAGTGCTACAGGCAGGCATTGCTAAATTATGACAGCAGTTATAGTACCAGCTACCTAAAATTTTTTGCACTTTCTAGACTTGTGAGTTTCCTTGGCTATAAACTAGAGATTGGGGTGTGTGGGCCCTAGCAACTCAGAAAAGAAGGGAAAAAAGAAAGACAGCCGTGAGGGGAGCTGAAAAATAAATCTCTTTCCAAGCACAGAATTAAGCACACACTAGAACTTGTGACATCTTGATACCTCTGTTGGCCCTCTTCAGTTGCGTCTTACAGTTTCTTTTGAGCAAACTCATTTCCCTACATGTATGACTTCCACAGTACCAGTCAGGATCCGTGAAATACAGATTTCTCATCCCCTAGCTGCAGAAGCAATTCCTTTACTCAGGCCTGGATCCTTTTCCAGACCTCTTTGTGGGCCTGAGAACCAAATAAGGCAATACACAGAGGCAGGCATGCATTGACGTTTACCCGGAGGGGGTGGGGTTAGAGCGGGGAGCTGAAGTCGGCAAGGGAGACTCAGGAACCCAGCTGCCAGAGGGGGCTGGCACAGCAAGGAAGGACATGTGTTCGTGTAACATGTTGTTCCTTGGAGCTGAAAAAACAAACACACACACCCAGATATGTCAAAGGCAGCCTTTCCAAATGGCCACAATTTCTGAACATTGCTACATTGCGCTCCTGGGATGATCTTCAGGCTCCAAAGCCAGACCTGAGGTTTGAATCCCATCTCCATCCCTTCCAAGCTGTGTGACCTCAGGCAATTTACTTAACCCTTCTGTATCCCACTTTCCACTTGTTTCAAGTGTACACTTAACATTTTATAAATCAGGTAAATCCCAGAGAAAACCAAGGTGAAAGATTAGTGCCTGTGTGGCTTGGAGAGGCTGGAAAGAGACCAAGAGCAAAAGAGGTGCTGTTGTGAGGGTTCCCTATGTTATAGTCTGTCTTTGCTCTCAGGCCAAGTTTGAGAGGAACTGATCGCTGCAGAGCCTCTGGGCAAGTGTGGGCAGGACTGCGAATGAGAGCTTTCATACTCGCTTCTGATGAACATTTATTGTTTTCTATGTGTCAGTCTGGCCTCGGTCCCAAGGCAGGCAGGCTTGTGGTTGGCAGGGAAGAGGTTTACCAAGAAGCTGGGAGCTCATCTATCATCTCTGAATGACTGCATGTAAATGTGCTGTAATTCAGAGATTCTTCTTTTTAAAGATTTATTTATTTATTTTTTGGAAAGAGAGGAATTGCGTCTGCGTGTGCACGGGTTGGGGGAGGGGTAGAGGGACAAGCAGACTCCCTGATGAGCTGGGAGCCCAACTTGGGGCTCCATCCCAGGACCCTGAGATCATGCCCCGAGCTGAAAGCAGATGCTTAACCGACTGAGCCACCCTGGTGCCCTTAAATGTGCCATAATCTATAAAACGCTACAGTATTATGACATCAGCAGCAGGATAATTATTTCTTCTCCCTTTTTCTTTCCATTCTCCTCTTTCTGCTTCTCTCCTTTTTTTTTTTAATTATGGAAAATTTCAAACATATAATAAAAGTAGACAGGAGAGTATAATGAACCCCATATCTGTTGCCCAGCTTCAGCTAACCCTTCTCAGCTTGCTTGATCTGTACCCCCATCCACTTCCTCCATCCCCATATTATTTTGAAGCAAATCTAGAACCTCATATCATTTCATGTGTATCTCAGCACATATCTTTAAAAGGCAGACACTTTAAAAATCATAAGCATGGTATTGTTAAAATTCTTTAAAGATCAATTGTAATTCCTTAATGTCGTCAAATACTTAGCGTTCGGATCCCACATGCTGGTCCAGAGTCAACACCTTGATGTATCATATCTATGGATTTATTTGATTTTTAAATTTTTTTATTTTGTATAGATTTGACTTACTAAATGTCCTAGCTTGGGCTGCGCTAATGAAGTACTGTAGGCTAGGTGGCTTATAAACAACATAAATTTATTTCACACAGTTCTGGAGGCTGGAAGTCCAGGATCAGAGTGCCAGCCAGCCTGGTCTGGTTCTGGTGAGTCCCCGGTTCAGATTCGCTATGTGTCTATATGTCTCTATATGTGCCCGCTTCTCTGTGTCTTCACATAGTCAAAAGAGGGCTAGAGAGTCCTCTAGCTTCTTCTTATAAGGGCTCAGATGCCATTCATGAGGACTCCAAGCTCATGACCTAATTACCTCCTAAAGGCCTGCCTCTAAATACAATCACAAGGATTAGCATTTCAACATATGAATTTGGTGGGGGGGGCACAAATATTCAGCCTATTATATTACATTTATAAGAGTTCTCTTAGAGGTTTAGAAGACTCCAAAAATATTTTCATCATCCCCAAAGGAAACCTAGCACCCATTAAGAATCTGCTCCCCGGGGCCCCTGGGTGGCTCAGTCGGTTAAGTATCTGCCTTCAGCTCAGGTCATGATCCCAGGGTCCTGCAATAGGGTCCCCCTGCTTGGCAGGGGAGTCTGTTTCTCCCTCCCCTCTGCCCCTCCCTCACTTGTGCCCACACACTCCACTCTCTCTCTCTCTCTCTCTCTCTCTCTCTCTCACTCTCCTCAAATAAATAAAATCTTTAAAAAAATCTGCTCTCCACTCATCTTTGACAATTCCCAGTCTGCATTCTAACTGTGAATTGCGTTGGTGGTATAGTGGTGAGCATAGCTGCCTTTCAAAAACATTTTTTAAAGATTTATTTATTTGAGAGAGAGAGAGAGATCATGAGCATGGGGGAGGGGTAGAGGGAGAAGCAGACTCCCCACTGAGCAGGGAGCCCAATGGAGGTCTTGATCCCCGGGATCACAACCTGAGCCAAAGGCAGACATTTAACCAATTGGCACCATATAGTTGACACAATGTTACATTAGTTTCAGGTATAGAACATAGTGATTGGATAAGCTTATACATTATGCTATTTTCACCCTAAATGTAGCTACCATCTGCTACCATATGTTATTACAATATCATTGAATATATTCCTTACACTGTTTTTTATTCCCATGATTTATTCATTCCATAATTGGAAACCTGTATCTCCCACTTCCCTTCATCCATTTTGCCCATCTCCTTACTCACCTCCCTCTGGCAACCACCAAATACATTCTTTGTACTTACAGGTCTGATTTTGCTTTTTGTTTGTTTATTCATTTGGGTTTGTTTTTAATTCCACATATGAGTGAAATCATATGCTATTTGACTTTCTCAGTCTGACTTATTTCACTTAGCATAATGCCCTCCAGTTCCATCCATGTTGTCAAAAATGGCACAAACTCATCCCTTTTTATGGCTGCATAATATTTGTCACTGATTCACCTTTCTTCTTTGAAAGCACTTAGTAGGCACTTGGTAAGTACTTGTTGATACATGTATAAATGAATATTTTACATATTAATAAAATTTCAAATTATTCCTTTGTGTTGCAGCCACATTGGATTTTTTTTTTTTAGATTTTATTTATTTATTTGACAGAGAGAGAGATCACAAGTAGACAGAGAGGCAGGCAGAGAGAGAGAGAGAGAGGGAAGCAGGCTCCCTGCTGAGCAGAGAGCCCGATGCGGGACTCGATCCCAGGACCCTGAGATCATGACCTGAGCCGAAGGCAGCAGCTTAACCCACTGAGCCACCCAGGCGCCCCTGGATTTTTTTTTTTTTAACTCCTCTAACTTACTACAGGAACTTTACACATTCTGTACCCTTTTCCAAAACATTCTCTTACTCCTCTCACAAATTTTGCCCTCTTGCTTTTGCTCAATCATAACTTCCTTCGGAAAGCCTTCTTGGGCCAATCTTTCCTATTATACACTCTTTTTTTTTTCCTCCTATGATGTGTTCTTCTTCTTCTTCTTTTTTTTTTTTTTTTGAAGATATTTTATTTATTTATTTATTTATTTATTTATTTATTTATTTGAGAGAGACAGAAAGGAAGCAAGAGGAGAAGTAGAGGGGAGAGAGAGAATCTCAAGCAGATTCCATGCTGACCACAGAGCCTGACTTGGGCCTCAGTCTCATAATCCTAAGATCATGACCTGAGCTGAAGTCAAGAGTTGGGCACTTAACCAACTCAGCCACCCAGGGGGGTCTTCCTATGATATAGTCTTAAGGCACCATTTCCCTCTCTGGACCATTTTGTACATAAATAATTTCACAACTGCTTGTGTCATTCTTCCTCTAATTCCCCCTATATTAGAATTTAGACCCATGATGTCAGATGCCTGAGGCTCTGTTTGGGCTTATTATTTTTTCCTCCAAATCCATCTTGGCATTTGGAAAATAGAAGGTAACTAATAAATGCTTTTTGAATGAATGAATGATTATTAAATATGTAATATGATCCCCAAAACTATTTCAAAGAATCATATAAAAAAAAAATAGAAAAGTTGGCTATCAAAGCAATTAGGTTAAAAAAAGCTTAAAATGGTATAATTTTCAGAAACACTATTTTCAAGTAATTGTCCAGGAATAGAATGAGTTTTTAAATGTTTATTAATCATAATTGTGTGTGTTTTTTTTTCATTTGTCCCTTGAGATCAACACCATCCAACAGAAATATAATGTGAGCCAAACATGTAATTTTATTATTTTTTTAAATTTTTAAAAAAGATTTTATTTAGGGGCACCTGGGTGGCTCAGTGGGTTAAGCACCTGCCTTTGGCTCAGGTCATGATCTCAGGGTCCTGGGATCAAGCCCCGCATCGGGCTCTCTGCTCAATGGGGAGCCTGCTTCCCTTTCTCCCTCTGCCTGCCTCTCTGACTACTTGTGATCTCTTTCTGTCAAATAAATAAATAAAATCTTTTTTTAAAAATATGTTATTTATTTATTTATTTATTTGAGAGAGAGAGAGAGTGCACACAAGCAATGGGGAGGAACAGAGGGGAAAGGAGAAGCAGACTCTCTGCTGAGTGGAGAGCCTGATGCAGGATCTACCCTGATCACAACCTATCTATCAGATCACAACCTGACCGGAAGGCAGAAGCCCAATTCGCTGAGCCACCCAATCAACTGAGTCACCCAGGCTCCTCTAAACATGTAATTTAAATGTGCTGGTAGGCACAATTAAAAAGTATGAAGAAAGAAAAAAAAAGTATGAAGAAAGAGATGAAGTTAATTTTAATAATATCATTTATTTAACCCAATACATCAAAAAATTATCATTTTAATATACCATTAATATAAAAATGAGATATTTTACATTCTTTCTTTATGCACTAAGTGCATGTATTTTATATTTACAGCACATGTAAATTGGGACTCAAATAGCTATGTGTGTCCAGTGGCTGCTGTATTGGACAACACAGTGCTGAATCAGTTTTCTGGTCTTCTCTGACCTGCTCTGTGCCTGTGAGGCTGACCTCTAAGCTTGCATCACTCAGCTCTCTTGCCCTCAGGTTTCCTGATGGCTTTTGGGCAGTGGGAGTCACCATTAAAAGAGGGGATATGGGAAGAGAGGTTAAGTCCAGTTATTCCACTTCCAAACACCCCTACTCACAACCCCCCCTCCCAAACTGGGCTGCTGCAGTTCCTCTACATAAGGCCAGAGTGGCTATTCATAGCCATAGCATTTGGCGGCTTTTGGTAATCCTGCTCCATTTCTTGCTTCATGGGGTCTAAGAACTGCCACAGGGAGCAAACTCTTCCCAAGCGGGTTTCCTTAGCCCTGTAAATAATTACCTCTTCAGTTAACTCTTTGTTGAATGTGCCATCTGCTTCCTGCCAGTACAGTCACTGAACCAAGTAGTTAATGAACTATTGTCATGGCCCATGCTCTTACTAGATTTTTTTCTATACTTGAAGTCAATCACAATACTTAAAGTATTAATTTTTTTAAAAGATTTTATTTATTTGAAAGAGAGAGACAGAGATAGCAATAGTGAGAGAGAGCATGAATGGAGAGGAGAGGGAGAAGCAGGCTCCCTGATAAGCAAGGAGCCCGATGAGGGCTTAATCCCAATGACCCGAGCTGGAGGCAGACACTTAACCGACTGAGACACCCAGGTGCCTCTAAAGTATTAATTCTTTTTTTTTTTTTTTAAGATTTAATTTATTTATTTGACAGAGAGAAAGATCACAAGTAGGCAAAGCAGAGGCAGAGAGTGGGGGGGAAGCAGGTCCCCTGCTGAGCAGAGAGCCTAATGCAGAGCTGGATCCCAGGACTCTGGGATCATGACCAGAGCTGAAGGCAGAGGCTTAACTCACTGAGCCACCCAGGCGCCCCTAAAGTATTAATTCTTATACATAGATATTTATGCCTGGCCATCAGTCATTTTTTTCCTTAAAAAGGAAAAAAGTGCTTAGGGAATTGGTAAGGGGTGAATTTGCGAATCAGAAAAAAACTCAGTGCCATGATTCTCAAATTGAGGTACTGAGAAGTGTGTGCCAAAGTAATTTCTGTATTCAGAATCTTTTTTTTTTTAACTCTTTTAATTGGATTAATTAACATATAATGTTTATTGGTTTCAGAGGAAAGGTCTGTGAAGTATTTTGAATCTTTCTGTTTGCTAGTGTCAGGAAAATAAAAACAACTCAACCGGCTTAAGCAAATTGGGTGAGGTGTTAGGGAAGGTACATTAGGGAATTCCAGAAGTGGAACTGGGTTCAGGCTTCTTAAAAAAGAGTTCTAGGACTCTGTTCTCCATCCCTCAGCTCTCTCCCTTCCTTCAGATTGGATCCACTGCAGGCTACCTCTTTCCTCATGGAAACAAGATGGCTGCCCAGGATCAGAAGCCACTAGTCAGAGGAAATGAGCACACCTCTAGTTGACCTAGCAGTAGGGCTAGAATTAGCAAATTAGCAGCTGACTGGTCTGATTGGATTGCTCATCCATTTCTGAACTAATTGGGGTGGGGGAAGGAGTGCTAAGCACCGGAATGATTTAATTAACCCAACCGCCCCTGAATCAATACCATGGTCTACGATGAGAAAGGTAGTTCCCCAGAAAAAATCAAGAAATGTTTACTACAATATATGATCCCTATTCCCTGTCCCCACCAAGAAATACTGATATGGCCCTTTGAAGATTCATGTGGTTTAAGAGTGGTTGGTGGTTGAATAAATTTAAAGTAACATTAAAATAATCTATAATTTAAATGGATAATTCACTTTTTATGCTATTATCAGAAGATGGAAAGTGTGTGTGGTTGGCTGTAGGAGGTTCAAAATGTATTCTGAAATACAGCTGGAGGGATTAAGACTGCTCCATTGAAAGATGCATTCTGGACGAGCATTACATACATTAACCCCAAAAAACAGGAAAGATGGTAGGAAAGAATAGGATACTCTTTGAAAAGAGCATTTTTTGAATAGAGTTTGTCAACGGATCTACATACATACTTTCTTTAGGTCATTAAATGGTTAAAGAAATATGTTTAGGGGCCCCTGGGTGGCTCAGTTGGTTAAGCAGCTGCCTTAGGCTCAGGTCATGATCCCAGGGTCCTGGCATTGAGCCCCAAATCAGGCTCCCTGCTCAGTGGGGAGTCTGCTTCTCCCTCTTCTTCTGCCTGCTGCTTTCCCTGCTTGTGCTCTCTCTGTCAAATAATAAATAAAATCTTAAGTATGTATGTATGTATGTATCTATCTAAAATACATTTATGTGCTCTGTGCCAGATTTGTTTCTAGGCCCAGGGACGCAGGAGTGACCACAACAGACAAAAGCTGAAGTTCCTGTAGGAAGAGACAACACATAACAACCCTGCAAGGCTGATATTATCCCATTTTACAGAAAAAAATAATTCTGAGACAGGTTAAGGGGTTCTTCTCAAGATACTTTAGTAGTAAGTAGGGGGACTTGGGTAGCTCAGATCCAGGAATGTCTGCCTTTAAAGCTTTTGCTTTGGCAGAAGAAAATAAAATTTAAGAGAAACGCTTACACAGAGGAGGGGATCAAATCAAGGCAATATAAGTGAGCCAGAAGAGAAAAACATACAGAGAAGAAAAGAAAAGTAAGAAGAGAAAGAGAAAGGGTTTGCTAAAATCCCCCCTCACCTGGGAAACACCCCAGGTTAGGCCAGCACAAGTCCTGGTTCAAGAACTGTAGTTCCCATTCCCTCTCTTTCCCTGCAGTATGAATTCCTATTTTACAGTGAGAAAACTAAGGCTCAGAGCCATTAAATTTCTGTATTTTTCCCCCACGACGCATAAATATTTTAGAGCCACAATAGAAGATTAGGTTTCAAAAGAAAATATCTGGGAGCAGTAAGTAAATAATGGCATATCCTTCACCTTGTGACTGAAAATACAAGGTACTGTTATTTTTCTTTTTCTGGGGAGATTTAAATTTTAGCAATAAGTCGGGCAGCACTGAAAGGGGATAGGAGAGTAGGTTTCAGGACACCAGACAAACTTCCCAGCATAACTCACTGTTCCAGAGAGGGAGAGCTTAACCATTTTCGGAGCACGATTGAGGTATTTCTCTCCCAGTAGTTAACTATTCTTGTGGCTCTCTTTCTCTAGAGGGAAGTGGAAAACAGAGGAAGATGTGAGTGGTCTAAGGACCCGAGCCCCACCCTCAAGTCAACGGAGGAGAAAGGCTGGAGGTGCCCTTCCTGGCATTCGTCTGGGGGCCCAGTATTGAAACTATTTCTTCTTCAGGAAGTTCCTTTTGCTGTTATTTGCTAAAGGTGAGCGTCCAGATGGCCTGACAGGTCTCATTGGCTTTTGAGTTTCTATTAAACATTTTGAGTCCCGGCTAATGACGCCACCCCTCTCTGCCAAAAGCTTCGGTTTGGGTGAGAGGCGGGAAACCAGCCAGAGTCCGGCCGGCTTTCCAGGATCGGGCTTTTCCATAGTGTGGGACGTGGGTGGGTACAGCTTGGTGTACAGCTCTGCTGGCAGCTTGGTCATACACAGCTCAGTGACCTTGGGAGAAACTCTAAAGCACGTTTGTAAACGCGAGGGTCTTAATCCCAGTCTAACCGTTCTCGAGGATGAAGTAATTAACGAATTCATCTACTATCTAAATCTTATTTGGAGGAAACGGCTCAATCGGTGTTTGGGAGCGACGACAGTAGTGTTATGAAACCCCAGCCTATCCGGAGAAGAGGGAAAGGGGACTTGAGGGTAACTTGGAGAACGTCCACGCGTAAACACCCGAGGATGCCCCAGGGCCGAGGCGACTGGAGCTAGGCGGCTTAGGTCTCCTTCGGTCCCAGCGCCACAGCCAGAGCGCGCTCCCAGCAACCGCGATTCTCGTTGCGTTTCTGGCCGTAACGTCACGGCCTCCTTCGCCTCTCATTGGACGAGCCCGTCCAATCATGTGACTTCAGCGTGGCGTATAAATAGGGGCGAGGAGAAGGCGGTGGTCCGCCATTTCGTGGACGCCGGGTCAGCGAGAGCATCTGCTGGAGCCGGGAGGGGTGGGAAGCGGGAAGACCCATCCGAGGGTGTGTTGATTTGAGCGTCAGCTTTCTAATCCAAGATCTCGGTAAGTGACCGGCAACTAAAGGAATGTAGTGGCAAATGGCACCTAACAGGACCGCGGAAGGACCAGGCCTAATGGCGGCGCCAGGTTGAGACAAAGAGACGCCGCCGCCATTTTGTGACGTTCGGCATGGGGCGGTGGCGGGGGCTTTTGGCCCATCAGAGAATGTACCTGGGCCTCGAAGTGGAGGTGTTTATAAACTTCTCCGGGGGCGAGGGGTAAATTGAGAAGTGGGATTACCCGAAAGTTAAGGCGAAGTGGGGGAGCCGCTAGCCGAATTGTATTCCGTGCTGCGGCCTTTCAATTTATGGCGCCTTTTTTCTCCCCCCCCCCCCCCACGTTTTTGGGGGAGCTAATCTGAAATATTTTTTCTTAGGTCATCAATTGAGATTGGACCTTTTGATCCATATTACGGGGTTTCTGTACTCACCTGTATTTTTATCTAATTTTAATGTGATTTTCTGTACCTTGTCACTTTTTTTTTTTTTTTTAAACCGGAGGATCTTGTTTGAGTAGCCTTGTTCTCGTAGCAGTTTCCCGTTGATAGTTAACTCTGAAGCGGTTTACGGCTAAGTTCTTAAAAAACCAGTCTCCAATCTCCAGCAATGATTTGGCTTCAGAACTCCAGGATACAGGGTGGGGTCATGCAAATAGAATGTGTCTGGACTAGTTTTTTTAATTGGATAAGCCCAAGAGTGAGAAGAGCGTACTGTTTATGAGAAACCCTTAAGCTGGGTTATTGGGTTGGCTACTCTTTTGTAGTTGAAACCGGTCTACAGGTTGATTTTGATTCATTGTCGAGGTGATTTTTTTTGAAGATCTATCAAATGCAAGACCCCAAAGGGCAGTAAATACGTGCTCTAAGAAATCCCCCCCCCCCCCCCGTGAAATTAACAAATTTAAATTTAAAAGTGCAAATCTGTACATGCCTAGTGCTGTGCGTCCATCCTGCCTAGTTCCAAACCATTTTTGTTATCCCCTGAGGAGTCCTCTACCTTATTAAGCAGCTGTTCCCTATGTCTCCTGCCCTCTTCCCCAGCTGCTGGTAACCAGTAATCTGTCTCTGGGTTTACTTGTTCGATATCTCATATATGTAGATTTTAGCATGTGTACTTTTGTGTCTGGCATCTGTAAATAGCATGTTTGTGTTCATGTTGGAAGCATTTATCAGTACTTCATTCTGAATAATAATCCATTGTGTGGATAACACATTTTGATTATCCGTTTATCTTTTGATTTTGGCTGTTGAGAATAGTGCTGCTGTGATGGACATTTTTTTTTAAATTTTTAATAAACAAAATATTGGCCCCAGGGGTACAGGTCTGTGAATTGCCAGGTTTACACACTTCATAGCACCGTGATGTATGTTTATTTTTAAAAACCTAACACTAAGCTGCTTGAGGAGTGATGCTGGTTAAGGTTTTGTTTAGGAGGGCACATTAGTACCATTTTTAAAGGGGCTCAGCCTTAACTACTGTCGTGTTAAGCATTGTTTCATTTGGTTTTTGTGTCTCCAGGATTTGCTTAAGCAAGTTATCCTACTTTTTCTAAGAGTTTTTTTTTTTTTTTTTTTTTTTTTTTGAGATTAATTGTAAAAGTCCCTAATTCAGTGCCGAGATTGTAGTAAATGCCCCTTCCGTGTTTGTTTTCCTCCCTGGATTTTTCAGTGAGACCTTTTTTTCTTAATACAATTTGTGTTGGCTTCCTGGTGTTTGTCAGTACAGATTAGAGAGAAATAGGTGTTTGGAGGGTAGTAGTTGTTTGGTTTTTAGTATTTCAGCATTCTTTTTTAAGGATCTGTTGTTAACTGTCAATTATTAAATAAATGATTAATGTCTGGGGTATTCTTTTTGTTACAGATATGCATCGTGATTCCTGTCCTTTGGACTGTAAGGTTTATGTAGGTAATCTTGGAAACAATGGTAACAAGACTGAATTGGAACGAGCCTTTGGCTATTATGGACCACTCCGAAGTGTGTGGGTTGCTAGAAACCCTCCCGGCTTTGCTTTTGTTGAATTTGAAGATCCCCGAGATGCAGCCGATGCTGTTCGAGAACTAGATGGGAGGTAATTTAATGACTAATTTATACTGATGATAAATATTAATATTTAAATTTTCTAGGACGTGTGGCTTTTAGAAGGCTTCTTGGCTATTTGAAGTTAATGTTATTAGAAACTTCTATAAGTCTTTGCTACAATGAAAAAGGACTGAACAGTTTTACTGGAGATACACAAGAAGGTTCCTTTTATTCAGGTGGCCAGTGAAGAGAATAAGTTTAGTGGGTCAGTTCTTGGTGGGTGGATTTTTGCATCCAGAATGTGATTAAAACATTTTAATCTACATCTGAAAGTGTCACCTGTGGTGTCACCTTTGAGTTGTTTCTGAAACCATTGGAAATCAGATACTCTTTTCAAATAAGAATGGCCACAGAATGACAATCGTTGGATGATGATTACATGGGGCTTATTATACCATCATCATTTATGTGTTCTAGATATTTAGGAAGGGTGAAGTATGTAGCTATTTCCTTTTGTGTTTATGGTGTCCTCTTACTGGCTGATAAGTAACACCTAAGTCTTAGAGGAAATGGGTGCTGCCCTTCTCCTCCTTCCTGGTCTTTGAGAACTATTGGATCTCATGAAACCAGGGGAAATGGTTAATACTTAAGATCCAAAAGTTAAGGGGTCTGAGTATTGACTGCAAAGCTGTATAAAAGGTCATTTATACAAGCAGGTTATAGAAACAGATTTTTCCAGGTCCCCACCTCTTCCTAATCATTGTCCAAATAAATAATGGTTTATCTAAAGAGATGTGGAACAACAAAGAGGTGGGGGATTACTTTTCTCAGCGGCAGTTTCCTAAGTGTCAGTTACTGAGTGACCACTGAGGGGTGATGGCGATGTGAAATGGCCAAAATGCTTCAGTTCACTGCTTTGCACGGAGATGGGTTGTGGAGGGAGGAGAAAGACCAGCACATACAGTAAGATCAATAAACAGGTGTTGGGATCTCAGGATCTCAAAGTCCCAGCAGGATGTACAGATGAACTAGTTCTTTGAGGATGAATCCATGGGTTTCACACTTGAAATGTTAACAAATAAACAAAACTCCCCCATTTCCATGGAGTTGAACAAAGCACTAAAATGTAAGAAAGTTTGTTTACTTTATTAGAAAAACTTGCTTTGCTTAAGGATTCTGTAGACATTGAGGTGTGTACTTTGCGAGAAGCTAAAATAGGAGTGCTTGCTTTTTGCTTTAATACACATCTCTTAGAAAGTCGGTTCAACTCTTTTAAATGTAATAATGTTTCTTCCCTTAGAACATTATGTGGCTGCCGAGTAAGAGTGGAACTCTCGAATGGTGAAAAGAGAAGTCGAAATCGTGGCCCACCTCCGTCTTGGGGTCGTCGCCCTCGAGATGATTATCGGAGAAGAAGTCCTCCACCTCGCCGCAGGTACTTGAGAGCGTGTTTAGAGGTATTGGTATAATGGAGTAGCTAATAGGAGCAGGTATTTCTCTTAAGTTTGTTGGTGGGTTTTAAACTTTGAAGAATCGGAGGTTTTTATGAAACATTGGCTGGGTGTAGTTTGGGGTATGTGAGTTGTGCTGAGTGTTGGCTTTTGTCTTTAGGTCACTGTTCATGTTGGTAGTCAGTAACTTCTATCTTGGATCTATCTTCTAGTTCATCTTCTAGTTGCATCTTTCCAAGTCTTCCCTTATACTTCAATTTAGGCCTTTTTCCATTTCTTGACTCCATAATGACAAACATTACATTCAACTCTAGCTCTTCACAAAAATGTGTTTTCTACTATTAGCACGGTTGTAGTATTTATCAACCAGGCAGCTGTTGTAATGTTACAACTGGTAAAGTAGAAATCATTCTGAAACTAACTTAAGTCACTGACCGAAAAAGGGGGCTAAAAAAGTAATCCCAGTCATCTATTCTTCAAACCCAAATAGGAGAGATTTCAGTTTTTTTATAATTGAAAATGGCATCATTCTTGGACCAGGCAGTATTGTCTGGATGCTAACTCCACATCTCCTCAAACCTCCAAAATAGTTTCTATAGGACTGAATTTACCTCTTACAGGTGAGTGAAGTCCTTCTAGGAGATAGGAGTTCAAAATCTTGCCCCTTTTGCTATTTTGAAAAACAAAACAACACACTGTTGCCCATCATAATAAAGAGTATTTGTTAGCTAAATAGATGGTTGTACTGATGGCTTGTTTTTCATTTTTTTTTGTGCTTTTTGGTCCATCTATTAATAAAAATGAACCCCGTTACAGAGTCACCATCATGTCTCTTCTCACCACCCTCTGAGTCTGCATTAGCCAGTCAACTAGCCCTTTCAGCGTCATGTGACCAGCGCGCCCCATTCAGCTTGGCTGGTGTCGTTTCACATGACCCAGGCATGGCCAGTCGTCAGGTTGCACCGCCCTTTGGTTCCCGAGCATGCTGTTTTCTCTCAGCCTTCTCTCCAACCTTAACCAAATCGGCAGCAGCCACCTCGACCGCCCACACATTCCTGGCCAATCAGCTCAGCTGTTTATTTACCAAATGTCTTCACAACAACTACAGCAGCAGCCTTCGGCTAACAAAAAAGCAGGAAAAATCCACAACACCCCCTTCGCCAACCAACTAAATCCAACGCAACATCTGGCAAAACCTTTTCAGCAAATTCTTCCTGGCCGTCAGTCCGGCAGCCTCACCTCACCATTTCTAGCTTGTTGAAACCCAAAACTAGTAAGTTTTTCCTGCTTATACAGTTTACTGCTGGTTAAAATAAGGAGTAAGCGGCTTAAAGTAATTCTTTTTTCTGGATCAAAGGCTGGCTGTGCATAATTGAATGGTAACGTACATATATATTGCTTGAATAAAACTTTTAAGGGTGATAGGGAACTCATAATGTAACTAGACCTTCAAGTGAAACTTATTTGCATGTGTGAGATGCCAAACTAAAAATTTTAATAACTCTAACAGATTTAGCTTTCCTTTCTAGCAAAAATGTGTTGAATCCTATCACCTTTAAATGGTTTTACTAACAGTTTTCAAAATTTAAATTTTGGGGGTGAAGTGGGCCAAGCTTAAGGTAATTTTTTATAAGCCTAAACACACTCTTAAATGTGACGATCACAAATGCAGTTCTAATGTAGCACTTAATGGCATCAGTATTTTACACCTAGCGCGTTTTCACAAAATTACACTATCCACCTGGTACCTAAGTCTTGTCATGGACTTATAGGTTTGCATGGGTTCCAAATACTGGTTTATGGTACTGTTTTTGGAACTACTTGTGGGACTATATTTTGGTGTGGTGTTTGGGTAGTGGAGTTAGTTTGACTTGAAGTTTTGCATTGGACAGATCTGCTGTGAAGCATTCTTTGTTAAAGTGAATCCATGGTTGGAATACCTGCTTTTCACTTGAGCTTTTGGTTCCTTAATCCTTCTGTGCCTTTTTTTCTTTTCTATTTTTTTTCCTATTTTTTATTTTTTTAGTTTCATTTATTTATTTTTTTGGACGATGGGTGCCAGTTCTTCGGCACAATCACTGGGCCCAACAGTGAGATTGAAAAGTTGGGAAATGCCTCACGCCATAAATACTAATTGACAATTAGCCTAATTTTCCTGTTTTCTGCTTTTAGATCTCCAAGACGGAGAAGCTTCTCCCGCAGCCGGAGCAGGTAAATAACTACCTTTTTTGGTTACATTCTCAGAAATGACAGCATTCTGTTCTTAAACTGTTCTATAAATGACGTGGCTAAAGGTAAAAAGACTGGCTTTAGTAACTAATCAAGTGGTCTATAGAGCTAGTGTTGCAGGAATGAACCAACTTCTCATTTTTGAAGACTTTTTACAGATGTTTGTTGTAATTCTGAATGGTCCTGATTTTCTTCCTCTGGTTTTAGGTCCCTTTCTAGAGATAGGAGGAGAGAGAGATCACTGTCTCGGGAGAGAAATCACAAGCCGTCCCGATCCTTTTCTAGGTCTCGTAGGTAAGATCTTTAATGATTTAGACTGTTTATAAATAACATAGTTAAAACAGGAATTGGTCATCTTAAGCCATTTTGATTATTTTTAACTATTTTTCCATAAAAGCCTTTGATGTAGTTGTGTTACTGAGAAATGCTTGTAACTTTGGTTCTTGTTTTTTTAGCCGATCTAGATCAAATGAAAGGAAATAGAAGACCAGTTTGCAAGAGGAGTGGTGTACAGGAAATAACTTCATTTGACAGGAGTATGTACAGAAAATTCAAGTTTTGTTTGAGACTTCATAAGCTTGGTGCATTTTTAAGATGTTTTAGCTGTTCACATTTGTTTGTTTCTTGGAACAGTGACACATAAAGATGTAATTCTCTATGATTTGAATGGATCATACGAGGCATGTAATACCAAGAATTGTTACTTTACAATGTTCCCTTAAGCAAAATTGAATTTGCTTTGAAGTTTCGTCTTACATAGACTGATAATAAACCTCTTAACTCCTGCCCAGCTAAACCTTGACATTTAATATTACGAGAACAAAACTGGCAAAAATTGAATGAAGTCTTTCCATAGCTGGGATAATAGTATGCAGCTGTAGTTAAATAAGCAGTCTTTAAAAGCTGGTATGAACACAAGCCAGCAGGTAAAAATTAAGCTGCACTGTTAAACTAGATTAGAGGTTTAAAAAAAAAAAAAAAAAGAATCCAACTAGTCTTCGTACTGGGCAGGGTGTCCAGTTGGTATAGAATGAGAAGTTTCGAGAAAGTTAGTTTACCTTTGTTTTAGGTCATAAGTTCCTTACGTGATTGCTGTATATGAACACACAGCTCTTATAACATTCTCTATTTGGTAATTTGAAACTTAAAGATACCAGTGTTCTGCCAGTTTAAGGGTACATTGTAGAGCTGAACTTTGAGTTACTGTGCAAGATTTTTTTTTTTCATGCTGTCATTTGTAATATGTTTGTGAGAATCCTTGGGATTAAAGTTTTGGTTACAAATTGTTGTTTAACCTGAAAGCCTGTTTTTCCTTGCAAAACTAAAATCTGTGAGCTTGGTATCAAGTCCAGGTATAACATTCCTATTGGAAGCCATACTTATATTTTCTTGTAAAGTGCTTTTGAATTAATAAAATATTAGCATAATTGTGTAACAGTTGAACCCACTATTACCATAGTTCTTGTCCCATGGAAATCAGTTGGTTACACAAATCTTACAAACACAATTGAGGCTGAAGGGAACTTTTGGTTGTCACCTACGTGATTGTTCGTACTTAACCATTTTTTAGGAATAGGAGCTAATTCAAAGACCATGTACTCTGTGACCAACATTTTTAAAGTATAGCAAACATGGTACATTATAACCCAAAGTGACCCATTAAAAAAGGGTTTTATCATTAGCATGAGACCTTTGCAAAGCTTTAAAAATTGCTTCCATTTTATATAATTTGAGGTGTTGCATGGGAATTCTAAATTGATCCATCATGATGTAAAATTCTCTATATGGTTCAAATGTAACAGTGCAGAATTGAATTGGAGGCATGCATAACCTTCCTCTTAGAAATCCAGAGGAGTTGTAATTTCAAATTTTTGTGAATTAGATTAAATCACAATGCAACAGTCTTGTGGCTTAGTTTCCTTAAATGTGCTACTTAAAGGTAGTTTGGGATTATTGCTGTACTGACTTTAATATGAAAGATGAGTCATTGCATTGAGTCTATACAGATTTTCTAAGATGTAGGTCCTAAAAAATTGTTTGCAATGGTCCTTTTTAACCTTTCATGCAGATCCCAACAAAAGGGGAGAGTCCTTGGTATCATAAGGTAGAATTGTCAGATTGCGTATGAGAGCCGCTTTAGAGAAGACCTTTAAAAGACTATTGATGTATTGGGAGCTCTGGTTTTTTGGGCCTCTTGTCTTTCTGCATTTTTTCAAAGCCTAAAATTGTCCGGGTTCAGAATAAGGAAAGATAGCTAAGAGGTTATGGAAGGAATACGGTGTATCAATAATCAAACTGCTCTTATAAGTGGACATTCATATGCATGTTTTTGGCAGTATACAACGTGCAGACTTGTAAGTTGGGTTTTTGTAAAAAGGATAGTAGGTTATGGGTACAGTGTGGCTTTATAAGTTGATCTCAGAGTGATCCCGACATAACAGGCCAAATTTGCAATCACTTTAACCAGAAGCCCCAGCACAGTTTTTATGGCTTGTTTAAAAAAAAAAAAGAAGAAGTAGGGAAGGTGGTAGAAGCTGTTAAAATCCCTGCACATTCAGCTTCTGGCTATTAAAAGTTTTGGTTACTGTAATTTCTAAAATTGTAGATTTTCACTAGCCAGTTTTGTCCCTGCATCCTTTTAAGTACAATAATGAAAGATGAGTGACAAAAATTGACCTCTAGTGTAAGGACTACAGGTGTTCACTGAGGTCACTATTAATACTGGGTGGTGATTTAAGGAAATAAGCATTTATAGTTGGTTTTTATACTTTTCCAGAATAATTATCTGGTTCTCACCTAATTGTGGGCTACTTCTGACCTTCATGTCTTAAGCAGAAAGGCGAAGATAAATTACCCAGGGAAATTTTAAATTTATCAGATGTAGATACCTTTTATCTACTGTTAACATACTTTCACAGTTCTTTACCTAGTTGTGATCCATAGACGTCATTCCCCCTTTTTAGTTAGACTCACCCATATCAGATGGGAAGTCCTGGTTGCTTTTTCTTAGAGTGTTAATATGGTTGATGTTAGTATAGTGCTTTACCAGGAAAGCTGTTGATAAAAGTTTTTCCAAAATACAGCCTTGATTCCAGGCCTGTTAGCATTTTTTTTTAAAGAGTAATCAAGCACTGTGGTTATTTGAAATAGTTCTAGGTGATAAACATCCCTAATTAAATAAGATTACTGGTTTAGTGCTTTGTTTTAATTTGTTTTTATTTTCAGAGTCCTGAACATGATTTTTAGTTGTCAGATCTAGTTGGTGGTAATGTCTTCCAGTTTATTTTTGTACTAGACTGTTGCCTTCTGCTTTTTTTCTTTTCTTTTCTTTTTTTTTTTTTTTTTTAGAACATGGTAGATTTTTATAATTAAAGTAGCTGAAGAAAAACTGGGTTGGAGTATATTTTTATCAAAACAGTTTGATAGTGTTGAATTCAATTTTCTATACCTACACAAATGCTCTTAAAGATTTCTTTGGAGTATGGCAAAAGAAT
This sequence comes from Lutra lutra, assembly GCF_902655055.1. Lineage (NCBI taxonomy): Eukaryota > Metazoa > Chordata > Mammalia > Carnivora > Mustelidae > Lutra > Lutra lutra. Next base: position 68,812,612 of record NC_062283.1, on the reverse strand, counting down.
TCAGCTGTATAGCAGACTTGTAAGATTCTGAGAAGAAATCATTGAAAATTTACCTCTAAACCTAGGATAACTGCTTGATTTTCTTTCCCTTTATTAGATAGATTGCAGAAATTTAGGATAACCGTATTTAGACTCCTTTAGTATTCCAGTTCTTTCTTGTTACAGAACCTATGACAACAGCTGAAACGTTTCCAAGACTAACATGATACACATGTATAATAATTAGCTCAATTAGTTTTTCTTCCATTCTCTGTGACCTATATATAAAACACTGTGTAGTACAGGTCTGTACTTGGTCTTGAGGAAGTGAAACTTTCTGGAAACATTGTTACTTCTTGTCATTTGGAGAGGTCATTTAACAATTTCCAGAGCAAAGTTGAGCTTTCCAGAAAAATTAGGTGACTTTTATTTTTATTTAATCTCTACAACCAACATGACTCAGAGTCAAGTGACCTGCTGTACCCACGGATCCAGCCGGGTGCCCCAGATTTTACCCTGCTTTTCAAGTCCCATTTACTTGTAAATAGGACCTTTATTTCAGTGTGTACCTCATTAAGGTTTCATATGGGGAAAGTTAGCATCCTTTAGGGGTGGTTTTTACTGACCTCCAAATCTGCAAATCAAGCCAAGGGGGAAAGTTGCTTAATGCTACCCTTTTTTTGGGTGTTAACTGTTAGTATTATTCATTTGGGAAAGGAAATGTAAATTACCAGTATAAAAAACTAAGGATAGCTAAAAGTTCCTCCCTGAAAATGATTTCTTAAATTTTTTTTTTTTTTTTAAATTTTTTTCCCCCCCAAAGATTTTGAGAGCAAGCATGAGAGAAGGGAGCCTGAGCAAGAGGAAGGGCAGAGGTAGAAGCAGGCTACTCACTGAGTAGGGAGCCCCATACAAGGACCCTGGGATCATGACCTGAGCTGATGGCAGATGCCCAACCGACCAAGCCACCCAGGCACAAATTTTTGAGAGAGCAGGAAGGAGGGGCAAAGAAGGTTCTTTTCTGAGCAGGTAGCCCCATGTAGGGCCTGAATTAAAGGGCAGATCCTTAACTGACTGAGCCATCCAGACACCCCTAAGTTCCTTTAAGCTTAAAGCAGCTGGTAATCTTTAACCCATTCTAGCTGGCTCTCTGCCACCAGAATTTCTTAATCCATGTTGTTTAAATGAGAGTCCTTATAAATACAAATTGGAATTTTGTAATTTAAAATTTTATTTTTAATTTTTAAATATTATTTATTTGACAGGGATACAGAGCACAAGTAGGCGGAGTGGCAGGGAGCCCGATGAGGGGCTTGATCCCAGGACCCTGAGATCATGACAGGAGTTGAAGGCAGATGCTCAACCAACAGACCCACCCATTCATCCTTGTCATTAAGTTGTTAAACCTATCTCACGTGGTAGTCCATGACACAGGGACTTAGTGGAATGGGGTACAGGGAGGTACACCACCAACAAGCCTGGTATCTAGAAACAATTGTTTGACCTGAGTTCAAGTTCAGGAATTGAGGCCTAAACTATGCTACTTCAATGTTTCACCCATTATAGGCTAGGATAATTTAAGAGGTGTTGGGAAGGAGAGCGCCGAATCCTAAACACTAGACCACCAGGGATAAGAGGTGTTGGTTGTAGAGCTTTACATCCCCTAAGAGGAAGGTTCTTAGAATGAGGTGGCAAATCTTCAGTTGAGGGTCCTTCGAAAAGTCCCTGTATTAAGGGGACTAAAAGCTTATAAAGAATCTCAGGCCTGAGGCACCTGGATGGCATCTGCCTTTGGCTCAGTTTATGATCTCAGGGTCCTGGGATCTAACCCTGCATTGGGCTCCCTGCTCAGCAGGGAGCAAGCTTCTCTACCTGGCACTCCTGCTTTGGGCTGTTTCTCTTTCTTTTTTTTTTTTTAAGATTTTATTTATTTATTTGACAGAGATCACAAGTAGACAGAGAGGGAAGCAGGCTCCCCGCTGAGCAGAGAGCCCGATGTGGGACTCGATCCCAGGACCCTGAGATCATGACCTGAGCCGAAGGCAGCGGCCTAACCCACTGAGCCACCCAGGCGCCCGGGCTGTTTCTCTTTCTGTCAAATCTTAGAAAAAAAAATTGAGGTGAAGAAATGAGTAACTTAATTACAAAGCAGTTCAGAGAACGAACAATTGAGTGTGTAGCTGCATTAAAGGGTTTGGAGGTAATAATAGGATTCTACAACTGAATTGGAAGTGGTTCCAGTCACGATTTTTTTAAGTCCAATACCAAATAAAACAGGTGAGGGATAACTTGTTCGACATTAGTCCTTGCAGGATGCCAAGAAGTTGGGAGTATCAGCACTAGTGGCTGGCTTATGTGTTACAGCTGTTAGGTTTGATGGGGATACAAAATTGACCAAACTTGGCAGCTCTGCTTGGACCTCAGTGGGCAATATATAACTGTCCATCTGACCTTAAAGTGGCTCCCAGGAATGAGGTTGGGAGTAGAAGCTGCCTTCTTTGTAAGTAGTATGGAGTAGGTGAATGCCGATTATTTGGAGAGCACTAGGAACCAAAGTTTCAAAGGAGATGGCCTTTCAGAGTGCCGGAAGCTTCATTGAAGACAGTTGAAGTGGTCAGGAAAGGGAAGTTTTGTCTTTGAGTACCACTCTGCCAACCATCGTGCAGGGCCTTTTTCTTACGTGATGTTTAACCACTTGAGAGGTGAATAAACACTGTTAGGGCAGAAAGAAGTTCCTCTCACATTACTCATCTGACTAAACAACTAGTGTATTCATAACCCATGCCGGGCCTTGTTATCTGTTCCATTACTCTGCAGCTTTCTAAGCCCACTCATAAGATAGCATTTCATTGTCATGAAGTGATTATCAGGATTTGGGGCCTCTTTATTTTTATAAAAATGTTTTATTTTTTAAGTAGGTTGCATGCCCAGTGTGGGGCTCGAACTCAATCCTGAGTTCAAGATTCACAAGCTGTGTGCTGTACTGACTGAGCCATCTGGGGCCTCTAATAAGAAGACATACTCATGGGTCTCCTGGGCAGCTCAGTTAAGCAACTGCCTTGAGCTCAGGTCATGATCTCAGGGTCCTGGGATCCAGCTGTGCATCGGGCTCCCCACTGAGGCTCCCCCCCCCCCCAGTGGGGGAGTCAGCTTGTCCCTCTCACTCTGCCTTCCCCCTGTCCACCCCCCACTGCTGTGCTCACTAGCTTGCGTGCATATACACATACACTCAAAATCTTTTTTGAAAAAAATAAAAACATACTCATGGTAAAGAGTGTAAATCATACATACATTGGAAAATAATGTCTAGTCTTTTTTAGAGGTAACTTGAAATTTTCAAGAAAGCTATGTGGTAAGCAAGTATTTATACAGCTAGAAATGCTAACCACATGTCCAGCTTTTTCCTTTTTACACATCTGGCACCTGCCCATCTGAGGTCTATATACTAAATAACTGCCATCCTCTGGGCAGGTACCACAAGCAGTAAGATGTAAGACATTTCTTGGCAAAAGCCAGTCATTATCATTGTCAGCAGAAGACGAAGCTGTGCCGTTGTGCGTAGGTTGGCATTCTGTGTCTGTTCATGATTAGCCATGTGAGCATGCCTTAAACTGTGGCTAGTTGTGGTGCCTACTCCATTCTCCTGGTCTTGACATCTCCATAGTTTTAACTCAGGAATGTGAGAGCAACATCGGTGAGTGGCATTTTATATCAGGACCAGTAAATTTTGGCGGCTTTTTATAAACTTAATAGAGAAAAATGCATAATTTCTCCCCCCTTCCCTTTTTTAATGGAGTCTTACAAGGAATACCACAGAATTCTGTGGCTTGGTAAAGGCTGTTGCAGATTCACGAGAGCACCTTCTCTGGTTTCAAAACCGGGTGGCTCAAGTTAGGTGTCTGTTGTGCAACATTTCTTAGTTGCTGGGGAAACAAAGCAGGCACATTTGAGTGATCACTTAGATTTTGACAGTGGACTTGTTGATTAAAGCTATTTAATTGTCCTCCAGCAGCTGCAGTCTGTTGACCTGGACGAATGCTCCATTCCTTTCTTCAGATGATTTTGATTAATTATTAAAGTATGGATGAAAGGAAGGGTTTTTAAGTACTTAACCACGTGCATCATCCAAGACTGGTTCCTGAACCAGGGCCAACTTTTTGGGTTGGATAGCAAGTTGACAGGAAGGAAAATGATTAAGAAGGGTATTAGTTATAGGACGGATGTGATCATCCCGCATTGTTGAAATTGAAGTACAGAGAAGGCTGGGCAAGTTATCCTGAGTTGCACTCTAGTAATGCTTGAGTTGGAACAGCATAACTCCGATTGGACGGCCTGGTGTAGGTTCACGGGAAGGGGTCTTAGAATCGTAGCCCCACTTCTATGTTTAGAGGTGAGATGGTGGATTTGCCTGAGGTCACACAAGGATCCCTTGGCAGAGCTGAGATGAGGACCTCTTCCAACAGCTAATCTGTTTTTAGTTTCAGGGAGCAACATAATGTTAAGGCCTTCAGACTTTGAAGCCAGTAGCCAGAGTCTGAATCCTGCCCGCCTTCCTTCTAGCTCATGACTTTAGCTACATTATCTCTTAAGGTTTCATTTTCTCATCCATAACACAGATAGCAGTAGAAAGTTTCTGTCTTGTGAATGTAATGATGTGACATGTAGGTCACTCAACATGTTATGACACATTGCTAAGTTAGCAATAGCTGTTACGTGCTAGGCTCACACACCTATGTAGTAAGTACTCAAGGAATGGCTTTTAAGTGAAATTGACCCCTTTTGTTGCCAGGCAGGCAAGAGTGCCCCCCCCCCATTAAAAATAAAAGCAAAGCAGTTTATAAAAAGTATATGTTTCTGTATGAAAGTGTCAGGTTAGACTGCTAGAAGCCGTAACAAGTGAGATGCTTGAACCTGCTTGAAGCCATTCCATACTTGCCCTATGGGAAAATTAAGAGTGAAGGTATTTGTACATAAACCTGGATTAAAAACTAGAGCCAGGAAGTAATGATCGATCAGACTTACTTGAATATGATAAGAGGGAGAAATCAGCTTAATTGAAGTAAGGATAACGTGCCTAGACAACAGACTGCTGCACTGGAGAAATGAGGAAGTACCATGCTCGTACAGATGTGCTGGGCCTGAACACTAATATTAAAAATAACTTCCCTATTACAACATGGAGCTGGGGGAGTGGAGTAAATGATGAGGGCCTACCCCATTGGGGTTATGAGGTTTTAAGTGAATTATTAATGTGCTTGATCAAAACAGTTCCTGGCACTGAAATACTGTGTTTAAGTATTAAATAGTACATATCCTTTGATAGAAGGAGAATTAACTGGTGAAGAAAAATTGAGCAGTCTGAAGTTATTTCTAGCCAATGTCTTTGTTCCATTTAATTATACTCTCCATAATGGCCTTATGCAGCACTTTTTATACTTCATACCCGCAGTTGGCTCAGTACCATGGGCACGGGTAATCCTTTGTGTGTCAGACATCTAGTATGTCTGTCGCCGTTCGCCTGTTGTGCTCCATGGCTGGTGTGACAGCCTTAAAAACACGTCAGTTCCCCCAAACAACCACTAGGAGGCATTACTACCCCGTTGTGAATACTGGGCCAAATTTTTTGCCTCCGGTTACACATTTACTGCTTAGTTTGCGTCTCCATTGACTCCAAAGCCTCTTCCACGGTGACAATAACAATATTGACAGTAATAAATAGAATAGTTAGCATTCCTTGAACTCCTGTGTCAGCATTTTGCTAAGTGTTTTAGATCTACTTACCACCAGTTCCCTTAAAACCTCTGTCTTCATTTCTGTTCTGCTGTCATTTTGCAGGTGAAGAAACGGGATTAGGTCCAAGACCCATATGAGGTGTTTTGTGTAGACAAGGTTGTACTGGAGCTAAGTGCTGAAGCATGGGATTTGGATACAAAAGCCTTACGCATAAAAGCAAAAGCAGGAAGTTTCAAGGTTCTGTGTCGACTGACAAGTTTAAGACCCTATGAATGGGTTCAGGGTTTAGAATGGGAGGTTAATGGAAAGTCAGAACTAGTGGAGAGTTTGGGGGTTATCAGGGATCGTGATTTTCAGAGCTGAAAACTAGCCAAACCTATTTTGGGAATGAAATCTTATACATAAAACAATTTAAATGGTATTGCTATAAAAAGTGCTAAGTTCTAGTAGATGATACTAGCTCAGAAAGACAGGAAAAATGAATGTTGTTTTGGTAAATGCAGCCTTAGATTGACCTTTGAACCCAATTTTTCCTGTATTTTGGTCATAGAAGTAAATGCAAATGGTTACATTTACATTCTAACACCATGTTGCAATGCTAGAAGTGACAGACAGGAAGATCTACCCTAAAACAACCTAAAAACAGAGGTTAACTTCAGCCTGTTAATAGGCATATCGTTGAATAGGTTTTATGTTTAAAAAAAACACGTGAGGGGCGCCTGGGTGGCTCAGTGGGTTAAAGCCTCTGCCTTGGGCTCAGGTCATGATCCCAGGGTCCAGGGATCGAGTCCCGCATCCGGCTCTCTGCTCAGCGGGGAGTCTGCTTCCCCCTCTCTCTCTGCCTGCCTCTCTGCCTACTTGTGATCTCTGTCTGTCAAATAAATAAATAAATCTTTAAAAAAAAAAAAACATGTGAAAACAATCATTGGACATATGACAATGAAATGCTTGTGAGACTCCTGCAGCAAGATGAGAATTCCTTATGCTGCCCACATCTTTGCAGAAGCAGAGCCCCAAGTGAAGGGTTAGGGGGAGCGAGTCGCTCAGACCACATTGCTCAGCCGGAGCCATCTCTGGGCGCTCAGCCCCCTGACTCCTGGCCCAGGGCTGCTCCAAGAGGCCGGTGGTGACATCTGGTCTGGCGGTATGCTGCAGCCTGGCTGTCCCACCCCTTACTCGGGAGGGCCCTGGCCGCTGGCCCATCTCCCTGGCAGATAAAGGCTCAGACGGAGAGCAAACAGTATGCGGCTCCAGGAGTCCGTGAGGGTCTGATTCAGCTGTGGTTTGTGCCCCTGCCAGCCCCAAGGCTGTCCCCTGATCTCTGCTCTCTTTGTATCACTTCCCTTGCTGTGGCCAGATTGGAACTCTTTTTTTTTTTTTTTTCCTTTTGATTTTGGAACTCTTTCTTTTTTTAAGTATTTATTTTTAGTAATCCCTAAACCCACCATGGGGCTCAAACCCATGAGTTGCCGACTCAAGAGTCGCCCCCCTCTCTTCCAACTGAGCCAGCTGGGCGCCCTGACATGGGAACTCTTGAGCAACAGGCAGACCCCTGTGAGCGTGAGAATGGTGCCAGCTCTTTAAGGAGGGTTTTCCCAGCCGCAGAGAGCCTTATCGGCCCCACTCCTCTGGGCAGCTCAGAGCCTGGCCCCATCAGCCTCGGTTTCAGTATCGGGGTGGGGCAGCGTCGTGGGGCACTGGGTCACTAGGGTGCAGATGTGTTGTAGTGGCAGGTGGTGGCTCGTGTGCACGGGGAGAACAGGTGAGCTGCCTACACCGGGGATTTCAAGAACACCATTTATCAGTATTTGCTTTTTGGAAAAAGCAGTCTGCTTATAAATGGCAGAACATTTAGAGATTTAACTTGCTCTTTTTTTCAGAGAAACGTTCATATTAAACCATTATTAGGGCATGTATCTTTTCATTCTTTTAATTTTTTTTTTTTTTTTTTTTTTTTGAGAGGGAGAATGGAGGGGAGGGAAGGAGGGAGAAACAGAAGCTCAAGCAGACTCCCTGCTGAGCGCAGAGCATGCTGCAGGGCTCATCCCAGGACCCTGAGATCCTGACCTGAGCTGAAATCAAGAGCTGGGGGCAAAGCCTTTGACGGCTTTGGGAGCTGGGTCTTTGCAGTTGAGAAGGGGGAGCTCCACTGCTTCCATCCCGGGCGTGTTGAGACAGAAACCTGAGGTAACCACATCCGTGTAAAGCATCAGCAAGTGTGCCCGGTTCAGAGGCGGCCCCGAAAGTTGCCAAGCTTAGCATTTTCCTTCACATCGGCTCCCTTCTGTCCCCTTTAATTTAATTACATTTAATTCAACCATGACTGTGGTGGAAAAATTAGAGAACACATATCAACAAAAAGACACAAAGGCGACCCCAAAGCTTCTGGTTTGCATAAGCAGTTTTGTTTTGTTTTGTTTTTAATGCTGTTTTCTTTATTTTGTGTGCTTGGAGTGGGAAGTTTCTTCATTTGTGTTTAGAGGGGATCAGAGAGGTGATACCATGGCTCCACTCTGCAAATGAGGAAACTGAATTCCAGAAAGAGGAAGTGCCTTCTGGGAAGTCACAAAGATAGTAAGAAGGCTAAGCTGATTTCTGAAATTCACAGCTTCTGAGTCCAGGCCCAGCACTTCTGTCAGGCCCAGGACGGGCCTCAGATGTGGGTCTCAGACACCTGTCCTTGCACTGTCACGTGTGCTGGGGGCCTGTGCCCAGAACACCACGTTTCCCTCATGACCACTTGAGGCACTTAACATTCCCCACTGAAGACAGACTCCTAAGTCCTAGAGTCCCAGGAATGGGCGGGTTGTGAAAAACCACCCAGTTAGGTGGGATTTTGGGGCCTCTCCGTTTTGCTTTCCCACGTTTTGCACTGTCCTTAGGCCTGCCAACACATAAGTGCTATCCTGAGCTTTCCCCTCACTTTTAAGGGTGCTCTATACCCTGTGTTTGCTTTTTTTCCCCCCTGGCCTTTTCTTCTAGCTGGCTGTCTTGGGGTTCCCAGCAAGTATTTCCATTGTTTGTAAGAGAAAAACAATCATGCACTGTTTTAATGGCTGAGGTAACAAATACGCATTGTTTCAATGGTTAAAATTGTGCATTGAAGTGGAGGTCAAGTGGACTGTGGGCAGATTGTTTCCTGGAGGTCTACTATTGTAATTCTAAAGAATGCTGAAAAGATAGAGACATCAGCCCAGGAACCCCAACTGTGTGATGATTGGAAGTTACCATGTGTGATATAGGCCCTGCCCTACACTGGTCCGAATGATGCGCAAACCTATCTCCCGTGCCAACAAGACAGTCAGATCTGGGAGCCCTGAGAGGTGAAGCACGACAAGAGACCTTCATTGACTCAGTTTGCCCATCTGTAAGAGGGGGCAGTAGCGCTTGAGGTGGCATGTACCTCACGAGGTGGCCTGCACCCCCTCTGTGCCAAACCTGGGAGCAGAAGAACCACAGTGTTCTTCCATCTGCGCTCTGACTCCGGCCTCATCCACTGCTTCGGGCTGAGGAAGCCCTCGACAGAGACAAGTTTGCCACACCGGGACCAGAAGGCCCACGAGGTCCTTTCCAACACTGACATTCTAGGATTTGGCAACTGCCCCCCCACCCCCCAGAAAAGAAGGTTGTTTCTTTGTAAAGATGGCAGGGGGAGGCAGTCATCTTCCCTGAGGGGGAAGGAAAGATGTCAAATGCAAACGGTGGGTGACAATTCAGCCGAGGCCACATCAGTCTATAAGGCATTTTTGTTCTAAGGGGATAAGGCAACTAACGGTTAGTATTTGGTCAAGATTGGAAGAGTCTCTTAAAACTTGGTTCTTTGTTACTTGGTCCTTGGCAACTTTGTTAAGAGTTCTTTGGCACAGATGTGGAAGCAGAGCTCAGAGAAAGGGATACAACGTAGCCCAGAGGAAATGGCACAGCCAGGACTAGAACCCAGGGCCTGACTTCCTCAGACCTGCGCTCTTCCAGCACATGTCAGCCGAGAGGAGAAGCTGCTAACAGGCCTGATGTTGGGCTTCATGGTGGCTCAGAGGCCACTTGGGGAACATGAATACCCACAGAAGCCCCAGAGGGAAGCAGGTTCTTTCTCAGAAAGGGTCACAGTGTGGGGGAAGGATGCCGATGAAAGCTGCAGATCACCAGGGCCAGGGGTTGGCTCCACAGCAGCCCCTGGGTCACCTCACATCACTCAGATCAGCGGCAAGCAAGTTGTGCCCAACACCTGCTTGCATACTGAGGACTGAGGGGCTATTGGCTGCCTGGGGTGGGAAGGGCACAGCACTCAGGCTGGAGACCCGCATTCGGCTCCTGGCAATACTGTTACACAAGCCTGGGCAAATTACTTTGCTCCTTGAACCTGAGTCTTGTCATCTGTAAAATGGAGCTAATTATCCTACTTCATAGGGTTATTACAGGGTTTAAAAAGACCAGTAACCTTGCTGAACGCTTGGTAGGTGCCAGGTGCTGTTCACCTGTATTAACTCAATCTTCAGAGCAGCTTTCAGAGAGGAAGTGCTATTCGTCTTTCCAGTTCAGGAACGAAAACTAATTTGCTTGATGTTGCATAGCTGGAATTGGGACCTGGACAGTCCGGTTTCAGAGTAGCTGTTTGGTGGGGATCTTAGATAAATACATTCTCGGGCTGGTGAATCCTGGACAATGGCTTTATTTTTTTTTATTTTTAAAATTTGTATTTATTTATTTGAGAGAGAGCACAAGTAGCGGGGGGTGGGGGAGAAGGAAGAGGGAGAGAAGCAGACTCCCCACTGAGCAGGGAGCCTGATGTGAGGCTCCATCCCAGGACTCTGGGATCATGACCTGAGCTGAAGGCAGATGCTTAACCGACTGAGCCACCCGTGCACCCCAGGACAACAGCTTTCAAAGACTATTGAAGATACGTGGGACCTTAGAAGGGTCTTAGGCTGTTTGTTGAATGAGGACCCCAGAGGTCAGAGGGTAAAAGACCTGCTAGAGCTCTTGGTGCTTCTGGTGGAGCCCAGGGAGGACCCAGGCCTCCAGGCTGTCATGCCTAATCAGGGTGCCATGGCTTACAGTCCTGATGTTCTGTTCTAGGAAACACAACCCAGTGAGAAAGTGCATTCACTTCCATTATCATTAATGCAGAGTCTCAGTGAACTCTTAAGGCGCCGCCACTTGCCCACATATTGTATCCATTGACCCCGTCCCCAGACACAGGAAATAAAGTGTGTCTCAAATGATAATGAAAGAATACAGCACTATGCAATGCTCAGTGGTAATACCTCCGAAATCCTGCATTCTAGAACACATAAGGATAAAAAAATTATATCAGAATGGCTGCCTGTGGGGCAGGGGAAGGAGAGGGACCCACGGGTTAAAGGGGAACATGTAGAACAAGAGGGGACTAGCCAGGACCAATGATGACTGTGAGCCATCCCCTAGGGGATAGAATTAACTCATCCCATTGCACCAAAGGGCCAAAAATAAAACTGAGTAAAATTAAGAGGCTGAATGAAATCACTTTGCCTGAAACACGTTGGCTCTGGGCTCAAGGAGGAAAGGTGGGGACACATCCTGGGCTGCCACACAAAGGCCAAGTCCCGGAAGAGTGTTCCTGGGCGGGACAAGTGAGATCAGGGGAAAGTCAGTCACACCTACCTCTGAGCTCAATCTCCAGGTGCGAGGCCAAAGGCAGAGTCTCCCAGACCCTAGGGAAGGAGTGAGGGAGCAGCATCTGGATTAGTGTTAGAGGTCACACAGTCACCTGCTGTCATGCCTTCCTCACCAAGGTTTAGCCAAACCCAAACCCACTATCAGGAAGGTTCTAAGGGTGTCAGGAAGACGTGGATATAAGCCAATAACCCCACGATTGTATGATGATTGTAGGCTTAGTTGCCACAGGGGTCCTGCTAGGTGCTGGCCCAAGTGGCATCCGCCTCCCATGCCAACAGTGTGCCTGTGAGGATCGGGTGAAGGAAGAGGGCGTCTTCACCACTCAGCTTATCCATCTGTAGATAGGGAAGAGTTGGAGGTAGATCTCCCTTAACAGCCCACCTGGCTGCTGGCACTTCTCTGGGAAGTGGTCCACCCCTCCCATTTTCCTCCGTTGCCCCCTCTGCCCCCTGCACGGAGGCTGCAGTTCTGGACTTAGGCCACCAGGTGGCAGCATGGGAGAAGAAAGCGGGTTCCCAACACCAGGTTGAGGACGCCCAGATTTGCCCGTGGGCCAAAGAAGGGTTCCCTGCGGTCCGCAAGAGAGTGGCTCATTATTACCCGTAGAATGAGGCAGAAGCCTGTAAGCCCAGTGGCTGGGGAGGGACAGCAAGGAGAAGCAGGCATGATTTTCTAGAAAGTAAACCTCTAGGTCTCAGTCCTCACCCGTTCACCACCACAGAGGTGGGTGATTGTGTGTGTGTGAATGTATGAGTGGCTGTTTGTCTATATGTGAATGTGGGTGTGTATATGTGTAATTGTGTGTGTGAGGGTTTGACTGGTGACCCCGTATGCGGGAGTGTGGGGGTGGGAGAAGGGGGGAGAGGCAACCTCAGGTGTCGCCAGCGAGGCGGGGAGGAAACCATAAAACCTGGGCGATGTCCTCTTTATCAGCAGGCCCTTCTCCTGGGTCAAGAAGGGCAGAGCCCAAAGTTCACGCAGATAGTAGCAACTGGGAGGCCTGAAGCAGGACGTTGGCACTGGAGTGGAGGAGGTGGCTCTCCAGTGGGACAGGAAGGGCCGACATGAAGCTACATTTAGCCCGAGACTTAAGAATGGACTCTGGGGGGCGCCTGGGTGGCTCAGTGGGTTAAGCGGCTGCCTTCGGCTCAGGTCATGATCTCAGAGTCCTGGAATCGAGCCCCGCATCGGGCTCTCTGCTCAGCGGGGAGCCTGCTTCCTCCTCTCTCTCTGCCTGCCTCTCTGCCTGCTTGTGATCTCTCTGTCAAATAAATAAATAAAATCTTTAAAAAAAAAAAAAAAAGAATGGACTCTGGGGGGGGCGGCGCCTGGGTGGCTCAGTGGGTTAAAGCCTCTGCCCTCGGCTAGGGTCATGGTCCCAGGGTCCTGGGATCGAGCCCCGCATCGGCCTCTCTGCTCTGCAAGGAGCCTGCTTCCTCCTCTCTCTGCCTGCCTCTCTGCCTACTTGTGATCTCTGTCAAATAAATAAATAAAATCTTTAAAAAAAAAAAAAAATGGACTCCGGGCCCAGCAGAACCAGGTTCCAAGCAGCCCAGCTGTTTTCAAGTGAGCCATATATGGGGCACCTGGGTGACTCAGTCAGTTAAGTGATGGCCTTCAGCTCAGGTTATGATCTCACGGTCCTGGGATCAAGCTCAGGTTGGGACTCCCTGCTCAGTGAAGAACCTGCTTCTCCCATGCCCTCTGCCCCTCCCCCTGCTGGTGCTCACTCATTCTCAAATGAATAAAAATAAAATCTTAAAAAAGAGAGAGCCATGTATGTAATGCTCTTAGAAGGTCTAGAATGTGATGAGTGTGTGTGTCTGTTCGCTGTGGAGAAAACATGAAATTGTGCTGTTCCAGAAGGCCCTTGTACAGACCTGGTCCTTACCTGCCACTCATAAGGTCAGTCTCCTCTGCCCATCCCCAGCCTTCCAGAGAGGACCTTTCTAGTGGTGGAATGGGCCTTATTAGAAAGCCGCAGGTGCCCTGTCTCTGGAGAGGAGTCATTTTCAGGGGTACAAGCCTGCCTGGAGGGGCCTGCCAGGCCAACACCTTCTAGATCCAACATCAGTTCTGACACTGCCCCCTCTAGGCGGCTTTGAGTACTGACTCACGCTTCCTCCTCAAGTTTGTCCTTGTTTTTTCTTTTCTCTGTATTAAGGACTGACTGGGTGGGGAGCAGTTGGTGTCATCAGGGATTACTTTGAAACTACCGCTGCTTCACTTTGGGAGCTGGCCTGAGTCAACTGGTCACCATGGAATTTCTTTTTTTAGTGCATAAACAGCCAAGCTCCAGGCAGCTGTTGCCCCGTCCAGGGCGGAAAGCAGCCTGTTGGTGTGGAGTCGCCTGGCTCATATTTCTTGGGCAAACAGATGCCATGTCTCTCAACTCACCGATTAGGAAGCCCAGAAACCATGCTTTGGAGACCCCATGTCTGGTTATGTCTAGTTATTCAGGTGACTTCACCTGGGAAGCCCTCTCTGAATGTCAAAACTACAAGATACGGACAGGTATAGTCACTGGGGTGCTCCGTGTCTTAGGGGCCACCCCAGGAGGCAGTGAGTGCTGAGTGCCAAGTCGGTGAGGAAACTCTGTTTTGGAGCCAAAGCATTAAAAAAAAAAAAAAAAAAAAAACCCAGCCACAAACCACTGAGCCTTTAGTGAGGGCTTGTTTTGTGCAGGTTCTGAACCCAGGGAACGCCTCTGAGGGGAGAGGAGGAAGGAGCTGGAAATTTATAGTAGGAGGAATTACGCTGGATGGGGTAAGGCCCTTCCAGAGGTAGGACCAGCATGAGCAAAGGTGTGGAGGTAGGGAAGGATACATAATGAAGAGTTTGGTTGGAACAGAGTTTACAACAACAAAAGTTTATTTAGTTAAGAGAAGAGGGAAGGGGGAGAAAGGAGGAGAGAATCCTTGAGCAGACTCCCCACTGAGTGCAGACATGGGGGATCCCTCCTAGGAACCCGAAATCAGGACGTGAGCCCAAACCAAGAGCCAGACGCTTAACTGACTGAGCCACCCGGGGGGACCAGCAGGAAATAAACCCACCATACATCCACTGAGTGTCTTCTGTGTGCTAAACACTGTTCAAATCACCAGGATGAAGAGAGTGAATGAAAGTCCCTCCTCTTTGGAATTCTAGTTTAATAACATATAAATCATAAATATGACTTGTTATAAGAATAAATATAAATAGTAACAATATAAATAATGATAGACCGCTTTTAATGAGAGCTTACTACGTGCTCTAAGTATTTTATATTTATTTACTCATTTAATCCTCCAAACACCCACATAAAGGAGGCCTGGGTCTTGTCTCCAGTTCACCGGTGAGGAAGGTTAGGCACGGAGCCACGGAGCGGAATCCAAGCCCAGAGCCAGTGCTCTGACCATGACACTTCCCTACTCCAGTAGCCTCAGTAAGAAGGGGTGAGAGGTCAGGTTGCCGGGTAATGTGGACTAATCTGGAGGGGAGCAGAGGCCCGGCAGGGGTGTGGGGATCCAGTGCTTTCCAGAAGACTAATCTAGGGATATGTCTGGAGTCGACTGGTGGACAGGAGGGACCTGGGGGCCCAGCGGGGTAGTGCAGCCCCCTGGCCACACTGAAGAGGGAAGAGGCATGAAGAGGAATCAGTAGGTAGGACCTGGAACATTTCTCAGGCCTTACCTTGCCTGGAATTAATGAACTTGGCAGATCACTCCCCATCAGTGGACTGACAGTTTACCGTGGATTGTTTTTATTAGTATCAATTGCAATTCATGAGGGGTGAGAGGGCCTTCCTGGTAGGTTTGAGCCCTGAGCAGACAGCAAGGAGCTAGAAGGGCCTCCAGGGCTCCGTCAGAAGACAGGATGATTTGCAGTATCCAGACTCCCCCTTCTCTGCAAATTCCATTAGGCAACCCCCAAGCTTCGCCTTCAGGTGAGCCACAGACCCACTCCCACTCCCCCACCCCTGCTCCTCTCCCAGCCCTGCCCTGCAGGACTCCTCCCAGTTCTTTGTCAGAAGGCGGAGCCCCAGCCCCTTAGGAGTGGGCAGACTACTGGTCCTGTGCACGCTGGGACACCGATGGGGGGGGGCGGGGTGGGAGGATCCCCTACTCTTTTCTCTCCGACTGCCCCTGCCCACGACTGCCCCAGAAGCACAAGCCGACTGCCTGACTGCCCGTTTTAGCCTCTTTCAGCTCAGGTCCACAGTAAGAGCGGCCCAGCCACTGCCTTTGCAGCGCCGCTCCCCACGCTCCCCATTCTCCCCACACAAGGGCACCCTCTTGGCCCCTCATTGTCTTCTGCCCCAGGGAAAGGCCCACCCCTGAAATCCCAGAAGGGCTTGGACCCTCAGGTCAACCTTCCCATGAGGGTCTCTGCCCTCTCAGTGTACCCCTTCTACCTTCCTTCTCCCTCCCACTTGCACTTTGCTTGGACCCCCCAAAACACAGGGCCAGCATCGCACACGTACCCCCTCTGAGGTGAAGGGGACAGGGCTGAGGTTACCCCCTTGTACTGGCCAACGATGTCAAGAACGAATTTTAGGGTTGCCCTTTAAGACTGTCCTCAGAGAGGGACGCCTGGGTGGCTCAGTTGGTTAAGCAGCTGCCTTCAGCTCGGGTCATGATCCCGGTGTCCTGGGATCGAGTCCCACATCGGGCTCCTTGCTTGGCAGGGAGCCTGCTTCTCCCTCTGCCTCTGCCTGCCACTCTGTCTGCCTGTGCTCACTCTCGCTCCTCTCTCTCTGACAAATAAATAAATAAAATCTTAAAAAAAAAAAAAAAAAAGACTGTCCTCAGAGAAACAGGGCCCTTGAGGGCTGGGGATTCCCGGCCGGGAATTTTTCCAATTTTCTGCCAGCTGTTTCTGCTCTTTCAGTGGTTTTATTATTTTCCTTTCTGTTCCAACCCCTCCTTTCGCTTTCAGTATGGCAGGTCAGGCCAAATGGTGGTGGAGGGTGGGGACCTGGCGTTTGCTGAGGCAGGAGCTGTGGCCAGGGCCGGCTGTGCCAAGGGAGGGGATGGGACAAAGGAGGAAACAGGAGGGGAACAGGGAAGTGAGACCAGCAGCAGAGCAGCCTCTGGGTCTTCTGGTGATTTTCACGTCATTCAGCCTGGGCACACGGCCTCAACTTCTTCTGGCCCCCATTGAAAACACACATGGGCTCCTTGGGAGGGTGACACATTAACCCAGTAACACCAATCCGCTGGGCAGATGTTCTAGCTGCCGCCTGACAGAGGAGAAACCAAGGAGAGGGGAGCACAGAACACATCAGTGGTGAAGAAGAGCACAGGAGGGGTTGGGAGAGGGGAGCACATGTCTGTGGCAGTGCCAGATAAAAGGGGTGAACCCCTACCTAGGAGGACTTTTTTTTTTTTTCACTGCATAATTAGGCTCCAAGAGGGCAGGTGGGGTGAATAGGGTCCCTTGGTGAGATCATTTCCCTGGTGTGATGGCCCCACAGCACCTGCCTGGGCCACTGTGTCTCTGTGGGATCATTGGACAATTTCCTGATGGGACAGCCTCTAGCGTCTGTCTTCAGGTAAAGATGAAACTCAGCTGCGTGTAACAGAGAAGCAAAATAAGGGCTTACATCAGAGAAAGCGGGGTGCCTGGGTGGCTCAGTGGGTTAAAGCCTCTGCCTTCAGCTCAGGTCATGATCCCAGGGTCCTGGAATGGAGCCCCACATCGAGCTCTCTGCTCAGCAGGGAGCCTGCTTCCCCCGCTTCCTCTCTCTGCCTGCCTCTCTGCCTACTTGTGATCTCTGTCTGTCAAATAAATAAATAAAATCTTTAAAAAAAAATCAGAGAAAGCTTTATTTTCCTCTCCTGTAAATGAACGGTGGAGGCAGACAAACCCGAGCATTTAAAAAAGCAGACTTAGGGCGCCTGGGTGGCTCAGTGGGTTAAGCCGCTGCCTTCGGCTCAGATCATGATCTCAGGGTCCTGGGATCGAGGCCCGCATCGGGCTCTCTGCTCAGCAGGGAGCCTGCTTCCCTCTCTCTCTCTCTCTGCCTGCCTCTCCATCTACTTGTGATCTCTCTCTGTCAAATAAATAAATAAAATCTTTAAAAAAAAATAAAAATAAAAAAGCAGACTTAAAGGAAGAAATACCCGGGTTCCCCTCATCTTCCTGACTCTACGTCCAGGCATTTTTCCCCAGCACACAGCTCGTTCTGCACCCCATGTGGGTTTCTTTCCTTCCCTGTCTCACATCCCCATGACCCCACTAGCCTCCTGGGCTCCCCTTCCAAATCCTTGTTTTAGGGTTTGCATCTATGGGGACCCTAACCAAGAAGGGTCCAAGAAGCTAACATTTTTGAGCCCTTACTGCATGTGAGGCATTGTCTCATTTTTTCCTCAATCCTGGGTGATGGGATCCAATTATTAAGTCCTAGTTTAGGGATGGAGCCATTAGCTTGCCCTGGGTCACTCACTGCTGGAGCCAAGACTCAAATCAGGCTGATCATTTTGTGGGTGATCATTTCCTTGGGATGGGTTCCTCAGCCAGAACCCTGGGTCAGAGGGTGCACATCTTCAGGCTTTTTTTTTTTTTAATTCAGAAAGGATTAATTTTTTTTTTTTTAATAGATGGGGAGAGAGAGAGAGGCCAGGGGAGGGGCAGAGGGAGAGAGAGAAAACCTTAAGCAGGCTCTGCGCACATCAGGGAGCCCCACATGGGGCTCGATCTCACAACCCCAAGATCATGACCTGAGTGGGAATCAAGAGTTGGTCGCTTCGCTGATTCAGCCGCCCAGGCGCCTCAGAAAGCATTAACAAGCCGGTCAGCCTTATGCTAACAGATCGGCTGCAGCTGTCTGTGAGTTGAACTGAAAAGGGATGGAGCCAAGTAAATGAGTTCCTGACCCAGCAGAATAGTCCATTTCCTGCCTCCCCCTCAGCTTTCCTGGAGGGGCAGCTCTTGCCCAGCTCCCCACCCCCCCGGAGCCAGCGGGCGGAGGTGCGAGGGTGGGCAGACAGGAAGGAGAGGGAAGGATCAAGGAGGAAGGGCACCTGGGTGGCCACCATGTGGCAGAGGGCCTGGGGAGGGAATCTTTGATGCACAGCTCTTCTAGCACATTCCTTTTCTTAACAGAACTGCTGGTGGGGTTGGGTGGGGGGGGGAAGGCTGTGCCCCAGCTGCCTATCTCTCCTCTTTAGATGTCTGAAGAGCCAACCAGCCACTCCCCAACCCAGGCGTGCCAAATGCCTGAGGGTGGCAGGCAGACAGGCCACTGGAAAGAGGCACGAGAATCCTTCCCTCCCCAGCATGTGAACATGCTTCAGATGTCCTCGCTGAGCTCCAGTTGAGGGCTGTGCCTTCCCGGCCCCCTTTCTAATAAAACTCTCCTACCAGGCTTTATAGTAACCCAAACACGTTCACATCAGGGAACTCCTTTGATCCTTCCAGAACCTTAAAATGGGCTGTGCCGGGGAATCATTATCCCCATTTCACAGATGGGGAAGCTGAGGCTCTGATTAAAATGATGGTTCCAAGGAACACGCTATAGCTCCAGACCTATGTAGCCTTGTCGACAAATTGTCATGCCATCATAGTGATGACAATGACAATGTCCATTCACCTTTCTTACAGACAGGCGCCGTGAGGCTCTTTGTCTTATGGAAGTGGTCTTCCAGGCTTCATTGAACCGTCTCAGGTGGATAGTTAACAGCAGAGTTGGGATTTGAACCTGAGCTGTCCGACTCCAGAGCCAGGGCTTCTCAGAGTGTGGTCCCCAGACGAGGATCTTATAAGAAATGCACATTCTCAGGCCCTGCCTCCGACCTACTGAGCTCTGGGTGGGAGGCTGGGAAGCCTCTGGTTTAACGAGGCCTCCAGGTAATTCTGATGCACTCTCCCATTTGAGAACTGCCATCCTAATACGTTCTTTTAACTCAGTGCATTTCAATCCTGGCTGCACAGTTGAATCACTGGGGAGCTTTAATTAATAAATACCAGTGCTGTGCAGGACTGGCATCTCTGGGGTGGGGCTCCAGCATCAGCATTCTTAGAAGCTCCACAAGCTGACCTGTCTGCCTTTGACACGCACTGCACCAGGAAGGTGAGCCCCAGAAAGTTCCACATTTTACCAGAAGGTTCTAGAGTGGAATGAGAGGGCATCTTGTTTCAGAAGATCCTGGAGGGCATGAGGGAAGACTTGGAGGAATCCAGGAAGGAGAGACTCTGGGGGCCCGGCCCCTCCTTCTTGACATGACTCCATGCCAGCCCAGGAAGCCCGCAGCCCTGGTGGGGCCACAACTGTTTGTCTTGGCTTTTGCCCAAGCAGGCAATTCTGTGTGGAGCTGCAGCTCTTTTTTTTCTGTGGTTTAACTGTTGGCCCAGTTTTTCCAGGGCTGATTAGATATTCCTCTTGGGTCCCCAGGATTCCCGAAAACAGCTGTTTCCCCTTAGAGCCGAAGCAAGGTGCAAGGCAGGGTCTGTCCCACTCTGAGCCTCAGGTTCAAGGATGCATGAGGTTATCACTCAGGGTCCATCCAGGAGACAGAGAACACGACAGTCATTCTCCCAGAGAGAATCCAGTATGAAGAATTGTGGATTAGGTACTGAAGGATAGAAAAGACAGAGAGAGAATGCTGGAGGGTCCTGGGGTCCCAAGCACAGGAAGCAGTAAGTAGGGTTTCCTTAGGGCTGGAGGAACAAGACAAAGACAAGCTTGCAATTTTTCAAACTCAGACACTCTGAGGACCGTTTGCAGAGCTGGAAGACATTTGGGGAGGGGATGCCCGCTGGTGGTGCTGGTGTTCCTGAGGGGAAACCATGAGCCTGGTCCTAAAACCTGGGCAAAAACCAAACTGGAATTAATTGCTCCTCTTGGAATGAACTGCTGGCCGTCAGATGGAAAAAGCTTTGCTCGGGTCCAGGGAGGTGGGGAGCAGCTGGGTGTCTGGTTGCCTGACTTCTCTCTGTCCTTGTGGACCCTCCCTCCTCACCTCAGCTTCACTCTTATCTCTCAGTTTACTTCTTTCCAGAACCAATCCCAAAGGTGGCTGATTCAATCAATGAACCTTTACTGAACACCTAGTATGGCCCCCGGCTCTGGGGACTGGGTATCTGAGAAACGGAAATACAGTAATAGCACCCACATTCACCGAGTGCTTACCTGCCTTACCCTGCTCTAAGCATCTCTCACGCAGTCACTCGTTTACGATTACGCTCATTTTACAGATGGGGACACTGAGGCACAGAGCCATTTGGTAACTGACAGAAGGTGATTAATGAGCTAGCAAGTGGCAGAGCCAGTGTGACTCCACTGCCCACGTTCTTCAGCAAGTTACCTCATCACCTCAAGTCCTAGAGAGCTGGACCTGGGAACAGCTGACCGCCCCACAGCTAGAGAAAGCCATGTGGGGCAGGCCTCCCAGAACTGGTAACTCATGTCATCCATTCAGTCAAATAAGTCTTTAGACTGGTGTGCAATGGTGAGCAAAAACAGACATTCTACCTGCTCTTGGGAAGCTTCTAGTGGACACACAGATATTAATCTAATCATCACACCCAAAAAAGTTAGCTCCAATACATAATTCCCTTGGCTGTGAAAGCTGCAATCACAGAGGTTTGTTATAAATGTGGAAATGAGAAGGCTACTCCCTGGGGCACTTGGGTGGCTCAGCCTGGGGCCCTAACAGCCCTCCTCCCCCACCCCACACATCTGTCTTCTGCTCAGGTCATGATCCCAGGGTCCTGGGATTGAGTCCCGTGTCCGGCTCCCTGCTCAGTGGGGAGTCTGCTTGTCCCTCTCCCTCTGCTCTGCTCATGCTCTCTCTCTCTCTCTCTCTGGCGAATAGATAAATAAAATCTTTAAAAAGAAGAAGAAGAAGTAGAAGAAGAAGGCTGCTTCCTGGAGAATGTGATGGTTGGGCTGGAACAGAAAAAATGAGTGGGAGTTAATCAGATGAAGAACAGAAAGAAGAGAATTCCAGGCAGAGGGAATAGCATGTGAAAAGGCTCTGAGATGGGTGGGCATATGAGTACGAGGACTGTCAGTCCTGCCCCTGAACTCTGACCAGCGCTCCCAGGCATGAAGCCCACCTGTTGGAACCCCCACCACTCCAGTTGGGAGCCCTATGGCCAATCCATCCTGGATCATGCTGGAGGCTGGGTCCCCCCTAGTAGTGTGGGTATGAGCTTCCCTCAGCTTCGGGTAACAGGCTGGCCTCAGAGGCCTCTGGAGGGAGGCCTGAGAAAGCTCCAAAGCTGGAAGATGGTCAAGGGACCAAGAGAGACAGTCCTGTTGGATAGGGAGTGGGGCAAGACCCTGCTGAGTCTTTGAAGAATGAGTGAATGGAGGCACTGTGTAAATGACCTTTGTAAAAAGAAGCATCAGGCCCCCGTGAAGGCCCCCTCCAACAGTCCCCAGAGCCTCCACTGGGAGTCTTGGAGCACTCGGCTCACACCAATTAACTCCCACTCCTTGACTGGGTGGGGAGGCAATGATTAAGCCCATTTTACAGGCAGGAAAAGGGAAAGGCAAGGCTAGCGAGGAAAGCTGGGGTTTGGGGCCACTTCTCAGCCTAACCCTTTCGGGAGGCAGTTGGGCCTTTGGAGAGTGAGATTCTGGGAAGCCATGCAAAGTTTTCATGCAGGATCCAGAGGCTTGGGGACGAGCGGGCAAGATCTTAGCCTCCTTATGCGTCAGAAAGGGGGGACAGACAGACTAGAGGAGAGGGAGGCACCACTTCCTGTCCTCAGCTCCCTCTCTCTGCCCTGTTTACAGAAAACAAAGTGCCTTTGGCTGACTCTAGACTGGGTGCCCTGAAGCAATTAGAGCAAGCACGTCAGTGTTCCTCCTCCCCCTCCTTTCATCAGACAGAGCGGCTGTCAGCCCAAGGTGGGGAGGGTGCATGCTGGCATCTGCTGGGATCTGAGGGCCCCAACAGCCCTCCTCCCTCACCCCAGACAGCACTGAAAGTTGCCCAAAGCCATCCAAGTTTCCAGGGGCCCAGCCTCATTGAGACTAATTGAAGGCTGTGTCATCCTCATCGCTGGGAATATCTGGTGAGAAGGCACATCATTGAATGGGCCCCTCTGGTTCCCAGTGGGAACGCGAGCCCCTCCCTTCCTGACTCCCCTTGCCAGCCCGAGGTAGGCCTTTCAGCAGAACCACTGGACCAGCAGAACCACTGGACCTTTCAGCAGAACCACTGGACCAGCAGAACCAGAGGCACTGAACAAAGATGATCTGAGTTCTCTGAGCCTCCCTTCAGGGCAAGGGTGAGGGCGTGCGCACAGATCCCTGTTGTGCCTTGTTGGGTTGTGGGGTTCATCTGCCACCCAGACGAGGCCTTGGGGCTGTTGGAGGACAGGGGAACCACCCCGAGGGCTTGACAGGGGCCAGGACCCAGGGACTGGGGCAGAGACTCAGTTGCTGACAGAGGGGCAGCCCCTCGTTGATTTGTGGGCATCCAGAGAACACCTGACACCATCTTTCCTCCCAGCCTGCCATGATGCTTGAGTGGCAGAGGGGGGTTCTTTCTCTCTCCCACCTGCCTCGAGTCAGTGTGGTGGAGCAGGCTTGCATAGTCTTTCGAGAGAGTCCATTGTTAAATATTCAGGAATTCTGTGAGCTGATGGTGAAGCACAACCAGCTTCACCGAAGATTAAATTACATAGACTGGTGTTTCTCAACCTTTTGCTCATTATTGCCTATTAAACAGCCTTTTCAGACATTTTCCCCCTAATTTCTATCAATCTCCCCATAAAAAATCTAATGTCACAGACGTGCTGTATGTTTGTTTATGCACTGAATGTGTATCTGTACCTTATACATAAGAAGAGTAAAATTGTTCTTGTACCTCACCAAAGGAACACCTCTGTTGAAAATGCAGGACACAAACTCACAAGTTAATAAATTATATGTATATATATGTATATATATAGATACACACATATAATTAAATATGTATAAATTCAATGTATATATTTAAGATTTTATTTATTTATTTGACAGAAAGAGAGAGAGCACAAGCAGGGGGGTGGGGCAGAGGGAGAAGGAGAAGCAGACTCCCCACTGATCAGGGAGCCCAATGAGGGGCTTGATTCCAGGACCCTAGGATCATGACCTGAGCTGAAGGCAGAGGCTTAACCGATTGAGCCACCCAGCCATGCCCAGCTCCCCGTCTTTCAACCAGGAAGGAGGCCCCCAGAGCCCAGGCTGGAGTGAAACTGTATGAGCGAATGTGCCTAACACGGAGTCAGTCCTAGTGGCCGGAGTTGCCCACCCCCTCCCCCCACCTCATACATTTGAAGTCCTAACCCCTAGTAGCTTAGCATGTGATTATATTTGGGAAGAGGGTTCTTAAAGAGGTAATTAAGTTAAAATGAGGCCATTAAGGTGGGCCTTAATCCAATATAACCGGTATCCTCAAGAACAGAGAAGGTTAGGATGCACAGAGAGACGCGGGGGTGCTGGAGGGGCAGGAATACACGGAGGGTCAACCACAAGGAGGAGCAGCAAGACAGCCGCTGTCTGTCTGCAAGCCAAGGAGAGGCCTCCAGAGAAATCAAGCCTTCTGGCAACCTTGATCTTGGCCTTCCAGCCTCCAGAACCGTGAGAAAGCCAACTTGCTTATTTGTTTTATTTATTTATTTGGGAAATAAGTTATAGATATAATTTATATCTATATTTTATAGATATTATATTATATGTATAATATACAATACAAATTTAATATAATATATAATATAATATAAATTATGTAAAAATCATTTTGTTTGTTTTTTTTAATGTATCTATTTGAAAGAGAGTGAGGCAAAAGCCAAGGAGAGACAGCCTTAAGCAGACTCCACAGGGAGCACAGAGCCCGACGTGGGGCTCGATCTCATGACACTGTGGTCAGGACCTGAGCCAGAATGAAGAATTATACATACACTTGACCACCTGCGCCACCCAGGCGCCCCAAAAGTAAGTCTGTTTAAACCACAGTCTGGCGTTTCGTTGTGGCTGCTATAGAACAGTCTTTAAGAGGCACTGATTCTTTCTGCCATTAACTTGCAGCAGCCGTGTTTTCTGCGTGGGAAGTCTTGTTCCTCTGCTTATAAACAAATGGACTTGTGATCCAGGCAGATGTATCTTCCCCGGGTCTTCAGAGGGCAAGCTCAATGCCAAGCAGAGAGTGTGCTTACCTCTGTCCCCACTGCCCACCTTGCCCACCTACCAGCAAGGGCGAGGGAACCACCAAGATGCTATTCAGACTTTAGGTCAGGAAATCAAAGCAGTGAATCCCTTGAGCACTTTTCCAAAAATAATGATTCTAGAGAGCAGAGAATGAGTGCAGCTCAGGTAGTGAGGGAAAGCACTATTTCATGAAACTTGTGTTTGGTTTTGCACATTTGTAAAGAGACAAATGAAGTCACTACAAATTATTCTAAGTGCTGGGAATTACGCCTGGGTGCCTGTGTCCTTTGGGTTCCGTTGTGGTGGTAAATGCATTTCTTGCTGTGAGTTACAATCAATAAAGTCTGAAAAAACCCTGACCTACCAGTGTTCTTCAGTTTTTTCTCTGAGCAAGTTGATGGTTGAAAAGCCAGTATAATGTCCAGGGGCACCTTGAGATGGGGTGGAGTTGGGGCCTGGGTCCTCAGCTGAGGGAGGGCCTGAATGGGCAGAGTCACTTTGTCCTGGCCAATAGCCACAGAACCCTGGCCTTGGGCTCTCTTGGGTTCTTTCCTCTCTGTGTTCTGGAACAAGGGAAGTGACTGTCCTGGCCTCAGTTTCCCGATCTTATAAAAACCTACTTACAAGTGTGTTATGAAGATTACCAGAAACCGAAGAACGTGAAAGTACACACCCATTGAGGTAAGAGGCAGTTTTGTTGTTTTCTCATTCCCTTCAGGTCTGTCTGCTCTGAGTAGGCAAATTGTTTCTTTTTCTACTATCTCAGCAGAAGGGAATGCAAGTGCCCCTCACTCCTCGGGAATCCCTGGCTGGGGGTAGGCCAGGCCCTCAGGGGGTATCCAGAAAGTTATTTCAGAGGCTAAATCTCCAGGGGAGACTCTCTTAAGGATTTTATGCAGATAAAGCCAAATTCTGGTAAACTCTCAAAGCAGTTTCCAAAGGTGAGTCAATGTCCCCAGGGGCCAGGAGGAGTAGCCTCCCACCCTAGGAAACATAGGGGTCTGGCCCTCCCCATCTGGCTGCATTCCCAGAAACATTGCCTGCAAGTCCTGAGTCACTGCAAGAGGCCATCCTGGGCTCTCAGGGGTGCAGGGCTGGGACAGAAGCCCCCCGGACCCTGGCGGTCCCATGAACCCAAGGGCCAGGCCCTTTCTCTACGCTGCATACATCTCTTCTCTGCACCAACACCTCTCTGAAAGCCATGTTGGCAAACCCACTTCCAAGCAGAGAACTTGGACATGAGTGGAATATCTGGAATTCCTGGAGGATTTGTAGCCCAGCAGCTGGGACAAGTATGGGTGGCTGACCCCAACCCTACCCCAGCGCTGAACTGGCCTCCAGCTCTGGCACTGGTCTCCCTTCTCTGGCCCCAGAGCCAAATCTAGGTGACCATCCTGGCCTGCATCCACTGGGGGAGAGCAGACAGTACTGGACCCAGGGTCCGGAGCTAAAGATCTGCCTTGTGCTCTCTGCACAACCCGGAGGGAGGGGGCGGTCCACCTCACGTCTGCAGACCTCAGTTTTCTCATCTGTAAAACAGGCAGGCTAATCAGAGATGGGCTACTGCTTGATTTTCTGTAAGAGTCAGATCTTGAACTGTTCTTTCTACAATTCTAGGAAATGAACCAGAGGAGCTGAAACCAGTTTCCAGGCTGGTTTCCTCTCTGAACAGAGGAATGGACACCTGTGTACCTGTGGAGAGAGCCGGGGCTTCTGAGCTGTCAGACCAGCCTCCGGGGTTTGGAATCTTTGGTGGGACCTGGGGCAGGCATCTTCTGTGCAGCCCACAGCAGCAGGGTGTGGACTCTGGACGGCACAGGGTGTACTCAAGTCTGGGGCGGGGCGGAGAGAGTGGTAATTCCCCGCGCAGCTGCTTTCCTCGCCAGAGTGGGGGAAATGGGGAACTTCTCTCTGGCAGTCCTCACCAGTCGTTCTCTCTTCTCCTCCTGTCTCAGTGCCGGGACCCTCTGCCTTATTTTGGAGATGTCCGTTGCCCAGGGCTGATCAGAGGGACCCCCTAAACCACACCCACTCAGATCTGCCCCCAGATCGCTGCTGTCACCTACCACTTCCCCTCCTCCAGACACCTGCCCAGCTGTCCTTTGTGAGTCGGGAGAGACCGACACCTCTTCAGCCCCTCTGGCTTGGACTTTCACTTGGTGAAATTAATTCTCAAAAAAGTGGCCCTCAAATGTTCTTCCTCCTCTGTGAAACCTGCTCCGACCACTATCCGTGGTTCCCATGCCTCTCCCCACTTCCTCCACACCAGACATTCAATGACTTAATCGCTTGTCCACTCAATGTGTACTGAGCACGGCCTACTTATCCTGTGATCTGGGGAGCTCTGGGATAAGGAGAGCAGAACCAGACCCAGCTCCCCCTCGGTGGGAATTTAGGGTCCACCGGGTAGGGCCAGGGCTCTTCTTACATATCCCTTCCTCCTTGCCCCCCCTCCCCCAAACCCCACCCCCAGCCTCCACTCCCTCCCAGACCAGCACCCTGTCTCACACATCGTTGCAGCTCAGCGCCCAGCAAGTGCCCACCATCTAGCGGGCCCTCAGTGTGCTGCACATTACATCCGAGCGCCCTGAAGGGAGATTGGTTCCTGCCTGAAGTTGGTCCTCACTCTGTTATTTAGGGATAACAGAGGATAGGGAAAGTAATTAAGGCTAGACACTGGGTTAAATCATATGTTGCTGCTGCCTACAGGGTACACTTGGGCCATAGCTCTCAAAATTATAAATGCATTCACTTTTGGACCCAGCAGTTCTGCTGCTCTGAGTTTATTGGACAGATGGATGCTCACACATGGGAAAGGATACATGTACAGTGTCCATCTCTGTAGTATTGTTTGCAACAGATCAGCAACAACTTAATTGTTTGTCTCTGGGGCCCTGGTATACATTATGCTATGCCCACATGGAGCAGAATCCTATGCAGGGTGGGGGGAGAAAAGGATAAGGAAGCTCTCCTTCTTTTTTAAATTTTTTTAAAAGATCTTTTATTTTTTTTATTTGAGAGAGAGAATGAGAGAG
The DNA here is from genome assembly GCF_902655055.1 of Lutra lutra. NCBI lineage: Eukaryota > Metazoa > Chordata > Mammalia > Carnivora > Mustelidae > Lutra > Lutra lutra. The sequence continues at coordinate 68,785,084 of NC_062283.1, read as the reverse complement.
GGAGAGAGCGCACAAGCAGGGGGAGCAGCAGGCAGAGGGAGAAGCAGACCCCCCTGCTGAGCTGGGAGCCCAATGCGGGACTCGATCCTGAAACTCTAGGATCGTGACCTGAGCTGAAGGCAGTTGCCCACCTAACTGAGCCACCCAGGCACCCCTATTTTATTTTTAAGTAAGCTCCGCACCTAATGTGGGGCTAGAACTCAGAGCCCTGAGATCTAGAGTCACGGGCTCTAGTCGTAGTGCACTGTACAGACTGAGATGGCCAGGCGCTCTGAAGAAGTTCTCTTTGAATATAAATAGGAAGACCTCTGAGACATCCTGTTGCACTGAAAAGGAAGTTGAGAAAGAGTGTAGTCATTCGTTTAGTGTAAAAGCTGGAGTGATGGGGAAGGCATGCATTTAAATATACACATATTTGTTTTGATATACGCAGAAGGGTCCTCAGGGAGGAGTCACAGGAAATAGGCAACAGTGAGCACCATGGGAGGGAAAATTGGCAAGTGGGGAACAAGGTGGGAAGAGACCTTTCCACTGACTACCCTTTGAATTTTTTTTTTTTAAGATTTCATTTTTATGTATTTGAGAGAGAGAGTGAGCATATGGGTAGGGGGAGCCGCAGAGGGAAAGGGAGAAGCAGACTCCCTGCTGAGCAGAGGGGGCTCCATGCCAGGGCTCTGGGATCATGACTGGAGCTGAAGGCAGACTCTTGACCAACTGAGCCACCCAGGTGTCCCTTTATTTACTTATTTTAGAGAGAAAGAGAGAGAGAGAGAGAGAAAAGACATGCGTACTAGTATGGGGAGGGGCAGAGGGGGAGGGAGAGGGAGAGAATTTCAAGCAGGCTCTGTGCTGAGAGCCCCATGTGGGGCTCAATCTCACAATCCTGAGATCATGACCTGAGCCGAAACCAGGAGTTGATCAATCAACAGACTGAGCCACCCAGATGCCCCAGGCTTTGAATCTTGAATATCATACTAGGTAATATGTGACCTGTTAAAAATTAAAATAAAATAAAATTAATTTTGAAGACTATGAGGCAACTCATAGTTGGAAAAATGTTTATAGGATAGGTGGGAAAAAAGCTAAAAAATAAAACCCAACAACAATGAAACAAAACCCTGTATTCAGTAGGATTATAAATGTGTAAAATAAATGCATGTTAAAATTTCTATCTGTGGAAGGAACAGTCTGGGTAATTTTTATTTTCTTCCTTTTTTGTAATTTTCCCCACAAATTTCTATTGTAAACACACATTGCTTTTATTATTAGAAAAAAATTATGACCAAAGAAAAAATATATATAGTAAGAGAAATGTATAGTATAATCTCAATCAGGAAAACAAGGTTGAAAAAGACTGGAAGGAAATATGCAAAATGTTCACAGTGGTTGCCATGATATACTAGGTAATTTTTAAAACATGTTATTTTGTATTATTTTCAGGACAGACAGAAGGAGTGAAGGAAAGGAGGGAGGGAGGGAGGAAAGAAGGGAGGAAGGGACTTCGTGGAAGGGAGTTCTTCAAAATAACAGTTGTGTTAGGGTAGTAAAGATTATGAGTCATTTTTGTTGTTTTGTTCAGTTTTCCAAACCTTTCATTATGTGGTTTTGTTGTTATTTTAGCAGGAATGGAACCCTCACTGCTGTAGAGTGGGATTCCCCTCCCCAAAGTCCTGCTGATTTGTGTTGAGCTGGAGCTCCCTAATGGTACGTTATTCATTCCAAGGGGTTGCTCTGGATGGCAGGAGACGGCTACCGAAGACATGCTGCTGGGGAGAGAGAGGGCAAAAATCAGAGCACCTCAGGTCCCTTCACACATCGTAGTTGGCAAACATTTAGGGAACCCTGACTGTTAGACTTGGTGCTGAGAGTATAGGATTCCAACACCCAGTCCCTGCCCTGCCTGGGCTCTAGACTCCAATAGCATCCACAATGTTTCAGGCAGAGATAGAACAGGGGTCCTTAAGAAGGAGCTCGTCTGAGCAGAGGCCTGGCAAGATCAGGCCTTGTAGGCAGTGACAGACTTTGACAGTGGAAAAAATTAGGCCTGTCTCCGGGGGTTGGACCCTCCCTGGCCCTAAACTGCCTTGCCATAGTGAGCACCTGTCCCCTCAGACTCGTGGTGGAAGGACGCGGCTAGTGATTATAAAGCAAACTGCCTAGCAAAGATTGTGGTCCTCCAAACTTGAAAGACCTGGGTTCTGATTCTGGCTCTGCCATTAACCAGCTATGGGATCTTGGGCAAGTAATTCCACCTTTATGAGCCTCAGTCTCCCTATCTGCAAAATGGGGAGAATCATAATAATAATGAACAGTCTTTGCCCTGACTACCTCCCGGAGTTCTTGTGAGGGTCGGTTGACATGATGTACATAAAAGCACCTTCTTTTAAAAGTATGAAGGATGTCCGCTGATGAACGGACCCAAAATGGGGCTTACCAATACAAGGGAATACTATTCAATCTTAGAAAGGAACGAAGTACTGATACCTGAAAACATGGATGAACTCCAAAAATGTAATGCTCTGGGTGCCTGGGTGGCTCAGTCAGTGGAGTGTCTGACTCTTGGTTTCTGCTCAGGTCATGGTCTAGGTGTGCTGGTGGGGTGGGGGGGGTGGTCTGTGCTCAGCAGGGAGTCTGCTTGAAGAGTCTCTCCTTCACCTCCCTCAGCTCGTGCCATTGGAGCATACTCTCAAATAAATAAATCTTCAAAAAAACCCAACACACACGATGCTCAGTGAAAGAAGCCAGACACTAAAGGCCACATGTTATATAATCCCATTTACAGGAAATACCCACAGCAGGCAAATATATGGAGAAAGAAAGATTAGTGGTTGCCAGTGGCTGGGGGAGGGAGAAGTGGAAAGTGCCTGCTTAATGGGGATGGGGTTTCCTTTTGAGCTGCTGAAAATGTTCAGGAACTAGGCAGAAGTGATGGCTGTACAACACCATGAATGTACTAAATGCCACCAGATTGTTCACTCTGAGTGCTTCACCAGATGGTAAATTTTACATTACATTTATTTTACCACAGTTTCTTTTTTTATATAATTTTTTTTATTTTTAAACAAATGTATAATGTATTATTAGCCCCAGGGTTACCACAGTTTCTTAAAACTTAAAAACGGTATCAGTGGTGATTCAAATCTGAATTTATTGTAGTTACTATTTCCATAATTAGTAATCAAACAGATTTGATGTCCAGAATTACAGAGTTTTGCATCTGACCCAGGGCAGAGCGAGAAATGACTAGAAAAAACAAGAAGAAAAACAAGGAAATCCCCTTCAAGTTGTGCAGAGCCCCAGGGACACGCACCCTTCAGTCCAGGAGCAGTGTAACCAGAGGGGAAATCCAGAATGCCAAGGCCAGGGAAACACAATGATCTGGAAACTTCAAAATCCATCTGCGTGGGCTCACCCCCTTCATTTGGTGGCTGTGCAAGCCCTTGAGGAAGATTCCATCCCCGACCTCCTGCACCCCAAACTGTTTCCCAGCCTGACTGGAGGAGTGCAGTTTGGTTCCTGCCCTGAGGGGCTAAGGGCAGCTTCTGCAACATAAAGGGGCCCAAACCCAGCTTAGTACCCCAGTGACCCCAGACCCATAGGCTTTAAAGCCTGAGAGACTGACTAACGCGGACTTCTTGATGACAATGATGTGATATTTTGATAATGTCAAAAGTTGTGAGTTGTAACAAGAACAATAATTCCCTGACAGGACTCTCAGGAGTTCAAAGAAGATGTGCAGACACTCAGATGTGTGTCTTTCTTCCTTCCTTCCTTCCCTTCTTTCCTTTTTTTTCTGTCACTGATTTAATCTGCCTCAGGAGCCCCACCTCAGGGAGTGGGAGTCAGCAAGGGTGGGGGCAGCTTGCCACTTCAGCATCTTGGTCTTTTCCCATTTAAACTGCCCCTAGCAGGTAAATATTCAGTCACCTCATTAACAGCAGCCCTCCTGCCTGCCCCTCCACCCCCTCGCCCCGTGCCACCTTGGGGAAGGGTCAGTCTGCACTCAGGAAACTTGCTGCTTCCCCTGCCCCTTTCCTTCTCCTCCCCTCAATGCACCAGGGCACAAGGCGCAGACACACATTCCCTTCCAGTGGTTTCTAAGCTTCCCTGACAAGAAGCAGTGACTTGGGCACTGGTTTAAAATTCCCATTCTGGACACCTGGGAGGCTCAGTCGGTTAAGCATCTGCCTTCAGCTCGGGTCATGATTTCAGGGTCCTGGGATTGAGTCCCGCTTCAGGCTCCCTGCTCAGCTGGGAGTCTGCTTCTCCCTCTCCCTCTGCCCCTCTCCTTGCTCATGCTCTATCTCTCTCTCTCTCTCTCTCAAAATAATGAATGAATGAATGGATAGATAAATATATAAATGAACAAATAAACAAATAGCATTTAAAAAATAAATAAAAATGAAATGCCCATTCTGAGGCTCCTAGCCTGGAGAGTCCAATCAAGTCAACTGGAGGGGCTAGGCACCCAGGAATGCGAGTTTCCTTCTCTCCCAAGGAAGTTAGGGAACTACTGCTCTGGGCCTTACACTGAGTTCTGTCTAGCCTGGCTTATAGTAAGCCTCATGATCGAGTCCTCCAGGCTGAAACATTTACCAAATCATTTTCTTCTCCCAAACCCGGCTTTCAAGATTATCGTCTTGAGAGGAACCCCCAGCCCCACTGAAAAAGGGAGCTTGTTAGTTGAAGGAAAGTGATGACTTTGTTGTATAAACTGCTATCAGCTCCTCTTGCCATTCCAAAAACCCGTGGATTCTGACCTGGAGAGCCCCAGAGGTCAACATGATGTGCTTTCAAAACTAGTTTTTTTTTTTTCAATTCTCATTCACGAACCATAACAATAGCTAACATTGAGAACTTACTATGGACAAAGCATTGTGTTACAGGCACTCGTGGATTACCTTTTTTATCTTCACAGCAGCCTTACACTAGGACTCTCCTCGGTTTACAGATCAGGAAACTGAGGCCTGGAGAGGTTAAACAACGGTCGTTGTAAGGGTTCTTTTAATGACTAAGATATCCCTCCCTTACTTGAGTTTGAGGCCTCTTGGAAGGCCTTAATCACTTCCTCCAGCCTCTGTATTTCATAGGTGTGGACACCCGGGCTTGGAGAGGGAGTGACTTGTCCCAGGACACACAGCTGATAGGCGGCAGGGCTGGGAGTAGACCCCAGGGGTCCTCCCTGCCACTCAGGGCTGGCATCTGGCGTGTGATGTTGGGCATTCAGTATCTGCTGCTGACCAGACCTGTGGCCAGACTGCCCAAGGACAGCGAGTCTTCTGGGGACTGAGACCTGCCCTGTGGTTTCATAATTTCACTGAGTTCTTAAAATGGGAGGGGCACACCCAAAAGCCTTGCTTCAATGTTGTGGCACCATAGGTTTCTTTTTTTTTCTTTTTTCTTTTTTTTTTTTTTTTAAGATTTTATTTATTATTTGACAGAGAGAGACACAGTGAGAGAGGGAACACAAGCAGGGGGAGTGGGAGAGGGAGAAGCAGGCTTTTCACTGAGCAGGGAGCCCAATGCGGGGCTGATCCGAGCACCCCAGGATCATGAACTGAACAGAAGGCAGATGCCCAGCGAAGGAGCCACCCAGGCACCCTGCACGGTATATTTCTATTCACTGATTCTACTATGCATGGGATTTGGTTAGGACTCCAGACCGTTTGCAGTCTCATTGTTTTGCAGATTTTTAGGAGTCAGAAAAAGAGTGACGGTAGCTTTCACTGTTGCAAGGTGCAAAGCCCTGAAGCAGGAAACTCCTTAGAGGGGGTGAGTAATGGAGTGAGAAGCCTTTTGACCTCTGGTCACAGAATCTTTGTCCCAGCTCATCTCACACCCAAGGGGCAGGGAACTCCAGCTACAAGGCGGAGGAAGAAAGGAAGAACACGTTTAGTGAGCAGTTGCGATGAGCCAGACCCTGTGTTAAGTACTTAACAGAGTTCTTTCATTTAATTCCCACCTTCCCCCTGCAAGGCTGGTACTATTATCCCCATTTTACAGATGATGAAATCAAGGGTTACAGAGGAGGAGGGTAATTTGTCTGAAGTCTCACAGGTTTCAGATGAGCTGACCTGGAATTTGAGCAAAGTGTGCAGGATCCCAGAGACTCTGTATGTAGGAGACCACAGAGCCTTCAAGGGGAAATGCCACCTGCAGGCTTTACCGAAGCTGGCAGGTCCCATTATTTGCTCCTAGACATGGCTCCTCTTCCTCCTCCCTCGTTCCTGATCCTTTCTTGGCAGTTCCTTTTTTTTTTTTAAGATTTTATTTATTTATTTGACAGACAGAGATCACAAGTAGGCAGAGAGGCAGGCAGAGAGAGAGAGGTGGAAGCAGGCTCCCTGCTGAGCAGAGAGCCACGCAGGGAGCCTGATGCAGGGCTCAATCCCAGTACCGGAGCTGAAGGCAGACCCTTAATGACTAAGCCACCCAGGAGTCCCTGTTTATTTTTCTTTATTCAAAAACCAACGAACAAAAAATGGTTTCAGTGACAAAAATAGGTGAAGAAATCACAAGAAGGGTTTCCATATGCCTACATACATGGTTTATCTACAGGAAAAAAAAAAAAACAAAACCTGTTATTGCTTTTCGTCAATATGATATATTGAAGGAATTCCCATCATTAAAGCTCCTGTGCATAACACTGAGCAGCCATCAACCACAGGACAAAAGTGTTGCTTTCCTGGTGGACCCCCCCCACACCCAGCAGTAACTTCCTAAGACTCCCCTGTGGGCCTCCTTCCGTAGGCTGCAGAGAGCAGAGTGGAGCGCTGTGGGCATTACTGTGTAAAAGACCGGTATCACAAGGGCAAATGCAGGCGAGAATCCAAAGTTGGCTTTAGAAACCCAAAACTGCCTGTGTCAACAAATGACACATCGGAGAGGCAGGGCAGGCTGGTGGAGGCGGCGTTGCTGAGGCCAGTGGAAAGGAAGCAGGTGGATGCTATCATCGACTCGAAGATCGCCACCCCATCACTCCGAGGTCATTGTGGGAGTGGGAGAGCTTTGGCAACCCGGGGACATCTGGGCTCGAAGTTCCTGATTCTGTGCTGCTCTGTCTGGAGCTCTCGCTTATGCCCAGTGTCAGCCTTCTGTTTCTGGCTAGAAGGAGTTAACAGCCTCGATGAGGGGGTGTTCTAGAGACGTCCTTTCCTGTATGCCCCAGCCACACCCCTTCTGGGGGACTTCTTCCCTGGAAACCCGCCCCCCAGGGTCCTAGCTGATGGCTCCAAGGCACACACCTGACCAAGGTCAGTTCTGCTGTCATAAGTTTCTGCTTTGTGGGGCCTTGCTTAGTAAAGAGGAGCTGTTCCAATCCACTCCGTTTTGAGAATTGGGAACTGGGAATTCCAGGAACGACCTCTGAACACTAACGGCACTTGAATTACAAAGGTTGTGATACAGCCAGGGCCTAGGAAGTAGGAAGAGGTAAAGAGCCGCTTCTGAATGGATGAGTAAGGAAAGCAAGCCTACGGCATTAGAAAAGAGTAAGTGTGCAGAGTGGTGGGAAAACGAAATGCCTGTGTAGGGCAGCTGCAGTTTCCATGAGGCCGTGAAAGGCAGCGGTTCCTGGTCTTGGACTCCCATGAGCCTGCAATTTCCTTTCATTAAAACCCCTTTTTCCTGAGACAAACTGAGTGGGTTTCTTCTTTCTTGAAACCAAAGAAGCTTGGTCTGCAGCAGAAGGAAGTAATTTACAATGTCTGAACTTCCTGACAGTTGGCAAAGGACACCTTTGGGTTAAGGCTCCCAAAGATCGCTCCAGCCAACACCTGGAACAGCTTTTAAGCAGGGTCTGAAAAGTAGTGACACGGTTTTCCCGTTATACTGCTGTGAATACCATCCCAAACGAGATGCGTAAAACAATTATTCATTTGGCTCCTAAACCCATAAACAAGACCAATTTGTTTCTGTTCCACCTGGCATCAGCTGGGCTGGCTCGCAGTCTGGGACCAGAACCACTGGAAAGCTCACCGGCTCACTCAGATGGTTGGAGATTGGTGCGGACTGTTGCATGGGGCTCAGATGTCTGCCACCACCCATACATGGCCTCTCCATGTGGGTTTACCCCTTCCTTATGGCACGGCATTAGGTTCCAAGAAGAAGCATTCCTCGAGGGCTGAGTGGAAGCTGTATCATCTTTTACGACCTTGTAAGTCACATAGCATCATGGACCCACTCAGATTCAAGAGGAGAGAGCATACAAGACAGGTGGAAGGTCAACATCAGGGACACCTGGGTGGCTCAGTCCATTAAGCGTCTGCCTTCAACTAGGGTCATGACCCCGGAGTCCTGGGATCGAGTCCCACATTGGGCTCCCTGCTCAGCAGGGGAGGTCTGATTCTTCCTCTCCTTCTGCTGTTCTCTCTCTCTCTGTCAAATAAATAAATAAAATCTTTAATTAAAAAAAAAAAACAAGGTCAACATTACATTGTAAGGAGAGCTTGTTGGATGGGATATGTTGTAGTGTCCACTTATGGAATAGTCTGCCAGATTATATAAGTGAGCTATAGACTTAGTAAGATAAAGCCCTCAACCCATAATCAAACAAATGCATATTAAATGCAGCAACAGATCAAAAGGCTCAACAAAACTGTTTCAGTGAGACAGAATTATTAAAAAACAGAAGCATAGAGCATAACAATGTGGGATGATTTATTATTTTTTTAAAGATTTTATTTTATTTGAGAGAGAGAGCACAAACGGGGGGTGGCGGTGGGAACAGGCAGAAGAAGAAGGGGAACCAGACTCCTTGCTCAGCAGGGAGCCCCATGTGGAACTTGATCCCAGAACTCTGAGATCATGACCTGAGCTACCCAGGCACTCCAGTGTGAGACCACTTAATGCAGATGCAAATAGCCTAGCAGACCTCAGTAACTCCTAGGAGTCTAAGACTAAGGAGTCTACATTAACACATTAGTGTTGACTAGGGAGTAGTGTTAATGTTGAATCTGAACCTTCTGTTAAGAAGTGAAGGATGGAGGGATGCCTGGGTGGCTCAGTCGGCTGAGCAGCTGCTTGTAGCTCTGGTCATGATCCCAGGAGCCTGGGATCGAGTCCCAGTATTGAGCTCCTTGCTCAATGGGGAGCCTGCTTTTCTCTCTCCCTCTGCAGCTCCCCCTGCTTGTGTTCTCTCTCTGTCAAATAAATAAATAAAATAATAAAATAAATAAAATCTTAAAAAAAAGAAAAGTGAAGGGTACGATGATATACTTTGGAATGAGTTCCATCAGAAATCATTAAAATAATGTTTTTATTTTTATTTTCATTTTCAAAATTTTTTTAAAGATTTTAAGTAATCTCTATGCCCAATGTGGGGCTTGAACTCACAGCCCTGAGATCAGGAGTCACATGCTCTACGAATTGAGCCAGCTAGGCACCCCTGTTTTGGTTTTAATTTTTAAAGATTTATTTATTTATTTTGAAAGGGGGGCCACATATGTGAGTAGGGAAAGGGGCAGAGGGAGAGAATCGCAGACTCCCCACTGACCATGGAGCCAGATGGGGCTTGAACTTACAACCCATGAGATCATGACCTGAGCTGAAATCAAGAGTCAGATGCTCAACTTGACTGTGCCACCCAGGTGCCCAGTTTGGTTTTTAAATAGTTGATAACTTCAGTAACACATTAACTTTCCCTCATCATGATATATAAATATTACTATAGTATCCTACAATTATTTTATGTTCTACCTTTCATTAAGCAACTTACCTTAGAATTCTCTTGGAGATATCATTCCATTATCTTCCAGTCTCCATTGCTGTTGAAGAGAAGTCTGCTGAAAATCTATTTTGGGTCCTTCGTAAGTTATCTGTCTTATTTCCCTGGCTGCATTTAAGATTTTTTTTTTCCTTCGGTGTACTGTATTTGCTCTTATATATATGTCCACCTGTGAAATTAAAAAAAAAAATTCTTCTTGGGGCACCTGGCTGCTTCAATTGGAAGAGCATGCAATGCTTGATCTCAGAGTCATGAGTTCAAGCCCCCAGTTGTGTGTAGAGATTACTAAAAAAAAATAAACTTAAAAAAAAAAAAAAAACTCAGGGCGCCTGGGTGGCTCAGTGGGTTAAGCCTCTGCCTTTGGTTCAGGTCATGATCTCAGGGTCCTGGGATCGAGGTCCACATCAGGCTCTCTGCTCAGCAGGGAGCCTGCTTCCCCCTCTCTCTCTGCCTACTTGTGAGCTCTCTCTCTCTCTCTCTCTGTCAAATAAATAAATAAAATCTTTTAAAAATATTAAAAAAAAAAACTCTGCTTAGGGTTTAATAGGATTCTCTAATCTGATGACACATGTTATATAATAAAAAATTTGGTCTTTGTCCTGGGTTCCTGGAAAGGAGCTTATAAACACTTCCCAATTTTTCTGGTGGAGTATCTTTGTTAATCATGGTGGGGTCCTTAGATCACATCTGAGTTTATGTTAATGAGTGACGCTGAATGGGGGCTGTTCACACCAGAAAGACTAACCACGTGATTAAAGGGTTGGGTATTTTAGCCATATGATATTAGTCCAACTTCCTCTCGGGAAGGGAGGGGGCTGGAGAGTTAGCTCAATCAGTCACGTGTATATAATGAAACTCCACAAAGATTGTGGGCAGCCCTGCTGATGTGCTGGGAAAGTGGCATGTCCTGATTCCATAGGGAAGGGGGCATGAAAAGTCTCTGTTCGGGACCCTTCCAGACCTCACCTATGAGTCTCTCCATTTGACTGGTTCTGATCTGCATCCTTTATAACAAAACCATGATTAAGTATAGCCCCTTCTTGAGTTCTATAAATCATCGTAGCAAATTAAGGATCCTGAAGGGGTCATGGGGACCTCTGAATTTGTAGCCAGTTGGTGAGAAGTGAGGATGGTCTGGGGACCCCTTGAACTGGCAGTTGGGGTCTGAGTAGCGCAATCTTATTTGGACACTGCGCTCTTAACTTATGGAGGCTGTGCTAACCCTGAGTGATTACTGCCAGAATAGCTTTGCAGTCTTACACACATCTTTCTTCACTCTGCAAAGATTTCAGTGTTGCACACCTGTGGTCATCAAATACTATACTGGCTTATGAAAGAGCAGTAATGACTACCCAGTGCCTATTGTTCCAAGTGGAGCAAACGGTGGACCCTCTCTCTGCCTGGCATCAAAGGCATGCCATTCACCACAGAAGAAACAATGCCATGCCTCTGATGTAGAAATAAGACAGTGTAAGGTAGAGGCAGTGTGGCCAACGGCATTAATGTTTCTTTAGTGGACCTTACTGGAGCTCAGATCTCTTTTCAGATTCTGGTCCTTCTCTTGATTTCTTTGTGACCTTGTTTCTAAGAGCCACACACCTGAGACTTTTTTTAAAAAGATTTTTTATTTATTTGAGAGAGAAATCACAAGTAGGCAGAGAGGCAGGCAGAGAGAGAGACGTGGAAGCAGGCTCCCTGCTGAGCTGAGAACCTGATGCAGGGCTCGATCCCAGGACTCTGAGATCATGACTGGAGCTGAAGGCAGAGGCTTAACCCACTGAGCCACCCAGGTGCCCATCTGTGATTCTTTTTAAGGGACTGCTCCTGGGCTGCTTCACCCAGGTTTAGAAAGCCAAAACTGCTCCATTGCTTATGTCCCCTGGGACCAGCCCTTAGCCAACGACTGACACCTGTGGAAACAGGCAAGCCTTGCTCCCTGCCTTGAGTTGGGATAAACTCTGAGGCATGATTTATACTCCAGAATCCCCTGCAGAGTGAGGCTCAGCCCAGGACTTTGCCTGATATTATATCCTTACTTAGCTTTGTCTCATTCTCTGTTTTGTTCACCTACTCCTTTTCTGGATTCTCCTAGGAACACTCCATAGTAAATCACTTACCCACAAATCCTTGACTCAGAGTCTACTTCTGGGGAACCTAACCTAAAATAGCTCGCAATTATTCACTGCCAAGAATGCCTGCCATGTGACTTGCAATGCCTGGGGGGAGGGTAATCTATTTTTCAGTCTCCATTGAGTCAGGCTTGGCCATATGATATGCTCTGGCCAATGGAATGTGATGAGAAATAATGTATGCTACATGTTACTTGAATCTTAAGAATTATCACATGTAACTACTAGAATTGCTCTTTTCTCTGGGGAAAGGCCAACATAGGGGTTGCTCCTTCAGCCTGGGTCCCAGAACAAGACATGGGAAGAACCACAGCTGACACATAGCCAACATGTAACATGAGCAAGAATAAAACTTTACTATTGAAAGACAACAATGGGGCGCCTGGGTGGCTCAGTGGGTTAAAGCCTCTGCTTTCGGCTCAGGTCATGATCCCAGGGTCCTGGGATCGAGCCCTGCATCGGGCTCTCTGCTCGGCAGGGAGCCTGCTTCCTCCCCTCTCTCTCTGCCTGCCTCTCCGCCTACTTGTGATCTCTGTCTGTCAAATGAAATGAATAAAATCTTTAAAAAAAAAAAAAGAAAGACAATGAGATTTGGGAGGTTTTACTGCAGCATAACTTACCAGCTAGAATATAGGCAGCGTAACATAGTAGTTAAGAGCATATGTCCTGGTGTTAAACAGCCTAGGGTTAAAGCCAAACTCTACTGCTATCTGTATAACCTTGGCCAAGTTGCTTAGCCTCTCCAAGCCTCATCTTCTCCATTTGTAAAATAGGGAAATTAATGATATCCACTTCATAAAGTCATTGTGGAGATCAAATGAAAAAGTGCTTCAAACAGTGCTTGGCACATGGTAAATGCTTGATAAATATTAACTAAAGTGAACTATAAATATGAACTGTGGATATCTCATCCCCAATTTTTCAATGTTTTCTCCCACAACCACTGAGTTTGTTCGTTTCCTCCCCAGCATACATTCCACTCTTCCCACAGTCTTGATTTCTATCTGAAGATCTATCAGGTCCTGGGGAAGCTGATTTCACTGTGACTTCACTTGGCCCAAGACGAATCAGTGTGTTGGTAAACTGGATCCCAGAAGGGTGGGGAGGGAAGGCAATTTCCACAGTGTAAATACACCCTACATAGTCAATTTCAAGCTACCAAGGGAATTGGCTTGCAAAATTCTTGAATATTTAACAATCACCTGGGGAGCCAGGACTAGTTGGCCCCAGTCCATCATAAGCCACCCCTCTAGCCCTAATACATAAATTCAAGCTGCTCTAATCTGTGAGAATCTCAGGATTTCTGCAACTCTAATCAAACATAAATAATTCGTGCTGTAAAACAGAAAAGAACTTTCCAACATGTATTATGTTGAATGTAAGAAATTGCCAATATTTAACTAGTTTTGATCTACGTGAGGGAAAATTTCATGATTCAACTTAATGTAGAGCGAATACACAGGAAAATATGGCAGAAGAGCAAGGAATGAGGAACGATGGAAGGAAAGAGGAGGAGGAGAAAATGGAGGAGGAGATAAAACCCATCAAAAGAAATAAATGTGAACTATGACCATGTGGCGTTCAAAGAAAGATGTTAATTCTTCACTCCACAATGGGTATTAAACATAATTTTGGATAATCAGCTTCTTTATTATTGAACTATAGACACTCTGGGAAGTATCCTATTTTACCTCACAAGCCTTTCCAACATCTTCATTCTTCCCTCTTTGTTTTTATGGTACTTAACCTAGACGCCCTTTCCATCATGGGCTAGAAATTCAGAAAAGTATCAGGAGATATTTTGGCCAGTACCTTGCGGCAGGTTTGGGGGCAAATCAGGTTTACGCTCTGCAGAGAGTTCCACTTCCCTATGGCGTTTTTCTCGCTTCATGTGCCTCGAGTTGGGGCGTGAGGGACCCGAGTGCGGGCCAGGTCCTTCACCTGCCTGAGTTTCAGGTCACTTCCCTGTGCGGTGGGGAGAACTCCCCTCGGTGGTGGGCCGTGAGGACTAACCAAGGAAATTCAGGTAGCGGGCAGGGAGCTCGACCACGAGCCGTCCTTAAATAGGACAACGTAGTCACCCCGGGGATGCTACAGCGCTCAGCCCCCAGCAGGTCAGACCACCAGGGCCAGGGACCCAATGCATTTCCAGAGCGCCCGCCTTCGCCGCTTCCCAGCATCCCCTGCGGTGGGCGTGGCCCCGCCTCCCAGAAGGCCCAGCAGATGGGCTCGGACGCGGCCACAGAAGCGTGAAGTCCCCTGGGGGGCGTCAGGTCCGTGGGACCCCGGCCCCGCCCCCCCTTCCTACCGCGCAGCCCCCAGGGGCAGCACGCCCTCTGGGCACAGATAACACTAGCACACACCTCTTCCCACGACAGCGGGCTCTGCTTTCTGCCCACGTATTGACACACCTCTCCCCCATGCTGAACGAAGGTACCGCATCATGGCACTCGGGGCATGCGCACACCGCAGCACGGGGCATGTGCATACTGGTGGCACTTGTCAATCCCCGACGCCGATCGCAGTATTTGCTCAGCTCGCGGAAGACGACATAATTCACACGACACAGCACACGCAACACATACGTTAGCACACCAGTTACACAAGCACACGCTGCAAACACCATGTTTTTTTTTTTTTTTTAATTTATTTACTTGACAGACAGAGATCACAAGTAGGCAAAGAGGCAGACAGAGAGAGAGGGGGCAGCAGGCTCCCCACGGAGCAGAGAGCCCCATGCGGGGCTCTATCCCAGAACCCTGGGATCATGACCAGAGCTGAAGGCAGAGGCTTTAACCCACTGAGCCACCCAGGCGCCCCCAAACACCATGTATTTTGCAGAGATTACACGAGTCACTCCCATCACACACAACAACACACGTTCCCTCCTCACATAGATGACATGTGTACATTGCACACTACACCAAAGACAAAATATATGCTTTTTTTTTTTTTAAACATTTTATTTATTTATTTGAGAGAGAGCATGAGCGAGGAGAAGGTCAGAGGGAGAAGCAGACTCCCCATGGAGCTGGGAGCCCTATGCGGGACTCGATCCCGGGACTCCAGGATCATGACCTGAGCCGAAGGCAGTCGCTTAACCAACTGAGCCACCCAGGCGCCCGACAAAATATATGCTTAAACCTCTGATTAAAAAAAACACATGATTACACACAAACGACATGCATACTACCCACACCACACTAAATAAAACACATTACACAAGTCCTAAACATAACCCACGCATCTTACAAACACATACACCATAGCACAGCTTCACACACTTAGCAACATGCACAGGACACACAAGACCCAAATGTACCGGTAAATCCACAGTGCACCCACCTAATATGAATAATCACACACACTCTCTAGGAGCAGAGAGATGGGGACTGCGGAAGCACAGAGCTAAGGGGACTCAGGTGTGGCTCTCTGAGCGCTAAGTTCCATCCTCTGACTTGTCTGTAAAGGGAAATGCAGCTGGGGGGAAATGCCTAGCTCTCTGCACCTTCAGAAAAGAAAGAAAGAGAGAGAGGAGGAGAGAAGGAAGGAATGAAGGAAAGGGAAGGGAGGGAGGAAAGGAATGGAAGGAGAGAAGGAGGGAGAATCTAACCACACCTGACTTTGGGGTTTTACCCTTGGCCAAACACTTTTACTGAAGTTATCTCATCTTACAAAACCTGTGAAGTAGGTAGCGTAGGTGCTATTATGACAGTGATGCTGGAGTAGCACGGGCAGCTGCCTGAGGTCACAAAGCATAGGTCAGGCAGAGCAAGTCTGGAAGCAGCCCCATCTCCCAGATCACCCCACCCAGGCTTCCCCCTCCTGCCAGCTGTCTACACAGCCCCCCTCCTTCCCCTATCCTGGCTGAGACACTGTGGCTACAATCAAGAAGCCACCTGTCTTGAGCCACCGCCTTCAAAAGCCTTTCATTCCGTCCTAATGGGGCAAGGCGCCCAGGCCGCCCCACCCTTAGGGTGGATTAGGCCTCCGCCTCCCTGTTGGGGTTTAAGGTACATCAAAAGAGCTCCCAGCGCCAAAATAGCTCTCACAGGCCCTGTCTGGTAGCTTGAAATCACACCATGAGAGATCTCGTTTAGGTAAAGTCATTGTGCTTGGAAGGCCCCTGCTCCAAATGCCCCCTGTGTCCCCGAGACAGCCTCCCCCACTGCAGCTTCCAGGACCGCCTAGCTGCTGTTGTCTTTCCTGTCACTCTGTGCATTGCAACAGACATTGCCTAACACCAGCTTGCCGATGGGACTGGATTGTTTCTAGCAATCCTGTGGGAATGGGGCACAGGATGGAGAAGTTTGATCCTGGGTGAGGGAAGTGTGAGAAAAGTGCAGAGTGAGTTGGAGAGGGGAAAACAGGATCCGATGGGTATGGGGACAGGATGGAGAAGATGGGGACACACCCTTGGGAGGAGTGGAGGAGACCCTGGGTCCAAGAGTCAGAGCGAATGCCATGAGCTTTCCGGAGGGGGTGGTGGTAAAAGAAGGTCGAATGTATATGGTGGGCAAATGTGGGGGATGGGGAGGTTGATGGGAGAGAGCTATTTGTGGGGGTCACTCTGGCTCATTGCTGGCAGCACCCCAATCAGGACACTTGAACAATCATAGGTTATTCCTCAATGGAAGTTGCAGAAGAAAATGTAAGTTCATGGGAAAATGTTTGTGATATATTGATAGTGAGAAAAAAGGAGGTTTCAAAACAGGAGGTAGAATGGGGTTCCTATTTTGTAACACTGGCTGGAAAGATATCAAAAAGTTCACCGTGGTTATCCTTGCTCTAGGGAGGATGACTTCGCATTTCCTCTTAGACCCTTTCTGTATTTTCCAGATTTTCTACAATGAACTTGGAATATGACTGTTGTCCCTATCAGAAAGAGTTATTTCAGATGAAGGAAGACTCACTGAACCCTTACAGAGTGCTTATTAAATTCTGCAGTGCTGGCACCCCACATAAGGCAGAGAAATCTAAGCCATGACCGCTGTTCTCAGATTACCCTTAAGTACAGTCATAGCACAGGGATTCAGTTCTGTGCACAAAAAATGTGGCCTCTGGAACCAGACTGCCTGGGTTCAAGTCCCTCTTCTGTAGCTTCCTAGCTGTGTGACTTGGGGCGAGTGCCTTGACCTTTCTGTGCATTGGTTGCCTCATCTGTAAAATGGAGTAATAATAATACCTGTAAGAATTAGTTGAACTGATCCACGTGAACCCTTAGAAGAGCAGCTGGCAGTAGCTAATCGCCACGTAACTGTGAGCTGTTATTGCTATTAGTGGATAAGAGCTTTGCCTCTGGAGCCAGCCTGTCTGTATTCAAATCCGTGTTCTGTCTCTGTCTGGTTTGGGCAAATGATTTCATCTCTGTTTCTACCTCAGTTTCCTAGTCTTTAAAGGGGGGATGAAAGTGATGGTTCATAGAGTTGTTAAGAAAACTCACTGAGTAGCTATGGATAAAGTGCTTAGAACCGTACCTGGCACATAGGAAATACTTAATAAGTGTCAGCTGCTATAATACTATTGTTGTTATTACCACTGGGGAGGCGGGGATGGGGGCACCACCAACCAGAGCGCTGCAGGTAGAGCCAGTTGTGGGGCGGTCCAGGGTACATGAGATGAGCTGAGCTGAGCACTGAGGATGGATAGCCCCATCCACTCTCTGGCCTCTCTGGTATTCTCCTGCAGCCCATGTTATTCTGGCCTTTAAGTTTTATTGTTTTATTATTTTTTCTTATTAATGATTTTTATTTACTTATTTATTTTGGTGGGGGTGTAGAGGCAGAGAGAAGCAGACTCCCTGCTGAGCAAGTAGCCCAGTGGATTGGGGGGGGGTTTCCATCCCAGGACCCTGCCTGAGGTCATGACCTGAGCTGAAGGCAGATGCTTCACCGACTGAGCCCCACAAGCACCCTGGTCCTTTAAGTTTTAAAACTGTACCCTGCCTCCCATGGTGCCAGTCCTTGCACATACACCACTACCTCCCTGAGATTTATTTAGCTATAAACACTGTAGATTTATGATGAAGCTGATGAAGGGAGGCTTTCAGGACTTATTTGCATGGGAAGGGCCTGACAATGTTATATTTATAATTGTGTGTTCTTTTTCTTTCCATCATTACATAAATTTCAGCCCCACCTGGATCCTCCCTTCATTTTAGGAAGGGGGCTCCTAATTCAGACTTCTGATAAAATCCAGTGCCTTTCTTTAACTGGGCCTGGTCACTGAGAACTATCCGGGTGGGATTTTTGTCCATGGGAAGCTGTTTTCCTTTGTGACTGGTGCATACTACTTTCTATTTTTTCCTGCAGACAGAGCCTCTACCTGTGGTAATGTCATGAATGAATGAATGGATGGATGCATGCGTGCATACACTCTAGGTCTGTTTTGTTCTCAAGGAAAACCAGCAGAAAATGGCTTTGTTCTTGGAGCAAAGCCCCTGGCAGACAAGTGAAGCTGGAAGGCTTTTCGAATCTCTGTGGAACAAAAAGCCTCTGAAATCCCAGAGTGGCTGGCAGCTTAGGAATTTGACCACAGGTCTAGCTGGGAAAATGTGTTAAGTCTGGAGACTTCCAGAAGCTGAAATTGATGAATAGTCACAGGTCAGGGAGAGAGGATTCCTATCATACCTGCGTTCTTTATAGAGAGCTCGTGTTCTCCTTATATGTAGGCTTCATTAATACTGCTCGGCTGGGCCACTTTATTAAAGATTTATGTTGTAATTTAAAAATGAGCAAAAGCAACAGGAGAGGAAGCTTGCTTGTCTGAGTATTAGGCATGAATTTCCAGTGTATCTCTGGCTTTCTGGACTGTGTTTGAGGGGACTTTGTCAGGCCATGCTCACAACCTTGCAACTAATTCCATACTGAATGCTTCGCAGTCTTTGTGATCGTTTTGTGTCCCCCAGCTTTATCTCCTCTGTGACTGTTAACTCTGGGAAGGTGGGGACTTTCACATCGTGTCCTGGACAAACACTCAAAGCTGAAGAGTTGGGGTAATAAATAGGAACGATGTTTAATTTTGTATCAACTCAGTAGCCACCTGTTTGGTCAAACAGCAGTCTAGAAGTTGCTGAGAAGGTATCTTTTAAACGTGATTACCACTTGGGGCACCTGGATCGTTCCATGGGTGAACCGTTTGACTCTTGATTTCAGCTCATGTCATGATCTCAGATGGTGAGATCAAGTCCCATGGTGAGCTCTGTGCTCAGTGAGGAGTCTGCTCTAGATTCTCTCTCTCCCCCCACCTCGCCCCTCCCTCTGCTTGTACACACTCTCTCTCTTAGAATAAATAAAATCTTTAGATGTGATTAACATTTAAATCAATAGACTTTGAGTAAAGGTGATTATCCTCTTTAGTTTGGTGGGGGAGGGGGACTCCTCCAGTCAGCTGAAGACCTAAGAGAAAAGATGGAGGCTCCCACCCCCACTCCAAGAAAGGAATTCAGCCTCTGGAGGGCCTTCCAACTGGAGACTGTAAATGGACTCTTGCTGAAATTGCCAGCCTGCCCTACGTTGTGGACTCAGTTCCCCAAAAGCATAAAACCCCAATACCTTACAATCAACCTCTCTGTGTCTGCCTGTCTCTGTATATATATCGAGAAAGTAGAGAGTTTTTATTCAAACTTTTATAAACTGAAATGGCATAAAGCAAAGAAGCAACTTTCACAAACTTATATAGAAACATTTTTTAAGGTTCCCAAACCCCCTGATAAACCTCTCTTAGCTTTTCTATGATATTAGGACACATCTTGCTAGTGGATGCACAAAATAAATTGAGATAAGGCACAAACGTTCACAGTTCAAAGCTAGGACAGCTTGATGCTGAGCAGCTGAGTGTAGTTCCCAGGGGAGGAGCTTGGTGGCGCCATTCTCGCTGCTTCCTCGCGAGGCCTCTGTGACCACAGGTTGCAGAACAAACACAGAGCGCTGTTTTCACTTTTAGCCTCTTTTTCATAAAAGCGATAGTCCTCTTCAGATTTCTCTTGGCTAGCAAAAACAGGTACAAATGTAGGTCTTTCATAAAAACAAAGTGCGGTAGGACAGACTTTTGAAAAGGGAGGGATACCTGCCTATATATTTCATACGTCTCTAAAATTTGGTTCTGTTTCTCTAGAGAACAATAGTACAATAGGTCTGAAGATATGTTGTTTCCTTGCTCGGGACAAAATCATTCTTAATACCCCTTCCTTCCTTCCCTCCTTCCTTCCTTCCTTCCTTCTAGCAGGGAGTCTGCTTCTCTCTCTCTCTCCACCTCTCACCACCGCTCATTCTCTCTCAAATAAATAAACAATAAATAAATAAATAAATAAATAAATATCTATAATTAAAAAAAAAAAAAAGAAGTGAAGTTAGTTCTTCCTCAGCTATGCACCATGTAGTTAGCCAAATCTAAAACTACGTGTGTCAGATGACTGAGTGGCTCAGTCGGTTAAGCATCTTAGGCTCAGATCATGATCTCAGGGTCCTGGGATCCAGTACAGAGAACCACATCGGGCTCCTTGCTCAGCAGGGAGCCTGCTTCTCCCTTGGCCTGCCTCTCCCTTCCTTGAGATTGAGCGTGTGCTCTCTCTCTGACAAATAAATAAAATCTTTTAAAATAATGGAAAATATTCCTCTAAAATAAAAGACTACGTATGTTTGCAATGACAAAAGACTGTGGAGACAGCCAATATGTCCAACCACATGATGTAGTACCGTGCAATGGTCAAGGGAATGGGGGTCCTTCTCGGGACTGATGTAAGATACACTGAGCGGGGGAAAAAAAGCAAGGTGCCCCGCACTGGGTTTCTATTTGGATGGGTGATAGGAATCTATGCATACTTGCTTACAAGTCCACAGTCCCTCTTCCACAATCCCCAAATCCAAAATCTGTGAAAACCAAGTCTTTTCTTTGGTTTGTGGCAAATTTGCGTGGTAGCAAAACCGGACCTAAAAGGATGTGAAGACATTTGTGGTTGTTCTTTATTCTGTTATCGTCCTGTTTTCCTGGGACTGACAGGGTTCCTTGAGCAGAGCTGGAACTTTCAGTGCTCAAACCAGGATTATGAGTCATCCTATACAGAACCTATAGAGAGGGTGGGGGAAGGGGGCATAACTGAGTACATGTAGATGTTTGTCCTTATCTGTCTGAAATCAGAAAAGCTCTGGATTCGGAAACCGATCTGTCCCCAAGGGTTTGGGATGAAGGACTGGACCTGGACGTTGATGGTCTATCTCTGGCAGGAGACACGGGAACCAGCCCCAGGGCCTGGGAAGGAAATGGGTGGGTGCAGGGCGGAGATAGGCTGCAACATTTTCCCCCCGCATATTATTTCGCATCTTTTGACTATGAACCATGTGAAGGCATCATCTCCTAACAAAAATAAATACAGGAAATTATGGAAAAGCAGAACTCTCTGCACGTTTGACTAAACTACAAATAGAATCTGAAAGATTTGGAAAAACTGAAATCTCGGTGCTACCGTGGTGGGCGCCGTCCGAACAATATTTGTCTTTCTGATTCTGCTGATTCCAGCGTATCCTGTCCTCAGAGCCACTTCGACCACGGAGCCCGGGTTTGGGAGTCCAGACACTTGCTCTTAGTTTGGTAAACTAGGAACGCTGAGTGCGTCTCTCTCTCGCTCCGGGAGCAGCAGGTGGCCCAGGGCTCTGGCTTCAGGAGCCGGCTCCGCAGCCCCGGGCGATTTTTTTCCTGGTTAGTAGTGGTTATTATTATTTTGAAAAATCAAGAACAATCGTGCAGAGCAAGTAGAAACAGGCTGGGTCAGCTGAAAAAATGCCCACACGCTGCCGCCCCGGGTCTCTGGGTGATATAATTAGCCGGTTGTATCCAGCGGTGAGTGGGCGGCTCGCTCCCCCAGCACCGGCAAGGCCAAGGAGATGATGTAACAAAAGGCTAGCCCGGGCAAGGCCGAGCCTGAGCTGGGCCTCGGAAGATGCTGACGCGACGCTCTGTGGCGGGAGCGGGAAGAGAATGGCAGAGGGGGGCGGGGGACGGGGGAGAGTGGAGCCGGGGCGGGCGGGGGTGGGGGGTGGGAGTGGGAGGCGGAGAGCGGGGGGGGGGGGGGGGGGGGGAGGGGGGGGTGGGGGCGCGGGTCAGGGCTGCAGGGGTGGGGGTGCTGACGGCCCCGAAAGGGAAAGCCAGTCTTCTGTTCCACCCAGCCTTGCGCACCCCTCCTGCCCCCCACCCTTACTTGTCTCATGCTCACCCGGGTGGAAAGGTCTGACCAGAGCTTCTGGAGCCGAGGAGACTGGCTGGACTTCATCCGGGTTCCCAAAGCTGTGAGGGTGGAGAATGGGGATGATTCAGCCACCGGGGAGATTTTTCAGAACACCTGTGAACTTGTGTCACTGGCTGCCCCTCGCCCAATTTTAATTCCAGAGGTTCAGATAGGACCAGACATTGGAATATATTTTTTCATCGTAATATTGACTATTACAAAAATATATTATGAGGAATCAACCTACCTTGCTTCCTAGAACCCCCTGCCCAGGGCGGGGGGTGGGAGGAGGGCAAGCAGGCGATACACAGCACACCTCCAGGGAACACGGTCCACACAGACCCTGGATGTGGGTGACACAGTCCTTGTTTATTGTGTCTTCTTCCAGAGAAAGCCCGTGTGCTTGTGGGATCTGAACATTTTTCAGAAGGGGGTTCCCTTTCCTCCCAGTCTGGAGGTTGAGGCACACTGAGCTGAAAGGAACAAGTTCTAATGGGGGGTCTGGCCTCTACAGAGTGATAAAGGAGGAGTGGGTTCTTCTTCAAGTCTTCCCACAGCAAGCTCCCCCCACCCCCCACCAGGTCAGGTCCAGGCGGGGCCCACAAACCCTGGGCAAAAACCTGTCAGGGTCTCTATATCCTCATTTCAGGCAATAAAAGTCCCTCTCTTAGTAATCCTCCTAGGCCCTCAGGCAGTTTTCAGATGGATTTGCTGAGTAAGGGTTTTTCCTGCATTTCAGTGTTCTCAGCAGACTTTGATGTTGACTAGTAAAAACAAAACAAAACAAAACAAACCTGTGTACCAGAGAGGGGAAACTGGGTCCTGCTGTGCGGCTTTAGACAAGTCACACTGTCTCTTTGTGTCCTGGTTTCCTCCTTTGGAAACAGAGGTACGTCAGGCCTACCTCATGTTTTTTCATACTCTCAGGGAGGTTGGAAGATCACGGATGTGAAAGCACCCATTTTACAGATGAAGATATTGAAGTCCAAGTTAATGCAGCTCAGAGGTGGCACTGTTCCTCTTGTGGTGAGATCCAGAAACTCGGCAGGAAAACATCCTCTTATAGGAAGATGGGAGACAGAGCGAGGGGCTCTGATGTGCCTCTGTCCCCTGCTATGGTAGAGACAGCCTGCAGGTCATCACCAATCTGAGCCCCCATCCAGCGACAACATAGACTCTTGCATCTAGGCAGGGATGCATGACAAATTCTCACCTATGAAATATGGGTGGGAAATGTTGCATGTCACTTCAGAGCCAGATGTGAAGAAATGCATAGGCCTTCTTCCTCCTTCCTCCAGCTGGAAGCAGAGATCCTGATGTCCTAGAGGATGGTAGAGCCAAGGGCCAGAAAGAGCCCGAATCCCCAAATCACCTCATGGAGCTCGGCTACTTGCCAACCAGAACACCTTAGTTGTATTCATGTGTGTGGGAAAAATAAATGTCTCTGGGTTGTCTTGAAAATCAATTTGAGGGGCACCTGGGTGGCCCAGTCTGTTAAGCATCTACCTTTGGCTCAGGTCATGATCCCGGGGTCCTAGGATCCAACTCTGTCTTTGGGCTCCCTGCTCAGCGTCTCCCTCTCCCACTGCCCCTCCCCCTCACTCTTGCACTTTCACTCTCTCTCTCAAAACAAAT
This sequence comes from Lutra lutra, assembly GCF_902655055.1. Lineage (NCBI taxonomy): Eukaryota > Metazoa > Chordata > Mammalia > Carnivora > Mustelidae > Lutra > Lutra lutra. The sequence goes on along the minus strand of NC_062283.1, from coordinate 68,761,374 downwards.
AAAATCTTTTAAAAAATCAGTTTGAGAGTTTATCTGTTACCATGGCTAGTGACATCCTCATACACACCCCCATTTTCTTCCTAAGCCCAGCCCTGAGCTGCTTTCATGTACTCAGGAGGAGACATGGACAATTTTTCCTTCCAGCAAGGGCAGGGTTGTTAGAAACCACCAAGTGTGGGGAAAGGAAGACGTGGTCTCCTCTTTAGCTCTGAGATTGGGGCCACCAGGATTTGGGGCCTAGGGGTTGCAGCTGTTGGCATTCTGCGATGGCTCTGGTGACATTATGACCATGGTTGACACTCAGACACATCCCAGGGAAGTATAGACAAGGACAAGCAGCTGATGGGAGGGTGGGGCCGCAGCCAGAGCCTTGGATCTCCCCCTCAGCCCCAGCCAGCACCTCCTGGGACCTCCATTTACCCCATCTGTAATATGAGTCAAGGAATGAGGAGCAAGGGAGGGGGGATGGTGGGGAGTGAGGTAAGAATCTGAAATCACTTTCTAAGACTCCACACTGCTGTGCCATCCAAAAAGCCAAACCCAAGACCCTTAGGATTCTGATTTATGCAGGGGATATTCCTTGGAAGGTGCTTAAAGATAACTCATTAGGGAAGAAAACAACGGAAGGTCGCACAATTCCGACTCCTTGGGGAATCATCCAGAAGGTGATTCTAAGCTAAGAGGCCTGGGAGACGGGTGGCTTGGGGGCATTGAAGGCCAGCTTAGAGGACCGAACTCTGTGTCAGTGGGCAGTTCCCCTTGCCATCATATGCCTACTCTCAGGTGTCCAGTATCTGAAATTCTACCATTAGTGCTTCATTAATTTGGATGCTTGTTTGTTCCTCCACAAAAATGCAAGCAATGATAATCCCCAACATTTGTTCCATGTCTTAGATTTGTTCCAATAATCCTGAAAGAGGCCCAGACATTGGGGGTGGCATTTCTTAATCACTTCCCCTGACAAGAAGATGGCGGGCAATTCTACTCCTAGGTGTATATCCAAGACAAACGCTTCCACAGGTACTCCCAGAGAAATGGTTAAGGATAGTCATAGCAGGGGCGCCTGGGTGGCTCTGTCTGTTAAGCCTCCAACTCTTGATCTCAGCTCAGATCTTGATCTCAGGGTCGTGAGTTCAAGCCCTGCGTCGGGCTCCACGCTTAAAAAAAAAAAGTCAGAGCAGCCGAGTGCTTGATAACATAACGTTGGAAGTAACCCAAGTGCCCCTTGAGAAGCAATGGGGACCACTGGATGTTAAAGAATGGTGAAAATGATCAAACCCCATTTTAATTAAATATTACGACACAACAAACCATGCTACAGCATAGTGACAACCACAATCTTTACTTTCTCACAAGTCTATAATTTAGGCAACAGCACATTGGGAATGGCTTGTCTCTACCCCACAGGCCTTTGACTGGGGAGGCTCACCTGAACGATCAACTTTCAGGATGGTCCCACTCACAAGGTGGGTCCATCAAGCCTGGCCGTCAGCCAGGAGATCAACTGGGGCTATTCGGGGAGAGTGTGTGTGGCGGGGGTAGGGGTGGGGGAGGGGCTCAGGGATCTTGCACGCGCCTCTCCACATTACTTCTCACAGCATGGTGGTCTTAGAGTCCTCAAATGTCCCACATTTATCTCAAGACTTCAAGAATGTAAAAGCAGAAGTTGCTAGATCTCCTTTCAGGCTTAGGCCTGGAAGGGGTACAGGATATTTCTGTCCCATTCTGTTGGCCAAAAGAGCATGAAACAGACAGATTTAAGGGGAAGCAGCTACAAAAGAGTGTAAATACCCAGAGGTGTACTTTGCTGTGTGCCACAGACTTCTATGAACTGCAACTGCCCAGAGCCACATGGATAAACTTTTTTTTAAAAAAAGATTTTATTATTTATTAGAGAGAGAGAGACAGAGAGAGAGCATAAGCAGGGGGAGGCGCAGAGGGAGAGGGAGAAGCAGACTCCTCAGTGAACAGGGAGCCCCACACAGGGCTCAATCCCAGGACCCCAAGATGATGACCTGAGCTGAAGTCGGACGCTCAATGACTGAGCCACCCAGGTGCCCCCCAACCCCATGGAGAGATTGTAGGTAGGTTATCGTGCAGTAACAACCTCCACATTTCAGTGGCTATGCAATAAAGGGGTATTTCCTTCTCACATACATTCCCCACATGAGTCGGAAGGTCACTCTGTTCCACATGATCTCTGAGGAACCCAGGCTGCTGGAGGCCCCACCATGTTGACATGGCATCATCTGGGACATGAAACCTCACCTTTGCCACAGCCATGGAGGCCAGAAAGCCTGGAGAGTTTCACTTGGCCTCAGCCCTGAAGAGACAAAAGTCACTGAAACTCACATTTCATTGGCCAGAGCAAGTCACATAACCCTAACATTCAAGGATGGGCTGGGAGCACATAGAACAGTGGACCGGCATGACTGTCTTGGCCACATGTGATAAAACTATGGAAAACAAAGGAAAGTTCAACATAGAATTCAAGGTAGTGTTTACTACAGGACAGGGAGGGACTCACAGGAAGGTGTCAGTGATGTTCTAGTTCTTATAATGTTCTAGTTCTTGGGGTGAGCAATGAGTGTTAATTGTGCGTGTGTGTGTGTATGTGTTAATTATATATATATATATATAAGTGAATGAATGAGTGAATACATGAATAAATAAAAAGAAAGGATTCAGAAGCAGTGACATTGAAGCCTAATCTCAGAGTACAGGCTAAAAATGGCACTTTCGTAAATATTCAGTGAACTCTGGCTGAGGCTGCTAGGCCTCAAAGGTACAAAGATGAATAAAATATGGGCTCAACCCCTCCAGATTCCTGGCTCAGGGAATACAGTTGGCACACAAACCAAGCAAGCCAGCAAGGCCCAGTGGAATGGATTGCTCACCAGGAGCTCTGGGAGCCAGAGGGAGCCCTGAGAAGGCCTCCCTCTGAGGGGTCATGTAGGTTGGGTCTTGCAGCTTGGGTCATGCAGGATCAATAGGAGTTCAGCACGTAGAGAAAGGAGTGGAGGTGGCGTAGGTTGGTGAGGAACAGGGAACAATATATGCGAGGCATAGTGAGCCCTTCATTCCTCAGGTGGTCTGTGTTCACAGCACTTCCTGTGCCACCCAGAACCCTCTGCAGGACCCAGACACTCATTCTCCCTGCTGGTTGTTGCTAATGCTTACAGGAATCAGCCTCAGATAAGGGAGCTCTCTCACCCAAGCTCATCCCATCCCCTAATTCAGGGGCAGCCACATCCAAATGATTGGTCAAAGCAAGAGAATAAAGGCCCAGCCCCCTTGCTTCAATTCAGGGAACTCTGAAGGACATCCCAAATCCAGAGCTCCCTGTGGGATCAGCTGGAGCCTCTCTAGGGCCTCTGATCTCTATCACAGCCCAACTCATCTCTCTGTCGGATCCTGTTTCTTTTACATCCCCACAGGTGTTGAGTGGGGATGCACTCCCCAAGAAACCTCCTTCAAGCATATCTCCACTTCAGAGTGTTTTCTAGGAAACCTGCCTAAGATACTCACTAAAGTGTAAATGATTACTCAATTTCAAGGGATGCTTTCCTGAGGGTGCTTGTATAGCAATCAGTAATAATAGCTAATCATCACAGAGTGATTTCTATATGCTAGGCACTATGCCTATATGAGCTTATTTAATAAAGAAAAGAAGGAATCATGCCAAAGGAATGAATTTCTAATGGTGAAATTTCAGACTTAAGGAAGGTGAAATTGTCAGGTTAGACAGACTGGAAGTGTTTGTGTGACCCATATTCTGTCACAGGTTTCTCTGTCTCACTGTTTAATAGTCCTGATCTTTTGTACTGGTTGACTGGCTGGGCAAAGCCCCCAGCAAGTCAGGGTTGGGGCTCTCAAACTCATTCTTCCTTAAAAAAAAAAAAAAGAAGAAGAAGAAGAAGAAGCAGGACTTCTCCTCAGTAGTGCAATAAATATTTCTGTTCTGTCTTTTTTCTAGGGTCTCACTTCTTAGGAGCCTGTGTGGAGGTGAATTCCTCTGAAAGCCTAGTACCCCTATTCGGGACTCCCCGGACATGTTCTGAGAAATGGCGACATTGTTCCTAGTACTTCCTCTCCCTTCCTGGGCAGCTCCTGTAGCCACCCTTACATCTTCCTTCTTTAGACTTGGGCTTTCCAGCTTTCCCTTCTGTTATTACCTCCCTCCTGGTGGAGGGGCTGACCTGAAACCTCTTGCTCTCCAGGCGGAGCCTCCCTCCATCCTTAAGCCGACACCTTCCTGGGGAGCATGCCCGGGCAGCAGGCTATAGCCCCGACTAGCCCTCCAGTCCTCAGGAACATGTCCCAACATGTTGAGCACTGGCCTGGAAGGGGGTGGTGGCTGTTCTGTCTTTCCGGCTGCCAGCTTTGGGACAAAGGGGCAATGGTAGGACACAGGAGACCCCCAGAGACCCCAAGGAGACTTTGGTCTGAATTTCTCTAAACAGAAATATGAGGTTTGCAGCAGATCCCTTGGGACTAGCCTGGCCTGGGATCTGGTGTGTGTGTGTGTGTGTGTGTGTGTGTGTGTGTGTGCGTGCACACAGGCAATTTTTGCATTAGATCTTGTGTGTGACTTCTAACAACCTGCTCTCTTGCCCTCTTCATGGCAGAAGTCCTCCTTTAAGGACATACCTGGCTATACACTCAAGTGTATGGTTGGAAACTTTTTTTAAAAAGTACTGAACAGCATTAGATACTTAGTAGGTACTTAATAAATATTTGTTGAGTTCTGTTGCAGTGGTGGTGGTGAGCTAGAAGTTATAAAAAAAAAAAAAAAACCCACAAAATTCACTTCCCAACAGCAACAACAAAAAGAATTATTTCATTGTGAAGTTCAGTGCCACAAAACTTTAAATAATTCAATACAAACCTTCATTAAAAAAAATTTTTCCCCCAAAGTAAACAGACAGACAATATCGAGTCTATTTGAAGTGCTTGAAAACCAAGGGGATTCAAGGCAGTTGGAGGATATGCTTGTCTTCTGCTGGACATTTGACAACCCAGCTTTTGGGTATGTGTGTGTTTTGGGGATGGGGGCGGGGAAGGGATTGGTCCTGGGGTCTTGGCCTTTGTGAGGCCCTCCTGATGTCCAGGTATAGTCCTGGTCTGAGTCCAATATCAGGCAGGCAAGGGAGGCTGGTGCTATGCCTTCCCACCCCTACTGGGGCTCCTATGCCAGCAGCAGAGAAGACCTGTCCTCCCTGAGGGTCAGCTGCGTTAGAGGAAGAAGATGGGGCATGTCTGGGCAGAGATTTCCAGACACTGAACAGTCCTAGATGTCAGTAATTGTAGCTGCTCCAAGCCTGGGTTCTATTTTTTAGAGGGATTTCTGTTCAAAGTAACATTCTGTTCTCTGTAATTAAAAAAAAAAAAGATTTTATTTATTTGACAGAGAGAGAGAGAGAGATCACAAGTAAGCAGAGAGGCAGGCAGAGAGAGAAGGAGAAACAGGCTCCCTGCTGAACAGAGAGCCCAGTGCGGGGCTTGATCAGAGGACCCTGAGATCATGACCTGAGCCGAAGGCAGAGGCTTAACCCACTGAGCCACCAGGTGCTTTCAAAAGATTTAAAAATTTATTTTAGTGTTCTATTTTTTGTTTGTTTGTTTGTTTGTTTAAAGTAAGCTGTATGGGATGCCTGAGTGGCTCAGTCCATTAAGGGTCTGCCTTCAGCTCAGGTCATGATCCAAGGGTCCTGGTATAAAGTCCAACATCGGGCTCCTCGCTCAGCAGGGAATCTGCTTCTCCTTTTGCCTGCTGCTTTCCCCCTGCTTGTGCTCCCTTGCTCTCTCTCTCTCTCTGGCAAATGAAGAAATAAAATCTTAAAAAAAAAAAATAAAGCTCTATGCCCAACATGGCCCTTGAACTCAGACCTTGAGAGAAAGAGTCATACATTCTCCTGACTGAGCCAGCCAGGCACCCACCCCTGTTCTCTGCCATTTTTTAAAAGCAAAAACTACAAATGTTTTAGGTGAAAGGAGGAAACAAAAATGGGGTGCAAGAGGGGCTAGTGGTGGGAAGTGGGTGGGAGGAAATGGTCACCTCACTTGCTTCTGACCCACCAGTGAGAAGCACAAGTGGACGTTTCCAGAATTATCTTTCATCAGTGTCACCTCTGTACACTGCCTGAAAATGAGGGGTGCTGGGGCTTCCCTTTCTAGATCCACTTTTAATAGAGAGGGCAACTAGCAGAGAGCTGGGGGAGGCAATAGGCCTATGCTCCAGTCAGAGCTATTTATTTACTGTGTGACCTGAGTCAGGTCACTGAACTTCTCTGAGCCTCAGTTTCCCCAGGAGTGTAAGTGAATTGTTTGGGAGAAAATCCAGGAGATAATTTGCTTACGAAATCCTCTCCCCTTCCTAGCCAACAAATCTGTAGCAATCAGGGGCATCTGGGTGGCTCCGTGGGTTAACCATCTGCCTTTAACTCAGGTCATGATCCAGGGGTCCTGGGATTGAGCCCCAAACTGGACTCCCTGAATCAGCGGGGAGCCTGCTTCTTCTTCTCCCCTTCCTTCCCCTCTCCCCTTCTCTCTCTCCCTTTTCCCCTGCCCCTGCTCTTGCTTCTCTCTCTCACTCTCTCTCAAATAAATAAGTAAAATCTTTAAAACAATCTCTTGCAATCATAGAGATCTCTGCTGTTCAGGTGAGGAGGAGGTGGATGTGGGCCTTGAGGAGGAGGGCATAGGGAGGTTAGTTAGTTCAAGGTATGATTTACCCCATTTCCTGATTTCCCGTAGAAACCTGGTTGGCCCTTTTTTGAGAAGGATTCCCAAATCCCTCCTTCCTTGAGACTTTTGACAAGCAACAGCTTCACATTCCTTTAGTTCTGAGGACCTTGATTTCCTCACTGTGAAATAAAGGGGATCGAATCCTGTTCTGGTCTCCAAGATGCTTTGCTGGGTGTCTGGGTTCTTCAGGTGGTGCTTAGGGAGGGGGTGTCCAGTGAGGGATCCGTGGGAATATCGGTGCTAGAGTGGGCTTTTCCGGGAATTGCAAAGCGAGGTACATCCTTGTTATTATTTATGGAGTTTTATCTATTAATGTCATACCTCGTGTTTTCAGGGCCTGAGAAAGGGCTCACGTCCTAAGAATGCCATCGCTTCGTGGGGAGTGCCAACTCACAGCCCAATTCAAACAACCCGGATTTGGGGCTCCATTGGGGGTGACATGTGTCAAGCACAGAGGCCCAGGCGCGGGCTCGGGGGAGGAGGGAAGCGCCCGTCTGCAGCACGCGACGTTGGCATCAGAGCTCAGAGGTTTCAGAGCTCTGGCGGGCTGCGCCTGGTGACCCGCGGCTGCAGAAGGGGCGGTCCCCGGCCCTCGGTGGGCGGAGCCCTCGGACGTCAATCCTATATAAGGGCAACGCCGGGCGGTGCCAGCCGAGGTGTGAGCTGCTGCCCGAGACCGTGGCTTGGAGAGCGGGAGCCAGGCGCTGATTCACCGAGCCACCGAGACCCTCCGAGGAGGTGAGGGAATCGTGGCAGGCAAGAGCGAACGCTGGGCTGGCGGCTCGGAGCGGAGCGGAGGGCGTCCGTGTGTGTGTGTGTGTGTGGGGGGGGGTCTTCACAGGTGAACGCCGTGCGTGGGTCTGTGCGTGGGTCTGGGTTTTGCTCCCACGGGTGTCGCTGTACGGGGCGCTTGTGACGGAGGTCGGGCTGTGTCGGAGACCCCGGCCGGCGAGAGACAGGGCTCCGCTGAAACCGAGCAGCGGTGAGGGGAGGCGTGGACCCGCGCGCCCCGGACCCCCGCGCTGCTCCCTGTGGCGGCGAGCGGATGAAGCCCCTGAGCGCCGAGCCCCGGGAGGGGCGGGGAACGCCGCGCAGAGCAGGTTCACTCGCTATCGGCTCTAGGATCCAATCGGCGCCGTCTCCGCCCAGACCCCTGAGGTCTGGGTCCCCAACGCCTCCGTGTCCGCCACCGGCTGGGCGCTGAGGTCAGCGCGGGCTGTGTCCCTGGTCCTTGGGAACGTGTTGGGACAAGTCCTTTAAGGGCAATCGAGGAGGTGACTCACGGTGACAAGGAGACCCCGGGAAACTGGCTGGGTGAGGTCAGAGCTCCGCCCCTGCTGGGGGACAATGGCCCCCCAGAAATCGGCTTCGCGGCCCTCCGCGGTCCCTGTCCTCTCGTCAGCACAGTGACTGTTTGGCTGGCAGCCAGTGTTCTCAGGGAAGCCGGGACATCAGGAGGGCCAGTACTGGTGTCCGGTCCCCGCCTCAGAGAGCGCCCTCGAGGTCCCAGAGTTGTGGCCCTGCGCGGGGTGGGCTTGCGCCAGGAGTCAGTTTGAGAAGAGCAGGAGTGTGACACACTTCTCTTCCATCGCGCCCGCAGAACCCCCGCCCAGCCTGACCTTGGGTCTGGGCGCCGTACTCCGCCGCAGGAGCCGAGCCCTGCACTGCGGGGCAGCGGGGCGCGCAGCCCACGCCCGGCGAGAGAAGACGCTGAGAGGTCACATTGGAGGGTGGGACTTCGGGGGGCGCGACGCTGCTCAGGGACTCTGACAGCCGCGTCCGGTAGCCCCCGGTGTCCCCCATCAAACTGCCCTCTCCGAGGGCGACAGGTCTTAGCAGAGCAGGAGGACGAGTCGTTCTTTGGGCGCCGCCGCCCAGAGCGGGCCACAGTGCATCCGCCCTGTCGGGGGCCCTCGGGGGACACTGGCGCCCTCTTTGTGCGAAAAAGAATCTGGGAATTTGGTTTGGCACTTTAGGGTGCCCAGACAGCTACCCCCCCTTCCCTCTCTCCACGTCGCGTTTCGAGTAAGACTTTGGAGCGGTTTTGTTTTCCTTGCTTTCGTCTATTTTTAATTTCCAGGGATCTGACTCATCCCGTGCTTTGGGCGTGGAGATAAGGTGGAGGGACCAAACCTCCGCGCGGCTGTGCGTGCGGAGTGTGTGTGTGTGTGTGTGTGTGTTTCTGTCACAGAGGAGCGCGCGATTTCCCAACAGTGGCGGGGCTTTCGGAAGCCTGGCTAGCTCAGCGTGACGTGTTTGCGGCCCCCGGCACCCCCCCTTCGCCCCTCCCTACCCGAGGGTGACGCTGCAGCCGAGTGGAAGCGAAGTTTTGGCGGGCGGGGAGCACTTTGCAGGAAACTGACTCATCACAACTCCCTGCTGCTGTCCAAGTCTCTGCCCACGCACCTCCGACCCTGCGCATGATTTCCTGGCGACCAGCGCCCCCTTCCGGCCCCGGCGCGAATAGCAAGCACGCCTTCCCGCGGAATGCCGCTTCACCCGCCTTTCCTTCCCGCCTCGCTTCTCCTGGGCTGAGCGGCATCTGCGAATGCCCCTTGAAAAGAGTACCCATTGGTTCAGCAATGTGTACCGAGTTCTTACTGTTTACTTCGGAATTAAAATTGGTTGAAGTCTGAGGCACGAAGGCTAACAAAGGAAGCTATTCTCAGTTACCTGTAAAACAAGGGTTTGTGTTTCAGAGTTTTTCCTGTACTGGGAGTTATGATAATGGGAGTGAGATCAGGTTTTGATGGGAAGCCTATGAGAGCCATAAGGGCAGGGATGGTAGGAGAGAGGATCCTGCCTGGATTCGGGTCCAATCTTCAGCTCCTAGAAGCCAGGGAACATCCAGCTTCCTGAAAAAATTCTAGGCAGACTCCTCCTCCTAGAGCCAATGAGGCACTGAGACCCAGAATGTCCATTTGGGCCATCCTGTGTATCTCCCTTGAATGGCACACTAAGAGTGCCCATCTGGGAAACTGCCAAACACCTGCTTAAATCCCTTTTAATATGAGTTAAGTTAATTTGGGGAGAGAGGAGCCTATCAATCTGTATTTTTAAAAAGCTCCCTAGTGATCCTGCTGGGCTGAATCACAAAAACCCCTTCCTGGGCTAGGAGCACAAAACTAGAGAGGGAGTGGAGATGAACACCAGAGCACAGCTGGGTTCAAATCCTGGCTGTGCTGCTGCTTGTGAGCTGTGTGACCTTGGGCAAGTTACTTAACTTCTCTGAGGCTTAGTTACTTTTGTAAAAAAAAAAAAAAAAAAAAAAGGAGCAAATATACCCCTTCTCAAATATATCCACTCCTTTAGGAAAATTAATATTGGTAAACTTATTAGAACGGGCCCTGGCACATAAAAATATATAAATAAATCCTGACCCTTGCCCTGAAGAGAGTGGGTGAAGGTTATTTGAAGGTTCTGCCCACTGCACTGTGTAACCCCTCCATGGGGCAGTGGCCCTTGGCCTTTCTGGTTTTCTGATTTAGGGGCAAGCTTCATATCTCTCCAAATTCTTGCCCTTTAAACTTGCTCTGAGGTCACCTAGTGCCTCCACCTCTCCCATAAGCTGTGAGAGGTGGGGTAGGGAGGGGTAACTGTGGCAAGAGTCCCAGGCTTCCTGACCCAGGAGATCACTCAGCAGAGCTTTCACCCTCCGACCCTGCAAAGCAGGACTTGTCCTCAGGAAGACCCAGTCCCTGCCAAGGTTGCCCAGCCGCTCAGCCCTGGCGTCTGGCCAGAGCAGGGCAGGTGGGGGCCGGCGCCTCGTCATGAGCACACTCACCCTCGCTTTTCCCTCTTCTGAAGTGGGAAGGGAGGAACCCAGTAGACCGGCCACCTCTAATTTTCTTTGCCTGCAAAACGGGTTCCTGGGACATAGCAAACGTGGGGCAGGGGCTTCCAGGCTGTCTAGACTACAGATCACCCAATGTGCCTGGCAGGATGTGGCTCAGCCTGGGAGAAATCCTCACCCAGCCCTGTCCAGCCCTGCCCCTCCTCACCCCCAGGCCTCCTGCCTGAGGACATCCTTGGGAAAGGCCTTCAGCACATAGCACCTGTCAGCTGGTGTCTGAAGGAGCTGGTGGCCAGGGGGGAGCGACGTAGAAAAGGCTCGGGAAGAACTGAACACAGAAAGAAATAGTAACACTTCTGTTTTCCAAGCCCTTCCACATCCAGGTGCTTCTCTAAGCATGATACCTACAGTAACTGAAGTTAATCCTCACGTCTGTCCTCTGAGACATGCAGTTACTGTCTCCATTTTACAGACGAGGCAAATAGAGCCCAGAGAAGTCAAGCTACTTGTCCAGGGTTACCCAGCAGAGCCTAGATTCCAACCGAGGCCATCCTGATCCAGAGCCCTGGCTCTTAACCACAAAATACAGCCTCTCACCTCTGTTCTATTGCCTTGCCTGAAGGGACTCCCTGACCGATTGCTTGAGTGTGCTTCTACAGTCCCTTTTTATAGATGAGAAACCTGGGGCCCAGAGACATTAAGTGACTTTTAATTTTTTTAATTTTTAAAAAATTTTAAGGGATTCTTTAAAGTTTACGTAGAAAGCAGCAGAGCTAGGACCACTAGGTGCTTTTTTTGTTTTGTTTTGTTTTTTGTTTTTGTTTTTATCCCAAAGACCAGGGTACTTTTGAATTTCAGAACAGTTATGCCACATGGACATCTGGGTGGAGGGATTCAGGAGCCCAGAGGAACTGTCAGCCTGTCCTTTCCCTTGGGACCTGACCTTTTGCCCAGTGCTGGGGTTGGGAAGCTGCTGGACTCTGGCAATTCACACGTACTTGGGGCATTCACGCCCTGAGGGACACCTCAGGGGGCAACAAATTGATTTTAGCTGATAATACCTGGTAGTAAACAGGACTCTGATCCCTGCTATTGCAATAAACTTGTCTTTGTTGACATAACTTGTCCTTCAGCTGCCCACTCCCCCAGTGATCTTGCGGTGCCAGGATGGCTGAGTTCTGTCCCCACCCAGTAGCTGTTGACTGGGGGCTGGGGGCGGCCTCTGGGAAGGAGATGGTAACAAATCAACTGGAAGGAGCCAGAGAGACCTCATGTTCTCATAGGAAGGTGTCCTGCGAGCTTGCATAGCAGAGCATGACCTGGTAAGATAGGGCGTGACCTCCCGAGTGACTGGGGCCTTGTGTCTCAGCCACAGGTGACATGGAGGAGCCATCCAGGGAGGACCGGCAGATCCCTCGGGGCAGCACAGCTTGCCGCCGGCTCTTCGGCCCAGTGGACAGTGAGCAGCTGCGGCGAGACTGTGACGCGCTGATGGCCGGCTGCGTGCAGGAGGCCCGGGAGCGATGGAACTTCGACTTCATCACTGAGACGCCACTGGAGGGCGACTTTGCCTGGGAGCGTGTGTGGGGCCTGGGCCTGCCCAAGCTCTACCTGCCTACGGGGTCCCGGGGGGGCCGGGATGACCTGGGAGGGGGCAAGCGGCCCAGCCCTTCGTCTGGCCTGCTGCAGGGGACTGCTCAGGAGGACCATCTGGACCTGTCGCTCTCCTGCACCCTCATGCCTCACTCCCCTGAGCGGCCAGAGGGATCCCCAGGGGCGCCTGGCACCTCTCAGGGCCGGAAACGGCGGCAGACCAGCTTGACAGGTGAGGATGGGTGCAGGGAAGGACACTGAGGGGGCCTCTCAGAGTTTATGGTGCAGGGGGCTGGCCTGTCTGGTCCAGCTTGCTCACTGGGCCAAAAGGGAAACAGGCCCAGAGAGGGGAGGCAACTTGCCTGAGGTCACACAGCAGGTTTGCAGCCAAGACCAGCTAGCTAACATTTATTGGGAACATTTAATATATGCCAGTTCCCTTATAAAATAGTCTTTCTTTCGTTCATTCTTTCTTTCTTTAGATTTATTTATTTATTTACCAGAGAGAGAGAGAGAAAGAGAGAAAGAGAGAGAAAGCATGAGCAGGGGGAGGGGCACAGGGAGAGGGAGAAACAGACTCCCCACTGAGCAGAGAGCCCAACATGGGGCTCAATCCCAGGACCCTGGGATCATGACCTGAGCCAAAGGCAGACGTGTGACTGACTGAGCCACCCCGGTGCCCCTAAGGTGGTTTCTAAGGTGGGTTTCATTTAATCCTCATAGCAGGCCTATACCATATGGCATTCTTGCCACTCTTTTATAGGAGAGGAAATAAGGCTCTGAGTGGTGGAGTGGTGGAGTCGTTTGCCTAAGGTCCCACAGCAAATTTACAGTGTAGAGAAAACTAATGAGAGCAGTCTCCTGGCTACTCTATCCAAACCTAACTCACCGTCCCCATCACACACACACTTGCCATCTGCCTTCCCAGCCTAGTTTTTTTTCTCTTTGGCATCTTGTTCATTTGTCTGCTTTTACTCTCAACAGCTACTGCCTTATCTGGGTGTTGTCCATCTCTCTCATGAGCGTATTATCTCCATGAGAAAGAGATCTGCATCTCTCTTGTTTGTTGCTGAATCTCCAGCACCTAGGACAGCGTCTGGCATATAGTAGGTGCTTGATTAAAAAAAAAAATGAATGAGCAATGCTGACCTTTGAGGCACTTCTTATGGCAGGGCCCAGACCAAAGCCATTAGAGCATTTCATTCGGTCCTTAGAGCACTCACCAATGTCAGCTTCATATTATACATGAGGAAACAGGCTCGGAGAGGAGAAGTCAAGAATCCCATGGCACCTGGGTGGCTCAGCTGGTAAAGCATTTGACTCTTGGTCTCGGCTCAGGTCTTGATCTCCGTGTCATGAGTTCAAGCCCTGTGTTGGGCTCCATGCTGGGCGTGGAGCCTTCTTAAAAAAAGAAAGAATCCCATGGAAACTTGCAGCTGGATCAGAACTAAGAACACGGACCATAATAATACTAGCTCACATTTATGTGGCTGAGTCACTGCAAAGAAGACTTGCCATGGATTATCTAACAGCATTTCTGGAGCAGTGCTGTTTAATGGAATTCTGTGATGATGCAAATGTCCAGTGCCAGCGGGCACAAATAGCCACTGAGAATTTAACATGTGGCTGGTGTGACTGAGAAACTGAATTTCTCATTTTATTTTATTTCATTTCATTTAACTATATAGGGCTGCTGGCTGCTTTAGTGGTGCAGGTCCACGCATGGAGGTCTGGTTATTGTTGGCCACTTCTGTGAAGGGTGGTGGGAGGCTCCCTGTAATGCTCTCCTGGGAGGCAGAGTGGAAGTTTCCAGAGTCCTCCCCTGCACTTGGCAATGTGTCCCTTTGGCCCTAGGGAGGGGTCCCTGCCCCCTCTGTGTGTGCTTTAGGTGGATAGCTCAGCTGGGCCCTCTGCCTCCTGGTTGGCTGATTTCTGTTTTCTCTTTCCAGATTTCTATCACTCCAAACGCCGGCTGATCTTCTCCAAGAGGAAGCCCTAATCCGCTCACTGGAAGCCTCAAGCTCCTAGATATGAGAGTTCCATTCCCGACCCCCCCATAGCCCCCCTACCCTCCCCTTCTACACCTTTTGCCTTTAGCCCTTCAGTTTGTGCGTCTTAATTATTATTTGTGTTTTAATTTAAACTCCTCCCCTTGTATATATCCTGCTTACCACCACCATCCCCCAACGCCTCCCCAGCCTTTGGCCTTTAGAATTATTTAAAAAACCATTAGACAACAGAACGATAGGCTTATTAGAATGCTAGGTATTTAAGATGTCTTCATCTTATGGGGAATGAAGATGTCTTCCTCCCCATTTCCGTGCTCCCAGAGGTCAGGTGGGGCTGGCCTGACCCTCCCCTGCTGGGTGGTGCTCTCTGGAGGAGCCCACTGCCTCTGCTCACCGCCTCATAGGTGTTATAAAATCCCACCCCTTTCCTGTATTCCCAAACCTTATAAAATTCTTTATAATTTGAGAAGTAAATAGCACTTTGAAGGGGGCTCCACAGGATGGGAGCATCATCAAAACTTTGAAGTCCCCTCACCTTCTCTAAGGTAGGACAGGGTGACCTTAAAGTGGGCATAGCCTGGAACATGGCTGGGGACATGGCACTCTCCTCGCCTTTGATGCCCCACTCTGTCCTGTGAAGGCCTGGGAGAAGGTAGGGTCCTGTAGCAAACCACCCCACCTCCCCTTACCCCCTCTGCCACCACAGGGGAGCCAGTCTCAACATTTGGCCTCCCTTGCACTTTTCTAGAAGCCCTAGATGCCTCTCTTTTCCAGCTGGGCTTTCAGGTCCCTCTTTGCCCCCCCCCATACCCTTTCCCTCTAGTACCTTCTCAGCCCTGGGTGGCAGCTCTGGGGTGCCTATCCCCCCAGCTCAGTGGATTGGGAAGAGAAGGGGTATGCTAGAAGTAGGGGGTCCCTAGTTCTACCTCAGGCAGCTCAAGTGGCGATCATCTCCTCCTCTTGCCTTCTGGGGCAGAGGTCTGGGGTGGTCGGACAGGCCTTCTTGAGTGGGGATCTCTCGGTCAGGGGCATGTTGTTGGGGGGAGCAGAATTTTCTAGGAAGGCAAGGGTGACCCCAGCCCCTGGAACTCACCTGAGGACTTTTCCCACTGCCCCCCTCTCTTCCCCCATTTCATTGCACTTTGAATAGCAGCTGAACAAGGAGTCAGAGGTTTTAAGACGGTGGGGGTAGAGGCTGTGGATAGGGCTTGCTGAGTGGGCTCAGATGGGCCTGGGAGCTGTGAGCTGTTGTCTTTCCTGGCACAGAGCCAGGAGCCCCTGGAGGCCCCAAAGCACTTAATCTGACCCCAAACACCTTAAGCTCCCAAACATCCTGGCCTGGACTGTTTCCTCCTAGCCCCTTATGTGTCCTGGTTCTCCTGTCTCCATCTAGACTGTAAGCCTCTGAAGGGCAGGAACAAGTCCTGTACTGCTCTGTGTCCCTCACAGCCTCTCCCACAGTGCTGGGTATACAGCAGGTGCTAAATAAATATTTCTTAGTGACTTGACTTGTACTGTGATCATTATACCTCATCATTTGTAAAACCGAGTAGGTGGAAGTTTTTTGGGTTATTGCTACAGTTCTAACAATCGAGCATTTCAAGTTTAAAAAAGGCAGACAGCTTAACAAACAGAAAGACCACGAGGCAAAAGACACAGCAAAACAAAAACAGTAAACATCCACACCTTGGCAAAGATCATCCCGGCCAATATTTGGGTTTATTGTTGGGCCTTTTTAAGTAAAGAACATACTGTTAGTCACCAGGGAAATGCAAATCATTACTCACTGGGGGAAACGCACATTAAAACCACAATAAGATAGCGCTGTGCACCTACCAGAATGACTAAAACAAAAAAGACTGACATTGCCAAGTGTGGGCAAGGATAGGGAACAACCGGAACTCTTAAATCTTATAGACGGAAGTATGACCTAGCTCACCTACTTTAGAAAACTGCTTGACAATACCTTCTAAAGATGGCTCCCCTGGGCACCTGGGTGGCTCAGTTGGTTGGGCATCTGCCTTTGGCTCAGGTTGTGATCCCCAGGTCCTGGGATCAAGCCCTGCATCTGGGCTCCCTACTCAGTGGGGAGCCTGCTTCTTCTTCTCCCGCTTCCCCTGCTTGTGTTCCCTCTCTCACTGTGTGTCTTTCTCTCTGTCAAATAAATAAATAAATAAATCATAAAAAAAAAAGATGGTTTCCCTCATGTCTGCTGTGTGACACAGGAATTCCATTCCTAAGTTTGTTCTCAAGAGAAATCAGTACATATTTCTACCAGATGACATGTTCCTAGCAGCGTTATTCTTGACAGACCCAAACTGGGAACAACCCAAATGTCCATACAAGAATAGATATGTAGGGGGGCCTGAGTGGCTCAGTCAGTGAAGCATCTGCCTCCAGCTCAGTTCATGTTCCTGGGGTCCTGGGATTGAACTCCTCATTGGACTCCCTGCTTAGCGCGGACAGCCTGCTTCTCCCTCTCCCTCTGCCTGCCGCTCTCCCTGCTTGTGCTCTCTCTCTCTCTCTCTCTCTCTCTGTGTCAAGTAAATAAAGAAAATCTTAAAAAAAAAATAGATGTATAGATTGCGGTAGCTTTCTGTAGTGAAGTACTACACAACATTAAAAAGAACAAAGTGACCCACAACTCTAATCTTCAGTGAAGCAGGAAAGAATATCCAATGGGAAAAAAACACAGTCTCTTCAACAAATGGTTCTGGGACAACAGGACAGCTACAAGCAAAAGAATGAAACTGGGCTACTTCCTCAAACCAAATAAAATAAACTCAAAATGGATAAAGGTCAGATGTGAGATGGAAATCCATCAAGGTCCTAGAGAAAGCAGGCAACAACCTCTGTGACTTTGGCTACAGCAACTTCTTACTAGACGTGTCTCTGGAGGCAAGGGAAACAAAAGCAAAAATGAACTACTGAGACCTCATCAAGATAAAAAGCTTCTGCACAGCAAAGGAAACAATCAGAAAAACTAAAAGGCAGCCTATAGAATGGGAGAAGATATTTGCAAATGATGTATCTGAAAAGAGCTGGTATCCAAGATCTATAAAGAACTTATCAAACTCAACATGCAAAGAACAAATAATCCAATCAAGGATGGGGCAGAAGACATGAAAAATATTTTTTCAAGGAAGACATCCAGATGGCCAACAGACACATGAAGAGATGCTCAACATCACTCATCATCAGGGAAATACAAATCAAAACCAGGATGAGATGTCACCTCACACCCACCAGAATGGCTAAAATTAACACAAGAAACAATAGGTGTTGGCAAGAATGCAGAGAAAGGGGAATCCTCTTAGTGACTGTTGGCGGGAATTCAACTGGGGCAGCCATGCTGGAAAACAGTATGGCGGTTCCTCAAAAAGTTAAAAATAGAGCTACCCTATAACCCAGCAATGGCATTACTAGGTATTTATCCAAAACATACAAAAATAGTGATTCAAGGGGGCACATGAACCACAATGTTTATAGCAACATTATCAACCATAGCCAAATCATGGAAGGAGTCCAAATGTTTATCAACAGATGAATGGATAAAGAAGATGTGGTATAGATATTTATATACAATGGTATATTATTCAGTCATAAGAAAGAATGAAATCTTGCCATTTGCAACAATGTGGATGGAACTAGAAGGTATTATGCTAAGCGAAATAAGTCAGTCAGAGAAAGACAAATACCATATAATCTCACTCATATGGGGAATTTAAGAAGAAAAACATGAACTTAGGGGAAGGGAAGTAAAAATAAGATGAAAACAGAGAGGGTGACAAACCATAAGAGTCTATTTAAGAGAACAAACTAAGGTGAACCAGGGTGGCTCAGTCAGTTAAGTGTCTGACTCCAGATTTTGATTCAGGTCATGATCTCAGGATTGTGAGATCAAGCCCAGCGTCAGGCTCTGCACTCAGTAGGGAGTCTGCTGGAGAATCTCTCCCTCTCCCTCTGCTCCTCCTCCCAACCCATGAGTGCTCTCTCTCTCTCTCTCTCTCAAATAAATAAATAAATCTAAAAAAAAAGAGAATAAACTTCAGGTTGTAGAGGGAGGGTAGGGGGGATGGGCTAATGGATGATGGGCATTAAAGAGAGCACATGTGATGAGAATTGGGTATGCTACATAATTGATGAATCACTAAATTCTACTTCTGGAACCAGTATCACACTATCTAGAATTTAGATAAAATTTTGAGGGGTACCTGGGTGGCTCAGTAGTTAAGCATCTGCCTTTGGCTTAGGTCATGATCTCAGGGTCCTGGGATCAAGCCCTGCATAGGGCTCCTTGCTTGGTAGGAAGTCTGTTTCTCCTTCTCCCACTCTCCCTGCTTATATTACCTCTCTCACTGTCTCTGTCAAATAAAGGAATAAAAATCTTAAAATAAATAAATAATAGAGTTTTGAAAAAATAAAAAGAGAACAAAGTAGTTTACATGCATGTTCTGATTATTTATTCATAACTAGCCACTTCAAGACTTTAGTGGCTTAAAATGATAATCATTTATTTGCCTCTGATTCTGCAATTTGGCCAAGAACTACTTTTCAAATGTTGGATAATTCTCTGCTTTTGGGTGCATGGCTTTGTTCCAGAACCCCAGTGGTCTGAGTTAGGGCTCTCCCACTGGGGCATCTCAGAGACTTCACACTGTCTACTCATCTCCCATGGATATTTCTAGTACCAGGGGATACACTGGCTCGTATGTCCCGAGGGCTTGTCCTATCGCAGGGACTTGGCACGGAGCCCTCTTCTGTTCTGGACTCCACTCAAACATGGCAGCTCCCATGTCATCCAGCCACTTGGCCGGAGTGGTAATAGAGAGCTTTCAAAGCCCAAACTGGCTCACAAGTGCTATGCCTCTTTTTAGGGGGAACATGTCCACAGTACAATGACTCGTCCTTTCCTCTAGAGGGAATGTCCCAACATGTTCCAGTTCATCTGACCACTGAAAACATTATCTGGCAGGTCTCTGAATTTTTGTAGGAAATGTGAACATGACCCTTTTTTTTTTTTAATCCCCTTTACTGAAATAGATTGGAAAGAATGCACTGGCCATATTATGAGCTTCTTCCAGTCAGAGGCCATGTAGACTATTCTAGCAAAGATACCATATCTGATACAATATCTGCAATTAGGGCTACCATGTGGGTAGCTGTGGATTGCCATGCTTCACTTGCAGCATAGGGAGGACTGAGTGGGGGTCTGATGGGGACCTCCTGGCATACTCTAGGGCTTTGAGAGTAATGCTCATCTCTGCACTTCTGCTTGCTCTGTGGTATTGCTTCCTTTTTTTTTTTTTTAAGATTTTATTTATTTATTTGACAGAGAGAGATCACAAGTAGGCAGAGAGGCAGGCAGAGAGAGAGAGGAGGAAGCAGGCTCCCTGCTGAGCAGAGAGCCCGATGTGGGGCTCGATCCCAGGACCCTGGGATCATGACCCGAGCCGAAGGCAGAGGCTTTAATCCACTGAGCCACCCAGGCGCCCCAATGTGGTATTGCTTCTAATGTACCGTCTTGACTCCTAGGATAATTTTAGAGACTTCCACTCCATCCTTCTTTCCATAATGGTTCTTCCATAAAGAACCAATCGTGAAGGTTCTGCCAACTGCTAAATATATCTGCCCCAGTTTGCACTCAGGGGCTGGGAGAGGAGCACAGAGTCAGTCCACCAGCCCCCCGAGACTCTGAGATGCACCTGGCTGGGACTCCGTTATCACCCAGCCTCGCATGTCCCCCTCCTCCAAAAGGAGGCTAGGACGGTATTTTGGGTCACCCGGTACTGGTCTAAGCTCAGACTCTGTACCGAATAGACCTCAAGAGAGCTTTTCCACACCGTGCAGCTATTCTGGTAAATAGCCAGAGGGCACGTTGAAGGGAAGAATTGAGGAAATATTTTAGTATACTTACAGTGATCTTATAGGTCTTTTTCTTCAATCAGTGAGTCTGGGTATGAGAACGGGCTCATACTTGGCAACTGGGTGAGAGATTCTGATTTTCTGTCATGGCAGCTGGTATCAGCTTCTGCTCACTGCCCCTCCCCCCCATCAGGTGGTTCAGTCAAGCAATGTTCCATTAAATACTCCCCTCTCTTACCCCTGGAATGCCCCCCTCCGTCCCCCGCCACAGGGCTCTGGTTACCCATCAGGCCTTGCATCTACCTTGCCTCTGATGATTAAGTGGTTCCATGCAGCCTCTGCTCCTCCCGAATCTTAGTGTGTCCGTTGACAGTGGCCCCGGCATTCCATGACAGCATCTCCAAGCCAGCACCGAGATGCGTCCTTTATTGCTTTGAGAAGGGAGGGTCTTCTGGGGGGATGACAGTGAGCTGGTGGGTCCTCGCACACAATAAGTCCATTCTATCTTGGCACTTTCTAACCCATCCCTGCTCTCTTCCAAGGCGTTTCAGCATCGCCCCCTGTCCAATAGCAGGCCATCGCTCTGTCAAGCTTTAAGCACTAGCCAACTCCCCCCTGGTTTAGGACCAGCTCCAGGAGGCCTTGCCAGGATGTTCAATCTTGAATTAAGAGAGATTGGCCTCCATCCAAGCTCTATTTACCCAGCCTGTATTCCCCATAGCCTTGAGATCACCCATGTGTGTTTCCCTGGCCCTACCCGTACTTACTTATTAGCCAGACTGTAGCCTTTTTTTTTTTTTTTGGTAAGTGATTTCCTCCAGTGATTGAGCCTATACTTTCCTGGTTCAGCAGTGCTGAGACCTGACTCTAATTATTCATCTAGAGAAGGGGGAGCAAAGCACAGCTCTGTGAACCGGCTACCTGTTTTGTATGAAGTTTTACGGGAAAGCAGACATGCCCACTTGCTAACCCTGTTGCCCGTGGCCGCTTTTGCCCTATTGTTTTAAGGCGTGCAAAAGCTGAGCTGAGTAGTTGCACAGAGACCACGTGGCTCACAGACCTAAAATATCTGCTATCATGTCCTTGATGAAAACATTTGCTGCCTCTGGTCTAGAAGCCAGAGGGGAGGTGGGATGGATCTGGGGGAAGACAGGCATCACCTTGTATGGCACTGGCCCCCAGTGAGTCCTTTGTGTGGGCTGCAAACGGGGAGAGCCTTGTCCTCTAGCAAGGGAGGGGTGCTTTCGCAGGCCTGGAGGGCTCGGGGGGATACGGGGTACAGTTTCCTGAGGGCATCCGTCCACATATCTCTATTCCAGGTCTTAGGGCACCCCCCTCCCCTACTCTTCCTGCTGACTGGGACCATGCATTGAGTCTCCCTGTAGCTCCTCCACTTTATGATGAAATCCTGGGCTGATTATCAACACAACCAGCCCGTGGGTCACAGAGATGAGGGCCATTTAGAATGCTCTGATGGGGGGCACCTGGGTGGCTCAGTCAGTTGAACATCTGCCTTCTGCTCAGGTCATGATCCCAGAGTCCCAGGATCGAGTCCCGGGATCAAGTCCCACGTCAGGCTCCCTACTCAGCAGGGAGTCTATTTCTCCCTCTGCACCCCCCGCATCCCCCCCCCCGCTCGTGCCTGCTCTCTCTTGCTCACTCTCCCTCTCAAATAAATAAATAAAATCTTAAAACAAAACAAAACAGAATGCTCTTAGAGAGTTCTCCCATCTCCCACAAAGTGCTCTAAGTTGAGCAGATCATTCTCTTTCTCCAAGACCTCTGGGGCAGTTAATCAAAACCAGCCGAGTGCACGCTTCTGGTTGTGACCACCAACCCCCCTCCCCGCCCCATCTTTCCAGCGTTAGACCCACCGCATAAGTAAGTCAGTGTTGCCCTGGAATCCCACCTGTTCCCCATCCCAATCCATCTCACACAGCTGATGTCGGTCTTCGTGCGGCCCCGGACTACGAGGGTGGTCACCACCCTGCTCCCCACCCGCAGTCCTGTGCCCCTTGTTATCTCACTGGCAAGGGATCCATCTTCAGAAGCCCATCCTGTTTCTGTCATTTCTGGTACCAATCATCTTAGATTTTTTTTTTTACCCTCAAAAGGAACCTGAGACAGGGACTTGTGTGCGGAGGAGTTTCCTGGAAGCACAAGGAGGAGAGAAAATAATGTGAGAAAGGGAAGGGAAAAGCCACTAAGGTGCTGGTGAACAGGTTCTGCTGTGTAGAGCTGGGACTAGACCCACCAGGGAGATCGGAGGAACCGTGTGGAACGTACTGGAGAACTGTCCCTCTGGGGTCCTTGTCTAGGTAGCTGTGGGGTACTTCACTGCAGACTTGCCATCTAGCATTGCCCAAGGGCTTCCCCAAGGGCAAGTTTGGGTGTTCCCTCCCAGATGGCGCAGGTCCCCCTGATGCCAGAGCAAACTGGAAGGACATCAGCATCTGTATCACTGCCAAGAACCAAAGCTTCAGGTGAACACAGATGTGGGTCTAGGGGACACGGGTGGCGCATCAGCAGCAGCTTCTGGAACTTCCCTTCAACTGACTTCATGCTTAGAGGAGCCTGTTGGCAAAAATCACTGCGGCTTCCCCTTCTCCCACCAGCCCACAGAAATGTGAGCTCCACAAGGGGAGGACCATGTCTGTTTTATTTGCTGCTGGATCCTAGCACCTAAAAACCACCTGACGAAGGGCAGGTGGCCGTTAAATATTTGTTAAATGAATGAATGATTCCCTGTGGCTTGAATTTCCTGCCTGCCCCAGGCATTCATCTCTAAAAGCCCACCCCAGCCCTACCGGCTCCCAGAACCCAGGTCTCCGCCCCTCGTGGCTTGACAATCAGTCTGGCACATGGACGGAGTCATCTGCTAATTGGGAGGCTGGACAAGCCGGAGCTTCTCTAACTCAGTGTCATTCTTTTAACAGCCATAAAAATAACAACAGCTACCACTGGGGATCACCCACCTAACGCGGTTTCCCAACGCTTAGTGTGGTTTCCAGTGTTTAATCCTGACCACAAGCCCACAAGGTGGGCACTGCTATTGCCCTTGTTTCACAGGTGAAAAACTGAGGCAATAAACCCTAAAGTTGCTCACCAGAGGCCACACCTCTAGGAAGTGGCGGGGAGCCGGAATATTCACACTGATGACCCAGGTCCATAAACCAGAAAGGGGAAGTGCCTCACCCAGGGCCACTACCATGGTGACAGTTCTGCGGAGGCTTGTGGGCACCTGTCTCCCCGGGGGCCCCCTCCTCCATCTCGGAAGTAACTCAGGTTTTCTCAATCATATGTGAAGTGTGTTTTATAAACACAAATTTGCACCAAGCTCCCTGGCCCCAGTTCCCTGCTCAGAACGGCCAGCTGCTAGCTCTAGAAGCTCTAGTTTCTCAAGCTAGTTGGGAGCCCGCAGCTGGAGGCAGGGGAGCCCCAGGTCTCAACTCCACACCTCAGCAGATAGCATTTTGCTTCAGGGCTTACTGACCTGTGAAATGAATTCAAGCATCTTTTGGGAATTGAAAAACAGTGAGTGCAAAACGTTCCCATTCATAAAATAGTCTCCCAGTCTTGGATCCTGGTTCATTCATTCAGGTTTTGAAAAATATAGTTTCTGAGCTCAGGGTTTTTAAGTGCAGTGACACTGTATTTTAAAATTAGCTCCCCCGTTTCCAAAAAGGCCTGGATCTAACATTCTCCTCGGCACTTGGCTACAGGCTCCGGCCAGCTGGCTCCTGGGCAGATTCTCTCCTGGGGCTGCCATGGAGGGTGGCCAGGCTGAGCTCTGACCACTCGGGCTCCAGCAAGGAGGGCTGGGATCACCCCTGCCTCCTCCGTGCCCCCTTTATGTCCATGGTGAGGAGGTGAGTCGTGGGGATGGGGGCGGGGCAAATGAACTGAGGATGCTTTGAGGTCCTGGAGGCTGGGTCTTAAAAATCCAGCCTCATTCTGCTTCCCAGGGAAATGGTGAGAGCCCAAGGTCTTAGATTTGTTGTGGTTGCCCTATCCGGCAGCAGACATTGTTGGCCCTACTTCCAAAATATATCCATAGTCCTCTCGCCGTCACCTCCACCACTGCGCTCCTGGTCCAAACCATCTCTTCTTGTGTGAATTATCTTACCAGCCTCCTCAGTGGTCTCCCTGCTTCAGCCCTTGCCTAGTACAGTCTGTTATCCACAATGAAGGATCATGTCACCCTCCAAATGGCTTCTACCTCACAATAAGAACCCAGGTCTTCACGTGGCTTATAGGTCTTGCTCTGTTACTTCTGGCCTCATCCTCTCTACTTTTCCCTCTTCCATCCATTACCTGCTCCAGCTACACAGGTCTCCTTACTGTTCCTCAGGGACACAAAGCATGCTCCTACCTCAGGGCCTTTGCACTCCCTGTCCCCTTTCTCTGAACACTCTTCTTCTAGATCTTCTTCTTCATATTTTCTCTTCCAATATCACCTCCTCAGACAGGCCTCCCTCTCTCAGCCACCCCATCTAAAGTATGTTTCCCACCATTTTATGTATTCACTTTGCTTTACTTTTTCCATTCACTTATTGCTACCAGACATCATATGACATATGGTGTGTTTTTTCCCCTCAGTTTTGTATCCTCAGTGCCTAGCACAGTGTCTGGCACATATTAGGTGCTCAATAAATATTTTTGAATAAAAAAATCAATGCCTTCTTTAGTTCAAGAAAGCTATAGAAACTCTCTTGAGTATCAATTTCCTCAAGCCATGAAAATGGGGTAAAAAGGATGGTTTGTTGGGAGAATATATATTACTCTAGAAATTAAATTTATTAAATTTCAAAATTTTTGTTTTGAAATAACTTCAGATACACAGGAAAGTTGCAAATATAGTAAAATAATTCCCATATTATACCCTTCACCAATAGTCATTACATGTGAACGTTTTGCCACATTTCCCACCTCATTCTCTGAATACATACACATTATTCTTAAATTTACTTTTGAGCAGATAATGTATAAAGATGGTACAAAATAAACAGTGGAACATAAACTTCCCTCCTTCTCCATCCCACTTCATTCTGGCCCAGCTGCTACCATTTTCTTATATATTCTGTCAGAAATATTTGGTGTGTTTACAGCCATATAGGAAAGCACATGTATTTGTAGAGCATAAACTTCATCCACACACTTTTTTTTCTTCATGCAAAGCATACCAGACTCACTGTTCTACCCCTTGTTTTTTGTTTGTTTGTTTGTTTGTTTGTTTACGTAATCTCTATACCCAATGTGGGGCTCGAACTTACAATCCTGAGATCAAGAGTCCCACAGTCCACTGAATGAGCCAGCCAGGTCCCCCTGTACCTGGCCTTTTTTTTTTTTTTTTTTAAAGATTTGATTTATTTATTTGAGAGAGAAAAAGAGAGAATGAATGGGGGAGGGGCAGAGGGAAAGAATCTCAGGCAGACTCCCCACCAAGCATGGAGCGTGATGAGACCTGATTCTATGACCCAGGAATCATGTAAGCTGAAACTGAGAGTCTGATGCTTAACCGTCAGGTTGAGCCAGCCAGGAGCCCTTGCATCTTGCTTTTTCTATTCAACAATGTATTTTTAAGGTCTTCACACTGGTCCACCTGTATGTTTCTCCTCCTTTTCTTCACAGCCTCATGGTAGGTCCCATACGGACATATTTGAGCTTCTCTAACCAGATCCCCATTGATGGAAATTCAGGTTTTTTCCAGTCCTTTGCCGCTATAGACAATGCAGTCATGAAATCCTGTCATGTTGTCATTTGGGGCATCACCGGCAGGACAAATGACTAAAAGTGAAATTGCTGAGTAAAAAGTTCTCTCCTTTTCGATGTGGACAGATATCACCATGTTGCTTTTCAGGAAAGCTGCACCAGTTTATGTTCTTACCCACAACATGTGAAAATGTTTTCCTACATCCTTTATAACACAGCATGCTATCAATAATTTTTTGCTTTGACAGTTGGAAACTTAAAATATCACACTGCAGTTTTATTTTTGTTTCTTTTATTATAAGTGAAGATATTTTTCACATGTTGAAAAGCGATTGATACTATTTTTTATGAATTGCTTACTTATATGGTGGTGATTTCTCTAATGAACTGTTGCTTTTTCATTGATCTAGAGGAACTCATGATCTATGGAAGAAATGAGCTTGTTTTCTGGAACATGTGAATTTTTTTCACTGTTTGTTTGCCTTTTGACTTGTCAATGGTGACTCTTCTTTTTTTGCCATTCATTTATTTATTTTTTATTTCTATTATTTTTAAAGATTTATTTATTTATTTGAGAGAGAGAGAGAGAGAAAGAGAGCACGAGTGGGAGGGGCAGAAGAGAGAATCTCAAGCAGACTCCTCACTGAGCACAGAGCCAGACTCGAGGCTCCATCCCATGACCATGAGATCACCACCTGAGCTGAAACCAAGAGCTGGACGCTTAACCAAATGCACCACCCAGGTGCTCCTTCAGTAGTTTATTTTTTACTCAAAAACTTCTGTATAGTCAAATGTGTCAATCATTTCTTTTATGGCTTCTAATGCTTTATGATAAGGCTAGAAGGTCTTAACTGCTCCAAGATAATTTTATTTATTTATTTTTTTAAAGAGCTCAGATTTTTTTTTCCAAAGAGATTTTATTTATTTACTTGACAGAGAGATAGACAGAGCCAAAGAGCACAAATGGAAGGAAGGGCAGAGGGAGAGGGAGAGGGAGAAGCAGGCTCCCCACTGAGCAGGGAGCCCTACCTGGGGCTCGATCCTAGGACCCTGGGATTAAGACCCGAGCCAGAGGGAGATGCTCACCAGACTGAGCCAACCAGGTGCCCCTCCTTATCTAGTTTTAAAGTCTATTTCCTAAAAATTTTATTTATGTATTTATCTATCTATCTATCTATGACAGAAAGTGTCCTCACAAATGGGGTGGGGAGCAGAGGGAGAGGAAGAGCGAATCCCAAGCAGGGTCCCGCTCAGTACGGAGCCCAGCACAAGGCTGGAACTCACTCCCTGAGATCATGACCTGAGCCAAAATCAAGAGCTGGACACTGAACCACCTGGGCACCCAAGATCTTACTTATTTTTAAGTAATCTCTATGCATGACGAGGGGCTCAAATTCACAACCCTGAGACCAAGGGAGCCATCTAAGTAGCCCCAGCTGGGATTATTTTAAGAGTTAGAGCTCCAGCTTTGCTTTTTGCAATTCTTCATATGGTTTATTGAATAAACTATCTTTTATCCGCTGATTTGAAATGCCACTGTTAACACATGTTAAGTTCCCATATGTGCTTGAGTCTGTTCTTGTCACTTCTGTGCCATTGCTCCTTCCCTGTATATTCATGCAAGGGTCCCACTCTCTTCGGATGGTTGTAGCTTTCCAGCATATTTTGGTATTAAGTTAGACTATGTTCTATAAGATGATTTGGATGTAAGCTTCCCCTGGTTTTCCTCACCACCTGAGGGTGCAGACCTGAGGGAAGGCATGGTGTAAGGTTACCCCAAGACAGTCTGTATACCCAGCTTTAGACATAACGGTGCCTATTGACACTTTGGCTGGGATAAGGCATTGCATCATGCTGGCAACCAGAGACTCGGGTCCAAGTTCTGGCTTTGCCACTGAGAGCTGAGTGACTTTGACCAGCCCATCTTGCCCTTCAGAGCCTCTCCTTAGAGAAGGGCCTCCCTCTCATTTCCAGCAGTCTCCAGTTCTAAGAGCCTAGGGTGAGGGGCCTGGGGAGTACCAGGCAGGATTATGAAAGGACACCCTGTGCTCACTTCTACAGGAAGTCCCATAGATAACACAGGAGATTGGCTCGCTGGGGAACGGAAAGAGCCATTAAGCAAGAGACAAGACTGTTAACAGTCCCAGAGCTCGTGGGTTCTTGGGGGCAGCGGTTGCCCCATCACCAGGTCCAGGAGGCCAGGACTGTGTGCACGACTGGGAGTCTTTGAAGGTGGGAGCCCTCTGGAGTTGCAATGCTTCTTTTCTTTGGAGGGGTTGAGGATGGGAGGAGGAGTTGTCTGGGTCCCCATCTGGCTCCAATGACAAGGCTGAAAAGGTCTGAGCCCACTTTCCTCAAGAGTTTGGTCTAACAAGGGCACTTGGGCAGGGGACTGGGATAGATTGCCTACCTTAAATGGCCCTGTGACCTTGGGCAAGTCACCTGGCTTCTCAGAGCTGTGGGTTCTCTACTGAGTTAGGGGAGGAGAGAGGGTAACTAGGCTAGAGCAAGGCAGTAGGTGGTCTCTCAGACCCACCAGCTTGGACAACCTGGGTTCAGTGACCATCACGATTACTTGCAGTTAGTAAAGTAAGTGGAGTGAGGAGCAGACCCAGTTCCTTGCCCCTTTGGTGAGACAATGAAGGAATTGGGGGAAAGCCCAGCACAGTTGTCCCCTACCCCATTTTTCTTATGGGCTTTCCACTCCCTGACTCCAAGCCTGTCGTGCCTGCTCCCCTAACCCAGTCCCACAGCAGGGAGCTGGGATTCCCACAGTTGCCTGGGAGTAGGATCTATTTGCTCTCAAGTTTGGCTCCCAAATTCGTATGCTTTCTTGGGCAAGGAATGCGGGGAGAGGTGGGTAGACTTAGGGTGGGATGTGTGTTCCTGGTCACAGGGGCTTTTAACTTCAAGGGTGTGAGGCCACCTTGATCCAGAGAGGGGAATGTGGTGGAGGATGGAGGGGTGCCCTTGTGGGCTGGCTCCGAGGGGTGTTGCTCTGAGCAACTCTGAGCGGGCAGGGACCTTCGTACATGTGAACGACCTGTGAGGAATTGTCCTGTCAGACCCGTGAAGGGGTGGTCGGTGGTGGGAGCTGGCTGAGGAGGTGTGTGTGTGTGTGTATGTGTGTGCACCCATGTACACACATGTGAGGAGGGACTGAAGTTGTCCCCACTATCTCTGGTTAGTCATGCTTGGCCATGAAAAGGTGCAGACTATTTTTAGGGTATGCTATAAGGCTGTGAAGGGAGAGTTTGCTATCCCTGACTGATGGTGTTTGCACTTTGAGGCAGTGTTGGTGGTAGGGTACCTGCTGCCTTTCCACTCCAGGCCTCCTAACAAGCAAGGGGTGCCTCTGAGTGGCCCTCCAGGGAAAGAAGGACTGATCGCCGAGGCTGTGGAAGGGTGGGAGCCAGTGAGGTGTCCAGAAGGTCCTCCTTCTCTCCCTTCCTTCTTTCTTTCCTTCCCTCCTTCCCTCCTTCCTTTCTTGGAGAGAGAGAGAGAGAGAGAGAAGCAGGGGAGGAACAGAGGGGGGAGAGGCAGAGAGAGAGATAATGTCAAGATTCCTTGCTGAGCACAGAGCCTGACATGGGGGTCGATCTCACGACTTGGAGATCATGACCTAAGCTGAAACCAAGAGTTGGATGCTCAACCGAATGAGCCACCCAGATGCCCCAGAAGGTGCTGCTTTCTTATGAAACGCCAGCAGACTATTAGAAATGGGCTGTGGAGGTGCAGCCCGACCAGGAACTCCCTGAAAGACATGTCAAGAACATCCCATATCCTGGGATATGGCCACAGGGAATGTACTTTAGGATTCTAATTCCCTTTACTTGTGGGAGCCTGGCAGACTCAGTTATATGGCACATATATCATTATGAACTCTTCCCCCAGGGCTTCAGTTCTAGAAGCTTCTGTACTGAGAATCTTATCTTGCTGCCTCTTGTATGTTATCTCCAGCGGAAGTACATGTGCAACTTGAGTTTCCAAGCCTTTTTCCTTTTTTAAAAGATTTTATTTATCTGACAGAGAGAGAGAGAGAGAGAAAGAGACTGAAAGCCCAAGCAGGGAGAGGGGCAGAGGGAGAAGGAGAATCAGACTCCCTGCTGAGCTTGATCCAGGGACTCTGGGCTCATGACCTGAATCAAAGGCAGGTTCTTCACTGACTAAGCCACCCAGGTGCCCCGAGTTCCCAAGTCTTACACCAACAAGCAAAGCAGGCTCACTCCGCCCTGCTCCAGAAGCCCCGTCCCACACATGCTCTGTCCCGCATTCCACACAGGGGCCTTTGGCCACCAAGGAGGTCCCTCTCCAGGAAGTGGTCTTAGGAGAGCCTACGCCAGTTCTGCTACTGAGCCTTCCTCCCTCGGTTTCCTCACAGGTCAAGTGGGAGGAAACTTTATCTGCACAGTACTCAGCTCAGCTTTGCCGAGGCTCCAGTGGAATGTCACGTGCCCCACACCCCCACCCCCGCCATGGGATGACCACCATTGTGAATGCCAACTTTACCCAGCAGACCCTGTGTGGTGGAAAATTTACAAGCTAGACGAATAACACACTCTCTGAGAACATGACTCATGCTAAGAAAAAGCAAAGCGGGAAAGGGAGGTCGGCCATGCCGGGAATGGGAGGTGGTGTTTCAACTTCAGTGATCCGGTCCCATCCTCACGGCAACTCTGTGGGGTAGATATCAGGCCAGTGTTCCCGTAAGGAAGCCAAGAGGCGGGAAGGTTAAGTGACTTGCCCAAGTTCACACAGCTCGCCAGAGGCAGACCTCGGAGAGGCAGAGGTCTGTCTGACACAGAGCACTGGGACTGAAAATCCCTTCCTCTCTTGGGCCTCCTTTCCCACATCCATGAATCAAGATGGTGGGATGGACTGACAGGGAGAAGGCACACATCTTCCCAATTTATCTACTGGAACCAGTGTCTCATAGCAGGATGGCTCACTGCCGTGCCGGCATTCAGCTGGTACTCAGTAAATGCTTGTCACTCAAGCGCACATTAGATCATGGGAACGGTTTGGGCAGAAGGACGTCTTTTTGGCGGAGGTATGCTGTACTGCTAACTGTTCTTTGTGGGGGGAGAAAGCCCTGATTTGTAGTGTTTGCTGGCTTACATGGTGCAAATACTCCCATGGCGGCTGAGCTAGGAAAAAAGGCGCAGAGTTGGCTTTTGCAAAGCCCCTCAGATCTGGCTCCTCAGTTTTCGTCGGTGATCTTAAAACTGCATCTGGGGGTGCCTGGGTGGCTCAGTTGGTTAAGCATTTACCTTCGGCTCAGGTCATGGTTCTGGGGTCCCGGGATCAAGTCCCGCATTGGGCTTCCTGCTTGGTGGGAAGCCTGCTTCTCCCTCTTCCTCTGCCCTTCCTCTGCCCTGGGTGCAGTCTCTCTCTCAAATAAACAAATAAATGAACACTTAAAACAAAAAAACCCTGCATCTGAAACAGACTTGGAAGGCTCCAAGAGAAACAAAGAGACAGCAAGTTGGAGAGAAACAGATGGAGAGATCAAACACCCAGGAAGAACCGGAGAGAAAGACTGGTGGAGAGAAAGAGAGAGAGACTCAATTTCACTTTAAAGCTTGGGGGGGGCCTCCACAGGCTGAGGGATTGCTTTAGTCAAATCCTGTGCACCCTGTGCCCCAGGGGAGGCTGGACCAGTGGTGCCAGAGCCCAGGGAGAAGCCCATCATCCCTCCCAGTCAGCCTGTCTGTGACCTTTCACCTCAGCAGAGAAAGCCGGGAGGGGTCTTCTTGTTCCTGCTGCCTCATGCCGCACATGTTCCTTTGTGCAAGTTGTTCACTGCTTTTAAATCCTACCTGCCTTCCTTAGGGCTTGGCTCCCGCCCTGGGCCATGCTGGAAGCTGCCTGCCCGTGGGCACATCAGGCCCCTCCCACTGCCCACTGTTGTAGGTGCCCCCCTTCCCCGCTTATTCCCCTTCCCCACCCCAGGGCAGGCCCAGAGAGTACCTCTTCCAGCCTCCAGCCTCCCTTTGTTCTGTCTTTGGGGGTCTCACCTAGACAAATCTTTATCCATCAGAATCCTTATCAATAGACCAACCTAAGACTTTCCGTAAGAGTTGGGAGGACCCCAATTCGTGAACTGGACAACGCTTACATGAGCGCCTACTGTGTGCTAAGGAGTGGGGAGCAATGGAGACCAAGCCACACAGTGACATCCTTAGGGGGAGCCCAGAGCATCATGGGGCCACAGTCTAGGGGGTACTGAACCCTGCTTGAAGCATGGGGGTGGCTGCAGGAAAGCCTTCTTGGAAGAGGTGGCCTCTTAGGTGAGGGAGGAAGAGGCATCAGCTGGGTGGGGGGATAAGAGAGTCAGGGAAGTTGGGGCAAAGGGAGCAAAGTAAGAGAGGATCTGATATTCCAGGAATGGAAGTGGTTCAGCAGGCTTGATGGGTGTGGGAGGGAGCAGGGTAAAGCAGGGGCAAGGCCGTAAGACCCACTGATTCCCTCCTGTGTGTGTCCAAGGAGCAGTCAGATGGTGTTGAGAAAAAGAGGACTGGAGGTCAGGTGAGAGGGTGGTGGGGGGCGGGTGGGGAGGCAGCGGTGGAGGGATCCTCCAAGGTGAGATTGAGGGAATGAGCTGGAGGAGTGGCAAGAGAGACAGCTCAGACAGTGAGACCCTGGACAACCCTGTGTCCCCATCCTCATCTCGAAACAGAATCAATCCTGCACAGGGCTCTTTCATATAACGGCCAAGGAAGACTTTTGATGAGCAAAGATCTAAAAGAGATGAGGGCACGTGGATAGCTTGAAGGAAAAGCATTCCAGACAGAAAAAACAGAAAGGACAAAGGCCTCATGCTGGAGGCCAGGAGGTGGGAGAGTGTCACGAGGTCCGAGAGGCCAGCTGGGGTCCAAGCAGCTCATCAGCTATGGCGTGTTTTCTCCAGGAGACCTGGGAGGGTTTTCAGCAGAGTGACTGTGTGCAGCACCCCACAACCCCTCACTATTTCTCTGTCCCCAGGCCCAAAGAGCATGGAGAGTGGACAGAGAGTACCCCGGAAGGGCCGCAGGCTAGGCTCCAGCCGCCGGCGGCAGATGCGAGAACCAGCTGACGGCCAGGATGCCCCCGTGGCCCCAGAACCGGAGTCCTCGTCCTCCCTGGCAGCCGCTGAGCTGCAGCGTTTCTTCCAGGACTGCGGGGCCAAGGAGAGGGGCTTCGTCACCCGTGAGGACCTGGCGGTGAGTCGGAGTCCCCAGCTCTTCCCCTAAATCCCTTTTTGGTGGCCTCCTGAGACTTCCTATCCCATAAAGCAGGGGAGGCCTGCTCTTCCCCCTTTCTCCCATCCAAAATATGCTCTCAAAGAGGAACTCCCATGCATTGTCCTTGGGAATGCAGACTGGTACAGCCACTGTGGCAAAAGTATAGAGGTTCCTCAGAAAATCTGAAATGGAAATACCATACTAGGGATGTACCCAAAGGAAACAAAAACAGTAATTCAAAAAGATATATGCAGCCCTATGTTCCTTGCTGTGTTATTTACAATAGCCAAGATATGGAAGCAACATAGTGTCCATTGGTACATAAATGAATAAGGAAGATGTGGCATATATACACAATGAAATATTCCTCAGCCACAAAAAAGAATGAGATCTTCTATTTTGTGACAACATGGATGGACCTAGAGGGTATTATGCTATGTGAAATGAGTCAGACAGAGAAAGCCAATGCTATATGATTTCACTCAGATGCAGAATCAAAAAACAAATGAACAAACCAAAGGCAGAAACAGACCCATAAATGCAGAGAACAAGTGGTTGCCTGAGGAAGGTGAGTGGAAGGACAGGCAAAATAGGTGAAGTGGGGGACACAGACTTTTAGTCGTGGAATGAGTAAGTCATGGGGATGAAAGGTACAGTACAAAGAATATAGTCAAGGGTACTGTAGCAGTGTTGTATGGTGGGAGCTACACTTGTGAGCACAATGTAACATACAGACTTGTCAGATTACTATGTTGTACACCTGGAACTAATGTAATACTGTGTGTCAATGATACTTCAGTTAAAATTTAATTAATTAGGGGCACCAGGGTGGCTCAGTTGGTTAAGCACCTGACTCTTGGTTTCAGCTCAGGTCATGACCTCAGGGTTGTGAGATTAAACCCCATATTGGGCTCTGTGCTGAGCATGGAGTCTGCTTAAAATTCTCTCTCCCTCTTTCTCTCTGCTCCGTCTCATTCTCTCTCCCTCTCTGGAAAAAAACAATAACACCCATTAATTAATTAATTTTAAAAAATATAAAGATCAGTAGGCAAAAAGCATAGTTTGCATATTGGTGTTTATGCTCCTCTGCAAAGGAATATTCTTTGTGTTAAATGACAAGCACACATGTTTTCTGAGACAAATCAATAAATGTCATAAAATTTGCCCTCAGATAAGTTGAGGAATTTGTTTATACTAATATGTAAATGGCTGATAAGGCAGTATGTGTTCTGCTCTTTCAGAAACATTTGCATTTTAACAAAGGAAAGGACTTCAAGCCAAAGAAGGAACTTGCAAGTGATACAATTCTAGGCCTATGGAGCAGGGAAGTTTATCCTGGGGAGCAGAGTCCTGAAAATCAAACCATGTCAATGACTAGAAACATCAATGACAAGACCAGCCATGGTTGGTCCCTATAAGGAGTCTTAGGCTCTGGCCCAGACCAACATTGACCAATTTTTCTTTGGTTTTTCCTCATTCTCTGCAAAAGGGTCTATGTGGGTTGCTGGAGTCTTCCTGGGCCTACCGTCTCCTCTGGATACTGCTCCATGCTCCAGACTTTGTCCTGCCCCCATCAGAACTGAGTTTTCCTGTGGTCTGTCCTCGGGGCCACAACAAGGAACCAATGGATGTTGTTGAAATAGAATTTTCAGGGGTGCCTGACAGTGGAGCATGTGCCTCTTTATTTCAGGGGTCATGAGTTCATGTCCTATGTTGGGCATAGAGATTACTTAAAAATAAATAAATAAAGAATGACTTTCTCAGAGGGGCCTTCACCAACTCCCTTGAGCAGAGGGAGCAGCAGGCTGAGGCAGAAGCAAATTGCCTGCTGAGTGAGGAGCCCGATGTGGGGACTAGATCCCAGGACCTTGAGATCATGACCTGAGCTGAAGGCAGACACTTAGCCAACTGAACCCTGCAGGCATCCTTATATATAATTTTCAAAAGGGTAAAAAAAGTAAATATAAAATCAAGTAAGTATAAAATCAACACTTACCAAAGGTTTTATCTAATTAATTTTTATTACTAATTAATGAAGGAACCAATAAGATGTTACAACTGGCCCAAAAAACTAGCATGTGAGAAGCTAGGCTACAGTATTTAAAGGCAATTTGACAAGAGACTGTTAGGATAAGATTGCTGAGTTCAATTTTTAACATGGCTGATGTCCAACAGGTCGTAAATCTTTAGGGTTATCTGTTGTCCTACACAAAAATTTTCATCTCTCCCAGGCAAAAATCTGCAAGTTAACAAGTAACTTCAGCAAGTCTGGGACTTTAATTAAAGATAAACAATGAGATGGACTGAGTGCATTCCTCTAGTCTAGACAATGCTTGAGAGGACATGCTCTCTACCTTTTGGCCCAGTTTCCCAGTTTCCAATTATTCAGATAATTTTCTGTGATGATAAATGATCTCCTGATATAAAAAAGCCTATTCTCATTCCCCCTATTTCCATCAGCTCAGCATCCTTGAGTTTGCTCTACAAATCTAGACTTTGAAAGTATGAAGTCATTTTAGCTTCTGTCCCTAAGTTTTCATACAGAATCTTAGCTTAAAAACCCCTGGTATTTGCTCTTCTACCTAGAGTGAATGTCTGTTCCAGTTTGCCTCAGGCTGAATGGATGCCTGGGATGTGGAACTTTCAGTGTTAAAACTGGGAACATCTGGGGCAGACTGGGTCCAGCTGGCCACCCTATTTCTATCCGCAGGACAGGAAACTAAACCCAAGACTCTTCAACTTTCACCTGTAGCCCCTATAAATGCAAAGGGTTTCCTTTCTTCTTGAGAGTCCCAATTTTTCTAAGGTTCTCTTCCTGCCTGGAAGCAGCCTTCCTTGTCAATTTTATACTTATTCGCCAACCTTCTGGGCCAGGCTGCTGGGATAAATAAAAACTTATTTAAAACCATCAACCCTGCTGGGAGGGTTTTGCAGACATTGGCTCCATGGCTGTTCCTTACAGCGGACTTGTCACATCTGATTAAATGAGAATCATTCTTCAATGTGACACTCTAGTTACACAATTGATTCATCCAACTATATCCCAGCAAAAAAAAAAAAAGGACAGATTCTTATTGAATCAATAATTCTATCTCCATGGAAAGTCAGGAGGCCAGGAAGTGTCAGTTTCTGAATCAAGAGTGGGTCAGTGAGATTCAGATAACATTTACAATGTTTAACTTCAGTTTACAAAAGCAGTCAACTACCAAACTGAAGGTTAGAGATGGTTCAAGAAGACAGAGAAAAAACTTCCTCTTTGATCCATAAAGGTAGAACAATTAAAAAATAGTACCAGTTCTATCCCCGACAAATATCCACAACTCCATTTCCTTGAACCATTCATTCAGCTCTATGTCATTCGTTCCTGTTCTGTTGGATATTGAATGAGCTGGCCGTTTCTGGACTCAAGAGTCCTGGAAATTGTCAGTCTGCCAGCTTGGCTAAAGGTCCGCTAACATCAGCTCAGAATCCTTGTATCCAAGGGAAGCATCAATAGCTCACAGAACTGGGTCCAGTCCTTTTCTGCAAGGTGTTGGGTCTATCCCTGGTGGCCTGCAGCTCTCAACTGAGACTTTAGGCCAACATAGGAAAGGAGAAATAACTAGTGTTGGTGGTGAGAATGTAGAGAAAAGGGAACACTCGTGCTCTGTTGTGGGAATGTAAATTCGTGCAGTTACTCTGGAAAACAGTATGGTGGTGGCTCAAAAAATTAAAAATAGTTCTACCCTCGGGAATCCAGCAATCCCACTCCTAAATATTTACCCAAAGATAACAAAAACACTAATAAGAAAAGATAATCTGTACTGCCATGTTCACTGCAGCATTTTTTACAATAATAGCTAATGCACAGAAAGAACCTAAATGTTCATAGTCCTTCCAGGGTAGGAAACATTTTTGCTAATGAGACTGAAAAGCTGTGGTTATTTATTACATCACTAATAATATCAGAGTGGAAGAGAGTGAAGTTCTCTGTTGGGATACAACACAAAACTATTTTGTAGGGTTTGATTAGTGTTTCTCCTGAAGATAAGCACATATCATGGATCAGCAAACACACTGAGCAAACTCCAGGCCTTCCCATAAAGCAAGCAGTTTCTGAAATATTTATATGAATCGCATTTTATCTATGGAAACTTAGCCTAGGAAAGCCTGAACATCTCTGCTGATTTGACGGTTCTTCCCATGATGTTTTTTTCTCAACCCAAACCATATGTATCATATGTATATAAATATACATATGTAAAAATATATATGAGGTTAAATTTTAAAAAATTTTTATTTTTATTTATTGAATTTATTTTATTTTATTAAAGTTTATATTTATATTTAGTTTTTAAGTATATATATTTAAAAGTACGTATATAGGGGCGCCTGGGTGGCTCAGTGTGTTAAAGCCTCTGCGTTCGGCTCAGATCATGATCTCAGGGTCCTGGGATCCAGCCCCACATCGGGCTCTCTGCTCATCGGGGAGCCTGCTTCCTCCTCTCTCTCTCTCTGTCTGCCTCTCTGCCTACTTGTGATCTCTATCTGTCAAATAAATAAATAAAATCTTTTAAAAAAAGTACATATGTATACTTTATATATATATATATACTTTATATATATTTATGTGTATGTGTGTGTGTGTGAATATATATATATAAATTTAACCTCCACCCTCCTAACCCAAGCCATATACAACATTAGATTTTGTTACAGGTTAAACCCTCAGTTTTTTTTTTTTTTTTTAAGATTTTATTTATTTATTTGACAGAGAGAAATCACAAGTAAGCAGAGAGGCAGGCAGAGAGAGAGGAGGAAGCAGGCTCCCTGCTGAGCAGAAAGCCCGATGTGGGGCTCGAACCCAGGACCTGGGATCATGACCTGAGCCGAAGGCAGCGGCTTAACCCACTGAGCCACCCAGGCGCCCCTAAACCCTCAGTTTTTATTTTCATCTACATGCAACAAATACAGCAAGATTTATCTTTAGCGATAATAATCAGCTCATTATCTTTTAGGAGCGGGTGTTAAACGTAACACAGTATTTAATCCTTTTATCATATTAATAAAACTTAATGAGCTTTTAAAATACGTTGTAAGTTATCTATATTACCCAAAAGAACATTAGAAATAATTCAGCATCGGGGATTTGAAGAATTTCCTTATAATTTTTGAAAATTATTTTTTCACATATTTTTTATTGAGGCATAATTGATATAATATTATATTAGCTTTAGGTATACAGTGTCATGATTTGATATCTGTCCCTGCTGCAAAACGATCACCACAATAAGTCTAGTTAACAGCCTTCACCATACAGTTACAAAATTTCTTTTCTTGTGATGAGAGCTTTCAAGATTTATTCTCCTACTTTCAAAGATGCAATTCAGTATTATTAACTATTGTCACCATGCTGTACATTACATTCCCATGACATATTCATTTTATAACTGGAAATTGTACTTTTTTTGACAACCCCCCCCATCCGCCTCAGGG
Source organism: Lutra lutra (assembly GCF_902655055.1). Classification (NCBI taxonomy): domain Eukaryota; kingdom Metazoa; phylum Chordata; class Mammalia; order Carnivora; family Mustelidae; genus Lutra; species Lutra lutra. The sequence continues at coordinate 68,722,957 of NC_062283.1, read as the reverse complement.
ATTGCCCAATGTGTTCTCTGTATTCATGAGCTCTGTTCTTCGGTTTATTTGTTGGTTGGTTGGTTGGTTGGTTGGTTGGTTGGTTGGTTTTAGATTCCACATATAAGTGAGTTCATTCAGTATTTATCTTTTTCTGTCTGGTATAATTCACTTAGCACAGTGCCCTCAAGGTCCATCCATGTTGTTGCAAATGGTAAGATTTCATTCTTTTATAGGCTGAGTAAGGTTCCATCCTGTATATATGCCATATCTTTATCCATTCATCCTTCTATGAACATTTAGGTTCTTTCTGTACATTAGCTATTACTGTAAATAATGCTGCAGTGAACATGGCAGTACAGATATCTTTTCTTATTAGCGTTTTTGTTATCTTATGTACATATTTAGGAGTGGGATTGCTGGATTCCCAAGGGTAGTTCTATTTTTAATTTTTTGAGCCACCACCATACTGTTTTCCAGAGTGACTGCACGAATTTACATTCCCACAACAGAGCACGAGTGTTCCCTTTTCTCCACATCCTCACCACCAACACTTGTTATTTATTGCCCATCCTGCTCTTATAAGTGGTGAAGTATTTAATAGATACAGAGGATATCCTAAATTTTTTTTTCTAGATTTAGGATCTTATATTGGGAAGGCAAAATCAGAAGAGCTATCAGAGAACATTTTGGCCACTGGATTAAGATAGGATCATAGGACTCCTCAAACTCAACACACACAAAACAGACAATCATATTAAAAAAATGGGCAGAAGACATGAACAGACACTTCTCCAATGAAGACATACAAATGGCTATCAGACACATGAAAAAATCTTCATCATCACTAGCCATCAGGGAGATTCAAATTAAAACCACATTGAGATACCACCTCACACCAGTTAGAATGGCCAAAATTAGCAAGACAGGAAACAACATGTGTTGGAGAGGATGTGTAGAAAGGGGAACCCTCTTACATTGTTGGTGGGAATGCAAGTTGGTGCAGCCACTTTGGAAAACAGTGTGAAGATTCCTCAAGAAATTAAAAAATAGAGCTTCCCTATGACCCTGCAATTGCACTACTGGGTATTTACCCCAAAGATACAGATGTAGTGAAAAGAAGGGCCATCTGTACCCCAAAGTTTATAGCAGCAATGGCCATGGTCGCCAAACTGTGGAAAGAACCAAGATGCCCTTCAACGGACGAATGGATAAGGAAGATGTGGTCCATATACACTATGGAGTATTATGCCTCCATCAGAAAGGATAAAAGCCCAACTTTTGTAGCAACATGGATGGGACTGGAAGAGATTATGCTGAGTGAAATAAGTCAAGCAGAGAGAGTCAATTATCATATGGCTTCACTTATTTGTGGAGCATAACAAATAGCATGGAGGACAGGGGAGATGGAGAGGAGAAGGGAGTTGAGGGAAATTGGAAGGTGAGGTGAACCATGAGAGACTGTGGACTCTGAGGGTTTTGAAGGGGCGGGGGGGTGGGAGGTTGTGGGAACCAGGTGGTGGGTATTAGAGAGGGCACGGATTGCATGGAGCACTGGGTGTGGTGCAAAAACAATGAATACTGTTACGCTGAAAAGAAATTAAAAAAAAAGAAAAAAGAAAAAAAAAGATAGGATCATAGGAATCTGAGAAATAGTACTTGGCTACCTGTTGAATCAAAATGACAATAAAATAAAATATTTTGAGATAAACATTGAAGAAGGTAACATGATTACAAGAATATTTAGCTCTTTTATAAGAGAGGTGACTTCAATTTTTTATTTTCATTTTTTTTTTTTTACTTGAAAACATGATCGGGCGCCTGGGTGGCTCGGTGGGTTAAAGCCGCTGCCTTCGGCTCAGGTCATGATCCCAGGGTTCTGGGATCGAGCCCCGCATCGGGCTCTCTGCTCGGCAGGGAGCCTGCTTCCCTTCCTCTCTCTCTCTGCCTGCCTCTCTGCCTACTTGTGATCTCTGTCTGTCAAATAAATAAATAAAATCTTAAAAAAAAAAAAAAAGAAAACATGATCAAGCCAGAATAAAGTAGAGAAATTTACTCTGTTGACATAGGGAATCATTTATTTGGGCAGGCAATTTACAGAAGATAAACAGTAGCTTCTTTTTAACTCTTGCTAAGAGCTCTATGATCAATTTATCATTTTAATAGAGATAGAGCTGAAATCTAATTTTGCATTAAAATAACACGTGGCAGTAAAACATTCACAATTTTAAAAAATTATTTAAAACCATCAAAGCTGAGCCAAATTTGGCACTTGGTAAAGTGTTAACATGTTTCACAGCTTATTTTCAGATTTAGGTCTTATAAATCAAGGCAACTAAGATTCCCTCTCAGCAAACCCTCCACAACGGTCTCTATCCAATTCAGATTTGCATTTTCATCCCTTTTCATGTTCTAGAACAATCAGACACTTATGACAAAACCACCTCCTTATTCTTTGGAAAGTCAAAATGTATCCCATTTTCCTCGCTGTATCTCTCTGTCCCTGTTGGTCCTGGTATAGTCTCAAACATCTGTAGTGATTGTAACTTTCAAACAAAGAAACCAACCTCTTTTTCACAGAAAGAGCTGGGATACAAGTGAGCACTGTCTGTGTCATTCAAGCATTTTAGTAGACTTAGCCAAGCTCACAGACATAACACAACATTTTACAGTCACACATATCCCTTGCACAAGTTTTTAAAAGGTTGTCATAAAAGGGGCACCTGGATGGCTCAGTCGCTTAAGCATCTACCTTCGGCTGTGGTCATGATCCCAGGGTCCCAGGATCAAACCCCGCATCAGGCTCCCTGCTCAGCAGGGAGTTTGCTTATCCCTCTACTTCTGCCCCTACCCCCAGCTTGTGCTCTTCCCCGCTCCTGTCTCAAATAAATAAATAAATAAATAAAATCTTTTTAAAAAATTGTCATAAAACATACATAACACAAAATTTGCCATCTTAAACATTTTATGTGTAGAGTTCAGAGGCATTAGGTATATTTTACAATATTGTGCAAGCATCACCACCACCATTTCCAGATCTTCTTCATCTTCCCCATCTCTGTCCCAATTAAACACTAACTCCCATTCTCCTTTCTCCCCATCCCCCAGTAACCCCCATTCTCCTTTCTGTCTCTATGTATTTGACCACTCTAGTCCCTCGTCTAAGTGGGAAAATATATTTGTCTTTTTGTGACCAGCTTCTTTACTTAGCATGATGTCTACTTAGCATGATGTCCTTAATGCTCATTCATGCTGTAACAGGGGTCAGAATTTCCTTCCTTTTTAAGGCTGAACAAAATATTCCACTGTATGTGTAGACCACATTTTGTCTTTCCGTTCATCCTTCAGTGGACATTCAGGTTCCTTTCATCATTTGGCTACTGTGAATAGTGCTGCTATGAACTTGGGTATGCAAATATCTCCTTGAGTCATGAGTCTCTGCTTTGCCTTGCACAACCATTTAAACAACAACAAAGATCAGCAAATCAGAGTTTCTGTTGCTTCTCAACCAAAAGACATTAGGTCTCTATCATGCATCCCACAAGGACCACCAATGACCAGTCCATAAAGTTGAATTCCCCACCATTACTGTCACCAAAAATGAAAACACAGTATCAGCAAGGAAAAAAAGGCAGACAACAACAACAAAAGAAACAGCAAACCCAAAGTTCTGTCACACATGGGATTCTCCCCAAGAGCCAAGGGAGGAAGGGCTTGGGTTTCCTGAAGCCCACGAGGGGCCCTTCTTCAGCATCCATGTTATTTGGTTCTGAATGGCTGAGTTTAGTGGGGCATCTCTATGGAACCTCCAAAACTCTTTTTTTTTTTAAAGATTTTGTTTATATATTTGACAGAGAGATAGAGAGAGAGAGAGCACAAGTAGGCAGAGAGGAAGGCAGAGGGAGAAGGAGAAGCAGGCTTTCTGCTGAGCAGGGAGCCTGACGTGGGGCTCGATCCCAGGATCCTGGGATCATGACCTGAGCTGAAGGCAGCCGCTTAACCGATTGAGCCACACAGGCACCCCCAAAACTCTTTTTTAAAAGATTTTATTTATTTATTTGACAGAAGGAGAGAGCACCAGTGAGAGCAGGAGCAGGGCAGAGGGTCAGAGGGAGAGGAAGAAGCAAACTCCCTGCTCAGCAGGGAGCCCAAGGCAGGGCTGGATCCCAGGACCCCAGGATCATGACCTGAGCAGAAGGCTGATGCTTCATCGACTGAGCCACCCAGGCGCCCCACCAAAACTCTTAAAGTATAATTTTCAAGAAGATAAAATCAGGGGTGCCTGGGTGGCTCAGTGGGTTAAAGCCTCTGCCTTTGGCTCAGGTCATGATCCCAGAGTTGTGTGATCTCTGAGCAGAGAGCCTGCTTCCCCTCTCTCTCTGTCTGCCTCTCTGCCTACTTGTGATCTCTGTCTGTCAAATAAATAAATAAAATCTTAAAAAAAAGAAAGGAGATAAAATCATGACCCTTGGGCAAAAATAAAATAAATCCCACTCAAAGATTTTATTTAGCTCATTAATTAATGAGAGATGCCGTGAATGGTTGAAAGAGCATTTACAAAAAATACACAACTGGATATCAAAGAAGTGTTTAGAACGAGATTGCTGAGTTAGAGTTTTCAAAGCTTGTTAATGTACAACAGGCCATAAATCTATGAGGTTATCTATTCCAGTAGACAAAAATTATTTACATCTTTCCTGGACAAAATCTACAAGTTAATAGGTGACTTCATTTAGTCTGGGACTTCCAGTGTGTCCCAGGGGATGAAATGAAGTACATTCCTATGGTCCAGGAGATGCGTGGATGGCCTTTGTCCCTGTGGAATGCTGAAAGAACGTGCTGTCCACCTTTTGGACTTATTTTCAAGTTTTAGATAATTTGGGGGGGATACCGATAAACATTCTGGGGAGGATTAGCTACTGTCCTTTATTAGGATCCTAAAGGGATGAGACTCAGAACAGGTAAGTTTTGGTGTTGGATGGAGGAAGAGGAAAGGCATGGAGGGAGTTCGGGACCCTGCTGAGAGGGCCATCTTGGGTAGGGTTCCGGAGCCTCCAGTGTAGGTCCTGGGTCAGCTTGGGCTGGGACTCCAAAACTGGGGAGAGGGGAGGTAGGAGTGTCTGAACCCCTCTCTTTTTTGGAAGATGACCCCCAGGGTCTTCCCCAGTGAGAATAGTGCCAATTTACTTCTTCCTTGCAGGTGGCCAAGTTCAGCTTCCTGGGGAGTGAGGAGGAGCTGGAAATGATCTTTGACTGGGTGGATGTGGAGCAGAAGGGACGCCTCTCCCTGGAAGAATTCAGCTCTGGGCTCAGTATGTCTGTCCTGGGAGGGCCTCTGGGAACTTGCTGCCCAGCCAGACATCGCATGCAGCATGCCTGGCTCGGGGAGGCTGGGCTGACAGGAAATGCAACAGGGGACCTCCACAACACCCCCAAGAGCCGTTCAGGGCATGGATGGTGGTATGGTTTATACTGGTGATGAGAATCTAAGCCTGCGTGGGCAGGCAGTTGGTTTAAGACCAGGCTGGGGGACGCCTGGGTGGCTCAGTTGGTTGGACGACTGCCTTCGGCTCAGGTCATGATCCTGGAGTCCCAGGATCGAGTCCTGCATCGGGCTCCCGGCTCCGCGGGGAGTCCGCTTCTCTCTCTGACCTTCTCCTCGCTCATGCTCTCTCTCACTGTCTCTCTCTCAAATAAATAAATAAAATCTTTAAAAAAAAAAAAAAAAAAAAAAGACCAGGCTGGGCCTTAAGACTCTAGCCCAGGAGACCGACTTACTTCCTTTCCAATGAGCAAGAGCAGTTCATTGGCTGGGGGGTGGGGCAGAGGGGGTCCTATTAGCATCCCCCTTCTCCAAGGAGGCCTCCAGGCTTACTTTCTGATGCCTCACTTGTCTTCTCCCCAACAAAAGTTTCTCCCTTGAGCAAGAGCTTAAGCAAGTCCACATGCCTTGTTTCTGCCTGAGAAAGGTCACATTCTGGATTTGGTGAAGGGAATTCCAGGCCCCGGGAAGAAGTGAAGGGTGATATATAGTGGTTAGGGGCTTCCCAGGCCCTATGCCGCACTTTGGGCAGGGCTACTCCAACACCTGCTTCTCAACACAGGCCCCAAAGGACCTAAAAAGACCAAGGTCAGCAGGGCACAATATTTCCACTGATCTTCTCGATTCGGGGAAGGTGCGATGTCCTTGCCAAGACCCTGCAAAGTACAGCTCAGGCTCAAACTGCCGAGCCAACCAGAGTTCTCGGGTCTGCCAAGTCTCCAAAAGTTTGGGGGACAACGGAGAGGGAGGCCAGAAATCTGCACTTACAGCTCGTAAAATAGGCAGAATGTCTACCTTGAGTAGATTCCCAGGGACGATAGGATGAATGTATGAACATGGTCCTTTATCTATGTGACCAACACAGAATTATTTCCCCAAGGGCCAGAACTGGGCAAGATGGGAGATCAGGGGGCCAGGCCAACCCCACTCTGCTGCCTTTTGTCCCCTCTGTCCCACAGAGAACATCTTTGGCTCCAGCCTGAGCACCCACAGGCTCCACAGAAAGAGGCCACTGTCCTCCAAGAGAGAATCCGCAGCCGCCAGCTTCCCAGGGCTGGAGGAGGCCGACCCGGAGGAGAAGGAGGCATTCTTTGCCTTTATCCAGCAGCTGGGGGCAGGCCACTTACTTCCGGAGTAAGGCCAGCACTGTGTATGGAGGGGTGTGGGGGTGGGAGGACAGGGGCGGGCCATGCGCGGGCAGTAGGGTGGAGGACTCGCCTGGACCCGTGCCCAGCTGGGAGGCCACTGAATAAAGCTGGGAGCATATCCCGGTTTGGCCACATGTTAGCTGTGTGACTGTGGGCAAGTGGCCTAACCTTTGACATCTGTCTTCCAGCTGCAGTGCAATCGTAGGGACAATTATGGGATTCATTGGAATCTGTGTGGAGAGTGTATGCTCTCCAGGAGGCCCTCCTGCCCTTACTCGCTCTCTCCTCGCCCCCATCCGTCCTGCCCTATGTGATTGCTCCCCAGAATTAGTGGGTTGGGGTATCAGCCTCCCAAAGGTACTCATATTCTTAAAAACACGACTGCCCTAGGGTACCTTTCTTAACCAAAAAAGATGGAGTGATTCAGGTAGAGCAATGCCCTGGGCTGGACAGGTTTGGAGGAGGGGAGGGCATTTCCTCCAAGCTGTCTCAGGCTCTGGGCTCATGGGGTTCACTCATGCCCAGAGAAGAGGGAACTCTGCCTCTCCTCCCATACCCCCCAGACCCCTCTGGGTCTCTTAGTGCCAGCAAGGGACTCACACTTGCCTGTGTACCTACAGGCTCTGCCGGGACAAGCTCTCAGAGGGTGGGGCCAGGTGTTTGTTGTAGGACACGCCTGCTGGGACTGAGGGGACAGGCTGGAGGGGCAGGTGTGGTGGGGAGTCACTTACCCACTTGGCAGCTTAGCCCTGGATCAGCCCTCTGGCACCTGTCTTCATGACTTAATTAAATCCAGGTGAAAGCAACAGTAATTGAAAGTCAGCCGTGTGCCAGATCCCATGCTGGGACCTTCACTGGGCGTGGCTCATTCTCAATCGAACTTACCTCACCTGGCAGGTGACCGCCTCCCCACTGTACAAAGAAGCCCAGAGAGGGCACAGGAGTTGCCAGAAGTCACACAGCTGCAGAGTGGGAGAAGAGAGAAGGCCAATGGCAGTCCTGGGCTGTCAGGTTCCCAATCCTTACCCCTCCCCCTGGCATAATTCATCACCACATCACGGAGCAACAAAGTGCTGTGGGGGTTCAAGAAGGGAGAGGGTACATCTGGAAAAGGTTCCTGGAAGAGGTGGCAACTCAAGCTGCACCTAGTAGAGTATAAACAGATTTTTGTGGCCCAGGTGCCCATGTCTCTCAAAGTGTTGCCATGAAAGCGGAGAAGGTCTCTCTACCCCACTTCCAGGGCCCACCTCATACCTCAGGTCTGGCTGTCCCCCTTCCCCAGGCAGAAGGAGCTCTGGCAGCTGTGGAGGAAGCTGCGGCAGGAGGAGCCCCAGCTGGCAGGCAACCTGGAGGGCTTTCTGGCCAGGATGAGCAGCCGCCTGCAGGAGGCACGGGCTGACAAGGAGTTTCTGGAGCTGACCCTAAAGAAGTGAGTGGGGCTGGGCCGGGAGCGGGGGCACCTGATGTCTGGCATGGAGTATGTGCTGCTTACCTTTTAGCTGAGCATGAATGGAATTCCCTCAGGTCCAGAAGCCTGGAGCCCAGGAGTCCGAGGCAGACCTGGGGAGCTGGTTGGCAGGGCTGAGCTGGAAGGAGGGATGGCTTAGGAGACCTGTGGAGGAGGACAGAGCCGGGCCTTGAGGGGCAGTGGGAATGGCAAGTCCTCCACACAAGGCACCCACCTCAGGGGGCACTGCTCATGTAGATTACACCTGGTGACCCTGGGATGGGCGTGGACAGAGCACTGCCCCAGGTGGGAGGGTCTGTTTTAGGGGGTGGAGGATGGAGACAGTAGGAAGTAGGGACAGAGTGATGGGGCAAAGGGGACCATGTGACAGGGGAACAAATGTCTTGGTGATGGTTACAGGAGTCAGCATGGTGGGATCCTGGTGACCAATGTCAAGGGGGTACAAGTCAGGGACTGTTATTCGGATAACCGTTCTCAGGTGACAGGGTGACCATTGGCAGAGTGAGGTGAGCAGCGGGATGGACCCCAAACCCAGGCCCAGATCACCCCTGCCAGCAGCAGGGTCCCCAGGTACTCACCGGCCCCCCGGCCCCCCCACCCCCACCCCTTCCAGGCGGGACTCTGACCACCATCGAGAGGTCCAGCAGCTCTATGAGGAGATGGAACAGCAGATCCGCCGGGAGCAGCAGCAGCTGCAGGCTGAGGTGACCCCCCACCAGCAGCCCGACCCGACCCCAGCCCTGGGCTCCTCTGCTGGCTGAGTAGTGGGGCTGGACACTGGCCAGTGTGGGGCAGCAGGAGGCTGCTGGGAGTGGGCTGTCTCCCCGCCGACCAGCTGGGCCAGGTCTCACTCTCTAGGCCTCCACTGTGTTGCCACATCTCGGCCTGCACCAGGGAAGTGGTCCTGAGATCCAGCCTCGCCAGGACATCCCGGACCCCAGACCCCAGGCCTGGGTGGAGGTGGAGTGTGGGGAGGGCTGGCTTGGCTCTGCTGGGACTCAGAGGCAGCAGCACGGGGGCTGAAACCTCTCTGCTTCCCAGAGTGACTCCCGGGGCCTGGCCTTCAGCTCTCAGATGCAGGAGGTCTTGGAGGCCAAGGAGCGTGAATTTCAACGGCTGACGGAAGGCCAGAGGGAGGTGAGTGACAGCGCTCGCCTGGGAGCCCAGTCTCTGAGGAGTCACAGTCTGACACCCAGCTTCTGAGAATTCTGAGGGGGGCCGTTGGACTCCCATAGGAGAGTAGCCTCCTTCTCTGAGATGAGGCGAGGTAGTGCAGAGGGGCCACTGGAAAGGTCCAGGTTCAAATCCCTGCTGTTCCAATTAAGAGCCATGCAGATCTGAGGCAATAACTTGGCTCGTCTTGGCCTTAGTTTCTCTATCTGTAAAATGGGATGAGCTACATCTACAGTCTCTCCTAGGCTAGTTGTGTCAAATGAGCTAATAAAGGGGAAAGCACTTGGAAACAGAAAGGCACTGGGCCAACGTGAGGTCCCAGGATCGGAGAGGCTTAGGGTGAAGGTGGTAGTCAACTCTTGTCTCCAATATCAACTGAGTGACCTGGGGCAGGTTTTTAAGGTCTCTGAGCCTTGGTTTCCTCATCAGGGAATTTGATATCAGAACCCTTGCCCTAGAAGGCTACTGGGACGACTAGAGATACCCTGTTTTAGGGCCTAGCACGGCGCCTGGCACACAGTAGGCGCTTTATGCATCACAATTTGTACTGTCTCTGAATTCGACCAAGCTCCCTATTGCCCCAAAACCCCAGATCTTGTAGCCCATAGTCACTGCCAGTTGGCATTGTGGCTAAGTCTTTGGGTCTGAGACCCTGCCCCACCATCTCTTCCTTTCTCAACTCCCAGACCACTGACCTTAGTAAAATCACCATCTGATGGAACCAAGGCAATTGGCTTTCCTTCAGCACTGGACAAGGTGCCTGGAGACTTTTCCATCATTGCCTTGCCAGGCTCTGTCACCAAGTCACAGCTTCCCGTCATGGGCTGATTTCCAGATGCCACAGCTCCTCCTCAGAAATGGAGGCTGTCCCCACCAGCCAAGGGAGGAGACTGGACTTTCTACATGGGGCCATTTTGTTCTGTCCCCGCAGACATGAAGCCTCTCTCCTGAAGTTATTCATTCCTTCGCCCAGTGATTATGAATAGTGTGCCTACTAGTGCCTGGCACTCTTCTAGGTCCTGAGGAACACGACACAAACCCCGGCCCACAGAGTTATAGGCTTAGTCAGGAAGATGGATGATAAACAAAATAAGCGAGTAAAATATAGAACATGCTGGCGAGTGAAGATGCTAAGGAGAGTGAAGGGAAGCAGGGTAGGGGGTAGAGGGTTTTGACAGGGGAGTCCAAGAAGGCCTCACTGAGTTGCTGACATTGGAGTAAAGGCCTGAAGGAGATGAGGGGTGGGCTGTGTGATACCTGGGGAAGGGCAGTCCAGGCGTAGAGAACAGTGAGTGCAAAGGCCCTGAGGTGGGTGTGTGCCATGAAAGTTCCAGGAGCAACGAGGAGACTCGTGGGCTGGAGAAGACGGAGAGAGGGGAGAGGAGTGGGAGAGGAGGGCAGAGACACCTCCTGGGGTGTGAAGGACTGAACAGGGCACTGGATGCCACTGTGAGGCTTTACCTTCCCTTCTGAGTGTTCAAGCCATGCTCTGTCTCTGAGTCCTGTGCCTGTGGACCAGATGGGGTTACGAGATGAGCCCTCTTTGCAGAGCCCTGAGCAGAGGAGGGTGTGATCCCATCTACCTGTGGGGCCCTTGTGGGGCTGGACGTCTGTGTGTCTGACTCAGTACCTTCCATTCAAATGTTTCTCCCGGATGGGAGCTAACGGAGCTAATTAGGCCACAAGGGGTAACCACCCCACCACAATGCTTTGTGGTGGGTCTCCAGGAGCCTGGAGTCGAGACCCCACGGTGGCCTTCGGGGGCTGGTTGCCCTGGAGAACATCTGGGCTTCCTTCCCCCTCACACTCCTCCCTCCCTCAGCTGGAGGCCCAGCTGAACCGCCTCAGCAGCACCCACCGGGAGGCCAGCTCAGAGAACCAGCAGCTGCGGGAGGCTGAGCGAGACCTTGTTGGACAGCTGGAGGAGGTGCAGGGACAGCTGCAGGTGGCCAGGGGCCATTTGAGTGCCACCAGGGGCCATGCGTGCTGGCTGATGGAGGAGGAACCAAGACAAGGAGCTGCCACCCCTGGACTAAGGTGGGGACCGGGGCTTCCTGAAAGGGAGGAGGGAGGCTTTGAGTTCTCTGAGGCTCTGGTCTGGACCCAGAACACACCTAGAGTTTCCCTCCTTAAACCTCACTACAATCCTGCCAGGCTAATGTGCTCAGGGCCACTTCTCAGACAAGGAAACTAAGGCACAGAGAGAGGGGAAAGGTCATCATGTGCCCAAGGTCACACATTTGGGATTCAAACACACACACACACACACACACACACACACATATGTGCACATATGCATGTGCAGGGGCTAGTGTAGCAATGGATCCCAGGAAGGCCCTCACTCTACCTGTTACAGCTCAAAGGAGTGAGATGAACCAGAATGGTCAGGGAAGGCTTCCTGGAGGAGGTGAAGTTTCATATAGGTCCTGAAAGATGGCAGGATTGGAGGAAGGGGGAGGAATGGGGGTGCATGCGGGGTGAGAAGGACTGCCTGAGCAGAGACTGGGGGATGGGGTCAGCTGTGGGGTTATTGATGGGGAGAAATTCCCTTGACCTTCACTTCCTAAACCCTTCCTAGTGTCCCCAGAACAGGAGACGAGAAGGCTCCAGATGTCCAGGCAGTCTCCTCTGAAGAGGCTCCCTTGCCCAGGCTGTTTGGGGAGGAGGATAACTGGGACCAGCTCCTCAAAGACTTCAACACCTCCTCACACAGAGCCTTGCAGCTCTCCTGGAGCCCGCCTCCAACCCCGAGGACGCCCTCAGGCCCCCAGACACCCCGAGTAGTCAGGCAGATCTCCATCTCAGAGCCACACACTTTGCTGCTTGGTCAGAAGGCACCTTCAGATCAGGACAGTGCTCCAAGGAGCCCCACTGGGATGCCCCCCAGGGCCGAGGAAGGCAAAGGAGTGGGCCTGGATGGGCAGGAGAGCAGCCCAGGGCAACCTGTCCAGCCTCAGAGCCTGGAACCTAAGAAGGAGTCAGGGCCTGGCCCCGAGGCCCCCTCCCACTGGAGCTTCCCAGGGGCCCCAACTAGAGAGTCAGGGAGCCTGGTGGCGGCTGCCCTCAAAGTGCTTGTTCCTTTGGAGGATGCACCCCCTCCCCAGGTGACCTCCCCCCATCCCCAGGCCCCAGCTGGGTCCAGAGAACAGCTCCAGGCCTCACACCCAGATGACAAGACCCCTGGGACTGAGCCTGTCCCAGACAAGTCGCCCAGGCAGAGCGAGGCCCTCTGTCAGGACCCGCATGGCCCTGGATCTGAGCCAGGACTGGGGTCACCAGGGGCCAGAGCCCTCATGCCAGGGGTGTCTGGGCCCTCCCAGAATCTGGAGCCTGGAGGTCAGCCTCCTGCAGAGGGACCAGAGTGGGCCCAGCTGGGCCCTGGCATGCAGGAGGGGGCGCCAAGAGAAGCTCATGGCCAGGCTCCTGGTCCAGATGGGCTGCCTGCCCTTTCCCACAAGCATCTAGAAGAAGAGCCCAAGGTGGAAGAAAGGAAACAAGTGGGCCAAGGAGGGCGAGACCTCCGTCCAGAGGAATCAAGTGAGGCCCATGGTCTGAAAGCTGGGCATCCAGAACTCTCCGAGCAAGATCATGGGCCTACTCCTCTCGCGTATGACATATCATGGGCTGAGGCTGAAGCAGAAGCTCGTAGAACACAGCCACCTCCCCGGGACACTCCCCAGGAAGAGGCTCAGCCTGGGGGTGGAGCAGGACCCCAGGAGCACACGCAGAGCCCCCCAACCATGGCTGAGCTGGAAACCCAACCCGTGACCTCACCTGCAATTACTCGTGCAGAAGAACAAGGCTCCCTTCGGCCCACGCAGCCGACAGCGGAGAACGGGCCTCCAGACCCAGGAACTGACTCCAGGGAGGCTGTGCCGACCTCACCCCCAGGGTCTGCCATTGGCAGTGAGCCTCCTGCCGACCCTGATTACCTCTTCCATGTCATCTTCCTGGGAGACTCAAACGTGGGCAAAACATCCTTCCTGCACCTGTTGCACCAGAACTCTTTTGCCACCGGGCTGACTGCCACCGTGGGTAAGAGCCCACCTGGGAAGGGAGGTTGTGGAGGGAGGGGAGACCCAGGGCCCTGGTGCCAAGGAGCCGGAGGGGGGCCACAGAGAGCCATCTCCCCCCAGGGAAGCTGCAGATTCTGTCCTGGCCATAGGCCCTGCATTAGACTTTATGTTATATAGGCATAATCTTACCATTTTACTAATTATCTCTAATTATAGGTAATTTGCTTGCCGCATTGATCTGATTAGCTTATAATGTGCCCCATCAACAAAGCACCCTGCAATTTAGGTGCCAGAGCCAGTTGCTGGCGAAAACAAGCAAGTCCCCACCCACGTGGCCTGTGGGCAGGCCACCGCAGGGTCCACGGTCCTATTTGCCTTTGTCCACAATTCCCCTCAGCCCTCTCCGCTCCCCAGCCCTGTCCACCAAGCTGGGGCAGGAAGCTGCCTCGGGCAGGCTGAGTAACTTACACAGAATGTATTTCTAGAGTATGGTAAGTTAGGAACTCAGAAACCTGAGTTCAAATCCCATCTCTGCCACTGACTAGCAGGATGAACTTGGGCTGATTATTAACCCCTCTGAGCTCCCAAACCCTCACCTGCATGAGAGGGACAAGAGCACTGGCTTCCTAGAATAGTTGTAAGGATGAGTCAGTTACTACATGTCAAGCTTTTAGAATAGTATCTGGCATGTGGCACCGTCTCAATAAATATTATTTTTATTGCTGTTATTATAAGTAAATATTTGATCATGTCTAATTCAGTGGCCTGTGCCAGTGAGATGTCACCAAACACAAAAACTCCTCTCCCTAAAAACGTTGGGATCTGTGACCACTTGGCAATGTGTAGACCCGCAGAAATGCAAGCTCAGGAATGAAGAGGGGCTCGCTTAGGCACAGGTGGGGGGGGGTATCTGTGTGTTTGTGTCCTCAGGGTGCATGCCAACTGGAGACCAGGGCCAGACCCGTGGGTAAATGACTATCTTCATGCAAGAGAGGCTCCAAGATAGGTTCTCCGATCTTTCTCTAAGAATCCTCACCTGGGGAACCAGTTAAAAATTCAGTGTCCTGGGGAACGAGAACCCATAGCAGGCCTAGTCTGCTGTCGGGCAGGGTCACAGCCTCTGCAAGGCCACCATTATGCATCACTGAAGGTCCTGGTTACTGACCACCTACAGCGCACCAAAGCATCTTCAAGCCTCCTTCCTTTCAAAAGCCCTCCTTAGATAACTGACCTGCCCCCATTATTATGTGATAAGAAGTTTCCACAAAATTCAATCAAGAAAAACACAGGTTGTGTAATTGTAAAAAGATGGGACAAGCCTGCTCGATCTGCTGACCAGCTGGGCGTCGTCTCTAGGATGGACTCTGGGGGGCGGTGTTTGAGGATGGTGGTGAGCCACGTCTGTCCTGGTGCCAGCTGCGGTTTGGCGCCTCCTGGTGGCTATCATCCATTCAGCTTCATTATTAATAGGGTGGATTCTGGTTTCCCCAATGGAGAACATTTCCATGATTGGCCTCACCGCCTCCATTCCCACCCCCTCTCTCGGAAGATAAGAACTCCAGCCTGCTGGCATTCGAGAATGGGGCTGGGTGGAGGACCAGAGCCAGAAACAACTGAGTTACAGGTGAAGGTGCATTTTTGGCCAGGCTTTTCCATATCCCCATTTTACAGATGAAGGAAACAGATCATTGAGGACCTGGTTAAGGGTCCTGCCCTCACTGGGGTGCAAAGTTCAGACCCATGGTTTTCTGCTTTCAGGGCACATGCCTCACCCCAGAAGAGTTAGCCTGTGTTGATTTCAGCATGATTATCTCCCAAGGGCAGCTCATGAACGCTAGCAGATTCCTTGGGGAGGAGATGACTGTTATATTTTTAGCGATTTGCGTGGTTAAGTTCTAACATGTTTTGGGGACAGCACAGGGGCCACATGGCTGGATTGGGGAGGGGGTGGGCAGGGAGGTGGGACGGTAATGGCAGTGGGAGTAATGGCAGAGTTAGGAAAGGTGAGGCGTACTTGTTAGAGTCCTTCATACACTACATGGTAGGGAGTTAAGCCGAGGCTGGATATTATGGGGCAGGGGGGCTGGGTCAGATAATCTCTGGTTCCTACAGACCCTGGGCTTCCTCAGACGTCCAGGAAAGAGGGCAATAAAGGGAAACGGATGCTACAGGCAAACTTCTGCTTCACCATTTTGCCAAGACAGGTGCCCACGCTGCCACTTCCTGTGGAGGGCATGGGGGGTGGGGCAAGGTTTCAACCACTGCCAGGGGCCGCAGCAGGTAGAAAGGTCTCTACCCAGCTCAGGGCTGGTATGAGGAGGCACCCCGTTCCCCCAAGCTGCTCTGGGGCCTGCCATGGGCTATGCTGCCTCAGGCCTCCCATAGGAAACGGAGTGGGGATGGGGAAGAAGTCCTTCTCCATCACTCCCTATTCTGCCTAAATTCTTTGGGGGTTGTCAGGAAGGTGCACCCCCAAAGCTTCTAAACCCTCCTGGGATTTCACTATTACCTTCCTATTTCCAGGGACAGGAAGGGTCTGGAAGCATGACCACGGTGGGGTGGGGGACTGTGAACCTTGAAGGATTGTGGCTCAGGGAGAAGAGAATAATGATAAAAGGATCGCCTCCAGAGCACCCCCCACCCCAAGCCAAACCTCAAACATGGGTCATTCAGTCCTCCCCTGCAATGTGGCTCTTTTTATTTTATTTTTTTTTTCTTATAGATAGTTCTTAAATTTATTTTATTTATTTGAAAATAAGCTCTACCCCAATGTGGGGCTTGAACTCATGACCCTGGTCTTTTTTATATTGTCACTTTGAGAATGAGGAGGGGAGGCTCAGAGAGGTAAAGCAACCTGCCTGTGGTCACACAGCTGGTACAGCAGCAGTGGGTAGACAGCTCCCAGCACCATCGGTCATCCCTGAAGCCAGTGCTCTCCCCACCCTCCCAGGCTGCCTGTTTCTACCCTGCTGTCTGGTTGCAAGGGGAAGACCCAGGCCATAATCAGGAATGAAGCAGGGAGTATTATAAAAATAAAATAGTGACATTTATAAAAATAAAATAATGACACTGGTTGTCCAGAGTGACCTGAGGAATAACCGTTGCTGTGCAGTTGGGAAGACAGCTATGTTCACAGAGGTCAAAAAAATGCAAGGTGCCTCGAATTGGCACTGACCGTGAGGGGGTGGGAGTGCTGCAGGGACCGTGAACCCCACAGGCTAGGGGTCAGGATAGGCCTCTTGGAAGATATGGGCTCTTGAGTATGGATGGGATTTGGAGAGCCAAGGGGAAGGAAGCCCAGCAGCCAGAAGGGCTGGTGTCGGGGACGGGTACATCCTGGGGCAGGTTTGGGCTGGAAGTCCTGGTTGAGAACTTAGAAGCAGGCCTGATGCTCCTCTGTGTGTCCTAGGAGTGGATTTTCGGGTCAAAACTCTGCTGGTGGACAACAAATGCTTCGTGCTGCAGCTCTGGGACACAGCTGGCCAGGAGAGGTAACGGGTACCATCCCCAGTGCTGGGCCCCCAGGCTGAACCTGAGGCGCAGAGGGATGGAGGGCAGCCCTGATCTTGAAGACTCCAGCATAGGCAAGAGATAACCAAGGGCCCAAAAGGCATCCACCCCCTAAGGACTGAGGAGTTTGGGGAGGCAGCAAGGAGGGCTGACCAAGGGGGCAGGAGAGCCAGAGGCCCCTTGGCCTAGCATCCCCACATAGCCCTCAGGGGACAACTGCCGGATCTCCTATCCTTCCAAAACGCTGGCCCACCCCTTTCTAGCTAGGCAGTAGTGGTCAAAATTTACAAGGCACCTTTTCTTTGACCCAGCAGTTCCACTTCCAAAAATTCATTCTGATAAACTCATCCATGACTGTAAGAGCAACATGGCCACAGTAGCGTGGTTTTATGTTGTGAAGCACCAGGAATGGTCTAAACAGGAGGCCGGGAAGACCCGCCGAGTCAGGGTCTAGTTGCACAATCCACAGAATATTAGGAAGTCACAAAGAAAGACTGTGGACTTTCTCTATGTACCAACAGGGAAACCCCTCCAAGGCATTTTGTTTTGGTGTTTTTTTGAAAGGTTTTATTTATTTATTTGAGAGAGAGAAAGAGAGAGAGAGAGCATGAGTGGGGAGGGGCAGAGGGAGAGGGAGAAGCAGGCTCCCTGCTGAGCACAGAGCCCCACATGGGGTTCAATCCCAGGACTCCAGTATCATGACCTGAGCCGAAGGCAGCCACTTAACCACTGAGCCACCCAAGGGCGCCTCCAAGACGTTTTATTAACTGGGAAAGGCAAAGTACAGATTACTGAGTATTAATGATACAGTGAGTGTTTTACACGGCATTTGTGTTTAATGGGAGGAAAGGGTCTGTGTGTAGATGTGTGTATGTATATGGTGTGCACGGACGCATACATACATTTATGTATATTCATAAATTTCCTCTGCAAACTGGTATCACTGGGCTGCCTCTGGGGAGGGGGGACTGAGTGGTGGGGATGGGAGGAGGTGGGGTGGGGGGGAGGGACACCAGAATTTTCACTGGGTACTCTTGGGTACCTTTTGAAATTCAAGCCATGAGAACAGTTACCTATTCAACAATCATACTGTGAGAAGGAAAACGTCTGCACACTCTACGTGGGTAGCAATTAGAGGCAGGAAAGGTTAAGCCTCCCACTTTGCAGATGAAGTAGCTGAGGCCCCAGAGAGACCAGGGCTAGGGATCCGCCCACCAGGCATAGCCTCAGGCAGACTGTCTGGGCAGATACCACAGCATGACTCGGCAGCTGCTCCGCAAGGCAGATGGAGTGGTCCTCATGTACGACATCACCTCCCAGGAGAGCTTTGCCCACGTGCGCTACTGGCTGGAATGTCTCCAGGTAAGCGGCCATCTTGGCTACCTGCAGACGGCTGTTGGGGTTGGCCCTGGTTTGTGGAGTCAAGAAGGAACTTGTACCCTTGCCCTTGCCCCCTTTTTTCCCAGGATTACAAATGACATGACAGACATGTGGGTGATGTGACCCACTGAGGGCATATGCGGCAGGATGAGCTGGCAGCATAGTCATAGGAAGAAACCACAACCGCAAAGCACAACCTCCAAAACAAACTACTTCCTCTATCCTCTGAACATTTCTTTCCTGTATACAGCAGCTTGGTGATGTCTCCTTAACACCTGGGGATAATGTATGTCTAGTACCACTCTAGGTGACAATTCCTCTGTCTCCACATCTCTAGTTCTTTCCCTCATGTACTTAATTGATATATATACTGAATATTCAATAACATATACTGAAATTCTGCAGTATGTACTAGCACAGCAGAGGGGTATGAAGAAAGGCATGTTGTCTTCTCTCTGGAAGTTTCTAGTCTAGTTGAAGAGAGCAAAAGCAGAAGCTACTGAAGGAGCCTGGGCTTTGGGTCTGACAGGACATAGGTTTGAATCCCAGCTCCCCTGCCCCAGCTCTATCATCTTGGACAAGCGACTTAATTTCTCTGAACTTCAATTTTCCAACTTCTCTCCTACAGTTGTTAGGATTAACTGATAAAATTGTCTTGAGAACAACACTGGGTATACAGTAAGCACTCAGTAAACAGAAGCTAGTCGTAATAGTCACTGTCATTGCCATGAAACAATTAGGAAACGAGCCAAGCCAGCCTGTGTAATCAAGCGCTGGGCTGTTCAGCACAGGCAAGAAGAGAGGAACATGGGCAGGAACAATCCTGGAAGGCTTCCTGGGGAAGGTACCTTTGAGGCTGGCCTTGGAAAATGGGTGACATGTTTGCAGGCAGAAAGGAGGGGCAGCCTTACTGTAGCTTGAAGGGAAAAAGTCATGGGTGGGGAAAGGGTGTGGAGTGAGTGTGACACGGAAAGGTGGCGGAGGGGGTGTGTACCCTGTCAGCTTCCTGGAGGGCAGGGCCTGGCACAGCAGAGCAGGCCCTCAACATGTGTGGCTGAGGGCGTGTGTTCTATACACAGGAATCAGGGCCCGACGGGGTGGTCATCCTTCTCCTGGGAAACAAGATGGATTGTGAGGAGGAGCGGCAGGTGCCGATCGAGGCCGGACAGCAACTAGCCCAGGTGAGCACCTGGACATCAGCCCCCCACCCAGCCTGGACTGGGCGGACCCCTCCCTGGAGAGTAGTGAACAGGTTTCCCTCGCCTGGGCAACTGAGAAGGATCCACTCTCCATTCCTGCCCCTCCCTGCCAAAGGCCAGGTCAGAGTGGACAGCAGCCTGGCCATCTCCACCTCCCACTCTCCC
This sequence comes from Lutra lutra, assembly GCF_902655055.1. Classification (NCBI taxonomy): domain Eukaryota; kingdom Metazoa; phylum Chordata; class Mammalia; order Carnivora; family Mustelidae; genus Lutra; species Lutra lutra. The sequence continues at coordinate 68,703,377 of NC_062283.1, read as the reverse complement.
TGATCTCAGACGCAAACATGAGGCTGTCCTGGCGAGCATGACATTGACCTCACATTGAATTAGCAGATCCCCATACAACATTCTGACCTATATAAAAATATCTTCAGAGTAAAAAAAAAGGTTTTAAAAGCTTCACTTAAAATTCCCAATCAAATCTTCATTTTCTCTCCGGTCTCTAATTAACATCACATTCCTTTTAATTTATTCTATCTTGGGACCCAAATTCCTCCCTGACAAGATTGCATCAAAAGCCCCACCAGTACGGCTGCCCCATCCACTGGGGCAGACAGTGGATACTATTTATTTATGAATAGAAGTTGGCCACATTCCAGAAACTCTGGAGAATAATAAGGAAGGAAAAAAGAACCCAGCCCTTACCTCACCCCTCTGCCACAACCCCTCTTGGCATTTCCATACTGTGTATCTTGCCCCTTCTCCTCTCCTTTCTCATCATCGTGGCTCCTTGGTTGGTGGGATTTTTTTTCCCCCTTAAATGTAGTGGCTCATCTCTTTGACACAGTAATTCCTCCTCTAGCAATTTATCCTAAGGAAAGAATCAGAAGTAATAATCCCTAAGAGAACAGCATAATGGATACCTGCGTATAATGTATAATCAAGCATGTTTCCAGAAGGATGTTCTTTATAGTATTATTTATAACAAACATTTGGCAGTAGTTGGTGGTTATGCTGTGGAGGTTCATGTGAGAGGCTGGCATTTGCCATCAAGAATTCTGTCCTGGAAAAATATCTGAGGGCGTGGAGGAAATGCTTACCATGAAACATGAAGTCAGAAGAGCAGCTGCAAGTCCAGGTTTAGGTGGGGTTGAACCCCATGAGGTCGCTGATGTTCCACCGGGGACTGCCTGAGCCCCAGGTTCCTGGACTTTAACCCAACAGCACGATGACCTGGAGCCCACTCACCCCCCAGGAAATGGGTTCTGTGAAACAGAATGGAAATACACATCAAACGCTAACAGGAGGGGTTTATATTTTGCTCTTAACACTTACTGAATGCTCTATGTTCCAATATTACGTCCCCCTCCCCAGTTAAGTATTTTCGAAATTAAAAAAAAAAAAAAACACAAAACTAATAGTTTAAAATGTCCCCAGGGACATTTTTCCAAGTCGGGACACAGGGCTTTCCATGGTCACTCTGAGAGGGGGCTGTGGAAAGTCTCTGGGGTGGCATGTTTGACAGGTGGCCAGCAAGGCCAGTGGAGGGCGGGGGGCGCCGGGGAGGGGCTGGCTTCCCCGGGGGTTCGCGGAGGGGCGCATTGGGTGGGGCTCCGTCTGATGGCTGGGGAGTGGTGGGGGGCTGCCGCTGGGACAGTCAGTGGGCTCCCACACGTCTGTCTGTCTGCAGGAGCTGGGGGTCTTCTTTGGTGAGTGTAGCGCCGCCTTGGGTCACAACATCCTGGAGCCCGTGGTGAACCTGGCCCGGTGAGTGCCACCCCACTGCTCCCCACCCAGAGTCCCCCTGGGCAGCCTCCAGAGCCCTCCTGTGAGAAGGGAAGGCCTGCTCTGAGGAAGCATCGTGAAGCCACAGGGCTCACCCTCTGGGGAAGGAGAGAGAGCACTGTGGGGAGAGTCTGAGTGGAGCTCTACAGTCCCAAGGACAGTATCACCTCCTGAAAGCTTCACCCCGCTTTCTCATCTGCGCAGTCCGGCGGGACAGAAAGGGTCCCCTTCCTGCTCTCCACCTTCTCGTAACTTCCACTAGATTTATTAATTTTTTTAAGAAGTTTTTATTTTTATTTATTCACTTAAGTGGTCTCTACACCCAACGCAGGGCTCGCACTCATGACCCCGAGATCGCCAGTTGCAGCCCTTCTGACTGAGCCAGCCAGGCGTCCCAGTTTCTACCAGATTTAGAATAAAACCAAATGCCTGGAAATGGCCCTCATGGTTGGAGGTCCAGTCGTTTGTGCACATGCACACTCACTCAGCTTCAGCCCCTCGGAGGGGCCCTCCCTGACCACTCTCCATCCCACCACTTTTCTGGATCCCTGTCCCCTGTTTGTGTCCTTCAAAGTCCCTTTGGACAAATTGTAATTATACATGCAGCTGTCTGGTTTCTGGTTGCTGTCTGCTGCCTGCCGGGGACTGTGGTTCTAGGAGGGCCGGGCCGGGTCTGTTTTGTCCAGCCCTCTCCCTCCACACCCAGGCCCTGGCACATACTGGGAGTCCAATAAAAGATGGAAATGAGTAAGGTGGAAGGGACCCTAGATCAGATGATCTGGAAGCCCCTTCTCTGACAAAGCAGCAAGGGTGAGTCTGGGAAACCGCTCACCTGATCACAGGATAGCCTCTAATGGACAACTGCTGGATAGTTTCCCTTTGCTTTAGGACAAAAGCCCAAGTTCCTGAATGCAGCTTCCAGGCCCCCAGGGCCCTGAGCCCCTATAGCCTCAAGGCTTCTTTCTGGCCAGTCTTTAGGCTTTGTGATTCTACGCAGTGGCCCACACTCAGTAAATCTATCATGAATGAATGAATGAGCGTCTTTTATTTCCCCAGCTTCCAAGCTCTCTCTCTTTCTCACTGAGCCTTTGCCCTCTGCCAGGAATGCACCCCCCTTTTCTGCTAGCGAACCCTTATCCACTGCTTGGTCTCATCTCTGACACTGTCTCCTTCCTCCCTAAATCCTTCGAGAAACTTCGATGACACGTCCCTGTGTGTGCTTCCTCATTCCTGGGTTCTGACGGCCCCTTCTCTCTCTGTCGCCTCACCTCTCAAGGCAAGGACATGCTGGCCTTATTGTCCTATTCAGAGTCCCTTGCACAGTGGCCAGCACACAGGAGGCTGGAAAGAAGGCTAGGAAAGTGACAGGCCAAAGTCTCTGTGGCCCTGTTTTTCGGGTGCCGTGTGGGATGCAGCACTGGAGCAGGGCAAATGGGAAGAGAGGAAGCTGGGGGGAGCAATCCCCCAGTACCCCTGCTGCACCCACGGGCCCCTCCCTGCTGCCCCTCAAGGTGAGACAGAGGATTGATATGTGGTGTCGCCATACAGGTCACTCAAGATGCAGGAAGACCGCCTGAAGGACTCCCTTGTGGAGGTGACCCCCAAAAGGCCAAAGAAGAGAGCTGGCTGTTGCTTCTGACCCTCCGGCCCAGCCAGGGGTGGGGGAGATGGCCACCCCCGGCATTTCCTGCTCCCCAGCTCCTGTCCCACCTTGCCTGGATGCAGCAGTGACAGAGATGGCCAGTTTGGAAGTTCAGGGAATCCCCCCTCAGGTCAAGACTTGGATCCCAGGGCAGGGGCTGCACTAACTCTGCCCTCTGCGCTCTGAAGAAGGATTTGAGGGGGTGCTGGGTCATGGCAGTAGTGCTTAAAACTCTCAAAAGAATGGAAAAGTTGAGAAAAATGAATTAAGGCAAACACACCATATCATTGGCCACACATCTCTGTGGGGGGATATTATAGGGTGAATGTGTGGGGGTGTCATTACCCTTCTGATATGTATTTGTATTTCTAGATCTTCTGCAGTGCCTAGGTATTCCTTATAGAATGCAAAATAAAAATAAACTTCAAGGGGAGGGAAAGAATCTTCTCGAGGAGCTTGCTTTGGAGCTGATTACTAATTGCTACAACCTGTTAAGTACAAAACACTTTATTAAAGCGGTCCCACTCTTCCGTGCCTGCTGAAACTTGTGAATCTTGTCTCACTCACCACCTGTTTGCAAGCATCAAAGTTCTTGCGAGCAGAATCCGATTCCTGGGGAAGAACAGTGTTCTGATGGCCCCCTATAGGCCCCATTTCCCCTGTCTCTCCGAGCCCTGGCTCCACTCCCTTTCCCCTAAGATCTGCCTCTAAGGGGTCATATTTGGGGATCCCACCCCCTGCTCCAATGCCACAATGTTGCCTGTGCAGCCCTCTGCCCCAAGGTGCAGCCAGGAAGGTGGCTGGGGTGGCCGGGGGAGAAGCAGGGAAACTAGGTTCAGATCACTTTGGGGCTCCTCTTCAGAGCTTTTGTTGAAGTTCCCAGAACTGCCTACCATTCATCTCCCGGAAGGTGGCTGCCCTTGATAAGCTGGGATGGGGTCCTCAGTGCCCTTAAGGAGCCTGCTTTGAGAGCCTTAGGGTGATGGTCCCTCAGAGTTGGACTATCTTCTGTCATGTACATTTGCTGCCACTGTTGTCCCTGTCATCTTACTGTTAACCACAATGACGCTCACCAGGGCCTGCAGTCTGGTGCGTGGAGAAGGCTGAGCTTGTGCTGATTACTTTGTAATCAATCATTCAGCACTGGGGAATCAGAGGACACCCCGGTTTCACAGAGACAAGCAGAGAGAGTTCAAGAGAAAGTGGTACAGAGCGAGAGACTGCACGAGAGAGAAAGGGCAGAAGGTGAAGACAGAGGCTTCCCCTGGCTTAATTAGTCTCCAATCTGCGCCCCATCCCTTCTGCACAGTTCCAAAAGGAATGCCTCTGCAGCAGTGAGCTCTTTGTCATTAGAGGCATACAAGGGGAAGTCGGGGGACACTTTGGCAAGAGGCAAGGTAGAAAAGGTTCAGACATCAGAAGCGACCAGAGGTTGGATCAGATGCCCTAATGGACCCCATTCAGCCTCTAGTCAACATGCAGGATGATTTCCTGATCTAGCGAGTTCTCTTACTGGCTTCCCTCACCGATTCTTTCTTACCCCCAATATCTTCTCCCTTCCTGGATCCTCTCCGTCAGCCCACGAGCTTCCCCCTGCTCTGAGCAATTTCTAGGCTGTCATAGGTTCTAAGAAAGACAGACAGGGAGAGGTAGGCTGGAGTGAGTGAAGCCAGGCCACTGGTGAGGGAGGAGGGCAGGTTCTGCCGTTGCTAATAGCTGTCTCTGGGGTCTGGGGACCTGGCAGGCACCAACATCTCTGTCCTGTAGGCCAGCGAGTTAATGAGGCAGGTAAACAGGGTGTGATTCCTGGGGGAACCAGGAGAGAGGATAGAGCCCCTGGCCTTCAGGGGGACCTGGTACAGAAGTGGCCCTCAGGCCTGCCCTCTCCCCATCTCATCTGTGCCCCAGCTGTGGGCAGCCAGCTCAGTTTCCTTAGAAGCGGGGTGCGAGAAGGGACCAAACACTTGCCCAGAACCATCTCTTGGCTTTCTCTGGCAAGATCCAGTTTCTGTGCAGAGCAGAGGTGTGGAGGGGCCCAGCCTTTCCCGGACTCAGCAAGCAGGGCCCAGGAACCTCTGAGGAGTGCAAGGCCCTTGAGGAGAGGAGCAGGAGGGACTCAAGGTGGACTTTACAGTGAACTTCCAGACAAGTGGTGAGTTCTCAGGGCATGTCTGCCAAGGGGTCTCTGGTCACACCTTAGCTTGAGGCTGATTGAGAAAAGGAGGGTGGGACTGGGCTGATGAGGCTCAAGATGTGGAGGGAGAAGGGGAGGGCAAGGTGGACAGAATGGAGCCTGGACAGAGGTATTAGGCAAGAGAGCTTTTGGAGCCGAGGATGGGCAGGAGCAGAACAGCCCTCATTTACAAAGCACTTACTTCACGTCAGGCAATACTCCGAGCACCTAACGTGTACGATTTAATCCTCACATCAACCCTGTGAGATGGGGCTTGTTTATCCCCATTTTACAGATGAGGAAAAGGAGGCACAGAGGATAAGTCACTTGTCCACAGTCAACACAGCTAGCAAGTGGTGTGGCGGGGCTTTGAACCCAGGCTCCAGCCGCCACAAGCTTCACCACCAAGTTAGGGGGCTTCTTACAGGACGGTATGGATGCTTAGGTGGTGCAGGGACCAGGTCCCAGATCCTTTCTTTCCCTCCACTCCCCTCTATCATGTCATCGGCAGGCAGGCCTGGGCCAGGTGGAAGAAAAACAAAACAAAGCAAAGCAAAAACAAAGAAGAGTTGCACATGCTGAGAGAAGGACATGATTGTAGCATTTATCCAGGGCAGTTAAGGTTTGGGGCTGGTCCCTTGGTTCCTCCGTCCCCCGCAGCCCCTGGAAGGTGCAGGAGACCCCGAGAGGTAGCAGTGGCAGAATTTGCCCTAGCCTTCTCCTGTCTCTTCTCAGCTGCCCTCAGCCAAGTTGCTGCCCTGGGACCCCAGAGACCAAGCAAGTCTCCTCCAGGTGGGGCTCTGCAGGAGGGCATCTGTGGACCCCCCAGCCTAGGCTCCAAGCCAGCTAGACAGGGGTCTCTCCAGACTCCCCTTCTTTAGCTTAAGAGAAAAGGGGATGGGGACTAGAATCAGGACTCCACAGGGCTGTTGTGCTTGTTGCTGGCTCAGGGTAAATACTCGGAAATATTTAATTATTGAGTCAATAGGCAAGTCTCATCCCAAGAAAGCTAGGGACTCTGGTCCCGGTCTGTGGGGTGGCAGGTGGCGACGCTGGTCCCTCGGCTGACTCTGGAATGTCTAGATCCCATTTCCCAGCCTGACTCCTCTCAATCGGGGTCTCCCCAGGTCCTCAGCATGTAGGATGAAGGGGGGGTGAGGAGGAAGGTAGGGTGATCACTTCCCCCAACCCTGCAAGGTAACCAGCACAGCACAACCACAGAGTGCAGTCCGTCCCAAGCTGGTCTGCCCTGGACAGTCCTCTGAGATCTTTCAAAAATGCCAAAGCCCAGACCAGCTAAATCCCATCCCTGGGATGGGACCTGTGGATCAGGATTTTTGAAACTCCCCAGGTAATCCCACTGTGCAGACAAGCTTGGGAACCCCTGGGAGGGGCTGCATGCCGTCTCAAAGCCCCTGCATATCTACTTCTTGCTTGAACCTCTAATATCTGCCTATTTTATCGGCAGGCAAGGTTTTGTTTAAAAAAAAAAAAAATATATATATATATATATATATATGCACATACACACACATACATATAGGGGCACATGGGCGGCTCAGTTAGTTGAGCATCTGACTCTGGATTTCGGCTCAGTTTATGATCTCCATGTTGAGACTGAGCCCGTGTGGGGCTCTGTGCTCAGCAGGGAGTCGGCTCCTCTGCCTCTGCCCCTCCCCCAACTCTCTAAATAAATAAATAAAATCTAAAAAAATATGTGTATGTGCGTGCACACATGCATGGATACACACACCCCAAATTCAATTTGTACCCCCTGCAGAAACTGTAGAAATAATTACAAAGAGGAAAATGAAAATTACCTGAACCTCACGCTTTTGTAGCAGTCACTGTTGACATCTGTTTTCCTTGATTTCCTTCCTTCTTCATGGTTGAGGAAACTGAGGTAGGGAAACTGGGTAACTTTTCCCAAAGTCACAGAGCTACAAAGTATCAGAGTCAGGATTTGAACCTGGAGCCCTGACGGAGCCCGTCGGGTCGGGCTGTCATGAGGTCTCAAGGGACTAATCCCGGGCAAGGGCCCCCACTGGACGTAGGGGGCTGTGAAAGGGGAAGATGCTCTACAGGGAAAGATGAAGGTGGCCCTCAGGCTGGTTTTCGACACTGTCCTTGTGTGTCCGGGGCAGGGGATGGAGCCCAACACCACGTTCACAGCCACCGGACTCACAGCCACACCTGAGCGATGGCTTCGACTCCTCTTCGCCGGGCTGTGTGGCCTCATCCTGCTGGTGGGGTTGCCGGCCAATGGGCTGATGCTGCTCGTGGCAGGCCGGGACTTAGGCACCTCCCGGCCACTCCGCACCCTGACCAACAGCCTCATGGTGAACGTCACACTGTCCGACCTGCTCTTCGTGACCTGTGTGGTGCCCGTGCTACTGCTGAGCTTCCTGCGGCGCGACTGGTGGCTGGGCCCTGTCATCTGCACTGCCAGCCAGGCCACCAACAATGCTACCATGTTCTGTACCTTCTATAGCATGGTGGCCACGGCTTTTCTGCGCCACGTGGCCGTGGCCCGGCCTGAGGTGGCCCTCTCTGCTGGCCGGGGCACCCGCCTGCTGCTCTGTGGGGCCATGTGGGTCCTGGGCGTCACCGCCTCATTGCCCAACTGGCTGTTCCAGAGAGTGGTGGTGGAGGAGGGGGCAGTGGGGACCCGGGCCTGCCTCCTGCTCCTGAGCCCTGCTGGGACCTCCTGTTACTTCACCCTGCTGGGAGCCCTGGCCTTCCTGCCTTGTGTGGGGGGGCTGGGCTGCTCTTTCAGCCACGTGGGCTGGCTCATGCGGACACAGCCTCGTGGCCCCAGTGGGGAGAGCATCCAGGAGCACAGGGAGAACACAGCATTCATCCTGGTGGTGCTGGGGGTCTTTGTGCTGATGTGGGGGCCCTGCTCTGTGCTGGGCTATGTGGCAGCTGTGGGTGGCCTGCCTGTCACGCCAGCGGCTTTTGTGGCAACCAGCTTCTGCACTATCCTGGCCTACTCCAATTGTGCCGTGAGCCCCATCCTTTGCTTCTACCTCTCCCGCCCCTTCCAGGCAGGGCTCAGGGATATCTTCTGCAGGCCCACAGCCGCCAGCCACCCTGAGGGTGTGGGCGGGGCCAGTATGGTGCTGGAGAGCATCCAGCCGGTCCAGGACAGGGCCCCAAGAGGCCTATGGAGTCCGGGGGGAGAGGTGGAGGGGGGTGCCGGTCTGAGGAGATAGGCTGATGGGAGAGAGGGCTGAGAGTCAAGAAGGGTGGGAAGATGCTTAGGGACACTAGAGCCTATCCCCTCCCTTTTACCAATGGGGAGACTGAGATCCAGAGAGGGCAGGTGGCCCAACCAAGGAGACACAGCAACCGAAATGGTGACTGGATTGATGCTCCCTTCCCACCTTGGGACTCAGATCCCTATAGACTCTACCACTTTCTAGTTGTATGATCTTGAACAAGTCCCTTCACCTCTCTCTAAGTCTTTTCTCTCATCTGGGGTAGTGATCATTCCCTTCTTCATAGCATTGTTATAATGACAAACCTAACATATAATGTGCTTAGAAGGCCTGGTGTTTCGTAAGCACGTATGAGTTTCATCATTACTATTACCATTATCATTTTATTTTTATTAATTCAGGGGCATTTGAGGTGAGGGGACAAGAGGTCGGTAAAGGGATTCCAAAGGCAGAGATGTGGGTATAGGAATGACCCAGAGAATAACAGCCTGGGGTCCTTAATCCTGAAGGCCTGGAAAAAAAATGGGGTGAGGGGAGGGGACAGCTGCTGCCAGGGTAGGGGCCCTGAGGCCAGGGGAGCCTGTTAGGGACCTCTCCCCTCTTTGCCTGCCCTCCGCCAGCTGGGTCACATACACCTCTCGGCCCAACAAGCGAATACAAGGTCAACCTTGAAGCCGTGAATTTCTGAATGCCTCCTTTCTTCTCTGTGATTTCTCTTCCCAGTGTGGCACACACCTTCCTTCTTCCCAGAGCAACTGAAGGTCTCCACCTCTCCTACCCCATCTCCTCTGAGAAGTTCCCAAACTCCAGGCCCTCCCTCCGGCCTCCTGGAAGCAGGCCTCGGCATCTGTGTTAGTTTGGTAACCAGGGGAATTGTCTCTACTTAAAGTCCCAAGACATGTCAAAGACCACTGGGATTCTCTGAGAGGGGCTCGGAGTAGGCAGGTCCCCAAAATCCATGTGAGAGAACCAGCGTTCTGTGGAACACACCTTGAGAAATAACCCAGGAGGGAAGCTACACTGTCAAGCACAGTACAGATGACCTTAGCTCCCTGGGGCAGTGGCTCTGAGACTTGATTCCCCTGCCCGGTGGGCATCTCCTCTTGACGCTTTCTCATAGGCACCCAAGGTGAGGCAAAATGGGTCATTGGTTCTGGGAACTTCCCTCCCGAGCTATGACCCCACCCAGTTCTTACTCAAAGCATACTGGAATGCAAGTCAGTGGGGTAGCTAATTATAGGGACAGCCATGAATCAGCTCTAATTTACTATAAAATCATAAGAAGTAAATAAGTCCCAAACTTTGGTATAATTAGTCTCAGATTTCTTGTGAAGTGCAGATTGGAAATGGCTGGCTGAAGGGCTAATCTGACCGTGAGCTTGCCCAGAGGAGGATGTCCCCTTTCCCCACGGTCCTGGGCTCTGAAGGCCACAGTGATTTATATATGAAGAGGGAACAGGAGGAGAGAGATTACCATCCTCCTCAAGTGCATCCTGGCTGTGCACCTCGCACACTTGATGTGGGCACATCTGTAGGCCCACAGTCTGTCCACACACTAATCCCACCAGAAAAGAGAAGTGGTCCCATCACACACAAGCGCTCCTGGCACCTGGCCTGTGGGTCGTCCAGGCTGGGTCAGGAGCACCCCTTTGGTGCCCAAGACGCTGACCCCTCCCATGGGCTTAGCATGGGTAGCCCAGGGTGGTAGGATTTCTTTGCTCACTGCTCCAAAGCAGAGGTCATCCTTGGAGGGTGCAGCTATGTGTGAATCAATGTCTCCAAACCTGAGCCGGGCCTGGCACCGGTGCTCAGTAAATGCTTGTTGAGGGATGAGTCAGCGATCAAATGCAGTAAAGTGACCCACTTGTTTTCTAGAGAATAATCTGATCGTGTTACTCACCTCTCTCACCTCCTCGCTGGCTCTGTTGCACTCACAGTAATCCTGAAGCCCTTACCATGGCCTACAAGGGCCTACGCATTCTGGATTCTTCACCTCCCTCATCTCATCTCCTGAACTATCCCTGGCCCCTGCCCCTCTTCACACAGCTCCAACCATATAAGCATCCCTCCTGCCCTTCACGTGAAGTATCCTCTTCCCTCAGGGCCTTTGCACTTGCTGTTCCTTCTACTTGGAGCCCTCCTGCCTTGGATACCAGCATGCCTCCTTCTCTCGTTTCCTTAGGGCTCATCTCCACCTTCACCTCCTCAGAGGGGCCCGCCCTGACCACCACACCTAAAACACCACTCTCCCTTCTTCTCCATTATTTGTCTTTGTAACTCTTACCACCACCTGAAATTAGGTTATGTACCTATTTGTTTATGTGCTTCCTGGGTTTTCCCATCTTATTTGTGTGTCTGTTGTGAGCTCTGTGCGGAGACAGGGCAAGTGTTTTGTTCACTGCTGTACCCTGAGCACCCAGCTCAGGCCCTGGCACATTGTAGTTGCTCAGGAAATCCTTAATCGAACAAAAGAATAGAAGAGAGATAGAGAGAGGAGAGCTTGGATTCTGTCAAACAGCAACACACTTGCTGTTTTTCACAGGAGAAAGGAAAGCAAGGAACTTTACTAAAAGAACCCAATTTACTTCAGTTTAAGGCAAATTCCACACAGAGACTGTCTCAGAGACGGGCACAGGACCAGACAGCATAGAAACACCACCATCATGCATGACGGGAAGGGAAGTGGTGTTGGGCAGTGGACAGGTTGGGACGAGGCATGGGACGAGTCGTGGGCTGAAGGGCCCCATGCTGTGGGAGGGGCTGGCATGCATGACTTGCTCCCTGTGTGGGTAAAGGCTGGGCAGCTCGGGGGACCCAGGGGTGAGATCACCCTTCCCGCCTTCCCACAGCAGAGGCAGCGGCTTGGGCTCAGACCCCACAGCCCAAGGCTGAAGGACTAGAGTGGATTTGAGGTGACAGGAGGGAAGAGAGTGACCCTAAGGGCCAAGACGGCCTGGAGTAAGGGGGTCACACTGCTGAGGCGTGGGATGGGGAAGCTGGGCATGGCATGAATGGACTCTCAGGACACCGGAGCTGAAAATAAACCTGGAACCATCTGGTCAACCCTCTTGCCCTACTTCTGAGTCCCAGAAGGCGGAAGGGGCTTGCTTGGGTTCCCACAGGCTCAAACCCAGGACTCCTGTCTCCTATCCCTGTGGGAAAGAGTGGCGACGTGAGAGTGCTGGGGCTGGATGGCTCCTTCCAAGGCCTCCAGAGGAGCAGCAGAGGACTGGGCTCCAAGGGCCCTGGGCAGCCTTGGCGGGAGGAGAGGGTGCCTAGAACCAGGAGTCAACTGTAGAGGTGCCTGTGGGCCCACACCAGGGACAGGCCTATGGATCTAAAGCCAGCATCCTTCTGGGCCCGAGAGGCACCGGAAAGGACTCTGTATCTAAAAAGCCTCCATTCCTAGCCCATCATGTGGCCTATGGCCCTCCCATCACAGTCTCCCCTTCATGGGCCTGCTGGGCTCCCATGGCATGCAAGTGTCCCTGGGAGGGGGTCACATGTTCAGGCATCCCTGCAGACCCATCAGCCTCACAGGGTTCACTGGAAATAGGGATGGGGTAGATACTGCGGAGTGAGAGATCAGGGGCCAAGTGTAGGAGTATACGGCACAGGAGGGCGGGGTATCCTAGCGCCCCAGAGGGGAGAGGCCCAGCTCAGGCTTCAGGGCCACGGAGGAACAGATGGGCTTGCCCAGGTGGACTGAGGGGGACCCCAATCCTCCTGATCTTTAACCCCTTCCTGTCTGGTCTAGAACCAGGTATTGGGGGGACAGAGAAGGGCAGAGGCCCAGAACCTCACCCCCACCACACGTACCCTCCAATTCCCCGGGTCTGGGCCACGAGGCTAGGAAATGAGAGTGGAGTCTTCAGGGCCCCGTCCCCCGCTGGCCTCCCAGGCACACACAGTTACAAAGGCTAGGCCTGGCATATTGCAAGGGGGTCTGGGGACCCCAGCTGTGCTTTCACTGCCCCCCTCCCCCCAGGGAGCCACCCACCACAGGCCAGAGACCTTCGGGAAGAGCGCTCAGATGTGTGTGTGCAGGGGGGAGGCAGGGGGAGTGTGGGCTGGGGACCGGGGAGGCGAGGACTCTGGGGCTGCAGGTGGGGGGCGCGGGCGGATGCCTTGGGCCTTCATGTAGGACACCAGCTGGTCAGGGATCTCGGCCAGCACATCACGGGCCAGGCGCGCCATGCTTAGCACGTGGTTGCCGGTGCGGTCCACGTAGTCCCTAAAGGGCACGAACTGGCCGGAGGAAAGGCACAGTCAGGCCAGGTCTCTGGCTGGACCCCAGCCCCTCCCCGCTCCCCAGTCTCCTGGCCAGGACCATGCCTCCCCCGCCTCTGCCCTCTCCATCAGCCAACCCTCTGCTGGTGAACCCTGAGGGGCTCTTCTCTCATTGGCTCAATGAGGTATCACGGGGCACGTATTCCATGCCAAGATGTACCCCTAAACAGGAGCCCTTTAGCTCCGAAGTCTTGGCACCAAGCACAGGGACTCAGCCAGTGATCAGAAAATGCTGGATGAAGACCCTGGCTTCTGGGAAATGGGCCTTCCCATCTCCCCCAACCTCTCTGTCTCCTTTGCTCTACTTCTCCTCCATCTCTGGGTGGACACCTACAGTCACGCTCCTCTGGCTTCCTCCCAGAGGGTGACCCACCCTTGAGTGCCTCAGCTCATGTCTGCCTCCAGGCCTTTCCTTACATAGGTCCCCCCCTCCCCCGGCTTACTCCCAGAACTGCCCCTGTTCTGGGGTCTAGCCTCCTGACTCTGGTCTCCAACCTTGGAAGGACCCCAGGGGGTCTGGGGAACGTCAGTCTTTACTTCTAATCTCCTAGGAGGTTCACAGACAGGAGTGCTTACTAAGGTGCGTTCTGAGGCTTGACTGGGCAGGGATGCCTGGAGGACAAAGACCTGTCTGCTCACTACGTGTGCCATCCTACATGAGAGGGTAAGACACAGATACAAAGAACCAGGCAATGCGCATTCCCAGAGAGGGCTTCGGCAACACTAAAGACGCCTCCTCCGCTTCCAAGGGGTTTGCCATCTCACTGGGAAGGCAGCCCCACTGAAGACACTGGAAAGCGCAAGGATTGGGCCTAAGCAATCTGCAGGAAACCATGGAGGCCTGGCAGTTCAGGGAGGCCTTGGCAGACCATTCCTGTCAGGGCAAAAACACTGGGGACAAGTCTCAGACATGGTAGGGAGGGGTCCCGCCAGGGGACAAGTGTGACCCAAGGACTGATTCCTGTTCCCTTCTTTGGTGACCAAACCACTCTGGGGCTCCCTCCAAGGCCCCTTTCCAGAGAATTTTCTAAAAGGGGGTATGAGGTTGGCCTGGCTAGAAGGCCTTGGGCATTTTCCTTGGGACAGGCAGGATTTGGGCTTCACCTGGACAATGTCCCGCTCTGCCAGCTTCCCCCGTGAGGAGATCCGCACATCATCGCCATCCAGCTCCACCATGGCTGTGTGAAAACAGGCATTGGTGGTACACTGAATTAATGGTGGGCACCCGGGCCTGGCAGGACAGTGGGCTTGTCCTCCAATCCCGGGCCAATCCAGGACAGAGATGGTCAGACCAGACCCCCTCATTAGAGATGAGGAGACAGCAGGAGCCCAACATGGTGCGTCTCTAACTTCTAGCCCAGTGCTCCCACTCCCCCACCCTCCGTTCCCAGGGTTGGAGGAGGGAGGATGGACTGGACCGCCTCCCCACAGCCTTGGGATATGGGTATGGGTGTACACCCTGACACACCCTTCCCTGTACAAACAAACACACCCTCACACCCTGCCTGCTCACCCAGACAGTCACACCCACCCAGGAGCTCTCACTCTTTGGGGAAGGGTCATTCCCAAGGGCCTGACGCCTCTGGGGAAACATCAGGGGGTGGGGACTTACCATCGAACTCTGCCTGGCCCACTCCGATGATAATGATGGACATGGGGAGTTTGGCAGCCTGGGAGATCAGGAGGAGGGACAGAATGGGGTGGGTCCATGGAAGAAAGACAGAAGGACAGAGAAATGGAAGACAGAAGGATGGAGACACACAGAGAAACATACGAAAGGGCCAGGACACGAACCAAGGGAAATAGCCGTGGGGCACCGGAGAGGAAGAGAGGGTCAAGAGGGGGAAATGGGTCCCAGGTCTGCTTCTGTGAGATACCCCCCATCCCCTCTCCTGTCCCTGCATCTCCATCAAGTGGGACATCTTTTATGTGGGCATCCAGAAGTGGGAGCTGGGGCTGCAGACCCTTATACTGGGAGCCCACCCAGTAGGGGGAGTCATGTTCCTGGGCCTCCCCCACTCTGGGCTCCCACTTCCTCCTGGCAGGGATGGGCTGGAGTCTGGGGCAGGGGTCCAAGAGACAGATTAACAAGGAAGCCACAGGCATCGGGAGGGAATGGCCCATGTGGAGGGTGGGTGTTAGATACAGAGCTCATCCACAGGATCCTTCCACTCCCCAAATCTCACTGCCCGGGAAGCCTCCTCCCAGGGGTTTCTCTAAAGAAGTGGGAAGTCATGCCCCCCACCCCCAGCTCACATTGACGATAGCCTCCTTGGTCTGCGCCATGTCCGAGATGACCCCGTCCGTGATGATGAGCAGCACCGAGTACTGGGAGCCATCCTGCACTGCGGCCGCGGTCCTGGGGGGCATGGGGGAGCGGGGGCTGCAGTCTGTCTGGCCCGCTCTGCACCCCTCCCCGCCCCCATAACACTTTGCAGGGGGTGGGGGGGATAATTCTTTGGTGGGAGGAGAGTCTCTTTAGGGTCAGGGCTCCCTGAAAGGTGAGTGAATGGAAGAGACGCCCCTCCCATGTTCCGGAGAGGACAGGTGTGGACGGACGCCGCGTGAGCCTCTGGGATGGGCATCTGGGGACTGTGGCACTCACCTGGCCACGTGGGTCACCACTGGGGCGAAGTTGGTGGGGCCATAGAGCTGCACAGTGCGCAGGCTGTGGTGGTAGGCCTCCAGGATGCCGTCGATGCCGCAGCAGGAAGGGTTCTCCTGGTTGCCATTCTGGGGGCGCCGAGGAGAGGGAGGCTGAGCCCAGGAAGAAGGGAGGAGGAGGAGGGAGGGTAGCCGGGCCTGTGCACAGCCAGGGTGGGGAAGGCCAGCTGTCCTGGGATCTCCATGACTCCTCCCTGGTGGGAGGTAGTGGGCAAGGGAGGGAGATCCGCAGGCAGCGCACACTCTGGGGGAGCAGAGCCCAAACCCGCTCCTTGCCCCACTCTCTGCTCCTGCTCAGACAGGCCCCCCTGAGAGCCCTGGCTGCTCCCCTGAGGAAACCTTGGGCAAACCACCCCATCCTCCAGTGACTGCCAGGTCTGAGCAGCTCTGGAAGGACCAGCAGCTGATCTGTCTTGTATCTGGTGTCCAACACCGTGCCTGACATGACGGAGTGCTCCCAGCTCATGGGAGGGAGGGAGAGGAGGTGGCCCCCGTCTCAGCACCAACTCAGGGAGCTCCTGGGACCATCCGCAGTTGCCTTATCCCAGTGCACACCCCTTTACCCTTATTTTGGGGGCCTTGAGGGGGAGAGGTAGTTCAAGCACATCTCCACTCCACTCTCCTGGGTCTTGTCAGGGAAAGGAGGCCAGAGCCCACAGTGGGTGGCATCAGACACGGAGGGGAGGTGCTGGTGAGCAAGGTGGGGAGTGGGCTTCTGGGGGCCCTGCTATGAGCTCACCCACCCCCCAGGAGGCAACCTACCCACCCTGCCTCCAAAGGGGGCACTGACTGTCCTGGGGCAGGGATGATGAGCAGTGCCCTCCACCCCAGGCTTGTCGCCAAGCCCCGAGCCTGGTCAGCCCTCGGTCTGACCTCCCAGGACCTCCTACCAGCGGGAACTCATGGGACACCCTTCCGTCGGGTGGCAGCTTGGCCCCAAAGCCAAGGGCAGGGAACATCTTGTCACTGTCGTAGTGCTGGATGATCTCCCCGACTGCAGTCAGCGCCAGCGCGTAGGCGTTCAGCTGGTAGGGGCTCATGTAGTGCAGGGACGTGGACTGCGACGGGTTCCCTGCGACACGGGACATGGGAACATTTGCTGCTCCTGACACTCCAAGCACCGTGGGCTCAGAATGCAGAGGGGGGTCTCCAGGGACACCCGTGATTTTATCCTTGACTCTTTTCTTTCTCTCTTGCCATACCTTCAATCCTTCAGTAAATCCTGGTTGCTAACCCTTCAAAATACAGTCACCCGCTCACCTGCTTCTCCTGTGCTCTGTGACAGCCCCATCCCCTTGCCTGTGGTAGGGCGGCTGCCCAGACCATCTCTCAGCTTCCGTCCTTTGCCTGGAGTCCGGCCCAAGGAATGAGGCCATGCCTCTCCTCGGCTCTGAAGGCTCCCATTTCACCCAGAACCAGACCCACAGTCCTTACGGGGGAGCCCACAGGCTCCTCGGGGTCAGGCCTCCAGTGACCTCCCTCCATGCCTCCTGCCAGCCCCTCCCCTCACTCAGGCCCAGCCCCTTGCCATCCCTACCTCAGGGCCTCCGCAGGGGCATGTCCCTCTGCCCTAGGACACTTTTCCGCATAGGTATGTGTAGCTTGCTTCGGCTACTCAAGGGTCCCCTTCCCAGTGTGGTCCCCTTCCCAGTGTGCGTCCTGAAAATCATAGCCTCCCCCAATACTCCCTTATCCCTCTTGCTGGCTTACGTCCCCCCCATAGCCCTCGTCCCCACTGAGAACGGCCCACATTTTACTTATTGATTCATCCAGGCATTACGTCACAGACTGCCAACCAACAGATCCTGTCTCTCCCTGCGACCAGCTGTACGCTCTTCCCGTGGGTCCTTACCTCTCAGTCTCAGGTCCTCGTGTGTGCAGCGGGGGTGACAGTCCCACCTCATGCGAGTGTTGTGAGGACAGAGCAGGTGGGATTCTTGCAATGCCCCTCCCAGCCCTGAATCCTACCACCCTAGGACTCTGTGGCCCATCCCACGAGTTCCAAACCAGGGCTGCTCTGACAGGCATGAGAGTAAGCACGGAGTACCGCCAACGAGGGTCCAGACTCCAAGGGAGGTGGTGACGTTTCCAATGGTGTGAAATTGGGCACTGGTCACTCGTGGTGAATTGGGCAGAGCCCCACCCTGGAGAAGGTCCCCAGTGGGAAGGGAGCTGGGGCGGCCCCAACAAAGCTGGGAACTGGGATTCCTGCCCTCACTGATGACCAAAGAGCTCCCCTCCAGCCTGGGGACTAGGCTGTGTGGGAGGATGTGAGATTTGATCCCATGAGGAAACATCTTTTCTCCAGCCCTCCTCATGGGCCCAGAGCCCAGATTTGTTAGTGACCACAGTCCAGGCTGGGGACACCTTCACCATCTTGGTAATCCCTTTGGCTCCCCAAGCCCTAAGGACCTCCTTTTCAGTGAAGATGAGGCCAGAGAATATGGGAGAGCTGGTCCCAGCTAGGACCAACTACCACAGCTCTGAGAAGCCCTCCCCACTCCAGCCTCCAGCCCCGCACCAGCTCCTCTGCCCATCCCCCAACTCACCATTGGAAGCCGTGAAGTCGATGGCCACCGTGAAGTTGATCTGGGTCCTGGAAGAGGAAGAGCAGTAGGGGAGTCACCTAGACAGGGAAAAATCCAGCCTCCACCCCAGCCCCACAGCTTGCTGGACACGTGGCCTTGGTGAAGTCGCTCATCTTCTTCCAGTTCTGGAAAACGGGGATAGTCATGCCAGCCACAGCCGCCCCACAAAGGACTGTTGTGAACCTAAGAGGAAGGCAGTGTCTGAAGCTCTCTGAACGGACTGTGTTCTGTGTGGGCACATGGTGACAATTAATTATTTCCTCCCAAAACCCTGCCCCTGGGCCCACCTGAGTCCCGTGAAGTTCTCACTATGTTTCCCACTCAAATTCAGTGTCAGATGCAGGGTTAATGCTTATTTGGCAAAAAAAGAGAGCCAAAGAGATATCATGCATCTCTGAGGGAAGAACAAAATACCACCCATACTGCTGTCTCGCCAAAAACTTGAACCTGAGGGGCGCCTGGGTGGCTCAGTGGGTTAAGCCGCTGCCTTCGGCTCAGGTCATGATCTCAGGGTCCTGGGATCGGGTCCCACATTGGGCTCTCTGCTCAGCACGAAGCCTGCTTCCCTCTCTCTCTCTCTCTGCCTGCCTCTCCGTCTACTTGTGATCTCTCTCTGTCAAATAAATAAATAAATAATCTTAAAAAAAAAAAAAAAAAAAAAACTTGAACCTGAATCCAACTGAGCTTCCAGAGCTCTCTCCCAGTTGTGTACAGGAAATACAAGGGACAGAGGAACATGTTCCATGACAGCCGGGGGAAGCAGCCAGTAAAAACCAGTCTGAGGGAGCCCCCTCCCCCCTTCAGACCTTGTGAATCTGAATCCCTTGGTGGGGAGCAGGACTCTGTTTTAGCAAGCCCTCGTGTGCTTAGAGGAATCAACAGATGAAAAGAGAATTAAGGGACAAATCGACCAGTCGCAATATATGGATCTTGCACGGATTTCTGATTCAAATAAGCTAATTGAACAACTTTATAAGAACACTGGGGAAATCGGAACACTGCCTAGATATTTGGTATTAAGGAACTATTTGATGTTTAGGTGTAATTATAGTAATTATAGTATTGCGGTTGTATTTTACAAAGAGAACGTCCTTATATTTTAGAGCTATATCCCTAAGTATTGGGGGGATAAAATCTGATGACTGTGATTTGCTTCATTTGCTTCAAAATAACTGAATGAAAGGGAGCATGCGTGGAAGGAGACTAGCCAGGAGTCAGTTAACTGTTGAACCTGGGTGAAGGGTGCCTGGGGGTTTGTTATACCTTCTCTCTACTTTTGAGTGTATTTAGAAATTTTCCAGAATAAAAAATCTTGGTTTTGAGGATTCAGGTTCAGGGTTGAAGCTTTCTGAGGGTTTGCTGCTCTCGGGTCCATGCTAGATACTGACAGAACGAAGCTGACAAGACAGGAGCCCCTGGATAAAGTCTCGTCTTATAGGCCTCATTGTCCAGTAACCACAGAGCTGGTCGGTGACCAGGGAGCTGGTTTAGAAAGAAGAGCCCAGGGCCGCACTCCCAACGATGCCAGTTCAGTCGGCCTGAGACGGTGCCCCAGAGTCTGCTTCTTCAACAGACAATCCCTGCCCTCCTCCACAGATGGATTCTGAGGAGCGGTTCTGGGATCACAGGTGGGGACGCTCTGTTCCGGTGGTTCCGAGTTGGCCCGATGTAAGATCAGCCACAGCCCTCTCTCCACCCGACTATGCATGAGCTCCTGCTCGTGGAACCATTGTCCCCCAGGAAGGGAGAAGGACATGGTGAGCAGGAGACCCAGGGCTAGGTCTGCTGGCCAGAGCGGTCTGGCCCACGCCCTCTCCCTGGGTCCCTGACTGATGGTGCGGTACATCTTCCCACCCACCTCTGCCACCCCATGGATAAAAAATAAGCGTTTGTTTGTATTAAGCCTTGAGGTCACGGGATTATTTGTTATAGCGGTTGACCTGTCCTATTCATCTACTGTTCGTTGTCATCTCTTGCTGGGAAGTAAAGAGATTCTTGTCTTTGCTACAGGGAAAGAGCTCTGCTCCCAGGGCCACCATCGGGAGGGCGGTTCTGGCCCATGGGACCACAACTGAGGACAACACTGGCCGGGCTCTTCCAAATCAGGGTGAAGGAAGAGGTAAGTCTTACCCCTTAACTGGTCTTCCCCTGCTCTGGGTTCCAAAATGACTTGGGGAAGGAAGGGGCTAGAAAGCCTCCCTGCAGGCTCTCCATGCCCCCCTGCTTTAGGGCAGAGCAGGGCAGAACACAGCTGGGGCCCAGGTGGCCATTCCCACTCTCCCGGGACAGGCGGGCAGGGGAGGGAGGCCAGGGAGAAGAGGAGCCCGAGACAAATGCCTCCATCAGCTGCCTGCCTGGACACGCAGGTCGAGCAAGCTCTCGATCCCTGGAGCCTGCTCTCCGGCTCGGGTCTCTGGTGAGGACGAAGAGGTGTGAGCGAGGCCTGGGGTTGGCGCCAGCGCCAAACCTTCCCCGGCCTTGCGGCACCGGCTTCTCGGGGAAGGCCGGCCTCTGAGGGCTCCTTCTCGATGAGACATCCCAGCACCCAGTCCTTCCACCCCGCTGTGTCTGCCGGCATCTCGGCCCACCTGGCTGCTGTGAGACAGGCAGGGCCGGGATGACTCACGACTGTGGAAGCAATGCCGCACGTGAGGCCAGGAGGAGGCCTGCCGCTGGCTGGGCGTGTGGCCACCAGCAAGTTATATAAAATGGACATAATCATCCTCGCCCTGCCCACTGGGTTCTGTACATGAGGGGCGCCTTGCAAAGAAGAAGGATAAATAGGATGTGCACTGTTTGAAAATTAGCAGGTGTTCTAGAATGTAAGTGCAGGCTGCTTCATGGGGGAGGGAACGGGGCGGTTTTGATGGGGGAAGGGAGCCCAGGCAGGGTCTGGAGTGGGCTCAAAGGAAGGGCAGGTAGGGGCAGTGGGGGCCCCCGGGTGACTTGAAGAGGTGTGTATTCAGCGGGTAGAAAGAGAGTTTGCAACCTGGAAACCAGTTTCGAGGCAGCAGGGTGTGGTGTCATGGGAGAGTATGTGTGGCTTCCCAGGGCCCGACTTTTCCCTCTGCCCTGGAAAAGGCGGCAGCCAAGTGCCCGCTTGGCTGGGATGAGCCTTTGGCACCTGTCCTGCCTGTCTTCTTTCCAGACAGGTGTAGTCACTCACCTGCCTGCACCTGTGGGCTTTCGGCTCCCCACACCCTGACCTGGCCCCTGTTCTGGCACAGAGCACACTAACCTCAGTTCGCAGTCAGGCTCTCTTTCCATGAGCTGTGGGCTACAGCCTGCGGGCTCTCCTGTCTGCCTTGGCCTGGATGCCAGCCCTTCTGGTTCTTTCTGCTCCTTAAGCTCATGTTTGACCACCTGTTGGCTGTGGGACCCTCTGATGGCTCATCCCCCAGCGCCTCTTGCCCCCTATAGGTGGTCCCTGCTGTCACTGGGCAGGTTAATCAGTGCCCCCCACCCCCACCAGACCAGACATCAGAAGCTCAGAGAAGGAACGGCCATTAGAATTCACTCTAATCTCTGCATGTATAGAGGAGGAAACTGATGCTCAGGGAAGGAAAGTGACCTGCTCCAAGTAATCTAATCTAGCAAATTCATGGCTAAGAAGCTCCTAGAGCCTGGGCCTCCTATTTCCTCATCCAGAGCTCTGCCTCCCTAAGCCCTTGGTTCTCTTTGTCATGGAGTCCCTACCACCTCGGGGTCCCATCCCTGCAAGAGGACAGATGGGACCCAGGCTGGCCTCCATGGCTCAGGAGCACCCTCTGTAGCCACTCAGGATCCAGAAGCATCCAGGGCTCTGGGCAAGTTGTCTGAAGCCAGATACTAGAGTTGGTTCAGGGCTCACAGGCTATGTCCAGAGCCTCAAAGAGGCCAGAGCTGCTCATGCTTATATGTGGGGCCCCCTTCCCTCTCCCCGAAGCCAAAGAAACCAGGCTGGATCTCTTCTCACCCTCCTTTGATGTAGTCAAGAAATGTGCACTCAGACTCCACAGCGAAGGAAAGCAGCGTGACCTTGAAAACAAGAGGAAGCTTGGTCAGTGGGGAGCTCAGAGCTGCGGGGAGATGGTTTGCTGCAAGTGAGGAGCACGCAGCACCGCCGGCTTTGCACACTCCACTGCATACAGTACCCACAACAACCCTGTGAAGCACAACGGTTATCCCATTTTCTAGCCAAAGAAACTGAGGTTCAAAGAGGGAGGCAGTGTGCCCGAGGACACTGCCAGGACCTGGCGGAGTGAGAAGCGAACTCAGGTCTGACTCCAGAGCCTGCCCTCTTGACCTTGACCCCACCTGCACCCCCACAGGGCCCACCCTCTGTCCCCGAAGCATGGAGGCTCAAGCCAAGAGCACGAGTTTCCCCCAAGTGGATACCGGCATGGAGTGTGGAAGGCGAGGGGGTCTTCCCGACATGGCACTACCAACCTGCCAATGTTGAGGAGCTCCCTGTCCCACGAACCATCCATCCGAAAAATATGCCCCTTTGGTCTGTCCTTGTATCTTCAGTCTCACTTATCCCAACTCACCTGTTGGTATCTCTTGATCTCTACCTTCTCGGACCCAAGATCCTCATAAGCAGCCTTTTCTTTCCCGGAAGGTAACCGACCTGGGGCCCCTGCCCCAGAGCAGACGCCTTTCCACCCCTGCCCCCTGACGGCTTTGGCATTGACTGTGCCTAGACAGGCAGCTACCTGGCGGCTCACTACAATAATGATTTAGGATTGTGAAGACAAGTAAGTGAAAGCCCGGCTGCCAAAATCAATTAAATGGGGCAAGGCTGGGGCAGGAGACCTTTACCTGTGTCCGAGAGTTCTACCCTAGAATTTGGGGAACTCCCTACTGCTGCAGGCTCTGCTATCTTTACAAACTCTCTGGGTAGGCCAGAGAGGGCCTCTGCTTGGCATCAGCCCAAATAACGGGAGGGTTTGTGGGTGCTGTGCTGGGCCCTGGAGACCCTACCTGCTGTGGTTAGGGTGTTAGGCGCCTGGATGGACAAAGCCTCCTTTTGCTAGGAGGAGACTATGGCCGTGGCCTCTACCCTGACCAATGACCACCAGACTCCCTGGGGAGCTTTGAAAACCTCCTGCAGCCTGGGTGGGGAACCCAAACCAGTTACATCAGTTTTGGGGGTAGGGTTCTGGCCTTGGATCTTTTTTAAGCTCCTCGCATGAGTCTAACCTGCAGCTGGGGTTGAACCTCAAGGCCCTGGGATGAAGTAATTCCCTAACTTGCCAGACCATATGGATTGAGCCAGGATCCTGCTGCTCAGAGTGTGGTCCCTGGACCCCCACCAGCAGCACCAGCATCCTGATGGGGGCTAAAAATGTGGACATGCAGGGGCGCCTGGGTGGCTCAGTCAGTTGAGTGCCAGCCTTTGGCTCAGGTCATAATCCTGGGGTCCTTCAATGGAGCCCCACATTGGGCTCCTTGCTCAGTGGGGAGTCTGCTTCCCCCTCTGCTTGTGCTCTTTCTCAAATAAATAAATAAATAAATAAATAAATAAATAAATAAATAAAATCTTTTTAAAGAAAGAAAGAAATGCGGGCATGCAGATTCTTGGCATTTTAACAAGATCCCCAGAAGATTCTGCACATAGTAAGGAAGGTATGAGAAGCACTAAACACAGCTTCCTGGGCCCCAGCCTAGGCCTCCTAAAATGGAACCCTAGGGAACTGGACTCGGCATATGCATTTTAATAAGCATCCTGGACCAGGGCACCTGGGTCGCTCAGTCCGTTGAGTATCTGACTCTTGATTTCAACTCAGGTCATGATCTCAGGTCATGTGCTCAGCAGGGAGTCTGCTTGAGATTCTCTCTCCTGCCCCTCCTGCTCATGTGAGCTCTCTCTCTCTCTCAAATAAATAAATCTTAAAAAAAAAAAATCAGGGACACTAACTTTTTATGTTGAAGACTGGCCTGAGACAAATCGTGTCCCCTCTCTGGGCCTCAGTTTCCTTATCTTCAAGAAGACTGAAGAAGATCAGTGGTTTTCAAGCTTTTCTTCTTTTTTTTGAGCTGTACATCCAGAATTTCTCAGCTGGGGAAAGTGCTGCCTCCCCCAGGGGCACGGGAATATGTGGGAAAGTTTCGGGGGTCTGCCAGCCATTACAATTCGTCTCCTTGGAGTGAGCAGAGAACTTCCAGCCCTCTGTCATAGCCAGCCAGTGCAGTAAGCAGGGTAGGGATGATTTATGAACCCATTTTACAGATGGAGACAATAAGGTACCTCAGAGGAAGCTGCAGAGCTCCCTAACTAGGACCTCATCCAGGTCTGGAGTTGCAGTTTGCTTAAATCCAATGACTAACTGTGGTCCATTGGCTGCTGGGGCTTTGGACCGCTACAGTAGGGAGGGACAGGAAGGGTACAGCTCTGAATATAGTTGCAGGGGAAAGATGCTGGCTTGTCTGAGACAGGCACAGTGGCCTCCACCTCAGGGCCTTTGCAGCACATGCTGATCCCCACAGCTAGAATTCTCTTTCCCCAGTAGCCCCAATACTTGCTCCTTCACCTTCGAATCTCTGCTCAAATGTCACCTTCTCAGAGAAAAGCTTTTCCTTGACTACTTAATATAAAATAGTTTTGTCTCTGGCATTCCCCAACCCTTTACCTTTTTTTTTTTTAAGATTTTATTTCTTTATTTGACAGAAAGAGAGAGAGAGACAGCGAGAGAGGGAACACAAGCAGGTAGGGTGGGAGAAGGAGAAGCAGGTCTCCCGCTGAGCAGGGAGCCCGACACAGGGCTTGATTCCAGGACTCTGGGATTATGATCTGAGCCGAAGACGTACGTTTAACTGACTGAGCCACCCAGAGACCCCAACCCTTTACCTTCTTATACTTTTTCCCACAGCACTTATAACCACCTGAAAAATACAGGTATATGTATGCATATGTATTTGTTTTCTGTCTCCCCCACTAAAATGTAAGTACTAGGAAGGCAAAGATGTGAGTCTGTCTTGTTCCCAGCTATAACCCTCATGCCTAGAACACGGCAGCATTCAAGAAATGTTTGTTGGATAAATGCATGGATGTCCTGAAGAGCAGCCCCCCAGATGCCGCGTGGCTCGTGTAATCCTAGGATCGTCGTGGCAAACAGGCACTGACTGCTGTCTCCGCTCTAGGACCTTGGTTGTGCCTCTCTGGCTCTGTGACCTTAGCTGAGTCACTTCCCTGCTGGCAGCCTTGGTTTCCTCTTTTATGACAAGGGGATGATAATGTCTGCCTCTCAAGGAAACAACCTGTGAAAAGCACCTCGGTGGGGAATTTCCCAGAGTAAGGGCCCAATGCACATGACTCCTTTTCCTCTCCCTTTCTGCAGGAAGTCCCCATGGGAGTTCCTCTCTGGGATTTCTCATTCTGTATCACAGCGCCTGTGGTGTGGCCCATCTACCGTCTACACGGGCTGCCCACCCCCACCCCGGGGCTGTGGCTCCATCTGCCCCACCCTTCCCACCCTCAACTCTCCAGGTCGGGCTTCCATACCCCACAAGAGCCCACACAGACACGCACAACTCCTGACAGGGCAGACCTAGCTCCGGACTCAGGATGTCCACACCCAGCTACAGAGAGGGGCGTGGCTACTCACCGTGCCAGAATTCACGTATTTCTTCTTCTTCATTTTCTTTTTCGGGTTTACCACCTGCAGGAGAAAACAGGTACTAGGTCAGGAGCATTTCCAAGCAGTCAGGGGTGGGCTCCCAGAGCTTCTAACGACCCCTGGGTATGGCTCCAGCCTTAGTAAGCAGAATGGGGTGTGTAAGACTGGGGGTTCTGGGGGAGGAAGCTTCGGGGAGGTTTTGTGAGAGAACTGGCATTTAGATTTATGCATTCCTGATTAGATCCAGTGTTCCACAACCAACACACCAGGAATAATATTTATTTAACCTTCCTCCCCACTGCTCCCCCAACACGCCCTCCACCCAATGCTGCCAAAGGAGGCTCGATGTCGCAAAGGGGCCCTGTCTGTGCCTGCCCTTGTGTGTTGGCTCAGGCAGCTCCCCTCACCCCGAATGCCTCCCCCCCTCACCAGTTCCCATCCTCCCTGCTCCTCCTTGGAAATCCAGCCCTAGGGCTGCCCTCGGGCCTAGGGGGCTGCCCTCGCCACTTCCCCCCACCCACCCAACATAGCAGTTAGAACTTCCTTAACTGTTCCTCATGTGAAACCTTTCATTCCAAACCAGACCTAAGCACTTATTTAGTACATGCTGAAAAATCGCTTGTGGGTGTGCTTAACTCAGGGATCTCAACTTCCCCCCCACCACTCCCACATATTTGGCCACGTTTGGAGACACTTTGGTTGTCACGACTCGGGGAGAAGACAGAAGCCAGGGACGCTGCTGAACACCATGCCATGCTCTGGGCAGCAACCCCCACCAAAGAATCTTCGAGTCCAAGATGTGGACTCGAAGCCTCAGCGTGGAGGCTGAGAAGTGAGACCTCTTCCCCATGAGCCTTCCAGGGCCTTTTACATGGGCCAGAAGCCTCACTGGGTCTTTTGTTTCCACGGGGGACATTCAGGCCCAACCTTGTCCTCATCTCCCATCAAAGGAAGCAAGGTTGATTTTCACACCCTCTCTGTCCTCTCTAGGCTTCTGGTGAACTCATGGCCCCTGCCCCCCATCCCCTGTTCTTCTGCAGGGGGTGGCCGGCTTTGTCATCAGCAGAGGCCTCTTCTGTCTGAATGAGTGTTAATATCCATTCCTGGAGATCAGGAAACTAAGACCCAGGGACAGAAGCCTTTTCCCCAAGGTTACACAGGGCTCTGCGTAGTGACAAAATTAGAAACCAGGTTCCTGCCCTAAGGTCAGTGCTGCCTACCTGGGTGCCACCTTGACAACAAATACGAACACATTCCTTGACAAATACTTATGGGTGGGAGTGGGGGACACCAATTCTTCTCTTCTAGAATCTTCACTCCAGCTGGAGAAAGATATGTCCTCAGGAGACAGAGGACAAGAGGCACCAAAAACAGGGAGCCAGAAACGTGAAAGGAGTTGGAGGAAGGAAGGACCATTCCCGGCCGCTGAGCATCCGCGAAGGCTCCCCAGGACAGGTGGCACTGATGGCAGGTGCTGACGGCAGGAAGGGTTTGGGCATGGGGAGCTGGAGGGAGGGCATTCCAGTCCGAGGAGATAGTTTGGAGGAGAGGAGACAGTTGCAGAACAGGACAGCAGAACCGCAAGGTGGAAGAGCAAACTGGGCTGGCTGGAAGAGAGCCTAGAGTGCCAAGTTAATGTCTGAACAACACTCAGCAGCCAGCAGGGAACTCTGATGACCTCTAAGCTAGGAGGGGACCATGATCACAGCAGGCTCTAGGATGCCGGGACCTGGCAGAGATGAGCATGAGCGGAGAAGGAGAGACATCAGGGGCATGTCTACCTGCCCGGTTCTGCCACCTAATGGCTGTGTGACCCTAGGCAAGTTACCTGACCTCCCTGTGCCTCAGTTTCCTCATCTATAAAATAGGAAGAGAAAGTACCTACCTTATAGAAAGGTTTGGGTATTCAATAGGTCAATACAAGTAAAGCATTTAGGACATGGTCTGGAATGTAGTGAACACTATTTAAGTGTCAGCAGCTATCAATTTTTACTACTACCACTCCTGCCGCCTCCACGAGTCCAGGTAAGAGGTAATG
Source organism: Lutra lutra (assembly GCF_902655055.1). NCBI lineage: Eukaryota > Metazoa > Chordata > Mammalia > Carnivora > Mustelidae > Lutra > Lutra lutra. The sequence continues at coordinate 68,675,705 of NC_062283.1, read as the reverse complement.
AGGGCCTGGGGGTTGTTGGAACAGGTACTGAGCTATGGCAAAACAGCACTGTCAAGAAGTGACCACAGACCTCGCGCCCAGGGCGCGGCTGCGGGGGCTGGAGGGAAAGGGGTCAGGGGTAACCACATAGACAGAAGGAAGAGCTGGATTTGGGGGCTCAGGTGGGAAGTTCAGGTGAGGAGAGCTGTCAAGTTCTGCAGGTGGAAATCGTGTACCCGGGGAGAGAAGCCCAGAACAATCTCAGAGCCCCCACAGACATGAAGGCCGCCCTGATGATGTGGTATTCACAGACAGCTTTGTGAAAAGTTCCAATGCCGCACAGTGCCTCAGTGTCCCAATCTGTCCCATGAAGATGTGGAACTTTGAGAACTGATTACATCTCAAACTTGTATTCCCAAGTAGCCCTCCCAGCTGAGGAGAATAAACATGGCCTCCTGGGGGTCTGGGTGTCGCCCAAAGACCTGGCCACAAGCACATTTCTTTGAAGTCTTCTGTGTTAACTTTAAATTAGCCTGTATTCCACATTTCCACTCTCTAATTATAACTGTTTTAATATTAAAGCCATGTTTTGTTCTCAGATCCTCATGTGAAGTGGGCACTGAAGAAACGCCCTGTTTATTCTGAGGTTTCCAGCACTCCCAGCTCACATCCCCACCCCCACCAACTAGCCTCTCGGGGCCACACCCTGAAGTTCCACGTAGGGCACTGTCGCCCCCTGGGGGCCAGGCCAGGAACTTCCCAACTCCCAGGCTGGAAAGCTCAGCCTTCTCCTTTCCCTCTTCTCACACCCCCAGGGGCCCTAAGGCCTCCAGAGTAGGTCTGGGGTAGGCCCTCCAGTGCAAGCAAGCCGCAGAGCTGCTCCCAGGGGCCAGGACTTGTGCTGGCTTCGGGAATACAATAGTAAGTGAGAAACACCCCCCACCCTTATGGACCTCATGGTCTTTAAGCGGGTGAGAAGTAGGATAAACAGGTAATAATAGCCAGGGGCATGGGAGAGGCATGGGAGGGAGCAGGCAGGAGGGGTATTTACGCCAGACTTTGTAGGTAGAGCGAGTGTGCGGGCAGAGAAGGCTTCCTGGAGGAGAATCATACCCAAAGGGAGTCCCCAAGGATCCAAAGGCCCAACCAAATGAAAAAGAGCAAAGGGAGCCCCAGGAGAGAACCATGGAATGAAGCACAGAACTGAGCCAGCAGGGAGGTTCAGAGAGCCTCGGAGAACATAATGGGGCTACCAGTGGTGGTGAGCAGAAAGAAGGGGCCGGGGCAAGACCCCAGGGGCATGCTAGGGGTGGGAGGTGTGGGTCTGCTCATACACACCCACTGGTTGCCACAGACTGTAGGCTGCTGGGGGTGCATGGTGCCCATGGGGAGGAGCTCGGACTCCACCTTGTAGGTAAAGGGCCCTGCAGGATCTCAGCTGGAGTGGGGGCGTCATTCTGAACCTCCTCTCCGCCCCTCTGTGTGAATCCCAGCCAGGCAGTGGGTAGGCTGCCCAGCCAAAGGTTAAGCAGGGAAGCCATGTGATCAGTTTACCATTTTGGAGGAGGCCTTGGAGTTCTGAGTGGAGGACGGAAGGAGGGGGCGAAAGGCCATTAGGGGGGCTGTTGCAAAGCCCCCTCCACCTCCATACAGGTGACATGATGGCGGTGGGGGTGGATGAGAGTGAAGGGAACAAATGTCAGAGTCCGTGGACAGAAGGAGGAGTGGGATTCAGTGGAGTGGGTGTGGGGGGATGGACAGGAGGTGTCAAGGATGACTCCCAGGCGCCATGGCTGCCATGATAGCAGCCCAGGAGAAGGAGCCAGCTGGCCAGGGAGAGGGGATAGCTGTGGGGAGGCTTCAGCCTGTGTCTTCAGTCTGGGAAGGCTGAGTCCAAGCAGTGGCGGGACGGACATACGAGTCAGACACCCAGAGTGACGACACCAGGGCCCAAGATGAGGGTTTTTCCCAGCAGAAGCCTGTTCTCTCCTCAGGCAGTTTGGACTCTAGTAAGGCCTACCAGTGACACTACCCACAGGGCAAGGCCTGCCTCCCCTCCCACCCCCTGGACTGCCAGAGTTTCATTCCTTTTCTACCCAATGGCGTTTTCCAGTGAAGAAGAGGAGTCAATCCAACCTTTCCCACTTTTAGCTTGAGAGATCACAGCCTCTTCTGAGCCTGTCAAGCACTCTTAAAAGCCAAACCCCGAGAGAGAATCCCTTCCCTAAAAATCTTCTTAAAGGCAGCCAGAGAAGGCTGGAGCCTGCTTCCCCCCCACACACAATGCCTAGGTGCAGGAACAAAGACAGCCCTTCCCTTTTCCGATGCAGAAAACAAAGCAATTAACTGTGAGGATAGGAGCCCTTTCAAAGAAATGCACGTCATGCTCCATCGTCACAATGGCCTCGTTCAACTGAATTCAGGACATGCTCGGACCATCAGCACCTACTGGGTGCACACAGGCACTGCAAAACCCTTGTGAAGGGAGGCCCCAGGAAGGGCTCCCCCCCCCCCCCGTCTGCCCTCAGGGAGCTCCCGTCCAGCGGAACTCGAGACCGGCCCACTCAGTACAGAGACCTGGGGTGAAGGAGGGAGAGTATGGAGTGGTCCAGACTCTGCCATGGGAGTCAAAACCGACTCCTCAATGTCACTAGCTGAGTGGCTGCTCCTGTGGGGAGAGAGCCCATCTCTAGGGCTGTTGTGAGATGTCACTCTCCTTGCCCTCCACAGAAGATGCTGGAAGACAGCAGTGACGTCATGCTCACTAGGGGCCAGACACTGTCCTAGTGACTCCTTTCACTCTGAGTGGGCCTGGCACGGAGTGGTGCAGAAACAACCCAGGTCACAGAGCCAGTCCATGGTAGCAGCAGGGTATGAACCCAGGCAGTTTTTAGGGTTTGAAATATCTGTGGTTGGGGCCCCTGGGTGGCTCAGTCAGTGAAGCGTCTGCCTTCGGCTCAGGTCATGATCCTGGGCTCCCTACTCAGTGGGGAGTCTGCTTCTCCCTCTCCCTCTGCCCCTCCCCTCGCTCGTGCTCTCTCTTGCTCTCTATCTCAAATAAATAAATAAAATCTTAAAAAAAAAAAAAGAAGAAGAAGAAAAAGTATCTGTGGTTAAGTGGGTCTAGCACAGACTGTACTGTCCATGAGGCTCACATGGGGAAGAAAGCACGAGACCAGAGTGCTGGGAAGGCCACCAGAGGAGCTGGAACTCAAGCTAAATTTGGAAGCTGGGAGGGCATCTCGGGATGGTGAGCACACACAGGCGAAGACTCAGCGGCAGAAACTGTCCTTGGAGGGCAAGCACTATTATCTCCAGAAAGACTGGCAGGGTGGGGAGAGGCTTATCCAGGTTGTCCAGATCCAGATGGAGGCTACCTACGTCCTGTTCCTCTGTTTCTTCCCTTCCAGAAACAGTAAGATATTCAGCAGGCCCTGAAATTGTTCTGATTAAAGGCAGAGAGCCACCTTGAACTCAGGACCTTGGGTCTCCCCAACCCCCACCTTCTGTCCCACTGGAACCCCTCCTCCCCCATCTTGTTGGAAGAACGCTTTGTGGGGACACTGTAACTCAATGATTCGGGGAGCCAGGCAAGCCGACATTGTTTGCCTCTTGATTCTGCCACTTACTGACCCACGTGTCTTTGGGCAAATTCTCTTGCTTCTGCTTCTCTGAGACTCAGACAATAAGAGCCACATCCCAGGAGAACACGAGAAAACCCCAGCCCAGCACATGGCCCGCAGTAGTCCTCGGTGGCTGGAACTTGGGTATAATCAGAGCAAACCCCGGACTTCCGGTGTCCACCTCACCTCGTAGATGTTGAACTGGCTCTGTCCGCGGGCCAGCTCCCGGTAGCTGGTGGTGAACTCCCCAATGAAGTCATGGCTGCAAGAGAAGGTCTCTGTGAGACAGTGGCCCACACTGGGTTCTGCCTCTGCCCATCTCCCTGCCTCTCACACCCCTGCCCCTGGCTCCCGATTCTGCCCGGGGCCTCCACTCCAGGGGTGCACGCCAGCACACAGGCTGGGCCCCTGGGAAGAGCCCCGTGTCCCCTGTGGAGCGGGAAAGCCAGCAGTCACCTAGCCAAGAGCAGGGCCCCAGGGAAGGGGGCCCACTTCTACTCGGAGTCTTGTTTGAACAAAACCTGCAGGGCCGGGTCTTTCAGAGAGGACAGGAGAAATTTAAATATGAAATGAATATTAGACGGCATTCAAGAATTATTGTTCAACGTGTCAGGTGTGATAATGGCATTCATGGTTCTGTAGGAAAATGTCCTTATTTTTTAGATGTTCTCAATGAGATATTTAGAGGTAGAAATGCCTTGATGTCTGTAATTTAAACTACAGCAGCAAAACATAGAGCAAATGTGGCAACATGTAACACTTGTTAAATTCAGATGATAGGCTTAAAATCCTTCATTAGACTCCTCTTTTTCTGTGTATTTGCCATTTTTCCAGTAACAGTCTTTGAAAAGACCATTTGCGTCATGTCCATCGAGGTAGCTGGAGATTTTCTGTGGTGGCCACACTTTCTGGGACTCTGCCCCCTCAAGTGTGTGTTCCTGTTAAGAGCAGCAACACCTGTCCGCAGAAGAACCCCGCTCACCATCTCTCCCACATCTAGCTGCCTTTCGGGGTCACCACCCCCGAAAGAGGCAGCCTGGGGGGACCTCCAGAGCAGCTGGAGAGTGAGGCCTGGGAGGTGTCCCTGGAGGCTGCCTCTGCCTGGAGGCCACTCTGGATTTTGACTATGTATTTTATAGCTCTCGGGACTCAGACTACAAGCTCCTTGATGGCAGGATGCTATGAGAGCTGGTGGCTATCCCCAGTTTTTCCCAGTGAAGGAGAAGTATGGGGAGCTCTGGGGTAAGAGGAAACATGGAACTGGTAAAGAGGAGAGGACGGGGGACAGAGCGAGTTAACAGAGGTTTGGTGGCACTGGAATCCTGTCCCAGAAGGCCTCAGGGGAAGGTGAGACACCTGGACCGTCCAGGATCTACCTTGAGTTCTGTTTGCACAGACCTTTACAGTACCCCCTATCGGCATCACAGACTTGAGGGGTATGGATGGAGATTACGGGGCAAAAGTCCCCTTACAACACCCCTCGTAATGCCACAGAATGGAGGGAGTCCCAAAAGTCCAGAGGACATATTGGGTGTGGTCCCACAGACAAGTGGGAACCTGTGAGGTTTCTGGAGTAGAGCCAGGAGAGGCCCATTCTTGTCCTCATCTATGAATTCCCAGTGACACTGCTCCGTGGGGGCCCTTCCAGTTGCAGACAGGGAGGGTACTGGGGCCTCCCACAACCCAAACGGAAGTGTCCTCCTCCTGGCCCGGCTTGACCTAACTCAGGGACAGCCTCATGGTTCCAGGGACCCTTCTTGTGCATCAAAGCTTACCCTTCCCCATAGCCCACCCCCTCAGGGCCAGCTCCCTACAAACAGTTCCTTTGATGCACCAGCCCCCCACACACACACACACAATTAGACTCGGAGGAGTCTTTCTGAGGACTGAGCTTGTCTTCTCCATCTCGGTCACCCACAGCACTTAGCCTCACGGAGAACATGAATGCTCGGGGTCACCTGAATCTGTACATTCAAAGAGGCACATTTCAGAAAATCCTAATTCTCCCAAATGTGATGAGGTTTTAGGCACTGGCTGTCTGCTAGGTGGTTATCTGAGGAAAAGAGGCCTCCCGTGCCTCTGGAACCATGTCATGCAGGACCGAGATCCTCTGGTGCCTCACAGAAGCGGGGCAGGGACAAGCCACTGGGGCAATGGACCCCGACGACCCTGGAAAACCCAGGCTCCCTTACCCCCAGAGCTGCCATTGGCATCGCTCTCCCCCTTTGAGGGGAGGGCCCAACCACCCCTTGGGGCTGCTCTCATCCCCGCTCACCTTCTGTCCTCCTGCTTGCTTACCTGCCATCCCGATCCCAGTCGTACACCTCCACCTTGATGGTCCTGCAAGGCAAAGGGCCTGTGGTGGGGTGGGCTTGACCCCGCACCTGCGTGGCCGGGAAGTCAAGGCCCCTCCCATGCTCCTGGGCCAGAAAGGTGCGCTGAGACAGCCACCAGGCTCTAGGGCCCTCAAAGGACACACAACAGCCCCAGAGACAAAGGAACTATCTTCAGGCCCTTTAGTAAAGGTCTTAGGGACAGAGGCATCCTCAAAGCTGCCTAGGGACTTGCCTGAGTTTCAGGAAGGATGTGGAAAAACAGTCTCAGACTTCAGTTCACCCCACCTTCTCCTTGGCCACCCCAGATGGGACACAGGTCCCAGGAAGAAGCCATAGTGTGGATTTATCAAGGGGGGGGGGGGGCGGTGGTGGGACCCTGGGATCTCAGGCCAGAGCGACTGCGCTCTCCTGGGGAGGGGTAACAAGACTAGGAGCTGGTGGGACCCCAGTCCGAGGAGTCTGAGCAATGGGGAACCAGCACAGACCGGCAGGGAGGGGCCCAGGACCTCCCGAGGTCAGGAATGGCCTGCTGAGCTTTTCCATTGCCACGACTGGCTCCTGAGTGAGGGTGTAATTATCTTCATATTTTAGCCTGGCTGCTTTAATTAGTTTGTTTTGACTCCTGTGCAGGGGGCTGGGCTTTGGGAGCCCATTTTATTTTTAGCCCGTTTCCATGGCAACAGGCTAGCAGACCAGAGGTGGGAGGAGGGAGGTGGAAGACCGCGGGTTAACCCTTGGTGCCGGTGGTCCTCCAGGGAGGCCCAGGGAAGGGGCAGCTGCCAGGGTCTCCCTGCAGGCTCAGGATCGGGGTGGGGGGGGTGGAACCTGAGGCGTGGGGAGCCGGGGTCTCCAGCCTCGGTCCGAATTGGGGCTCGCAGACACAGCTGCCTGGGCCTGTCTTCTAGTTATAGATCATCTCGCCCGGGGCCGCAGCCGTCTTTGTGGGTCTTCGAGAAGTCGGCCTCGGGGTGGCGCGGCCCCCAGCAGGAGGCGCTGTCTCCCCGTAGATGAGCCTTCCCAGGGCCGGAGGGCGGGGGTACGGATCTGCCCGCCGCAGGTCACCAACTGTCCCCCCATGGAGGAACGTCTGGGAGGTCGTGCACCACCCCGGATTTTTGTGACCATCTAGGTAAATGGGGCAGGCATGGAAGTCCGTCATTTCAAGGAATCCTCTTAAATTCTTAGGAAAAACAAAATACTGTGTCTCTCTCTGGAGTGAATCGTGGGGTAAAAAATCTAGAAAAAAATCTAGGTCCCTGAAGTGGGGGGGAGGGGGCTGGTGACTGGAAAGAGAGGAAAGAGGCTGGAGTGCAGATGCTGTGGGACCTGGAGAGGTCACTGAACTTCTCTGAGCCACAGACCATCCTTTTCAAGGAAGGATACTAGTGGAGTTGGCAGAGCCCACGGGGCGCACAGGTGGGTCTCCGTAAAAATGCCTCCTCCTCTCCACTCTGGCATTCGGCCACACTTGGATTGCTTTTCATAGGAAATTTACTTAAATCAGGGACGCTCCCGCCTGGGTACCTGGGCTCTGCAACTTCCAGTTCCTGGAATGACAAGGCTGGAAGTAACCTCAGTGGTATCCAAGCTTGGCCATGTAGCTGATCACCACTGAGCCTGTCAGACATACACAGCCCCAGGTCCGGTTCCTGGCATCTCTGGGCAGAGCCTGGGATCTAGTTTAAAGTTTTCCCCCACACACACCCCCCACGGCCCTGCTGTGCGCACTCATTTTCAGCTGGGGAAGCCAAGCCCTAAGGGATGTTCCCAGGGTCACAGAGCTGGCCAGGGCCGGAGCCAGGACCCTGACGCACAATGCCAAAGTCACCCAGTCCTTCCCAGACCCATGTGGCTCTGTAGGGGACTTTCGGGGACCCCAGCAAGGAGTGTCTCTCCTGAGACCACCAACACCAGCCACTCAGGCGACTGGATCAGGGACAGCCACAGGCTCAGAAACTACAGGAGGACCCCAGTTACAGCCACAGCCTTGGATACCCCCAAAAATCACTAAGGAGGTTTTTGGGTTTTGTTTCTTGTTTTTAATCCCAGGGCACAAGGGCTTGATTCAGTTGGCCTGGATGGTACTCAGGCTTGGGTAGTTTTGGAACGTCTCCTGGCTGATTGGAATGCCTGGCCAGAGCCACCGACCTTCTCTAGAGGAGAGCGCTGGGCTCCCCCCATCATTTGCACACTGGATCCCGGGCACGTATTAGCAATCCTGACGCCAGCAGTTCAGAATCAGTTGGTCTGGGGTACAGCCTGGGCAGGGGGCGTATTAAAAACTCCCTGGGGAATTTTAACTTGCCGCTGAGGTTGAGACTTCCAGGGGTGAGATTCCTGTGCAAACTCAGCCCAGCCATCTCAAAGGCCCCAGGGACTCTGTTTATCCCTTTGTAAAATGGGATCATCACACCCACTTTGGCGTTGTGAGAAGTCAACTACATCATTCACATGTCATTCACACCAGGACTGGACACATGTTCTGCTCCATCTAAAACACTCCAGCCTTTCGTCCCTGTCTCCCAAGCAATTGCTATTCACCATGAAAACGTCAGCTCCTTGAGACCAGGAAATGTGGATTATTTCGTTCCCTGCTGTAAACTTCAGCTTCTAGAACGGTGCCTGGCATATAGTAGGTAATATAAATATTATTAAATATCTGTCGTCTGAGATCTCACAACTCTGTGCAGTTACCATGCAGTGACAATTCCCTCCTTCCACAAAATCATGAAGGGAAGCCTGGCGCGTGGGTGGGGGGGCGGAGGGGAGGCTTTCCCCAAATCAAGCTGTGAAGCCAGGCCTGGGGCCAGGAGCCAGTGTCCTGTGGGTCTCTGGATGCCTGGGGCTGAGGGGACAGAGCTGGGTCTGTGTGAGCCTTAGCAGGCCAGTGGGGCCAAGGGAGGCCAGCAAAGACTGCAGGCTTCTCTCTCTGAACCCCTGCACACCGACAGCTCTATCTACAGTCTCCTTGGAACAGAGCTGTGTCTCTCTCCTAATGAGCTTCTCCAGGGCAGGAAGAGGTACTAGGCTGACAGGTCTCCAGGGGTTGGCCCTAAACTGACTGAGTCAGCCCATCAGTCTTAGAGGCTTCGGGGAAGAAGACGGGTATTGGGGTTCAGGGGGACAGGCAGCAACGCTGAAAGATGGAGCTCTGTGTAAGCACAGCCACACTGCAGAGGCTTTCCCTCCTCTGCCTTCAGCTTCTACGTGTGTCAGCTGGTCATATGCAGTGGCTGGGCCCCCTCCCAGGACTCAGCATGCAGTAGGGTTCAAGGGCGATGTATTTCCCTTCTCCAGCAGGCCCACAGAAGTGTGTAGCTTCTGGGATATGAGAGCCCCCAGTCCTGGGGAATCGTCTCCCCTCTCCAGGGGAGGGCCCAGTAAACTTACCCTCTTCACATCCACACATTCAACATTAAGGTGTGAGTGAGGGACAGCAGCCTGAGCGGGAGAATCTGGCTGGCTCAAGGGGGAATAGATCCTCAAGTTGCAGAATGCCGAAGGCCAGAGCAGAGGGGTTTCAGGAAAGGCCGGGGAAGGGCTTTTTGTCATCACCCATTTCACCCCACGGGAGGGCTGGACCACCTCTGATCTTGACGCCAGCCCCGCTGTCCCCAGCTCTGCCCAGCTGGCTCACTTGGATTTGAACTGGAGACAGCAAAGATGGGGTGGACCTCTGCCTCTAGAGAAGGCAGTTTCTGGAGAAGGGAAATATACCTTCTCCTTCCTTGGGCAAGATACATAAGCTCTAGTTCTCTGTTTCCCCATCTGTGAAATAGGCATGTCCTTAGAACCCAGCTTCTAGGGTTGCTGTGAAACTTAAATTCACAAAATAGGATAATGTATTTAAACCAATTAGGGCACAATTTGACCCAACTCTGTAAGACTCAGTCATCTTAACTGGTTTCCACCCCCTTATTCCAAGTAAACTCTCCTGCCTCACAGATCCCTGCTTCTCGCCCTCCCAGCTCTCTCCTTCATGGGAGGAGTTGATACTTCTATTTGGATTCTTCCCTGAGCCCAGGGCTCTGCCCACAGCTGCCCTCTCCCAGTACCCTCCTAGCTCTCTGACCATCTCCATGTCTCTCTCCTGCTCCCTACTTGTGCAGGACCTGGGACATCTCACCTCTGCCAGCTCTCTGTTCTCCTCTCTGCATGGCAGAGCACCACCGTGACTGTCACACAGCTGCCCCCTCAGGGTCCCTGTCACTCTTCCATTTCTCCCTTTCAACCTCAGCTCCAAACACAAATGTCCTCTAAATCCCTTTTACTCCCAGATGTAGGCAGATGGCCAGGCCTTCAAGTCTTCACCTCCAGGCTCCAAGCAGACCTGCCCCAAGTCCCTGGTCAAGCCCTCCACCAAATGTGCCCCACTCATACCCGTCTTAGCCATTTGGCCCCAGAGCACAAAGGACACGAATACAAATTCTCTAGGCAGCCTGCCTGGCTCCAAATCCTGGTTCTACCACTGATGGGCAGTAAGATCCTAGGTGAGCTGTTAACGTCTTTGGGCCTCAGTTTCTTTACCTGTAAAATGTGGATAGTATTAGCACCTTTTTCAGAGGAAATTGTTGGAAGAATGAAATTAGCTTACATACATAAATGACCACAGAAGTGCTACCAGAGCATTTACTACTACTACTACTACTATTACTACTATTACTACTACTACTACTACTACTACTACTACTACTACTACTACCATTATTACTATGACCTGTCTCCCACTCTGGCCTGGGAGTAACCTAACGGGGAGGCTCGGATCTGATGTCCACTATGCCCACAGCACCCAGCAGCATGTCCGTTGCCTGGCTGGCTTGGAAGACACGGCTGCTAGATTAAACTGAATGTATTTTTGTGAGTTTTAAGAGGTACCTTGGGGGGAGAAGGAAATGGCTTTGTTTTCCTACACAAACCCCTCCCTCTCCTACCCTGTGAGGGCCTTCCAGACACTCGCACCTCCCAAGTGGCTGTTGGGTACATAGGTCACCCTAGAGCTCAGTGGCAGAGGGGGCGCGTGACAGGCCTGGCCCCCTCCATTAACTGTCAGTCACGTCACGGTCAGTCTGTTCCCGGCTGTGGAGAGGGTCCTGGGCTGCCTGGTCATGCTGGAGGGAAACCAGTCTGGGGCTCAGCCTGCAAGAGGAGGGATGGGGGCGGGCTCTGGAGGTGTTCCCATAACTTCACTTCCACTGGTGGCTGAATGGAGAGCCCCGCTGTCTGAGCCCAACTGCCTTCCTCACTGTCCCTGACAAGGCTGGGTTCTCAGGGTGCAGGGTTGTCAGGGGTCGGCTGGGCCCCCAACAGCCTCTGGGTAGTGAGGCCAGAGATGCCAATTCCTCCCACCCTGTGAGACTTAAACTGCTACGCTCTCCCATCCCCCAACCTCCAATTGCCCCTCCTTCCCTGTCACCTCTGCTATCCCAACCATTCTTCCAGCAACCAGAACCACCCCCCCACCGTACCTCCCAGCCTTCCCCAAGTCTCCTTCTCACCCTCCTGCTCCAACCAGACCGTCCTTCCACTCCACAGCCCCCAGAAGCCCCAGGACTGGCCAGACATGTAACCGGGCTTCATTTGGTTGGAATGTCTATTTTTGTCTCCAGTCTCATTTTGCACAATTATCTAGCTATCTAAAATGCAGATGTGTGCACATCTGAGCTCCCTGTGGTCAGCCTCGAGGCTCCCTAGAGATGGAAATGTGGCTATATTCCCTTGAAAGCCACACAGCTGCAGGCGAAGCATTGAGCACACATCGTAGGTACTCAGCGACCCCCTGTGGAACAGACTGGCGGATCTGTCCCAGCTAAGAGGCAGGAGAAGGAGTCACCTCATCTCCCGGATCAGCAACCTAACAGGGCCGCCTGAGGGTTTCCTGGAGGGAGACAGGGATGTCTGAAGGCCATCCGCACTGTCCTTCCCACTCCTCCCCACAACATGTACCCAGTCAGGAGACACTGTGAGCAGGGTCCCAGGGAGCCCTTGCCAACGGCATCAGCCAGGATCCCCTGCAGGGTCCGTTGTGATACCCCAGTGCTCCTGTCCGGATGGCCTGTAGAGGGCCCGTGTCCCATCCCATCTGGCAGCTCATCCACCGGCAACAGCGATCAACGGGAAAGCAGGCCAGGTTCTCGAAACTTCACACAGACCGATGCCATCCTACTCCCCCCGACTCCCCGGCACTCAGCACAACATGCAATTATCTGTTTCTTTGTGTGGTGATCAGATTCATGTCTGCCTCCCCCACAAGGATGTAAACTCCACAAGGTTGGGCAAAGGGTGAAGACGGCGTGTTTGGTCTCCTGCTCAGTACCCAGCATCTAGCGCGGTGCCCAGCACACCGTGGTAAGTCAATAAATGTCTGTGGACAAAATGCGGGATTTGGTATTTTATGCAAACCAGGGCTTTCTTGCGTAGGTTGAAGTTCATGGGAGCTTCTAAACAGCACTTGAAGGTAGGTGGATGCTTAAAACTCATTCTACAGATAAGGAAACTGAGGCTCAGGCAGGTCAAAGCTTGCCCAGGTTGACAGCGCTTTTTATTCCCAGAGCCAGAGTTAGAAACCAGGTCCCTGGTACCTACACCCAAGAACCTACACTCAAACAATGACGGTGAGAGCCAACGGACATGCGATTAGGATGGGCTGCCGCACATCAAGAAAGTTTCACGAGTTCTCCGTACTCTGCCCCTCATACCCCATTTATCTTGGGATCCTGACTCCCCAGAGTCCATCTACTAGGAGTTGGGGCTGGCATGGCCACCTCTGCCTGCATCGAGAGCCCCCATCCTGCCCCCGCCCACCCCTCCACTGGAAATCACAAAGAGACAGGCTGCAGAAGCTCCTGGCTTCCCATCCCCCCAGGCTGGGCAGGTCCCCCACCAGCAGTGGGCTGCCAGACCAGGGGGATGGTGGTGGGGCGTGGTGGGGAATGGAGGCAGACACTGCCCAAGGAGGCAAGGGGCAGGAACAGCACAGCTCTGGGGGGCTCTGCCCCCACTGCCCAGACAGCCAGCACCTCTACCCTACACCTTATCCCCTACCCCCTACCCCCTACCCCTGTGAGGGGCAGTGTCTCATCTCACCGGTCGTAGTCCCCGTTGCAGAGTGCTCTCACAGGAATGGAGAAGGTTTGCCAAACTGGGTTTAAGGTGTTCTTCATGACCTCGGTCTTGTGGCAGATGGTGAACCTGGTGAAGAAGAGACGGAAGGTGTCAGGCTCCAACCGAGGAAGGCAGAATCCAGGTCAACAGAGAGGCCACCCGATTAACCTCTGCGGTTGCCTGACAGTGGAAGCCAGAGCTTCAGGAGGCGATGAGCTCCCTGTCACTAGCAGCATCCACACACTACCTGTAGCCATTTTTTTTTCCCCTAAAGATTTTATTTTTTTATTTGAGACAGAGCGAGCGAGCGTGCACAAGCAGGGGGAGGAGCAGAGGGAGAGGGAGAATCAGGCTCCCCAGTGAGCAGGGAGCCCAAAGCAGGGCTCCATCCAAGACCTTGGGATTGTGACCTGAAGGCAGATACTTCACCAACTGAGCCACCCAGACAGGTGGCCATTTCTTGGTGACAGTTGAGAGAGATTCCCAGGGGCAGGTGGGGAGTGTCAGGAGATAATGCGTTCTGCCCCCCTAGCCTCCTCTCTGTGTGACCTTGAGTAAGCTGACCCCTCCCCTATAAACTCAGGGAGTTGGCTGCTGTCAGACGTTCCTCATCTGAGATCCGCGGAAGGATCTGTGGATGGGATTTAAGGGTTTGTGAACCCCTAAAATCGGGGTGAACTTGGTGCATGACTTTCATATATTTGCTGTTCCCCTGCCTGGAGCATTGTCTCCCCAGATTCCCATGTTCATGGCTCACTTACTTCCTTTCGGTCTTTACTCAAGTGTCACCCATTTGATAAAAGCACCCGCCTTGATATAAAATTTATTTAACCCCCGGTCCCCTGTCTCTGACATCCCCTTGTCCCCTTCCATGCTTTTTTTCCATTTTACCTGTTATCATTTGACATTTGACACAGTCTATGTTTCTCCTTATTTATTTGTGCGGTTTGTCGGTGAAACACAAGCTCCGTAAAGGCAAGGGTTTGTTTGGTCTTCCTGGATCACTGGTTTATCTCTGGTGCCCAGACCAGTGCCTGACACTGAGTAAGCGTTCGCTAAATATTTTTTTGGAACCAACTAATGAATAGATGTATGTCTCGCAGGAGAGTTTCCACAGCTTTCCCTGCCATTAAAGGCCATGAAAGTGAGGCCCCTGGCTTAGACAATCTCTTAGACACTTTCGGCTCTCCCAGTCTGAATCCACGAGCCTCCTTTGCAAACTGAAAGTGTCGGACTGGCTTACCCCGCTGGGCTCCAGTCCAGCGTCCCTGCCCACTCCCCGTGCGTGCCTGCTGGCCGCATCCTGGCAGCCTGCCCTGCCAACACAGAGGGGCAGCCAGGAGCCAGATTGGGGCCAGGGGCACAAGCTGTCCCCCTGTGATTTCCCAGCCTCCCCACCCCCACCCCAGCCACCTACCAGCCTAGAAAGGTCACCCAGGAAAGCGCCTGGGCCCCGCCCGTGCCCACACAGCCTCTGCCATTTCTTCTCTGGCAATTTTCAAGTCAAAATGTCATTCCTGTCACCGCGGCTCAGCGTTTCTCTTCTCTGCTCCTTCTCGCCCGCCCACTGGAGTGTGGAGATACATGTGGGAGACCTCCCCACACACCCTGGAGCTGGTGACTAGGATGGGAATGAGGACGGGGACAGGAGGGGGCCATGGCTGCCCAAGCTGGGGCAGGCAGGTAAGGCAGGAAGACAAAAGGGTTGGGGAGGGGGGTGCGGGAGGTAGAATCAGGAGCTGCCCCTGGGCTGTGAAGGGAGGGAAGGTCGCCTGCGCAGAAGCCTGGGGCTGGGCTCCAGAGACCTCCTACCTGGAACAGTCACACCCACCTTCTGTGGACCCTCCCAGCCCCTCCATCTCTTTGGAGCCCCGGACTTCTCTGTTTCTTTTCCCTTGCCAAGCAGTATCCTGACCAGGTCTTCTGCACTATTAGCCTGATTGCCTCCCTCTGGGCTTCTGATCTGAAGCTGCTTTTTTTTAAGGTCCTCTAAGCCCCTCATCACCAAATCCACAGACCCCTCAACTCCCTGCTGCAGCTGCCCTGGGGCCAGGCCCTGGCATGGAAATGGTCCTGCAGACATCTCATGGCTCAACTCAATTCACCCCGATATCCGCTCAGGGCGTGATGTGGGAGACCATGAACCCGCGGGGTCCAACAGGGGAAGCTCCAGTCCCAGGGCCCCTGCTACCAGCTGTGCCTCCCTGAGCAAGAGACTTTCTCTGAGCTTCCCCTTCATTGTAAAAAGATTGGGGGGGGGGGTGGATCCAGTAGCTAATACTGCCACGCCCTTTTCTAATGACACATATGAACTCACTTGGTCCTCACAGCAACCCTGTGAGGAAGGTGGTAGGATTATCCCCACTGTACATACCAAGAAACCGAGTTGGGGAGGTGCACTGTCCAATATGGCAGCCACTAGCCACATGGGGCTATTTACCTTTAAATTAAATTTAAATTAAGTTTAATTTAATTAAAAATTAAGCTCCTCAGTCACCCTTTTCACATACTCAACAGCTACCTTAGCTAATGGCGACTGTATTGGATGGCAAGACACAGAACATTCCCATTTCCAGAAAATTCCATTGGGTTAAGAGACTTGCCTAAAGGTACACAGCAGGCAGCCTGGCGGAGCCGGAGGGGTGACCAGGACTGAAGAAGACAAAGTAGGTACAGCACCAGCAGCAACATGGGTGCTCCGTGGGTGCTTCCTCCCCTTTCCCCCCAGGACATTCTACTCCCTGGGTTCCCTCACTGACCTTCCTTCTGACCTCTTCCTAACTGGCAGTGTCACCCGAACCTTCTACTGGTCTCTCCTCAAACCTTGGGTAACCACCCTGCTTCCACTAGGTCAGCCTCTGACCTGTGCCCACAGACAGGCCCACCCTCTGGGGGGCTCTGGGTGGGTTTCTCCAGCTGCCCTTGGAGAGATCCAGCCCATGCCTCAAGGGAAACTCACCCCCAAATAAACTCCCATCGCCTCCCCCATTTGACCAGCTCCTTTGCCATTTTTAACACTGGGTTTCCCACAGCTCCACTGCCAGGGAGGGGCTCTGACTTCAGGGACCACCCCAGTCCTGCCCTGTGAGGTCTGCTCACTGTCCTTTTGCCCCGCCCTCCCCTCCCCACTTCCTCCCTGCATTCCCCCCAGCGAGGCTCGCCTGCGCGCAGCACCTCCCACCTGTTCACGGTGTCAGTCACGAGTCTCTCCCTCTTCCCTGCCCCCTCCCCACCCATCCTACACAGGCTCTGCTAGAACAATCACTGGCAAACACTTTGCAACACACCCCTCCCCTGCTCCTAAACCCCAATCCCTCTCTCCTGGCCCCGCTGGCCTTCACCTCCGAGACAAACCCAGCCCGACCAGGCATTGCCTTTCTGGAGGGGACCTGTGTGGACATTTCCGTGGGCGCCCGGAACATTGCTGGGCCCTTTCCCTCCCTCCCTCAAGTCAAGTCAAAGTCAACAAGAATTATTTAAAGAAATCCTGCTGGGAGTCCTTTGGTGAGACAAAGACTCCTTTTGTTATGCAAATGATCACACCTAATTTCCCTTGTTTTGTTCGTTCAGGTTTTAAAATCAGTTTTCTCTTGAACTGAAACACACCTCCTCCTACTCCTCCCTGCCCCCCAACACACACACACACACACACACACCGTTCCAGAATCCAGGGGAACTGGGCGGAGGCCTTTCTGCCCTCCGCTCCGGGCACACCTGCTTTGCGCCCTGCTTTTCTCTTGCCTGTTGTTCTTCCCTTCTCCTTCCCCATGGATCCATTTTCTCCCTCTCCTTCCAAACCTGCTTCCAAGTTCCCCTTCTCCAGCAGTGTCTTTCTAATTAACCTCCCTGACCCCATGGCTTCCTGGTTCGGCAGCATCCCAGCTCAAAGTGGCCACAGCCTCCCAAAGCCATGCTGCTTCAAGAGACCATGGAAACTGCCTCATCCAACTGGCTCATTTTCCTGATGAGAAAATAGGCCCAGAGAGGGGGCATAACTTGCCCCAGGTCACACAGCAAGCTGGTGGGGTGGACAGAGGTCCCCAGACCCTCAACCTGGAATCTGAGCATCCGTGTGCACAGCTGACCTACATTTGCCGCCGCGCTGTGTGTGTTTCCGTCATATTGTGGGTGGCTTCCAGATTAGGGAGAGGAGAGGAGGAAATGGGGGATTTAAAGACGGCGTGCAGTTTTGAATGAAGCCTTTGGCAAGGTGTGGGGCTGGGCAGGTAACAGGGTCCTGATTTGCCATGCCGGGCATGTGGTAGTTGGGTGGGGGGCGCGTAGGGTAGTGGGGGTGTTCCGAGGGCTGCAGGTGGAGGAGGGGTGGGCTGGAGATATGCGCTGACTTGTGCGGAAGAGGAAGGGGCTATCGGAGGAACCCTTCCTTCCCACCCTAGCCCAGCTTTCGCCCACTCCCCTCACCTCCAACAACCATGGCTGAGACACTCAGAATGGCACCGCTGGCTTCGGGGCTGCCCTTACCCCCCACTGGTCCCAACCATGTGTCAGGGTACCACGGGAGCCCCTGACTTCCATGCTCAGCAGGAGGCCCAGGTACCACTGTGAAGAGGCAAGTCCAAGCCCCCATGCCTGGCAGGTCGCCGCACCCCTCCATCCCTGATGCTGGAAAGGGGGTGAAGTGTGGTCAGGGAACTCACGTTCCATCCTCATTGCTTCTGTAGAACACCAAGAAGGGGTCGGACTTCCCAAAGAAATCTTTCTTGTCCAGCTTGTTGGCACAGAACTGCATTGTGGCTACATCCTGGTGGGAAGGAGGCAGAACAAGAGTGTGAGGCAGGAGAAGGCTGGAGGGCGCCCCAATCCCCGTGGAAATACAGCCCCAAGGCCCTGGAAAACAGGAGGATTCCGAGCACCAAGCTGGTTAAAGGACAGCATGTTTTGTTTGCCCTGCACCAATGAAGGGCTGGGCCCTGGGCTAATACTTGGGGGATCTCATTCCATCTTCAAACAACCCCACTGGGCGGGTCTGATGGAGCAGTGCAGGGTAGGGGGCAGAGGCTGGAGGTGAAGCAGGGGGATTCTAGAACCTGCTGCCCCAGTTTGAATTCTGGTTCTAAACTTTCTAGCTGTGTGACCTTAGACAACGGAGGCAACTCCTCAGTGCCTCAGTTTCCCCTCTGTAACACAAGGCTGATCACAGCACCCACCTCAAAGGGCTGTTGCAAGGACTAGAAGCAAAGCCCTTGGCAGAGTGAAGTCACGTCAGTGTTGATGTGCCTCAGTCCGTTTTTTCACGCAATGGCTCAGAGAGCTGAAACAGCTCACCCAACAGCTCCTCTGAGCTGGGTCTGCCAACCTCAGAGCCCTCACTCTGTCCACACTGCCTCATCCCCTCACAAACTGGGTGGCTCCCAGCAGACGGTCAAGATGAAACATCACTGGGGCTCCTGGGTGGCGCAGTTGGTTAAGCGCCCCACCCTTGGTTTCACCTCAGGTTATGATCTCAGGGTCAGGGGATGGAGCCTCTGCGCTGAGCTGGGGGTCTGCTGAGGGATTCTTCCTCTCCTTCTCCCTCTGTTCCTCCCCTTGCTCACGTGCTCTTTCTCTCAAATAAATACATCTTTTAAAAAAAATGAGGGGCGCCTGGGTGGCTCAGTGGGTTAAGCCGCTGCCTTCAGCTCAGGTCATGATCCCAGGTCCTGGGTTCAAGCCCCACATCGGGCTTACTGCTCAGCAGGGAGCCTGCTTCCTCCTCTCTCTCTGCCTGCCTCTCTGCTTACTTGTGATTTCTCTCTGTCAAATAAATAAATAAAATCTTAAAAAAAAAAATGAGACATCACTTTCACACCAACTAACCCATGAGAAACCCACCCAACTCTCCCAAGGTGAGGGGCCTCAGGCTCAAAGAAGGGAGTGACTCCCCCAAGTTCGAGAAGCAGAGCCCTGAGTATCTGACTGCCCTGACTCAGCCCAAGAGCACATAGAAGTTACCCAGGCCCTGGAGAGGACTGCTGGACCCCTCCGTGGCCCCCTGTCCCTCAGTTTGCTGCGGCTGACAGGGCCCTGGGCAGAAATGCCCGCACACCCTCCTCTCCAGCCATCCCCATGTGGCCTCTTCATCTTGAAAGGTCTGCATCCTGACAAATCAGCTGCCAGGTGGCCAGAGCTGAGAGCTTTGTCATCAGGTCCCTGGGGCCCAGCTTGCCCTTCAGAGCCAGGGCCTGTCGGGAAGTCACCTAGCTCTCACACTGCCCCCTTCCTCTCACTGGGGGGCCGGTCTCATGAGATCAGTGTCCTACAGCCCTGTGAGGACCCAAATGGTGGCAGAGATGAAAAGGTAACTTCCTCCAAGTTTGAAGGACATGGCCAAAGGTTTGGTGGTGGGTATAATAGTATAATGGTTAAGGATATGATTGCTGGGAGGAAAAAAAAAAGAATATGGCTGCTGGGGCCAGGCTGCCTGCTCCAGCTCCGTCCCTTTCTAGCTGTGTGACCTAGAGCAAGTTGTTCACCTCTCTGGCCTCAGTGTTCTCATCTGTAGAATTGGGTACTGGCAGCCTACCTCATAGGCTTGGTGTGAGGTTGAAATGAGTCAGTATGACGATAGTGCTAGAAACAGGGTATGGCGCACACCAGGGGCCTTGTACTGCAAGCTATCATGGTTATTTGTACTCTTGCCCCTCCCTGTACCCTCTACAGGGGTGGACTCTGTCCCCGCCCCAGCCCCACCCCCTCACACACCTTCCCTCAGGACACCTGACAATAGCAAACACAAAGCAGCCCTCCCTTCTCTCATTCGTTCATTCAACACACATTTATTAGACACCGTAGGCATGGCCGAGTCACTGAGCTCCTCATCACCTTTAGCCCTTGAAGTAATCCTCTGTTGCTTTTTTATCAATGAGGAACCAGGAGGTGGAAGCAGCTACCCTGGCCAAGATCACCAGTGGGCAACTGGTAGACCGGCAATTCAACATGTATGAACAGATTTCCAAGTCATGTCTCTTCCGGCACCCCACTCTGCTCCCTGAGAGAGAGAGCACTGTCCAGTTCATGGGGCCTGCTGCTCTGGTTTCTTCAGACTCTGGAGTGGGTATGGACAGGGAGGGGCTGGCCTCTGGTTAACCTGGGCCACAAGTGCCCCCTCAAGGGAGGTGCTGAGAAGGGGCCGTGCTGAGGTACACAGAGGGGCCCAGGTAATGATGGCTTTCCTCATGTCCCTCTTCATGGCCCACCTGAGAGGAAGAAGGAGCTGGACTGGGGGCTTGCAAGGCCTAGGAGCCCCGGGAATCTTAAGCCTCCAGAGAAATCTAGGACGTCAGACCTGGAATAAGAGACCGACTTCTCTATTGAGCACTTACTACATGCAAGTCACTGTATGAGGCCTTCTCTTTATGCACATTATTTCACTGAATCCGCATAACAACCATATGAAGTAACTCTGCTACTCTCTCCATTTTACAGATAAGGAAACTGAGGGTTTAAAATCCTGTCCTGTGTCCAAGGTCACACAGAGGGTCACCCAGGCAGGGCTTTCCCCCTCAGCCTTGCTGAAAGGTCTCTAACCTTCTACACCTGCCCCCTGCAGTCACTGTATCTCCACAGCAGAAAGTTCCAATCCTATCCTGTGTTGGAGGGAGGGAGCATTTTAAATGCCTCCTTGAGGAGCTCTATTCTGTGGCCTAGAAAAAGGAGGAGGCCTAGAACCAGGTGGGCTCCCAACACTGGCTATAGAATTGGTGAAGCCCATGACAAACGGGAAATGGGACAGCAGGCCTTTAAACCAAGCATAGGCAGCATAGGCCCTACGGGACTGCACAGCTCATGGGCTCACGAAGCCGGCCCTTGCTCCTCCCCATGGGGGCAGGGGGCCGTGGCACCAGAAAACACTGACCTTCAGAGTCTGCTGAGGACAGCAGGGGGCACAGCCCAGCAAGGCGCCCTGAGTTCTGGGCTCTCTGCCTCAGTTTCCTTATCTGTAAAGTAACCTGCCGGACGGTGGGGGGCGACGCTGTCTTTTAATGCCAGGCGATTTAGGCTTCGGTGTTGATGCCTCAGGGAGCATATGGGGACGGGGGTGGCAGTGGAGAAGGCTGGCACTCAAGAGTCCAGAGCCTCTGCAGCTTCCCCAGCATATGCCTTGTCTGGAACTCCAGGTGTGACCCTTCGCATCTGGAGGTCAACCGAATGAACACAGGCAAGCCACATGCAGCAACCTGCAGTGACTGACTCGAAAATTATTACATATATTGAAACAGCCAAAAGCAATGCCATAAAGTCCAGGGGCCAAAGCTCTTATTGGTGCTTCCTAGGAGAAGCCCTCAAAGCCCTGAAAGGTTAGGAAGGGAAGGAGGAACAGTTGATGCAGAACGTTACAGCTCATCACTCCCAGGACCACTCAGTGCTCCCCTGGGAGGTCCACTGTTCCCCACACCACACCTGACACAAAACAGTATGCAGGAGCCCAGGCTATCTGCTTGGAGCCACACTTCTGCCACCTATCCGCTGAGCAGCCCGTGGCAAGCGATGTCACCTAAGCCTGGGTGGTCGCCTCTGGAAAAATGGAGTAGGAATGCCCCCTGTGACTCCGTCGGGGGTAGTAAAGCAAAGGGCCGATGTCAAACACCAGTCCACAGTGTGGAGCATGGAGCTGCTGTCAGAATGGGAATCAATGCCAATGTTCATAGCAGCAATGTCCACAATAGCTAAACTGTGGAAAGAGCTGAGGTGTCCATCAACAGAAGAAGAGATAAAGAAAATGTTGTACATATATACAATGGAATACTATGCAGCCATCAAAAGAAATGAAGTCTTTGCCATTTGCAATGACATGGATGGAACTAAAGGGTTTTATGCTGAACGAAATAAGTCAATCAGAGAAAGATAATTATCATATGCACTCACTGATATGAGAAATTTGAGAAACAAGACAGAGGATCATAGGGTAAAGGAAGGAAAAATGAAGCAAGACGAAACCAGAGAGGTAGACAAACCATAAGAGACTCTTAATCTCAGGAAACAAACAGGGTTGCTGGAGTGGAAGGGGGTGAGAGGGATGGAGTGGCTGGAGGATGGACACTGGGGAGGGTAAATGCTATGGTGAGTGCTGTGAAGTGTGTAAGACTGATGAATCACAGACCTGTACCCCTGAAACAAATAATATACTAAATGTTATTAAAAAAAAAAAAAAAGAATGGGAGTCGACGCTTGTGGACCGCCCATCTACTCCTGGGCTGAACCCTATGCATCTGCAACGATTCACTGGTGTCTACCTACAAAAATGGCAGTAGAATATGGCTCTGCCTGCTCTGTGCCCAGCATATCCTTTCATGCCTATTGGCTCCTTTAGTCCTCTCACCAATCCCATGAGGCAGAAACTATTATTAGTCCCATTTCAAAGATGGGGAAACTGAGGCCCAGAGAGGTTAACACCCTTGCCTGAAGCCACACAGCAATCTGGAGGAGAAGCTGGGATCAGAACCAGACGATCTGGCTCCAAAGCTTAATAATTGAGATTTCACACAATGACCCCACATCATCCTGATAAGTTTAATTATGTTCTGTAGCCTCAGTCTGAGGAGTCAGAAAAGTGTGAAATCCATTTTAGAAAAGGCCTCCTCCGTGCAAACTAGTTAAAATTACAGGGGAAGGAAAAAAAAAAAAAAAAGCCTGGCTCTGAAATTCAGCTAACTGGAAAAATCCTCTGGGGAGCCACACCTCATTCCCACCAGTGGCAAATCCGTGAGGTGTTGCTGGCCGCTCATTCTGCCGCTCAGCCTGATCCGCCCTCCCTAACGCGGTCTAGACCTGGAAGCATTCACCCAAAGCCCTTGTGATCGTCAGTACAGTTGTGCCATTGCCGTATCCACAGGGATAAAACAGACCTGCCTGTGAGACTTCTGGGGTGTGACCAAGGCAGGCTTCTTCCCTCTTGGGTGCACGGACCCCATGGGGAGTCCTTGAGACAAGGCCCTGTAGCCGTTTGGGGACTCTGCTTTTTTTCGTTTTATTTTATTTAAATTCAATTAATGAACATAGAGTGTATTATCAATTTCAGAGGTAGAGTTCAGCAACTCTTTAGTTGCTTAGAACACCTAGTCCATCACCATGCAGACTCCTTAATGCCCATCCTCCAGCGCCCTCCCCAGGGACTGCGCTTTTGAAGGTGGCTCTGAGTTATGTCAATAGTCATATCATATGGACAAGGCTTTGACCACTGCTTTGACCGCTCCCCTTAAAGGCAGGTTGGTGAATGAACCCCAGGAAGAGTGTGGGGAGTGGCGACAGATGGACTGGGCTCCCGGGATTTGGAAGCAGCCAATCCAGGCTGAGGTCAGAGGTCCCACTGTTGGAAGCTTCAGCTGGAGGGTGGGGCTCTCCAAGCACGTGAAATGCTCTTCCCAAACCAGAACCATCTCTGGAATCCACTGTGAAGATAAACAACTCCTGCAATATATAATTTCCTGCAATTTCTGCCTTTTCGCCCTGTCGTTTTAAAAAACATATTAAGTTCTTCTAAAACAGCAGGATTGCCTCAATTTGCATCTTTCTGCATGTTAATCAGGCTGCTGGGGAGATTACAGCAAACAGCCATTCATTTCCGGATGGCCAGGCCTACTGTAGCTTGTTAGCTGTCCCTGACCCAGAAAGGGGCCCTGCAGGTTAGAGTTCAGGCCCAGAGGTCAGCTGGTGGGCTGAAGGCCTGGAGAGGGTAGCAACACCCCGGGGTGGGGGTTGGGGGATGGAAGCTGGGCCTTGCTGACATGCTCCAGGATCAGAACAATAGTAAGGGAGGTACAAAAATTTAAAAGGCCCCCAAAAGCTCAGTCATCAAAATCAAGATTTTAATGTGAATCTTGAAAAATCAAAATCAATGCAAAAACCCGTGACAAATAAAACATCCCCAATTCAAATAAAAGCCAGTTTTACAAATGAAGAAACAGGGGCACAAAGAAGTCAAGTAACTTGCCCAGAGTCACACAGCTAGTAAGCAATGGCATTTGGTCTGGATCCAGAGCCTAAGCTCTTAACCACCCTGCCCTCCTGCTCACACGCTACACCCTAAAAAGAACTTTTCGATAGATGGTGGAAACACGGTGACATTTATTGGCTTCTTTTCAAAGTTTGCCAAGAAAAAAAGATATCGATTAAAATGAAGAAGAATCGTCAGCCCCAACTCTGAAATTCAGCACGCCAGCAGGAGGGAACACAACCCAGAGCCAAGAGTGATTCTGTGAGCTGCAATCTCTGGGAGGGCTCCCGCATTCACAGAAGGGTCCAGAGCCCCAGACTGTCAGGATAAGACTGCAGAAGCACGGGGCTTGGGGTGCTTGGGGTGCAGGCATTTGGGGATATCCATGAAGACCCCGTAGGCTAGAGCTGATTCGAACGCAGATGGTAGGTGTAGGAGTTGATCTAGGAGATCGGGCCTGTAGCTACGCATTGCCTATAATAACCACGTGGGGGTCAAGCTGGTCAAGCTTGGTTTTCTCTGCCGTCTTCATGACTGACTTCTCAAACAACCTCATCAGCTGTACATCTGTTGATTTGGTCATTCAGACGCTGAAAACCCCAGACTGACCGTTTTCCCTCCCACACTTGGAGCCTATGTGTCTGGGATACCAACCAAAATCCATCAGCTAAAGTTCAAAAGAAAAATGGAACAATTTGGCTAGGAGGATGTTCACGGCAGTGTAAATGAAACTGTTTCCTTTAAGAGAACAGATTTAATAAATTACAGCCATCCATATGATAGAGGAAGAATTATATAGCTATTAAATACAGGTTTTCAAGGAATATCTAATGACATGAGAAAATAAATCTGGATACCATATTCTACTAATTAGAAGGAAAAAAGCTATATACATAAACGCCTAGAAGAAAGGAGGAAATGCAGCAAATACACCGAAATGTCAACAATGATTCTCTTTGTATTTTCTATCATGTACACTGTGACCATGTTATTTTTTAGCATCAGGAAAAAATGTTTTGTTTTGTTCTCTCTCTTTTTTTTTTAAACCAGAGGGATGATTTCGAAGACAAAAAAAAAAAAAAATTACAAACTAACTTGTAAAGGGTGGTGTGTGGCTGCTGGTTGTGGATTACACAGGACACTTCCATCTCTGGTAGCCACAACACACATCTCTCCCAAATATCAACCTGCATACTTCCGAGTCTCAGAAAAGCTTCACCAGTTTGCCTCTTTCTCCTTATCTTTCTCCCTTTCTCCCAGGACTCTTCCCTCGGCCCCATGGAGACACTGGGCTCTCCCTGATGTCTGTCTTGAGAACAGCGAGAGTCCTGACTTTATCAAGACTCAAAACTGCTAAGCAGGCCCACTACAAGCTCCTGCACTATCTGGACCCCATTCCCACCTACTCTCTCCCCTCTCTAGTGTCACTCATCACTATCTCCTTGCCCCAGGGCCTTTGCATAAGCTGTCCTCTTTGCCTAGACCCATCTTCTTCTAGGTAGCTGCAGGGGCTTATTCCTTCACCTGAATGTATTTGGCCCTATTATGTGGTATTATCCATGGATTTCCCTTCAGGACAGTAAAGAGTGCTATAAAATACTGGCTATTAAAAAAAAAAAAGCAATGGGTCTGATGAAGTTAAGGACCCCTGCTATACTGTGATTGCTGGTTGGCATTTCTGTCTCTCACACTAAATTAGAAACTCTGGCCGGCTGGGAGGGCAAGAACTGACCCAAGGCCTATTTGCCAAAACAAATAAATGAATACATGAGCAGGCTGGTGATCTCTGGCGGGGAGCAGCTAGGGGCAGTTACTGGTGAAAAGCTTTGATTTCCCTGGCTTGTGAGAGGTGAGCTGCTCTCTTGCCAGTGTGTACAGGGAGGGACCTGACTGGAAGGCCCTGAAGATCGCTATCTGGCCAGGAACTCTCTAGAAACCCAGCCACTCACCACACCTGCTGAAGGCTCCTGGCTCCACAAAGATCACAGAGCCCATGGCTATTCCATATACTGTAAAGCTTACAGCTTCACCGTGGGTAAGGGAAGTGCTCCCTGAGAATTAGGAGGCCACAGCTCAGACCTCTGAGGCTGGCACTTCGATGTGCCAGTGAATGAGATATAATACTCTGTGTATCTCAATGAGATACACATACCCTCTATATCTGTGGGCTGGGATCCCTCACTTCTCCCCACCTCCCCGCCCCATGGTTGAGGATCAAACAGACTTCTAACACCAGGAGCTCAGGTCAACTGTGTGGACTATGAAAATGTCGGTCAGCGTGACAGGGAACAATGACCGTACGGAACATAATTAAATCTTTGGTGACTCAGAGGCCCTTCAAGAGCTGAAGCTCATCATCATCCACATCAAGTATCACTGAATAGTATTTTGGATCAAATTCTGATTGTTGCAACTTTCTCGGTATTAAAAAATCTCGATGAGCAAGGCTTTTTCTATAACCTATCGAAGCATGCGGGTGACCCACCGGAGTCCACTCTGGTCCTTCGCTCGTCCCCAACCACCCACACGGTCCCTGCGGTCCCTGCGGATGGAGAGAGGGTTTGTCTACTTAGGCAGAACCATTCACTTGAGCAGAAAGCCCTGCTCTGGTAAGGATGGGGGGGAACAACCCACCCCTCAGACTCCACCCTCTTCCTTTGATCCTCCCACTGAATGCCGGGCTGGAGCACAGAAGCGAAGCGGTTCAGATGTAATTATTTTCATTCAGCCAGATGCTGGGAATTAGTCTCTTTTCCTTGCAAGTATTCTAGGGAAAGACAGAACGCAGCCAAAGGCACCCCAAAAGAAAAGGAGCTGACAATCTCAAGAGGAAGGAAGGGAGCCCACCCCCCACCTCCTTGCCTTGGAATGGCTTAGACGAGGAAACCAGCTACCACCCCTGGATGAAGCGGGGGGAGGGGAAGGAGGAGGAAGGGGGAGACACCTAATAAATACTAAACACGGGCTGTTTTGCCAATCCCAGAAAACCAGACCGAGGACAGCACCCAGCATGGTCTGGAGCTTTAGAATTCCCAAAGCACTTTCGCTTCTATTACCTGATTTAATTAGAAACTAGAGAGGAAGTCACGGGCTGAGCTAGAAGTTGGGGGCAAACCCAAGTTAGGCTTCAAGGAATTCAGATTCCATCTTTCTGCAGACACCTGTTAGGCCCAGCCTCCTCCACGAACCCCTTCAATCCTCACGGCAGGCACCCCATCAGCCCCAACATACAGGTGGAGAAACTGAGGCGTAGGGAGCTTAAATAGCTCTACTATATATGTCAGCTGGGTTTCCTCTTCCTTGTCTCAACCCCAGTAACTTCCAGATGGTCAGCATACACACTTGTAAGAGTTTCCACCATCATCTGGTGCTAACCATTTGGTCATTCATTCAGTTGCAGATTCCTGAGAGATCCCTGTGAATGTCTACCTGCACACCAAGCCCTCGGCTAGGGCCAGGCATCAGGACTGGTGTGGCTCTGCCATCAAGTTCCCAGATCCACCAAAATAAACAGCCAGAGAAGCCAGAAGAATGAGCACTTGGGTATAAGCTGATGTGGTCATCACTATACTGCGATTCTGCATCTTACTTTCCTGCCGGAAGCCCCCGAAAGCAGAGTTGGGGACCCCACCACCTGGCAGTTAAAGACCCTGACTCTAGGACCAGACTGCATGGGTTCACATCTCTTCTACCCAGTGACTAAGTGACCTTGGGCAGGTCATTTAACCTCTCCAAAAAATAAAAACTGTAATAACCAGATATGATAATATCTCATACAGTAAGACCTACAGTCTTATATCACATATTATAATAATACAGATAAATCAGTCAACCATGTAAACCACTCAGCATAATTGCTCAATTAATCTTGGCTAACAATTTATATACCCATAGTAACAGTTCTTGAAGTATGGACCAGGGACCCTCAAGGGGTGGTCTGTGAGGCCAAAGCTATTTTTGTAATAATATCAGTAAGACATGGAAATTTTTTAGAAGTTACCTAACACTGATATCACAACAGATTGACTACAGAAACATATATGACACTCCAGCCCTCTTCTGTTCAGCCTGACATTAAAGAGATTTACCAAAAGTCCAAAACAAGGCCACTCTTCTCACTAAATGACTTTTGTTTTGGAAAATACAGTTATTTTTCAAAAAAGTTGTTATTTATGTTATCCTATAATGGGTTAAGCTGTTGTGATTTTTAAATGAGTTAATATATATTTTTTAATTTATCGATTTTATTTTCTAATATGGCAAATATTTACGGTTAACAAATAACCATAGTTGCACTAACTTCCCTGGAAGGTCAGAAAATCTTGTTTCTCCTCCTCCCTCCTAGGCCCTCTTACCTGAGCCCAAGATGAATTTGGGTTCCCAGGTTACCCAGGCTCTGGCTACCTCGTCCTTCTCTCCCGAGGACACACCCATTCCCACCTGAGTTTCCTAATCAACCAGAGAGGTGTGCAAGGCTGGGAATGAGCCTCCGTTTTAGAATTGGGTTGACCCGGATTAGAACCGTGACTCTACCACTTACTGTCTTTGAACAGATGGTTTAGCTTCTCTGAGCCTCAATTTCCTTATTCATACAATGGGAATAACAACAGTACCTACCTCTTGGGATTGTTGTTGGGAATAGTGACAACTTACACAAAACACCCACCCCTTGACAAATGACAACTATCATCGTTACTGTGTTTCATCGTTACTATTAGCCATCCGGTCCCCCAAGCCCCTCCTGGGTGTGCTCAGCTGCCCCTTCCGCTGTCCCCAACTCCCTCTTCTCCACAGTCCCACAGAAGGAGCAAAACCAGGGGCTGCGTGGGATTGCAGCCTCTGGCTTCGCAACATGCACACCCCAACCACGCGTCCTCACTCCCTCAATCCCAAGCAGGGTGTCACCCTACTCCAGAGCTAAAAGTGAAACATGACAGCTAACTGCCAAGTGCCCAGGCTCACGACTGAAAAAGCCCTCTGCTGCCAGGGCTGGAGCCAAAGCAGTTTTGGTTCAGGGAGAGAGGACCATGACGAGGAATGGAGGCGCCCCAGCCTAGAAGGCCGGGGACCAGGGCCCCAGCTGGCTCTGCCACTAATTGTGGGTGAGTTCCATCCCTTCTGGGCCTCAGTCGGCCCAGCTATAAAAGGAGGAGACAAACTTCTAGCTCAGATGTTACAGAATTCTTGGACAGCCAGGTAAAACTGGGGAGCCCTGACTTCCCCAGATCCCTCTAAGGACACATGTGGCCCTGGGGTCACAGGGAGCGCAGCCTGCCCTCTGCCACGGCTCCACCCCCACCCCCACCAGACCCGGTCCTGAGTCCCTCTGCCACTCACCCTACAGTTGCTCAGCTCCTCAGCGGACAGGATGATGGTGCCACATTTCTTCCCTGGGACCCCACTGGGAGAGGAGAAGATGAAAGAATGGAGAGCCAGACAAAGACAGACAAAGCCTGAACACTCCCTGAATGGGCCCTCCTCAGCCTCCCCCTTCCCCAACCAGCAGATCTGCCCAGAGCCCCTGAGAAGACAGAGTCTCCTGAAATTCTTGTGGCAGTGTAGCCTAGGGCACTTGCTTCCTGGGCCAGGGCCCCCAGGCCTGGAACTACCCCGCCCCCTGCTCCCCCAAGAGCCCGCCAGGAAGTATAGTGCCTGCAATGAAAGTCCTAGAAGTGGAAAAGCATCCAGACTCACCCGGAGGCTTCCAGACCAGTGGTTCTCAAACTTTCCATCCAAAGACCACTTCTGTGGGCAAAAGACCTCGTGGGCCAGCCACCCCACCCTGCACCCAGCTGACCCCCAGAGTCCTGGAACCTTTCAGCTCTGAGCCACTCTGATTGATCATGGGTGGGAGAGCAAGCAGCAAGAGGGAGTTAAGCAGAAGGGCTGGTATCCTCCCAGTGGTAGCTTGTCCAGGCTCTCTCCCATGGCTACCTCCCCTTGAACATCTTGGCTGGGGTCTCTCGGGAAGAGAGATCCCATGGCCATTCATGCAGCTCCTCAGTGAGGTGGGCAACCATGACATGAAGTCGGCCCACCCAGAGAATCCCCACCAAGAGGTAGAGTTCCCAAGCTGGGGATTCCCCCAGGGAACCTGGACCACCTCCCCCCTGGGTCAGGAGGGCCCCCTCTCCTGGGCACCAGCCCATTCCACTCCAGTGTTTGGGACAAACCCGGGGTTGTGGGTCTCCGGTGTGGCCAGGGGCCACTGGGAAGGAGGGAAAAAAATGTCATGCTGTCCAGTAGCTGTTTAACTTTGGACTCATGATGGTACCTCTCCAACTTCCGGCTTCCTTGCCCAGAGAATGAGTATGTTTGTAGGCTCCATGAGTAAGAATGTGCACACGCAGCGCATGGCACCAAAAAAGGCTCCCAAGGAGCACCATTTCGCTCCCTGCCTCCTTTCCTTCACAATCTCCCCAAGCTGCTAAAATCCAGCCCCACACCTCAGGCCAGCCTTGAGGCTCCCAGCCTGCTGTCTGCAGAACACACTTTGAGAACCACTGATGGAGCTCTCCCCAGTGCCAGCTTCTGGAGGGAGAGGCTCTCAAGTACAGGAGGCAGGGGCGCCGGCCCCCGAGGCTGAGACAGCCCAGGTCTCTCCACATCAAGTGAGTAGAGTAGGGTCCCCTGCCACAGGCCTGCCAGCTTGTCCCCTTAGACAAGGGCCGGTGAGCAGAGTGCCCCTGCTCTGGTCTGGCCCTCCCGGGTATAAAGACATGATTTGTTTGACCAGAGAGACAATCCTCACACCATCCTCCTCCGCCAGTGTTTCTCCATCTGTTCCTCCCTCTGCCTCTGGGCCCTGGGCCCTTCTTTGATTTCCCATCTTCCCTTCCCTCCACTCCAGACCCAATCCGCTCCCACCTGCCTAGGGCCTTCCTTTTGCTCCCCCATTGCCTTTCCGGCCCTCCCTCGCTGCTTCTCTCCCAGACTCCTGCTCCATCTCCAACTGCTGCTTCCATAACTCTCCGTGAAATAAGCATCCACACCCTTCCTGGGCTGTGAGCACCCAGGGCCCCCAGAGGCCCCTTTCCCATATCCAGCGGCCCCAGCAGCCAGTCCAGCGGCCGGGACCCTGGCTCCTAGGAGCTCTCAGCAAGGAGAGGGGAGTTTTGCTTACTCAGCCAAAATACTCAATGGTGTGAAGCCCCTCCAGGCTGGCCCCCCACCCGGAGGGGGGCAGATATTCCCTATCCTGCCCCACCCCACACCCTCTGATGAGGATCTTCCCTCCAACCAGGAGAGAGGGAGTGGGAAGGAGCACCAGGGCGGGGGAGTGGTGTGTCTTTGTTGCATGTAGTTGCATGAAGCCCGCCAAAAACAGATGGTTGGGGTGGAGGCCAGGGGAGCAAGCAAGGCAGGCCCACCAGTGACAGGGAGCAAATACAGAAAGTAAGGATTTAGCAGAATCTATTCTGAAAGGAGGCTGACATCCAGCAGTGGAAGCAGTGGGGTAAGAAGCTAAACAGAAGGGAGGGACAGAGGGAGGGGAAAAGGGCAAGAGGTAGGAGGCGGAAAAAACCAGGACAGGGATAGAGGCAGGGCAAGTGCCCAGCTCCTGCTGGCCACTGGAAGCAGCCCCTACCTCTGCTCCCCACCCTGCTCCCAGAAGTCCCATGAGCCACTGCGGTTGGGGATGCTAGAGCTGCAGCCGGGTGTGGGAGGGGCCGGCTGCAGAGTGGCACTTGTGCACACTCAGTGCACACTCTCTCTCTCTCTCTCCCCAACCCCCCATCCCCACCCTGCCTGACCGGGGCTGAAGGCACAGTGGTGGGAACAGGGCCCAGGCCTGGACACTGAGGCCCCCTCTGCAGAGCCGGCTGGATGTCTGAGGACTCCAGGGCCAAGGATGTCTGTTGACCTACCCGTTGGACACAGCTGGCATGGGTTTGCCTGTCCTGGAATTCAGGCTAAATGCTCCTATCCTGTAGAGAGAGAGTCAGAGAGAGCATGTCATGAGTCAAGCCCCCAGTCCTGAGAGGCCATAGCACTTGGCATCAGAATTCTTGGAGACAGGTATCTGTTCCACATCAAACAGGACCAAGAGCTGCAGGCCGGCCAGAGGAAGGAGAGGTGTTCCTCCCAAACCTTGCTGTGAGGTGCTGGGTGACTCTACCTCGGGGTCCTCAAAGTGTGATCTGGGGCCCAGCACCGTCAGCATCCCCAGAAAATGTGTTAGAAATGTAAGTTCTCAGGCAGCCCCACAGACTAAGAGGGGGGCAGCCGAAGGCTGTATGCTTTGAGGACCACAGCTCTACCTCTAGACTGTGAAATGGGGAGACTGCTGAGAGAATCACGGGAGATCAGAGAAGCTGATGTCAGTCTAGTCCTGAAGAGATGACCCAGGGAAAGGGAGGTGTTGTGTGTGGGTCTAGCAGGGAGACGAGAGACAGACACACGACATTTTCAGTATGGGAAACAGATCCCCCTCCTTCACCAATCCATCATCTCCAAGATCCTGCTGGCCCCCCCAAAGCTTGCCTCCCCAGCTGTCTCCTGAGGAGGTCTTCCTCAATTCACTTAGCAGGTGTGCCTGTCCACCATGGGTGGGCTGGGTGACAGCAGGGAAGAAACAGACCGGAATGACAAGTGGTCTTTTGACCCACATCTGGGAGCCAAGATGGGCAGACACACACACTCACTCTGGGAGCCCCAAATTCTATAAACATCAGAGCCCTCCAAACCTGGGTGTTTTCCCTATTCTCAATAAATGATAGCATATATCACTATTCTCTGTGAACCCAGAGAAGGAGACCTTTTCAGGGACAGAGAGGCCTCTCCAGGGGCCCTGAAGTTAACATACAGTTAGTGGGAGTCAGAGACCAGGGGCTGGGAGAGAGACCCCCGTTCCTGACCATAATGCATTCTGCGCTTCTTGGTCACAGCGAGGGGATAGCACCCAGTTCGAATTTAGCAGAAGCCAGCAGGGAGTTGATACCCAGCCCAGCCTGCTCTCCCCTTCCTACCCATCCTGCCATGTGGCCGGGACACCTGTCCCAGTCTGCAGGCTCCTTTTGTCTGGGTTCTGCCCCTAGGGCTTCCTGAGAAATAGGGACAAGAGAGGGCAGTCTCACTACCCAGCCAGCCTTGGTTGGTCCCTACAGCTGCCTGCAGCTTCCACCAGAAGAAGCCTTGGGATTCCTCATCCCAGAGCCTTCCTGGAAGAATAGCTTTCCCCTAAAAGCACTTACAGCCCTATAATGCAGATTTTCAGGGCAGGGTAAGATGAGGAGGACCTCACCCTACCCACTTCTGGCCTACAGTAAGAGGTGAATAATCTGAGGGATATGCTATGTGAGGAGAACCCCTGAATTCAAATCCCAGCTCTCCTATTTCCTAGCTGTGTGCCCCTGAGCAAGTCACTTTTCCCTCTCTGGGCATTGATTTCTTCCCTTTACGTTGGCAAGGGTGGGAAGTACGAGTGGACTAGATAGTGTCTTACGTCGTCCCAGGAATATGGGGCTCTAATAACTGAACCTGGGTCCCTCCAAGTTCACTGGGTTAACGGCCCTGCAAGGTCTCCAGGGTCTCCTTATTCCTAATCACCCTGCATGAGTGGCGGCTTGCTGCGCCCCTACCCTGAGCTAAGTAAGGGTGGGCGGGAGGTTGGCCCATCCCCAGGGAAGCAACCCAAACAGGCCCCACTCCCCTCTACACTTACGTGAGGGGCTTCTCCAGGCGGCTCCCAGGGGACCCCACGATCTCTCCGAGGGTGCAGAAGGCCTGGCCCAGGAAATCCTGCATGCCCAGGGTACAAAAAAAAAAAAAAAAAAAAAAGCCAGTGTCACCCACTCTACCCACAGCCACCCCACCTCCCCCATCACCCCGTGCCTAGAAGTAGGCAGACTCTGAGATAACCAGAAGCAGCATCAGACATATGGGTCTGTGTCCCAGGGAAGCTCGAGGCTGACCCAGACTCTGGCACTGAAGAGAGTTTCTAATATTTTTTTTTTAAAGATTTTATTTATTTGTCAGAGAGAGAGGGAGAGAGAGCTAGCACAGGCGGACAGAATGGCAGGCAGAGGCAGAGGGAGAAGCAGGCTCCCCGCCAAGCAAGGAGCCCGATGTGGGACTCGATCCCAGGACGCTGGGATCATGACCTGAGCCAAAGGCAGCTGCTTAACCAACTGAGCCACCCAGGCGTCCCTGAAGAGAGTTTCTGAATCTCTGGGCAGTCACTGGCAGAACTCACATGTTTGGATAAATCCGGGCTCTTCGAGTCAACGTCGTAACTGCAGGGAACACACAGAGATAGTAAAGACGGCTGGGGCATCCTGTCCAGAACTTCTGGGGTCCCTGATCTGAGTCAAGACCCCCATATCCCCAAATACAGGCTCTGAGAAGGTAGGATATTTCTGGGAGTAACGACTGGGAGGCCCACATGGGAGCCTTGCAGGGTACTGGCCATATTCTGTCTCTTGATCTGGCTGATGGTTACATGAGGGTAAACAGATACAAAATGCTTCATGGGATAGACTCTAAAGATTTGTGTACTTCACTATATATGTGTTATACCTCATTAAAGACTGAAAAACGAAAATAAACTTGCTTGGCAACCCTGGCTGGTTGTCAGGTGGCTGAGCCGCCTTGCCCTTCAAAGCCCATTCTCCCATCTTCCCAGCTAAGGCGAGGTGCCCTTGGAGCTTAATACCTTGCCTTTGAACCTCCTGATGGCTTCACCTTGCCCAGGCCTGCCCAGCTTGACCTGGGGCCTCCTCACTCAAGAATGAGGGAGGCATGAACACTTTCCCCTCTTCCATCTGTACCTGGGCCCCTCCCTTGACCTGGAGCCGCTCCTGCAGCCCCTTTTCCAGCATCCCCCGCCCCCGCCCAACCCCACTGGCTGTCCAGGCCCCAAAGCCTCCCACTGAGGGGCAGTCCTTTTTACTCTACCCCTGCTCTAGCACTTTCTTTCTCCAAAATGTCCCCAAATGGTGTCTTCTCTATGATGCACTATAAGTCCTCCCTCAGTCCCTCCAAAGTCATGTCCTTCCACTGCATTTTTTTTCCCTCTGCTCCTGCAAGCTCCCAACCCCCTTTTGGCCCACTCTGTCCACAGTCCTCTGCGATACAGTCCTTTCTAACCATCCTCATGCCTAGGAAAAACAACGAAACAAGGCTCCCCACACCCGCTCACCAGACTGAAATCCCATCATCGTCTTTAACCTCAGCAGAAGGGTGGTCTGCACCTTTGTGGAACACATGCACATGCCCTCTGCAGGAGGGGAGACCAGAGGGCACCCCTCTCCCAGAATAAGCTCCAACAGAGGGAGAGGTCAATGGGGAAGTTCCCATCACCTGGGGAGAAAAAGGCTCCCGAGAAGCCCCCAAGATCTAACCCCCAGAGTCAGGTGGCTTGCTCAGGGTCCTCCCACACTTAAGGGATACAAATGGTGGGGAGCCTCTGTTCTCTCTTCCCACCTCTTTTCCGTCTCCTGATGAGGGTGGGTCTGAACTTGAGCTAATTGTTTTTCTCCCAGACCAAACCTGAGATCCCTCTAATGTCACGGCACCCATCCCCTTCCTTGGTAAGAGAAACCACTACCAATCTCAGGTCCTAGAGCCCCCCCTCCCATCTATGGTCCCCCCGCCCCTACAGACCCATCCTCAGCACCAGCTGCCACTTACAGATCAAAACGGAGGTTCTGCTTCTCCTCAAAGAAGTAATCCACAATGAATTTGCGCACAAAGTCAGGGTTGAGTGTATTGTCAATGACTTCAGTGCGTCCGAACTGCAAGAGAAAATAGGGTGTGGACCTCAGGACCAGGCTGTGGGGCAGGCGAGAGCACGGGGCTCCAAGTTCCTCAGTCTTGGCCCCAGTAGGAATGGGAAGCCTTGCCTTCTGGCCCCCATCCCCTATCCCCAGTCAGGGCAAGAGCTCTTCCATCTAACAACGGAAACCATCCCCGATAAGCCTCCAACTCCAACCTCGGCTTTCTTCTCCTGACCTCCATCTAGGCTCCACCCAAGTTGCAAGGTTTTGATACCCGAATACCTGAGCAGGCCCTTCACTTCGGCTTTCCCTTTTCTGCCAGGGGCATGTCCTCCATTTCTTCAAAATCCTGTTAATGCTGCCTCCTCCAGAAAGCCTTCCTGATTCTTCCACCCAGAGAGGTTTACTTCCCTCTGAACCACTGCTGAACTTGGGCTCACCCCTACGACCACCATCCTTCTCTGATTCCACAGTTAGGTGACTAATTATTTGATGTCACCATTGTAAATGAAAGGGAGGAAGAAGGGATTGTAGGAGCTTTTAAGATCCCCACCTCCCACCCATGCGCACTCCCCTCCCCTTGAAGGTGGGCTGGACTTCACAACTCACTACTAATGAATAGAATAGAGCACAAGCCACTGCCCAAAATATGTTATAAACTACCATGACTTCTGTCTTGGGGACCCTCTCTCACTCTCTTTTGCTTGCTCACTTCAAGGAAGCCAACTGCACTATGGAGAGGTCTGTGTGGCAAGGAACTGAGGGCAGCCTTGGGCCAACACCCAGTGAGAAGCCAGGCTGTCAGCCAACCTGCCTGTAAGAAACTGAATCTTCCCAAAACTACCAAGGGAACTTGGAAGCGGACCCTGCCCCAGCAGAAGCTCAAGACAACTGAGACCCTGGCCAACACCTTGACCACAGTCTTATAGAAGACCCTGAGGTAGAGGACCCCACAAAGCCACACCCAGATTTATGACACTGTTGTTTAAGTTGCTCAGCTCTGGGGCTAATTTGTTACACAGCAACAGATACCTAATACATGGACTTAACTTTCTCCACATCCCCTGCAGCAGACACTCTAGAATTTTACACACAGTAGGCGCTCAATAGTTGAATCCCCTTAAACTCCCTAAATGACTTAAGGCAAGTCACTCCGAGGTCTGGGCACCAGAATCACTTGGAGGGTTTGATAAAAGACCGATTATAGGCCTCACTCCCAAATATCCCTTTGACCAATATCCCTTTGACCTCCCTTTGACAACCCTCGGGTTCGACTGTGGTCCACAGGGTTCTGAGCTACTCGAGGTCTCCCTGCACTACAGAGGAGGGCAGTGGGGACATGTTTCCTGGCCATCAGGCCCATCAAAACAGCTCTCTCTTACATCTGTTGCTTTTTTTTTTCCTTACATCTATTCAATACACTGGACATTTCTGGTGACATTTTGTTTAAAAAAAGGGACACAGGGCTAAAAGATCAAGTGTAAAAGCAGTGTGCTCTGTGTTCCATGAAGTGAAGGCATGATACCAACCCTACAAAGTGAATAAGACAGACA
The DNA here is from genome assembly GCF_902655055.1 of Lutra lutra. Lineage (NCBI taxonomy): Eukaryota > Metazoa > Chordata > Mammalia > Carnivora > Mustelidae > Lutra > Lutra lutra. The sequence goes on along the minus strand of NC_062283.1, from coordinate 68,638,463 downwards.
GGTGAATGATAAATATTTTAAATAAGTTGTGAATATTTCTGAATACATAAACATGTTTTTTTCCACGTGGGCAGTAATTGCCAAAATAAAAAATGAATCCCAAGTATTAGCCCCCCTTAATGGGGTTCTGCAGCTCAGAAAAATGCCAGTACACAGGTCCCTCTCCTGTGCGGTGGGCAAGATCTTCTTCTCTGGGACTTAGCCCAGCACTCACTTGTACCCTGATTTAAGTTAGAAAACTGCAAAGAGAACCTCCCACCCAAGGACGTGTGGGGTCATCTGAGCACTCCATCTGGCATCATCTTGCCTTTACTCCCTATCAATTTCACCAACCGAGCCTCTCTCCTTTCCCCCTTACCCACTTCCTCCCCTGTGACCTCGGCCAGGGCTCCCCATTTTCTGAACTCAACCCTTGCCATAGCCTCCTAGAGGGCCCCCTAAGTGAGAACACTGCTAATGCTTGAAGACCCAGTCCCCGGGAGCTCCTGCTCTACAACTCCCAACCCCTCCCCTATGCTCCCATAATGCACCAGGTGTTCCTATGGCTGCACTTAGTATGTCCCCTGACAACAACCTACTGAGGCTCTTCCCACCCCACTAGAGCTTCTCGAACAGCCAAGGATCCAAGTTCCCCTCATTTTTGCAGCCCAGGACCAGCCACTGTTTAACAGACTCCCATTCTCGTAGTCACCAGTGCTTATAAGTATGAGGAACCACGTGACACATTTTGCACCGTATTTACCTTATTTCGTCCTTTTATGGTAGGCTTCCCCATTTTATAGATAGGAAAACAAAAGCACAGAAAAGCTAAGTTATCTGTCTAGGGTTCCACAACTAATCATTGCTGAGGGCAAGTCACAACCTAGGCATTCTGGCCCATGCCTTCCATGCCCCAGGTGCTCCCTATGAGGTCCCTCTCGAGGGCAAAGGCTGGTCACTGCTCTCAGTGCCTGGTATGCACTGGGGACTCAGAAACCATTGAATGAAGTAAGGTTGAATGAGGAAAGGGAAGAGCGGGTTTGAGTCGCAAGCTTATCACAAGCTAATTGTGGGACTTGATTGAAGAAAGCTTCCATTTCCTCATCAGAAGATGGGAGAACACTACGTGTCCTGCTTACTTCTTAGAGGTATCATCCAACTCAATTACCGATTCAACAAACAGTTTTTCAGCACTTACTATAGGCCAGACAAAGAGCTGGTGCTGAGCTACGAATATAAAGAGAACGTGAATCCTTTACTTAAGAATTTCTCTGTCATTGGTGAGACAACTCATAAACAATAACCGTAACACAGTGTCACAACAGAGCCATAGACAAACATCTACAACAGGGTCTTCCCCAGCTACACACCAGAAGCCCCCCGGGGGAAATGTGAAAGATGTTGACACAAAGACAGATTACTGGGTGTCCTATTTCACAGACTGGTCCAGGCATCTGACTTCACCGAGATCTGCACCCCTCATGATTATTGAGCTATTCTATAACAGAAAATTGCAGAAAGCACATCATAATGCAAACAATTCTTATCCGTAGAAATGTAAATACATTTGGCTCAGTAGAATGCAATTATTTGATTATTGTCCTGTTGATACTGACCAATTTTGCATCTATTTTTAAATTAATTTCAGCATTCCTGGTTGCCTGTATACAGCTGACCTGCAACAATGCAGGGGTTAGGGGAGTGGACCTCCACACCCTGTCGAAAATCCAGGTATAACTTTCAACTCCCCCAAAACTTAATAGCCAACCTACTGTTGACTGGAAGCCTTGCAGACAACAAGAAGTTGATTAAGAAATATTTTGAAAAAATATATATATATTTTGTATGTTATATGTATTACATACTGTATTCTTACAATAAAGTAAGCCAGAAAAAAGAATATTTTATTAAGAAAGTCATAAAGAAGAAGAAATTTATTGAAATGAAAAAAAATTATTTACTGAAAAAAATCTGTGTATCAGTGGACCTGTGCCAGTCAAACTTGTGTTGTTCAAGGGTCGATAGAATGTGTGTTGAGTCATCTGAACCAGCTGTAACATCTTACTAGTTCCTTCATTTAATTAACAAGTTAAACAAATCTTTACCATGTGTTCATTTTACCTTTAGAGAAGATGTATCCTTTAACAGGAGCTTTTTAAAAATACCCAGGCTCAAAATCCTGCCACAGACCAATGAAACCCAGTCTCCCTGGGTGGGACCTGAACAACTGTTTTCTCAGTTTCCCAGGTGATGCTAACGCACAGTTGGAGTTGAGAACTACTGATGGAGGAAGAACACTAACATTTACTGAACCCCTTCTGAATGCTCACTAGATCAAGTGGATCATTATCTCATTTGATTCTCACACCGCCACCCCCACCCCACCCCATCCCCGTGAGTAACTACCCATTTTCCAAGTGAGGAAACAGAATCAGAGAGGTTAAGTCACTTGCCAAAGGTCACACAGCTAGGCAGAGGGGGGATCTAAATGCAGGTATGTGTAATCCAAAGCGCATTATATTTTTACTTCATCTAATGTTCTCAAGCACTATGAAAATCAAATAAAGATGAGATTTACTTCACAAATATTTAAAAGAGCCCCACTGTGTACATGCAATGGGGTAGATATTGAGTCAAATAAGACTGGGTTCCTGGCATAGCCCCTAAATTCAGTGACAATCTTACAATGTATAATCCATCTCTTGTTCTAAGAGAATTCCTGCATTTTCCTCTTCTGCTCTCATTCTTAATACCTCTAGTCTTCAAACAAAAGGAAAATTTCTCCTAATGGCTTTCTTGCAGAGTATTCTGGGTAAACACCCAGGTGTGAGAAAATCCTCCTTTAAGAAAGGGCTCTACCTCCTCTTCAGTGTACGGCTCCCTGAAACATGTTAAACAATCCCTCTGGCTGGATTTTAGATACACCCCAGCCCAGAAGGAGAAAGCATTTGTGCTGTCTCTTTCCCACCCGACTCTCAGCAGAGACTCCAAGGAAAACACCCATTAGGGAAGATGACAGCGCCGCTTTTACTTGAAGCTTCAATAGAGGGGAATTCCCTAGAGATTGATCTCTGCCAGAGAAGAAAATGGAGTTCCCCTGGAAACAGGACTTGGAGTGGGACTGCAAAGGCCCCCAAGATCTCCTAGAGAGGAGAGGGGGCCATTGAGCCAGGGTGGGCAGTGATGAATTTCCAACAGGCAGAGGTAATTCACATATGCCAGGCACAAACAACGATGAAATCTACAATCAAGGAGGGACTTACCAAAGATGTTTTATAGCCTTCATTACTTGGGCTAATCACAAAGGGAACAAAGACAAAAGACAAAAAGCTTGGATTTTGAAAATCCAAGAAGCCGATAGGTCTCTGTCAGTTCCAATTTTATACCCCTATTAATGACAATAGGAAACAACCTAACTGATGTCTTTTAAAAAAATCAATTTATTTGTTGTATTTCATTCCACATAGAATTAGTTTCCAAGCCCGAAGGGACTTGGACAGATGAGGTGTTAGCACGGAGCAGTGGGAAGCATATAGTCTGAATGATGTGTGGCAAATAGGGCTTGGGGGCGAAGGGGAGAGGGAATTAACCATTTGCGCCCATAATCATGATGGGAGCTGAACCATTGCTGAACGCTCTTCCAGCACCCTGGAAGTGCCTGTCCCTCCCTCTGGTCCATTCTGAACTCCTCCGTCCACACTCCAGGCTCTGAGAATGGTACTGCTCACGGTCTGGGGCATAGGCCACCCAACACCAGTGGGCACAGGGATTTTCTGATCAGCAACATTGGAGAGAAACCCTGAAATCTTTGTTTTACCAAGAGATTCTGATACGGACAGCCTTTAAGAACTGTTGTTTATGGGGTAAGTGCAGACTAGTGAGGGCTTGGTGTGAAACTGGGGAAAGGGCTGAGCAATCAGAAATAAAAGTGAGGGGGACTTCCCTGACCTCAAGGCCTGGAACAGCCTCCCAGGAGGGGAGAAAGAAAGAGAAAGTACAGATGAGTGCGAAACCTGGAAATCAGGACATTCACCCTCTCCAAAGCCCATGTCTCGTTCCTGGCAACAAAACCCAGTGGGAAAAGCTCCTAACGCGTCACAAAAGATGCTCCCGAGGGCTCCTAAAACCTCTATGACTAAGCCCCAAGAATATCAATTAAACAGCATTAATTACATATCATCAGTTCCAGGGAGACCCTCAAAGGGAAAGCAGACTTGAAACTTCTTTGAGGACTAAATTAGATGGCTCCCCGGGGCTCTGCTACACACAGAAGTTGAGATCTATGGGGCCGGCTGGGCAGCGGTCCTGCCAAACCGCCCTCCGGACAAGGGATGCTGCCGGGCTGGGATGGAAAACCTGGTTCAGGCAGGTCTCCCTGCCTGAGACCCTAAGGTCTCCCCATTCCACATCCAACTAGGAGGCCAGGACTGGGGGGATCCTCTGTCAAGACATGGGCCTCTTGAGCTGCAGTGAGGCACAGGGCTGGCAGTAAGGCCTGGATGGATCTGGAAGCTTATTCTCTGTGCCATAGGGTCTCCCACGGCTGCCCCCAGCCCATCCAGCTCCTTCTCTGTCCTGCTCTACACTCCAGGGGACCCGGTTTCTCTTTCGAACCTCATCATCCTGGTTCCCTTGCTCTGCGGGTTCCAGGTTGGGTTTGGTCAATGGGAGGCACCAGCAGATGGGAGACGGGTAGAGAGAGAAGGGAGGGTATTTCTTCCCACTCTGGCCCAGCCTTGGCCCCTGGGTTCTGGCAGGGGCTGCTTCTTCTCCCAGAACAATGGTCTGCCTCTCACTCACAGACAAGAGCACTGTCTCCTCTCACTGCCCCTTCGAGCCCTGAGTGAGAGCAGCTACTTGCTGATGCTGGGCCCTGGGTGGGGGGCGACCTCCTGCAGATTCCCTCCACCTGACCCATACCTTCGAAAGAAACCCATCAAATCTCCTCAGTTAAACCAACTGAGGAAACTTGCTCTCCTGCTGGGGCCCTGACTGATCTATTTTCTCTCACACCAAACATGTTCCTAACACATACAATTGCCAACTCAAGTGAACATAAACCAAGAACAGTCCCCACCCCCCTCCTTCTGCTGAAACACCGTGGAATGCTCTTGTCACCAATAAAGTGCATGACCCCCGCTTGTGCGGCCAAGACACCCGCTGTCCCACGACCACCTTCTGGGACGCCAGGTCTCAGCACAGCTGTCCCACCCTAAGGGTGCCCGTGGGAGCTCTCCAGGATCAGGGGTCCCCACACCAGCGTCCGTGACTTTCTATAAAGTGGCCACCTACCTGATTAGAGTCAAGGTTTGACGCCTTTAATCAGCTCTAAGTGGGTCTGTGGCTCCCCGAAATCGAATGAAATGTCTGTCTGTACGTGTCTGCATTTTCCGGGGGAAGGAGCTCTGGTTTCCATCAGTTTCTCCAAGGGAAAGCATGCCTACAGAAACCTTTAGGAACCTATGATTCTAGCTTTGAAGACACATCTTAGGTTTTCCCCCAGAAAGCAGTAAATAGTGAAGTACAGAGAACAGAGTCTGGGGCCCAGCTTCCTGGGTTCAAATCTGGTTTTGCAGTACTCATTGGCCATGTGACAGGAGAAATCCCTTTCCCCCACTGTGTTTCAGTTTGCTCTTTTGTAAAATGGGAACTACAATTTATCCATACCTTACAGGGCTGTTGAAGGCTTACGTGATCCGATTTATGTAGTGTACTTAGAAGGCAGCCCGGGGCCTAAAACAAAGTCTAAATTAGTGATTCTACACTCTGGTCCTTCCTGTACCCCAAACCCTGGCCCAGGCACCCAGGAGGAGTGTCTTTCCCGGGTCGCTGAACTCAGCCTTATCTCTAAGAGACTCCCGGCAGGGAACTGCTGACGCTCTGCTCATCCTCCACGCTCAAAAGGCCCCAGCTCTGAGTGGTTTCTCTCCAGACATCTTCCACACATAGGCAAGGCTGAGAGGAAAATGCAGGGCTGTCCCTTTGCTCTTACCAAACAGCTACTCCGTTAAGATCTAGGCTCTGCCCTGCCCATGGGCTTCCCACAAGCTTGGGTCCAGCAAAGCCCAAGGCCTTTGTTAGGGGGGAAAAGAAAAGGCAGTAGAATGTGTAATGCTTGCGTAGAGACCACCCAGGCCTGGAGAAGAAAATTCACTCTCTTGCCACTGGCAGGAAAGGTGAAGCAGAAAGACCCCTTGGGCGAGAAAGCTGCTTAGTGAGGGTAGGGAGGGAAAGAGAGCCCTTGACCCTCTCAGTCCCTGCTCAGACACACCGACTACTGGGCTAGGAGGCACAAAGCAAAGCAGCCTAGAAAGAAGCTTTCTCTGTTGCTTCTAGATTTGTAAAGTCTGGACCCCTCCTTCCACACAAGCCTCCGGTAACTCCCTGCAAATGCCCACAGCTGGAGGGCTCTGGGGTCCAGAGCCAGGGTAGAGTAGAGGGGTAGCTAGGCATGGGTTTAGGACCCCCTACTGGCCAGGGTTCTGTTGCTAATTATTTACAGGAGGCTACCTAGAATAGCTAAGAGGGTGCATTTCCCCAACTGCTAAGACAGAGAAAATCATTCCCTCTCCAGGGCAAGGACAGAAGGGAACGTGCATGGAGTGTGACCCAGAATGTCTGCTACTGATCTTCAATACTGAGAATAATCCTCATGTAGCCCTAAAGACATCCAGGTGCTAAGTGTTTTCCACATTTTTTCCTCATTCAATCTTCATAACAGCTTTATGAAACAGGGCTGTTATTCCCATTTTACACATAAGTTAACTAAGATAAGGCTCAGAGAGCTGGAGTGACTTGCCCAGAGTCCTATAGATGGTGGGTGGGAGAAACAGGATTGGAACCCAGACTCTCTGGTCTGGTTCCAAATCAGTAAGGAGTCGATGTAGTCACTAACCAGTAGGAGGTCAGTACTGTGAATGAGGTTTGGACTATGTCCTATTCAATCTTTATTCTTGTTCTTTTCTTACCTGCAGCCAAACCTCTGAGCTTCTTCAATGCTAACTCTCTCTTCCACTTTGCTGACTCTTCCTGTTGGTGGGGGCTTTAGGTCACAGGGCACAGGTGAGTGCCCCTGACCTATTCCTTTGCTCACCCCCCACCCACATTTCCAATCCCTACAGACCACACAGGCACTCCTGGCCCCTCCTATGATTTCCATAAAGATTTACTGATTGACAAGTTGACCTAGAACCTGAAGATTCTGGAACTGGAAGGAATCAAATCATCTCAAGCAATGAGAAGAGAGAGGCAGAAAAGAGGGGTGGGGGGACCATGCTTTGACACATGTCACATGGCTAATTAGGAAAAGGGCCGTGATGGGAGCCCAGGTCAGGTCAGTTCCCACCCAGAGTGGTCCCCGTTTCTCCCAGAAGCCTGTCACCCCCTCTGTCAGGTTTCTCTCAGGTCTTCCTTCCATCAAATCCTCCTCCTACCTCTTCTTATAGTGACTCCTCATCTTCAAAACACCTTCCACACCCGTGATCTCATTCAGCCCCCCTACCAGTGACCCCATGGAGACGTTATTACTGTCATCCCCATTTGACAGAGGAGAGAACGGAGCTCCAGGAGGCCAGCAGGACCTCCCAGAGGCACCCAGTGGTGGGGATGGAGGACCAGGGCTCCCAGGAGTGATGGAGTCGTGGCTTCCCATGGTGTTCACCGAGGTCCCCTACCTCAGTAATGAGTGGGTTGCTCTGCAACCTGAACGACGTTCACGGCCCCAGATTTAAGCAGCTCTGGCCTTTTTACAAATTACAGCTGGATGAAGCTGCAGAGACCTCCCCCCAGCTGCAAAGCCCCCAGTGGCTATGCCTCCTGGGACAGAAGGAGGCCAGCGCTAACAGACTGCTCTCCACCTCGAAGCTGCCCACCCTTCCCCAGCCGGAGCTCCCCTATAATTTTCATATATAATTGATGGCTCCTTAATTGGGGATTCTAAAAGCCCTGCTAGAGAGCCCAGCCCTGGCTCCTCATGAATCATGTTCACTGGGATTAAAATTAGAGGCCAGAAAGCTATCTGACTCAAATAGAAACTGGAAAAGGCAGCAAGCTGGGTGCTGGGAACAGGGGTCCAACTGGGTGCCTGAGGCTGGAGAATGGCCTGAGGTCTGGGCACCAGGAAGGAGGACCCAGGTTTCAAGGAGGAGCACAGAGGACCTAGTTCCAGGCCAGGCCTGCATGGTCTGGGGTCTGGAAAGTTCTCTGAGGTTCCCTCATGGAGAGGCAGGCGCAGGAGTCTGTAGCCACCCTCCCCTTGGAGAGTGAGGAAAAGCAGGCCCAGAGAGAGGGGAAGGGGCTAGCCTAAAGCCAAGCAGAGTGAACCATGACTTCTGTGGCCTGGTACCTTCCAGACCACTTCCTATTGCGTTAAGGCCTCTAGGTGAGGAAGGGCAGAGGTGAGTAAGGAGAACGGAGGCTCTAAAGGCCTTCTCCCTGCTCAGGCCTGGACAGAGAATTTTCCCTCTCTGGCCCCAGACATCAGCAGCCGCAGCCAAGCTTATAATGAAAGACTTCCTGACAAAAGGCTTAGTTCCTAATTAGCCATTGTTCCAGATAATCTGTTAAAATGTCCCAGCTCCTGGGGGAATGGCCCTTTTACCAATGAGCCTAGCTGCCAAGTAGCTGGCAAAACACTCCACCAGCCCGTGCCCTGATCTTGCCTGGGCAGCTGAGCCAGGGTCCAGCGGCACCTGTGCGGGGAGGGCCCCGAGTGAGCCCTGCCCTAGAGGCACTGGTCCTCCAGGGCACTCCAAAATGTCTGTGGCTCCTGCGGAATGGCATAACGGTGTCTGAAGGGATACCCCCAATGGTTGTTTCCCCCAAGTGAAGCCCTGGTTTCTCGCTTAAGGCCTCCTTCTATGGAGTCACTGTTGCGCATTGTTTCCTGCCAGGCGCTTTACCAAAATTAGCTCCTTTACTCCTCACAGCAGGCTGTGAACTGAGGCACTTGCCCAAGAGCCCCAGCCGAGGAGGTGGTGGCCCGGATTCAGACCCAATCACCTTAACTTTGGAACCCACGCTCTCAGCGGCTCCGCCACAGGTGTAAAGGACGGGCACCTGGACGTCCACACTGAAGAGAAAAGAGACTTATCAGCTGCCAAACAACCTACTTGAGAACCTCAGGGTTTACCAGAAAAGCAAACTCGTTCCTTCAGATGAAATCTTGGGCTCCTGTCGAATGTATTACACAGAACTCACAGAACCGCTCTGGTTGGCTGGGGGGAGGGCTGGTAGGAGCCACTCACAAGTTCACAGTCAGCCCCGACACACCACATCCAACCCCGGATCTAGAAAAGTCCACTCTGATAGCAGCCTGGCCAGATGGGCGGACTCAGAAGACCATAGCACACTTCAGCTCCACACTCTCTAGCTGAAGCGCTGGGCCAAGGGGGACCCCTCTGTGCCTCTGCTTACTCATCTGGGGTGTGGTGAGGGCTAAGGGGAGTCATGGGGTACTGCTGATGTAGAGACCATACCAGCGCTAGGAAACGTCATCCCTGCTACGGAGGGAGAAGCAGGACAGGGGGTACAGCCTCTTCCCAGCTTTGACAGGATTGCATAATAATATTTCCAAGTGTCAAGCACAGCCAGGCACTGTGCTGAGCGATTCTGTCCTCAAGTTCCCACCACAGCCCAGGGAGTAGGCGTCGGGGTCCCATTTACACAGAAGGAAAAAGAAACTACAGCTCAGAGAGTTTAAGGGAAGTGACAGAGTCAAGATTTCAAGGGGCACAGTGACAGCACCTGGCTGTGCCAAAGCAGATTCTAAAGCCCTAACCCTAAGATTATGAGCAGGTGCCTGTGACCCATCTGGTCCCCAAAGTCAGGCCTCGGTCCCAGGCTGCCTGCTCCTGCTGACTGCAAGGGAGGGCCCTGGAAATCCAGCTGCAGGACAAGAGCGAAGGCCACGAGAGGCTGCTGCATGGGCCCTGAGGCTCAAGTGGGACCTTTCCCTGAAGAGGCAGACCCCTCTCTCCAAAAATGGGAGAATCCAGAAAGCCAGCCCCAGGCTTGCCTTGGCACCCACCTCCTAGTGAGGCTTGTCTCCTGCTTTGAAGTTTAACAGTAATAATGATCCATTATAAAACAGTGATAATGATCCATTTGTTCCTTTTGATAGGGAAATCTTTTGATAGAGATCTGTGTGGTGTGGCTGGGACTGGGTCCTAGGTTGGTCATCAGGGATCCCAAACTGGGCTCAGAGTATGGTGGCAGAGGGTGAGTTCATTTCACATTTAAACTCTTGACCATTGAACAAAGGATCCCCACTGCCCTTGCCCACTGCTGTCTTATACCAGGAGCTCCACAAGACTGCAATTTGTCTTCCTGTTTCTGTTCTTTTGCCTGCAATCTGCTCTGCACATGGTGGCCAGAGTTGTCTTTCCAAAACATAAATGGGGCTGCATCCCTACCCTGCTCAAAACCCTCAGATAGTTTCCCACAACACTCAGAGCAGTGTTTGAACTCCTACATGGCCTATGAAACCCTAGAGGATTTGCCCACAGTCTTCATTGTTCACAGCACTCAAATTATACAGAATTTCTTTTTGTCCTTTGAGTGCACTGAGCTTGCTCCCACCTCAGGGCCTTTGCACCTGCTGTACCTCCTGCCTGGAATACCCCCTCCCAGACATAGGCATGGTAACACTCAGGACTCAATTAGAGTCACCTGTCCTTCAGAAGGGACTCCCTTGACCCCCTAACGAAAGCAGTCCCCTCCACCCTGGTCACTATCTCATTATGCTGTTTTTTATCTTTGTCACGGCACTTATCAAACAATACCTGAAATTATCCAACTTCTTTGCTGATTAAATAAGCCTCTCCAGAGTAGGGACTCTGCCTGTCTTATTCTCCACTATATGTCTGAATCGGTAGGTGGCATATGGTAGGTGTACAATAAATGCTTGCTCACTGACTGCTGACTCTTTGGAAACTGTGATTAAATCGAAGGCCTTATATTCCCAGGAGGGTTCCCAATGGGGCACAGCCTTCCCTTCATCAGCTCATCTCTCCCCTCCCTCCAACACAGCCCGGGCCATAGCCAGACTGAGTCACCGCCAGCTCCCAGACGTTTCCACCACCAGGCTTCGCACATGGCAAGCCCCGTTCCCAGAATGCTCTTTCTTCTCCCCACTATCCTTCAATTCCCAAGTCTGGTGCCACCTACCCTTGGAAGCCCTTCAGGCCCTCCCGGCCCTCTCCCAGCTGTGAAAAGCTGAGAATTCACATCTAAACTGCTTGGGTGGCTCCTGGCCTAGCTACCTTCTGGAACTTGGGGTCTTTGAGAGGATCTGCCACAACACTCTCATCAGAATGAAGAAAACAAGGCTTTTAGTTCCTTCCATATCTGTGTCTGGTCTTCCCAGCTCCCCATAAGTTCTCTGAGGGCAGGGACCTTGCTGCTACAGCTTTGTACCCTGGAGGATATCACAGTCCCTTATTCAAGTTACTTTGCCTCTTTGACTCCCTGTTGCTATCTATATATAGAAGGGGTTACCTGGGATGGAGGTGCTACGTTGCCCCACACCCACAGCCCATCAATGGTACTATGAACAATAGCTACCTCTTACCAACCGCCTACCTGTTTCCTCCACCTTATCCTATGTTCTCTCTAACACTTACAAAATCCAGCCAGTAAGTATTGCTAGTTGCCCATTTTACAGGTGAGAAACAGAGGGTCCAAAAAGATAAGCGCCTAGTTCAAGGTCACACAGTTCTAAGACCAAGGTCCTGACCCAAACCCAGGAACTGCCCACGACACCACCCCTCCTCTGTGATTCAATAGGGAGAGAACCCTGGTTTCCTAGCCTTGTCACCTGGGCCAAGTTCCGTCACCTCTCTGAGGTCTGGAGATAAAAGCCGTTCTAAGGATCGGGAACAAGTGGGAGATGTGATGTTAGGCACACACCAGGAACATTCTAAAGGAATTCTGCTGTAACATGGCAGATTTTTCAACCATCTTGGCTGATTCTTTGAGTACCTTAAACCATCAGAGTTATTGGGCCACCGTCTTGGCTGCTGGGATAGGGTTGCCTGAGGGTGCTCAGAGAGGGCCGAAGGTGGCTCAGAGTCGGAGAAAGGCATTTCCTCTAGAGGAACAGCATGAGGGTGGAAGCAGGCCAGACTCTGAATGTCCGGGTGCAAGAGGAGGGACAGAGCTAGGGAAGAAGGCAGGGGACACACTGTGAGGTGGGAAAAGCCTGGAGTCCAACAGCTTGGCTTTTGGGGTGCCTGGGTGACTCAGTCAGTGAAGGGTCTGCCTTTGACTCAGGTCATGATCCCAGGGTCCTGGGATCGAGTCCTGCAGGGACGAGCCCGTCCCTACTCAACTGGAGTCTGCTTCATCCTCTGCCCCTCCCTCCACACCTCCCTCTGCTCGCACTCTCTCTCTCCCTCTCTAATAAATAAGTGAAAAATCTTCTAAAGAAATAAAATAAAGTAAAAAAAAAATTTTAATGAGTTTCATCCATCCTAGGGAGGCTGTCACATTTGAAAGCCCAAACTAGGAGATGTCATCTCCAATACATTATCTCCCGGGGCACTGGAGAACCCTTTTCACAGAAGGAGGTTACTAATCATTTTTCACTGCCAACAGGAAGGTATGGAGAGACACACATATGGCTGAAGTGCCTTACAAGCCTGTAAGCACTTGTACAAACACGGTGTGAGAACCTGGAGAGACCTCATGCCTTGGGAGTGGGCCTGGGCTTCTGACACCCCAGGGCTCTCCTGCCAGCGGAGGCTGCCTGACCCTCCCTGGTGCCGGAACATCAGCTCTCATCGGCCGGCCTCCAGTGTGCCTTAAGGCAACAAGCAGGCCCTGGGACCTCACTTTGCTGATAAGGACAAGCAGGTCACTAGGGGCCACTTGCTAATATTAGATGAGAGCCTAACCTGACCATCAGATGACATGAAATTGCCAATTTTTCCCCCAAATTTTCAAACTGCAAATCCATATGGTTCAACTTAGCCAGCGGGTGCACACGGCAGAAGTCAGCCTGAGTCCGGCTTTCATGGTTACGTGGGCTCCAGGGTCAAGGTTGTGTGGAAGCAGAGCTGGTACCCCCAAAAGGGCTAGCAGCTCTGGACAGCCATCCAGGCTTAGGTGGCTTCCACACAGATGTGAATCCCAATCCTGAGCCAATTCATAGCGTGGCCGTGGACAAGCCGCTTCAACCTTCCTGGCTTCAGTTTCCCAGCTGTGACATGGACCCATCGCAGCTCCTCACAGAGGCTGCAGCCTTAGGGACAAGCCAGGAGCGCACCTGCTGGGGCTCACTCCATGCCAGTTCCTCCATACAGCCAATTTTGGGGTAGCCCAAGTGGGAGAGGTTTGGACACCAAGCTAAGAAGCTGATGTTTGTCTTCCAGGCTTGGGAAACTGCTGAATGGCCGAGCTGTGATTTTGAAAGCCACTGGAACCATGAAAAGGCCCTTTTCTGTTCAGGAGAAGCAGAAAAAACGCTGGCTGCCGGGGGTGAGCATGGGGGTGAAATTCAAGGCCAGAGCCAGGGAGGAAGACGGGGGTTTGGAAGGGGGCAAGAGCCAGACAGGCCACCACACAGAGACGCAGGGTGTTGTGGGCAGACTATGAAGAGACACCCTGGGACAAAAGCACTAGAGGGACAGGAAGTGGGGGTCCCCCACTGTGCCAAAGTGCCACACAGCCATGCTATTTGGACACAGCACAGTGACAAAGGCCTCCCTCGGTCCAGCATTTCCTGGAAGAGCCCCTCCTGAGGAAGGACCCCTCCCACACAAGGATGAGATGTTTCCCTTTTCCTGGAAGCCCTCACTCCTTAGAGCCAATTGGGTCCTGGAGCCCCAGACTGAGAAGGGGACTCGGGTTTGGTAAAGTCCACAGGGTCTCCACATACGGCTGTTCCCACTGTGACTGAGCACTTGGGTGCTTAAGCTGGGTAATAGCACATTGCCATTAGTACTTCCGGTATTTTTCAGAAGCGTTATTTTAGCTGGTCTCCTAAGGAGGACTCTAAGTCCCATTTTACAGATGAGTAAGCTGAGACTCAGAGAAGATAAAGACCTCACCCATGTCCCATAGTAAATCTCAGAGCTAGGATGGGAATGCTGTGTTCTAGACGTCAAGTTCAGGCCCTCATCTGAGAAGGCAAAGGACGGTTATCAAGGAAGCGCTTAGAGAACAGATCGAGAAACGCAGGATAGATGATAACCAGATCATGTAGCTCCTCGGTGGCTGAACAGCATACCTCCAAGACCAACTAGAGAAATGAGGTCCATTTGGGACAAGGGCTCCAGTGGGGGACCACAACACTCCATCCCACGCAATCCCTTATCATTCGCGTGGATGGCAACCACAGCCAACCGGGGTCTAGGAGGCGGAACCAAGATGCCGAATGCATGATCGTAATTCAACACAATCTTCACAGCCAAACAATAGACGGAACCTACCAAATGACAAGTCTACTATGTAACGAAGATAAACATAAAATCTCACACCGAGGGTCAAAAATCCAATCATGAAGTCTGAGCTGGGGGAATCCTGTCTGGACAGCAGTTTGGACAAGGAAGTGGGTCCAGCTCTGGGGAGAACACTGACGTGTGGACCCGGGTTCCAGGGCATGTAACCCGACAGGTAAAGGGACAAGAGAGAGTGATAGAGGAAGGACTGATGGAAATGGTCACCTTCTAAATCTGCCCAAAAGTTGGGGTGCCTGGGTGGCTCAGTGGTGAAGCGTCTACTTCCAGCTCAGGTCACGATCTCAGGGTCCTGGGATTGAGACCCCGCATCGCACTCCCTGCTTAGCAGGGACCGTGTTTCTCCCTCTGCCTCTGTCCACCCTGCTCCTTGCCCTTACCCCCTCATGTGCGCTCTCTCTCAAATAAAATCTTTATAAACAAATAAATCTGCCCAAAAGTGGACTAACAGGGCTGTGTGAGCTGTCCTCTGATATTGAGAAAAAGAACACGTGGAAGAGAAAATCAGCTTGCTCTGTGCACCTAGGGAGGGTCGAATTTGGGATTAGTAGAATTTTGCCCTTTATATATAACTATTAGAGATCCTACAGCATCAATGTTCCAGAAGTTCCTTTCACATTTAAATTCTCTCTGCTTCAATTTCCTCCTCTGTGAAATGGGGCCAATAATAATAATAGTAATAATACCTTCTGCATGATATTTAATTAGTGCATTTAATGCACTAATTAATGCATTTAATTAGTGACTACATGTAAATACTTAGAATCCGTGCCCAGAACATCACTGTTACAGCAGTGTCTGCTACTAGCATTCCTTTTTTTTTTTTTTTTTAAGATTTTATTTATTTATTTTAGAGAGAGAGAGAACATGAGCAGGGTGAGGGGCAGAGGAAAAGAGAGAAGCAGTCTTCCTGCTGAGTGTGGGCCAAACAGGAGCTTGACCCCGGTGATCAATCCCAGGACCCCGAGATCATGACCTGAGCTGAAGTTAGACACTTTAACTCAGACACCTCTGCTATTAGTATTCTTATTGCTGTTCCCTAATTGGTACCTTCCTGAACCCAGAGGGAGTTCCTCTGGTTGCATGTGGTCCCCCTTTGCATCCCTGGCATTCTATGGTGGCACACAGTAGGTATCCACACATTCTTGTTGACATTTAGAGATGAACCGTCCTTCCCAGCGGGTTTTGAATGTTCCAGGAACTGAGGTTGCTCAAAAATAGTGCTCTGGGGGTGCCTGGGTGGCTCAGCAGGTTAAGCCTCTGCCTTCAGCTCAGGTCATGATCTCAGGTCCTGGGATCAAGCCCTGCATCAGGCTCTCTGCTCAGCGGGGAGCCTGCTTCCCCCTCTCTCTCTGCCTGCCTCTCTGCCTACTCGTGAGCTCTCTCTCTCTCAGTCAAATAAATAAATATTTTTTTTAAAAAACTTTAAAAAATAAATAGCGCTCTGGCAGGGATGTGTGGGCATGGTCACTGGTGACAATCCCCACAAGCAGTGTGGGTCCAGCAGCGGGACACCCTAAGATTCTGTAATATCCATCTCCTCGTTTCCAAGGGGCACCCCCGACCAGGACAGCTGTCTGGCCAGGCAGGGGCAGGGATCTCCTGCCCACACATTTTTCAAATGCGGAACGTAGAGACGCTCCCCATTACAGCCCTCCTCCCTGTGAGAAGGTTTCTAGGACCCTTCCTATCTGGTCATCCTGTCTTCCCTGGGACATGCAGAAGGCCCTGGCCAACCCTGATGCAAATAGTGCTCAATTTCCTGGGCTAAAATTACATCTTGAGTCAATTTTCATAAAATGCATTGACAGATTTAGGTGCTGGAAGCTGGAGCTTTCTCAGAAGGCATTTTAAATGACCCAAACAGTTAAAATCAGCTGAAACCCCACAGCCAGGGGCTGAGAGAAGAGCTTTCATCCCTCCGCAGCCTGTGCAAACCCTGGGGTCTGGACCTTGCCTGCAGAAACTGCCGTGCCCGCACTTGACTCCTCCTGGTCACAGGCTGATTACCTCTCGGCCAAGGTTCTGCTAACAGACGTTTTGCAATGAACTAACAGGTGGGAGCTGGTTCCTGTTTACGAGCAAAAGCAGTCTTCCACCCCAGGGGTAGTTCCAGAGATGGATTCCGGATTTTGCTTTAAATTTTCCATTCTTGATACTGTCCTCTGTGGGTCATAGAGAGAATCAGGCAAAGAAACAGGGCCCCAATATGTCTGAGTGCATCTTCCCTTCTCCAGAAAGAGCTGGAAGCCTGAGCTCAGCCACCGTTACCCCTGAAGGCTGTGCGTGACATTGGCTGTCCATGGGGCTGGGACCCTCCTGCTCTGACTGACATTCTGACCCCATGGTCCCAGTTGTCCTCAGCCTGACAGCGGCCAGCTCCCTCGGTCGCCTCTTCCTCTCTGTTGCCCCACCTCGATCATCTGCTCACTGTTCCTTCTGGACTGTCCCTCTTTGTCCCTCTGGATCCACTGGCTTATCCACCCTGCCCTGTGCCCAGGAGGGATACCCTCCGCTGGGACTCCCAGTGGGGTTTATACCAGGAGGAGGAACCGGCAGGAGAGCAGAGGGTGGAAAGAGAGTGAGGTTGCCCGGGCTCATCTTGGGAGGTCCCCCTGGGATTCTAGAAACCTCGGCCTCCATGGACCTCCTCAGGCCTGGAGTAGTAATGGCTTTCTACTGTTGCCAGCCTGGTGATTTGTCACCCCTCATGGCTTCCCTAAACCCTGAGCTCTCCTTCATAAATAGCCCCTTATTACTTCACCCAGCTACCCAGGCGCTGGACTGACCTGCTCCTTTTGGATCCCCCCTCGGTGCTGTCTCTTCTGCCACCAGCTGTGCTGCTGGACCCCCAGCTTCCCTGCCTTGCGTTTCATCACATGTGATTTGTGATAGTCCAACAAGCTATCAAAGTGCTTTGGCTAAACATGGCGTGCTGGCCAGAACGTTCTCTCCCGTGAACCCCCCTCATACTCTCACTGATACTTCTCTGCTCCCTGTTTCCTCTGTTAGGATTTATTCACACAGGTGACTCTCCCCTTCCAGGTGGCAAACTCCAGGGCCAGCTCACATTTTTGGTGAAGCTCTGTTCTTTTGACTACCTCCTTCTTTCCCCACTGCACCTGGTATGTTGCCTGGGACACATCAGTGCTTACTGTTGCAAATATCAACCCATTGAGGGAGTGACTGGGAGGCCCCAAACGTTCTGGATGATGCAAGCAATGCGATTTACCGAGCAATGACTACACAGCAGCCACCTTCCATCCATCGCCTTGTTTCACCCTGGCCACAGGAGTACCAGGGCAGTGTTATCCCCATATTACATACGGGGAAACTGAGGTATAGTGAGAGTAGGCAACTTGCTCCAGATTCCACCTCCAGAAAGGGCTAGAGCCAGCAGCAAGACCTCCTGCCTTTCGTCCACTCTGCCCCAATGGTGCAGGTGGTGATGACGTCTAGGGGACAGTCAGGGACCCTGACCCGAATGGGGACAATTATGACATTACTGAATGTCATTAATGGCCAACAGAGCAGTGTCTTCTGAAGAGGCCCTTCCAGACTTTCCTGAATGAATCACTCTGACATTAACACGCTGCTGCTTTCTATGAAGCTTGGCCAAAAGGCCTCAAAAGTAATTAGTTCACTTAAGTAGGCTAAACGTTTCCTCAGCAATCTGGTTTCCGCTTTAATTGGCTCAGAGTCTTGGAGAAGGCGAAGAAAGTAAACTTTAGCCCGGTCCCTGTGGAAATATTTCCCATACATTTTATGGATAAAATTCACCCCCTTTGGCCACTTGCTCCTGCCACACCTGGGGGTAAGGATAGGTGATGCTCTGGCCAAGCCACCGACAAGGAAGATGAGGTTACTAAAGTCTGGGTTACTGAAGCTTTTTTTTTTTTTTAAACATTCCTTTTTTTTTTTTTTTAAGATTTTATTTATTTATTTGACAGAGATTACAAGTAGGCAGAGAGGCAGGCAGAGAGAGGAGGAATGAGGCTCCCTGATGCGGGGCTCGATCCCAGGACCCTGAGATCATGACCCGAGCCAAAGGCAGAGGCTTTAACCCACTGAGCCACCCAGGCGCCCCTGGGTTACTGAAGCTTTACTGGCTATTCTCATTCTGGTCGTGTCATCTGGGAGGGACTCCCCAGGCTCTTGGCAGAGCTTAGAAGCCCCGCTAAAGAGCTGGGACTTGATTCAAAACGGAGAGGAGTCACTGAAGCTTTCCAGGCAAGGCAATCTCCTAACTGAAAGCTCACGTTGGTTGGAAACCAAATGAAGGCCAGGGTAGATAAGACGGGGCACCAGCTGCTATATCCAGTCTTAGGCCACCAGAGGAGGTCTTTTTTGTTGGGTCTGGACTCCCTTTGTCTCCCACTCAGACTGGGGCTCCCTGAGGGCAGGGCTGTGTCCCCCCTCAGACTGGGGTTTGCTGAGGGCAGGGCTGTGTCTCCTGTCTCCCCCTCAGACTAGGGTTCCCTGAGGCAGGGCTATGTCTCCCCTTCAGACTGGGGTTTGCTGAGGGCACAGCTGTGTAACCCCCCCTCAGACTGGGGCTCCCTGAGGCAAGAGCATATCTCTCCCTCAGCCTGGCTTACAGAGGGCAGGAAATTTCCCCTCCACCATGCTTCTTCCTACAATAGCAGGGATAAAACTGCATGTTCTTCCCACCTTACTACCCTTCCCAAGGGCCTAAATGCTGCATTTCAAAACACATCAGGTGGGATGTCTCCAGAGTCAGACAAACAGACAACGAGGAACAGGCGATGTGTCTGGGATGGGGAAAGGACCACCTACCTCCCGCCACTGCTTGTTCTCCATCCCTTGAGTATACATAACACATACTGTGGGGAGAGGAGAAAAAGAGGGTTAAAACCCCAGGCCAAGAGGAAGGTGGGTGCTCTAGATGGGGAGATCTCTGGAGGGGAAGGGCACCTCAGGAGACTCTGGCCTGGGCAGCACTGTTGAGTCTGGAGTTGTGGGGGGGTCAGCTTGGAGAAGGGGGCCTAGAATATAGAAGGGGACCCTCCTCTTGAAGGACCCTCGTGGAGGGCGTTGAGGGTCATTCACATCTAGGCCAGAACATGATAGAGGGCACGTGGAGGACTGAATTGCAGAGATGTGGCAGGAGAGAGTATCTGAAATCCGAATCAGTCATCCTTTCAGAGCCCAAGGCAACCTCATAAAGCCTATTACTATCATCAGCCCCATTCCACAGATGGGCAAACTGAGGCTCCGAGGAGGCCAACGACCTGTCAAAGGTCAGAGAGTTGAATGGCATTGCTCAGGGCTAGATCCCTGGACTCGAAAATCAGTGCTCGTCAACCTCTCAGACCACAGCCAGTTGGGGCTCTGAAATATATTGCGTTTTGGGACTGAGAACTTCTGGCCCCCAGGCACCCTGACCCCCACCAAACCCCCTGGTTGGGCTGAATTTTCACAGGTTCCTGCGGCCTGGGAAGGGTCAGAGCCCCAGTTCTCCTTCTCCAGACAGTATTAGTGAGACAATAAACAGCCTGGATGGGCCCGGAAAGGGGCCTATGCCTCATTAGAGCTCAGGAAGGGCTCAAGTGTGTCACTACCATCCGTCACCATGTCATTGCTGTTGTTGTTACTGTTATTAGTGTCAGAGCAGGACTTACGTGGGTCGGACTTGGAAAACATGTCTTTGTCCAAGAGATTCCTAAAAGAGGGGGAGAGAGAAAGAGTTAGCACAGCCAGAGGAGAGAAAGGTCTCAGGGGAGTCAGGCCTGGGGTGAGACCCAGAGACGGCCTCAGGCCTGGCCGCAGGCAAAACAGGAAGAGAAGTTTCCTTGGGCACACATCTCTTGGGTGCTCATTAAAGCAGGCACAGAGGGGGCTGTGGAGGCCCCTCAGCCCTGCTTCCTGAGGAGTGTGGCTGTCCACTCCTACCCCCCAACCCGTGCCATGCACTCTGGGTACCCCACATCCCGCAGGACCTCACTCTCGAGCCACATCTCCATCTGCCCAATGGCTTAACCTGTTCTAGAAATTCTCCCCGTAAGACATCTCTACTTCTCAAAAAAAAAAAAGGTAAAACAAACAAACAAAACTTAGCCACTTAGTGTCCCATAATTCCCTGCGGGCTCTAGGTAGAGCCAGTTTATTGCATCTGTCACCTATGTTGGTAGATGAACCAGTGAAACCTCCCACAGGATGCAGACTTATTGGAACGGGGTCCTTCCATGGTCAAGGCCAAGGCCGGAAGCTAACACGTGGTCCTGATCATCAGACTTGGAAGCACGGCAGCAGGATGATGGACACGTTGAGGGACTGAGAGGTGTTGAAGAGGGGGCTCGCTGCTCCTGCTCTACTTCCATGTAATCACAGCCCCTGCTCTTGAACCCCAGGGACAGGTCAAGCACGTAGCTAAGCGTTCTGCAAGTACTATCTCCCAATTCTCACACAGTCCTGCAAGGTCAGTACGGGGCAGGCATCATCCCATCTTACAGATGTGGAAGTGGAGGCACAGAGGGATCAGGCAGGGCTAGGTCCAGCACCTCTGGTGTCTTCCATTCCACAGTGACATGCTGCTGTCACGAAGCAACACAGCCCACTGGAAACTCAGTTTCAGGCTGGGAAGTGACTCCACTTCTCTGAACGTCTATTTCTTCATCGTACCATAGAGCCAGTCCTAAAGATTGTGGACTCCCTATCCTATCTCCTCAGCCCTTCTAGTTCCTGGACACACCCAGGGTTTCCTCCTATGCCGCTTCTCTCCAAAGGGCTCTTTCCAGCAAGCCAGCTGCAAATACCAGGAAGTTTATCCCCTCCCGGGGGCAGGAGCTGGGGGATAATAACCAGTTTCTTGTTGCTCTCCCCACCCCCGAACCCGGGCAGCTGCCAGGCATCCTCCATTCACTTGTTTGGCAATCTTCCAGAAGGACCGAGCTCCAGAGGCCCAGAGGGAGACCTGCTCATCAAAGACCCTTGTTGACTCATGCACCACTCCAGCCCTAAAGGGGACTTCCTATGAGCCCTCCCACCTGTGCGAGTTCCTGACTCCGTCCTACGAGTAAGCTCTGCCCAGAGGTTCCCAAGGGTCTTCTTCCTCCTCCCTCCACTCCACATGAATTTGAACCCCTTTCTCAGAAAGAAGAAACAATTCTCACTAGTCTGTGTGTCTCCCTGACTGCCAAACTCCAACTGTCAGAGCTGGCTGGAATGCTCTGGATCATCTGTTTCATCTTCTCCCCAGAGAAGGGGGAGACTAAGGCCCAGGGAATGGCAGGGAACAAAAAGAGGTAGAGCCAGAAAGATCTATAAGGAGTCCTTATCCTGGCTCCTGCACCAGAGCCATCAAGAGTGACAGCCTATAGGGCAGTTTGTCCCCACAGTCAATTCCTGCCCCCCATCCTGAGGTGGGAGCCAAAGACCGGCTGATGGACAGACAGATGCAATTGCCACCTGCTGCTGGGGAGATCCCGATTGTGTTTACGAACCACCCCAGCTTCAGTCCCCAAGATTCCCAGCGGTGTCTCTGAGAGGGGGGATCCCGAGATCCCCAACCTCTGTTCCACTTTCTTCTTTCAGGGGTCTCTTCCCAAAAGGCAGCCTCCCCCAGCTAGCCCTCCGTGACCCCAAGACACACACCCCCTCTGCTGGTCTTCACCGCTCCTGCACCAGACCTACTCCCAGCCAGCTGTCACTTTGGAAACCATCTGATAAAACTCCCAGGCCCCTGCAGGGAGCAAGAGATGAAATGACAGGCAAGGTGGCTGAAGGGGTGGGTACGGGGGTGCAGGGACAGGTAAGATACCACTTTCACACATGCTCAGTCATACCAAAGAGGGCTGACGCGTCCTCCTCCTGCAGGATGCTAAGTTAAGGGACAGAAGTGCCTGTCTTGATTTCAGTAAAGGACAAAATGCCTTCACCCCAAAGAGGAACCTCTATTCTAGTGAAACCTGAGGCAGGGTGAGGAGCTGGAAGTAATAAAGAAGGGGGGGCTGGGAATTTATTAAAGAGAGTGCAGGGGTTTATCTTTGTATTCTATAATGAAATTCTATAATTGCTCAAAAGCTTAGAACACTCAAGCTGGAAGGGACCTCCGAGGTCACTTTTTCCAATTCTTTTATAAATCAGGAATGTGAGACTCGGGGCACCTGGGAGGCTCCGTCAGTTAAGCGGCTGCCTTCGGTTCGGGTCATGATCCCAGGGTCCTGGGATCGAGTCCTACATCAGGCTCCCCGCTCAGCTGGGGGCCTGCTTCTTCCTCTGCCTGCCCCTCCCCCTGCTTGTGCTCTCTCTGACAAAAATAAAATAAAATAATTTTTTTTTAAAGGAATATGAAGGGCGCCTGGGTGGCTCAGTGGGTTAAGCCTCTGCCTTTGGCTTGGGTCATGATCTCAGGGCCCTGGGATCAAGCCCCGCATCAGGCTCTCTGCTCGGCAGGGAGCCTGCCTCCCCCTCTCTCTCTGCCTGCCTCTCTGCCTACTTGTGATTTCTGTCTGTCGAATAAATAAATAAAATTTAAAAAAAAAAAAAAGGAATATGAGACTCAGAGAGAGTCTCTAACTTCTCCAGGGTCTGGCTCTGGAACTCAGGTTTTGTCACGTTCAGGCTAGTGAGACCCTGGATTTCAAACTCTGTGTGTGTGTACGTGTGAGAGAGAGAGAGAGACAGAGAAACAGAAGACGATTGACAGAGAGACAGAGGGAAAAGGAGAGAAGGGGTCCTAGCTTCAAAAAGAAGCATGCAGGGATTTCCCTGGCTCTGCCCACCCTCCCAGCCGGGCGAGAGGGACACATCTGGAATGAGAAATAGAATGAGCCACGTAGCTTCAGTGGCTCCCTGCCCCATGGCCTCAGGCCTCTCACTGGGTCCTGTGGCTTGGGTTAGCTCGCCACGGCCCCTGAGGACGCCGAAGACCCCAGTCCCTCCGCCCTGCTGAGATGATACTAATCATCCTTCCAGACTCATTCCAATCTATCCTCCTCCATTCTGCCTGCCCTGAACAGGCCCTGATCAACAACCATCTCTCCTCCCCTAGCCTGAGTTCTCTTTGGCCTGTAGTGCACAACCCCCTGACTGGTAGGACCCCACGTCCCTGCTCAGCACACCGTGGGCTGCAAAATGAGGGGCGTGTCGATCTCTCACACCGGCTGGGTGCTCCTCCATGCTAGGGACCTCTGCTGCAGGCCAGCCCTGCACCTGACTCAGAGCTGGGCGGGGGCGGGGCCAGTGGGCTGGCCGATGGGATGGATGAAGGAAGACCAAAGGAATGGCCACAGGGCAGAGGGAGGCTCTTGTCTCTCCACCTGTGTGGTGTCCGATCGCATTCAGGGACGGCCCCTATACTTTCTGTTAGCTGTACAGCCTGATGGCTAAGTGCCTGGGTTCACATCCCGACTCTGGCCAAATGACTCGAGTTCCTTGTGCCTCAGTTTCCCTGTCGGAAAACACAGACTAACACAGTTCCTCTCATCAGGACTGCTCTGGAGCATGTGCGCAAAGTGGGGCTATTCAGAGGACTGGTCATCCCTGGCCTGGTGCTGAGCAGGGCAGTCTCCCTCATGGGGGGTGCTCAGGTTCCCTTAGTGAGAAAGGACACACAGGGATGGGTAACACAAGCCACCTCTGCCCTCACCTGTCCAAAGAAGCTCCCCCCACAAGCGCATATGCCCCCAGCACCCCACTGCCAGTCTGTGCTGAATCACCCCACTGGCCAACAGGAACCCTGCTCACCTCAGCCTCAGGCTCCTCCTTGGTCTCCTGTCCTCTCCCCTGCTAAGCTTTGAGGCCCTTCTGCCCCTTTGCCTAAGTCCCTGCATCCTACACCCCTCTCTGGTCCCTTACTTCACACTTGCCCCTCTCTGTGCCTCACCCCAGTGCCTGTCCCACCTGAAGCCCTGTGGCCCGCTGAGCCTATTCTCATGGCCTTGAGATGATGAATTCCCCCCTCAGGAGCCTCACTTCCTGGGACTCGCCCCTGTCCCTCCTTGTAAAAAGGCAGATTCTTGGTTGGGCCCCATGCCCAGGGTCCAGTTTTGCAGGTCTGGATGAGGCCCTGGAAGTCAGGTTTCAACTAACTTCTACACCATACACACCCACCTTCATCCCACACACACCCAAACACATCATGCTTCTGATGGCAGCCGTCTTGAGGACCTCAGTTTCCCCCACTGCAACAATGTACACCCACGCAGCACCAGAAAGTTCTTCCGTGACCCTCACCCCAACACACTGAGGACTCCCGGGCCGAGAGACAGTGGGTGAATTTCCCACAGACACACACCAGTAAGAAGCCGAGGGTAAGGAAACCAGGTCTTCTGGCCCGAAGCAGGGCCCCAACCACAGGGCACAGACACATCAGACCTAAGTGCTTTTTCTCCACTTTCTGTCTTTGGAGAGCTCAAAGAGAAATTTTTTCCAACAGGCAAATGTATTTTTTCCCCAAAAGAGCATAAAACCCTTCAACTGTCCGCACAGCAGCCTGGAGCTTAGCTTCTTTTGTTCCTTAAATCAAGGCCAGGAAACGGAGCCTAGGGCCCCTTTCCTTCTTGCTTTCCCCCAAGGAATCATTTTTCAATTCAATGGCAGCAAGAAAACAACCATGCACTGGGGGCTGAGGTCAGAAGTCTCCAGGACCCCAGCAAAGGGAGAAAGCAGTGGAAAGGTTATAATAAGACTTCTTTGTTGGTGCTAAAGGAGGGAGCCTGAGAGTCCCGCACTCCCATCTGGGAAGCTTACAAGAGTAGGGAGTAAAGTAAAGGCTGGGACTCTCCAGTCAGAGACTGGAGAAGATATGGCTGTGTCCTCAGGGAGCTGAGTCTGAAGGGGGAGACAGAGCCCTGCCTTCAGGGAGCCCTAGTCTGAGGGGGGGAGACACAGCCCTGCCTTTAGGGAGCCCCACTCTGAGGGGGAAGACACAGCCCTGTCCTCAGGGAGCCCCAGTCTGAGGGGGGAGACACAGCCCTGCCCACAGAGCAGTTCAACCTCAAACACTCTGCCCTGCCGACACCACAGGCAGGCAAAGAGCATGGGAGCAGGGGACATTCATCACAGATACAGTCTACACCAAGTCTTTTGTTGGGTACTTAACCCTTGACACCCCATTTACCCTATGTATCGATGACAGGAGGTAGGCATCACCTCATTCTAGAGGCCAGGAAGCTGGGTCTGAAAGATACGCACAGTACCATCCAACTTGTGGGGGGACATGCGGAGTTTGAACTCTGAAGCCCAAACCCATCTAGAGGTGCCCATGGGAAGTGTCTGCATTTCCAAACCCAGGCTCTCCCAAAACTCCCATTCCGACCAGCAGCGCCCCTTCCCATTCTTACTCTCCCATGTCCTGCGCCCCACCTCATCAGGGCTGCTCCCAAAGGGAACAGCTGCAGAGAGGAACTGGAGGGCTGACCATCGCCTCCTGCCCTGCTCTCCACTCAGACATGCAGAAGCCATCCACGAAAAGGAGGGAGCTGGGGAGGAAAGGGATGTTGGCGCCCAGCCCCTGGCACTCGCCCATCTCCCCTTTCAGATCCTGCTCCTCATCCGCAAGCTCTATCTCCCTGCCAAGCCATCTCACCAAGGTCTAAAAAGCAATTTGCACATGGTTTCAAGAGCTCTCCTTCCTGAGGCTATTTGCATTATTATTATTATTATTATTAATTACTGCAACAATCATCCCTTCCATGCCACGTGGCCGAAGGAAGAGAGCATGAGCCCTGGCCTCAGAGGCATCCACGCTAAATCCCCCCGCATGGCCACATGGTAGCGCTGTGACCCTTGACAAGCTACTGAACCTCAGTTTCCTCATCTGTCCATGGGGTCATGTCCCTGCCTTCCGCCATTGTGAAAGCAATAGCTTAAAACAGAAACGCAGGAAGTCTGTCGGATTCCTCTCGTCCTTATGCCCCCTCCTGTCCTATCCATCAAGTCTTAACGGTTTTTCCTTCAAAAACACATTCCAAATCTGTCCACTCTCCCCCACACCACCATCACCATTGTCTCTCCCTTGGGTGCTGCGGTGGCTTCCGGCCTAGCAACAGTCTTCAACTCCTGCCTCTCCCCACCCTAGCCTACCCGCCAACAGCCATTCTCTTCACAGCAACCAGAGAAAGTTTTTTAGAGAATGAATCAGATCAGGGCGCCTGGGTGGCACAGTTGGTTAAGTATCCGACTCTTGGTTTCAGCTCAGGTCATGATCTCGGGGTCTTGGGATGGAACCCAGCATGGAGTCTGCTTGGGACCCTCCCTCATTCTCCCTCTGCCCCTTCCCCACCACTCTCTCTCTCTCAAATAAATAAATAAATCTTTAAAAAAGAAAGAAAGAAAATGAGTCAGATTGCATTACTCCTGTTTAACAACCCAAACCCCGAAATGCTGTTAGGACATCAGACTCCTTAGCATGGGTCACAAGGCTGTGACCCATACACCCCCACCACACCGCTCCCCCAGCCCCCCGTTTCCTCTCGAACCTCATTCTCCTTCCCTTCGCTGTCTCACACTACTCCAGCCACAGTAGCCTCCCTGCAGTTTTGCAAGCATTACCAGGGCCTTTTCTGCTACAGGGCCTTTGCACTTGCTGTTCTCCCTATCTGAATCTCCTTCCCTCCAGATCCTCCCCCAGCTGGCTTTCTCATCCTTTGGATCTCAGCTCAAGGTCACCTGCTTGTCCTGTCTAAAGTGTCCCCATCAACCCAAACTTACTTGCAGAGCACCTGTCCCCATCGGACATCATTGACTTAATTTTTTTTAAAGTATGTATTTGTTATATTACATCACCACACCATTGTGAGTTCTCTGAGGTGGTCTGTGTGTCCTGTTCACCACTACATCCTCGGCACTTCAAACTGTGAAGACTCTCAATAGCAAATAAGGATCGGTGTTAACTACTGAAGGAATGAATGTATCAGTAGCATTCAGTTATTGGTACCTATTGTCATTATTAATTTTATTTAGCACACTCCAGTTTATATAAAACTTCGACAAATATAATCTCTTCTGTCTTCATAACAACCTTATAGAATGTGGACAGGACCAATATTTCCCCCCATTTTACAGAACGAGACTGAGGCAGAAGAAATAATGACCTGGCCAAGATTTTAGAGAGGATAAGCCAGGAATCGCATTGACTTTCAGTGTCCTGCCCAGGATTCTTCAATGTCCAAAGGCATAGAGCTCTCCTACTGGGACCTTTAGGCACTGTGCTAGGTCATCAGAAGTGAGTAATAGTAGAGAACAGAGGTACCCTTCAATGCTTTGTTCATGAATGTTTGCCAAATTATCACACTAAGTTTTTAGTGGTTTTTTTTCTTGCCCAGGAAACAGGAAGAGAGGTAGTCAGGGATCCAGCCAAGCTATGCTTGGAAAATAAGTCCCTGGTCACCTAACATGGGCTGTCAACTGACCACAGAAAAATCTGAAGAGCTAGTCCTCAGAGACACCAAACTCTAGGCCCCTCATACCCCCAGGGAGCTCAGGTAGCCTGTGGATCCCTTTGAAATTCTCCTGTGGCAGAGGCCACGGCTGTCCACCCTGCAAGCATGCCTCACTCTCTTCCCACTAACAGAATCTACATTGGTTCAAGCGTCTGGTGAAAACACTCAAAGTCCTAGAGGGTAGGTTCCTGTCCCTTGATGCTATCCACTGAATTGTGTACCTCCTAAAATTTATATATTGAAACTCTAATCCCCAATGTCACAGTATTTGGAGACGTGGCCTTTGGAAGGTAATTAGGATAATTTAAGCTCAGGAGGGTGAGGCCCTCATGATGGGATTAGTGCCCTTACAAGAGAAGACACCAGAGAGCTTACCGCTTTCTTTCTCTGTCATGGAATAGCACAGTGAGAAGGTGGCGATCTGAAGCCAGGAAGATAGTCTCTTCAGAGCCTAACTATGCTGACACCTTGGTCTCAGCCTTCTGTCCTTGAGAACAGTGGGAAATAAATTTCTGTTGTTTAATCCACTCATTCTATGGTGTTTTGTTATGGCAGCCCTTGCTAACGAATGTGTTAGTCTAGGTGGACATGAGACCTGGCTTCAGCCACTGAAATAGAAGGGCAAATGTGGTGAGAGATTTTGGGAGGGAGGGCATGTTTCAGATAAAAAGAACTTATCAAAGAGAGGGCTTTGGCCCTCTGTCTTGCTTCCTACCTTTGTTGTTATTCTTGGTTTTTTGGGTTTTTAAAATATTTTATTTACTTATTTATCTAGAGAGAGAGAGAGAACATGTGTAGGGGGCAAAAGAGGGAGAAGCAGACTCCCCACACCCACTGAGCAGGGAGCCCAAAGCAGGACTCAATGCCAAGACCCTAGGATCATGACCTGAACCAAAAGCAGACACTTAATCCACTGAGCCACCCAGTCACACTCCTTGCTTCCTATCTTTGGATGTGGTTGTGATGCCTGGAACAGAGACAGCCATTTTGTAAGAAAGAGGTCCACCATTTGGGCTGATGGCAGAGTAGAAATATAGCTAGCTGGGTCCTGGACAGCAAAGTGAGCTGACAAACGCACACCGAGACAATCTACCACCAAACTCACCGTGATCTGAGAAAAATAAATATATTTTGGGTTCGAGCCACTATTTCTGATATCTATAGCCAAAGCATTCCTAGCTGAACCTGACTCCTCTGTGCTCCAAAGCTTTCCAGTCTTATTCCCCTTACCTCCACCCCACCCTCTCTTCCCAATGGTAGGTCATCTCTACCAATGGCCTTGGGTCTAAGCAGGGAGAATTGTGAGCTGGGAGAGAAGGGATGGTAAGCTACATGAAAGCTGGCTGCCCTCCCATGACTCTCTGGTCTCTGCTCCCTGGGGATTTCTCCAGTTCTGGATTTGCCACCCAGAGCCAGAGGCCATCACTGAGTAAGGAAATCCTCTCCCATCCCTGGAGAGAGAACACCAACTCTTTGGTGACCACTACTATCCTTGGTACCCAGGCCCCTACCATGACCCTCATGGAGACCCCAACCCCCAACCTCAAGAAGCCCTCAAGACTTTGAAGTCTGAGGAAACTGGATTTGGGGCCCTTTCTCCAAAATATGCTAACTGTAACTTTGGGCAGGTCCCTTAACCTCTCTGAGCTCTGGTTTCCTAATCAGCAAAAAAAGAAAAATACCACTCCCTACCTTATGCGATTGTTGATTGTCAATTGTGGTCAGGTTAAAAAGATACAGTAACTGCAGGAAAGCAGAAATCTAAGATGGTGCCCGAGAGTTCTACCCTCCCACCCCCATACAAATCTGCATAATCCCCTCCCCTTGAGAGTGGGTGGGACCTGGTAATAGGGTGGACACTCACTCCTGTGATTACTGTTACTTAGAAAGGATCCTGTCATGGCAGACTGGGGAGCCTCTCCTAATGGCTCAAGAAGGAAGCTGCCATGTTTTGAGAGGCCCACATGGCTAGGACCTGAGGGCGGCCTTTAGGAGCTGAGAACCTTCCCGATCCAACCACAAGCAAGAAAACAGGACTTCCATCTCACAGCTGTGAGGAATTGGATTCTGCTAACCATCTAAATGAGCTTGGCTTGGACCCTGAGCCTCAGAATGGGATCACAGCCCCTGCAGACAGCTTGCTTTCAGCCTAGGGGGACCCTGAGCAGAAAGGCCAGATATACTTCTGACCTACTGAAGCCGTGAGATTATAAACGGCTGTTGCTTTAAGCTGCTAGCTTTGTGGTAATGTATTATGTGGCAATTGGAAATTAACATCATAATCTCAGTTTGAACCAAATTGCTAATCAAGTAGGTCAAAAACAGCTGAATATAGGCAACTGCATATGGTTCAGCCTAATACAGATGTAAAGCGCCTAGCATGTAGTGAGCACTCAATAAAGCCCACTGTTTCCATTCCCCCGGTTCAACTAAGAAGGGCATGGAATATTCAGTGGCTGGATGGACCTTTTTTTTCCTAGCTCTGGTTTTGACAGCTGTCACGCAGTGCCCATGCTCTTTCTTCCCCAAAGCCACTCCCCAAGCCTGTCAGAAGAAAGCATTTAGAGCCCATTCACACCCTGTTCTGAGAGGCCCAGGGCACAGCTCCTGAGCTAGGCTGCCTCTCAGGCCCCAGGGCAGCAAACCGCCAACCTGAACAGACAGCTGAAAATATCTTGGGGGCAGAGATGACAGCTGCCCACCAGCCCCGCCCACAGGCAGGGACAGGGCAGCTGCTTGAGGGATCCCAGCAGGGCCCAGCAACTGCCCACCTCTGGACCCTCCCCTCCTCGACCTCCCGATGGGTCTCAGGAGCCCCACCATGTGAAACTATGCACCCCTTCTTCCAGCAGGACCCTGTGGAAGTGCAAAGGTTTCCTGTTACATAAAAAATGCAAATCACTCTTTCTAAGCCACACTCTGCTGGTCCAGATCCCTACATAGAGAGACCTGAAAAACAGTGAGGACTTTGGGGAATGGCACACTGGATAGCTTGACTTCTGACTGGGTCTGGCGGGGAGGCTAAGAGTCAGGAGAGGTCTGGAACAGAGGGCCAGAGGGAGGAGAAGCTTGGGGCTCACATTTTCTACAATGTCTGCTGGTATGTGGTTCCACAAACCATCTATCCTACTCACTCCCAAAAAACCCCTCAGAAAATCTAAATGTGCACAATATGTCAAATATATCTCAATAAAGCTAGTGGGGAGGGGCAAATAAGAATCTCTCGATGGATCAGATCTCCAGGACCCACACAAACCTTGGGACCCAGCTAGAAAGACAGATTTTTTTTTTTTTAATTTACTTTCAGGTGTCAAATAATAGGCAAATTACCACTGGTGGATGAATCCACTTCACCCTCATAGCTGTGATAAGAATTAGTGCGCATCTGCCTTCTGCTCGGGTCATGATCTCAGGTCCTGGGATCGAGCCCCGCATCGGGCTCTCTGCTCGGCAGGGAGCCTGCTTCCCCCCGACCTCACCCCCGCCTTTCTGCCTGCTTGTGATCTCTCTCTCTTTCTCTCTGTTAAATAAATAAATAAATAAATAATCTTAAAAAAAAGAAAAGAATTAGTGCGCATCTCTTATAGATGAGGAAACTGAAACACAGATGAAGTCATTTATGCAATGTCTCAAGGACAGGGCTGGGATTTGAACCCAGGTAGACAGACCCCACAGCCCACGTTCCTAACCATTGAGCTAACCACCAGAAGCTTTACAATATTTGACCCTGAATCTACCAAAGTTGCTAACAACCACTGTTTGGGAGTGGACTATATAGATCTTCAGCCCAAGAAATACTCTACCCAAAGCAGGGACACAAATACGTCCCATCCCACAGTGTCACATGCTTTTAGCAGAGGTTTGGCTGTGCTGGGGCTCAGACGTGCCCCTCTACCAGGCAGCTGGGCTCAGTTAGGAGTGCTGTAGGCTAGGCATGGCGGGGGGTTGGGTCTTCTCCGAGGCAAGTGCAGAGATAGCCTCCTGGGGCTGCAGGGGTTGGCAGGGACCTTCCTAAGAAGCAGAGCACAGCAGGATGGTAACCGGCTCCCAGAAATGCTAGTTTCCAGTTACCTGAAATGTTGGGCCTCCTCAACCGCAGCTGCCCATTCTAGAGCCCCCTGGAGTTGTCACCCCACCAACCCCTCTGCCTGCCTTACTATTTTTTTTTAAGATTTTATTTATTTATTTGACAGACAGAGATCACAAGCAGGCAGAGAGGCAGGCAGAGAGAGAGGAAGGGAAGGGGGCTCCCTGCTGAGCAAAGAGCCTGATTCGGGGCTCAATCCCAGGACCCTGAGACCATGACCTGAGCCAAAGGCAGCAGCTTTAACCCACTGAACCACCCAGGCGCCCCTGCCTTACTATTTCCTGCCCAACCTGCATGTGGCACTTGGATGCCCAGGGCAGGGCACCCCTTAGCCTCCTCTCCTGGGACCCTGTCAGGATCATGGGATACAGTGAAGGAAGACTTATGACCATGGAGTGTAGAATATGCTGAAGAAAGCCATTCTGCGCAGTCCTCTCTCCTCCCCATGCTCCGCTTCGCCCCCTCCCCCTTTTCCTTCTCTCTCTCTCTCTCTTATTCTCTCTCTCTTCTAGAACCCAGGTAGTTGGGCCTTATTGAGGCAAAGAGATGGATTTACAAACTCAAGCCCACGCAAACTGTTTTCTTGTCTCCCCTCTATTCCAGGTGACTCCTGCCTCCACATTCTTCCTCCCAGAACCCACTTCCCACCCCTGTGGCTTTCAGGAGAACCCCCGAGGCAGGCCCTCCTCAGGCTGATGGGTCACATCTCTTGAGAGGGAAGAGATCCCAGGCTTGATCCCAAACCACTTTCCCCAGGCACTCGCAGGCATCCATAGGTACTTCTTGAGCAAAAGGTTGAGTCCTTTGGACACCTCCACTTTCAGAGAGCAAACAGGAGGGACCAAGCACTACTGCCTTACAGGAATCATCATAACCAGTTACTGAGCACCTACCACATGCCAAGCTAGTGCAAAGCAGTGTGCTGTGTGCTTCTTGACCCTCGATTCCTGGAAGTTGATTCCTCCAAAAGTATTTGTTGAGAATACATGCCAACCACTCTTCTAAGCACGGGAGCTCCCTCAGCAAGTAAGATTTCTCGAATGCAGGTTCATTGTATGCCCTTGTCAAATGGGGGTGATGGAGACTAAAAGTTTGTTGCAAAGGGTGAAGCAGCATCAATTTCATGGTGTCGGACCCCGAAGCCACTGTGCCATGCACTCTCCGCCTTGTCTCCTCTCCACTACAATGGAGGGTTTGTGGGTCAGAGCCAGGGTAGGGATCCCTGCCTCAAATGCTTATTTTGTACAGTTGTTTTGGGGAAGGAGGGATGAAGTCTATACCACCTTCAGAGGCTGAGCACTCGGTCTGTGAGTAACACCCCTGACCCCCGGCTGAGGACTCAGGACCCAGAGAACACAGAAGACTATGTGATTCAGTCTGGGTGTCTCATGGGTGAGAAAGATGGCTGGAAGTGTGGGGCATGAGGCTAGGGTTTTCAGGATGGGGGGGACACAAACTGGTGGAGATGAAGGGGGGGTGAAATCAGGATGGGGAATCAGCTGCTCAGAGCTCTGTGGTGACAAGGATCCAGAGGACAGCTCTGACAGGAGCCTGACAAGCTAGGAGGGAGCATCGGATGTGTGCTTCACAGGGGAGGGAAGGCAGGCCCTGGCAACTGTTGATGGCTGAGGAGGTGAGATGAGAGCTAAGGGGCCATCAGGAATCTCCCAGCAGCACAATGGCAAGATGCAAATGGTGTCGGGTGATAATTCTGATAGGGATGTGCAGGACCACGGCGGAGACATGTGGGAGCTATCACAGAAGACCCAGGAAGGGCCCAGCATGAGTGGGAGTGGGGGGGCTGTGGTCCACCTCACCAGCCCTCACTCCCACTCACCCTCAAATCCCCTCAGTCCCTCCCTTTCTCAGACATCAGCCCAGTACCTCTGGCTCGGTTTACGCCCCCCCCCCAACACACACACACACACACACACACACACACACATATCAGTGCCACAACTTTGGAAAAGAGGGTTGCTGTGAGGGTGAGTGGAGGGTCTGACCAGAGAGGGACCTGGGCAAAAATGAGGTGGGCGATTTGGAACAAGCATACAGCCAGGACTAGGGAAATGCTGTTGGTCACCTGAGGAGGGAGGAATGGCATCTCCAGGGGAATGTCAAGGGGGCTATGCCTGGGCCACAGTACCCCTCACAGCCCCAGCCAGGTAGTGACCATAGGCCAGCCCAAGGCCATGACTGAACTAGAGAAAAACCCCCCTTCTCCACTAGTACCCACTTACTGCTTGGGGCAACCTTCCCCTAAGATAGGAGAAACAGGGGGAGATAGCCCCAAAGTCTGTAACATAACTGAGGATTTGGGGGTGGTAGCCCACAAAAACACACCTCCCCTCCCCTACTGGACTCTCAAATTCCACACTCAGTGCTGTAATCCTTTCACTTAAGATTTTGTACCTAAGTTATTGTTGTTGTTGTTTTTTAACGATGCCCCTTGAAGTTATTATCAGTTATCCACAGCTCAGTATGAATGAATCAATCTGATCCCTTTCCATGAGTCAGTTTTGTTGTTGGAGGTGAAGAAAAGCTTTAAATCTTGGGGTCTAGGACACTGGGTGGGCGGGGAGGAGAGGAGGGTGGTGGGGCAAAGGAGCAGGGAGAAGAGAGGAGAGAAGGGCACAAAAGGCAGAGGCTGGTTATGCCTGGGAAGGATGGGGCAAATCACTCACTTCTCCATTTGGGGAGGAGTTGATCAGAAATAGCCTGGGATAGCCTTTCACTACCACCTTCTCCTTCCTCTGGCGTCTGGACCCTTGTTCCTGTGTCTGTATTTCTCCTCTCCGCAGCCGCCTGGAGTCCAAACTTTCTGCGATACGACCCCAAGCCTGCCTTCCCATTCCGCCGTCACCACCCATGGCTGGGCAGGGGCTCCCGCTGGACAGGCAAGGGGGGTTCCTGGAGGCAAGGACACTCTGAAAGGGGGCGCGCGAGGGTAGAGGGTCGGCGCGGCGAGGGCCGCGGGGCTCTGGGTCCAGGGGCGGGGCAGGGGGACCTGGCCAGCGGGCGGCTCACCTGCAGGACACGGTGATCTCCACCTTGGTGGCCGGGATGCTGCCCGCCAAGGAGTCGAACTCGCTCAGCGACGCCATGTCCTCGGGCTGCTCCATCGCCCACCGCGCCCCCCACCCCCAATTAGTCAATCCCTGCGCGATTCACGCCTCCTCCAAAGCGACTGAAACCCTGGGCTCTCCCCCAACTCCGGAGCCGGTGCTGGGCGGCAAAGGGAGGAGAGAGGAGCGCGAAGAGGGGGCGTGGGAAGTGAGAGAGGGAAGGGGGGGCGGAGGGAGCGGGGGCCGCGGATAGAGGAGGGGGTGCGGGTGACGCGACGAGGAGGCTGGGGGGCCGGCAGAGAGGGGCCAGGTGCCCAGGGAGCTGGGGCACAGCGGAGAGAGGCGGAGGGGCGCGGGGAGAGGACACCGGGAGGGACGCGCGCGGAGTCGTGGGGAAGGGTATGGGGAGAGGGGCGTGCAGCTTCGGGTGGGGACCGAAGGCGTGAAGGAGAGGGAAGAGGGAAGAGGGGCGTGGGGGGCCGGATCCGGCGCGGGCGGCGGGGGTGGCCGGACGCCGGCAGCGCGGAGCCCGGAGCGCCGAGGCTGCGCCGCCTCTCCCTGGAGCTCGGCGCGGGCGGCAGCGGGGCCGGGGACCCGGTGCGAGGGCCACCTCCTCGGCTTGGGCTCGGTCTCGGGCTTCGGGGCGCCCAGGCTGCGGGAAAATCAAATCTGCCCGAAACCGCCGCCTCCCGCTAGCTGGGGCGGGCTGCGTGCCGGGTCCGCGAGCGCCGGAGGGGGCGCCCGCAGGGGCCGGGGCGGGGCCGCGGGCGGGGTCTGCGCACGGGTGTGAGTGTGTCTGTGTGAGCGTGAGTCTCTGTGTGTGCGTGTGTGTGCGCGTGTGTGCGCGCGTGGCAGGCGTGGGGATACGGTTCCAGATGCTGGGAGCCTGGGGGGTGGTGACACCCAGAGACGGTCCGGGCGGTGAGCGGCTCCCTCTGCGCCCACCCCCGGCACCTCAGGGGTTTCCGACTGGAAGAGGCGGGGGGGGGGGGGGGGGGGTTGAGAACCAAGGGGTGTCTGTCTGAGAAGGGTCAGTGCGGGGCTAGGTGGGAGCGATGTGCGCAAAAGATACATCACCCCCCAAGAGGTTTGGGGGTGCTCTTTGCTGAGGGTGCGCCCCACCGGGGGTGGGGGTGGCAGGTGTCAGCCTATAAACAGAATCACATCTCTTCTGGAGGGGTATGGGGACCACCCCAATGGCTCGAGGGGCCTCCTCGGTTTCCCGGGGAGGGCCGTTAGGCCTAGGCAGGGTCTGTGCACGGGCGCTCCTCCATACTCCTCTGGCTCCCGCGGAGCCTGGCCACCCGGAGCCAGCCACATAAGCCACACGTCAGCTCCCTCCCCATCCCCGGCCAGTCGTGACCACACAGCTGAGCCAGCCCCTGGGGTCTAGAAGCTTCCTCCACCAGAGTGAGAGGGTGGCCGGATTAACCTGGGCTTCTATCCAACCAGCACCGAGTAGGCGCCTGCTGTGTGCCGGGCTCTGATCCCTCCCCTGGGAGCAAGGGGACAGTAGAGGCACCTCTCAGGTACCCCCAACTCCCAACCAAGTCCTTCATGGCCTCAAGGCGGGACAGGCCCCACCCTGCCTCAGCAAGGCCCTTCCAGACCCGGGGGGTCGCGGCGCTGTGGCGTCTCCCCGGGGGCTGCACGCATAAACTCGTCTCCAGAAAATCCCCCGCAGCCCCTCCTCAGTCCCCCTGCAAGCTTTGCTGAGATGGAGCCCCTTTTACCAACACCCCCCCCCCCCACCGCCCTGCAGCCCGAGAGCCTGAGGCTGGACCCGGAAAAGCCACGCCCTCTGGTCCATGCCTTCAGCCGCTGGCTGAAGTCAATTCTTAGAACATGAGAAACAGCCAGAGTCAAAGATGAATATAAAAGCATATTCCTTGGCCTAGGTTAAGTGTTTCCCGTTTACCCACGGCTTGGGTTGAACTGGACTCCTTCTGCCACCCTGGACGGACACTAAGGGGGCAGGGGCAGCCCTGGGTCCAAAGGCCCCACTCTCGGTTTGAGCCTGTGGCCCTATCTCCCCAGAGATTAATTCCGGCCTCCTTTCCTGAGAGATGCAATTCTGGGCTTGGAATTTCTATGCCCTCCACCCT
The DNA here is from genome assembly GCF_902655055.1 of Lutra lutra. NCBI lineage: Eukaryota > Metazoa > Chordata > Mammalia > Carnivora > Mustelidae > Lutra > Lutra lutra. Next base: position 68,601,365 of record NC_062283.1, on the reverse strand, counting down.
CCCACCACCCACACCCTCTCCTAGACGATTTTCCAGACATACTTGTGGAATATGTTATCTGTTCATTCCAGCCGTACTTACTGAAGACCTACTGTGTGCCTGGCCCACTGCCAGGGCCACTTGGGAAACTTCTTGATAACCACCATTCAATTTTCAAAGAGCCTACCCTTCCTAGATTCCATGCTTAATTTTGTTTTTTTAAGATATTATTCCCATACCATACAATTCACCATTTTAAAGTATACAGTTCAGTGGTTTTAGTATATCTCACAATGACCATATATGACTTTAAATTCTCAAAAAATAATTACAGGTGTGAGGCATTACTATCTGCATTTAATAAATAAGAAAGCTAGTGGCCAGGGAGGCTAAGGAACTTGCCCATGAACCTCCAGCTGGGAACTGGTAGAGTGAGAATTTGAACCCTGGTCATTGGAACCCAAGTTTGACTGCCTCTTGGGATGGGGCCAGCTGATGGTCTTAAAAACCGTCTACGAAATCAGGGACCTACTCCCAACCATAGGGAGCCACTAAAGGTTGTCCATTAGGTGAGTAGTGAGACTGAAATTCTATCATGTTACCTTGCAATGTGACAGCACCAGGGAGAGCAGCCCCAGGGGCTCTTTCTCAAAGGATTCTCTACTTGTCTGTTTCTCTCCATTCCCTCTCAGTCATTGTATTTCCACTGCTGGGTTTTGGCAAAACATTGTTTTGGGTACCTGTTCTGTGCCAGGGGGTGTCCTAGGCTCCAAGAATATAGAGGCAAGAAAGACTTTGTCCCTAAAGAGTCTGCAGGCTAGTAGGGGTCCCAGGACTTGCAGACATTTAAGCCACAATACATCATGAGGGGTGTTGTTGAAGGAGTTATAAAGGCCCTGGGAATGGAAAAGAGTGGCCAACAGTTCTGCCTCAGGAGTGGGAACAAGGGACAGTCAGGGGAAACTGCAAAAAGAGGTGGTCTGGGGATTCCCCAGGGGGCTCAGTCAGTTAAGCATCTGACTCTTTTTTTGTTTTTTAAAGATTTTATTTATTTATTTGACAGAGACCCAGAGAGAGACCCAGAGAGAGAGGGAACACAAGCAGGGGGAGTAAAAGAGGGAGAAGCAGGCTTCTGGCCGAGCAGGGAGCGTGATGCGGGGCTCGATCCTAGGACCCTGAGATCATGATCTGAGCCAAAGGCAGATGCTTAATAACTGAGCCAGCCAGGCACCCCAGCCTCTGACTCTTGATTTCAGCTTGGGTCATGATCTCAGGGTCATGAGACTGAGCCCTGCGTCAGACTCCGTCCTGGCCAGGGAGCCTGCTTAAGATTCTTTCCCTCTCCCTCTGCACCCCTTCCCTCTGTGAGCAAGCGCTCTCTCTCTAATAAAGGTGATCTTGAGTAGGTCATTGAAGGTGATGTATGTTTGGTTCCCCCAGAAGCAAACCCTGAGAGAAAGACTGAAGTGTGAGTGGTGTATTTGGGAAAAGAAGGAAACACCTGGGGGGAGAGTACAGAGGTGAGACTACAGGTAAGCAGGCAATACGGGTGGTTTACCAAGCCGGTGATCCCTGGGCACCTAGGGCTCATCCCTACTGAGGAGCTCTGGCAGACTAGGTAGAACATGCCTCAAACTTAGTCCGCCAGAGGGTGACAGATCAGGGGTGTTTATGCCCCAATTTTTTGGTCAGTCGTTGGCTCAGTGGCTGACGATTGCTATTTTGTGGCAGTGTGGCTGGAGGACAGGGTGAAGGGGGAGGTGGTAGAACGCAAGGCCAGGGGTGAGGGGCCACGATGCAAGGCCTCCTCCAGGCGCAGGAGCTTTTCTGAAGGGGACACCGAAGGACGGCTGGTGTCTGGAAGACCTCCCCACCCAGCTATAGGGCCAACAGAGTGAACCCCAGAACGCAAAGCTTGCTGATCAGGCCCAAGGCCAAATGCTCACACTCCTTGCTCAGATGAATCGCTGATGGTTCAAAAGCAGCCAGAGGCATGCCATCGGAAGGGTCATTTCTTCTTTGAGGCATCAGCTAATGCCAAGTTGCTGAGGTCACCTGTCATGCTCAGGCAAGCTGGCCGCCAGGCCAGCAAGTGCTGCAGACGTGTTGTCTGGGCCCGGCAGCCAGATTAGAACTGACCATGGCCCTGCTCCGCCCACCCCCCCCACCCCCACCCTGGCCACATAACCACTGCTCGTCCCTCTGATTAAGAACTATGAGCACGGAATGGGCCATGCCCAGAAGATCTGGAATAATCAGCATCAGCGCTTTGCCTTTGCCATCCAAGACTGCAAACATGCTCTCGTCTGACCTAATCCGCGGTGTTAATGACGGCAGAGCAATTTTGAGAGGCAACTCGCAGCATTGATAAGAAGAGGAAAAGCACCACGGGGTTTAGGAGGCAGAAAGCCTCAGAGAGGAGCCAGCTGCTGCCCACCCTTCTCAAGACACTTCGTGTGAATGCTGCCCTCAGATCTGCCTTGGGTCAGACTCGTGATGATAGGAGGAAAGGGACACAGAAGAGCAGAAGAAGGGCTCTGCGTGGGACAGGGCAGTGAGGGCTGTCCATCCTGCAACTTAGAGCAAACTAGAAAGATGTGTTCTTTACTCTGGGTAAATGAAACCCTGAGCTAAACAGGGCACATGGCTCATTGAGCAGAGTGTGGGCGGGCTTTGAGCCTCCACTTACTCCCTTGGCTGTGTGTCCTTGTGCAGTGAATACCCCCCACTACTGTACATGGCAGCCCTGGGGAGAAGAGGAAAGATAGAGGACATGACAGAAACCTGAAACCACCATGGCAGTAGGGAGGTGGGAGAGATGGTAGTGTCTGATTCCATCCATTAATAGAAATGCTAGAAGGGGCTTGGTTGGAGACCATCGAGTTAAACCCCTTCTTTAACTAAGAAGCCTAGAGAGGGAGAATGATGGACTCAAGGTCACCTGAACTCTTCCCCTGACAAGAAATGCCACCAAAAACAGCAAGGTCAGGAACCCACAAACAGCGAGGACCTGCCTGAGAAGTTGTGGGGAGAAGCCATGCTCTGTTGGGGGCAGAGGAAGAAGCCACAGCTCTCTACACCTCCAGGTCCCATTCTTCCCTGAGGGTGGCAGTCTTCCAGCCAGGCGCCTACCATCCCAACCAGAACCCCACACTGTCTCTCCCTTCCGCTTCTCTCCAGATCATAGCACCAGCTAGCTGGGTCCAGCTGTCATCAGGGCAGAGAGAAGCCCCAGGGCACTTCTGCTGTCCACCCAGCAACCTTTCTTGCCTTCGGATCTGCCCCTCTACCTCTCCCTGTCCTGGCATCTGTGGTGGCCCAGTGAGCACTCGCTTCCTCTCTCCCTTCTCCTGCTCTCTTTTTCCTTCCAGCCACTCAGGCTTTTCCAAGTCAGGGGAGCCTACCACCCCACACAGCCTAGCTACTGGAATGTTCCCAGCAGCATGGGATCCACTTGAGACCAAAGTCAGGTTATGGCTCGGCTCTGCTAGAGATCCTTCCCTGGTTCCCATCTCACTCTTTGGTAAGAGGACTTACTGCCTATGGGCTCAGTCCCCTCCCCTCCCTGTGACTTCTTTGACTTCCTCTCATTGTTCTCTTCTCCTCACCGACCCCATCTCAGCCACACCGACCTTCTTCTCATTGGCCCTGCATCTCCTATCTCAGGGCCTTTGAACCTGCTGTTCCCTCAGTCCAGTCCCTTGGGTCCCTGCTCAAATGCCCCCTCTGTATGGAACCTTTCCTGACCACACCACCCAACACAGCGCCTCATTACTCTCCTCCCCCGACCCACTTTACTGTCCCTTATACCATTTTCCTTGTCTGTGTCCCACTAGGATGTAAATTTTATGCAGGCAAGGACCTTGCCTTGTTCAGTGTTGCATTCCCACCCCTAAGACAGTGCCTGTGACAGTGTCGCAGGTGCTCAGCTTGTCAAATGACTCAATGAAAAAAATCCACCCCTTCCCTCTGAAACATCGGCTCATTCAGGAGGACCCTCGGCCTCCACCTACCAGTCCCAAACAGGGGGGCAGTCTTCCCCGCCACACACATCTCATCTAGCCTTCTTCTGTCCAGCAGACACATATTAAGCATCTAAAATGACTTTGGTCATTGAACTGTATGACGACTGTCAGACCAAGAATCTCTGGGCCCCTTGGCCGGTACTACAGAGATGGGAAGGGATTTTTATTTATTTGTTTTTTACGGAGAACCTGCCATAGAATAGGCGTAGCCGGGAAAATTAAACATGTCACGCTTTTTTAATCCTAACTCCGAGATGCCGTTGTCTCTCTTGGCAATTACTCCTCTGTGCAAAGCAGCTGGTGCAAACTAGCCACACTAGTTCATCACCAGCGATAGAGCAATGAGAGACAGCCCGTCTCCTCAGAGGGTGTGCGGTGGAATTGGAGCACGCGCTTGGGATTAATGTTCTAGAAACCTGCAGAATAATGGGCATTATCTGCTCCATTTTACAGATAAGGAAACTGAGGCCTGAAGTAGTTCAGTACCTTAACTTGCCCAAGTTCACACAGGCAAGTGATAACAGGATGCAGCCCCAGGACTGTGTGGGTCCAAAGCCCTGTCTTTAACCAACGCCATGCGGCATCCTTCCAGGCCTCGTTCAGGGCTTGACCAGGAGCTTCAGCCACTGCCATCATGGCCCAGGCCCCTAGCCCCTCACCAGTCTACACTTGATCTGTGTTTGGGGCCTTGACCCACTTCTCACTTTGTCCAGCATAGACATCATAGTCTGTCACCCTCCCCAAATAGTTAAATCCAGTATTTAGCTCAGTATTGTTAGTGATGATATTAGAAAGCTCCGTGCTGCTGCCTTTGAAGATAACTCGACTTAGACTTTATAGGTCTGGAAACTGAGTCCTCGAGAGAAGAGATTGGCCCAAGGTTGTCCTACCAAAAGGCAGTAACTAGAAAGAAAAACTAACAGGAGCTCTGATTAGAATCAGTCTCGGGGGGCGCCTGGGAGGCTCAGTGGGTTAGAGCCTCTGCCTTTGGCTCAGGTCATGGTCCCAGGGTCCTGGGATTGAGCCCCACATCGGGCTCTCTGCTCAGCGGGGAGCCTGCTTCCCTTTCTCTCTCTCCCCCCGTGCCTGCCTCTCTGCCCACTTGCAATCTCTGTCAAATAAATAAATAAAATCTTAAAAAAAAAAAAAAGAATCAGTCTTGAGAATCTTCTCTCACCTTGGCTCCTTCAGGAAGAGATGGGCACCCTTGACTTTCTGTTGATCGGTAAACACAGATGTGCCATCTCTGGGCCTTCCAGAATAAAAGCCAAGGGGATTCCTCCCCATACCCACCATCGGGCTTTTATGCCAAACCAGAACCAGCCGCACTAGGCTACCCTTAGCCTTTCCTCCTGCCACTTCCTCTCTGCCATGCCCAAATCCTCCCCATCTTTCAGGTCCTAACACTTTTGAGAAGTTAAAGTGGATTCTCCCAACCTGACAGAGTTTCTCCTTCCACGGAACTTCCAAAACTCTTTTCTTAGGTGGATTTTTTTTTCTCCTCTCCCCACTAGCAAGGGGTGTGCCTTGCAAGCCTTGGGTCTTGGTCCTCCACAGCCTGGCTTTTCCGGGGCCTCAGCCTCCCTCTTTGTTTTCACTGGACTTAATTGTATTTGAATACATTACTGCCAGTCAGCCAGTCTGCTCCCCAGCCTCCTGGACCCTCTCTCCACTTGATCTAAGCCCATTTCCTCTTGTTTGAGCATCTTGGGAAATGGAGGGTGAGTCCTCACATTTCTTCATGAACTTAAAAGCAAACTGTGTCCCTCCCTGAAGTCCCAACCTCTAACCAACACACCTGTCACGTTCCAGAGTGGCATGTTCATGCCCGGATGAGGGACAGAACAGCCTCATTTGTACCTGGGTGGCCTTGATGGATTCTATTCCCAGAAACCTCACTCCCCCACCATTGTCCCCTGTCCCGGTTGCTGTGAGGGCCTGCCTCGGCCACGGCACTCTCTGCCCCTCCCTACCTCAAGCTGACGGGCTCAGGGCTGCGGGGTTGCCCCATCCCTCAGATTCTGTCACCACTCTTCCTTAGTGTCTCCCCTGGCTGCACCTGGAGTGGGGCGGCCTAAAGAGCCACTGAGAATCAAACACTTTTTTTTAAGGCCTAAATTAATTTTCATGCCAAGCTGCCTGTGTTTGCCTGCCTGGCCGCTGAAGAAAACTGAAACGTACACGAAATGCCACAAGACTGGCTTTGTGTGGCAGCTCACGTCCCTGCAGCCCTGCCCCTGGAGCTCGCCTGCTTGCATCTCCAGCTGTCTGCCGTGATTTGCCTGGGTTTTATTAACTCTGGGCCCTGCCCTGGAAGAGGAGCTCATCAGACACACTTCACATCTTGCTTCCCTCCAGCCCTGGCTAAGAAAAGTTGCCCTGATTATGGGAAGTATGTGTTCCCCAGTTCTCTGATAATTCTATCAGGAGCCAGGGTGAGGCTCAGGTGTCAGGCTCCCAGAGCTGCTGCTGATGGCCTCAGCCTCGGAGGCTGTGTGCATGCATGTCTGAGGGGCTGGAGGCAGACTGCCTGCTTCTCCATTCACGCTGTGACCTTGACCCCCTCCCATTACTTTTCTGCGTGGAAATAATACCCATACTACCATTCCCTCTAATAATTAGATGAGAATGTGCTGAGAGCGACCAGGGAAGAAAAATACCATCATCAAATCATTGAGGTTTTGAGACCAGAGTGGGGAGCTAGTCCTCAGTCTACAGACAGAGGCTGGGCAAAGGAAGCTGCCATGGGTGTGCAGTGACCTGGTTTGAAAACTAGTTTCCATGTTTTTTTTGAGGGGAAGGAAGAGGGGGCAAATGTAGAAACCGAATCTATGGGAGGTTAGGGTAGGGCAGAGGGAGAGAGCGGACCCCCAGCTTGAAGCTCAGCCCTGCAGAGGCCCAGCCCACTGAGTGAGGCCTTCACCCATGGAATGGATGCTTCTGTGAATGGGGCATTATGATGCCTTGTTCACAGGCCTTTGGAGAGCTTCAATGGAATAATATGTGGAAAGCATCTGGCACCTGGTATGTTCCCCAAACACAAGTTCCTTCCCGACTCTTGTTTTATCTTAAACAGCATCACAAGTGCTTTCAAAAAGGGAGGCACAAAGAGAACATTTTCTCTGAGCCGAATGTTGCCGACGAGACAATCGTGAACCTCGGATTCCCTTTCCTTCGGGGGTTTTTCCTCTACAGTGAATGTGAAATAGCCATTTTCCCTGTCAGTGTAATGAGGAAGTAGAAATATTGCTTCTCCCTCCTCCCCCGCTGCTTCTGCTCTACAAGAGCTTCCTCACAGGTACACGTGGGCCAGCAGCTTTTAATGGAGCTGCGGCTAGATCCTCATGGAGAGGAAAGTGATTTCTGGGAGATTTGCTGAGTTGTGAGGCTAATACAGTTATGATCCAATAAACACACTGGTTAGGGTCATTCTCTCCCTGCTTCCCTCCTGCTGTGCCTCCATAGGCCTGGTTCAGGCTGCTGGGAGGGAGCCCTGAGATGCTAAGCCTAGAGCTTCCCCCAGCCACCTCCGCCTGGGGACACCCTAGGATGCAACGGTCAGATTGGACAGGCCACCTGCAAGGCAAGAGATTCAGGTTCTAAGCCCTGCCCCACCACCAGATCATTCTTTTTGTGTATGTCATTGTCCTCCCCCATATGCTAAAAGTGGAAATAAGAGGGCTGCACTTGGGATCAGGAGTTCCCAAGCTCAAGTCCTAGCCCTGGCCTTTTACTAGCCATGCAACCCCGGACCAAATATTATATTCATTCATTCACTCTGGACCAGATATTGTATTCATTCATTCAGTCCGTACAAGGCTCTGTGCTACTTACTTTCGGTTTCTGGGTTACTCATCTGCAAATGGGCATACGAAGGCTGACCTTAGAGACTGAGGTGGGGATTAAGAGAAAAATACAAACAAGAAGCTTCCATGGAGCAAGGAACAAGGGCAACAAGAACTTTTCATGGTAAGCTTCCTTCTGTTGACTTTCTGATTCTGTAAAAATATTTTCTATTGCTGGGTGTCAAATCGGCGCTCCAAGATTAGTTGCTGAAGGAATGAATACAGTTGTAAAGCAGACTATTAAGCAGCTAAACGGAAAGTGCCTCTTTATACTGAGACATGCTACAGAACCAGGCTCCGCAGTCGCAAGGCCTCGGCCTATCCTGCCATCTAGACAGGAACGAGGGTTGGTCGGCATGTACCAAAGGACATACTTACTGCCAGGCTGACATCTCAGTTCGGGCCCCTTGCAGTCTGAATAGTTAGTTGCTGGTTTTCCCCATCCAGGGTTGGCAGGCCCCGGTTAGTAACGTCCTGAGACGCAATGGTAGGCCTGTCCTCCTGAAGCAGCTGCAAGGCTAAACTGTATTCACAGTGGCCCCTAGTGGCAGACTTCGAGAACAGCATGATAAGCGGAAATTTGGCAACTGAAGGAATCTTCTCAGAATGACCTAGATTTGGAAATTGAGGGCTAACGGGGCCTGGTTCTAATCTTCACTTGACAAATAAGGAAACCAAGTTCCAGAGGTAAAGTGCTCCACCAGAGGTCACACAAAAACTCACATGTGTCTGTCCACAAACTGCCTCAAACTGTGCATCTGTGGTTTGGGATGTAGTCAGGGATCATGAATCTTACCCATTTGGAAGAACAAGAGAGGATCCAATTTCTAAAACCAGACCAAGCCAACCTTAGAATGAGACCATAACAAGTTTTCTTCTCCTGCATTTTGTTTCTCTCTTATCGGTAAAAGAATGTGCCTGGAAAATCCCTATTCTGGTATTGACCTAGAGTAGTAACCTACTCTAGAGGAAATGAGGCTCTGAGGCCACGAAGCCAAAGAAGTAGACTCTGCCACTCAAACAGATGTGCTTTTCAATGTTTCCTCCTCCACATGTCGCAAGAATGTGGTGCCAGAAGGGGCCACAGGGATGGCTCAGATTGGCTTGAGGATCTGGGGGTAGGAATCATTTCCCTTATGTGGGGAAAGCTATTTTGACAAATTCTGGAGACACAAATCCAAAAATAAATCAAGCTGAGGACTTCCAGAGGGCTTAGTGGAAAGGCTTTGCTGCCATACCAGCTAAAGCCTGGCTTTAGAGATGGGGTAAGGCTATTTCAGCAAATGGATCTTAATCTTTTCCTGACAGAGAACAGTTTTAAATGATTCATTCAGCAATAACTTAAAGAATTGCATAAGGTGCTGAAGGGGCTCCCGGTGGGGAACAAGACAAGGGCTTTGCTCTCAGAGGCTAGCCCGGTGGGAGGGAGAAGCTATACAAGGTCAGTTTGCTGACAACGTTGGGATAAAGAGGCAGGAGAGGTGTATGGTGGCTTCAGGGGCCACGGTAGTACCACGGGCTGTTTTCTAAATGCTGGTGCTTGTTCTAGAGACCTGTTCTAGCTCATTTAAATCTTTACAATAACCCTGTGAGGTCAAGACCATAATCCTCATTTTATAGTTGAGGAAACTAAGGTACAGAGAACTTAGGAAATTTGTCCTTCACACTGCTGTCAAGTGGGATCTGAACCCCAGTCTGGTTCCAGAGCCCTTATCCTTCAATGTCATAATTGCTGATGACCTCTCCCCTGCACTTTCTGTGATGTCTGTGACCTACACCACCGTACCCACCCTGGTGTCCACACAGGATCTCAGTGCCATGCAGCACGGTCTCATGTCCCATGTACAAAGGTGGGAATAAATGGCAGAAGGGCAGGGGCACCTAGGTGGCTCAGTTGGTTAAATGTCTGGCTTCAGCTCAGGTCATGATCCCAGAGTCCAGGGATTGAGCCCCTTCCTTGTCAGGCTCCCTGCTCCGTGGGCAGTCTGCTGCTCCATCTCCCTCTGCCCCTCCCCTGGTCATCATGCTCTCTGTCTCTCTCTCACTCTAAAATAAATAAATAAGATCTTAAAAAAAATTAAAAGGCAGAAGGGCATTTTCTAAAAGCTTAATATCAGCCGCCAAAGTCAGAAGCAGTTAAAGCTCATCCTGTGCTTTGAATTTCTTCACTCTTCCAAGGCCACCACTGGTTGACAAGGCTGAAGGTCAGGTTATGGTGCTGACCGCTCCATGCTCTTAGGAAAATCTTCCCCACCCCCAATGTCTTGTTGGACAAACATCACCTCTGGGATCTCACTACTCAAAGTGTGGTGTCTGGATCAGGAGCCACCATCTCTTGGGGGCTGGAGAGAAACTCAGAATCTTTGGCCAGATGCTGAATCCCGATCTGCTTCCTTGCAACCTCCCCCCGCAATTCCTGCGTGAGGTCAAGTACACCAAGAGTAATGTACTCAGGTCCTTCTTTTCCTTTTCAAAGTAATAACAGTACATTTCCACCACCCCCAAGACCTGGGTGAAAATGGGCATTTTTAGGATTATGACTCTGGGAGATAAGTGGATGGGTATCTTTTTTTTTTTTTTTTAATTTATTCAAGAGAGAGACAGAGTGAGAGAACATGAGAGGAGACAGAGAGAGAAGCAGACTCCCCATGGAGCTGGGAGCCTGATGTGGGACTCGATCCCAGGACTCCGGGATCATGACCTGAGCCGAAGGCAGTCGCTTAACCAACTGAGCCACCCAGGTGCCCCAAGTGGATGGGTATCTTATTCTTTTCTAGAGGTGGATCCAATTTTGTCTACCCAGTCCAGGCCAAAAGAAGTTTCTATTTCCCCAGAGTCTAGAACAGTACTGTGACCAACACCACCACTGAAAAGTTACAAAAGTCATTTACATAGTTTGTTGTTGGTTTTTGTTTTTTGTTATTGAGAGAAAAGTAAGAGAAGGATGGAAAGAGAGGCTGAACCTGGGAAAAGCTTGGGGAATAGAACTTTTTGGCCATTCCATACAGTCAATCATCATTTCCCAGATTTATGGACCGATAAATAAGAACATTAAAGCTACAATCCTCTCTTCAGTCAAGGAGATATCAATTTAAGGAAGGCACAGTACATACCGCCTCTGGTTCTGCAACCACAGGAAGGTAAGATTTCCTGCAAGTTCAAGGGATGCTTTAGGTCTCTTAGCACATCCGCCTGGCTCCTGTACGGCTGCTTCTCCCTCTCTCAGAACTGCCAACCGCCATCACTTAGATTCTGTCTTTGGTATTGCCTTTTTATTTTTTATTTTTTAAATTAAAAAAAAAAATTATGTATCTGTGAGGGAAAGAGAGAGAGAAGAGCAAGGGCACACACGAGCAGGGGCAGGGGCAGAGGGAAAAGCAGGCTCCCTGCTGAACAAGGAACCCAACATGGGGCTTGATCCCAGGACCCTGAGATCATGACCTGAGATGAAGGCAGGAGCCTAACCGATTGGGCCACCCAGATGCCCCTAGCACTGCTTTTTTAAAGTCAGACCTGCTCTTGAATAGAAGTCCACTGGAGATGCACAAGCCGAAATTGGAGTCTTGAAGCTGAGCCGTGCAACACTACTTCAGATGGTTTACAGGTTAAGATGACTGCTAAAGCTTCATACAGTATTTAAAATCAGACCACAACAGCAATGTCAACCATCAATGGCATTTTATTTGGGAAGTTTCTATGTATTCCATAGACATTCACTTCCTTTCAATTACCACTCTCCCCACTCGTAAAAAAAAAAAAAAAAAAAAAATCAGAAAGACTTAAAAAAGTTAACATAAAAAATCTCTTATCTAGTTTCTCTAGTCTTAGGTTAAAAAATCTTCAGTGGGGCCTCCCCTTTATGACAATACTGCTTTTTAAGGAGAATTCATAGTCTGTCCTTAAGCTCGCTACAGATTTCTACTCCTTCCTGGGGAAAAAGTGGTCAATGTTTCTGCTGCCTTTTAATAAATTCCTTTCTTGATTATTACACATTATCATTCCCCACTTGACACCTTCTTAGAAACTTGATTGTTGGATGCATTTTTCATTTGGCAAAAATTCAATGTGGCTTTGCGTGGGATGTCTCAGTGTCAGAAACAGCAGTGTTGACGTTCTGGTTTTGAGAGGGAAAATATATATAGAGATGCATACATTCCCGGAAGAACAAATGTAGGAGACTGAAATAGGGTGTGCACAGAGTTAAGAAGGCTGATAGACACTACTTGGTTCTGAATTCTGTGGCTGTCAGCCACCAAAGCCTGCGGTGTAGGCCAGAATAGAAATCCCTGCAGGAAGAAGTTTGGTTCGGGACTATGGAATGACAGAGTCGGCTTCCTCTTGTTCCAAGTGCATCAGCACAGACACGCGTGAGGAGGAGCAGTATATGCTCATTTACAATGAGCGGTTCACTGTAAGTGATCACTTATGAGCATTTCTGCAAACCCTCTGTCAAACCTAGGCACTGGGGAAAGAGAAAAGAAGCATCCTCTTAAAATATACTTCCAGCTCTAACTCACCCAAGACCCCAGGTCTCCTTAGCTCTGTGATTCGCAAGGCCAAAATGAAGTTTAAGTACATGTCACTCTAGGTCATCCAGAAGCTGGTTCACTGGGGCCATCCCGGAAGATCCAGGCGTGCCCTCAAGAGCAGCAAGCCTACCCAGAAGGGTACGCCTTAACGATCTTCACATCGTCCACAGGGCGGTCCTGGGAGTTTGTTTCCACCATTCCTACTCGATTCACCATTCCTATACCTTGGCAGACGCGGCCAAAAATGGTGTGCTTGCCATCAAGCCACTGGGTAGGGGCAAGCGTCACGAAAAACTGGCTGCCGTTGGTGTCTGGCCCTGCATTGGCCATGGCGAGGATTCCAGCCCCTGGTGGGTAAAGAAAGAAAGTAAGAATAACCCCCAGAGCTCTAGCCGGGCGCATGTCCCACCATCCCAGACTTTATTCTGGCCTCCACCATTAACCACGGGACCCGAACACTCTTCCCCCGAGGGCAGGCCCTGCCTTTACCCAACGGCCTGTCACCGCCCTACCCCAACAAGTGCACCTTCCTAGTCTTGGCCTACTCCCCAGTTTCTCTATCCATGATGATCCCCGCTAACCGCTGGACCATGTCCCCGATGCCCTGCAAAAACCCAGCAAGGTCTCCGGCTTCCTTGAGGACGCTTTCGCTTATCCTATAGTTTGTAAGAGCAACAACATTCGACCGAGTCTAGAACATTCGGACCAGCACTGTGAATTACGCAGGAGAGAGAGGTGTCACTCTCTCGAACCCACCAGGGCTCTTTGTGGTGCCACAGCTGGGCAGCTCTGTGGCACCCTGCCACGGTGTCAGGCATGACCCCAGAATCACAGCCAAGAGTGAGCTTTTCAAATCCACTCCCCCTAACCCCCACCCAGCACAGCCAGATTACACACTTACCCGTGAATTTCAAGTCTGGGTGAAGTTCATCCTCAAACTGCTTGCCATAGATAGATGCACCACCTCGACCTGCCAGATTAAAAGATGAGAGACCATCCGTCAGTCCCATGGACTCCCTCTCAGCAAGAAGCAGTGAGCATGCCTAGTCCCCCTGCGAAGCATATGCTGCAACTACAGAGCCCAGCGGCGGAGTCAGCACTGGCACGCCATATTCGAACCCCTCGTTTCGTTCAGGTAAGAGGTTTCCTTTCAAAATAACACCAAGAGTGTTTTCTCCTGGGTATTAGAGTAATACATATTCACTGTCAAACATGCAGAAAGCATAGAACATTATCAGAAGAACATTAAAGTTCCATAGAATCTAACCATCTATAGACAACTACCATTTTTAAGTGGATGTATTGATAGATTTCTGAATTTTTAACTTTTTAAGGAATATTAAATTAATTAATTAATTTTTTAAAAAAGATTTTATTTATTCGGCAGGGAGAGACACAGTGAGAGGGAACACAAGCAGGGGGAATGGGAGAGGGAGAAGCAGGCTTCCTGCTGAGCCCCAATGTAGGGCTCGATCCCAGGACCCTAGGATCACGACCTTCCTGAGCTAAAGGCAGATGCTTAACGACTGAGCCACCCAGGTGCCCCCTTTTTAGGAGTATTTTAGACAGGAGTGCCCCAGGACTTAACTATGTGCCCATCACAGACACTGTTCATCAATCAGCATTCCTCACCGCTGAGCTTCCATCTGTATCCCACCAACTCGGAACTCCAGGCAGCCATTTTTAATGGATTAGAGATGGCACAAGAATTAAAACCTATTTGCTGTCCTTGATGTCAATGAAGGAAAACAACATTCATTTTGGTCAACGATATCCAGCTTAAGGAGAAGAGAGATGGTGGCCAGTGGCAAGTGGCAAAGAGGAATCCTATTACAGTAGGTGGAGTCTATTGAGAGGAGAGGTGGTACATCACAAGGAAACCGTGAGGAAACATGGCATTCAGAATGATTTGCTGGCAACATCGCCACCACATGCTATTTATATTATGTCCACAAGAGTGTGGTGCTGTGCACCCAGGTTCTGTTCTCAGCGCAAAATGATATAACAAATACAGTTTTCCCAGTGGAAAAAAATGTCCTAACAGGAGACAACTCTTAGTCAATTATTTAGTAAAATAAATATGACTGGTTGAACTACTTTGGTTTCTCCAAGATGACAAAACAGCCTGGAACAAAATGAACACTGCGTTTATCAGTGTTCTCAGCTTGCAAACAGCCTGGCCACAGGGAGCTCCTCCTTCTATAGCCTTCTGTGAAAGTAGGATGTGAAAAGCACCACGTCCCCCTTCTCTCCCAGGCCCTCCCAGTGAAAATCCTTGCATTACCTTTTAGGATGTTCCACCAAAGACAGCCTGTCATAGCCCCAGATTCTGGAAGAAAACACTTTGTCTTTTTTTTTTTTTTTTTAAAGATTGACCCTGGGATCACAACCTGAGCCAAAGACAGATGCTTAACTGGTTGACTGAGCCACCCAGGCGCCCCTAGAAGAAAACACTTCTAAGAGGTGCCTGGATGGCTCAGTTGGAAGAAAACACTTCTCACGTGAAGAGGAAGTAGAGGTGAAATCTCCCGCCTAGCCCAGCTACCTACGCTTCTGGAAAAGTACCCAACTACCGAACTTTGTAAAAATTCATTCCCTGGGCGCCTGGGTGGCTCAGTTGGTTGAGCAACTGCCTTAGGCTCAGGTCATGATCCCGGACTTCCAGGATCAAGTCCCACATCAGGCTCCCAGCTCCTTGGGGAGTCTGCTTCTCCCTCTGACCTTCTCCTCTTTCATGCTCTCTCTCACTCATTCTCTCTCAAATAAATAAATAAAATTTAAAAAAAAAAATCATTCCCCAAATTCCAACCTGCTAGCATACTTCTAAACAGCAATTAGGTGACCAGGACATGCTCTCTGACTACGGAGTTCCTGCCTGAGACTGGAGGCAGAAGGGGTGGTGAGTGAGAGTGCTAGGGCTGAAGATGAAAGAGAAAGCTGAGGGGGCCAATGTGTTCAAGCCCTAAGCCTGGGGCTTGAGTGAGCAAGTGGAGGGTGAAGTTCAGGAGTGGGCTGTCCATTGGGGGCTGAGCCTTGGAAATGTGATCCCTGTAAGCTGGGGGCCACCGGGATGAAAGGGCAGGGTCCCTGCCCTCTAGGTACTCAAAGCCATCAAATAAACGGCCCTGTGAACAAGAGGGCTAAGGGATGGGCCAGTCAGGAGTCACAGACGAAGCCGGGGGTTTGCAGTCAACAGGAGATGGGAGGAAGGGCCCAGAGGTCCCTCTGTACTCACTAGGAAGAGTCGGACCAGCTGCAACCAGTTCGGGGGGCTCTACAGCACCATTTCTACATAATATGTTATGGTTTCATAACCTAATTCAAGTCAGTAGTGTCTGCACTAGAATGTCAGAAAGACAAACACTTATAATCAAAACACTCCTCTGGGTGCATGGAATAGGGAAGAGATGGGAGCGGGGCCGCAGCGATCTAAGAGTTTGACCGTGTGGAGAGGGCTGTGCAGATGCCAATGAACACATACAAAGCCGACCATCTGGAGGCTTCGCCATCAAAATTTCACCATGTGCCTCGTATGGTGCGGGTATGACAGGAATTAGGCACTGATCGGGTTTCTGAACTCTGTACCCTGGAAGTTCTTTTATTCTTCTGTCCCTTGTTTTTGACACTTAGTCTCTGTACTTAGTGTTTCAGACCTACGAAGGAGACAAAGAACATGACGAACAACGGCACCTTCCCCTCAGGGAACAGTGTAGCAAATCCAGTCCCAGAGCCCATGTCCGTAGCCCCTGAACTCTGTGCTCCCCTCATCCCCACAGCTAACAACGGCCTCAAAGAATCACATCTTGGCCTCGGGGAACCACTGTGGTGACCAAGAGTCTGTCACCTCCATGCATTCTCCCTTCTACCACCTATGTATGTGTCCCTAAACAAATGTATTGTTGCTCTGCATGTTTTTAGGGTTATACAAATGCTATTAGACTCAATGTGTTCTTCTGCAATGAGCTTTTCTGTGTTCACCGCTCTAAGTGATGTTTACGCATTTGGCTCCGAGCAGCTCTCTCTAGTATTCATTCCACTACACGACTGTTAACACCAGTCTTCTCTATGCCAATGGATATTCAGGATCCTTTCAGGGTGTTTTTGCTGTTATGAACCATGCTGCAGTAACCACACTCGTACTGTCTCCCAGACGCACATGCAGGCACTCAGGGGCTACGCCTCATGGCGGACAGGCAGGGTCACAGCTTGAACAGTTCCCCATTATGACATGTCCTCGAATATCTTACCAGAAGTGGCCTATCCACACTGCTCACTCTTACTGCTCTAGGTCCTCCAGCCACACTTTCTAATATTCGTCAGCCTAAGAGGTGTCAGATGCTTGTGTTTTAACCTGCATGTCCTTGAAGGTGTGCAGAATTTCATGTTTACTGACTATTTACCTTTTGACCTCTGGGAACAGCCACTTATCTACCAAGTGGTTTGACATTTATATATATATATATACACACACATATACATACACATATATATGTATGTATGTATGTACAAATACACACACACACTCACACATACAAAATTGGTATATTATTAGGATTCGTATTCTGGATACTAATCCTTGGTCAGTGAATGCTTTTGCAAATACTTTCTTCCCAGTGGATTTTTTTTCACTCTTTTTGGGGTCTTCTGATGCACAGAATTTTTTGCAGTTGAAATTCGTTTATCTTTTTATGATCTGTGCTTCTGCTCTAAAAAAAAATTTCTCTTATCCCCCGGACTCCTCTGAGGTCTCTTCTTCCTGCTCACTACCTGTGGAAACCTCTCACAATGAACTGGAGTGGCCCCTAAGCCATGCACAGTGGTCTCTCACACAAAGATTACCACACTTGGTGCTACTTATCCCCACCGGTCCCATGCCACAGCTGATGGGACCACGGATTAATATCTAGCCCCAAAGTGGTCACGGCTGGGCCAATGAGCCACTAGGAGGCCTAGGTGAAAGCTCTGCCTGAGGCACCCAACACCAGAAGGCCATTAACCAAACCAATCAAAAATCTCTCTTCTGGCTAGAGAGCATCTAACTGCAGATTAGCTGTCCTCTGAGGATTTCTAACACCTTCTCCATGGCCTGCCTCAACTTCAGAGACAAGGGAGGCAGGTACTAACCAGTTCCTTTTGCAGCTAAGAGTGGTCAGATGACCCAGCTCCGACCTACTGAAACAAAGAGAAGCCTGCTCAGTAGTTTCTGGGAAAGCTACAGCTTTCCTGATAAAAAGGGACAAACACACTTCTGTTGTCTTTCACCCGTAGCTCTTTCCCCATCTTGCTTCTTTGAAAGCAGAGGTGATGTCAGGAGCAGCAGCAGCCATCTTGCAACCATAAGATAAGTTTGAGATCAAAGGCAACACATTCACAATGGTGGAATGGAAAGACAGAACAAACCTGGGTCCCTGACAACTCTGCTGGGCAGCTGAACCAATGCCTGAAACTACTCACCTTCAGACATTTGTTATGTGAGGAAAAAACAAAAGCTCTCTTCCTTTAAGCCCTTGCTGTGGAGTTGTGTTACTTGTAGCCAAAAGCATCTCAAACTGATACAATCTATTAGTACAGAGTCTTCAGAAGGGGAAACTAATTGGTGGAGCTGCTGTTGGGTTTACCAGGGCAAATGCCAGATACCAGATCTACCACAGAAAATGATGCTACCAAGAGGCTTTGTAGTTCTTAAGAGTACTCTCTTCCTCACTTGCCCGTGGGGCCAAAGAGATCCAGATTTCTCTTCCAACTCCATTATTTACTGGCTGTGTAACCTTAAGCAAGATACCGACCCTCTCCAAGCCTCAGTTTCCTTATCTGAAAAATGGGAATAGCGGTAGTGCCTCTGTCTCACAGGCTTGTTAGGAGATCGTTAAAGGGAGCTCATCATCACTGATAATACTGCGTTTGCTTCATGTTTTACACTATGGGGATTTCTGTGCACTCAGATAACCTAGGCATCTTCTGGGAGAGGGAACTGCAGATAGAGGGGAACAGTTCACCCTGGGGTCTGGCCTGCCTGGGTTTGCTGCAGTTCCTCCGTCGGCAAACTTCCACCACTCCCTCGCTCTCCCGGCTCTGTGATTGTAACTCTGCTTCTTATCTTACTGACGCAAAGGCAGAGGCCTCTCACCACCAAATCCACTTCTCTTCCTACCCGTGCACCCATTTACCATCCTTCCTCCCTTATTGATACATTGTATGAATTTGCTGTTCATCCAGCCAACCCATCACCATGTCTCACACCAATCCCATTCACCTTTAAGGAACTCTGCAACTATAATTCCTCCCAGTCCTGAATCAAGTTTTCTTTCTGGTGGATCATTCCTATCAGCATTTAAAAAAAAGTGGTATTAATATTCCCTGTCTTAAAAAATAAACATAAAGCTCCATCTCCAAGTATCCATCCCCCTATGTCTCTGCATCCCTTCACAGAAAAACTCAAAAAAAGCTGCCAGCACTTAGTGTCTTGGCTTCCTCTCCTGCCTCTCAACGTTCACTCTCCGTTCAGACTTTTGCCCTCAATGCTCCATGACCTGGCTCTTGTCAAAGCCATCAGTGACTGCCATGTTATTAAATTCAATGGTCAATCCTCGGGCCCCACCTTGCCTGCTCCACGAGCAGCATCTGACAGCTGATGTCACCCCTCCTGAGATCCCGCCTTACTGGTGGCTCCCCCTATTCTCTACTGGCTTCTTCTCTTCTGCCCCCTTTCCTTGCATAAATTAGACCTGCATTGATGTCTGAAGACCTCCCCTTCTAAACCTGCTCCCTTGCCCCTTTAACTTTCACGGTGTTACCCCAACCAATGTCCTGAATGTCTAGCTCTGTCTTCGCATCTGCTTCCCAGAGGACCAAAACCAACAGAAAACACTATCACCCTAGTCCAAATACAAAAAGCTGTGGCTTTGACAACAATGAAATCTCTCAATTGATCTCCTTGCTTCCAGGCTTGTCTCCTCCTTTCCATGCCAGTTGATTCTCCACGTGGAAGCCAGGAGGATTCTTTTAGAACAAGCCTCATCAGAGCAGTCCTCTGCTCAAAATCCTCCAGTGACATTTCATCACAATTAGTACAATATCCAAAGTCTTCATGACAATGTATGAGACTCCAAGACCTGGTGCTCTGCTACCCTCCAAAGGCGTCTCTTACCACTCTTCCCCTCATTCACCTGCTCTAGCCATACTGGTCTATGCTCTTTCTTTCTTTTTTAAAAGATTTTATCTATTTATTTGACAGAAAGAGACAGTGAGAGAGGGAACACAAGCAGTAGGCAGTGGAGAGAGAGAAGGAGGCCTCTCGCTGAGCAGAGAGCCCAATGTGGGGCTCGATTCCAGGACCTGGGATCATGACCGGAGCCGAAGGCAGACACTTAACAACGGAGCCACCCAGGCACCCCTGGTCTGTTGCTGCTTCTTGCCAAGCACACTCTGCTCTAAGGCCTCTGACTGCTGTTCCCCCTGGAGTGTCCTTGCCCCTGACACTCTCAGGCTCACTACTTCACTTTATTCAGAGCTCTGCTCAAATGCCATCTTATCAGAGAGGTCTTCCCTAATCGCACTATCCAAAATAGCACCTCTCTCACTCTCTATCCCAGGGATTCTCAACTCAGGGTGACTTTGTCCCTTACGAACATGTGCGGAGACATTTTTAGTTGTCACACAGAGGGGCTCTACTGGCATCCAGCATGGTAAGGTCAGGAATACAGCTATACATCCTACAATGCACAGACAGCCCTCTACAGCTAAGAATTATCCAGCCCAAAACGTCAATAGTGCCAAGGCTGAGAATCCCTGCTTACACAGTATTTCTTCCATATCACGTGTCATGACCTGATAGTAATATGTACTTAGTTGTTCATTGTCTCTCCCGACAAACGTGAGCTTCACAGGGGCTGTCTTATTTACTGTTTTCTCTCCCCAGTTCTTAGAACAATGCCTGGAATATGGCAGGAGTCCAAAAGACATTTATGAAATAAGTTAACAACCAAAATAAATAATAAATGACATCTTTTTAAGCTCCTATTTTGTGTCGAGCCTGTAGTGGCCATTTTACAAACACCAGCTCATTCATGGCTCACAACATCTTCATGAGGTGCACATAACCAAACCGCACTCTGCATTTATAGCTCAGAAGGCTCAGTGATTTACGTTATGTCTACATTTAATAAGTGTTCCTGTGAAGTTCGGAGTCAAGCCCAAACCCACCAGGCTCTGCAACCCAGGCTGTTCACCCCATGCTATGGGACCTTGCCATACACTACTGCTGAGTTACATTTCCCCACATATTTTTCTTATCCCAGACTCAAGAAACTCTGGAACCCAAAGCAGTTCCAGAATGATGTTAGATCAAATCTGAACTCTTGCCTGGGTGTCTCCATGAACTGGTCTGAGCTTAGGCACCATGCTAATTACTCTCTGCACTTTGTCCCCAGTTGCACCTTAACTGTTTCTTAAACATGCAGTTCAGGAACCTTAGAAATTGCATCATACACATTTGTCCTGGACATGAAGAGGTGGCTAGATGATGTCACAGAGCCAGTCTAGCACGTGAGACACAACATGTGGAGTACTGGGCTCTCCTTCACCCTCAACAGGTCTCCCTATCACTTGTGCCTCTGCTCTGTATTCTTTCTTTCTAAATCTAAAATGCCCTTTCCCTGTCCTCCTAAGAGTTAAAATTCTACATTTCCTGGGTGCCTCAGTTGGTTGGGCAACTGCCTTCAGCTCAGGTCATGATCCTGGAGTCCTGGGATCGAGTCCCACATCAGGCTCCCTCTGCTCAGTGGGGAGTCTGCTTCTCCCTCTGACCCTCTCCCCTCTCAAGCTCTCTCACTCACTCTCTTTCTCTCTGAAATAAATAAAATCTATTGAAAATTTTTTGAGAAAGAAAAATTCCACATTTCCTTCAAGGCCACCTCACACTATGCCTCCATTCCATGCTAATCCCACTCTACTGTACTTTTTCTCTTTTGATGAATTAGTCCAATCTCTGTTATATGCATGACCCAGAGCGTGCCGCCATAAATTTGCATAGCATATTATTACTTTCGAGTTGTTTCTTGTAAGAACTATCTTGTCTTCCTGGCAGAGAAGGGAACACTACAAGGAAAAGAGAATGCCTTGGCTTCTAACGCTTAAGTTTCTTCATGGGACTTAGAATAGCATAGGATACCCAGCGGACTCTTAGCAAATAGTCATCAAATGAATAAAATTAACAATGAGCTTGCTGTTCACCACGTTCAATCTCAGGTGTTCCCAGGGCTACCAAGAGGAAACGTGAAATCAGAGGGAGGGCAATGCACGACATAATCAGCACGGGATTAATCATCACAACCACACCAGCGGGGGAGCACTGAGAGCCAAAGCGCAGAACACGAAAAGCCAAAGGAAGGGCTTGACAGGCTGCCACATCTTACAGGGAGAGAAAGCGAAGAAGTCAGTAGAAGCACATAAAAAGATATTTGGACAGTTAAGGAAAAAGCCGGCGTACAATTCTTATAAGTAGAGAAATTTAAAAGTGGGAAAATGGTTTAAAATCCAGCAAGCAGGGGTACCTGGGTGGCTCAGTGGGTTAAGCCTCTGCCTTTGGCTCAGGTCATGGTCTCAGGGTCCTGGGATCGAGCACCGCATCAGGCTCTCAGCTCAGCAGGGAGCCTGCTTCCTCTCTCTCTCTCTGCCTGCCTCTCTGCCTACTTGTGATCTCTCTGTCTGTCAAATAAATAAATAAAATATTTAAAATAAATAAATAAATAAAATCCAGCAGGAAGTCAAAGGTATTCGAATTGAGAAAACCCCTGGCAAAGGCATAAATAAAAAAACTGTGGAAAGAACGGCTGCAGAGTAGCCAGACAGAGGGCCAGGTGGGGACAGAAACAGTACACTGGCTTGCTGATGAGCCCAGGATGCCTCATGCTGCTCATCTGAGATGTTTAGCAAAAAACGTGTCACCTAATCAGTGAGTGGTTCACATCAGTGACCCAGGAGGGCCTAACTCTTGTTTGCCTTCTACAGCAGACCCGCCAGCTCCATCATTCATTATACTTGAGGCTGGATGCAATTACTTGGAAATCTTTTGACTGATTCAATCTCATTAAATCTGCATCATGGTGGGGCGCCTGGGTGACTCAGTCGTGAAGCGTTTGCCTTCAGCTTGGGTCATGATCCCAGGGTCCTGGGATTGAGCCCTGAATCAGACTCCCTACTCCATGGGGAGCCTGCTTCTCCCTCTCCCTCTGCTACTCCCCCTGCTCGTGTTCCCTCTCGCTGTGTCTCTGTCAAATGAATAAACAAAATCTTAAAAAAAAAATGCTTCATGGAAATGTGACATTATGAAGGATTACAAACCGATTATAGAAATATAGGGGAGCTCTGCCATGAGCAACTTACATTGGAAGTCACTTCCAATTCTTGTACCCTCATCATGGACTCTCTCAGCTTACCGGTGTTATGAATTAAAATTTTATCTCATGACAAGGGAGAGGAAGAAGACAAGAAAGAAACACATCAAAGTGTCTACAGGACACTTTCAGATAAAGAAGTGGAGTGAAGGGCCACCTAGGAGACTCAGTCGGTTAAGCGTCTGCTCCGATCATGATCTCAGGGTCCTGGGATCCAGCCCCCTGGGCTCTGTGCTCAGTGTGGGGTCTGCTACCCTCCCTCTCTCTCTCTGCCCCTCTCCCTCCCATCCCCTGTGCGCTCTCTCTCCCTCTCTAAAATAAATAAAGAAATCTTTAAAAAAAAAAAAGGTAGAGTGAGGCAGGCTTAGCCCCCGCCTCCCCAATACCTGATGACACAAACACACAAAATTCCATCTGTTTCCAAGCCCCAAATTCACCAGCATCAACCAAATAAAAAGGAAACAAACTTATTACAAACATCCTGAAAAGAGTCACCAAGGAAAAAAATGAGAGTATCTTCTTCCTGCACTCCCTAAAAGTGGCAATCAGGAAAGAAGGAGAGTAACCCAGAGGATTCTTACAAATATCTTCCCATGCTGAGAAGCCAGCAGGAGGGTGGATGGGCTGGCGAGGCTGGAAAAGTTAGAGCAGTCCCTGAGGGCAAAAGCCTGTGCATACCACCAGGGCTCCGGAGCAACATGGCAGGCTACCAGCACCAGGCAACTTGTGGGGCATGGGGGAGCCCTGGGCCGTGATGGAGTTCAGGTCAAACTACCCCCAAATATGGTGCTTTGGCATACTGACTGTCAAGTTGAAGGAATCTGAGAAACATCAGGTACAAGAAGGACATTCCGACCTTCCCCGGAAGTAGGTCCTAAGACCCTCATGTGAGAGGTGCTGTCCCTATACCTGGGGGAAGAGAACATCTCATCTCTAAGACAGAAGGACCCCTGGAGGAATCTGAAAGAACAGGCCTTGCTGCTTCCCTCAGTTTATTTTTTTAGACTCCCTTCATCCTATCACATTTTCCCACAAATTTCTACTCTTCGTCAAACCTAGCACAAAAACACTCAGGTACAGCCACTTCTTTGGGTCTTCATTTCTTTATCAAGGCCACAGTGTCATCGAAACTTACAGCAAACAGGAGCACCTGGGTGGCTCAGTCGGTTCAGCGTCTGTCTTTGGCTCAGGTCCTAACGTCCTGGGATGGAGCCCAGCCTCAGGCTCCTTGCTCAGCGGGGAGTCTCCTTCTCCCTCTCCTTCTGCCCCTCCCCGCTGCTTGTGCGCAAATGCCTGTGCACACCCGTGTGCTCTCTCCCTCTTGCTCTCTCTTGCAAATAAACAAAATCTTTAAAAAGAAAAAAAAACTTAAAAGCAAACAGATTTGTGTGCTTTTCTCTCATTAATCTGTCTGGTTACAGAGACCCAATTATGAATGAAAAAGGGTAGTAGGATCTTTCTCCTCTACCACAGCTATTCTCAGGGGACCACCCAGAGTTCCAGGTTTGGGGAGAGGGATACCACTGGTTGGTGGAGGAGACCCAGGGACAGGACTTTAATGGAGGCTGGGAAAACCAGAAGCTAGCCCTCCCATAAGGTACGTTCGGCCTTAGCTCTCCTCCCCACCTCATCAGGCTGGAATAAAATGGAAAGAAAGCAACCTAGCATCTGGAATGGGGAAGACAGTTGTCTTCCCCACCCCGCCCCAACAAAGCTGGGGACAAGGACAAAGAGAATCCACTTATACTGTATCTGAGCAGATAAAAAGTACGTACAGCATCAGTGCCGACATTAAGCACGGATAAGATGAAAAGAGATGGCACAGAAACTATGCAAACATATTACAACAAATGGAAGGAGAAAAAGAAAGCGTGTAAGTAAAAAACAAAACACACACCTCAGAAACTCAGTCTGGGAGAAAAGAGAGTCCACAAAGGGCTTCTCTGCAGTTGTCTCAAAACTAGAGATGCTTCAACAGAAATAAGAATCCAGCGGTGCCTGAGTGGCTTAGTGGGTTAAATGTCTGCCTTCGGCTCAGGTCCTGATCTCAGGGTCCTGGGATCGAGCCCTGCATTGGGCTCCCTGCTCAGTGGGGAGCCTGCTTCTCCCTCTGCTTCTGCCCTACTCGCTCTGCCCACCCACACCCCACTCTTCTTTCTTGTGCTCTGTCTCTCTCTCTCAAATAAGTAAAATCTTATCAAACGAAAGAAGAATCCAATAAAACAAGAGCTCAAAGACAAGATAATAAATCAACAGATCAAGGTGAAAAGATTGCAGAGCTAAGGAAACAGTGAGAGCCCAATGACAGCAATACGGAGCTAATCAATCACACAGAGCAGTAAAGAACAGAACAGACGTGACTAAAAAGTTGAATAAGGCACAGAGTAAAGGTCTGACACTAATTCAGTGGATGCGGGGGGAAAAAATAAAAAAAATCATCTCAGACCCTCAGAAGAAATGTAATAGACAGGGAAGGCAGAGGTCATGAAACAGAGAATAGTTGGTTTCCTGAAATACAAAGTCAGAGCAAGTAACAGAGAAAATACTCAAAAACACAAATCAAAACATTTTCCCTGAGCTGAAGGAAGGAGTTACTCTGGCCTCAGTATTCTCCAAAGCCACGCTTAGAACCAGAAGGCAACAGAGCAGAACTGCTGAAAACAATCTGAGGGGATGAGCGTGGCCCAAGAACGGCAGACCCAGTCATGGTCTTTTTCAAATTGTCAAACCGGACTGAGTTACCAAATGTAACATCCCGCAGCCCTTGCAATACAAACCACTCACCAGGAAATTCTGCCCTCCAGCACCTGGGAACAGAAAAGCCTAATGGTGGGCACCGAAACCTCGGAAATGCAGGACCCGTACTGCAGCCGAGGGAATCAAGCACAGGGTGGAAAATGTACTCTGACAAGGAAAAATAGTAATGACAAAAACCGAGAGCAAGGGAGAGTGTGAGGTAATACAAGATATACGGATATATCTACATGGATCTATATGCCTGTCCCTGGTTCACGGCAAGGAGCTCCTAAAACTCTTGTCATTTCCTAAGTGATAAGAACACTAGGAATATCTGTGGTTCTCACATTTAGTCTTTGACCTGTCCCTGAAACAGGGCTTCTAAAACCCTTCTGAAAAAGCATTTTTTGTTCTTTTTTTTTTTTTAAAGATTTTATTTATTTATTTGACAGAGAGATCACAAGTAGGCAGAGAGGCAGTCAGAGAGAGGAGGAAGCAGGCTCCCTGCAAGCAGAGAGCCCGATGCGGGCCTCGATCCCAGGACCCTGGGACCATGACCTGAGCCAAAGGCAGAGGCTTTAACCCACTGAGCCACCCAGGCGCCCAGCATTTTTTGTTCTAATGAGGCAGGTAGACTCCCGAATGGCTCCTGGGTGGGGCCTGGTCACCAGAAAGACCAAGCCACAATTAGAAGCTTGGAATTTTCAATCCCCACTACCCTCTGCTTCTCCAGAGACGGGAGAGGAGCTGGAAATGGAGGTAATGATCGGTCACAGCTACAAGAAGCTGCCTCCGCAAAATCCCAAGAGTACCAGGTTCAGAGAGCTTCCAGGTGGGCAAACACAGCCCTATCAGGAAGATGACACACCCAAATTCTATAGGGACAAAAGCTCCTGCCCACAGGACCCTCCCAGATCTCACCTTATTCATCTCTTCATCTGGTTGTTCATCTGTATCCTTTACCATATCCTTTAATAAACTGGTAAACATGTTTCCACGAGTTCTGTGAGCTGCTCTGGCAATTAATTGAACCCAAGGAGGGGGCTGGTTATTGGAACATCTGATAACCTAGGCTTGAGACTGAAGTGGGGTAGGGAGCAGGGGGCAGTCTTGTGGGACTGGGCCTTAACCTGTGGGATCTGATGCTATCTCTGGTTAGATGGTGTTGGAACTGAGCTAAATAGTAAGACTCACTTGGTGTCACAGAACTGCTTGTTGGAGGGCAAACCTCCATGCATTTGGTGACCAGAAGTGTCAGAGGTGAAGTGATCTGTGTGAGTAGTAAAGGAGACATGTAAGAGAAAAACACAAAAGGGAAGAACTAGGTTTCTCCCAACACAGAAGGCAGACAAAATGGAGTTTTCCCTAAACAACAAGAATGAGTAGAAATTTAAGTACTAATTGCCCCATCCTTCATAGCAGAAAACCAACTTTTTTTTTTTTTTTAAGATTTTATTTATTTATTTGACAGACGAGATCACAAGTAGGCAGAGAGGCAGACAGAGGGGGGCGGGGAAGCAGGCTCCCTGCTGAGCAGAGAGCCCGATGTGGGGCTCGATCCCAGGACCCTGGGATCATGACCTGAGCCGAAGGCAGAGGCTTTAACCCACTGAGCCACCTAGGCGCCCCCCAACTTTTTGATTATATATATAAATAGCATGCATGACATAGCCTATTCTCTTGAAATTATTTCTGTTTAGCTAGTTATCCATCCATCCTTTTGACTAGGTATCTGAAAAGAAAAATGTCTAGAATAATGGCCACCAAGAGTTAACACTAATTGTTTCTAAGAAGTGGGAATGTTGGGGCGCCTGGGTGTCTCAGTTGGTTAAGTGTCTCCCTTCAGCTCAGGTCATGACTCCAGGGTCCTGGGATGGAGGCCTGCATCGGGCTCTCTGCTCAGCGGGATGTATGCTTCTCCCTCTTCCTCTGCCCCTCCCCCTGCTCATACTCTCTCTCTTGCTTGCTCTCTCTCAAATAAATAAAAAAAATCTGAAAAAAAGAAAAAAAAAGAAGTGGGAATGTTGCAGAATAATCAATCACTAATAGTGGTTAGAAATCTTTAAGAAGTATATTTATGAGTGTTCTTTTTTGTAGTTTCCTATATATACTTTATTTTCAAAAAAGATTTTGCTTATTTATATTGAGAGAGAGTGATCAACCAGGGGGGCAGAGGGACAGAGAATCTCAAGCAGACTCCACTCAGAATACACAGCTTGCATGGGGCTCAATCTTACCACCCGGAGATCATGACCTGAGCCGAAATCAAGAGTCTACTGAGGGGTGCCTGGGTGGCTCAGTGGGTTAAGCCTCTGCCTTCAGCTCAGGTCATGATCTCAGGGTATGGGATCTAGTCCTGCATTGGACTCTCTGCTCAGTGGAGAGCCTGCTTCCCCCTATCTCTGCATGCCTCTTTGCCTACTTGTGATTTCTCTCTCTCTCTGTCAAATAAATAAATAAATAAAATCTTTAAAAAAAAAAAAAAAGTCTACCAACTGAGCCACCCAGGTGCCTCTACACTGTACTTTTTACACAGGTCCATATACATTAAAGAAACTGAATGCCTCTGGTCATAAAGGATAGACAGAGAACAACTGACAATGACAAAGAAGAAGAAGAACAAGAAAAAAGACTGCCACAGAGTATCAAATTTATCTAAAGGCAAAAAAGCAGGAGCAGGAATCAGCGGAGAGAAGATGCAGACTGAGAAGCAAGGGGCCTTGAAACTAACGTTAGCATCCACTGATTTCACTAATAAATCCCATCTAAATGACAATAACTCCCAGATTTGGACCTCCATCCCAGACCTTTCCATGAACTCCACACTTGTATCCCCTTACTTATTCAACATCTCTACCTGAAGATCTGACAAGTATTTCAAATGTAATGTATCCAAAACTAAAACCAAATTCTTGATTTTTCCCCTCTGCACGTGCTCCTCTCTCAGCCTTCCCTATTTTGCTGAATTCAGCCAAGGTCGGCTTAATTATACCTGTTCCTGTTGGGTCACCTCCCTGGATCATGAAGTCTTTGATGATCCTGTGGAACTTCGTGCCATTGTAGTAACCTCGACGTGCCAACTCAGCAAAATTCTTACAGGTCTTCGGAGCATGCTTCCAGTACAACTCCAGCACAATGATCCCCATGCTGCAGGGGGAGAGGAAAGTAGAGCTCCAGTCAGGAACAAGGTCACAGCAACAGTAATGTTATGGGACTGATCCAGGACTCTCTATTTTCAAGCTTATATTAAGTCATGAAATTGTAATACACATTGGATTTCATGCTGGGCAAAGGAAAACATCACAATCACAATGTAAATAACATAAACACAGATATCTTCTTTGAATAAAACACACGGGAGGTTCTGGTACTTCTTTTAAACAAAATAATTGTGGACAACTAAAAAAAATTCAAACTAGCTTTATATATTAGAAAAATCTTTGATCGTGGGAAACCAATATAACCAACTCTTAAATTAGGGGGAAAATTACACTTAATTTGTAATTTTTTTTTAAGGAGGACATTAACATTATCAGGAATTTATACTTATTTATACATGCATGAGTTTCTGGGTCGAGGTAGAAACTGGGTAATGGGAAACAGGAAGGCTTTCAATGAATATCTTCTTTTAAACTTTTGTATTTTTGAAACATGTAAATATATTACCTATTTGTAAAAATTTTAATGCGGAAAAAAAAAAGTACAGTTTGTGTGTGTACTTAGTGCAACAAACGAAAAACCTAATTATTTCAAATCTCTAACCTACCAAATGGGATGAGCACCTTTCCCCATGAAGTACAGCCAGGGAAAAGGAAAAAGTAAAAGACTTTAGACAGGTGCCTTCCCCTCCACTCCATCACTCACCTAGATTTTAAGCTCCAAGAATGTGAAAATTGAGGCAACTCTGGATAGCCTGCATACCCAGCGCCAAGCACAGTATAAGCACTCTGTAAATGTGTGTGTGTGTGTGTGTGTGTGTGTGTGTGTATACACACACACATATATAAAATGTGCTAGAACATAGGTTTCTAAAACCCTTTCTACCAGCAATTCATCCTTCACACTACTAAAATTCAACAGGGATTAACACCTACTCTGTACAAGTTCTAGGTGCTTTTGCCCTCATAGAGCTTATATTCTGGTGCCAATTTTTTTAAATACAGGGAGTAACTTTTTGGAATGGCAATCAGGAAATACCTACACAACTCTGAAATCTGCATACCTGTTGGCAGCAATTTCAACTTCAAAGTATTCTATAGCAAATCCTACAGATGTGCCTAAGGATCCAGTATGTGCAAGGGTCTTTATTTACCCAGTATTTATCATAACAAAAACAAGAGGCAATTTAAGTGTCTCTCAAAGAGGAAATGACTAAAATACAAAATAGCAATAATGTGGGAAGCCATATTAACGAGTGGAAGGAAAGCAAATTATAGGAAACATATATACGGTATGATCACGATCCAGTTTTTAAGAAACAGAACATTAAAAAAAAATGTTTATACATTCGCAGAGAAAGATGTAGGTCATCCAAAGAACTATTAACTATTTCTACAGGAAGAGGTGGATTTCATTTATTCTACACACTTCTACACTGCTTGGATTTAAATTTCAATTTATTTTGTAACTTAAAAATGTTAACAGGTGAATTCAGAAATTACTTACAAGTTGAGGCCTGAAGAAGTAGAATTTTGCCATACACGGTGGGGAAGATGACCAGAGAGCAAAAAAAAGCAGCACCTGAGAACCGTGTTCTGTGGGAAAACAGCATGGCCAAAAGCAGAAAGTAGACAGAGAACTAGGGCCTGGACCTAGGCTACTGGTGTGGGGATGGCAGAAGATGTAGCTAGAGAGCTAGGCAAAGGCCAGATGAGAAAAAAAAAAAAAAAAAAAAAAAACCCACCTTGAATGTCAGACTACGACTAATCTGATATTGCTGTAGCAGTAAGAAGTTACTTAAGGTTTTGTCCTACTTCCGAAACATAGGACTATCTCCAAAGAGGCAATGGAATCAGTGGGGCTAAAGAACCGAGCAAGTGAGGCAGACAGACCAGGCTCCAAATGAGGTTCCCCTACTTACTAGATATACGGGTTTGGTCAAATAATTTAATCCGTGAATTCTGTCGTTTCCCCTGCTAAAATGGGAGAGAAGGTGGAATAACACCTGCATGATTTGAGTTGCTAAGTGGATTAAAATCAGTGAGATGCTGTACGTCAGGGGACGGGGACTAGAGGGGCTGATGCTCAATGATACCGCTCCTTGACAGTGGGGAAATGTGCTTCTTCCTATGCCTTCCTAGTAATTTGTTTATCCTGCTGAACTATTTACTACGTTAGTAGTTATAGATCTGCCCCTTTCACTACACTGTAAGGTCCTAAATGCAAGGCGGCGTGTCTCCTGCAGCTATGTCCTGATTCCAGTCCCGACGTCGCCTCGTTGTAGACTCAACACACGCTCGTCGAAAGAAGGGATGAATGAACCAGGTGGTGGAAGGAGGACAACCAGGCAGCTGTCGCTGAGATTTCAGAGCGAGCCGGTGCGGAGCTCCGACGAGGGCGGTGGCGGTCCCCATTCAGCCCACAGGCGGCCCCCACGGCCGTCCCTGCACGCTTCCCCACGAGTAGGCCGTGCTCTCGGGGGAGCGCACGGGGAACCCAGCCCCGCGGCAAAGCCCGGGCTCCGCGTTGCCTCAGCCAGCCGAGCCCCAGAGGTCCGACCCCTCTCACCTGGTCTCCAAGTATACGTTGGGAGGCTGCCAGGAGTCTGGGGGGATCGCCGCCATAGCGCAGCCGACGGAATCTTGCAGCAAAGCTACTTCCGGTGTTGGTTCCGGGGGACCCTCCGCTGCTGCGCACACTTCCGGTCTCCGTCGTTCAACCTTTGCGATGCCAAGATTTGGGGGGCTGAGACAAGGATGAAGAAGGATCCCCCTTCCAAGGCCGGGAAGCTGGGATGCGAGGCGAGAAGAAGCTGACGGCAAGGACGGAGAAAAGTGCAAGCTCCATCGTAGAGGTGGTCTCTAGGTTGAAGAGACCGCGACACTCTCCGGACGCTCTAATTGGTTCGTTTAGGCGTGGAAGGCGGGAACACCAGCAAATCTGCACTCCGTTTAGAGTTAATACCCTAACTTTCAATTGGAATGATTTCCTAGTTCCACAAAAGGGCAAGGTCCTGAAAGGGGATGGGAATGAGTTGCTAGTCTCTGACATTTTTAAGGCGCTGTACAATTTGCGTAACACTACACTTTACTCTTATCTACTCCACAAAGCAGTCCTGTAAAGAAGATAATATTGTTCCCATTGTTCAGTTGTGAAAACTGAGACCCAGCGGTGAGATGACTTGCTCATTTGTCCATAGCCATACAGCGAACCCGAGCCTCCAGCTTCCAAAGAGTCAGGGAGAGTGGAAGGGGAAGGGCCAGGAAGAAAATGAGGAGGAAAAAGAGACAGGAGAACGAAGATCAAAGGGATGAGGGCTAAAGCAGGGCTCAGAGTGACTGGCTGGGATAGATGGGGTAGAAGGTTGTTGGGAGGGTTTGTTCAGGACTAAAGAGAGGCAAAGTAGAGGTCCTGCGAGGTTTGGAGGAAGGACGAGAAGGAAATGGGGTAAGTAATCATATGTTTTAGATGCTTTGCACACTGGGTAATAATGATGTTAGCCAATGAATTCTTACTTTATGTCAGGCATCGAGTTAAGCACTCGTGTGTACTTTCACATGGTTAAAATAAAACACAAATGGCGACCAGACTTGAAAAATCTGAGCAGGCAAACTAGTTTAGTCATATAAGCCATATAAGTCATATATCTTTTTTTTTTTAAAGATTTTATTTATTTATTTGACAGAGAGAGATCACAAGTAGGTAGAGAGGCAGGCAGAGAGAGAGGAAGGGAAGCAGGCTCCCTGCTGAGCAGAGAGCCCGACGTGGGACTCGATCCCAGGACCCTGAGATCATGACCCGAGCCGAAGGCAGCGGCTTAACCCACTGAGCCACCCAGGTGCCCCATAAGTCATATATCTTAATTTAGCTTGTTCTGTAAAGTAAGCAAAACTTATCTTGGACCACTTCTTGTTAACGCCTCTGGAAATCAAAAAGGAAACTTAAAATGTTCTCAAAATGGATGTGAAATAACTTCTTGTAACTCATCCCCATCACTAGGGAAACTCTAATATTATAACCGATCTGAAGAGTAAAAAGCCACTGCTTCCTCTCACCATATGAAGTACTTCATGATAATATACCTCTGAACCTCTCATCCCATGTTCAGTTTGAGTGGTTCCAGTTTGCAAACTTTTTGTGCATGATGAACTTTTCCTAATTACTATTTCAGTGGTGCAGTGGTTTTCCTTCTATTTCTGAACTTTTGACAACACTTCAAAATCTTATAAGGTAGATATTACTATTCTCTTTTTCCTTTAAGGAAACTGAATCTTACAAAGCTTAGGTAACTTGCTCAAAGTACTACAGCTGTGAGCCCCCGTGTTTAACCACAGTTCAACCCTAGCTCCCTTCGTTGTCAGGTAGGAATAAGGGTATATACAATGTCGTAAAGATCAAATTGGACAGTGAGCAAGCCGGGCCCCCTCCATCTCTGTCCCCTTCTCGCAGAGTACTAAGAATAGGGTGTTCAGGTTTGTCAAATGAATAATGGGCAGAAAGTGACATTTTAAACTGACGAGTGCTGGATAATGTATGGTGTAATAAATTTTACACCTTCTGCAGTCTTGTGTTCATATCCTCTTTGTGACCCTTGAGCTGGACAGAAAAGTGATCATCATTCGTCTGTTCTGTCCTCTGTTATTTGAGTTGCCTTTCTCTGGGCCTTGTGTAGTTCCTTACTATATATTTTGCAAGGCTTAGGGCACAGTGAGAATGCACTAGGATTATACACAAGAATAGGTCAGTGTCTTGCTGTCTCATTCCAAAGCCCTTCCTCAAGAGACTCAGTATTTGTTGGCCTTTTTGTCCCCAAGAGAACATTGGATGACTATAGGGAAGAACTGACAAAGATTTCTTTTCTGAGTTATAACCAGTAGTACACATGAAATTACTCAGAGTAGCTTACATGTACTTCATCTAGTCTGTTAAGCTTAGTGTGTCTTCTGAAGAAATGTGCTTTATTAAAAACAAAATTATAAACTTCTACAGAAACATTACTTTTTGGGCTAGAGAACTGAAGATCATCCTCTTTCTCCTCCCTATAAAGGATACATCATCAAGACCTATCAATTCTTTTTTCCCAAGATAACCCAAAGTATATCCCTTCCTTCCTATTCCCACTGATGTTTCAGACCTTTAACATCAGGATTATTTTAGAAGCCCCCTTGTAGGGTTCCCTGCCTTTTGGCTTTTCCCCGCTAACCCATCCTAAGCACACACAGCAGCAGCCAAAGCTTTCCTCCCAAGTTATAGTATGTCCCTTCTTTGCGACAAAATGTTAAATGGCTTCCCTATGTCTATTAAAATAAAGTCCTAAATCACTTGGCCTGGGCTTGAAGGCCCTTGGTCACTGGCCCCTCAATGGCTTCCCCAGCCTGATTTCCTGCCATTTCATCCATGTCTTAACCAACTATACCACCCAGGCGTCCCTTATTTCATCCATGTCTTAAATGTGCCAGGGGCATTCCCACTTCAAGACCTTTGCTCAGGCCATTCCTTTCCTTGCAAAGCTTCCCAAACCTCACCCATGCCTTTGTCCCAAGTCCTTCAGGAAACCTCTCTCCCCTTCCTGTCTCTAAGTAGACTTTCTCCCATCTTGGTTTTTAATCCTGTGCCACCTTTCAGATTTATATGGCCATAATAAAACACTGATCATGTCACAACCCTGTTCAAAAACCTTCAGTGGCTCCCCACCACACACAGATCAAAGTCTTAGCATCAAGTTCTTCCTGGCTATGCCAAGCTGATCTTTAAACATTGTTTCTTCTTCTATATGTAGCCTTGGCCTCACTCAGATTAACATTCTAGGTTCTCCAGATGTGCTCTTGTCTTCCCTCCTCTGAATCTTCTTACTCCCATGTCTTAATGCCTGAAATGTCCATTCTCAGCCTCCAATGTCTGAATCATTACAGCCACTTCCAAGATCACTTTCTCCCTAAATCTTTTCCTGGAGCACCTACCAGCCACTAGGCACTGAGGAAAATAAAGGTGGGTCACAGACATTGTGCGGCCCCAAAGGAACTCACATCCTACGAGAGACAAATACAGCTACAAGGGAGTGGAATGAGAGTTATAATAAAGAAGCACATGGTACTTCCTGAACTCTGGTTGTTCCAGAGCTGGCTTTGCGTAGTCAGAGATTTTTCTATGAGTGATAAACTGAGCTGAGATCTGGAAAATGGTGGAGTTGGCCAGAAGCCAGGAGAGTTCTTTTTGTAGATCTGAAACTTTATAAAGAGCTTGGGAAGTCAGAGAGTTTTTCTTGGGCCATCCTGCAGCTGAGTGTGAGGGAATCATAGAGGATCTTAGAACTTGATTCTGAGGCAATAGGGACATGTGAAGTGGCAAAATCAGATTTTGTACATTGAAAGTTGTCACTCAGGCTGTGGTATGAAGACTGGCAGGAGGGGCCAGGAAAAAATGGGCTTTCTTGAGCCAGTGGGCTCCCCAGAGTATTTTTAAGATTTTATTTATTTGATGGGGTGCCTGGGTGGCTCAGTCATTAAATGTCTTCTTTTGGCTCAGGTCATGATCCTAGGTCTGGGATTGAGCCCCACGTCGGGCTCCCTGCTCTGTGGGGAGCCTGCTTCTCCCTCTCCCACTCTCCTACTTTTGTTCCCTCTCTTGTTGTGTCTCTCTCTGTCAAATATATAAATAAAATCTTTCTTTAAAGATTTTATTTATTTGAGAGAAAGAGAGAGCATGAGCGGTGGGAAGGAGCAGAGGGAAGGGGAGCAGCAGACTCCCAGCTGAGCAAGGAGCCTGATGTGGGGCTCCATCGTAGGATCCTGAGATCATGACCTGAGCCGTGAGGACAGATGCTTAAGCACCTGAGCCACCCAGACACCCCAGAGTATTTTAAGTAAAAATTTAAATTCTGAATACATTCAGAAAAGTGGACAGATCCTGTGTGTAACAGTTCAATTAATTATTATGAAGTAAACTCACCACTAAATCAAGAAATGTTTCCAACTCCAGGGAAGCGCCCCCTACCAATCAGTACCCCTTCCCCGAGGAAGGTAACCACTTTCTAAGTCCATAGATTATTTTTCTCTGTTTTTGAAATTTACATAAATGAAGTCATGAAGTATTTTTTGTGTGTCTGTCTTCTTTTGCTAATCATTTTTGCAAGATATTACCATGTTGTATGCAGTGGCTATGTAGTATTCTGTTGCATGAATATACTACATGCCTTACACATTTCATTCCTTCTTTTTTTTTTTTTTTAAGTAGGCTCCATGCCCGGCATGGAGCTCAGTGCAGGGCTTGAACTCATGACCCTGAGATCAAGACCTGAGCTGAGATCAAGAGTCGTATACTCAACTAAGCTACTTAGGTGCCCCTATACATTCTATTCTTAATGGGCACTTGGAATATTTCCAGATTGTGTCTATGACAAACGGTGCTGCTATGAATATTTTTGTATGTATCTTGGTGCACTGTACGTGAATTTTTTGGAGTATATACGTAGTAGAATTGCTGGGCCATAAGTTATATGTATATTGTAATTAACAGTTAACCAGACTGTTTTCCTAAATGGCTATAGCAATTTACATCCCTACCAGCAGTGTGTGACTTGCTTTGCTCCACTTCCTCATCAACACCCAGTGTTGCTAGTCATTTCCGTTGAAGCAATTTTGGAGCGTGTATAGATCTCATAGTCATTTCTGTAACAACTAATGATTAGTGAAGTTGAACACTTTTTTTTACACGTGTATTTGCCATTTAGGTGTCCTCTTTTGTGGTATTATCTTTTTGTGTTCAGATCTTCTGCTCATTCTTCTATTTGGCTGTCCAGTTGTCTTTTTTCTTATTGGTAGTTTTTATGTATCCTGGACACAAGCTCTTTGTTGGTTTCTTTCATTCTATAGGTTATCTTTTTCATTCTCTCAATTGTGTCTTTCAGTGATCAGAGGTGGTTTTTGTAAATTTCATGTGGTCCACTGTGTCTTATCTCTTACAGAACATCTCAATTCTGACTAGCCACATTTAAGTACTCAGTAGTCACTTGTATGGCCATGGTATTGGACAGAGCTGCTCTAAAGTTTTCTTGTTTTGCTTTTCTCATGTAGAGCTATAATGCACATAGAACTTAGGTTGGTGTGTGGTGTGAGATTGGAGTCAAGTTTCATTTTTTCCTATATGGATATCCAACTGACCAAAAGCAATTTATTTATTTATCAGAACTATTTATTGAAAGCATTATCCTTTCCTCACTCCTCTGTTGTACCTCTCTGTCATAAAGCAAGTGTCTATAGATGCGTGGTTCTCATTTTGGTCTCTCTGTTCTGCTTAATTAGTTTCCCTATCCCTGCATCAGTATCACACTGCCTTTATAGTTAGCTTTATTAGTCTTGTTATGCCCCCCAAAATGGGTCCATGATTAAAGGAGTGAGACTGATATAAAGTGAAGGTTAAGCAAAGCTTTATTTCGCACCAAGCATCAAGAATCATACTGACCGGCCAGGGCCGCGCCTCTTACAGAGAGGGGCAACCCTTCTCTGTTTCACAGACTAGCTTTTAAGGGCAAAGGCCTGGCCATGCACAGGTGGCCAATGAGATTGTAACACACACAGGAAACTCCACAGAGATGCTAGGTGACCAACTGAATTACAATTTACCCTAGTAGACATTTGAATCAGCCTATCTCCTTGGTCAGAATTGGCGCCCAAAAGGTGCCCAAAGGGCGGGGCCCATATTCCTTGGTAACTAGGGAGACTATGCATCTCCCCACTGATCGGATGTCTCCACCTGGCCTGACTCACCCCTGTATTTGGGCTTTGTTACCTGGAGCTGGTTTCCGGGACTTGTTTTTAAGTCAGTCCCCTGGGGGAAGGGGAACAGGGACAGTTTAAGGGATAAACAAGGTGGTTGTTTAACCTTAATGGAAGTCTCTGGTTAAATAGGTCCTTACAGTCTGGACTCAGTAGCATTTTGGTTGCAGATCTCTAATAGAAAGCATTTAGGATCTTGGCACTAAAGACGGGGCAAAATAAGGAACCTGGGTTCACACCACCCTTTGTGTAATCTTGAGCAAATTAACCTTTCCATAAACCTCAGCTTGGTTGGTATGAGATAAATGTTGGGCATCAGGAAGAATTTACTTTGCACTTCAAGGTTCTTCCAGCTGGACAAAGAATCAAATTGACCTGCAACATATTAACGAGGAAAATCAAATTGAGTTTCATATATGCAGGGCGCGCGTGCGCCCGCGCGTACACACACACACACACATACACAGGCACACACACTCCAAAGACAGCCAACATAAGGCTTATAGGAGACAACCTGAGCTAAGGAGAGGGGCAAGGATCTGGGGATACAAAGAAGAGAAAGGCCCCGTTCTATTAGCAGGAAGGGTAGAGGAGATGATTGAAACAAAAGTCCTGTAAATTTCTCAGATAAAGAGGAATCTACGTTAATAGCTATCTTCTAGCTACAGGCAGGCAGTTGACGGGGTAAGTGGAGAGCTTTTCCTAAAAGTGCTGGATTCTAATTGCTTTTGGTTCAAAATAATC
Organism: Lutra lutra; assembly: GCF_902655055.1. Taxonomy (NCBI): domain Eukaryota; kingdom Metazoa; phylum Chordata; class Mammalia; order Carnivora; family Mustelidae; genus Lutra; species Lutra lutra. The sequence goes on along the minus strand of NC_062283.1, from coordinate 68,563,180 downwards.
ATAATGCTAAATTCCCCCATCCTGTGGTGGCCTGACCTTGGCCGGTACAGAAACTATTTATATGATAGAGTAGTTGAATTGGTTTCACGAATACAAAGGGCTTGGTAATGTCTGGCAGAGTAAGCGTCAATAAATATTCAGGAGTGGACTAAATGTGTGTTAATTTGAATGATTGCTTGTCTTTGTTTTAAACGAAGAGCTCCCGGAGGCTTTAAGGACTTGCCCCCCATTACCTAACCCTCCCACTCCAGCCCCTTAATGCTTAACACGCTGCTCGGCACGTAGTAGGGGCCTCAATAAAAGCTTGTTGAACGGGATCAGCACAGCTGCGAAGCCCCGGTTGAGCGCAGCCACAGGACAGACCCTGGCATGCAATGAAAAGAACCCGCACGGCAAGAACCTGACGCCAGGGGGAGCAGGGACCAGTGCTCTCCAGATATCGCGGGAGTTCGCGCGCGCGGCAACGTCACTGGTTCTGTTTCTGACGGAAGCGCGGGGCGTGAAGAAGGAGCTGCCTTAGGGCGCGCGGCCTCGCCGGTGGCGCGGGAGTTGCTTCCGGGTTACGTGCCCGGAAGCAGGAAGTTGTCGGTTTACCCTCCTCGCCGGGCGGCTGCTGTCCCCGAGGCGGGAGGAGCCCGAGAGGGGCGCGGGCCCCGCATGTGAGTGACTGGGGCCCGAGGCCGGGAGCGGGGGAGGCCGCGCTGTGACAGCCTTACTGCCGGGCCCGTCTGTGACATCCTCGCGCAGCCCCTTGCCCCTGCGCAAGCCCATTTCTTGAGCCTCAGGTGTTTCGCAGACTGCCTGCACCCCCGGCAACTTTCCCCTCATACCACCCCCCCCCCTCCCCCACCAAGCCGAGGTTGACTCCTTTAAGACCTTTTCTTTCTTTGGCTCCGAGAGGCCGAGCAAAGTGAGGTCGACCCTGCTTGAACCTGTTTCGCAGGCGTCACGTTGTGTCCAAAACACGACTGGCGCCTCGAAGTCTTGATTTCACTGCCCTTTTGACGGACTTCTGATTTTTCTTGTATATTGGGAGTAGATTCCCCGCCCCTCTTCGAAACATCTTTTTGTAATTGTTACCGGTGGAAGCTTGCCCTGTGTCAATGGAAGGCCCTCTTCTTGGATTCCCCACAAAAGATTTAATACATGAGGATCCGCAGTGGAATAAAAACAGTGAGAAGAAAGGTAGCAAGCACAAAGCGGTTTATCAAAGGACAGTACACTCAGAATGGAGTGGGCAAGTCCGGGATTGGCAACTGCCCCGAGGCTACCGGAGTTTTTTTTCCCTTTTAAGTGGGGTCAGGAGTGTGGACAAGGTAGTTTTTAATGGAGACTCCTCCTACCGGTGGGGAGGGAGAACTTTTGCCCTACAAGGTTCCTGCTGGACCGGTCTTCCCTTACCAGGGTGGGCAATCCTGAATGCAAACGTAATATGAATTCTGGGGTTACCCTGGGGCAGAAGTTGAAGAGCAGAGCACAAGCTCTGCACCTGCTGCTCTTGTTCTTGTAGTCCTGGTAAGTTGGAAACCACAAAACCAAGATGTTTGCCCTCAGGTCTCTAAATGTAACCCATTTATTGCTGCCCTTGCCTCCAGCTCATATGTAATAGCCTACTCTGCCATTCCCCCTTCAAAGACGAGGTCCTGAAATCTTTTAAGTCGAGGGCCGAACTCAACCTTCTGTAGCTGCTTCCTTCAGAACACGTCAGTGTTTTCGTTAGAGTCCTAATCTTTGCTCTCTGTCTGGGGCATCAGGCAGTGGTAGGAGATTAAGGCGGACTGGGGGCTTGTGTCCTGGTCTTAGAAGGCTTGACTACTCTGGTCCAGGGCTATGGTAGTTTTGATGTTCACTTGATAGGGGCTGATACCCTTGTTGCAGTAAGAGCTGAAGTTGGAGCTGTCTAACATGAAAGGAGATGAGCTGTGTTAAAAGGTGAAGAAGACACAGTCCAAAAAACAAAAGAAGGATCATGCAAAGGAGAGGTCCTGGAAGAAGGAAAATATCCATGACCTAAGACCAAAAGAAAGGAGGCGGTGGATGTACCTGATAGGAGATGTGAAGTCTTTTAATACTTCTTGAACAAACCCTGATTGTTTGACATAAAAACATTATTCTTAAGCTAATGCGCATATACCCCCTTGGGCAGAAGCAAGTATATTTAATGCCCTTTGATTTTGGAGGATTACCCCTAAGTCCTCCAAGGTTGCCAAGATTTGCATACTTTTTTGAATGGATTTGCTTAATTCTTTTTTTTTTTTAAGATTTTATTTATTTATTTGACGGAGATCACAAGTAGGCAGAGGGGTGGGGGTGGGGGGGGAAGCAGGCTCCCTGCTGAGCAGAGAGTCTGATGCAGGACCCTGGGATCATGACCTGAGCCGAAGGCAGAGGCTTTAACCCACTGAGCCACCCAGGCGCCCCGGATTTGCCTAATTCTTGAGAGAATTGGGGAGAAAGGACAGTCCTAGTGATCCCTGTGGCTGATCCTGAGGCTGTTTCCAGGAGGGTCCCTAGTAAGAGGAGTGTAAGGACCGCCTGCTTTGGATATGGATGTTTCAGTTACAATAGAGTGGGAAACTCTTTGAGTACTTCCTATGAGGGTTACATCTGGAGCTAACCAGGTGAAAGAACAAGTGCCCTTCCATCCATTTGGAAGGGCTAGGTATGCCTGAGTTCCACAGAGTCCCTTCTGTGGACCTGCATACCAGAGAGGATGCAGGTAAGCCTTGGTTACGATAGGAAATAGGGCGCCTGGGAGGTATAGTTGGTTGAGCGTCATACTCTTGGTTTTGGCTAAGGTAGTGATCTCAGGATTGTGAGATAGAGCCCTGCACTGGCTCCATGCTCCACTGAGTCTGCTTGGGGTTCTCTCTACCTCTGTTCCTCGTCCCCTCCTCAACTCAAATAAATAAGTCTTTCAGGGGGGAGGGGGAAGAAAGAAAATAAAGGGACTTCCTCGGAGGGAGTTCTCCGAGGTCTAGCAGTGGCCCTAAAGGGGACCGAAGCCAATATGAAGGCAGGCAAGGGGGTCATGACTATACAGTTGTGTTGGGCTGTTCAGAAAAGAGGTGGCTTCAGTGAGGATTCCAGAATATGTTCTAGGAGTTTTTCCAGTGGGAGGGCTGTTGGTAGGTCGTGTTGAAGGAGGAGGAGATTATTTGGGCTGATGGATGGCCCTGACATTATTGAGACATGGTGGACCCAGTGGGGAGCTTGATGGTGAATTTAGGGGGAAGATTAAAAGTGGGGTATTTTAACAGTGTTAAAGTAGTGATCAGAAACACTTTCCCACTTTCCCTGCCGAAGTTAGGTTGAAATGCAAGGCACTAAGAAAAGGGAATAGAACCTACTGGAGTCCCAGATGATGAGCTAGCACTAACATAGATTGGGAAGGTCATATTAAAAAGTTTGAGTTGAGTATGCAGCAGTCCCACAATAGAAGGTATTGGGAGGGGCCTCTGAGCATTTAGGATTTTTCTGCTGTGTTCTGTGACCTTTCTTTGGAGGTTTCTTGCACTTACAGGGGGCTGCAAGGTCCATGTTTGTGTCCAAAGACAGGTATAGGTGAAACTAGTGGGGCTCTTGTTGGTGGCCCACAATGAAGCAGGTACAGGAGTTACAGTGGCTAAGTGGGGTCCCACACATATCCAGCAAGAGGAATTGGTGGTGTTGAGATAGCACTGAGCAGTGTAAGTGATGGGGCTAAGGGGTCAGAAAGTTGCATTCTTGTGTGGTCCAGGGCAGTGTGAGAATTATCAGGCAGAAGAAGTGAGTGTGGTCAAAGAGGTACCCATGGATTTCTTTAAGGGTGTAGTCTTAGAAGTCTCCTGGAGGAACTCTGACCACACTAAGGTATTGGATATAACAGAATAGAGAATTTTAGGACTTATCTGAGATGCCCCCTTTTTGAAGAGTATGTTCAGAGGCATCGGGGTCATCCTCTTTGTTAGAGGTCAAAGCAGGCTTGGCTCGGGAGAGATGGATCCAACTGGCAGTTTCTGGGACCTTGATGACTGACTATAGGGTAGGGCTGAATAAAAGAACAGTAGAGGGTCCCTTCCATAAAGGAGTTAATTGGGATCCAGGAGATCCATCTCTCCAGGATTTAATTAGGACCTCATCTTCTGGTTGGAGTGGGGAGGTTGGGTTTGAGTGGTGCGGCTTTGGTAGGATCTGTTTTTCCCATAGAGCCTCTCGAAGGCACTAACTGAATAGAGCCCTGTCCCAAGAACAGATGAATTTTAGCTTGGTGAGTAGGCCATTCACTCCCATAACCAGATAGGAGTTGAAGGAAAGCTTATACGTAAAAGAGGTTAAGATAAAGTAGGTGGCTCCGTGTCCAAAAGAAAATTAATTGTCCTACTTGCCCCATCAAGGGTCACCTGGTCCCCACTGCAGTGATGGAAACAGTGAGTGGGGGAGCCTGTTGGTGCCCTAGGTCTCCTCCGAGTGACAGCTAGTGGGGATGGTGGTGACAGAAGGGATTCTGAACTTCTGGTTCTCCCTAGAAGGGGCAGTCTCTCCTCCAATGTCCCATTTGAGGACATTGAGAACAGGCCATGTTATGGACTTAAGGACATTCATCTCTCCAGTGTTCCATGGTAACAGGATCCTTTTGGTGTCTCCCTTTTGAGGGGGTGACCCTAAGGTGATGACTTGTGTTGCAAGGTCACCAGGAATTGAGCCTGTCTCCGATCCTTATGTTTTTCTTTTCCCTTTTTTCCCCTCCTGGTCCTGGCTATAGAACACCAAATTGATCACCTTAAGGAGTTCAGAGCTTGGGGTGTCTCACCTTAGGGATAACTTTTGGAGTTTCCTCCTTACATTGGGGGTGGTCTGAGTGATAAGTCAGCCATTAAGAACTATAAGAACTGGGATCAAGGTTGGTATGTTTAGTTAGTCTCTCTTAGTCTTTCCATAAAGGCTGCAGGGTTTTCTTCCTTTCCCTGGTTTATGAGAGCCAGCTTATTATAATTAATTGGCTTTGATTGGCATCTTTTCATTCCATTTGTTAGATAGATTGTAAGATGGTCTCGGGACCATTGTCCTTGTAGAGTCTCATAGTTCCGATGATAATCGGATCTGTGCCGGATCTGTGACTGGCACTGCCATGGTATCTGGCAGAACTGTAAAGTTTATCCCCAAATTGGGTGGCAGGCTCCCCAGTTCCATCTCAGTCTGCCTTGGAGAGAGTCTGATTGAGAATGACCACTGTGTCCTTCAGGACAGATCAAAAATTAGTGCCAAACTGATATGTAGGTGTCAGGGTCCACAGAAAAATCTCCCAAGTCCTTTTGGACTTGGTGGAGATCACTCATAGAGAATGGAGTTTGCACCCACATGGTGGTTCCAGTTGGACCAGCCATTTCCTGGAGGGGACACAGAATTGGAAGGGGCTTATTAGGACCTGAGGGGGTTGGTGGTCCCAGATATTGGGATACTGGATCATTGTTTTGGGGCTATGGTAGGGTTTGGTGGGGCAGTGGGGGCTTTGGGAAGCCTCCTCTGATGGTGGGGGAGGGGGCTTACGGCTTGGGTCTGTGAGGAGAACTAAAGAGGACAGCTCAATATTGCAGGTTTTGAAAAGCCTAGGGTTTGTTAAGGAACATGAAGTCTTGGATCTAAGGGATCTGAGACCTCTGTCCTTAGTCTCTACAAAAGAGGTCTAGCTGTAAGATGGTGTTAAAAGATTTTCTTTTTTTAAGAGAGCAAGAGAGAGAGAGCATCAGCAGGGGAGAAGGCCAGAGGGAGAAGAAGCAGACACCCCGCTGAGCAGGGAGCCTGATGTGGAGCTCGATCCCAGGACCCTGGAATCATGACCTGAGCTGAAGGCAGATGCTTACTGACTGAGCCACCTAGTAAGATGATGTTATAATCCATTGTCCTATTGTGGGGCCTTGTTGCCCCATCTCATAGTTTATATTGGGGCCATGCTGTATGCAGAAAAGATGAACCATTTCCTCTTTAAAGTTTGGGGGGTCAAACATTCCAGTTAGCAAGGAAGCATTCCGGGTACATCTGACAACCATTTTCCCATCTGTAAGGGGATAGCAAAGAAGGAGAAGTAGACACAATATTCCAAGAATGTCCCCATTGGAATGTTGTGTATCCGGAAGGGAGATGGCCTTCCTCCCTGTCTTTTTTTTTTTTTTTTTAAGATTTTATTTATTTATTTGACAGAGAGAGAGAGAGATCACAAGTAGGCAGAGAGGCAGGCAGGGGGGAGGGGGAAGCAGGCTCCCCACCAAGCAGAGAGCCGGATGTGGGGCTCGATCCCAGGACCCTGAGATCATGACCTGAGCCGAAGGCAGAGGCTTTAACCCACTGAGCCACCCAGGTGCCCCTTTCCTCACTGCTTTGAAGAGCAACCCTGAGGGTGTCCCCCTAAGAGAGGCCCACTGCCTTAATTAATATTACTACAGCCTCTTGTTTCTTTACCTGCCTCCTCGCAATCGATGTGCCCATGAGGGAGGGCATTGGTATATTTTATGGTCCCTAATGAGTCCCCGAGTGCCAGGATATATGCCCTGGCCCTCAACATCTATGTAGTTCCATTTACGGATTTCATCCCAGGCCCCTCTCAGAAGTATTAACTTAAGTTTGAGTAGGTACAAAGTTTTGCCCTTGCCTTATTGGAAATAAATTCCCATACGATACCGTGATAATCATGCACCCACCTGGCATTTAAGTTTTAGAGGCTGATTGAAACCATCTTACCAGAAAGGGAGTGGGGGGCACGTGAGGAGGTCTGATATGAGGCAACAGAAAAAGTAGAACTCTTGGTTAGATGGACCATCCAGGAAGTTGAATGAGTATGAGGATGGACGGAACTAGCAGGTGGGACAGCATGTCCTCGGGTTTTGAGGGTCACACAGTGAGTGATGGCAGAAGAGGTGCAGGAGGGGAAGAAATGCAGACAGTAGTAGCCAAATTGCAAAGTGAGTGAGAACTGACATCCGAGAAAGTAAATCAGACATGGGTCCTCTAGCCCCAGCGGGGTGAGGACTATCTTACCTTGTGCTGGAGTTACCGGTGGAAGCTGGTCTTGTGTCAGTGCAAGTCTCGGTTCTTGGATTCCCCTCAAAAGATTTGTATGAGGATCCGCTCTCGAATAAGGACACTAGGAATGTACCAAGCACAAAGCATTTTATTAAAGAACAGTACACTATCAAGATGGAGGAGAGGGGGAATTGACTACCGCACGGCTGTAGGGAATTTTTCCTTCCTGTGGCGTAAAGCTGTGGAGGAGGTCGTCTGTAATGGAGGTTGCGTCCGACTTTTTAGAGACTCCTCCTACCCGTGCGGAGGGAGAAATTTTGCCTCTAAAAGTTTTCTACCGGAACTGTCAAGGCCGCCTGCCCCGCCCCCGCGAGTTAGGCAGCGGGTGAAACAGCAACGCAAACGCATCACAATGACGTTTGGTCTGCTAACCCGGTAAAGTTGGAAGCCACAGTGTTTGTCTTTGTTTTAGACGAAGAGCACCGGGAGGCTTTAAGGACTTGCCCCCCATTACCTAACCCTCCCACTCCAGCCCCTTAATGCCTAACACGCTGCTCGGCACGTAGTAGGGGCCTCAATAAAAGCTTGTTGAACGGGATCAGCACAGCTGCGAAGCCCCGGTTGAGCGCAGCCACAGGACAGACCCTGGCATGCAATGAAAAGAACCCGCACGGCAAGAACCTGACGCCAGGGGGAGCAGGGACCAGTGCTCTCCAGATATCGCGGGAGTTCGCGCGCGCGGCAACGTCACTGGTTCTGTTTCTGACGGAAGCGCGGGGCGTGAAGAAGGAGCTGCCTTAGGGCGCGCGGCCTCGCCGGTGGCGCGGGAGTTGCTTCCGGGTTACGTGCCCGGAAGCAGGAAGTTGTCGGCTTACCCTCCTCGCCGGGCGGCTGCTGTCCCCGAGGCGGGAGGAGCCCGAGAGGGCGCGGGCCGCGCATGTGAGTGACTGGGGCCCGAGGCCGGGAGGGGGGAGGCCGCGCTGTGACAGCCTTACTGCCGGGCCCGTCTGTGACATCCTCGCGCAGCCCCTTGCCCCTGCGCAAGCCCATTTCTTGAGCCTCAGGTGTTTCGCAGACTGCCTGCACCCCCGGCAACTTTCCCCTCATACCACCCCCCCCACCACCACCAAGCCGAGGTTGACTCCTTTAAGACCTTTTCTTTCTTTGGCTCCGAGAGGCCGAGCAAAGTGAGGTCGACCCTGCTTGAACCTGTTTCGCAGGCGTCACGTTGGTGTCCAAAACACGACTGGCGCCTCGAAGTCTTGATTTCACTGCCCTTTTGAAGGACTTCTGATTTTTTGTGTGTATATTGGGAGTAGTCCCCCCGCCCCCGAATATCTATTTCTAATAGTTGTTAAGGAGTTTTCTTTAAGTGTGGACTTGGTATGTGATAACAGTAGCATCGTTTCAGAAAGTTGTATGATTTGGTTTATTGACCCGATGAGCTGTTTGTAATCACCTTTTAGTACAAAAATCGTGTTCCGTAGTGTCTTAAGACCGTTAACCCTGTTGGCACACCTTTTCATGTTTAAGAGCCTGCATAGCCTTGGTATTCGCGAGTACATTTAAAGTGTATAGTCATCACTTTATAATAGAAACTACTCCCGGATACTTAACTATTCTGACTTCTTCAGGGTGCTCATTTGGTTGTTCCCATGGTGGAATCTTCTCCCTTAATAAAAGTGTGTATTTGAGTTTATCACAGTTTTTTTCTAAAGAACAACAGAAATGCAACTTTTGCTACATTGAAGTTTTGACTGAAGTTCACATAGTCCAACTTGCATACCAAAGAGTAACCCTGTTTGCCCTCTTAGGTCTTTCTGCTTTGGACCAAAACAACTTTCAAGACCCACTTTGAATCCCTAGTTCTCTACAGCTGCCCCACAACACCACAGATTATCTAAATGGGAGGTTCCTAATCTCATCTAAATCCTCCTTAGGTTGGTCTATTTTTAAGAATAAGAAGAATAAAAGGTAAAAGGAATCAAGTATTAGATCAATTAGTTTGGGAAAAGAATGACCACTTTAGGTCCTTTCTATAAATTTGTTTAGTAGACATTGATCAGTTTTCATGTCCCTGAGGTGAATTTCATGTGTGTTTTTAGTTTCTTCTGTTTCTCCATTTATCTTTGCTTTCAAGTGTTAAATAACAAAAATTCAAATGAGCAAATTTTAAAGATGTAATTGGCTTTATTAATTCATTAATCAGGCAGCATCCCATCTAGCAAGTAGAGGGGAGCTCCTAACGGTTACAGAAAAGGAAAGGTTTTTTTTTTTTTTTTTAAGATTATTTATTTATTTATTTGACAGAGATCACAGGTAGGCAGAGAAGCAGGCAGAGAGAAGGGGGGAAAGCAGGCTCCCGCCGAGCAGAGAGCACGACGTGGGGCTCAATCCCAGGACCCTGGGATCATGACCCGAGCCGAAGGCAGAGGTTTTTCTTTTCTTTTTTTTTTTTTTTTTTTAATGATTTTATTTATTTATTTGACAGGGAGAGATCACAAGCAGATGGAGAGGCAGGCAGAGAGAGAGAGAGGGAAGCAGGATCCCTGCTAAGCAGAGAGCCCGATGCGGGACTTGATCCCAGGACCCTGAGATCATGACCTGAGCCGAAGGCAGTGGCTTAACCCACTGAGCCACCCCTGCCCCCGAAGGCAGAGGTTTTAACCCACTGAGCCACGTAGGCGCCCCTAGGAAAGGTTTTCAAACATAGAGGGAGCACCTGGGTGCCTCAGCTGGTTAAGCGTTCAGCTCTTGATTATGGTTTAGGTCATGATCTCAGGGTTGTGAGATCTATCCCTGTGTGGGTTCCACACTCAGCAGGGAGTCTGCTTGAGATTCTCCCACTCCCTCCCCCCCCCCCACCAACGCATGCACACATGCACGCTCACTCTCTCCCTCCTTTCCTCCCTCCCTCTCAAAATAAATAGGGGAGCCTGGATGGCTCAGTCAGTTAAGTGTCTACCTTCTGCTTAGGTCATGATCCTAGGGTCCTGGGATCAAGCCCCGAAATCAGGCTTCCTGCTTATTGGGGAGCCTGCTTCTCCCTCTCCAGACTCCCCGTGCTTGTGTTCGTGCTCTGTTAAATAAAAAATAAAATCTAGGGGCGCCTGGTTGGCTCAGTGGCTTAAAGCCTCTGTCTTCAGTTCAGGTCATGATCCCAGGGTCCTGGGATCGAGCCCCACATCAGGCTCTCTGCTCAGTGGGAAGCCTGCTTCCTCCTCTCTGCCTGCCTCTCTGCCTACTTGTGATCTTTGTGTGTCAAATAAATAAATAAAATCTTTAAAAATAAATAAATAAATAAAAATTTAAAAAATAAAATCTGAAATATAAATAATCTTAAAAAAAATAAAGGTAGCGTAGAATAAAGGCTATTTTGGGGGGGGGGGGGCAAGGTCATTTACCTAAGGGAAATGGGAAAAGTTTTATCAGTAAATTTTCTAGCACTGACCAGAAATTCCGTGTTAAAGTTAAAACCAGTTAAAGCTGGTTAAAGTTCTAAGGGGTTTGAAACTGCAGTTAGGTTAGGTGTTAAGTCTTGGTTTACTGACTTTACCTAAGGACACCATTTTGGGCCTGTGATTTTCACCCCCACCCCTTTTTTTTTTTTTTTAAGATTTTATTTATTTGGGAAAGAAAGAGCATGAGCAAGGGGAGGAGCAGAAGGAGAGGGAGAAGCAGACACCTTGCTGAGCAGGGAACCCCCCCCCAATGTGGGACTTGATCCTGGGATCCTGAGTTCTTGACCTGAGCTGAAGGCAGACACTTAACCAACTGAGCTACCCAGGTGCCCCTGTGATTTTCTTTTCAAGGAAAACAATGTAGTGTGAGGAGACATGGAAATAGGTATAATATAGAGTGATTGAATTGTGTTTAAGGTTCAAAGGACAAACATCAAGGCTGGAATAAGGAGTTCACTCATTGGGAATCTATGGGAGTTAGACTTTATAGCAGAGGAAATTACTTGTGCAAGAGCAAAAAGATGTGAAATGGTATGGCAGTGAAGCATGTGAAGAAGGAATGGGAAATGAGACTGAACAGATAAGCAGTTGACCAGGTCATAAAGGGCCAATGCTAAGTAATTTGGGCTTCATCTTATGACATTTACTAAGTATTAAATTTGGGTATTGGGACACTTTTTTTTTTTTTTTAAGATTTTATTTATTTATTTGAGAGAAAGCGATCACAAGTAGGCAGAGAGGCAAGCAGAGAGAGAGGGGGAAGCAGGCTCCCTGCCCAGCAGAGAGCTCGATGTGGGGCTCGATCCCAGGACCCTGGGATCACGACCTGAGCCGAAAGCAGAGGCTTTAACCCACTGAGCCACCCAGGTGCCCCTGGGACACATGTTTTACATTCATCATCTATGATCCCTAAACAACATTTTATAAAATAATGAAAACTCTGAGGCTTAGATTAAGTGGTATTGCTATGGCTACACAGTAGATGGAAGATCAAGTAATTATCCATCTTTTTCCAACTCCATTTGCCTTCTTAACCCACTGTCTACACTTTTGCATAGCAGGTCTTGGGGATTCAAGGAAGTTGCTTTATTTTATTTATTTGTTTGTTTATTTGAGAGGGGTAGAGAGAATCTTAAGCAGGCTCCACGCTAGGCCTCAGGTCTTGATCTCACAACCCTGAGGAAATGACCTAAGCCAAAATCAACAGTCGGACACTTAACCAACTGTGCCACCCAGGAACCCCCTCAAAGAAGTTGTTTTATTTGTTTATTTATATTAAAGATTTTACTTGTTTATTTGACAGAGATCGCAAGTAGGCAGAGAGGCGGCAGAGAGAGAGAGGGAAGCAGGCTCCCTGCCCAGCAGAGAGCCCGGTGTGGGGCTCAATCCCAGGACCCTGGGATCATGACCTGAGCAGAAGGCAGAGGCTTTAACCCACTGAGCCACCTAGGTGCCCCAAGGAAGTTGCTTTAAATAGATGAGTAACATGAACTAATTTGTGTTTCAGAAAAAATAATTTGTGGAGAGAGTAGAGGACGGATTGGAGAGGAGGAGGACTGGAAGTATGGAGATAAAGTATATCTTTGTGGTGGTCCAGGGAGAGATATTGAGGGCCTTAACTGCCATTAATGTAGAGCTAAAGGGAAGATGATGAAGGTGGGAACTATACAGGGGGTGGAATTGAGGATTTAGCAATTGGTTCATTGGTGGTGATGAAGAAGGTGGAAGAGAGGTTTTAAATCTGGAGAACTGGTGTTTCTGTTAATTACAAAGCAATATAGTAGGAGAAATGGGTTGCAGGGAGGAAAATAGTCAGTTATGGACACATTACATATAAGAGATAGTAGGAAATTTCGGCCATGGTGTCTGGTAGGTAGGTAGATGGATGGGTCTGGAGTTCTGGAGTTGTAGACCAGAGAAGAGATTTGGAATCACTAATAGATGGCAGTTAAAGCCATAGAGGGGTATGAGAAGATCAAGGACAACTATGATAAATACCACATTCAGGGGTATAGTCTCTCAGAAAAGAGAATTATGCCAAGGTTTGAGAGCACTTGAGAGAGAAAATACATAGCAACAGCAGGTTCTGCAGAGAGGTCAGGTAAGGTGATAGTTGAGAAAACATCCAAAACTTTTGGACTTGGCATGTAGAGAGCCACTGGTGGCCTGAGTGAGAGCATTATTGGTGTGAGCAGGGCAGAAATATAATTTCAAGAGGTTAGTAAACAAATGGAGATCTGAGAAAAAAGGTGATGTGATGCCTTTTTTTTTTTTTTTTTTTTAAGGAACTTGGCTCAGAAGGGAGGGAGAACATGAGCACTGGAATTCTAGAGAGGAAGGGTTTGTTGTTGTTTTAATGATAGAGAAGGTGAGGATAGGACCAGGTAAAAATAAGTTTTAAAATGGGATGGGGGTTACTGCTTCAAATATTTTCCTATCATAAAGGACAAAAAAAAAAAAAAAGGCCGGGGCACCTGGGTGGCTCAGTAGGAAGGGAAGGATATATGTTTATTGTAGTATTTCATTTTTCTGGAGGCTTACAATTTTTCAAAAATAAGCAGCTGGAAAAAGTGGAAGAGACATATTTTCAGTGAGCAAATTAAGTGTCAGACTCACCAGGTTTCACTGGACAGAGATGTCCAGAAAGAGGACTTAGTCAAATGATGATAAAACTGCAAAAAAGTAGGTGTGCCTGCGTGGCTCAGTTGTTTAGCAGCTGCCTTCAGCTCAGGTCGCGATCCCAGGGTCCTGGGAAGGAATCCCGTATAGAGCCTGGCATTGGGCTCCCTGCTCAGCAGGAAGCCTGCTTCTCCCTCTCCCACTCCCACTGCTTGTGTTTCCTCTCTCGCTGTGTCTCTCTCTCTCTTAAATAAATAAAATCTTAAAAAAAAAACTGCAAAAAACTATTCCGTCAGTTGTACATTTTGAGCACTTTTTACATTTTTAATTCCTGCTCTTTTAAATCCTCTTGTTTTAATATTCACCAACTATTTTTTCTTTAAATATTGTATTTGTGGGGTGCCTGGGTGGCTCAGTGGGTTAAGCCTCTGCCTTCTGCTCAGGTCATGATCTCAGGGTCCTGGGATTGAGCCCCACAAGGGGCTCTCTGCTTAGCGGGGAGCCTGCTTCCCTCTCACACTCTGCCTGCTTCTCTGCCTACTTGTGATCTCTGTCAAATAAATAAATAAATTCTTTTAAAAAAATACATTAAAAAAAATAAATAAATATGATGGGGTTTTTTTTAGTGGTTTTTATTATACCAAAGGCAGCATTTTTTTCATTTTAGTAGAACTTCTTCAGTTAATGGGAATCACTGGATAAAATAGAATGGAATTTGTTCGTAACACTAAGGAATGGTTTTATCATACTGCATAGCTAGCACTAAAGAACCTGGTGCTGAAAAAAGAAAATTTAGTATTACTCGAGATATTGTTCCCACTTTTGAAGATTATGACATATTTATTTATTTACTTATTTGTTTATTTGACAGAGAGAGATACAGTGAGAGAGGGAACACAGCAAGGGGAGTGAGTGGGAGAGGGAGAAGCAGGCTTTCCGCTGAGCAGGGAGCCCGATGCAGGGCTCAGTCTCCGGATCCTGGGATCATGATCTGAGCTGAAGGCAGATGCTTAACAACTGAGCCACCAGGCGCCCCTGGGACATATTTAGATGGGCTTTTGAAACTTTCTTTTTGAAATACAGCATTTTCCCTTTGATGTTTTAGCTAGATGCATCAGTATGGCATCTCAGAGTTGCCTAACTGGCACAGCTGTTTAGTTTGGTAAACCGAGACCCTCCAGGGTGATGTCAAATCAGTGCTTGGTACATATTTATAACTCTAAAGGAATTCTGTATTAGGACAAAGCAGAAGTTGACATTAGGTCTGACCTCTTTTTTATTTTTTTTTTTTTTAAAAAGATTTTATTTGAGAGAGAGAGTGAGAGAGAGCACAAGTGGGGGGGGTGGCGGGGAGGAGAGGCAGAGGGAGAGGAAGAAGCAGGCTTCCTGCTGGGACCCCTATGTGGGGCTTGATCCCAGGACCCTGGGATCATGACCTGAGCCAAAGGCAGATGCTTAACTGACTGAGCCACCCAGGCGCCCCTTACTCTGACCTCTTAACCTGTTTTCTACTTTAAATATTTTTGTTGCTAAGTTCTGTCAGGGTCATTCTGTCAGCTATGCCTCTGTCCTGTTTTTTTCCTAGACTGAGACCTAGAAGGAATTGTGAAGAACATCTCATCAGAGCTGTCAGTGGCTTCCTTCTCTTCCTGAGATGCTCCTTCAGAAGCAAACAGCCTCCTGGCTTACCTCTCCCCTCACCTCCACCCCGGCCTCCCTTGAAAGGAGAATTTCTTAACCTCAGCACTCTTAATAGTTTAAGTGGGACAGTTCTTTGTTATAGGGGGCTGTCCTTGTAGGATGTTTAGTCTTTACCCACTGGATGCTAATGGTGCCTTTCCAGTTTTGACAATCTAAAATGTCTCCAGACATTGCCACATGTCCCCTGGGGAACAAACTCTTCCCCAGTGGAGAACTGCTGGCTAAAGCAGTGTCTTGTAATTGGGGGTGTGCCTTTAGTCAACAGGGAAGAGTTTGAATACTTCTGCACCTGGATCCCGCTCCCAGATGTTCTAGCAGTTCCTTCTGTCCAGGGTGGTGCATGATACCTTGATTTTCATAATTTTGCTGGTGACCCTGCCTGTGCCATTGCAGGTCTGTTAGGAGTCAAGCCTCCTAAGCCACTGTTAGGAGTCAAGCGCACTTGGAACTTCCCTCTGTGGCAAAGCTCATTCCTGCCAGAGTTGGATCTCTCTTTCTTTCTGGAGGTAAAGGAATTGCCATCAAGGCTCAGCTGATTTCAGTCAGTCCCCTCATGCTTGATACTTAGCCATGACTATGTGTTTGATTTTTTTTTTTTTTTTCCTTAGAGGACAAGATTTTTTATTATTATTTTTTAATACAAATCCTTGTGTGGAGGACTTTCAGATCACAGCAAGGAGCTGCTTTGCTAGTATGAAACCCAACCCAAAGGGACATTTTATGTGTATGTTTAATTAACATATTTGCTAGATGCCAGTACCCCTCCAGTGTGACCATAAAAAAAATGTCTCCAGACTTTCCAAATGTCCCCTGTCCTGAATCGCCCCCAGGTGAGGATGACTGATCTAACCAAAGCCAAAAGGAGGGCTTATTATGAAGATCCCCATATGCTCTTAGAAACTTTATGAAATTATTAGTAATAATCCATCCCATAACTTGGGAAGTGTGTCAGAATCTCAAGGAAGAAGGATGTACAGTTAGCAAAAATATATTCAGCATTGTAATATCATTGTATACTTGAATTACAAAGAAAACCCTGTTTTTACAATACAAACTCTGGGTTTGGTGAAATGTTTATGTGTATTAAAAGTAAGCAGAGGTTTAGGGAAGGTTGTGAAATTGTCATCAGAAATGATGGTTGTTAGTTCTCCTCACTTGCGCTTTTGTTCCTTTCAGAGATCTCCTAAAGGCACAATAATGTTCTCTGTTGCCTGAGGGCTACCTACATGTGCTCCACCTTCCAACACTTTCAGATTTTTTATTGGGATTTTTTCTCGTATTCTCACTGCTCTCTTTTCTGGCCCTTTACTAAATTTTAATGGATTTTGACTGGATATTGTTGGGTAATTAATTATGGTTTGTTTGAACATTATCCTTGCTTGCTTAGAATGTCTGTTAATTTCAACAGAAAAATTCTGTCTCTGGAATCACTAGTCACAAAATCACAATGTAAAAAATACTGTTATAAGTTACTGCTTTATTTTTCCAGGAATCATTGTAGTTGCTCACTTTTCCAGTTCTCAGCCACTCAGTTGTGATAATTGAGGGACACGGTATTGCGGTTTCTGTACTGCCAGCTCAGAGTAGGAAAATACTTGGTAAGGGAGGCAGCATGCATAAAGGTTAAAAGCATCAACCCTGATGTCAGGCACACTTGACTTCACATCCCAGCAAGTTATGGAACCTTTCTGAGCTTAGTTTCAATATTTGAGAAATAGGATTAATCACACTTACCTTTTGGCAAAACTGAAAGCAAAGAGAGACAAACCAAGGAACAGGCTCTTAACTATAGAGAATAAACTAACGGTTGCCAGAGGGGAGGTTGGTGAGGGAATGGGTGAAATAGGTGAAGGAGATTAAGAGTACACTTACCTGTGGTGAGCACTGAGTCACATATACAGTTGTTGAATCATTATATTGTACACCTGAAACTGATAGAACTGTATGTTAACTATATTGGAATTAAAATAAAAAACTTAATAAAAAGAAGTCACACCTACCTTCTGGGATTGCTGTGATGATTTACAAAGATAATGTTTCTAGAGTGTTTAGCATGATGCCTAGGACATAGGATGGCATAACAGGAAGTGGGATAGCAATGCAATTTGGCATAAGTCCTTAATTTCTAATGAACTGAATTTTTTCTAGTTCCTGAAGTCTTCATCTACTCTTAAAATTTTAGAGCTAGAGGGGACTTTGAAAACCTCCTACTTCACAGTCCTTTTATTTTTTGGATGAAGTAGACCAAGTGACATAGCCAGATCATAGCAGTGTAGTGTAATAAATGCCACAACAGGCATATGTTGAAATTCTATAAATACAGATTTTAAAAATGTCTTTTTGGAGCTTTAATTTATATGCCATGAAATTCACCCATTTGAAATGTACGATTTAGTGTACATTTTTAGTATATTCACAGAGTTGTGCAACTATCACCACAATTTAAGTTTAGAACGTTTTTGTCACTCTAGAAAGAAACACTGTATCTACTAACAGTCACGCCCCATTCTCCCTTCCCTCCCTTGGATAACTACTAATGAATCTACTTTCTGTCTCTATAGATTGCCTCTATTCTTGACTGTTTGCATTTTATTAATGAAGTCTTATGTTATCTTTTGTGACTATCTTCTTCCATTTAGCATAATATTTTCAAGTCTCACCTGTGTTGTAGCATGTATCAATACTTTATTCCTTTTTATTGTCCAATATTTCATTGTGTGGGTATACCATATTTTATTCATCCATTCAGTAGTTCATGGACATTTGGACTGCTTCTATTTTTGAGCTATTATGAATAATACTGCTTGGATACTTATATGCAAGTTTGTGTGTGGAAATATGTTTTAAATTCTCTTGGGTTCACACTTACAAGTGGAATTACTGGATCATATAACAACTCTGTTTAAATTTTGAGAAACTCAAACTTTTCCAAAGCAGCTGTACCATATTCCCACTAGCAGTGTACAAGGGTTCCAGGTGCCGAACATCTTGCCAGCTTATATGATTTTTTCATTATAGCCATCCCCGTGGTTGTGAAGTAGTGTCTCATTGTGGTTTTGATTTGTATTTCCCTGATGGCTAATGACGTTGAACATCTTTTCATGAATTTATTGGCCATTTGTGTATTTTCTTTGGAGAAATGTCTATTCACGTTCTTTGTCCATTTTAACATTGGGTCGTTTTATTATTGAATTGTACTAATTCTTTACTCTGAATAGCAATCTCTTATCAGATATATGGTTTGCATATGCATTCTGCCATTCTGTGGGTTGTCATTTCACTTTCCTAAAAGGTATCATTGGCAGTACAAAAATATTTTAATGTAGTCCAATTTAGTTTTTCTTTTGCTGCTTATGCTTTTCCTGCCATATCTAAGAAGTTATTGCCTAATCCAGTGTCGTGAAGATTTTCCCCCACGTTTTCTTCTAAGGGTTTATAATTTTAGTTCTTAAGTTTATGTCTTTGATCCATTTTGAGTTCATTTTTGTGTATGGTAGAAGGAAGGGTCCCATTTCATCCTTTTGCATGTGGATATCTCGTTGTCCCAGAACCATTGGTTGAAAATACGTATTTTTTTAAAGATTTTATTCATTTATTTGACAGAGAGAGAGATCACAAGTAGGCAGAGAGGCAGGCAAAGAGAGGGGGAAGCAGGCTCCTTGCTGAGCAGAGAGCCCGATGCGGGGCTTGATCCCAGGACCCTGAGATCATGACCTGAGCCAAAGGCAGAGGCTTAACCCACTGAGCCACCCAGGCACCCTGAAAATACACATTTCTAAATAGAGTTTACCCATCCTTTTATCTGAACCTTGAAATGAAAGCCTGTATGGCCTATTAAAAACACTGAGCAAGAGCAAAGACTTTGGGGAAGGGATTTAGCCTCATTAGGTGTGGGGAGTTTCTCCCCTCCCCCAGCCAGTTCCTCAAAGTCTAGATTCCCTGCCTGTTAATTCACCATTAGAAGTCTGTTTCTGATTTAATTGGTTAGGGTTGACATCCTGGTATGAGCGTTCATTAAAAACTGTCCGGGGGAGGGGGTGGGGGCGCCTGGGTGGCTCAGTGGGTTAAAGCCTCTGCCTTCGGTCAGGTCATGATCCCTGGGTCCTGGGATCAAGCCCCACATCGGGCTCTCTGCTCAGCAGGGAGTCTGCTTCCCTTCCTTTCTCTGCCTGCCTCTCTATCTACTTGTAATCTCTGTCTGTCAAATAAATAAATAAAAATCTTAGGGGGAAAAAAAAAAAACTGTCCAGGTGATTCTAATGTGTAGGCCCACTTCATAACTAGTGAACTAAAGGGCTAAGAGTCATAAAGAGCACCAGTCAATCAGTCCCCCAGAGGCTCTGCTGGAAGGGGAGATAGGCTGAGGTGCTCGCTGGCTGGTGGCACTGTGGGCCTGCTTTTCTCTGCTGACCTCCAGGACTGTTGTCCTCTGCTCTACAGGTGGCAGCATCTCCTTACTAAAAAAAATAGAATTGTATCCTGTCAGTGCTTTTTGGGGTTAGAAGCACTTTGGGGATGAGGTATGTGAGATAAGAGGACCTCTACATTGAAGGTGGAAAAAGACCAATAGAAGAGAACATAAATCCCAAGCCCTATTTTTCCTTCTTTTTTTTTTTAAGATTTTTATTTATTTATTCATTTATTTGACACAGAGAGACACAGCAAGAGAGGGAACACTAGCAGGGGGCGTGGGAGAGAAAGAAGCTAGTTTCCCGCTGAGCCGGGAGCCCAATGCTGGGCTCTATCCCAGGACTCTGGGATCATGACCTGAGCCTAAGGCAGATGCTTAATGACTGAGCCATCCAGGCGCCCCTCTGTTTTTCCTTCTCTAAATGAAGGAAATACTTTTTTTCTTTCTTTTTTCAAACACAAGCAGTCTTTAAAAGAACTATTTGACTGCATTTTACAAATGTTACAAGAGAGTATTATACTTCGCCACTTTAGTTTTTACCTTTTATTCTATGGCTACTGTGAAACAGTTTGGCTTTGAAGAAACTATGAGAACAAATTGAATTTTGAAATTAAAGATCTCAGGTCTTTTAAGTATATAAAACACGAATAAAAGGCTCTTTATTTTCTAAAGTTGTGTTTGTGGAAAAGCATGAGGACTGCAATGTACAAGGTCTGAAGACCCAGTGCCATGGTTTCCGTGTTGCCTGAAATTCTTGCTCTAACAGTAACAAAGAGTATCAGCATGTTACGCACAGTAAATCTTGCTTTCAGTGATTAGTTCCTCCTCCTGTGTTGCTAAAAGGCGTATCTGATGTAAATGCAAAGAAATGAGATCAACAAGACTCCATGTTGTGTTTCTTTTTTATTTAAGTAAGTTACTGGTAACAGACCTCTTGTGATTGGTTTCAGAAATCATTTTGGTACTAGTGTTTCAGGGTCCCATTTGATTTATTTATTGTGCTCTTAGACTAGCATTCCTCAGAGTGTTTGGGAACCAGTACTGGTCTGTAAACCATTTGTTACTACCCCACAATTAAGAAACACCTAAAAGCTGTATGCCACTAACTTGACATTGTCTAGACATCGATTTTGTTTTACAAAAACATTGGCCTGCAGTGGATTAGGAAAAACACAAAGCTGGTCCTGCCCCCCCCAGATGGTCAGGAAGCGCTGTTCTAAAGGAAGGAGCTTTGAGGAGGAAGTACTTGAAAGAAACCATCTTTGTTTTTACATTTATTTTCTTTCTCCCAGGGATTTTGTATTGGAAGACATGGATCTCGCCGCCAGTGAGCTCAGCATTTATGACAAACTTTCAGAGACTGTTGATTTGGTGAGACAAACAGGCCATCAATGTGGCATGTCAGAGAAGGCAATTGAAAAATTTATCCGACAGCTCCTGGAAAAGAACGAACCTCAGAGAGGGCCACCCCAGTATCCTCTCCTGATAGCTATGTATAAGGTAAAAATGTGTTCTGATGTGGAGATACCTTATAGAACACAAATTCTTCAACTTTCTCTCCAAAAACTACTGTCCTCTGATTCCACCACTGAACCTTAGTTTTTCTGTGAATAATTTGGCCTTTGCTCTCATTACCATGTGTTACTAGGAAATTTGACTATTTTGTTAAATATCCTAGATGGGGGGCGCCTGGGTGGCTCAGTGGGTTAAGCCGCTGCCTTCGGCTCAGGTCATGATCCCAGGTCCTGGGTTCGAGCCCCACATCGGGCTTTCTGCTCAGCAGGGAGCCTGCTTCCTCCTCTCTCTCTGCCTGCCTCTGCTTACTTGTGATTTCTCTCTGTCAAATAAATAAAATCTTTAAAAAATAAAAATAAAAAAATAAATATCCTAGATGGAAGCTATATGTTTATAGTTAAACTGTATTTGTGTGTATTTTAAACTTTTTTTTTTTTAAAGATTTTATTTATTTATTTGACAGAGAGATCACAAGCAGGCAGAGAGGCAGGCAGAGAGAGGAGGAAGCAGGCTCCCTGCTGAGCAGAGAGCCCGATGCGGGGCTCGATCCCAGGACTCTGAGATCATGACCTGAGCCGAAGGCAGCGGCTTAACCCACTGAGCCACCCAGGCGCCCCTTAAACTTTTTTTTGTATAATTTTTCAAATGATAGAAGCTTGATGAGCATTGCAGTCCTCATGGTTCTCAAAATCAGGCTTTTTTTTTTTTTTTTTTAAGATTTTGTTTGTTTATTTGACGGACAGAGATCACAAGTAGGCAGAGACAGGCGGGGGGCGGGGGGGAAGCCGGCTTTCTGCTGAGCAGAGAGCCCAATGCCGGGCTCCATCCCAGGACCCTGGGATCATGACCTGAGCCAAAGGCAGAGGCTTTAACCCACTGAGCCACCCAGGCACCCCTCAAAATCAAACTTTAAATGCTTTCAGAAGTGGATGTAAATGACTTGTTTATGAAAATGGATTAGTTCTAAGGCATATTGGAAATAATAGAAGAGGCGGGGTTTTTTCTTGGCATTAAAATATTTTTTTGCTGGTACAATTATTAATCCTTTCCCTGTCTTTCCTTGTAGGTCCTTGTAACCCTGGGATTAATCTTGCTCACTGCCTACTTTGTGATTCAACCTTTCAGCCCATTACCACCTGAACCAGTGCTTTCTGGAGCTCACACCTGGCGCTCACTCATCCATCACATCCGGCTGATGTCCTTGCCCATTACCAGAAAGTATATGCCAGAAAACAAGGAAATTCCTCTGCATGGGGGTGATGAAGACAGACCCTTTCCAGGTAGAATGCTGCATTTTACTACTTCTGAGAGACAGCTTTATTGACAGTATATGATGGGAAAGGAAATAATGTGTATTGACATCTAATGAGAGACCACTTTCCCTATTTTGTCTCATTTAATTCAGTGGGGACTGATGGGTTTTATTGTCCCTGTTTTTCAGATTGAGAAACTGAGGCTCAAAGAGATTAAGAAACTGAACAGAAAAACACTTCTGGGGGAGCCAAATTTCAACCCCCTCCAATACCAAAGCACACAAGTGGAGATGAGTGTTTCTGTTTATAGAAAGGATCTGAATGTTGTATTCTACCCTATTCTCTCCTGTGCTCCCTGTTCATAATAGGCATTTTAATAAATAGCTCTTGATTTACTGAAAGCATGTGAGTCAAGCTTGCTTTTAACCATATCCTCTAATAGTCCTTGCCTGTTGGACTAGGTTTTTGTCCCAGTTTGTCATAGTCTTTTAGTTTAGTCTTTTCTATCTCACAGTATGCTTATTTCATGCTTCTAAGTGAGTTCTGCCAATAAGTTGAATTTATTTATTTATTTATTTATTTTTTAAAGATTTTATTTATTTATTTGACAGAGAGAGATCACAAGTAGACAGAGAGGCAGGCAGAGAGAGAGAGAGAGAGAGAGGGAAGCAGGCTCCCTGCTGAGCAGAGAGCCCGATGTGGGACTCGATCCCAGGACCCTGAGATCATGACCTGAGCCGAAGGCAGCGGCTTAACCCACTGAGCCACCCAGGCGCCCAATAAGTTGAATTTAAAAAGCACTTAACTTAGTAACGGTGCATCATTGATGCCACAGGAATTTCTGGTCTGACGCACCATTTGAGCACTTTCCTTCTGAGAACAACATAACATGACAAGACTTGAAATTTACTCTTTGAGAAACAACGAAGGGGATTTTGTTATTTTGGCGGTGTTAATCTTATTTGCCTGTATGAAGGAATATGTAAATTAATTTCACAGATGGATTTCAGAACTTTCTGTTTAACCGTGTTCTGAAACCTTTAGGTTCCAGCATAACTGTTTAGGAAGTATGTTCTCTCTTCATTTTGCTTTCAGCAAAAATTTCCTAGTGGAAACTACACTTTATAATGCCCCTATTTAAGCCAGGACCTAATCAGTCATAAAAAATCACTTGGATTGAGTCTCCTTTGAAAGCTATTTTTGTACACTTGAGGGAGGAAATTATGGAAAGATTTCCAAAATTATACTAAAATCAGAGGAAGGGAACATTACAAAACAAAAAGCCTCGTGAGGGTTTTTTTTTTTGTTAGCTCATGTATAGAAAGTTTTTAATTCCAGATATAACTTCCTTGTATTTATTGGAAGGGTTGTTTTTGAAATGTCACCATCAAAGCTTAAAAAAAAAAAAAAAAAAAAAGCGACATTTCCAATACCATATCACGGAAGGTCCAGAGCACATGGGGGAAAGATCCAGAGAAACTTGTTAATCAGGCCAGCCTGTGCTGCATCCTCACATTCATCAGCCTCCTTTCCAGTCTTCCTCTCACTGCCTCCCTCAAGGCATCTTCTGCTGTTTGGCACACAGAGATGAAGTCAGCAGTGTTTAGCCCCAAATTGATGGCAGTTTCTTTCTTTCTCCCTTTCCTGTAAGAGAAATTTCCATAGGCTATTGAATTAAGAAGTGAGAGTCGTTGGACCACAATTGCTTATTCTCTAAGTCAGAGTCTAATAATTCAAGAAACCTTAGTGTCTCATCCACAAGCCTAACTATTGGGTCCACTCCAAATGAATATTTGCCTTGCAGATGGAAATAAAATGAGTCCTTAGAGCTCAGTTGTAAAGAGAGAGCATTGGCAGGGTGGGGTTTTAGCTCTCTAATGTTGTTGACTCTATTAAAGTGCTCCTTTTACTTGTAAATGTGGACATTGATGCACCATATTTTCCTGTGTGTGATCATTCTGGGAAGCGGTGGCCATGTAGAATGAACAGCATTTTGCATAGCATTCGGAAGGAAACTTAAGAATGCATAATATTGTGGGGCGCCCGGGTGGCTCAGTTGGTTAGGCGACTGCCTTCGGCTCAGGTCATGATCCTGGACTTCCAGGATCGAGTCCCCGCATTGGGCTCCCAGCTCTTTGGGGAGTCTGCTTCTCCCTCTGACCTTCTCCTCTCTCATGCTCTCTCATTCATTCTCTCTCAAATAAATAAATAAAATCTAAAAAAAAAAAAAAGAATGCATAATATTGTAAGAGGTAAATAGAAACATATTGGGGAGAATTAGGCACAAGAAATAGGAACTGCTGGGCCTGTAAGAGGGCTAGAAAAGGAATACAAGGTATCATTCCTAATGTCATGGTACCAAAAAACAACTGCCTTTTATTCAGGATTACTTAGTGATACCTTTGAAGTAAATGTAGAGAGACTGGCAGGGCAGATTCTGTTCCTGAAGGAAAGCCTGCTGGCATATTGGGGCTGCCCTGTCTGTCTAACTTGTCATCTTCCCCCCCCCCCCAGTCCCCTGACACTCCTTGCAGTGGCACCTTGGGAATGACTGAGGGCAATGGTGGGAGCAGTGCTGATATGCCCCAGGTAGCACTACCAATGGTGCTAGGTTTCCTCCTGACCTCTGGCACTTTTTCCTCTTGACTCCACCCAGGAAACAAAAGGCAACAGAAGTGGGATTCTTTTTCTAGGTTCCAGCCTTGGATCGGAAACCCTACTCCTGAATCCTCTTGATGGGAAGAAGCAAAGTGCCTCTCCAGTGACTCATGTCAACCTCCCACTCTGCAGCAGAAAATAAATAAGCTGACACTTCCTTAGTACTTAACGGATGCCAGGCCCTGTTCAAGGGTTTTCCATATATTGCCTCATTTAATCTTTACAATTTTCCTGTGAGGGAAGTTCTGGTTTTATGCACGTTTTAAAGGTGGAGACACTGAGGTACAGTGACATTAGGTCACCTGCTCAAGGTCCCACGACTAGTAAGTCACCAAACCATGATTCGAACCCAGGCAATCCTATTCTCAGAGTCTAAGCTCTTACCTTGTGCTGGGAGTTGTGTGTAGCTATACAGTGTACCTGAAGAATCTAGCTTTAAGTTTGATTTGGGGGGAAAAAGAAAAGTTTGATTTTGGAGTTCTGTACTCTCTCTTAGCTCACCAGACGCTTCCTCTCAGCTCCCTAGTGCCCGGAACAAGGTTTTACATCTGGTACTGCAGATCCAAAGATAAGCCAAGCTCTTGGTGCTTTAGAATTTTCCTAATCTAGTCTTTTCCTAGGTATTCAGCCCCGCTCATCTTCCTGGTCTGCACTCTTATGGGTAATATTTCACTTATTGTTTGACTGAATCCTTTATCTTACTAACCCATAGTTTTCTTTCACAATCTCAGTCTTAGTTCTTATTTCCTCTCCAGCCTCATATCTTTATATTCTCGCGGCAACCATCAGTTTGTTTGCATTTATGGGATGATTTTACCAGCCATCCTCTTGGCTTTGACCCTTCCATGGAATCACGGAGTCTTAGAGCTAAAACGGAACTTTAGCGTTGATCTAGTGCATAGCCCCATTTTATAAAGAGGAAATGAAGGACAAGAGAGGTGAAGTAACTTGCTTACCCAGCTAAAAATACCAAACTGGCACTTGAACCTTTGTTTCTTAACTCTAGTGTAGCGTTCTTTCCATCACACCACACTTAGTGCCTGCTGTCTCTGCCCTCAGCCAAGCCAGGCTCCTGCATGTTAGGTCCAATTACTTTGTTTACTTGGAACATCTATAATTTTTTTTTAGATTTTATTTTTAAGTAATCTCTACATCCAACATGGGGTTCAGACCTACAACCCTGAAATCAAGAGTCGCACGCTTTCCTGAGTTGAGCCAGCCAGATGCCCCTAGGCATCTATAATTTTTAATTATGACACCCATTTTTACTGAGGAGGCCTGGGATAGTTCCCATATACAATGAGAAAGTGTCTCTCTGGATCTGTACTGCATAATTGGAACTTCATGACTTCATGAACTTCCAAGGGAAGGTTGAAGTAGATCCAGCAACATCAAGGAGTTTTGAGAATAGTAGATCATTCATGGACTTAGAACTAAGGACCTAATCAGAGTCTAAGCCAGTGCCCAAAGATGAAATTCTCAGACCTCAGGGAATGTCCCATCCTCTTATTTGCAAATAAATTTGAGGTGATAATAGCAACTGTGTGAAGCACTTTCTGTATCAGGCTCTGGGCCGTGTATTTTCTCAGTCATTACAGCAATCACAGAGTGGTTACTGTTTCTATGTCCATTTCTTTTTTTTAAGATTTTATTTATTTGACACAGAGATCACAAGTAGACAGAACAGCAGGTGGGGGGGGGGGAGCAGGCTCCCTGCTGAGCAGAGAGCCTGATGCGGGGCTTGATCCCAGGACCCTAAGATCATGACCCGAGCCAAAGGCGGAGGCTTAACCTGCTGAGCCACCCAGGCGCCCCTTTATGTCCATTTCAAAGATGAGGAGACGTTGTGCCCGGGGATTGACTGTTCTAAAAGTCTCACAGTTAGAGACCATGTTTTTAAACTGAAGTCTAGTTGACACACAATATTACATTAGTTTCAGGTGTGCAGCACAACAAGGAGACAAGTCCCTATGTCTTGCTGTACTCACCACAAGGGTAGCTACCATCTCGTACCACACAGCACTGTTACAGTACCATTGACTACATTCCCTAAGCTGTGCCTTTCCTCCCAGTGACTCATTCATTCCATAACTGGAAGCCTATGTCTCCCAGTCCCCTTCACCCATTTTGCCTATCCTCCTTCACCCTCTTTTCTCGCGGCAACCTTCAGTGTGTTTGCATTTATAGGTCTGTTGCTGCCTTTTTATTTTTTCCAATTCCACATGTAAGTGAAATCTTATAGTATTCATCTTTGCCTGACTTACTTCACCTGGCATAATGTACCCTCTATCTGCGTTGTTACAAATGGCAAGATCTCGATCTTTTTTTATGACTGAGTGATATTCCTCTGTGTGTGTATTTGTGTGTGTGTAGTACTTCTGTCATACCTTTTTAAAATATAAAATAGCTAGTATATAGCACCTGGGTGGCTCAGTTAAGAATCTGCCTTCGTGGGGCGCCTGGGTGGCTCAGTGGATTGAGCCGCTGCCTTCGGTTCAGGTCGTGATCTCAGAGTCCTGGGATCGAGCCCCACATCGGGCTCTCTGCTCAGCAGGGAGTCTGCTTACTCCTCTCTCTCTCTCTGCCTGCCTCTCTGCCTACTTGTGATCTGTCAAGTAAATAAATAAAATCTTAAAAAAAAAAAAAAAGAGTCTGCCTTCGGCTGAAGTCACGATCCCACGGTCCCAGGATTGAGTCCTGCTGAGCAGGGAGTCACCTTCTCCCTCTACCACACCCCCTGTTTGAGATCTCTCTCTCACATTCTCTGTCTCTCAAAAAATAAAATCTTCAAACAATTAGCTAGGATAGGGAGGTTATTTGGAGTAAGGAAACCTTAGACATTAAGAAAGTTAGGAAGTGACTATCCAAATTCCACAGGGGTTTATCTGGTGCTGCAGGGAGGGGATAGAAGAGAGGACTGGAGAGAGGTGAGATGCAGCATGTAAGGGGACTGAAGAAGAGCTGTGTACTGGAATGGCATAGAGTGGTCTGCTCTGTGCTGTTGGCTATTTTCCAGGGTACGATTTTGCTCACTTTGTGGTATGATGGTTCCAGCCAGTTGTATAGAGAACACATCAGATGAAGCCTTTTCAGGTAGATGGAGGCCAAGTGGGGAGTCTAGGTACTTCTCCTTTTGTAGTTGGGGATTTTATAGGAAGGGGAGGAAGGAGCCCCAGCCGTGCACCCCCACATACACCCAGACAATTTACTACCTGGCCATTCGTCAGTCCCTTCCCACCAAAATATAAGCACATTCTTTATCCACCTTTGGTGATCTCAAGGCTGTAGAGATATCAAAAGTAGCTCTCCCTCTTGAAGTTTGGCTCCCCTAATTCAGATGGATGGCATAAGCTACCCCATTCCAATGATCCATTTTTCCTCATCGTTTCCCTTCTTTCTTTGCTGGCCACCAGCTTGGCCAGTGTCTCTGCTCCTGTCAGGTACCACTCCAGAGGCCTGCCTTCTAAGATGACCGAACTCTACATTTCGTAGTTGATACTCTCAGCTTAAGTTTTCATGGTCTCCAGCAGCATTTTTATTTATTTTTATTTATTTGGAAAATATATAAGACACATACAAAGACAATAAAGGGGTATAAGATTTTTATTTTTAGAAATACAGTTTTAGGGGATCCTGGGTGGCTCAGTGGGTTAAAGCCTCTGCCTTCGGCTCAGGTCATGATCCCACAGTCCTGGGATCGAGCCCCTCGTCAGGCTCTCTGCTCAGCGGGGAGCCTGTTTCCTCTCTTTCTTTGCCTGCCTCTCTGCCTACTTGTGATCTCTGTCTGTCAAATAAATAAATAAAAATCTTTATTTAAAAAAATACAGTTTTAGGGGTGCCTGGGTGGCTCAGTGGGTTAAAGCCTCTGCCTTCGGCTCAGGTCATGATCTCAGGGTCCTGGGATCGAGCCCCGCATCGGGCTCTCTGCTCTGCGAGGAGCCTGCTTCCCTCTCTCTCTGCCTGCCTCTCTGCCTACTTGTGATCTCTCTCTGTCAAATAAATAAATAAAATCTTTAAAAAAAAAAATACAGTTTTAATAAAGAAACTTCTCTCAATCCTTCTAACTCCTCCTCCCACCCAACCACTGTTAATAATTTGGTATACATACTTGTGAATTTTTCCATGGCTATACAGATAGGTACACTTAACATATATAAGTATATTTTGGTACACACCCAGGAGACTGACTTATGTACGTACTTTGAGCTAGTACCATAGGTTGGGTGCCTTAATACAATAGAAATTCATCCTCTTCCAGTTCTGTAGGCTTGAAGTCCAAAATCAAGATGTTCGTAAGGCTCTCCTCCCTCCAGGGAAGGTTCTTGTTTGCCTCTTCCAGCTTTTGATGGTTGCCAACGATCCATAGTGCTCCCTAGCTGTGGTAACATTTCCCCCGTCTCTGCACCCACCTTTACTTGGCCATTTTTCCTCTGTGTGTCTTTGTGTGGTCCTCTCATCTTACTAGGGATAACAGTTGGGAGTAGATTTAAGGCCCGCCTTACTACAGTATGACTTCATCTTAGTTACATCTGCAAACACCCTATTTCCAATTGTGGTCACATTCTGACTTTCCAGAAGGACTTAAATTGGGGGGGGGGGGCGTTCCTATTCAACTGAGTATATATACTTTTCCAGATTTTATATTACTCCATTCTGTGAATATTCCATTATTTAAGTTTCTACAGAGTTTTTTTAATCTTTTTTTTTTTTTTTACTATTAAAAAAATGCACCTGGGACTTTCATATATATATATCTTTATATACATGTACTATTATTTCTGTAAGAGATTCTTAGAAGTCAAACAGCTGGGTCAAAAGGGCATGCACATTTTGAATTTTAATAAATACTACCCAGATTTTCTTCATAAACTTGTATCAGTCTATACTTTCATGAGCTGCATATGTACAGTGATATTGTCATTGTTTTGCCAGTTAGAAAAACCAAAGAATGATATCTTATTTAAAGTTACATTTCTTTGATTATTACTGGAATTGGATACCTTTTCATATGCTTTATAGGCCGTTTTATTTATTTTTTCTGTGAATTACTTGTTTTTAGTCTTTGCCTGTTTAACATTTTCTAATAAATAGAAGTTCATTATACATTAGAGATGTTCTTTGCCTCATATGCAAGTATTGGTTGAATCTGTCCATGTTTTCTTCATGGCATCTTGGTCTGTGTCTTGCTTAGGAAGCCTTTATTTTCTCCAAAAATTTTAAAAATCATATTTTCCTCTAATTATTTTTAAAGTTTTGTTTTATCCATTTAAGTCTTTATCTAGAATTTATTTCACTGTATAGTGAAAGGTAGAGATCAAACTTTATTTTCTTCCAAATAGGTGGCTACTTGTCCCAACATCATTTACTGTATATCCATCCTTTCTTCACTGAATTAAAACTGACCTCTATCATAAATTAAATATTCTCATTGTGTGTATGTGGGTGTCTCTACTGGATTTGTTGCTACATTCTTACTTGGTTTTATTACATTTTTTGTCTGTTTATAAGAACACAGTTCTCATTATTGCTATGGTTATGTTCTATAAAGTCCCTACAAATAGTGAATTAGTGAATATTGATCCATTGCCCTTAAGGGAAATCAGAGTTGTGCTCCTGAGAGTCTCTGGCCACATTTTCATCAATTGATGAATACTTGGCTTTGTTTTATGTATGTTTTTGTTTAAAGATACCTCATTTAATACATATATTGTTGATTCATTAACATTGAATTCACATTCAACAATGCTATAACTCATGCCTAAACAAAGCTTATCTAAGACATATATTTTCTCTGTAAGGCACATCACAGCCTGCTTGCACTTAAGAATGCTAGAACTTTAGCACTATGCTTGGAAGCCTTTTTTTTTTTTTAAGATTTTATTTATTTATTTGACAGAGAGAAATCACAAGTAAGCAGAGAGGCAGGCAGAGAGAGAGGAGGAAGCAGGCTCCCTGCTGAGCAGAAAGCCCGATGCGGGGCTCGAACCCAGGACCTGGGATCATGACCTGAGCCGAAGGCAGCGGCTTAACCCACTGAGCCACCCAGGCACCCCTTGGAAGCCTTTTTTTAAAATTAACTACTTGAGCAGTTTTGGGTTTGTGTTCACAGCAAAATTAAGCAGAAAGTACAGAGAGTTCCCATACACCACTGTCCCCACAGTGCATAACCTCCTTGGGAGCCATTCTAAACAGCAAAATCATCAATAAAAGTGCAAAAAAATGTAGCACCAAATAGCAAAAAGGACACTCATTTACAGTGTGAGAGGTGAAACAAAACGGCCAAGTGTCACCTTCTTGCATCTCAGCTAGGATTTGCCACTCTGCATGGCTGGGGATGACTGCGAAAGCATCACAAGAATTGATTGGGGTTACAAATAAATTTCAGGGAGTAGGCAGATTCACAGATCAGAATCTGTAAATAGTGAGGATTGTTCTCTTTTACAGTCACTTTATAGAATGCTACTATGTTCTTATATCTAGAAGAGCAAGATCCTTGTTATTTTTTTTTTCAAGAATTTATGTTAAAAATAAAATCATGTTCTTTAAGTTCAATAATAGAAAGACAAAAGAGGGGCACCTGGGGGGCTCAGTTGGTTGAGCATCTGCCTTCAGCTCAGGTCATGATCTCAGGGTCCTGGGGGGGTCAAGCCCTGTTTTAGTCTCCCTGCTCAGCAGGGAGTCTGTTTCTCCCTCCCTCTGCCCAACCCGGCTCCCCTGCTTCCCCCCTCACACACTCTCTCTCTCTCGCTCAAATAAATAAATAAAGTCTTTAAAAAATGGGCAAAAGATCTGAATAGACATTTCTCTAAGAAAGATATGCAGATGGCAGGAACATAAAGTAGTGCAGCTGCTTTGGAAAACAGTTTAGCTGTTCCTCAGAAAATTAAACACAGAGTTACCAAATGACCTAGTCATTCTGCTCTTAGGTATGTACACAAAAGAATTAAAAACACATGTCCACACAAAAACTTTTACGCAAGTATTCATAGGAGCATTGTCCGTAACAGCCCCAAAGTAGAACTGTCCAGCAGGAATAAACAAAATGTAGTATATCCATGTAACAGAATATTACTTGGCAATAGAAGGGAAAGGACAACTGACACAGACTGTAGCATGAATAAACCTTGAAAACACGAGGCTAAATTAAAGAAGCCAGACACAAATGACCATATATTGCACAATTCCGTTTATTTGAAATACTAGAATAGGAAATCCAGGGAGACTGAATAGTGGTTGCTTAGGGTGGCAGGAGAGGGGTTAGAATGGGAAAAGCGTCTGCTAATAGGTATAGGGTTTCTTGTTAGGGTGATGAAAATGTTTTAAAATTAGATAATGGCGATAGTTATTACAACTCTGTGAATATACAAAAGCTACTGAATTATAAAGTTTTTTTTTAAAAGATCTGTTGATTTGAGAGAGAGTGGGAGCGGGAGGGAGGGGCAGAGGGAGAGGGAGAATCTCAAGCACACTCCCCGCTGAGCATGGAACCCATCTCCAGACTCAGTCCCAGGACCCTGAGATCATTACCTGAGCCAAAATCAAGAGTCGGCTGCTTAACCTTGACTGAACCACCCAGGCATCCCTGAATTGTACACTTTAAATGAATGAATTTTATGGTCTAGTAATTATATCTCAGTAAAGATGGTTTTTTGTTAATGTTTTATCTACAAAGAGAAAGCAAAATAATGTCACTTCCCTCCAGTCCTGCTCCTCTTCATGCCCCATGTGGAGAGAAGCTTGAGCTGTCTGGTGACCCA
The DNA here is from genome assembly GCF_902655055.1 of Lutra lutra. Taxonomy (NCBI): domain Eukaryota; kingdom Metazoa; phylum Chordata; class Mammalia; order Carnivora; family Mustelidae; genus Lutra; species Lutra lutra. Next base: position 68,530,806 of record NC_062283.1, on the reverse strand, counting down.
TGAGAGGTCAGGGGTGAGGGTCCTCAGGTCCACCATCTGCCCAGGGTCCGTCACATAGACTCTTACTGTACTCTCTAATGGTATCTGGGCCTTAGGGGGCCATCCTCCGTAGATCTGAAGCAGCGACCAAACTTTGTAGGTCATTTGTATTACCAAGGACGCCTCTGGCCCTGAAATTCTTTCCAGAGTTAATCTGGGGAGGGGATGGATTACTGCCTGTTGCTGTTCTCACACATTTACTCTTCTAGATGAACTTCAGAATGGGATTGTCACAGCCTCACCCCACCCCACCCCACCTTTACCAGTAAGAACTCTGATGGGAGACTATCCAAGTTCTGATGTTTGGGTAGACTTGGCCTCTTTTTAATATTTAGTCTTCCATCCTGGATCACGGTATGATATGTTTATTTATTCAGGTCTTATTTTATGTCCTCCAGTTAAATACTACAGTTTACCTTTTTTGTGAATACTGCTAGTTATGAATGAGGCCTTCTTCCATTTCAGTTTTGCAGTGAGAGGAAGAGGTAATTGATGTTCATGTGTCTAGGTGTGTTTACCTTACATCCTTCCACTTTATTCAGTCCTCTTTGTAGTACTCTAGTCTCTCTTTTTCTTTCCCAATTTTTCCTTCCTGGGGTTTTCTTCCTCTGCCTCTTTTTCAGGGCACCTCTACCTGGAAATCCCAGGAGTGTCTAAAGCTCCAAATAAAACTGAAATTCAGTAAGTCACAGCTAAAATGATCTCTCTGTGCCCTTAGGTTCAGAACTGCTCACTGCTAGCCCCTAGCCCTTAAAGCATGTTTGTATGCGTTAAGAGAAGATGCCCCTTTCTCTGGGCACTTGACTCTTATCTCCTGGAGAAATTGCCATAATTAATTCAGTTGGAATAGGATTCATGCCTGTAAGAACATGTCATGGTGAATCTGCAGTTCTCCAGTGTCTCCCGCACCCGGGCCCCCTTAGGCAAGGCGTGCTCCGGCAATCTCAGTGCACAGCATTCTTTAGGTCTGTAGATTGTGCTGTCACTGCCTCAGTTTACCTCTCATTATATGTTACCTCTCATCACAGTACAACCTTCGCCCCCCGCAAAAAAGGACAAAAACAAAGTACAATCCAATGTTCCTCTTCCCAGCCTCTCTCTTCTCAGACCCTCTAGTCACAGCCCAGAATAACCTTCCTAAAGCATTGGAAACCCCTACCCAAAGGCCTTTGCTGGTTCCTTGTTTTGGTCAGAGTCAGAAGTACTTCACTCCCTGGAGGCCCTCATCATAGCCATGCTACTTTTCCTTTCTGCCACCACCCGGTCTGTGGTCTTCCCACCACACTCTGGTGCCTTGGTCACTGCTGTCACCCTTCACTCTCTGCTTGCTCATCTGTAAAGGGAGAAGAGCAGCACTTCCTCAATAATTTTATGGTAAAAAGTAAAGATAGAGCATGTGAACATGACCAGCATGGGGCCTAGCATTTAACACGTCGATGTCCTTTCTCTTCCTTCCTTAGAACTCCCTCACAAGGACTTTGGAAACTGAAATGCTATGTAACATTATGATTACTTATGGCTCATTGTATGTCTGTTACCCAAAGTGCTTGTATTTGGGTAAGAATTCATCGTATTTGACCTATAATTAGGAACATTTGAAAATATTCCAGAAGAGGGGCACCTGGGTGACTCAGTTGGCTAGGTGTCCGACTCTCAATTTCGGTTCAGGCCATGGTCTCAGGGTCATGAGATCAAGCCCCACATTGGAATCTGTGCTGGGGCATGGAGCCTTCTCCCTCTCCCTCTGCCTGTGTCCCCCACTCATGATCTCTCTCTCTCTCTCCTCCTCTCTCTCAAAATAAAAAAAGAAAGAAAATATCCCAGAAGAAAAAAAGTCTAGGGGCACCTGGGTGGCTCAGTGGGTTAAAGCCTCTGCCTTCAGCTCAGGTCATGATCTCAGGTTACTGGGATCAAGCCCCGCATCGGGCTCTCTGCTCAGCAGGGAACCTGCTTCCCTTCCTCTCTCTCTGCCTGCCTCTCTGCCTACCTGTGATCTCTGTCAAATAAATAAATAAAATCTTAAAAAAAAAAAAGTCTAACTTTGTAGCCTCAGTTTGCCCCCTGAAACAGGTGCCATAGGAAGGTTCTTGGCTGTGCCTGGAGGCTCCTGGCAGTATAAGGATGCAGCAGAGGTCCCCTAGCTGGCAGTCTAGTCTGTCCACAACTGAGGCACATGAGGAGGGGAGGTGCCAGCTGCCTCAAGGAAACACAGATTCTCTCTGCAAGAGATGGAGGGGGTTTGGGGGGCACTCGGGAAACAAGCTGAGAACAAACGCAGTCCTTCCCTGGTGGGGGATTTCCTCCACCCCACTACTGTTGCCTTCAGAAAACAGGGAAAAAGCACTTGCCGCCGACTGCAGCAAATGTTTTATGATTAGGAGTCAGTTTCCAAGTGTGTTCATTGGTTCAGAGAATTGACTTCATTTCAGCCACATTTGGCTGTCTGTTTGTCTTTTGTTCTAGACTTTCTCCTGATTTGGTTTCCATTGGGTTTGAATCCGAAACCATCTGTGAAAATTTTGGATCCAAATTAGAGTTTATCATAAGCACATATCTCAGAGAAACAGATGAAACCCAGAGTGGAACAGAAAGCAAACAAGAAATAATGCAATAACATTAGAAGCAGCATAGTGCCAGAGGGAAGGAACAGAAGGAAACTGAGAAGAGCTGCATAAAAAGAGGGAGCCAACCTTTCAGCAGAGGACCAGCCAGAGAAAGGGTTCTGAGCTGGGACAGAGTACTGTCTTTTTTTTTTTTTTTTTTTTTTTTTAAGATTTATTTGAGAAAGAACCTGAGGAGGGGTGCTGGGAGCAGGAGCAGAGTGAGAGAGACAGACTCCCCGCTGAGCACAGAGCCTATCTCGGCCTGATCCCACAATGCCCAGATCATGATCTGAGCTGAAACCAAGAGTCCCACACTTAACCAGCTGTGAATCCAGGTGCCCCACAGAGAACTGTTTTAATGGGCACATACAATTTACTTTGTACCAGAGATGGGCCCATGAGAAGTCCTATTTCCTCTCCATCGCTTCTCTCTGCCTTCTTTCTCACTCTTCTTTCCCAGGGTCATCCTGACCTCCACTTGGAGAAGACATGCAGTGGGGCTCATCACTGATGGTGGGACCACCCTTCCTGCCTCCCCAAGTGCTGTAGACTTTCAGACGTTTGGGTCACTGGTTAGAAAATGGGAGAGCTCTATCTCCAGCCCCACATCACTGAATATCTTCTCCAAATGGTTGACGTTGATTTGACTTAGGAGATACATGTACATATTAAAAAATATTTTCCATGAAGTGTAGAAGAATATAGAGAGGAACATTCCTCTCCTGCCCACCCCTATCCCCTGTGCCCTCTATTCCCTCCCCAGAGGCTACTTATTCCATATGTACCTTCTCAGAGGTCATTCTTAGCTTTTAAAAATCATTACATCTTTGCTTTTTCCTTTTGTTGCTGAGGCTGAGGATTTACCTGCTGTGTTCTGTATCTGCCTTCTCCGTATCCCTTCCTCGCACAGACTTTGACCCTTGGTGGACAAACAGCTGTGAGCAGAATGAGTCGGACCCCATCCCTGCCAACTGCACTGGCTGTGCCCAGAAATTACCCCTCAAGGTAATGCTCCTGGAAGATACCCCGAAGAAATTTGAGAGGCTCCATCCTCTGGTGATCAAGGTGAGCAAGAAGCCTGATTCTCCCACTGCTAGGCTATTTATTTAATGGCTAGCAAGCATCAAGCTCTGTGACATACCTGAGAAGGAATCCCATGTTTTGTTTTGTTTTTTTGTTCCGCTTTTGTTTTCTGCCTTGCCAAGACCGGACAGCTCTTGTTGTCCAAGGAGCTTCAGCATTTTCTGTGCCAGTACCCTGAGGTCACGGAAGGCTTCAGCGAAGGGTTTTTCACCAAGTGGTGGCGCTGCTTTCCCGACCGGTGGTTCCCATTTCCTTATCTGTGGTGAGTGTGGGAAAGGGCACTTGGCCTGCATGTGGTAGGAAGGGGGCAGAGCAGATGTCCAAGCAGTACTGGCTACCCAGGCCCTCCCTAGCCTCGCACTGGGCAAGCACTCTTCAAGTCAGATGAAAGCATCCGGATTTATTTCTGAAGACATGTTTAGTGTTTGTGTTTATGCAGACTGCTTCCTGAGTGTGAGGGCTAGAGAGAAAGCATGAAGAACAGAAGGCCAACTTCATTTCCTGGCACTTGTTTGTGCCATGCTGTATGCCTTACTGCTTAGCGTCTCGTGCTCACTGGTGATGCTCATAATAGCTCTGGAAGTAGGCACTATCGTGGTCATTTTTCAGATCAGAAACGTGGGAATCAGAGAGGTTAAGAACCTTGTGAGGTCACCCAGCCAGGCTCGAAACCCAGATCTGTCTCCCTCTTCCTTCCTTTGTCCTGTAGAAGACACAGTCGGGGCACCTGGGTGGTATGTCAGTTAAGCGTCCAACTCTTGATACCGGCTCAGGTCATGATCTCTGGGTCTTGAGACTGAGCCTCCCATCAGGCTCCATGCTCATCAGGGAGTCGTCTTCTCTCCCTCTGCCCCTCCCCCTGCTCACACTCACGCTTCCTTAAAAAAAAAAAAAAAAGGTAAAGTCTAAAAAAAGAAAACATGGTCCATTTCTTGGGGTGAGGGTTGCTCTCTAGAAAAAAAGAAGGAAAGCCAGTTTCCATCTAGAACCATTCCAGAAGAGAATTAAAATTGCTTTTTTTTTTTTTTTTTTTTTTTTGGTCTTTTTGTTAGATAATTTCTCAGTGCTTTGGTCTTCTTAAAAATTTGCCATTTTTTTGCCTGATTGAATACTCTGGTTTAACTAGTCATCTTCCCACTGCATGCCATACCACCTTAGAAGAAAGTTCATGATTTTTGCCTCCTCCTCCTCCCTTCTGTTCTCCTGCCTGGCCTGCTGTTAGTTACTTCAGCCTCTTTTCCAAGATAGAATGAATGGACTGTTTCTTTTCTTCCTCTATATGTTGTTTTAGCTGGACTTCATAAACACCCCACCCACGTGTACAAATTGCGGCTGTGGAGTTACGTGTGTACGAGTGCATGTCACAATTAATTGATTTGGCATGACTCTTCTTCATGAACCTAATACTTAAGATATTGTCCTGATACTTTTCCCTGTTTACCTACCACCCACAGTTTTCCCACCCTTACTTAGCTCTCTGTTAGTCATGGAGATAGAGGCTGGCTTGCCCAGCTGAATTACTTTTGTCTCTTTCAAACTTTTACAGGAGAAGACCTCTAAACAGAGCACGCATTTTACGTGAGCTTTTTCCTGTTTTCACCTACCTGCCATTTCCAAAAGATGCCTCCTTAAAAAAGTGCTTCCTTCTTCAACCAGAACCTATCGTGGGTAGTAAGGTAGGACACTTTAAGAGGACTTGGGTCTAGAGTTTTCCTCTTTTGGCACCTGGGCTGATGTCATAATTCCTTGCTTTCCTGCATGTCAACTCAGAAGGTGAATTGAAGGGACACCCACATAATCTAAAGTTCTCTCCATCTGTTGCTAGCAAGGAGACCTGCAGTGGCCCACCCTTCCACAAAGACGTGCTTACAGAAAGTCTCCTTACCTCGCAAATCTGTTTCCTGCCCTTGACACCTGAGGTCAATCTACTTTTCTACATTAGGAAATAAAATCCTGAAATTTAAAGCGACCCAAGCATGCAGTTAGTTTGACTTCCCTACCTCAAAGTAGACAGCAGCAAAGCTGTAAGCAGCTCAACTTACTCATTTTGTGGATGGAGCCACTGAGCCCTAGAGACAGTGAGTGATTTGCCCAAGGACACAGCAAATTAATAGGAGGGCTCTACCCACCCACCCCCCATTCCCAGGTTTGCTTTCCCCAGAAATAAACAAATGAGAATCTTCAGGTGGAGAACCCGAAAAGCAAAAAGCTTGAGAAGTTTAGGGATGAAAGCGTTGCCAGATGTGCCCAAGGCAGGCAGACCAGTTTGGGTAGCAACACTTCTTACTCAGTCCATGGCCAAGTACCCAGAGCCCACATTACCTCTCTGGGGCCAGCTGTTTTGTGTTGTGTCTGTTTACTTTTCTCTGAATTGCTCTTTTGTTGAATCTTATTCCTGAGGAAGGTTTTTGAGTTTAGATTCGTTTGGAAGAATTAATAGGATGAAATTTCCCAAACTGTGACCCCTATCAACTCTGGGTTATGTTTTCAACCTCCCAGTACTATTGTTTGGCTCCAAATTTGCTGAATCGTGGTAAAGGAATTTCAAAGCCTATAAAAACAATCATTTTGTCTAGAAGTAAGAACTTCTGTCTGCCAGCATTAGGGTGGAGGTGCTGGGCTCTTGCCTCAGATTTTAAAGAAGATTATTCTGCTGTCCCCGGCTAGAACTCAGGGCCCTAGTATGATTTCATCTTCATAGTTATGATATAATTCTGGGCGAGAGGTTTTATCTTTATCTTGGTTTTCCCACTTGAATCTGAAGTTAATTTCACCAGTCTGCTTAACAAGAACACAGAGGATCCCAGCCAGAAGGTAAATACTAAGTTACTCAGATGCCTATCAGAGTCATCGTGTGGTTCACAAGCATGTTTTGGGAAGGGGAGTGGTCCAAAGAGGCAGAAATCCTGAGAGTCTGGTTTCTTAGAGCATCTGCTCCCCGCCCTGGCCCAGGCTTTCCTTTCTCTACAGCCTTGTTACTCCACCCTGTTGTCCACATCCCTGGGCCCTGGAGCCCGGTAAAGTCATATGTCTGTGGAGGCAGTCTTGGAATAGAAATTGGGCAGTGGAGATCTGATTGGAAGAGGCACTGGAGGAAAGAGGTGAGAGCCTGGCTTCCAGGCCCACTTCACCCAGTCCACAGTGTCACCTGGGGCCTGGCCCGCTCCATCCCGTTGTCTGTTTCTTCCCATCCTGAGGGTAGAGGCACATGGTCCTGCCCCCTCTCAGGCCCATATGAAGAAGAGCTACATCCACTGGGTTTTGGTGTCCTGGGATTTCTTCAAGACTGCAGGTGTCTGGGCCTCTGCCAGTGAGTCATAAGCCACTCATCCTCCTTAGTCCTCCTCCTGTCACGACACTGGCATTGAATGGCTCTGGTGTTGCCATGGAAACAGCATTCTGGCCAGGGCCTGTGGGCACAACAGAGAGACCAGGGCTGGGGACAGGAGAAGATAGGGCCCAAACCAGACCTCTGGAGGGGCCCAGTGCTGAAGAGAAAACCGGGATGTGGCCTGGAGAGTCGGACTTCAGATCCTTGTTTTCTGTGGGCACAGAAAGCCTTTTCCTGGAGGGGATAGAGAAAGGAGGCCCTAAGGGTTTTCTCTCACCATCTAGGTAGGAAGAAAAGCCTGAGCAAGACCAGCCTGACCTCTCCCTTTGTCTCTACTCCTTGCCCACTTCAACACCAGGGTTCACAGCCAGACCTGGCCCACAGCCTGTTGGTGGCAGTAGTCTGCCCTCCCAAGTGAATCGTTCCTGTGGGGGGCGCGGAGCCTGGCTGCCTTCTGAGGGTCTGAAATCTGAGGCCATTCTTACTGCCATTAGTTTTTCATCAGTAGTGTGATCTATCTGCTCACCCAGGTCTTGCCCAAGAGTGTAAACTTGAACTTCTTGCTGCTCAGTTCTCTTCCAGACCCTGGCAGTAAGAAGTACTATTCCATGGAACATTGCACAAAGGAAAGGCAGGCCATCTCTTTCTCTGAAAAGTCTGGATCCACCCAGACCCTCAGAATGTCGTGTACTTTGACCAGTATGTGTTGGCCTCTCCTAGACTTATTAAATCATACGTAGATGATTTGCCGTCTACCTGCTTTGGAGCTGTGGCTAGAAATAGCCGTGAATTATGAAGCTCATGCTAGATCTGCATTGCGGCTGGTGCTAAGGATGTCTCTTTAGCAGAACCCGCAGAAGAGATCTCAGTACCTGGAGATAGGGACGCTGAGTCCCTGGTCTCAATACCAGGAGACGCCAGGTTTAGGAGAAATTAGTTTGTTTTAATCCTTCGGACATAATTGTGAATGGTGTCATTGGTTCTCTTTTGCTTTTTGCTCAGGCTGCTAGAAAAGTCAGAGCCATATATATATATATATATATATATATATATATATATATGTATGTTAATCTCCCATGCCACTGGTTTTTATTTTGTTTCCTTTTCCTTCTCCCGTGTTTTTTTTTTTCTTCCCTCCAGATGTATAGAATGCATGACCTGTTCATCGTTGGCAGTGGTGAGGCCATGTTGCAGCTCATTCCTCCTGACCAGTGCCGAAGACACTGCCAGTCGGTAGCGATGCCCCTAGAGCCCGGGGATATTGGTAGGTGCCCCCGCCCCAGGTGGGGCAAGGTCAGTCACAGGATCTTTGTAGTTCTTAACTCAAGAACTGTTTTGAGAATTGACACAAAGTTTCAATTAGCTAGAGTCAAAAATAGCCTTCTTTTATGGACAGAGTCAATATTTATGCTTTAGGTGGAACACTAGGCTAAGGAAGAAAGGTAGCACAGAGAAATGCCTCCTTGTATATACATTTAGAATGCATGATGTGTCTGTCGGTCTTAGAAGTTTCCAGTTAGAAGGCATTATAGAAAATACTGAGAGCAATCCTTTATTTTTCAGATGAGGAGCTTGAGACCCAGAAAGGAGAGGTGACCATCCCAGGTTCCCATCAGCTAAGCAAAGCATTGAGCTTAATGTGTCTTCTGCAACAGAGTCAGGCCAGGGGGAGGTACAATTCTAAATTCGAGGAAACCCTTTCTGTGCCTGTTTTGTTCATAAAACAACACAAGCAGTGTGCAAGGGCAACAGCCTCATAGGGGAGTATTACCTTCCCTGTGGCTCCCACAGCCAGGGCCCCCCTTCACAGTCATGACTCATCCTTGGCTCCATGATTTCCCAACTGTGGCTTGTTCTGTGCATTATTTTCTAAAAATCTATTCCAAGAAAACAGGTCTGAATCAATTGCTGTCCATAGCAATCATTTTGGCGGTAGAGTTTTCTTGGCAGAAGCAAATACCAAGTGTCACAATTGCCCTCTCTGTTCCTCCTGCCTCACGAAGCCTAGGGGAAGCTTAGCACCCATGACAGAGCCCACGCTGGTTTTCCCAACTGATTCCTTTTCATTTTACCTCCACAGAAGACCCCGGTCCCTACTTCCCCTCATTTGGAAGTAGGGTTTAGACTGCAAACTATGACAAGCTTTAATCCACGTTACATAACTTGTTTTAGTTTAGAAATGAAAATAATGAGCAAATTAAGCATTAACTGATAATGGAGCACAGCTGGCCTGGCCTTTGGGAATTACTGCAAAAAAGAGGATTTTTGTGTAGAAATTGTTCTGAAGCTATTTTCCTGTAGTGGAGGTGACCCTTCCGTGAGGCAGGACTATTGCACAAGTCTGTGTGGCATTTGGGGTTGAGTGTGTAGTGATGTTTGAAAAAGCTTCTGTCTTCTGTTCTACAGAAGTCTTGACAGTTCAGACAACTACAGAAATACCTCAGTTATCCAAAGTTTAGGTTGCTGGAGCCCACAGACATCTAGAATGCCACTTACAGAATTAAGGGGAGTAAATGGAGGACAGGCAGTGACCAAAGAAGCTGTGAGCATCAAAGGCTGGTGGGAGTAGTGCAGAAAAGCCTCAAACCCAGAGCGTGATCACCTGCCGTGCTCTGACTGGCCGGTTTGCTGACCCAAAGGAAAGGAGGCCTATGAGTAGCAGTGTCCATGAAAGGCCAGCCACAGGACAGCAACGTGGGGAAGGGATGGGGGCTTGACTAGAACCAAAGGAAGAGGGCAGGTCTGGGAGAAGAATGGGGTGGTGGGGGTTGGGGAAGACATCGGGCTTCTGGAGCAGTGGCAGAAACAGAAGCCATAGCTGCAGCTGCCACAGTTAAAGACGAGGACAAGAGGGCCTCCTGGGTGGCTCAGTCGATTAAGTGTGTGCCTTCGGCTCAGGTCATGATCCCAGGGTCCTGGGTTGAGTCCTACATCAGGCTCCCTGCTCAGCAGAGAGTCTGCTTCTCCCTCTCCCTCTGCCCCTCTCTCTGCTTGTGTGCGGTCTCTCTCTCTCAATAAGTAAAGTCTTTATAAAAATACATAAATAAAGACAAGGACAGGAAAGCAGAACCTGACAGCAAAGGGGAATAATTCAGTGCTGCTTGTAGGATGGGGGCATCTCCAGCACCTTTGGGACCCTTAAGAATCGCACTGGTTTTCTGGTTTTTGACAAAATAAGCATTGTCCTCTGAAGGCTGAGGGGAAGGGGACAGGGATACATGTCACCAGAAAACCTGTGCTGAGAAGCATTTTCAAGAACAATGTAGGGGTCAGGCCTCAGAGGCTGACACTGGTGAGCCCGCACATGTGCTGTGATTGAGGAGTCACTGCCCATGATGACCTTTCTTGAGTCACCAAGTAGAAGTTAAATTCTGTTCAGTGCTCTCAGTTTTTTGTTTTTTTTTTTTAAGATTTTATTTATTTATTTTACAGACAGAGATGACAAGTAGGCAGAGAGGCAGGCAGAGAGAGAGAGAGGAGGAAGCAGGCTCCCTGCTGAGCAGAGAGCCCGATGTGGGGCTCGATCCCAGGACCCTGGGACCATGACCCAAGCCGAAGGCAGAGGCTTTAACCCACCGAGCCACCCAGGCGCCCCCAGTGCTCTCAGTTTAAAGATAGGTAAGGTACATCATACTCTAGAGATGTTTCCTTCGGGAGATTATTGAAGTGTTCAAGTTTTTAAAGCTTTTAAGTTTACAGCTCACATCAGTGTTTCCTGAAGAGTTCTTCAGATCACTCATGACCTGGGGATGGGAGCACGAGCCCTTTAGAAAGGCTCTTGGCAAATAGGGCTCTTGGGTCCTTTAATTTTGGGAACCGCCTATCTTGTCATTACATAGTACACGTTAGTGTACCAAAGGCTCCAGAAACCTTGGTGGAACCTAGTGTTTCTCAGACTGACTTGACTATGGAACCCATTTCCCTTGGACTATCTTTCAGGCTGATGCTGTTTGCAGAACATGATTTAGGACATGCTGGTTTGAGCTAATCTGGATGTTCTATCATGAGACAGTGTTAGAGATCACAGGAGGAGAATTGGACTGGGGGGGTCCCCTCGGAATTCATCCTGTCTTCTTGCTGATAAAGATGACATGGGCCTGAGAATTGATGCCCAGCTCCAACCTCATCCGGAACATCCTGCCCTTTTAAACTTGTTGAATTGAGTCCTCGTTCCTCCAGCAAGTGGTGGCGAGGAGGCACTTTGGTTCACAGTGACTCCTGCCAGATGTCAGTTTGCACAGAGGCCCGAGCACTGGGGGTGTTACTTGAGGCAGACCTGCCTTGCTCCTGCCCCCAGGTGTGCCTCGTCCCTGACATTTACCTGCTGTCCTGTTGCTCTTTCTCTATAAGGCTATGCCGGTGCCACCCACTGGAAGGTCTACGTGATAGCCAGAGGGGTCCAGCCTTTGGTCATCTGTGATGGAACCACCCTCTCAGAACTATAGGAAACAAGAGCTGTACAGAGGAACAACTTCGAGAACTGAAGATCAGATTGAAAGGGGAGAAATAAAAACGATGAAACCACTTTCCAAGGTCACTTAGTTACCTACCCTGTGCATGCGTGTATGAGCCAGCCATATGCTGGAGGCCATGGCCAGAGCCTGGCCCTCCCGACTCTTCCAGCCTAGTTGCTTGGCCAGGACTTTGCCAGTACCTACCTGTGAGAGATTGGGCTCTCCCATCTTCCACACCTTTTGGAACCACAGCCTCGAGGCTGCCCCTCAAGCAGGAAACAGGATTGGTGCCTTACCTTACTCGCATGGCATGATCCCTTCTGCTGGCTCCCTGGCCACAGAGAGGGCAGCCAGCAGGTCCAGACTTCAGAGCCGTCCCTCACCAGGTGGTCCTGCTTGTCCTGTCTTCCTGGCCACACCACCCTGTACTTCTTTTGAAAGCCATAGCTGATTAAAGAAGTCATTGCAGTTTCCCCAGCAGCACAGAATGTAGAACCCATGAAACAGGATTAAGTAATCTCATTGCACTCAAGAAAAGCACCGCTTTCCCAGTGTCCCATGACTCTTGGAGTCTCAGTGATGCCAGGTTGGAGTGTGATTATAATTGAAATGGTAATTCCTAAGGTAATACTTGCCTCCATTTGATCAAGTTCTTAGGCCTACCCCCACCCCAACCCCTTCTTGCTTGGCTTGCAGAAGCTGGACTCCCCGTCCTCCCTCGCTGGCAGGTCCAGAGCCCTGGACTGCTGAGGCAGCACAGCTTCTGTCAGCTGGGTTGGTTTACCAAGTGTCTTCAGAGGGGATGAGTTAGAGTCCTGGCCTGGGGAGAGGGTGCCTCCCCGGGTTTGATCTTTAGGGTCCAGCTTTCTGCAGGGAAGATGTTTTACAGATGTGTCAAGCTGATGTTGTAATATGGTTGGGGAAGGAACTCCAGACCCAACGTGTTTGCCAGCTGGGTGTGCGACTCTGGGATCCTCTGTCTTGAAATGATTTCTTTCTCCTGGGAAACAAGGTGAGGTATTTTTATCGTTTGTAAAAATATAAAGCTATGTTCTTTCAGTTGGGTGATTCCCTATGCTCACTGTTTTCTCCAAGTGCTTTTAATATGTATTAGTTAAATGGTGTAAATGAGGGCATACTTTTCTTCCTCTTTTTTCCCCCCTTATTCCTTTATTGATGCTGCTATTTTGATACCTGGCTTCTAGTCACGCTGTTGCCAAGCTGAAGAAAAAAGCCTGACTGTGGCCCTTTGGTTCTGAATCGCAGGAATCAGATGAGTACAGGGACCATGGCAGAGTGGACCAGAGCAGACAGTGGCGAGAGAAGGGGGTGTGACTCCTTGCAGGGTCCTTCCTCTGCATCCTTGGAGGTGGCCTTGGACCTTATCCCTGGGCTCTCTCTTAGCACATCTCCTGAGCAGCGTTGGGGATCAGCAAGGCACTGAAAGGCTTGTTTGTGGGTCTGTAAAGGACAAGAATGGTTCACAGAGCTCAGGGCGGAACTAATTGGCCTCTATGGACTTCAGTGAAATTAGGATAAATGGTACCTGAGGGAATTTTTCCTTAAACAAGTCTGTGCCTTGTGTGGGTTAATACAGGCAAAACAAAATTTTTTGTAGATATAAAAGTCATGCTGCTAAGCAGTTATGATTTAAGAGGTTTTATTTCAGAGGGATCATCTTGAGGCCAGCTTTGCGCAAGCTTTTAGGGCCTTTGCAGTGTCCTTACCCCTGCTGCGCATGGAGAATTATATGTAAACAAGTTCTTCAGAGTTTTCTTCATTTGGGCCCTTTGGGTTAACAAAAGAGAGGGTTCCCTAGAAGAAAAAGAAACTTTTGGTGACTGAGATTTCTGTTTTGTCTTTATGAATTACCCTGTGTTCCTTCTCCATTTCATTCCTGCCCTTCATACCTTCAATGTTCATAAAATATCCGCTTCAGCTCAAAACTTTGAAAACTTTGAAAACCCTTGTATGTGTTGCTGTTCTGAGGTCTCTCCTGGAAAGTCCCCTAAGCCCCTGAGCTGTCTACAGTTCAACCAAAAAAATGGTGTGGCAACAAAGAAGCAGAGATTTTTGTGCATTTCCTACTCTAAACTTAAAATCTATCCTGTTCAGAGTTGAAGGTCAATTTCTGTTAAGGGAGGAATTTTCCGAAGAGAGTTTTCCCCTCTTAATTACTGGATACGTAGAAGTAATTTGCCTTCTTCTCAAGGCAGTTCTGACAAGCAGAATACAGGAATGGCTCCCCTCAGGAATGGCCTAATTGGCAGCCCGAGGCCTTGTGTGAGGGTGCTGCTCACCCAGCTCTCGGCTTTTTGGGGAAGTGGCGGAAGTCCCTCCACATGACCCCGTGTGCAGAAGAGAGTCATCAAGATGAGGTGTAAGGGTGAAGGGCAAGTATACTTGTCCGATATTGGTAACACATTATACCTGTTCAGGCTTATAAAAAGAGGCAGAACTTACCCTCTCCCCACTCTCAATTTTTTTAGAGAAGGGAGGGAGTAAAATAATAGGGTTTTGAGCATAGAATCTAGGGGCACCTGGCTAGCTCAGTCAGGGAAGCATGCCACTCTTGATCTCAGGGGTTATAAGTTCGAGACCCATGTTGGGTGAAGAGATTACTTAACAATAAAATCCTAAAAATTAACAAACAGAATCTACGTATTTGGTGAGAAACGAAACAGTTTTAAGAAATGGGTAGGTTATGGGGCACCTGGGTGGCTTAGTGGGTTGAGCCTCTGCCTTCTGCTCAGGTCATGGTCTCGGGGTCCTGGGATCGGTCCCCACATTGAGCTTTCTATTCAGCAGGGAGCCTGCTTCCCCCTGCCTCTCTGCTACTTGTGATCTCTCTCTCTCTCTAGCAAATAAATAAATAAAATCTTAAAAAAAAAAAATGGCAGGTTTAGGCTCGTTTTCTAAGGATAAGAATGGTAATGTTTGTCCAGTCCATTCTAAGAGGGCCTCAGTCTCCGTGGTCTTCTTTAATTGTTACTCAGTCCTGTCGAGTAGGTGTTAAAGCCTCATTTTTCGGAAAACCTGGGCTTAGAACAGTTACCTGCTGGTCAGTAGGTTGTTGGTTTTGCAGCTCAGTTTCGCTGCCTCAGTACAGCCTGGTGCCCAAGAACCTAGCTGTGGGTTTAGTTGCCTGGGGCGTGTCCCCACTGGGTCAAGAGAACCTCGGGGTAGGGTCAGCAAGTCAGGAACTCTTCAGGGTTTGTTTTCAAGATTGTTTTAGACAGAAAGGGAACAGAAGAGGATCTAACCAGATGACTTTTATAAAAATCCTTTCACTTTCTCCCTCCCCATTTGAAAACTCTTTAGAGTGAGCGTGGCTGGAACACAACTGTGTCCAGCCATTTTCCCATCACACATGTTTCCAGATGTGTGACCAGAAGAGGGACTTTGCCCAGTTCCAGTTGTGGCTCCCTTTAGAGTTTACCTCACTTGTTTTTCAGCTCTCTGTTTTCTCATCCCTTCTTCCCAAACCCAGCATAGGCCTCTGTGTAGGAGCAATTTGTTTTTTAAAAAACTGTCAGTCTCCTTCTCTGCTGGTGATGGCCTCACTCATTTTAATATAGTCTGGGATGAGAGTTTGTTCCTTAACCAGTGGCTTCCATAATGAACATTCAAAAGCCCAAAGCAAATGTTCATTTTTCACCTAATCCTTGCCTGCAGGAGGCGGCCAAGTTGTAGGGGAAAGAGCCAGAGCTCTCTGGTTGCGTGGAGACAAGTGATCATGACTTTTTGAGAATCAGTTCTTGATCAGAAGGGTCTTTTAGGCTTTTGAGCTCTCCTGGTGATGGAGGAGAAACTCTCCTAAATTCACGAGTTCACACTCAGTAGCTTTAAGTGGTGACCCATCCCTAACTAAAACTGGTCAAAGGAAAGCAATGCAGAATGTGCTTTAGATGGCATTTCCCCCCTTTTTTTAAATTTTAAATTTCGGTTAACATACGGTGCAGTATTGGTTTAAGTGGCATTTTAGATTGGGATTCTGTGTTTGGAGCTACGCATGTTGTGCACAGCGCCGACAGGTGTTGGGACCAGGAGGCCAGGAAGGGGCCAGTGCTTATGGGGATAACCCTGTAGCGAATGAAAAATGGGAGGCTCTGGAAATAACGCTGTGTCGCCATCAGCGTGCATCTCCCCGGCCTCCCTACCCCCAGTCTCCCGATATCTTCCCAAAGAAGCAGCTTCTTCCACAAAAGCGTCTCCAAGAAGATGGACAGGTGCTTCCCTGTTGTGCACCACACCCAAGTTGGCCCACCCTTGGACACAGTACGGTTTTATGCGCTGGCCTTGGTGAGAAACCATCCAGCCAGCTTGTCTCTCGTCCAGGTCCCTTAGTGTCTGGTTTCCCTGCCCTGCATAATTTAAGCATTAGAGCTAAGTACATCTGTCATTTTCCTCTCTCCAGAGACTGGGAAATGTCCAGAGTTTTTCAGAAGAGTGGAGAGAAGAAATGTTATGTAACTCCTAGTGTAGGCCTGGAACTGTCCAGACATGGTGGGACTGGGGCTGAGCTGGAAACCATTCCCCCTCCACTTTGTGCGTCTTTTAGTCGGCGTGGATCCAAGCGTGAGCCCCAGCTGCAGATACCTGAGCAGAGAAGGGAAACCAGACTAGAGTCAGACAGAAACTGGGGAGTCAGGCCATCAGGGTGTGCCAAACTTTATTTACATTTCCTCACAACAGCTCTGTGGGGTAGGGGAGGTCACCCTGTGAAGCCACCTTTACTCAAAGATCAGCTGTGTCCCAGCCTCCAAACTCTAGCCCCTCGGGACACTTTTGGCCCTTTCAGGAACAAGCTCTTGCCCACAAGAATTCATGACAGGTTCAGACAGACACAAGGCATTCCCAAGAACCCTTAATCTCATCATGACCAGCAACTTTGCCCCCAAACTTCTTGTCATAGTGTCCCCCCTCAGAAACGTGCCAGCTGTGATCTCCTCTCTCCTGCAGAAGGGTCAATAACAGGTGTCTAGGCTGGGGGAGCAGACTGGAGGGCAGAGCTAAGCCAGCAACTCCTGCTCAGCCTCTTCCCTGCCCAGGGAAAGGTCTTGGGATAGCTGCTGTGCATCTTCAGGGAACCAGGGAAGGTCCTGATAGGCAGAGGGAGACGGATACCTGTCCCAACCGTGCATGTGTGCTGTTCTAATATGTATTCGATGCAGAATGTTGACGGTAACTTAATGTACTGCAAGCTTGTAAAGACTTCTGTCATGTAAAGAATGTATGTAAATTAAAGTTTTATGAAATGAAAGCTCTTACTTTTGCAATTAAAAGTGTGTATGTTGGTTGATAAGAACTTTCCTATACTTGGTGTCATTCTTAAATTTCCAGGTTTCTCTTTCCCCATAACTCAGGAGACATCTAGCCACATCGTACTCATTAGGCAGCCCCGAGGTGCCTTCAGGGGCCTCCCGGTCACCTGTCCCTGATGGCCCCGGTCCTCTCTAACATTCTCTCCCAACTTTCCCAGATTTCTCTTTTCTTCCTATCCCTGCACTTTGCCCAGAAATCAAATGAGACCCTGGGTGCCTTTTTCTGTCTCCCCAGCCAGCTGCACATGATCCAGATGCCATCACAGTGTCACCTCCCCTCTGGATGTCCTTGGTTCTTGAGGGAGGTCAGCCAGGCCTCTGCTGGCCCACAGGAGCCAGCTGCCACTGATCAGGGCCACTCTTGGCTCTCAGTTAACCTTACAGTGCAGGTTTGAGTTAAGTCATTTTGTTGTGTTCACATTTTTTGTGTGATTTCTTTTTTATCTACATACAAGCTTTATATAAATGCATGACTAGGACTATTTCTTGGGGCTCCTGGGTGACACAGTCAGTTGAGTGTCCAACTTTTGGCTTCGGCTCAGGTCTGACCCCTGGGTTGTGGGATCAAGCCCCACGTCAGGCTCCATGCTCAGCGCAGAATCTGCTTGACATCCTCTGTCCCTCGCCCTCTGCCCCTCCCACTCATGCTCTCTCTCTCCCACTCTAAAATAAATAAATCTTAAAAATTTCTTACATTACATGCTGCTTAATGTCCTTACTTTCCTGCATTGCTTGTAGCAGCATTCTCCCTCTCCCCCACATTGCTCGCCCCTTCCTGTGTGTCTTTTCACAGTTTCCTCCATGCTCTCTAATCATCATTAAAATCAAGATTTTTGTCATTGCTTTATCAAAAATCCAAACATATTACAGACACTTCATTTCTTGCTTTGCTTCCTCAGTACCTCCCAGAGTTCTCTTTAGTCAGCTGGCATAGCTCTAATCCTTTCTTTTAATGGTGTGGATATGCCATCATTTATTCCACAGTTCTCTTATTAAGGCTAAGTCACATCCTGCTCAATGATTATTTGGATTATAAGTCAAGAAGTTTGGAGTTAGTTTTAAAAACACTTGTTTTTAGGGGGCACCTGGGTGGCTCAGTCTTTAAGCGTCTGCCTTCAGCTCAGGTCATGATCCCGGAGTCCTGGGATCTAGTCCTACATCGGGGCTCCCTGCTCAGCGGGAAGCCTGCTTCTCCCTCTCCCACTCCCCCTGCTTGTGTTCCCTCTCTCGCTGTGTCTCTCTCTGTCAAATAAATAAAATCTTTTAAAAAAGAAAAAAACTTGTTCATTTACAAAATGTATATTCATCCTTCTTTGCTCCAGCTAATAGATGTTCTTCAAAAATTCAAAACTCCAGGGTGGCTGAGTGGCTCAGGCAGTTAAGCATCTGCCTTCGACTCAGGTCATGATCCCAAGGTCCAGGGATTGAGTCCCACGTTAGGCTCCTTACTCAGTGAGGAACCTGCTTCTCCCTCTGCACGTGGCTCTCCCTGCTTGTGCTCTCTCTTGCTCTCTCTGACAAATCTTTTAAAATTTTTTCAAAAATCATCACATTCCACAGTGCTATTCATTTACCTACTTGAAAGCTCGACTTCAAGAAAAAAGTGGGGAGGGCTTAATTGCATGTGGAAAGGTGACCAAGTCACTAGTTTTTAGTCCCCTTCTCTTTAGCACTTGACACTGACTCAGAGAAAACATCTCCTTCCCTTGGCTTCTTTGAGACTCCCTTCCTGAACCTTCTCTTTTCCACTTCTGTCTCCTTTGTAGCATTTTCTTCCGCCAGTCTCCAAAATGCTGGGCTCCCTTACTGGTCCTGCCTTGGACTCTCCTCTCTTCACTCTCCCTGGGAGAGATACTCTCCCTGCAAGATCTCGACTCCGTGTTGTCCTCTCCACCCAGGGTCAAGTCCTCTCCAACCTACGTGTGCAGCCCACACTTCCTGCCTGAGTCCTAATTTGTACACCTGAGTGTCACCTGAGTGTCACAAGCTCATTCCATTCCTGAAGCGCCTCTACTTCCCTGTGTCCAGAACGACTGTAGCAGCCTCAGAGGGCTCCTGTCTTTTCCTCTCAGCCTCTGCTTCTGATCAGGACCAAGGTCTGGAGAGTTCTGCCTCCTTGTTGCCTATCCAGCCACACTGCCACGGTCTCGGTTTAGAGCCTTGCTATTCCACTCCTACCTAGACTCTGCCGGTAGCTGCTTGTTTCCCATGCACATCCCACCCTCTCCATTCACCATCCACAGAGCTGCCACAGTGCCCTTGCTAAAGCACGTGCCCCCTTCCTCACTCGGCATTCCTCTGTGACTCCATTACCTACATGATACGTCCCGGCCATCCCCTCCAGTCTCATTCCACTGCTCCTTCACTGTGCCTCATCTCTATTGAACCATCTCTAATTCCTAGAAACATCTAGGCTGGTTTTTCTTTTTTTTATTTTATTTTATTAGAAATAAAAACTTTATTTTTTAGAGCTCACAAAACTTTATTTTTTAGAGCACTTTTAGGTTCACAGCAAATTTGAGCAGAAAGAGTTCCTATAAACCTTCTGTCTGCCCCTCCCCACTCCAACCCTGCCAACACAGCCTCCCTCACTACTGGTGAGAGTGGTACATTTGTTAGAATTGAACCTATGTTGACACATCTTTATCACCCAAAGTCCACAGTTTACACTAGGGTTCTCTTGGTGTTATACATTCTATGGGTTTGGACAAATGTATAATTACATGTATTCACCACTATAGAATCAAACAGAATAGTTTCATTGTCGGAGGATTTCAAAATCCTCTAGGCTCTTCCTATTCATCCCTCCCTCCCTGCTAACCCCTGGCAACCACTGATCTTTTTGCTGTCTCCATAGTTTTGCCTTTTCCAGGATGTCAGATAGTTGAATTTACACGGTATTTAGCCTTTCCAAATTGGTTCCTTTTCCTTAGTAAAATGCATTTAAGTTTCCTCCATGTCTTCATGGCTGAATAGATCACTTTTTTTAGTGCTGAATGATTATCCATTGTCTGGATGTACCAGGGTTCATTTATCCATTCACCTACTGAAGGACATCTTAGTTGCTTTGAAGATTTGGCAATTGTAAATAAAGCTGCTGTAAACATCTGTGTGCATCTCTTCGCATGGACATAGTTTTCAATTCTGTCAGATAAATACCCAAAGAAGCATGAAGAATGGATCATATGGTAAGAGAAATGTTTAGTTTTATAGGAAACTGCCAAACTTTCCCAAAACGGCTGTAGCATTTTGCATTCCCACCAGTAATGAATGAGTGTTCCTGTTATATACCACACCCTCACCAGCCTTTGGTGGTGTCAGTGTTCCAGATCTGGGCCATTCTAAGAGTTATGTAGTGAAATCTCCTTGTTGTCTTAATTTACAATTCCCTGTGACAGATGATGTTGAACATCGTTTCATATGCTTGCTTCCCATCTCTGTAGCTTCTTCTCTGAGGTGCCCATTCAGGTCTTTGGCCCACTTTGTAATCAGGTTGTTCATTTTCTTACTGTTGGTTATTAAGAGTTCTTTGTATATTTTGGATAACAGTTCATTGATTGATTGATTGATTCATTCATTCATTCATTCATTCATTCATTCATATATGCTCTACACAGAGTAGAGTCCAATGCAGGGCTTGAACTCATGACCCTGAGATCAAGACCCAAGCTGATACCAAGAGTCAGATGTTTAACCGACCAAGCAACCCAGGCACCCCCAGATGTATCTTTTAGAAACATTTTCTCCCACTCAGTGGTTTTTCTGCATTCTCTTGACCTTGCTTTCTGTACTACAGAAATTTTACATTTTAATAAAGTCTAGCTTCTCAGTTGGTGTCTCTCATAGATCATGCCTCTGGTGTACACAGAGTCCTCAATGTACCCGGGTCATCTAAATACTCTCATATGTTATCTTCTAGGAGTTGTATAATTGTGTGTTATACATTTAGGTGTAGGATCTGATTTTTCTGAAGTGTGTAAGGTCTGTGTTTAGATTCCTTTTTTTTTGCATGTGGATGTCTGGTTATTTCAACACCATTTTTTGAGAAAATTCTCACTTTATTGTATTGTCTTTGCCCCTGTGTCGGAGACCAGCTGCCTATATTCATATGGGTCTATTTCTGGCCTCTCTGTTGATTCTGCTGGTCGTTTCTCTTATTCTTTTGCCAATACCACACTGTTTTGATCACTGCAGCTTTCTACTGAGTCTTGAAGTCAGGTGGTGTCAGTTTTCTGACTCTGCGCTTCTTCAATACTGTGTTGGCGAATCTGGACCCTTTGCCTCTCCATATAAATTTTCGAATCAGGGACAGCTGGCTGGCTCAGTCAGTAAAGCATATGACTCTTGGTTTTGGGGTGGCAGGTTCAAGCCCCACACTGGATGCAGAGGTTACTTTAAAAAAAAAAATCTTAACAAAACTTTGGAATCAATTTGCCAATGTCCACAAAATAACTTGCTGACATTTTGGTTGGGGTTATGTGGACTCTGTAGATCAAGTTGCATCTGGGTTGCTGTTAGTTTGAAGTTATAATTCCTATCCCATGATAATATTTGTGAACTTTGGTATGTCCTTTCTATTGCTCAGTTTGAATTCCAGCTTAGTAGTGCACATTCCTCCAACATGACACATGTCCTTTAGGCTTTCTTAATAACACCAACTGACAAGCCTCCAGACACCATGTTGAAGACATATTTCATCACTCATTTTTTTCCAGAATAATGACTTTATTATTTTTGTCAAAGTGATACATTCTTCTTACACAGAATTGAAGATAATTCACATGATCATATGCAAATATCCACCCAGAGATAATTAATAACATTAGATGAACAGTATTCAAGGCATCCCTAGGATGCTTCTAGCTAGGTGAGACAGAAATGCTTTTATTAAAATGGAACTAGCCATGCTATTTAAAGAATAAAAACAATTTTATGTGAATCTAACAGAAGAAAAAGAAACTGAAGTTCATTTCTTCTCCACAAAAGAATGTTAGTTCCTAAAAGGTCTCTCTGAAGTTAAGATTATGAGAAACATCAAGAAACCATAATGATGTGTTGGGTGCCTGGGTGGCCTAGTTGGTTAAGCAGCTGCCCTCAGCTCTGGTCATGACCCAGGGTCCTGGGATCGAGTCCTGCATTGGGCTTCCTGCTCCATGGAGAGCCTGCTTCTCCCTCTCCTTCTGCCTGCCATTCTGCCTACTTGTGCTCTCTATCTCTGTCAAATAAATAAAATCTTTAGAAAAAAAAAAGTTTGAATCTTAAAAAAAAAAACTATAATGATTTTTTAAAAGATTTTTTTATTTATTTCTCAGAGATGGAGAGAGCATAAGCTGAGGGAGCATCAGGCAGAGGGAGAAGCAGGCTCCCCACTGAGTAGGGATCCTCATGTAGGACTTGATCCCAGGACCCTGGGACCACGACACAAGCTGAAGGCAGATGCCCAACCGACTGAGCCACGCAGGCATCCCAAGAAACTGGAATGATTTTTAGTAAGATTTTCTAATTGGGCTCCATGCTCAGTGGGGAGTCTGAGGATTCTCTCTCCCCCTCTCCCTCTGACCTTCCCCCTGCTCACATCTCTCTCTCTCTCTAAAGATAAATAAATAAAATATTTTTTTAAAAATATTTCTTTTTCAATGGCATGGCTCAAGGCTCTGAAGATGAGCAAATCGCTTATCTCACGCTTGCCTTTTCTCACCTTCTCCCTTCCTCTGCTTCTCCTAATTTGTGTTAATCTGTGTGTATATTGATATTCTCAAAGTCTACACATTGCCCTCTGCTCTGAAACGAATTCACAGTTATGTAGCATTCATCTTATACTGAAGCTGATTTGTGACTCACTAGTAGTACGTTCACTGTCATTTTTTCATCCTTGAATTGTTTTCAAACTCTTAATTGGCTACATTTCATCATAAAGTTCCTCAAGGATGGCTCACGAAGGCTGTATTTTCTGTGTTTGAGAATGTTTCTGTGGTTTTTATACTCGAATGCAACTTGGCTGAGTAAAATATTCTTGCATCACACTTTCTTTTGCTTGGAACTTGGGGACACCTCGCCACGGGCATGTAGCAGCATTGACTGTTGGTAGGGACAAGATGGGCCAGTGTCAGAGTCCCCCTTAAAATGAAGGTGATGTTCTTCCTCCTTTAAAATTTGTCTGCCTGAAGAAGTCTAGCTTTCTGGTTCTTTGTCAGTTTTTCCTGAAATAGTGTGCTCTTTTGAGTTGCATTTCCATTCTTTTGGGGGAAGATGCCTTGTATTTTTTTTTCTTCCAGTTTTATTGAGAAATAATCGAACTGCATCACGTATACATTTAAGGTGTCCAGCATGACGGTTTGATTTACAGATATTGTGAAATGATTACTACAGTAAGTTTAGTTCACATCCGTCTATCTCGTGTAGATACAAGAAGAAAAAAAAATTCTCCTTGTGATGAGAACTCTTCACGTCTAGTCTCTTCACAACTTGTATGTGTTCTTTATGAATACTTTTTCTTTTCCATTTGTGGGGTTTTCCATTTCAAACTCTGTGTTTATTCCTTTGTTTCACGGTCTTGATCTTTTACAACTATGGTGTTCTCTCTGTTTAATACTTTTTTTTTTCATTTCCCATTAATTCTCTCAAGCCTTCCCTCTAGATCCATTTTTTTTTCAGCCATATCCACTTTCTTGTTATTTCTGATGCATTAGTTTTATGAAAGTGCACTCAGTTTGTTCTCTTATCTCATTCTATCATTTCCTCTTTGCTTTCTTTCTTGAAATCATGTTGTTATTTAATTTTTCTATAGCTCAGCATGCTCTAGGGACTTTTTCTTTTTTTTTTTTTTAAAGATTTTATTTATTTATTTGACAGATCACAAGTAGGCAGAGAGGAGGAAGAGAGAGAGGAAGGGAAGCAGGCTCCCTGCTGAGCAGAGAGCCCGATGCGGGGCTTGATCCTAGGACCCTGGGATCATGACCTGAGCTGAAGCCAGAGACTTTAACCCACTGAGCCACCCAGGCGCCCCCTTTTTTCTGTTCTTTAGATGACATTTTCTTCTAGACTTGGTTTTCATCAGTTATATATGCATGTTCCTCTCTTTCATTTTTTTCCCCATGTATTTGTGTAGCTACCATACCTTTTTTTTTTTTCAATGTTTTGTGCTTAAAGTAGCTGCCCTGGCCAGGAAATCTTTTCTTTGTACTCTGGGTATATTCTCAATTCCAACAGCATCTGTACCCACTGCTAAAATTAACAAATGTTAACATTTTATCATATATTGGAGCGCCTGGGTGGCTCAGTGGTTCAAGCCTCTGCCTTCAGCTCAGGTCATGATCTCAGGGTCCTGGGATCGAGCCCTGCGTCGGGCCCTCTGCTCAGCGGGGAGCCGGCTTCCCCCTCTCTCTCTGCCTGCCTCTCTGCCTACTTGTGATCTCTCTCTGTCAAATAAATAAATAAAATCTTAAAAAAAATTTTTTTGTCATATATTAACCAAGTAGTGATCTACACAACCATTTAGTACTTGCTACAAAAGCCCCATTTTTACTCTTTCATCACTGAGGACTCTTCTCACCAGCTAGAGCTGAGACAGACTCTCCTTCCCTTCCTGACCTCAAGTTTTCTTTACTCTGTCCTAATCAGAACTCATATTTTCTTAACTACCTACCATATTCCATTTTCTTTTGTTTAAAGAGGAAAAAAAAAAGAATCTTGGGGCGCCTGAGTGGCTTAGTTCATTAAGTGTCTGCCTTCGGCTCAGGTCATGATCCCAGAGTCCTGGGATGGAGCCCTCAATTGGGCTCCCTGCTCAGCAGGGGGTCTGCTCTCCCACCCCCACACCTCTCTACCATGGATGCTCACTCTCTCTGTCTCAAATAAATAAACAAAATTTTTTAAATAAGAATCTTATTTTCCACCCACTCCCCAAGAGAAAGTATTGAAAAACGATGCTAGCAAAAATCTAGTAAATATAAAAAAATACAGCAAGAATACTTGGGTTCCCACATGATGTGTCTCCAGAAGAGAAGTGTGAGCCTTTAAACAGGCATTCCTGGTTATAGGCGTTGGTCTTTTGGCAGAGCCTGGGGAAGCCTCCACGGCAGTGACGCTAGGAGCTGAGGGCTAGGCCAGCGCTGTGGTGGTTGGTCCTCTCACCTCCAGTTTCCTTTTCAGGCCTCCAGGAAGCCAGCCAGTCCTGCCCCTCACTCCTGGTGAACGCCGGCCTTACCCACACACGCCTCCATTCCACAGCTGCGTCCACACTAAGCTGCAAGGGGAGTGCAGACAGCTGGGAACTGAGTGGACTGCAGTTGCCAGCAAAAACCAGGCTGTGAGCTCCCTGAGGGCAGGCTCTTCATGAGCATTTCCTGATGGATGCTGCAGAGTGAAAAATTCTCCTGGAGAAGGTGAGGCCCCAAGCAAGTCTCTCACAGGTATGAATGACTTCTGTATGTGAAGGAGGGGCAGGAAGATAGACATTCCAGCATGAGATGGGAACCTGACATGGAAAATGAAGGCACAGAGGTGGGAACAGCAGGATGTGTGCAGAGGATCAGAAGGAGGTTGGCAAACACAGTGTCATAGGGTAGGCCGGGTCATGGGGGCCTAGGTCCAAGCAGAGGAGTTGAGCTCTGATGGGACAGGTGGTAGGAGCCATTGGGTTCCTGAGAAGGAAAGACAGAAGGGAAAGTGGTGTTTGAGGATCATCAGCCTTTGATTTACTTTTGGATTTGATTTTTACTTTGATTTACATTTAGCTATTTAAACTTCAATTAATGAATATAAAACATGCAGTTCTTTAATCACACCAGGCCCATTTCAAGTGCTTGATAACCACATGCTGTTAGTGGCCACTGTTTTGAACAGTGCGGATGAAGAACACATCCACAGAGTCCTTCGGACAGTGCTAGTGTTAAAACATACAAACTGTATTCATGTGTGTAGATACGGAGTGTTTAGCAAAAGTACAGTGGAAATCATGCAAATAGCAAACAACACATTCAGACCAAGGTTATGTCTAGTAGGGTGAGAGTGCTTGCGTACAGAAAAGGGACGCTGGGGGCTTCCATGTTTTATCTCTGGAGCCAGATATTATTATCTGTACTTTAATTTATTATCTTTTCTATTACCCAGATGTGGGTAGTGGCTGTTGTGTTGGATAACCTGGGTCAGATCCTGCTAAAATTTGTTTTTCTCTTTCTTCCTTCTACCCTTCTTTTTTCTTTCCTTCTCTTTCTCTTTCTTTCCTCCCTTCTTTCCTTCCTTCCTTTCTCTTCCTTTCCTTCCTTCATTCCCTTCCCTCCCTTCTTTCCTTTCCTTTTCCTTCCTTCCTTCCTTCCTTCCTTCCTTCCTTCCTTCCTTCCTTCCTTCCCTCCTCCCTCCCTCCCTCTTTTCCTTTCTTCCTTTTACCTTTATTATCTTTTTTATTATCTATACTTTTATTTTTATATCTATACTTTTATCTATGCTTTATTATCTATACTTTTACTATGACCACGTCATAGTAAAAATTTTTTTAAGATTTATTTTTTTTTTAAAGACTTTATTTATTTATTTGACAGAGAGAAATCACAAGTAGGCAGAGAGGCAGGCAGAGAGAGAGGAGGAAGCTGGCTCCCTGCTGAGCAGAAAGCCTGATGTGGGGCTCGAACCCAGGACCTGGGATCATGACCTGAGCCGAAGGCAGCGGCTTAACCCACTGAGCCACCCAGGCGCCCCAAGATTTATTTATTTATGTATTTATTTTAGAGAGAGAGAGCAGCAGGGCGGGGCAGAGGGAAAGAATGTCAAGCAGACTCCCTGCTGAGCACGGAGCCCATCACAGGGCTCCATTTCACCACCCTGATACTGACATCATGACCTGAGCAGAAACCAGTCGATGCTCAACCGTCTGAGCCACCCAGGCACCCCATAGTAAAACATTTCTAAAGGAGCTGGGCTGGACATTGGCACACTGAGATGGAGACTGAGCGTAGAACAGAGAGGAGACCAAAATGGCTGGGATTTCTTGCCCGGGAGACTGGGCGAAGGGGCTGGTTGTGGAGACATCTGACCTTCCTCATCCTGTATCCATACCATCCCATGTGGGCCATTCGGCTGTTCCCTTGTCATCACTGGGATCCTGGCTTCATGGATACTCTGCTCAGGTGCTCTTGGCTGTGGTTACCTAGCATCCTGCCAGCTATGATGGGGTCAGGCACAAATGCCTGCACAGGCTGGCCTCCCCCTGGTCACAGACACATATTGGGTGTCCCTCCCACTTGCCCAGCCACAACCCCCACCACTCTGACCACATACCCCTTCCCACAGGCTCCCCAACCCCAGCTCCAAAACCAAACCAGGACCCATACTCCTAAGGATGTTACCCAACCCTGGGTTCACCTCTAGGTGGGTGTTGAGCCCAAAGACACAACAACACCGAAGAGTGGGAAAAGGAAGGGTTTTATTTCCAACAAGTCAGGAGGACACCGGGGATCTTTCCAAAGCAGTATCTCTGCAAACAACAACACTGGGGGACATTTTTTTTTTTTTCATTTAATTTTTTTCATTTAAATTCAATGAATGAACATATAGTGTATTATTAGTTTCGGAGGTAGAACACAGAACACAACACTGGGGAAGTGTTAAGCTAAGGGTGCATCCATATTCATGAAGGGGCTTGCACAAAGGGGAATTCAGCATAGAACTGGGGTAAAAGTCATCCTAAGTCAACAGGTTTCAGTTGATTAAAGTCATGAGGATCAACAAGGGGCAGCACTGGTTTCTGAGTGCTTAAAGGGGTTCAGATCCATTCTGAAGGATTGCAGCAGGTCCATCTTCCCATCCGAAACAGTGCTGAGGGGCACCTGGGTGGCTCAGTGGGTTAAAGCCTCTGTCTTCGGCTCAGGTCACGATCCCAGGGTCCTGGGATCAAGCCCTGCATTGGACTCTCTGCTCAGCAGGGAGCCTGCTTCCCCGGCTCTCTCTCTGCCTGCCTCTCTGCCTACTTGTGATCTCTCTGTGTCAAATAAATAAATAAAAATCTTAAAAAACAAACAAACAAACAAACAAAAAACAGCGCTGAGAGTTTTACCCCTGATTTCTTGTCTCTACTATGGTTAGGCTATCTCCTAGCCTGGTAGGGGCTATTTGTTCTTATGTTCCTTTGTTCCCTTAAAAGCCTTAACTACTGAGGTCTGTTCTTCTGCAATTTCTACATATCCCAGGAAGTTCTGCAAGAAACATGCTTAGGCCAGTAGTGCTGGTAGGGCTTAGATCACAAAATGGCCGTGGGCCTAAAATGACTTCTCCCGCCGTGTCTCGTCTTCCGGGGACCCCTAGCCCTATCTGTCTATGAAGTACCTCCTTGAGGTATATCACTCTTCCTTTTTGAGGGGCATCAGGCCGAAGATCATTTTTCTGTAGCTGCTTCCTGCTGAGAATGGTTGTGTGGTCTCCCCAGCTGGAATAGTGAGACTCTCACTAAAGCTGGACAAGTTTTCAGCAGAACAAGCTGAAGTTGCATTTGTGACAAGGTCTCCTGGGAGTCTGAAGATGCACAGGCCAAACAACGGAAGTAGGACAGTAGTGTTAAGTGTTAACAGGGGTCCATCAAAGGTCATAACCAGGGGCGCCTGGGTGGCTCAGTGGGTTAAGCCACTGCCTTCGGCTCAGGTCATGATCTCAGGGTCCTGGGATCGAGTCCCGCATCGGGTTCTCTGCTCGGCAGAGATCCTGCTTCCCTCTCTCTCTCTCTGCCTGCCTCTCCATCTACTTGTGATCTCTCTCTGTCAAATAAATAAATAAAATCTTTAAAAAAAAAAAAAAAAAGGTCATAACCATGAAAACCATCCCCCAAATAGACAAAGATTGAGTCCCAGGGCCACGGCTCAGTTTTTTCCTAATATTTCTGTATTTCCTTTCTTTTTTTAAAATGTATTTATTTCTGAGAGAGAGAAAGAGAGAGCAGGTGGAGGAGGGGCAGAGGGAGAGAATTTTCAAGCAGACTCCCCACTGAGTGAGGAGCCCGATGCAGGGCTCAATCCCACAACCCGTAGGATCACGACCTGAGCTGAAACCAAGAGGCAGATGAGCAACGGAAGGAGCCACCCAGGCGCCCCTATTTCTGTATTTCCTTTTATGCCCTCTAGGCTTTCTTCAACTTGGTGAGAGGTATTGATGTGGAAATAACCTTCTTCTCCCTGGAGAGCACAAGGACCTCCTGCCTGGGCAGGGATGACATTGAGGGCCCTTCTATTTTGGGATACTACCTAAGCCAGAGAACGGAGGGCAGTTTTCTGGGGTTCTGTTGTCACTACTATTGCTTTCCAAGATTGTTGAATAAGAATGGATATATATTTCTGATGGACTTTTCTAATTCTGGGGTCTCAATGAACCAAGAAAGGGCCTTACAGATAGTATGACCAAGACCGTTCTGGTCTATTATGGGGTTGTTTGTGCTTAAGATACCATCCAAGTCCCTTTTAGCCCAGACCCCCCGACCAGACTCCTGACGCATTTAGGGCGGGGTCTATGCATGATCCCAAGTTAGGGATAGGGGCTGTTGATCCTAGGGAAGTCATGTTATAAACCTCCAGCAGAATAAAGACCACCATACAGGACCCTCTCTATTTTCATGGGAGGGTAAGCAAGAGATTTCTTCCACAGAGGAAGAAGTAACCAGTACCCTTTAGGATGATTGCTATGGGGTCCCCTTGGGCCCAGATCCAAGTATGATTATTTTCTGAAGATCAAGTATCAGTGTTTACAGCAGGGTCCCTGGGCTTCCAGAGATCTATACCCTCTGTTTTTGTTCCAGGCATAGAGTCATCTGCACAATGGACCGGGAAAACAAGTATGGGCTCAGCCGCAGATTAGGGTAGAGCATGAGCTAAGGGATTGGACACGAATGGGTGGAATTGGTCAGGTCATATTCAGGGAACCATATCCAAGCTGCCAAGGGTTACCAGACTCTAGATTCACTCCCATTTGGATTAGTTCTGATGAACTCTGCTTCCCATTTTCCAGAAGAATTGTATTTTTTATTACCCGAAGCAAGGCTTGCAGTAGCCTTATGTTTATATTTACTGGAACTAGAGAGTGGTCAGTGGGATTGTACTACATAACTGCAAAGGGAAGCTGGCAAGGTCCAGGTGATGGTTCCCATCTACATAGACTGCACATGCATATGGCAGCACCAAAAGGCAAGGTGTGTACCATTCCCACTGCTTCGTGCTAAGTTGCATCTGATTCTCCTGTCTAGGGAGGGGATCCCAGAGGCGGCCTCCCCTTTACTGAGGAAGTTATATAGTTATATCTATTGGCTTAACCTGAACACTTACAAAGATCTCTAGTAGGAGGGATATTTCTATATTTGGCTCATTCCCAGTGTGATTCTGTTGAGCACGCAACAACAAGAGGAAAGGTTAACTTTCTTTGCTAGGCTTTCTAGGACTGGCGAGAGAGGGCCTCTGTAGTTTCCAAGATGTTGTCCCATTAACAAAATAGGATGAAAGGAGTCATTTCCCATGAAGACTTAGGCTATAAACTTACCTATAGTTTTCTCTTAGGAACTGAAATCCCTTTGAAGAGGGGCTTGAGATTTTTCTGAAGAGGGGTTTGAGAACCAATACTGGTTCACAGCTGTAGCTTGCCTGGTCCCCTTCTCTGCTGCCTCATGGAGGCTCAGCTGCTCTTTTGATTCTGGGATGGTGGATGCAACTGAAGGGAAGAGTGAGTGGCCAGCGGAGCCAGATTAGACCCATTCCATAGGGGCTTAGTTGAGCTAAAGCTGTTCCTATTTTCCACGTCTTTACATTTACCCCGAGTCCTAGTTCATAAGGATGAACTGGAGACTGGAAGCTTAGGTTGGCATGGCGACCTGGTCTGGTCACAACACTGTACTATTTGCTTGTCAGCATTTTCTGTTTCCATATCTACTTCAGGCCAGGCCCTGTTCATCCCTGGGAATGGTCTCCCATTCATCATTTCAAAGTGACTGAGTCTTTTCTTTCTTTGGGTTGAAGCTATGGGGTATTTATTGGGTTTAGCCACGGTTCATGGGATTCTTGGCAGTTTGGCCAATGTCTTTTTCAAGGTCTGATTAGCCTGCTCGGTTTTGCCTGAAGACTTGCAGCCTTCCAGGCAACATGTGGTTTCCTTTTTTTGTTTTTTTTTTTTTTTTTTTTAAGATTTCATTTATTTATTTGAGAGACAGAGAATGAGAGAGAGCATGAGCTGAGGGAGAGGCAGAGGGAAAGGCAAACTCCCCACTGAGCAGGGAGCCTGATGTGAGACTCGATCCCAGAGCCCTGAGATCACGATCTGAGCCTAAGGCAGATGCTTAACCGACTGAGTCGCCCAGGGGTCCTGCAGTTTCCATTTTATACCCAAGGAGTGAGAAACTCCCACCAGCACCAGATAAAGGCTGGCCCCACTGTCACTTAGAATTGTTCCAGGTGGCCCCAGCCTAGTAATACTATTCTGTAGGAGGGCTTTAACTACTTCCCCAGTTTTTCCTCTTCTGCAAGAGAAAGCTTCAAGCCAAGCCAGTAAAAGTCAGCCAGGATCAGGAGACATTTGAAGCCACCTGATGCAGGAGGCATCCCAGCAAAATCTTCTTGCCCACTTCCCTCTATTGGGATCCCCAAGGCTACACAGCCCTCTTGAGAGGTGAGGCAGAAGGCCTAGTATTGACATTGTCTTTCTGGTGGTAAGCACACTGGCTCATGAGTCTCCTCTCCGTCAGAGATTAAGTGTCCTTACCACCTGACCTTGGGGCACCTGGGTGGCTCAGTCATTAAGCATCTGCCTTCTGCTCAGTTCACAATCCCAGGGTCTTGGGATCGTGGGCTGGCATCAGGATCCCTGCTCAGTGGGAAGCCTGCTATTCCCTCTCCCAACTCCCCTGCTTGTATTCCCTCTTAAAAAAAAAAAAAAAAAAACCCTGACCTCTGTCTTAGATATCTGGGTCTTTGTCTTTTTTTTTTTTTTTTTTTTTTTTAAGGATTGATTGAATTTTTTTTTTTAATTTTTTTATTTTTTCAGCATAACAGTATTCATTATTTTTGCACCACACCCAGTGCTCCATGCAATCTGTGCCCTCTACAATACCCACCACCTGGTGCCCCCAACCTCCCACCCCCCACCCCTTCAAAATTCTCAGATCGTTTTTCAGAGTCCATAGTCTCTCATGGTTCACCTCCCCTTCCAATTTCCCTCAACTCCCTTCTCCTCTCCATCTCCCCTTGTCCTCCATGCTATTTGTTATGCTCCACAAATAAGTGAAACCATATGATAATTGACTCTCTCTTGGGTATTCATCCTTTCTTTCTTTCTTTTTTTTTTTTTTTTTTACAGCTTTATAAACATATATTTTTATCCCCAGGGGTACAGGTCTGCGAATCGCCAGGTTTACACACTTCACAACACTCACCATAGCACATACCCTCCCCAATATCCATAACCCCACCCCCCTCTCCCAACCCCCTCCCCCCATCAACCCTCAGTTTGTTTTGTGAGATTAAGAGTCACTTATGGTTTGTCTCCCTCCCAATCCCATCTTGTTTCATTTACTCTTCTCCTACCCCCTCAACCCCCCATGTTGCATCTCCTCTCCCTCATATCAGGGAGATCATATGATAGTTGTCTTTCTCAGATTGACTTATTTCGCTAAGCATGATACCCTCTAGTTCCATCCACGTCGTCGCAAATGGCAAGATTTCATTTCTTTTGATGGCTGCATAGTATTCCATTGTGTATATATACCACATCTTCTTTATCCATTCGTCTGTAGATGGACATCTAGGTTCTTTCCATAGTTTGGCTATTGTAGACATTGCTGCTATAAACATTCGGGTACACGTGCCCCTTCGGATCACTACGTTTGTATCTTTAGGGTAAATACCCAGCAGTGCAATTGCTGGGTCATAGGGTAGTTCTATTTTCAACATTTTGAGGAACCTCCATGCTGTTTTCCAGAGTGGTTGCACCAGCTTGCATTCCCACCAACAGTGTAGGAGGGTTCCCCTTTCTCCGCATCCTCGCCAGCATCTGTCATTTCCTGACTTGTTCATTTTAGCCATTCTGACTGGTGTGAGGTGATATCTCATTGTGGTTTTGATTTGTATTTCCCTGATGCCGAGTGATATGGAGCACTTTTTCATGTGTCTGTTGGCCATCTGGATGTCTTCTTTGCAGAAATGTCTGTTCATGTCCTCTGCCCATTTCTTGATTGGATTATTTGTTCTTTGGGTGTTGAGTTTGCTAAGTTCTTTATAGATTTTGGACACTAGCCCTTTATCTGATATGTCATTTGCAAATATCTTCTCCCATTCTGTCAGTTGTCTTTTGGTTTTGTTCACTGTTTCCTTTGCTGTGCAAAAGCTTTTGATCTTGATAAAATCCCAAAAGTTCATTTTTGCCCTTGCTTCCCTTGCCTTTGGTGATGTTCCTAGGAAGATGTTGCTGCGGCTGAGGTCGAAGAGGTTGCTGCCTGTGTTCTCCTCGAGGATTTTGATGGATTCCTTTCTCACATTGAGATCCTTCATCCATTTTGAGTCTATTTTCGTGTGTGGTGTAAGGAAATGATCCAATTTCATTTTTCTGCATGTGGCTGTCCAATTTTCCCAACACCATTTGTTGAAGAGGCTGTCTTTGTTCCATTGGACATTCTTTCCTGCTTTGTCGAAGATGAGTTGACCATAGAGTTGAGGGTCTATTTCTGGGCTCTCTATTCTGTTCCATTGATCTATGTGTCTGTTTTTGTGCCAGTACCATGCTGTCTTGATAATGACAGCTTTGTAATAGAGCTTGAAGTCCGGAATTGTGATGCCACCAACTTTGGCTTTCTTTTTCAATATTCCTTTGGCTATTCGAGGTCTTTTCTGGTTCCATATAAATTTTAGGATTATTTGTTCCATTTCTTTGAAAAAAATGGATGGTACTTTGATAGGAATTGCATTAAATGTGTAGATTGCTTTAGGTAGCATAGACATTTTCACAATATTTATTCTTCCAATCCAGGAGCATGGAACATTTTTCCATTTCTTTGTGTCTTCCTCAATTTCTTTCATGAGTACTTTATAGTTTTTGGAGTATAGATTCTTAGTCCCTTTGGTTAGGTTTATTCCTAGGTATCTTATAGTTTTGGGTGCAATTGCAAATGGGATGGACTCCTTAATTTCTCTTTCTTCTGTCTTGTTGTTGGTGTAGAGAAATGCAACTGATTTCTGTGCATTGATTTTATATCCTGACACTTTACTGAATTCCTGTACAAGTTCTAGCAGTTTTGGAGTGGAGTCTTTTGGTTTTTCCACATATAGTATCATATCATCTGCGAAGAGTGATAGTTTGACTTCTTCTTGGCTGATTTGGATGCCTTTAATTTCCTTTTGTTGTCTGATTGCTGAGGCTAGGACTTCTAGTACTATGTTGAATAGCAGTGGTGATAACGGACATCCCTGCCGTGTTCCTGACCTTAGCGGAAAAGCTTTCAGTTTTTCTCCATTGAGAATGATATTTGCGGTGGGTTTGTCATAGATGGCTTTGATAATATTGAGGTATGTGCCCTCTATCCCTACACTTTGAAGAGTTTTGATCAGGAAGGGATGCTGTACTTTGTCAAATGCTTTTTCAGCATCTATGGAGAGTATCATATGGTTCTTGTTCTTTCTTTTATTAATGTGTTGTATCACATTGATTGATTTGCGGATGTTGAACCAGCCTTGCAGCCCTGGAATAAATCCCACTTGGTCGTGGTGAATAATCCTTTTAATGTACTGTTGAATCCTATTGGCTAGTATTTTGGCGAGAATTTTTGCATCTGTGTTCATCAAGGATATTGGTCTGTAGTTCTCTTTTTTGTTGGGATCCTTGTCTGGTTTTGGGATCAAGGTGATGCTGGCCTCATAAAATGAGTTCGGAAGTTTTCCTTCTATTTCTATTTTTTTGAACAGTTTCAGGAGAATAGGAATTAGTTCTTCTTTAAATGTTTGGTAGAATTCCCCCGGGAAGCCGTCTGGCCCTGGGCTTTTGTTTGTTTGGAGATTTTTGATGACTGTTTCAATCTCCTTACTGGTTATGGGTCTGTTCAGGCTTTCTATTTCTTCCTGGTTCAGTTGTGGTAGTTTATATGTCTCTAGGAATGCATCCATTTCTTCCAGATTGTCAAATTTGTTGGCGTAGAGTTGCTCATAGTATGTTCTTATAATTGTCTGTATTTCTTTGGTGTTCGTTGTGATCTCTCCTCTTTCATTCATGATTTTATTTATTTGGGTCCTTTCTCTTTTCTTTTTGATAAGTCTGGCCAGGGGTTTATCAATCTTATTAATTCTTTCAAAGAACAAGCTCCTAGTTTCGTTGATTTGTTCTATTGTTTTTTTTTTATTTCTATTTCATTGATTTCTGCTCTGATCTTTATGATTTCTCTTCTCCTGCTGGGTTTAGGGTTTCTTTCTTGTTCTTTCTCCAGCTCCTTTAGGTGTAGGGTTAGGTTGTGTACCTGAGATCTTTCTTGTTTCTTGAGAAAGGCTTGTACCGCTATATATTTTCCTCTCAGGACTGCCTTTGTTGTGTCCCACAAATTCTGAACCGTTGTGTTTTCATTATCATTTGTTTCCATAAATTTTTTCAATTCTTCTTTAATTTCCTGGTTGACCCATTCATTCTTTAGAAGGATGCTGTTTAGTCTCCATGTATTTGGGTTCTTTCCAAATTTCCTCTTGTGATTGAGTTCTAGCTTTAGAGCATTGTGGTCTGAAAATATGCAGGGAATGATCCCAATCTTTTGATACCGGTTGAGACTTGATTTAGGACCAAGAATGTGATCTATTCTGGAGAATGTTCCATGTGCACTAGAGAAAAATGTGTATTCTGTTGCTTTGGGATGAAATGTTCTGAATAGATCTGTGATGTCGATCTGGTCCAGTGTGTCATTTAAGGCCTTGATTTCCTTGTTGATCTTTTGCTTGGATGATCTGTCCATTTCAGTGAGGGGAGTGTTAAAATCCCCTACTATTATTGTATTCTTGTCGATGTGTTTCTTTGATTTTGTTATTAATTGGTTTATATAGTTGGCTGCTCCCACGTTAGGGGCATAGATATTTAAAATTGTTAGATCTTCTTGTTGGACAGTTCCTTTGAGTATGATATAGTGTCCTTCCTCATCTCTTATTATAGTCTTTGGCTTAAAATCTAATTGATCTGATATAAGGATTGCCACTCCTGCTTTCTTCTGATGTCCATTAGCATGGTAAATTCTTTTCCACCCCCTCACTTTAAACCTGGAGGTGTCTTCGGGTTTAAGATGAGTTTCTTGTAGGCAACATATAGATGGGTTTTGTTTTTTTATCCATTCTGATACCCTGTGTCTTTTGATTGGGGCATTTAGCCCATTAACATTCAGGGTAAGTATTGAGAGATATGAATTTAGTGCCATTGTATTGCCTGTAAGGTGACTGTTATTGTATATTGTCTCTGTTTCTTTCTGATCTACTACTTTTAGGGTCTCTCTTTGCTTAGAGGACCCCTTTCAATATTTCCTGTAGAGCTGGTTTGGTATTTGCAAATTCTTTCAGTTTTTGTTTGTCCTGGAAGCTTTTAATCTCTCCTTCTATTTTCAATGATAGCCTAGCTGGATATAGTATTCTTGGCTGCATGTTTTTCTCATTTAGTACTCTGAATATATCATGCCAGCTCTTTCTGGCCTGCCAGGTCTCTGTGGATAAGTCTGCTGCCAATCTAATATTTTTACCATTGTACGTTACAGACTTCTTTTCCCGGGCTGCTTTCAGAATCTTTTCTTTGTCACTAAGACTTGTCAATTTTACTATTAGGTGACGGGGTGTGGACCTATTCTTATTGATTTTGAGGGGGGTTCTCTGAACCTCCTGGATTTTGATGCTTGTTCCCTTTGCCATATTGGGGAAATTCTCTCCAATAATTCTCTCCAATATACCTTCTGCTCCCCTCTCTGTTTCCTCTTCTTCTGGAATCCCAATTATTCTAATGTTGTTTCGTCTTATGGTGTCACTTATCTCTCGAATTCTCCCCTCGTGGTCCAGTAGCTGTTTGTCCCTCTTTTGCTCAGCTTCTTTATTCTCTGTCATTTGGTCTTCTATATCGCTAATTCTTTCTTCTGCCTCATTTATCCTAGCAGTGAGAGCCTCCATTTTTGATTGCACCTCATTAATACCTTTTTTTATTTCAACTTGGTTAGATTTTAGTTCTTTTATTTCTCCAGAAAGGGCTTTTATATCTCCTGAGAGGGTTGCTTTAATATCTTCCATGCCTTTTTCAAGCCCGGCTAGAACCTTGAGAATCATCATTCTGAACTCTATATCTGACATATTACCAATGTCTGTATTGATTAGGTCCCTAGCCTTTGGTACTGCCTCTTGTTCTTTTTTTTGTTGTGAATTTTTCCGCCTTGTCATTTTGTCCAGATAAGAGTTTATGAAGGAGCAAGTAAAATACTAAAAGGGTGGCAACAACCCCAGGAAAATATGCTTTAGCCAAATCAGAAGAGATTCCAAATTGTGAGGGGGGAGAAAGGGGATAAAAAGGAGTTCAGAAAGAAAGAAAAAAAAAAAAAAAGAAACTATTAAAAAAAAGAAAGCCGATAAAGAAAAAATATAAAAAGAGGAAAAATATATATATATTAGATAAACTATTTAAAAAACGTTAAAAAAAAAAACGGTAAGAGTTAAAAAAAATTCAGCAGAAGAAGAGAAAAAGAAAAAAAAATTGAAAAAGAAAAAAAAATTAAATTATCTGCAAGGCTAAAAAATCATGGGGAGAAAGCCATGAGTTCCGTGCTTTGCTTTCTTCTCCTCTGGAATTCCGCCGTTCTCCTTGGTAGGTGAACTTGGTCCTGGCTGGGTTTCCCGTTGATCTTCTGGGGGAGGGGCCTGTTGTAGTGATTCTCAAGCGTCTTTGCCCCAGGCGGAGTTGCACCGCCCTTACCTGGGGCCGCGCTGAGTAATCTGCTCGGGTTCGCTTTCGGGAGCTTTTGTTCCCTGAGCACTTTCCGTAGAGTTCCGGAGGACGGGAATGAAGATGGCGGCCTCCCGGTCTCCGGCCCGGAGGAGCCGAGAGCCCGGGGCCCCACTCCTCAGTGCGCCCTCAGAGAACAGCGCCCAATGTCTCCCGCCACCCTGGCCTCCGGCCGCGCTCCGAGCTGACCGAGCCTGCGACCGGTTCAAGGCAACCCCGAGCTGAGAGTCACTCCTCGGCTCTGTCTCTGTAG
This sequence comes from Lutra lutra, assembly GCF_902655055.1. Lineage (NCBI taxonomy): Eukaryota > Metazoa > Chordata > Mammalia > Carnivora > Mustelidae > Lutra > Lutra lutra. The sequence goes on along the minus strand of NC_062283.1, from coordinate 68,492,770 downwards.
CCGGCTTCCCCGTTCTAATACCGGTAAGCTCTGCGACACTCAGACACCCCCGATCCTTCTGCGACCCTGCGGGAGCTGAGGCCGCGCTGACCCCGCCTGGGCTTCCAGTTAAGCCTCTGGAGCGATGTCCCTCAGCGGAACAGACTTTTAAAAGTCCTGATTTTGCTCCGTTGCTCCGCTGCTCGCCGGGAGCCGGCCCCTCCCGCCGCGGTCTATCTTCCCGTCGCTTTGGATTCACTTCTCCGCCAGTCCTACCTTGCAGAAAGTGGTTGATTTTCTGTTTCTGGAATTGCTGTTCTTCTTCTCTTCAATCTCCCGTTGGATTTGTAGGTGTTTGCAATCTTTAGATAAGCTATTTAGCTGATCTCCCGCTACCCGAAGTAGTCTCAGCCTGCTACTTCTCCGCCATCTTGACTCCTCCCCCTGGGTCTTTGTCTTTGACACTTTATACCCACTCTCTCCTAGACAATTCAGAACCTTTATCATATTTTGATCTGAGTTCTCCTTTGATGGGCTGGCTATAGGATTGTCATTAACAGATTGGAGGACTGTCCCCTTTTCTAGGTGCAGTCCTCTCACATGCTAACCCAGGATCTCCCCAGAGGAGTGCCTGGTTGGCTCGGTTGGTGGAGCGTGCAACTCTCGATCTTGAGGTTGTAAGTTCGAGCCCCACACTGGGTGTGAAGATTACTTTAAATAAAATAAACTCTTTGAAAGAAAAAAAGGGGGCACCTGGGTGACTCAGTTGGTTAAATGTCTGCCTTCAGCCCAGATCACAGCCCAAGGGTCCTGGGCTTCCTGCTCAGTGGGGAGTCTGTTTCTCCCTCTCCCTCTACCCCTCTCCCCTGCTTCTGCACACTGTCTCTCACTCTCTCTCAAATAAATAGATAAAATCTTTGAAAGAAAAAATTTTAAAAAAGACCTCAAAAATTACAGGAGGTATTTAACAGGCAATACTACTGCCTTTTTTTTTTTTCAAATGGAGATCTTCCCACTCAAAAGCAAACAGCTCTTATGAGCCTCCATTAGGGATGTATTGTACGGAAAAAAGCATCTCATGGTTCAGGATGGTTTAAAACTTATCGCTTGGGAGGTGAGCACAAGGTTGGGACCACAGGGTGCCTATCCCATGTAGCCTCATTTACTGCCCTTAGATCCTGGCTTCTTTACAGGTGAAATCGGGGAGTTGCAGGGAGATTGACAGGGTCTTAATAAGCCTTGGCCTAGCAATTTATTTATTACTGAGTCTAACTTTTTCTCTGCCTCTGGTTGGAGGGAGCATTGCTTGACTCTCAGCCAGCGATCCACTGAGTTCCAGAAAACCTTCACAGGCTGGGCTTTCACAGCTCAGCCCACTTTCTCTCCTGCCCAAACCTCTGGCCTCCCCTGATCAAGGATGCGGGTGGGAACAGGTGCTGGCACAGGGGGCTCTTCACTGAGGAGCCCCAGAAGTGTAGTCCCCCTGTGCTCTGAGCCATTGATCCCAACTTGATCTTTGTTTAAATGTACAGTGGCTCCCAATTTGACCCCCAGATCTCTCCCTGCCAGAGGGATGGGGTCTTCTGGAACACACAAGAAGGAATGCTTTAAAGGTTTCGAACCTACTTCACAGGTCAGGGGCTCCAAAACTTTTCTTATATTTCCCTTTCCTGAAACCATTTTGATGTTACATTCTCTCTTGTAGAGGGGACCCTTTCAGGCCCTCGACACTAAAAATGTGGCTCTTGTAGCCAGCAAAGATTCAGTTGCCTCTCCCTCTATGTCTGAGGAACCCAGGGCTCCATGGGGGAGATTGGGGTGGTACTTTGGGGAGCCAGGTGGGGAGCCCCTGGACCTGTCAATCTTAGTCCTCAGTTCCGGGGAGCTGGAAGGAGGAGACTTTAGCTCGGGCCCTTCCCTCTGGGAAGGGTCAGAGTAGCCCCTCTTCTGAGGTCCCACCTTTCTGCAACAAGCACACTGGTTAGTTCCAGCTTTGCTGGTGCCCTGCAGTCTGTGGTGGGGGCAGGGGGCACTCACCCTTGGTGTCTTCTGCAGTGTCTTTCCCATTTTCTTCTCCTGGATCACCTGGAGTGAACCACCATGCTGCTGCCCACAGGGCAGCCTGTTTCTCCTTGCTTCCTTTTCTTCTTCTGTCACATCCCGGTTATTGAAGACCCTATAGGCCACCGCAACCCCTTGGGAGGTGGTGGGGTTGAGTCCTACGGCAGTCTTTTGAAGTCTGCCGTGCATATCCTGAGTGCTCTGAAATGTGAAATAGATGTTTATTACCACTGTCCTTCCTGGATCCTCAGGGTCCAGGAGGGTATGTTACCTAAGACAGTTTGCAATCCTCTCCAAAAAGGCAGAGGGATTTTCATCCTTTCTTTGTTGTATGTCGCCTACCTTGCCCCAGTTCACTGGCTGAGCCAGCAGCCCTCATACCTTTCAAGGGTAGGTTCCTATCATGTTCCGGGCTTCCCCTGTCCCCTCAGGCATTTGGGTCCCAGTGAGGGTCTGCGGCTGGCCTAGACTCCTCAGCGGGGCTCCAAATCACACTGTCTGGCTGGGTAGCCTGCTGCTTGTCCGCTTCCTCCCTAGCTCTGAGCAAGACAGCTCCCTTCTCTCCCCCTTGAAAGCAGGGCGGTTAGATGCTTTGAATGTCTCCCCAGGCGGGGTTATGGTTCATAAAAACAGCACTCATCAGATACACAGACCCCTCTGGGCCTGCCCTGAGTCCTTGAGTATCCGGTCTCCGGCTGTACAGGTCTGAGAGGGAGAAGGACTTGCACAGTGCTCAAATTGCCTTCCCCATCTGGGACCTGTGTCAGAGGGCAAGAGTTTTTCTGATAAGAGCCACCACTCCTGGTGGTGGCAGGGCTGAGCTCAGATGGTCTGCCATTACTCTCCCTGGTTTGAGTAAGGTGGAGGCAGTTTAGATGGGGTAGGAAAAGAAATAGAGCAGATCAGACAAAGACTCAGGATCTGGAGGGGACAGAGTTGCAGATGGGGCTGAGGGCTGGGGAGCTATTTGGGATCTTTAGGGCAAAGGGACGTCTAAGAGGTCTTCAGGGGTCCCTCCAAAAGAGCATGGTCTTACCTTTGGGTTAGATAGTTGGATAGACTTAAATCCACATCTTCTGCAATGACTTATTCTGGTGGAAGGCCATAAAGCATTGTTCACGAGGGATCTCATCCCACTTCTCTTCCTTCTTACAAAATTGGTCTAATTGAAATATGCTATTATAATTTAACAAGCTGTTTTCTGGCCACTTCTCCTGGCCTCCTACAGAGGCCAGGCCGGATTACAAAAGAAAACAAGTTTTCTTTGTCATTGGGGTATACCCAAAAAGCTTGCAATGACTCAGGAGGCCCTCTAACAGGCTGTCTGGCAGGATCGATGTTTGGATCCCCTTATCCTTGGATTTCTGTAAAGGATTTGTCTCCAACTGCCAAGAGGTCTATAATAAGGGTTAGTGGAGACACAGATTCGGCTGCTCTGAGCCCACTAAAAATTTCCTTCTCCAGAAAGCTAGTAAGTAAGCTCTTCCAACTGATAATTTATTTTTTAACATTTTATTTACTTATTTGAGAGAGATAGTGAATGAGAGAGAGCACAAGCCAGGGACGGGGAGAAGGAGAGGGAGAAGACAGCTCCCCTCTGAGCAGGGAGCCCGACACGGGGCTCGATCCCAGGATGCTGGGATCATGACCTGAGCCGAAGGCAGATGCTCAATTGACTGAACCTCTAGTGGATAATTAAAAAACAAAACAAAACAAAACAAAAAAAACAAAAAAAAAATACCCCAACCCCCCCCCCTTTTTAAAAGATTTTATTTATTTGTCAGAAGAGAGAAAGAGAGCACAAGCAGGGGGAGTGGCAGGCAGAGGGAGAATCAGGCTCCCTGCTGAGCAAGGAGCCTGAAGCAGGGCTCAATCCCAGGACCCTGAGATCAGGACCTGAGCTGAAGGGAGATACTTAACCAACTGAGCGACCCAGGCATCCCTCCAGTAGATCATGTAAAAGTGTATTCTCAGGTTGTTCAGGTTTACCACACTGGTGCCTCTCTACAAATACTTCCCAGAACCTGTGATCTATCTCACTGAGGCCTTCGATGATCAGGCCTCCTTCATCAGCCTCAGGACACAGGAAGACGGGGAAGTTTACAATCTGGGGGTTAAGGGCAGGCTGCCCCAAGATGAGCCATTCTGGCATGAAGTTTATTTTGAGCTGAAGGCAACTGAGATTCTACGGGCTCAAAAGAAACCTTTGCCCCTCCTTTAATTACATAGAAGAATCTATATTGGGGGTCTTTCCCAGAATAAGGGTTATTACCAGAGATAAATTTTCTCTGAGTGACCCATCTGCATCCCAGGGCAAACATCTAACTTACCAAACATCTCTTGTTGCCCTGTGAATGACATCCCTTTCCTTTGAAGTCCCAGACCCCTACCCCTTTCTCCTTAGTTCAGGATGACATATTGACCTTATTTTGCTTTGCTGTCTTGGAAATTTCTGTGTCTGTGTGGATTCCCCGTATGTATCCTATTAAATTCAATTTTTCCCTCTGTGATTCTGTCTCCTGTCAACTTGATTCTTCATCCACCTACAAGGCCCCTGGATAGGGGACAGGAATTCCTGCTCCCTGACAAATCCTTCAGACTTTCTGAGCCAATCTCACCAGACCAGATGAACTGCGCAGACTCTGAGTGCTTCCTTCGCCCCCCCTTGAGATGGGAGCAGAGCCCTCGAGCTGGTTTGTGGTGTAACTGCCATTCACCTCTCCGAAGGGACTCTCTGATTAAGATGATCAGAGCCGCCGCTGAGTCCATTCATTGTGTCGAGGTATAAGGACCCAACCAATCAGGGGCTGAGAGGGATCCTTCTGTGCCCTTTCCCGAAGCTTCCCCAGCAACAGAGACGGCATTACCTGGGTGAGCTGCCCACCCTCTCAGCTGTTGAGAGCTAGAGGACCCCCAAAGGGTTAGGCCTCTCTGGGTCGTCAAAATTTGTTACCCCAAATTGGGTTCCCTTCTTGGTGGTTGTGAAGCTCAGAGATACAACCAAGCCAAAGAGTGGAAAAAGGGAGTTTTCCTTAGAACACGGGGAATGTTTCCCCGAGCTGTGTCTCTCCAGAACCGGGGAAGTTTGAAGCCAAACGTGCACGCGTAGTCGTGAAGGGGCTTGTGAAATTTCAGCAGAGAACTGGGATGGAGTCATCCTGAATTGACAGGTCCTAGGTGATTGAAGACACAGGGACAGCAAGGTCAGCCTCATCAAAAAGGGCCACTAATGTACCATTAGAGTCCCATTGAGGCCTGGGACAGCTGTGCCCTGTCAGGAATTTGCGCAGGGAAGCCAGCAGCCCAGGGGAGGTCTGGACCAGGCGCCCAGCCCCGGGAAGCCACGGGCTCCGGCCTGCACGCTTTAGTCATTGGCTGAGTTTGGTCTGTCGGGGGAGAGGGAGCCTCTGTGTGGCTTCGAAGAGCTGGGACCTGGTTAATATTTGGTGTCAGCTAGGCAGCCAGACCCTCCTCTTTGGGATAATACGTCCTAGAGCCATGAGACCCCTGACCAGATTAGTAGATCCCATTCAGCCCCTGCTGAGGCACCTGGAACTTCTTGCCTCTTTCCATCTGTTAAAACAGTTACCATTTGACAAGCGCTAAGTGTTTGGTCTTTGTTTTTATTTAATCACCCCAGCAATGCTGGAGTCAGGTGTTAGGATCTCATTTTACACATATGAAGTCTGGGGGTCAATGACTCTGCCACACCTGGTGAATGACAGGTTTAGCACCTGGATGGGTCCGACTGCTTCTGCCTCTGAACCCCCTTGACCTGCTCTTTCTGTCTTCCTCTGGTGCTCTGTCTGCCTCCCTGTCCTCTCCCTGGGTCTCCCTCTGTGTGACTCCCTCCTCCCCTTTCTCCTTCGTGATCACCAGAGGTGGGCGCATATTATCTTTAATATATTGGTCCTATCTACAGAGGCAAGTTTTGAGCCCACTATGCTTATTTTTAACTGAGTTCAATCATTCAAATGTCTTTTTCTTTTTTAACTGAAAAACACCTAAACCAAATTAAATAGCTTCTGCTTACTATTAGAAAAAATCTGCCCAGCCCCAGTTTACATTCTGCCCTGTCTTGGCTGGGCTTGAAGAATTCCCCCAAGGACAAAGACCTGGGCCCTGTCTTGAAAAGGGGACCCTGAAGCACAGAGGTATCTCATCGCCCAGAGAAGGTGGGCTTCCCAGAGTGGCCTGGAGGTGCATGTATGGTGGTTTCCAGGTGAGTGAGGGACGTGCCCTCAGGAACTCAGGCCTGCCAGCTCCCAGGAGCCAGGTGGCCCTTCCATGGTGGCTCCCTTCCCTGGGGACATCCCACACACACCCCACCATCTTGAAAAGACTGAAGAGAGGGGTCTTGAAACTCCTTCAGAAAAGAATAACTCTAAGGGGCTGGTAAGGTTCCCAAAAACAAGTATCACTTAGTTTGAGGCAGGAGTGACAGGAAGGAGGTGTTGGGGCCCAGGATTTGGGGGTAAGGGGAAGTAAAGGCAGGGAGCTACTCCACAAATTGGGAAAGTGCCAGGTGCTGTAGGGGCAGGGGAATAAGAGAGGCTTCCAGTCTCCTGAGCAACCCCACCACCACCACAGAAGCCCCATAAGGAGAGTAGTGACAAGCCCTGGGGGAGCCCATCCCCACCCGTTCACTCCCCAACAACGTTGGGCAGAGGGGGTGTGGAGGGATTCGGGTGGACTGCCCAAGTGGTCCATGACAAGCTGCAGATCTCGCATGCCCTACTCTGGGCTGAAGAGAGTAAGAAACAAGATGAAGGAAACCAGAAGAGAGGCAATACTTTGATTCAGAACAAAGGGGGAGTTGAGGGGGGAGCGTGTTCGCAGCTGCCCAACCCATGGGTCTGAAAATCCAGGACTCCACTTTCCACGTGAGCTGGTGGCCTGGGGGACAGGGAAAGAAGCACAAATCGAATGGGTATGATGGAAGGAGGCCTGGCATTTTCTTCTCTGTGACCCCCTAATTCAGGACTGCCGCCTTCAAATATTTTGAGCAGACTGGCTCCCACCCTTGGATATCGTTCTCTGATGCTCTCTGAGACCCTTGCCTGTCTTTTAAAAGGATCTCTGTTTTTCTCACCATCTGCTCCTCCTACTTTGGATTCACTGTGATGGAATGAAAGTAAAGTTTCACTGTCACTGTACCATCGAGTGGCTGGGATGGGGTGGGGACGGGTGTTGTCATTCAGCACCAGTGGCCTTTTGTTTCTATGCAAAGAACAAATGTGCCAATCTGGGCGCCTGGGTGGCTCAATCAGTTAAGGGTCTGCCTTCAGCTCAGGTCATGATCTCAGGGTCCTGGAATTGAGTCCCACATGAGGCTCCCTGCTCAGAGAGGAGTCTGCTTCTCCCTCTGCCTGCTGCTCCCCCTGCTTGTGCTCCCTCTCTCTCTGTGTCAAATAAATAAATCTACCCAAAAAAAGTGCCAGGCTAGCCTGACTCTGACACCGGAACCCTAATAAAAGAACTGAGCTGAGTTACAATGGTGAGAATGGGAACTAAAAGATAACATTCAAAATACAAGAAAAGGCCCAAAGGCCTTGTGCCCAAAGGCCAGTGAGTCACCCTTGTCCCTACGTCTCCCAGGGGTTAATAGGCTGATGTCTGACCTTGGGGACTGGCGAAGGAAGCTATACACAGCCCTTCTCTGGCATACGGGGCAAACACTATGAGTGGTGGTTAGAAAGATATGAAGCAAGTTGGAGAAATTATTTACAACAAACTATCTGGGGGACAAATGTCAAGAGCCAACAAGGTACGGGCGCTACTGTTGCATTAAGGAAAGAAGAGGGAGAGGCACCTGGGTGGCTCAGTTGGTTAAGTGACTGCCTTCAGCTCAGGTCATGATCCCAGGGTCCCAGCATTGAGTCCCAGGATCGTGTCCACTCAGCACGAAGTCTGCCGCTCCCTCTGACCAAACCTGCCTTGTGCTCTCTCTCAAATAAGTAAAATCTTAAAAAAAAAAAAAAAAAAGGAAAGGAGAGAAACATACTAGGACTGTACTTCTGAAACTATCAGAGGCCAAGGACTGGTTTGTTTTTATAACATTTCCATCCATCACAAACCAACAGTTTGGTAAAATACGGTAAAAATAAGTGACAAACACACATCAATCAAAGGACTGGTCTTTTTAAAAACTCTCAAGGCGGGTGCGGGGAGGTGGTGCCTGAGTGGCTCAGTCAGCTGGGCAACTGCCTTTGGCTCAGGTCATGATCCTGGAGTCCTAGGATCGAGTCCCGATTCAGGTTCCCTGCTAGGCGGGAAGTCTGCTTCTCCCTCTGTCCTTCCCCCTCATGCTCTCTCTCTCTCTCTCTCTCTCTCTCTCTCTCTCTCTCTCTCATTCTCTCCCTCTTAAATAAATAAAATCTTTTTAAAAATAAATAAAAATAAAATAAAAACTCTCAAGGGGGGTGTGGGTGGCACAATGGGTTGAGTGTCCGACTCTTGGTTTCAGCTCCGGTTGTGATTTCAGGATCATGGGATTGAGCTCCTTGTCAGTGCAGAGTCTGCTTAGGACTGTCTCTTGATCTCTCTCTCAAATAAATAAATTAACCTTGAAAAATAAACTAATAAAAACTCAAAATTCAACAGTAGAAAAACACCAAAACAATCCAACGAGAAATGGGCATTAGACACTAACAGACCCTTCACCAAAGAGGATGGCATGTAAGCACATAAAATCATGCTCACTCCCCTTCTCTACTGGGAAATGCAAATGAAAACCTCATGAGGCCTCACTACGCACCTATCAGAAGGGCTGCAGCAAGGGGCACTGGGTGGTTCAGTCAGTTAGGCATCTGCCTTTGGCTCAGGTCACGATCCCAGGACCCTGAGTTCGAGCCCTGCATTGGGGTCCCTGCTCAGCAGGGATCCCGCTTCTCCCTCTCCCCTGCCTCTCCCCCTGCTTGTGCTTTCTTTCTCTCTCTGGCTCAAATAAATAACATCTTTTAAGAAAGGGGGGTGCTGCAGCAGGTTCCTGGGGCTGCATAGCAAATTACCACAAACTGGGTGGCTTCAAACAACAGAAATGTATTCTCTCACAGTTTTGGAATCTAGAGGACTGAGATCAAAGTGCTGGCAGGGCCCAGCTCCCTGTGAAGGCGAGGGAAGAATTCTTCCTGGCTTTTCCAGCCTCCTGTGGCTGCTAGCAATCCTCCCGTTCCTTGGCTTGAGGCTGTGTCTCCCTGCCTGTTGTCACATGGCCTCCTTCCCTGTGTGTCTGTGCCTTCCCACGGCCTTCTTGGAAGCACACCAGTCACTAGATTTTGGGCACACCCTAATCCCAGATGACTTCTTAATTTGACTGCATCCTCGAAGACCTTATTCCCACCCAAGCTCACAGTCACAGGTACCGGAGGTTAGGAGTTGAACATACCTTTGAGGGGGCCACGCATAATTCAACCCACAACAGTGGCTGGAATACAAAATAGAGTCAACCACGAATGCTAACTAGGACGTGAAGAACTAGAACTAGTTGGAGAAGAGTCTGAAGGTTCTTATAAAACTAAATATGTACTTACCATACATCTCAGCGATCACGGTCTTGCGTGTATCTCTCAGAGAAACGGAAATTCAGATGCACACAAAAATCTGCACGAGATGCTCATAGCAGCTTCATCCTAGTAAATGAGACACGGAAGCCACTCGAAGGCCTCTCGGCCAGTGAAAGGGTTAAACAAACGGGGTGCATCTCCATGGACTAGTGCTCGGCCACAGGAAGGAGGGAGATGGTGACACCTGTCACAACGTGGCTGGATCTCCAGGACACTTAGGCTCAGTGAAAAAGCCAGTCTCAAAAGACTACATGCTATGTGATTCCATTTACATGAATTCCCTCCCCCTTTTAAAGATTTTTCTTTTATTTATTTGAGAGTGAGAGAAGAGAGCATGAGGGATGAAGAGGGAGAAGCAGGCTTCCCACCAAGCAGGGAGCCCAATGCAGGGCTCAATCTGGGGACTCTAGGACCATGACCTGAGGTGAGGGCAGATGCTTAACAAACTGAGGCCCCCAGATGCCCCCATTTATGTGACTTCTTAAAATGATAAAACTTTAGGTATGGAAAACAAAGTCATGGTTGCCAGGGACAGTGTAGGGGTGGCGTACAAGACTTTTAGGGGTAGCAGCAGAGACCTGTTTTAAGTTCTGCGTCTTGGTTATTGTGAGGCCTACAGGATCTGAGAGCAAATTGCACAGAAGGACACACACGGACACCTGCACGCACACACACATACATGGCTAGTCCGTCATCCAGTTAACAGTACGAGTACGGAACTAACATCAGTTTCCGGATTTTGATATCGGGCCACGGTTACAGAAGATGTCACCGTAAGGGGAAACTCGGCAAAAGAGTTGTGGAATGCTGTGTTATTTTTGTAGCTTTCTGGGAGTCTATGATTATTTCAAAATAAAAAGTTAAAAAGTTAAGTATTAGGAAAATGAAATGAAAAGCTGATTTGCAAAAGACAAGCACCGATTTGTAAATCACAGATTCCACAGATGCAGAACAACTACGCGGGGTTCCTGCAGGAGTTTCTCAAGGTTTTCTGCACCTGCTGTGCCGAGGGGCAGTAACAAACATCTGGCAGTAATGAACATCTGGCACAATGGCACCAGGCCACAGACCACACTTGGAGGAGCACCTGCTCAGAGATAAGAAAATACTAGAGGTGGAATGTTTTCCCTTCTTTGGCTTAATTATTTTGTGGTGGAGATATACTGCTGTTTGAAATGAAACTTGATTTAAAATATGTATTGATAATAACTCCATAATAATAACAATAATAACAATAAATATATATTTATATAAATTTGTTTCAAAATTATAACTTTATATTATTAAATTTTAAAATATTTATTTCCTCCCAATGCTCGTTTATTTTTTTTCCAATGCTGGTTTATAGATTAAAAACACAGTTGATGTAAACCACAGCCAGCCCTCAGTGCGCCTCATTTTGTCACCTCTCCCTCCCACTCCTTCCCTCTCCCCTTCCCCTAACTTTACCTCCCACCCCACCCCCCACCCCTTCTCTCTCCCTGGGCTGTAGGCCCACCACCTCCCACTTTCCCGCTCTCCTGCTCCCCCTAGTGGCAGGTCCTGGGCTCTTGCCCCACCTGCCCCCAACACCAGGGACAGAACCTCTCTGAGCACGTTCCCTAGTGTGTGGTGGTGATGAGACCCACCTCAGAGCTGTCACATGAGGAGTCAATGAGCTCACCCACGTGGCAAGGGCTCTGAAAACCTCTCGGGAATGTGCACGTGCAGAGTGGGCCTTTCTGGCAGCACGCCCTTGTCCCCCCAGGCACCTCCGTGGTCAACCACTAGCTATGGTCAACCTCCCAAGTCTTTGTCCCCAACTCACCCTTCCCTCTCAGGGAAACCGGGCTCCTCCTTCTCCACACCCCCACCCCCACCCCCAATTCACCCAGCGCCTCAGAGTTACATGTGTCCTGCTCTTCCAGCTGCCCAGGGGAAGAGGTGAGCAAAGCTGCTGTAGTTGTTGGTTTTTTTTTTTTTTTTTTTCCTCTGCTACAACTTGAGGCCCTGTTAATTCTCCCACTTGTAGTAATAGTAGTAGTAGTAGTAGTAGTAGTAGTAGTAGTAATGAATACATTCATACTGACTAACTCAGTGAGCACTTAGAAGGTGCCAGATACTATTCCAAGACCTACCTGTGTATTAATTCATTTAATGTCCCAACCATCCTATGGGGTGGGTTCTGTTCTAAGCCCAATTTACAGATTAAGAAAGCAAGCAAGCAGGGAAATAGTTTGCCCAAGGCCAACTAGCTAGAGAGCCCCACCCTCTTCTCCACAACGCTACCCATGTTTCCTGGCAGGTCTCCTCCTCCATGGCAGTGGGGACCTGCTCTACCTTACCCAGCTCAGTGCCTGGCACAGCCCAGCAGCTCTGGGAATCTTTGCTGATAGAATGAATGAGGAGCAAGTGAAGGCTGCCCAGTGTCATGAGCCTACAAAGCTGTTCTTCCTGCCATCGAGGGGCCAGGCAGAGGTCTCGGGGGTGGCCACACAGGGCAGCCTGAGCACCCTGCCTGCTGCTGCCCAGGAGGCAAGTGAGAACCTTGTCCTTCCCACCTCTGTCCTGCCCCTTCCAGGCTGGGTCTCAGCACTTCACTCCCTAGGAAATTTTCTTCTAAGTTTCCTTCTTTCTCTCTCAAGCCCAAGCTGCTGTCAGGCACTTGCCACCTTCTCCTGTCCTTAGAGAAATATATCTACCTCGCAGCTCATCAGCTAATCACGCTGGGAAAGCAGCCCCTGCAGGCTGGGCCGTGCTGGGATCTGGTCGTTCCTACCCTTCTCTCCTCTGCTTGGACTTTACCCCGAAGGGTCTCCTCTTTGCCGCCGACTAACCCATTTTCCTGAACTTTTCAAATTCTCTCCCTACCAAGCTCCACTCTACCTCCTAAATCTCCCTGCTTCCTTTTCAAGCTACCTATTTATTTCCTTCATCATTAATATAATTATTTGAAAGTCTTCCAGATTGTTCTATTTTCTCAAAGCTGGGAGACACAAATCCTCCCACTTGTGTTGTAAGCTGCTGCTCACAGGAACTCCGCTCCTCACGTGTTTTATAATTTCTGATTGTGCGCTTAAGCTGGGGGCTGTTTCCCTCGTGGATGGCCCAAGTGGCCTGGGTCATGAAAGTTCCCTCCAGACATCATTTTACCTTATTTCTCCTGAGACTACTCCCACCATCACCACCACCACTACTCAATATCCATCCCACTCCAGACCAATGTAAGAATTCCCAAGTTTTGGGAGCCTAGATGGCTCAGTTGGTTAAGCATCTGCCTTTGGCTCAGGTCATGATCCTGGGGTCCTGGGATCGAGCCCTGCATCAGGCTACCTGATCAGTGGGGAGCCTGTTTCACCCTCTCCCTCTGCCCCTCCCCTGCCTATGAGCATTCTCTCTCAAATAAATAAAATCTTTAAAAAAAAAAAATTCCCAAGGTTTGTCTGTGGTAAAAAAATGCACACCATAAAATTTACTATCTTACCCATTTTTATGCATAGATTTCAGTGGCATTAACTACATTCACATTGTTGTGAAGCATCACCACATCTGTTTCCAGAACTTTTTCATCTTCCCAAACTGAAACTGTACCCATTAAAAAATGACTCTTCATCTCCCTCTCCTCCAGCCCCTGGAAACTACCATTCTACTTTCTGTCTCTATGAATCTGACTCCTCTGTGTCCCTCATATAAGTGGAATAATACAATATTTGTATTTTTTGTGTCTGGCTTATTTCACTTAGCAGAATGTCTTCAGAGTTCAACCAACTGAGCCACCCAGGCGTCCCTCTTATTGTGGTTTTGATTTGCATTTCCCTAATGACTGGTGACTTTTCACATGCTTTTCACTGACTCGTATATCTTCTTTGGAGAAATGTCCTTTGTCCTTTGTCCATTTTTAAATCAGATTGTTTAGGTTGTTTTATTCTTGAATTGTAGGAGTCCTTTGTATACATTAATCCCTTATCAGATAAATAATTTGATAATATTTTCTCCTATTCCATGGGTTCCCTTTTCACTCCATTGATTTCATCCTTTGAGATGAAATCTGTCTATATTTTCTGTTGTTGCCTTTATTTTAGTGTCACACCTAAAAAAATCCTTTCCAAATCCAATATCACGAAGTTTTTCCCTTATGTTTTCTTCTCTTGTTTTGTAGTTTTAGCTCTTATACATAGCGTTCTGATTCATTTCGTGTTGATATTTGTATAAAGTGCAAAGTAAAGGTCCAATTTCTTTCTTTTGCATGTGGCTATCCAGTTTCCCCAGCACAGTTTGTTGAAAAGACTGCCCTTTCCCCTTTAAATGGTCTTGACACCCTTGTCAAAAATCATTTGATCATATATCAAGAGTTTATTACTGGGATCTCTAGTGTATTCCATTGGGCTATGACTGTTTTTATGTCAATACCACACTATTTTGATTGCTGTAGCTTTGAAGTAAGTTTTAAAATCAGGAAATGTGAGACCTCCAACTTTGTTTCTCTTTCTCAAGATTGTTTGGAGTCCTTCAAGATTCCATATGATTTTTTGGGATGGATTTTTCTATTTCTGCAAATACATCATTGGGATTTTGATAAGGATTGCACTGACCCTGTAGATTGCTTTCAGTAGTATTAAGACTTCTAATCCATGAAGATGAGATGTCTTTTCATTTATTTGTATCTTCTTTAATTTATTTTGCCAATGTTTTATAGTTTTAAATGTGCAAGTCTGTTGCCTCCTTGGTTAAGTTTACTCCTAAGTATTTTATTCTTTTTATTGCTATTGTAAATGGGGTTGTTCCCTTAATTTCCTTTTTGAGCTATTCATTGTTAGTTCTAACAGGTATGTGTGTGTGTGTTGTGTATGATCCAAGTTGTTTTTGGTTTTGCTTTTGTTTTTACCCGGAGATCTGAGCAGAAACAAGCTTTCCTGCCACTTTCAAAGCCAGTGAGTAGGCTTTTTCTAGGTCCCTGTTCACTGAGAGCTCAGCTCTAAGGATCCCAGCTAAACCAAGAGTACTGGCTTCGCCCCTTCCCTTCCCTTCCCTTCCCTTCCCTTCCCTTCCCTTCCCTTCCCTTCCCTTCCTTTCCCTTCCCTTCCCTCCCTTCCCTTCCCTTTTTAAGATTTTATTTCTTTATTTGAGAGAGAGAAAGCAAGCATTTAAAACAGAGTGAGAGCACAAGCAGGGCAAGTGGAGAGGGGGAGGTAGAGGGAGAAACAGACTCCCCACCAAGCAGGGAGACCGACTGGGGCTGGATCCAGGACCCTGGGATTATGACCCAAGCTGAACGCGGTTGCTTAACTGACTGAGCCACCCAGGTGCCCCAAGAGTACTGGTTTCAATTTCCTGCCTCATGAAGGCCAGGAACTTGGTTCCTGCCCTTCATGATCATTACAGAGGAAGTGCTTGCCCCTGGGCCTACTTCCCTTCTAATACACTCCCCTCAGAACTCCTGCCACATCAGCTCAGTCATTCCTCTGCTTTTCTGTTCTCTCTTGATTTCTAAAACAGATACATTCTATTTCCTAGATATTCAGAGCAGGAAAGATCCCAGCGTCCCACTTCCAAAAGAGCACCTCAAGCCAATACATTCACAAAGGGTATGCAGAAGCTAACATTTTATCCATAGTGAAAAGCCCTATTCCAGGATACAACTAGAGTGGGAAACACTGAGGTCTCTTCTCCTGTGGGCAGGAGTCCTTCATCCCCTGGGACTGGGAGCTGGCCAAGGCCATGCCCTGTGGGTAGTTGTTGTCTACTGTTTCTGAGTGGCAAGTACCGTCCTGGGCACCTTACATGCATTTGACCTCATTTAATCCTCCTTCCACCCCTGTGAGGTAGGTACTATTACTCCACTGATCTGATTAAGAAAACTGGCAAAAACCCAGTCAGCAAAGGAGCAGAACCAGGATTCAGGTTTTGGTTGGCCCATCTTTTTTAGCAAATACATCCTGTCTTCCCCCATCCTTCCATAAGCCAACTCCAGCTCCTTCAACCTGCTCAATCCTCAGGAGTAGGGTCCACATGGTTTCTGTCCTCATACTTGTCCACAGCATCTAGTGGGTGTGACCTGGGTTACTCTATTTTGCCCCTGAGGACCTGTCCACAACTCAGGAGGGACTGGGGAACACACACAGCACTGGGCCTGAGCCCCTGTTACCAAGAGAAAGGAGGCTTTTGCCAAAGACTCTGAGAGGAGATAAATGCTGGGAGTGGACTCAGCTCTGGTCAGGACCCAAGCACCCAGCCCTCCTGGAGACGCTGTGTGAGCCGGGCCAGGCCTGCAGACAGCCCCTCCCCGCCGTCTCCAGCCAGGGTGGTGCTTGTGTGGGAAGGACTTTAAATCCAGCTGCCAGACCCCTGGCTGGGAGAGGCTGGGAGGACTGGCCACTATGCACGGCTCCTGCAGTCCACTGCTGCTGCTGCTGCTGGCCGCCACCGTGAGTCCCACCGGCGCCCTCAGTGATGATGAGAAGCGCGCATTGGTGGAGCTGCACAACCTCTACCGGGCCCAGGTGTCTCCACCTGCTGCGGACATGCTGCATATGGTGAGTGTGGTGGCCAGGGGCCACTCACCTGCCGGGACTGACGGGGTGCTGGGCTGGGTCCCCCAATTCCTCCCACCCCCAAGCTGAAGCTATCTCCAAGACTCACCTCTCTGATCAGTGACAGAGACATTATGTAATTCACAGGTTCCCAGAAGCAGTCCCATTCTACAGATCAGGAAACTGAGGCTCAGAGGGACTTACTGCTCCCTCCAAGTCCCACAGCTGGTAGAGCCAGGCCTGGGAGTCCCCAGCTTCCCACTCAATGGTCCCTTCCCCAGCACTTCCTAAAATGCTGATGCACCTCATAGGGGGGACATAGGAAATTCCTAATACCTTGGTGAAGATGGTCTTTCAGATGCCTTCCAAGGCAATGAGGAGAGGAAACAAGGGGAGTAGGAGGTCCTGGCATGAGGGTAGGAAGGATGTATAAGGAGGTGGGAGAGAACAGGAATCAGAAGCAGAGAAGGCTCAGCATTACACAGCTGCCATTCTGTCTCAGTCATACGACAAGACCTGCGATTTGGGGTGGGTCCCTTAACCTAGTAAGGACCGTCAGTTCTGCATCTGTAAAATGGGTCACCATTAGAGCTACATAAACTATATGGCAACAAGAACTGAATCTCCCAGATAGAACATTGATGGGGTCCGGGGATGAAATCTCAAGAAATATATGTATAGGAGGGCACATTTATATAAGGTTTAAAAACAGGTAAAAACTACTACTGCATACTTGTGGGGACACATGCAAATGTAGTAAAGATACAGGGCCATGCTTACAGGTGATGGAAGCCAGATTTGGGGTGGTGGTTACCTCTGTCGAGAGGGAGAGTTATTTGACAGTAGGGTTAGGATGGGATGTTTAGGCTCAAGATGAAAAGAGAGAAAGGGCGCCTGGGTGGCTCAGTTGGTTAAGTGACTGCCTTTGGCTCAGGTCATGATCCCAGAGTCCTGGAATCCAGCCCCACATCAGGCTCCCTGCTCAGTGGGGAGCCTGCTTCTCCCTCTCCCCCTCATGCCGCTCAAACGCTCTCGCTCCTTCTCTCTCTCTCTCTCTCTCTCTCTCTCCCAGTCTCTCTTGCTCTCTCAAATAAATAGAATCTTTGAGGGGCGCCTGGGTGGCTCAGTCATTGAGCGTCTGCCTTCAGCTCAGGTCATGATCCTAGAGTCCTGGGATCGAGTCCCGCATCGAGCTCTCTGCTCAGTGGGAAGCCTGCTTCTCCCTCTCTCTCTGCCTGCCTCTCTGTCTACTTGTGATCTCTCTCTGTCAAATAAATAAATAAAATCTTTTTTAAAAAAATAGAATCTTTGAAAAAAAGAGAGAGAGAGAATCAGAAATTTACCTCCTTCCTGCTCTCCCAGAGGGCTGAGCCAGCCCATCCTCTCCGGTGACCCTCGGGTGCCCTGGGAGGCTCAGGAACAAGGTCCAGGGATCCCATAGCTAGTGCCCCAGAGCAAGGTCACACCTAGGGGAATACAGCAGCGCGCCTGAGGGTCCAGGATTGGAGTTCCAGTAGTTCTGCTCAATCTGGCCAAGTGACTCCGGGTGGTTCCTTTTACCTTCGAAGGCTTCCATTTCCTGATCTAGCACTTGTGACTGGCAATCCCTGCCCTGAGGGTCAGACAGAAAGATCAAGGAATGCCTCTAGAAATGCACTCAGCACCACCATTCAAGCCCTGTTGCCTGGCAACCAGGAACTGCGGACAACAGACCCGGAGCACTGGATGCTGGTACCAGCTCTGCCAATAGCTCCCTGACTGAGGCCTGGAACACAGTGCTGAGCCTCAGTTTCCCCATTTGTAGGTCCCTGATGCCCTTCAGTCTTGTTGGCTGAGGCTGGGGTTACCCACCCAGGAGCTGCTTTGGGGACAGAGGTGGACCCTGGTGGTGAGGTGACATTCTGGGAAGCAGTTTGGATACTCAGGGGTTATGCTGCGGTCCGGTGGGAAGTGATGGGAGGAGGGGACAGACTGGGACACTGGGACAAATATGAACAAGCCTCAGCCTCAACCTCAGGAGTGGTAAATACAGAAACTGTGGGGCCAGGTGGCTTCGTTCAAATCTTGATTCTACCATTTATTAGCTGCGTGTCCTTTGCTATATTACTTAACCTCTCTGTGCCTCAGCTTCCTCATCTGTAAATTGAAGATGATGACAATATAGTAAGTCCCTTGTAGGTTGTGAGGGCTAAATGAGTGAATATGTAGAAAGCATTTAGAACAGTGTGTGGCATGCAGTAAGTATTACACAGTATTTGATTAACAAAAGAGGGGATGGATCCAGGGTAAGGCCGGTGGCAGTTATCATGAACTCTTTTCTCTCCCTTAGCTATCACATCTAATCGTCACCATCTTTACCTTCCAGAAGGTTCCATTTTCCTTGAATCCTACTCCCCCATCCTTGTCCCTAGATACAACTTTCATTATTTCTCCCAAGGACTCCTAGAAGAGCCTCTACCTGCTTCCTCAGCCTCTGGCCTCCACTGCCCAAAATGAACAATCCAATACACAGGCTTGACCTTGCTCAACACTCTTCAATGGCTCCCACTGGCTCCTGACAGCCTCAGGATAAAGCTCCAGCTTCTGAGAAGGCTCTCTCTATGTGTCTGGCCCCTGCTGATGCCTCCAGCCTCCTCTCCTGCTCAGATTCTCCATCCATAACCTCAACAGCTTGTCCTTCCCCAGCCAAAACACTGTCTCTCACTTCTGTGCCTTTGCTCATGCTGTGCCTTCTGTTCCCTCCACTTGACTAATGCCACCATTACATTAGCTTGGTGCCTCCTTCTCTGCCCTCAGGTTGGGCTAAATGGCCCTCCTCAGTGCCTCTACACCACCCATTGCAAATCTGTCATTGACCACATCGTGACCCAATCAGCAGTTTATGGCAATGTGAACTTGGGCTTCTCAGTCCTTTCTCTTAGCTCCAGGCTAGCACATTGCCCCGGACTGCTGAATGAGTGAGTGAATGAATGAACTTGTTTTCAGATGGTGACCATGTGGCCAGTGTGGGTGGGTGCCGTGACTCTCAAAAATCCCTGTGGTTTCTGGAAGACTTGAGAAGCCTTGAGACCCACAGAAATGACTCTGCTGGTGGGACTCCATGCATCCAGTCGGAATAGGAATCCCAGCCAGGCTCTGTAGGGAGACTGCTTAAAGCAGATTCTGTCTCAGTCATCAACAGCAGACAAATGTCTACTGAGCACCTGCTATGCGCCAGCACTGTGCCAGACACTGGGACCACATCACTGTCTTACCCCAAAGGAGCTCACGGTTCAGTCTGGAGCCCTGCAGGTCATCCAGGACCCCCCAATCCTAGTCCCCCACAGCCTGCTGCATTCCCACTCCCCAAACCCGCTTACTACCAGAGTCTAAGCAAACTGCAGGGAACAGGGACAAAACACCCAGGGAGGGAAAGAGATTCACTGCCGTCACAAAGTGGGGCGGTCCCAGCCCGATGTTCCCATCCGCACTCCCAGGCAGCTGTTCCCGAGAACCGTGTGTGGGTGAGGAGCCACACTATCCCTTCCTCTCACGGTCACCCAGGCTCCTGGTGCTCTGGAGGCTGTCTGGCTCCCACAGCTGGCTGGGCCGCCAGAGGGTGGAGCAAGAGTTGTTGCCAGGCCATCCATTTCTCTAGGAGAAGCCAAGGATAGAGCTTAATGGGATCCAGGCCTTTCTTGTCAATCCTTTGTTAATCCTTCTTCCCACCCACACTGGGCCTGTCCTCCCAGCCAGGGACACACAGAACCTCAAAGGTCCCTTACCCTAACATGCTCCCTCCTGCTGCCTCACTTGAGGTCCCCCCTGGAGAACACTGCCTTTGGGAATTGACAGCTCCTTGAGACACCACGGCTCTGAAAATAGGCCTCTCGGTGAGGGTCACGTGGAGACACAATCTTTTTGGGGAAAGGGTTTTTTAGCTGACAAGAGTTGAGAGCACCTGGGAGGGAAGCCTGGAAATGGTAAAGCCGTGGAGGCTGGGTGACCCCAAAGGGAGAGTGGGACCTGAGAGGGGAATGCTGGCCCCCTCAAGTCATATTTATGGTGTGTGTGGGTAAGGGAGTGGAGGATAGCAGGATAAATAATGCAGCCCTTGAACATCTCATTGGAAATTCTGTGGTCTTTAGAGCAGTCAGGTGGCCCTGGGAGGTAGGCAGGGCACAGCTGCCCTCCTTTCATATAGAGGGATATTGATATTAATTAATGATAACACTGTCACAAACATCATCTAATTTATTCTTCACGAAGCCCCATGAGAGTTCAGAAAGGTTAGGCAATCTGTCTAAAATCACACAGCCGGTAAATGGTCCCAGGTTTAGCCAACTCCATGGCCTGGGGTGGAACCCTCCCAGCATCCCCGCAGAAGCCCACCAGGAGCATAGGCCTGTTCCTGATCATGGCCAAGAGTTATCCAGCAGGAAGGGAGGGTCTCCGGCCTCCAAAGGCCTCCAGGACACCTTTAAGCTTCTTCTTTAATCCCCAGAGTCGGGGGCATTCCCACCTCCCTCTCCCACCCACCCCCACTGTCTCCACTGAGCCCGAGGTCAGGCGTTGCTCACCTCTCCGACTTGTCCCGCAGAGGTGGGACGAGGAGCTGGCTGCCTTCGCCAAGGACTACGCGCAGCAGTGCGTGTGGGGCCACAACAAGGAGCGCGGGCGGCGCGGCGAGAACCTGTTCGCCATCACGGAAGAGGGCATGGACGTGCCGCTGGCCATGGAGGAGTGGCACCACGAGCGCGAGCACTACAACCTCAGCGCGGCCACCTGCGACCAGGGCCAGATGTGCGGCCACTACACGCAGGTGCGTACCCGCCGGGTGGGCCGGGCTACACAACGAGTGGGCGGGGCCGCACGAGCCGTGGGTGGGCGGGGTGGGACAGGGGCTGCCTCTCCCTTCCCCCCGCTCCAAGATCAGGCAGCCCCCACTCTAAGCCCCCGAGACCCTTCGTAGAAGTTTTGACAGGAGCTCCTGTGTTGTCCAGGCCTCCGACGAAGCCTGCTTCTCAAACTGCCTAAACGGTTTTCAGGTGACTCTGGAAGAAACACAATCGTTTGAAAATCTAGATGGCCTCTCTGGGCGTCATCCTACTGAAGGGGCCTGAGTTAGGTGTCGCAGAGCCAGTGTCGTGGATGATTATTGTGCTAGGCAATACTGACCGACCTCTAAGCGGTCCTGTCCTCCGGCCTCAAGCAGGACTGTGCCCCACGGTAACTGCCCCCCACTTCTGGCTTCTCACTGTCCCTCTTCCGTCATTTCTCGTGGTGTCTGCTTCTAACCTGCCAGGGACCGATATGGCAAATAGACAATTATGTGTGTTTAAATTTTCTTCTGCTTTTAAAAGCCATGTGTAAAATAAGAGCAAATCGTCACCCAGTGAAGGTTTCAGGGAGCCTTCGAGATCATTCTCTGCCCCTCGAAGTCACTTCTTGCTTATGTCAGGGTTCTCACTGCACTTTGAAAGTTGGAGTTTCCAGATAAGAGATTCTGGGTGCGGGTGCTGTAGGGGTGTGTATACGTGTAGGGGAATTAACAGTAGTGTTATTGAATTCTTGTTCTTCTCCACCCAATGCTTATTGTTCAAACAATAACAGAACAATTTTTTAAAAAAAGAAAAAGGAAGATCAACCTTCTTCCCACCCATATCCACCAATTCCACTTTCCAGTGCTTCTTTTGAGTGGTATTTTTAGTGCCAATCTTTGGGGAAGGAAATCTTGACATCATCCATCCAGATGAAGAAGTTGTGAGGGCCCAGCAGCCCTTCCCTGTCCCCACCCCTCCATACCCTCCCACCTCTCACACACCCTGCCACCCCCCAAACACACACACACACACACACACACACACACACACACGTCCTCCTGCAAAGATTACTGTCAGCGCCTGGCATGCTCAACAGTGGTGTATCCTCAGCTAACTTAAGCAGGGGAAAAAAAAAAAAACAGTCTGGGGGATGTATGCAGAATTAGTTGCTGGAGCCAGATCTCACAACAAAAACTTGCCTCCGTTTGAGTGACTCCTGAGCAGACCCGGCTAGAAATAGCAAGGAGAGTCTGCTGGTATCAGTCCATGGTGGTGCACAAAGGCTGTTTTGATTTTTAAATTTTATACTTAAGACAGAATTCATTCTAGTAGGTAGGAGACCCAGACTTAGAAACAGCAGAGCAGACCCCTGCTCATTTGTGAAGCGGGAGGAAGTTCTATGTTCAAAATGGTTCCTTCTGTTCTCTTCCTTGGATTTTGTTTGTTGCTGATATCTAAGATTCTCTCCTTTGAGATTCATTCCTTTAGATATACCCCTTGTTTAAAATGCACAGGAAGTTGTAAAAAAAAAAAAAAAGATTCGCAGGAGGAATTCATGAGGGTATATACAAAGGGAATTTTTTTCAGAGAAAAGCCTGGTGAAATAGTGTGTGCCTGAAGCTCTGTGTCCTCAGAGACTTGGATCTGACAGGTTGTAGGGATCCTCCCCTCCCCACCCATACAAGACTGGTGTCCCACCCAGGCTAAACTGTCGGGTTTGCCCTTCTTCAGGTGGTCTGGGCCAAGACGGAGAGGATTGGCTGTGGCTCCCACTTCTGTGAGAAGCTCCAGGGTGTTGAGGAGATCAATATCCAGTTGCTGGTTTGCAACTATGAGCCCCCGTGAGTGCCCAGGGAGCCCTGCGGGTAGAGGATGGGCACAGCCAAGTGGAGGGTTGAGCTGGGCAGTCTAAGAATGTGGGAGGGGGCTAATCTGGGGCCTGAACCCCATACTCTTGGGGGAGCTGTGAGGGAATCGATGGGAATCTGCTCTCATCCGCCCGGCAAGCTAGTTGGGAGCAAGACACAGGGGTACTTCCGACATAGGTATGTGTAGGAGGGATCGGGACTGGGGTCTGTAGGAACTGCCCCGCCCTCAGCATCATCCTCGCCTCCCGCAGGGGGAACGTGAAAGGAAAGAGACCCTACCAGGAAGGGACTCCGTGCTCTCTATGTCCTTCTGGCTACCGCTGCGAGAACTCCCTCTGTGGTGAGTTGGGGGTGGGGTGGGGAGGAGTAGGAAGGGGCTGCAAGGGACTTAGAGCCTCCAAGGACTCCCGAAGCCGGTGCACCGGCTGGGGCGAGGAAGGGAGAAGGGGGGGAAGGGAAGGGCTGGCGAGACTTATCCCTCGGGGACCCTTTGTGGGCCCACTCTCTCCGAGTTCCCAAGCCCACTTCGCCTTCCTTGCGCAGTCACTTTGGCGCCCAGTCATTTAAAGTGACCGGATTTCAACCCTCGGAGCAGAGGGTAGAGGACAGAGGCCCTCAAGAGGCGGGCGAGGTGGGCGTGGCCAGAGGATAGGGCTCCCCCGGGGTGGGGGGGGGCTAGTGGTGGGCGTGGCCAAGTGTCCTTAAAGGGAACAAGCAAGGGAAGCGGTGGACTTGATAGGCACAGGCATCTAGCTGGAGAGTCCCCTGAAAAAGTGGTTGTGTGAGTGCCGAGAGGAAGATTTGAACAAGGAGGTGGATAGAGAAGACATTGTTTTAATGCTACAATAAAATAACAACGTTATAATAAAATAATATTACCAATGAAGGATATAGTCGCTGGAGGGGATGTGTGTTTGCTTGTCATCGCAGGACATTTGGTCGCCTCGCCTTGACTGTGGTGGGGTGAGAGAGGTGGAGTTCCGCTGTAGCACTAAGGCAGGGCCTTGTTTCTTGTCAGAACCCATCACAGACCCAGAAGAGGCTCAGGATTTGCCTCACCCGGTAACCGAGGCCCCAGCTTCCCAGGCAACCCAAGCTTCAGGCTCTAGGAAAAGCAGTGTCCCTTCTTACCTGGCAACGGAAACTCCATCCTCCTTGGTAACAGAGGTCTCAGGCCCCCTGGCAACCACGGCTCTACCTGCTGCAGGAACAGAGGCCCCATCTTCCTTAGCAACGGAAGATTCCCTCTCCATGGCAACAGAGGCCTCACCTTCCTTAACAACTGAGGTCCCTTCCTCCTTGGCAACTCACAGCCTGTTCTCCCTGGATGAGGGGCCAGCTACCTTCCCCAAATCGACCCATGATCCCATATTCAAATTGGCAGACAAAGAGGCCAGCAGGACAATAGTGCCCTCCAAGAGCCCAGACAGTTCTCTGCACCCCAAGATGTTCTTGACAGGGACACGGGAGCCACTGCCCCACTCCCAGAAGGTGGGCAAGGCTGAGGCCGAGTTGCCTTCTTCCAGTGAGGTCTTGGCCTCAGTTTTTCCAGGCCAGGACAAGACAAGAGAGCTGCCAGCCACACTGGACCACATGGGACACACTTCCTTCAAGTCCCCCAATGCCTCTGCCAGTGCTAAGGCTCTAGGTGGGCGCACCCTGGCTCTGCAGTCATCTTTGCCTGGTAAGGCATGTAGTGTCGTCCCACCTTCTCTCCTGGTCGCCAGAAGGTCATCATCCTGCCCCCAGCATCAGTGTTGTGGGTTGTACCCACTGAATAAGAGCTTCCTCCCTGGCTGCTGGGCCCCCACTTGCACGCCTGGCAGGGAAGGTGGGAGGTCAGGCAGAACTGTGTCCATGCTGAGACAAAGCCTCTCCCTCCCTACAGGTGCAGAGCCTAGTGTCAATTCAGGGCTGAACTCGGGCTCTGGTCACATCGGTGGCCCCCTTCTGGGACTGCTGCTGCTGCCTTCCCTGGTGCTGGCTGGAATCTTCTGAAGGAGTCACCACTCAAAGGCAAGGGCTGGTGGGGAGACCCTGGCCTCATGCCCATTCTGGATCATCTCTTCTCCAAGTAAGAGGCCACAGTTTCCTGGGCAGGTCCTGCTCTGTGGCCCAGGAGCCCCCCCTTGACCCCAGCTTCTGGCCAGACTCCAGGCCAGTGACCTCGTCCCCTCAGGAGGACTCTGTAATGCCCACTCCTGACACTGCCCCAGGAGTGCCTCTGCCTCTGTGGAGGTCCAGGCCTCAGCTAGCTGCAGATTGTTCTGGGCAGTGTTCCTGCGGCCACCTGTGCTCAATCTCCAGTAGTCCTGTGGCCGTGGTTCTGCTCTTCCAGGAACAGAAGATCTCAGTGCTTCCCTGAAACCCCTTGATCCCTCCTCATCCCCTGGCTTCTTCCTTAAGCCATCGGAGTCTGGGGCTGTTCCCAGAAGTACCTCCTGCCTTCCCAGGCTGAAGAGGTCAGCTGTCCTCCCCATCGTCTCCCCACCACCCTGCCTCTCCACCGAAGATGCTTCTTGGCTGAAGGCCCTCTGGATGGGCAAGGCTGCAGGGCCTGTGCCTCGTCTGCAGACACACTGTGGGGGCACGAGGCTGGCCACCTGGCCCAGACCCCTCCTGCCCCTCCCATCTCATTCCCTGGGTGGGTGGGGATTCAGGGGAGATCCCTGCCTACCAGGCTTGGGACTCTGCCTCTGCAGGTAGCTGGTTCTCCCTGAGTGCCCCCTCCCCCTACTTGCTGGTGTAGCTGGGGAGGGGGGTTATGAGGGGCAGAAGGACAAGCTCCAACTGAATGGGGTTCTACATGGAGGCAGCGGGGGTGGGGGGGCAGGCAAGGACCAGGGAAGGGAAGCAGTCCCTGACTCCCGAATAAAGCCTCTGGAAGCGTACTGAGTGTCTGTGCTTATGAAGACTGGTGGGTGAAGGGGGGCTCTTGGAGAGGCCCTGAAGAGGTTCCCTTCCAGCCCCCAGCACCTGCTCCATCTTCTACCCACCTCCTCTCCCTACACCCTCCACCTAGTCCTTTGGGGCAACTTTCTTTTCCTTCCTTTAAACTGACGCCCTCCCCGACTCAAATCTTTAGGCAGCCAGCAGGAAAGAGTGAGGGCCAAGGGCTGACTCCAGGGGTCACCGGTGGAGGCTTCGTTGGTTTTAGACCCCAAATCAAGGAGAGGCACACAGCCTTTTTACAGGGTGCTGCTGCCCAGGCCCAGCCAGAGACTTCACCAGCCCTGGGCGCTTGGAGGTGTCCCAAGGAAGGGTTCTGGAGTCCCAGACACACTCCCCTAGGGGAGCACAGGACTGT
The DNA here is from genome assembly GCF_902655055.1 of Lutra lutra. NCBI lineage: Eukaryota > Metazoa > Chordata > Mammalia > Carnivora > Mustelidae > Lutra > Lutra lutra. Next base: position 68,466,679 of record NC_062283.1, on the reverse strand, counting down.
GCAAGGTGCTGCAGGGTGGGAAAGCACCAGTGTGTGTGTGTGTGAGCGTGTGTGTGTGTACACGCGTGTAGGGTTAGCAACAGTAGGTGACTGAGGGTGGGCAGCTTGCGACCGAGGTGGGGCTGGTGGGGATGGGCAGAGTGACAGTCTCCAGGTCAAAGCTGGAATGGGAGCAAACAGGAAGCTTGCAAGTCAGGGTGTGTGTGTGTGTGTGTGTGTGTGTGTGTGTGTGTGTGTGTGACATAACGTATTAAGAGACAACCTAATGATATAAATTAGGATATAACTCATGTAAAATTCACCCATTTAAAGTGTACCATTCAATGGTTTTTAGGATGGCGCAAGCACCAGTAGTCAGTTTTAGAACATTCCAACACCCGAAAAGAAACCCCATCCCCATTAGCAGCCCCTCTCTGTTCCCCCTCCACCCCAAGCCCGAAACAACCACTAGTCTAGTGTCTCTACGGAGTTGTCTGTTCTGACATGTTGTATAAATGGGATCATACAGTAGGCAGCCTTTTCTGCCTGGCTTCTTTCACTTAGCATAATCTTTTCTAGATTTATCCATTAGGGAGCACATGACAGTACTTTATTCCTTATTCCCTTGTATAGAATACATTTTATTTATCCATTTGTCAGTATCATAGGGTAACGGTCACTCTGTGGTGAACATTTTTTAGAACCGCCACACTTCTTTCCAAAGTGGCTGCACCATTGCACATGTGCACCAGCAACGAACGAAGGTTTCCATTTCTCCACATCTTCGCCAACACTCATTATCTGTCTTCTTAAAATTATAGCCATCCTAGTTGAGTGTGAAGTAGTATCTCATTGTGCTTTTTGATTTTCATTTCCCTGATGGCTAACGATGCCAAGCGCATCTTTCGACGTGCTTTATTACTGGCCTTGTCTATGGAGGTCTATTCAAGTCTTTTGCCCATTTTTTAAAAAAGATTTTATTTAATTAATATTTTATTTTATTTTTTAAAAAGATTTTATTTATTTATTTGACAGAGATCACAAGTAGGCAGAGAGGCAGGCAGAGAGAGAGAGGAGGAAGCAGGCTCAATGCCAGGATCCTGAGATCATGACCTGAGCCAGAGGCAGAGGCTTTAACCCACTGAGCCACCCAGGTGCCCCTTTTTTAACTGGGATACTTGTCTTATTGTTATGAGTTGCAGGAATTCTTTATGTAGTCTAAATGCAAGTCCCTTATCAGATATGTAATTTTAAAACATTTTCTCATTCTGTGAGTTGTCTTCTCAGTTTTTCTTTAGGATATCCTCTGAACGCAGTCTTCAATTTTGATGATATCCAATTTATTTGTTCTTTTGTTACTGTGCTTTTTGGTGTTACATCTAAGAAACCATTGCCCGATCCGAGGTCACAGAGATTTGAGCCTATGCTTTTTCTAAGAGTTTTATAATAGTTTCATTTCTTGTCTTTATGCCTTTGATCCATTCTTAGTTGATTTTCATATGCGGTGTTAGGTGGTTGCCCAAGTTCATTCTTTTTTTTTTTAAGATTTTATTTATTTATTTGACACACAGAGAGAGATCACAAGTAGGCAGAGAGGCAGGCAGAGAGAGAGGAGGAAGGAGGCTACCCGCTGAGCAGAAAGCCCGATGCGGGGCTCGATCCCAGGACCCTGAGACCATGAACTGAGCCGAAGGCAGAGGCTTTAAACCACTGAGCAACTCAGGCACCCCCCCAAGTTCATTCTTAATGCATGTGAATATCCAGTTGTCCAAGAACTTTTTGTTGAAGGTGATTCCTCCTCCATTCACTTGTCTTGTTGCCTTTGTCCACATCAATTGACCTTAAATGTGAAAGTTTATTTCTGGACTCTCAATTCTGTCCCATTGATCTCTATGTCTATCTTATGCCAGGATCACACCATCTTGATTATCGTAACTTTGTAGGACATTTTGAAATTGTGAAGTGTGTGTCCTCCAATTTTGTTCTTCTTTTTCAACATTGTTTAGGTTATTTTCAATCCCTTGAATTTCCATTTGAATTTTAGTGCCAGCTTGTCAAATTTCTGCAAAGAAGTCAGCTGAGATTTTGACAGGAAACTATGTATTCTGCCACCTAGGTCTTCCAGTCCATTAACAAGGGTTATCTTTCCATTTATTTAGGTCCTTATTTTTGTTTAACAATATTCTGTAGTTTTCAAGGTATAAACTGTGTGGGCTTTTTGTTATATTTGTTCATATTTTATTTTTGATGCTATTATAAATGAAATTGTTTTATTAATTCTATTCTTTACTTTGTTCATCTGTGAATGTAAAGTATAATTGATTTTTATGTATCAATTTTATATTCTATGCCCTTTCTGAGTTCATTTATTAATTACAACAGTATTTTTAGTGGATTCTTTAGGATTTTTTAAAAAACATTATTTGAGAGAGAGAGAGAATGAGCAGGGAGGAGGGGCAGAGGGAGAGAGAGAAGCAGGCTCCCCGCTGAGCAGGGAGACCCATATGGAGTTCGATCCCAGGACCCTGAGAGCATTACCTGAGCCAAAGGCAGAAGCTTAACTGAGCCACCCAGGTGCCCCAGAATTTTCTATCTACAAGATCATGTCATCTGCAGAAATAGTTTTACTTCTTCCTTTCTAACCCTGATAACTTTTATTTCATTTTCTTGCCTGACTGCCCTGGCTGGATCCTCCAGGACAATGCTGAGCAATGGCAAGAGCAGACATCCTTGTCTTGCTCTTGATCTTAGAGGGAAAAAATCAGGATGTTCATCATTCAGTCTAATGTTAATTATGGGTCTTTTGGAGATGCCATTTATCTGGGTGAGGAAGTTATATTCTTAGGTTTTTGAATGTTGTTGTCATGAAGGGGTGTTGAATTTTGTTGAATACTTTTTCTGTGTCTATTGAGATGGTCATATGCTTTTGCTTCTTCTTCTTCTAAGTATAGAGAGTATGATGTTTTTCAGAGGATGACCCGACTTACGATCCTGAGCACCGGGATCCCTCCCTTCCTGGGCCTGTATTCTCAAGCTAGCCCTAGGTCATGTGAAGGAGTCAGGTGAGGCTGCCTCTGAGCGGAGCAGGCCAGAGATGGGCCAAAACATGGGCCAAACCCATCTTTTCTGGTTTTGGGATGAGCTCTGCTTGCCTCCTGAAAAGCAAGAGCATCTGTGGCCAATCCTCAGGACACCGTCACATGAAGAGAACCCACCTAAGACCAGAAGCAGGGACCTCTTTGGAAGTTCATTTTTGGGGAAACAAGACATGGTGTCCCATGTCTTGTTGTCAGGCAAGGCTGTGACAAATGGGCAGAGAGGGGACGTGTCAGCACAAGCCCATGGTAATTAGGAAGGCACGTTCAGAGGGGAGGGTGGCTGGCACTTTGAGGCTTCAAGGACCACAGTGGGGAGCACTCTGCTCCAGCACTCTGCCACACAGCTCTCAGGCATCTGGGGACTGGCAAAGCAACAAGGGCTACACTAGGACCCAGCAAAAGTCACCACTACCAACGCAGGCTTTACCACAGGGGGCCCCAAAAGGCCTACCAGAGGACTCCCTAGCTTTGTCCATCAGAATTGCTTTTTCCAGGAGGAGCGGATGGAGACTAATTGCCCACAAGGACATTCCCACTCCTGTCACCCCTCCTTTTGCTGACGGCTCAGCTCCCTTCCTACCCCAGTCCAACTCCATCTCCTTTCTCAGCTAAAAACCCTGCCACTCTAGTTTCCAGGACTTGACAGTGAAATACCAGGTGCTCCAACAGCAGGTGAGACCTCAGCCCTCAAACACAGAAGGGTCTGGCAAAGGGGGCATTTAACACGCACAATAACCACATCTGTATATTGACCTGAAAAACCTTAAGGGTAAAACCTATACTTTGCTCAACTAAAAACTGAGACAGAGCATCAAAGGGATTTTCTCGCCATTTCTGGTTCTGGTTCTCGCCCTTCTGATTCGCAAGTCCCCAGGGACGACTTGGCAGCAGCACTGGTTCTCCTCAGAGTGACCTGACACGCCCACACATGGCCCACTCTTGACCAGAGGTGGCCTCTCCAAATGTCTGAGGGGATGGCTGTCAGAGGGGCTCTTCAGCGCCGGCCCAGCTCACGTTCCAGAGTGCCCTACATCTGGGGGGACCACAGGAAGGAATCAATGGAAAAAATAGGATTCGAGGGCAGAGGAACAGGAAGAAAAGTTGCCCCACCCCCCACCAGTGGTCAGTGCTGGGGGAAAACCACAGTGGGCTGGAGAAAGGTCACATGCTGGGAGACAGACATGCCTCTGAAAGGCCTTCCTTCTCTAAAGAAATGGTGCCAGCCAGGCCCGGCCCGCTCACCTAGCTCACCTGTGCTCCCTCCTTCCCTTGGCGATTCAGCCATCTGAAGTGAGAATGGGACCTCAGAGGCCTCAACCAGTGGTCCCTCACAGGACGCCCACACAGGCATGCTCCTGCACCCCCGGGGAACAAGGATACACAAAGGAAACTGCCCTCAAGTCAATGGCTAGTAGGGCCCCTGGGGAAAACTGGTTCAGCCAAAGCACCTGGGGGGGGGGGGGCTTCCCTGGGGGTGACCCAGCCCAAAGTCACCAGACCCCCAGCTCTCCGAAACCACTCCCCTAGAGCAAGGGCAGAGAAACACTCGGGGAACCCAGCTGGACCCCAACTGGTACTCAGACCCCATCAGATGGAAAACCAGAGGTCCCCAGAGGAGTTCCATCTGTAAGTTCTGCTGGTTTTACAAACCTGGGTGTTGGGCAGAAGCAAATTAAGGGAGCTGTGCCTTTTCCAGAGAAGGCAGAGCTCAGTCTTTGGCTGGGCCCAATCTCCCCCTTCTGCTGTAACCCCACGACCACTATGCCAAACAACTCTTGGCACAACCTGAGACTGTCATGGGCAAGCGGGGCTGAGCCAAGAGGGGTGCGGGGAGAACTTTCTGACGCCAGGAGGGGTGTGGGTGGAAGTTTCTAATGAATGGGAGGGCATCACAGGCACTGCCTTCCTGCTCGTAGGCCTATGCTCTCGCTGTTGCTCTGTAAACCTGGCACCTTGACCTTGTCTGATTCACGGGATCCTCCAATGGCCTCCCCCACGGCTGATCTATGCCAAGGCCCAGCACTTCTTATCCCCAGGCTAAGCCACCTGTGAACCCTTCTCACACAAGCACAGGGGCCGAGGAGGACCCCGCGGACAGCTGCTATGGTCATAAAAATAACACGCTCCCCACCAAACTCCAAATCACCACCAATACATTTTATTTGAGAGAGGGAGACAAGGTCAAATCTTACCGGGAACTTTTAAACCGAATAGTATGAGAGACAGCGGCCTGCCTAACTTCCGGGCATTGACAAGCGCGCAGGGAAGCAGATCCCACACCTAAGTCCTCACTATGGAACTGACCAGAGGAGCGTTTGAGGAGGGAGACACATTCAGAGAAGTCACATGATTTCCTTTCGGAAGGTGCCACCTTCGTGTCAGAGGAGTAGTGTTGAGAAACATGAAGGCAGTACCTAGTGGGAGCTTCCAAGCACAGGCCTGGACATGATGATGGCCTCGTGCAAGGGGCCCAGGCCCTATTTACAAAGCAGAAGAGCAGTGCTCGCAGCTGAGCTGCAGGATGATGGCTGGGGCTGTCGTGGGTATGAGTGGGGTGGGGGGTGGGATCTGACCCAGTGAGCCTTTTCCCATCCTAGCTGGACCTCCGTGAGCCAGTCTCTGGCCCCTTGCATAGAGCAGACTCGGCAAATCTGTGAAGGAAGGGGGTTCTGCCTCAATTCTCCAGCCTCACCCGCACCTTCCCAGGTCTAACGGGTAACCCATCCCCTGGGGGCAGCCTCCCCCAACCTCCCCTTCTGGACAGACACACGGCAAACGTGGAAACCAAAGCCCCGCTAGCCAGAGCACAACGAGGTATTGCTGGGTCGGACTCATCTGACAGGTGCCCGAGATGACCACGCCCCACCTGCGGTGGCCAGGCTGAGACACTGTGTTTTTTTCAGGGGATTCAGGTTACTCCAGGGCAAAGCACGATCCTGAGGACACCCGGCGGAAAAGCAAGCTGGAGCCGCGGAAAAGCTGGCCCTGGATTGGAAGGAACGGGTGGGTCAGTGACCAGGGAGGTCACACTTCTCGTCCCGCCCCAGGGCAAGGCCAGCAGGAGCCAAAGGAGGGGACCAGCGGCTCAAAGACCCCAGGATCGGGGGTGGGGGCGTAGGCTGGCAGTCCTAGAGGGCAAGGTCAGAATATGCCCTGTACTGAAGCACAAGGGGGCAGTTCAGTTCCCGTTGAAGTGTGTCCAGTGTCGCTGGGGCTAAGAGGAGACTCGTTGCCCTTCTGGCTTCAGAGACTTCTGGGACTCCCTAATGCCCACAGAACATGAAGGAAGGAGGCCTGACTCAAGCTGCTGTGAAGAATGGGGTCTGCCTCTTGCCCCCACTGCTTCCCTCCCATCCATCCACTTCTCAGCCCTGAGGCCTGTCAGGGTGCTGGTTTGACTTCAAGGCAAACCAAGGCTAGGCCAAGGCAAGGGTCTGCCCTGTGCCAGATGCCTGCATCCGTGACCTCTGGGACCAAGGGCTCCAGGCCGGCAGGAGGGTGCTTGGGCAGAGAACACAAAATCCCAAGACTGGCACTCACGCCACGTGGCCCAGCTCAAGCCTCAGGTTCTCCCGGGCAGTGGGGAAGTGGGGATGTCTTGCGGAAGTGAGGGGTTGGCCTCAGACACGGCAGCCATGTTACTCAAGGGCTAAGATATTGGGCTTCACCACCTACTGCGTGGGCTCCCTCAGAGTTCTCCTTCTCAGAATCTTTAAGAGTTGAAGAAAGGGAGACTGTCTTTCGCAAAATCTGTAAGGAAATTCAGATCTAGCACCCTCCCATCCTTTCTAAAATAAAGTGAAAATTTAACGAAAATGCCTTAAAACCAGGAGTCTGTATTCTTAATGCACCCTGTGACAACATCAGGCCCCCAAGACAATCTCTCATCTTTCCGCACAATGCAAAGCCCTCAAAACCATCTGACCTGACTGGTGTGGGGGAAGAATGGTGGGTGGGGGTGGGCGGAGACACGCCTCTGTTGGGAGCTTGCTTACCTGCACGCTCAGGTATTTCCAGCAGTGGATCCAAGACTTGAACACGGGGGAGTACGGGGGAAGCCCGGCCTGCAGCCTACCCAGGAAGGAGAGCACATCAGACCCACTGAACGGGGGGGAGATGGATCAGCCAAGGAGAAGGAGAGCTCAAGGAACGTCTTGGAGCTGCCACCACCCACATCCCCGAATCACGGATGCGGACTGGGGCGGGGGCGCAGTGAATCCCAGAGGATGCTGGGGTACCTGGCGGGTGTGGTGGGGGTGGCCAGCCTACGCACAGACCAGGCAGGAGAAAGCAGAGCGCCGGGGACAGGCTGAACTGGACGCCCTGCCCCCCACAGCCCCGGCAGGCTGCCTGGAGGAGGGGCGCACACCTACCCGCAGTTGTTCACAGCCATGAGGTCACCGACCAGCAGGAAGGGGTAGGTCAGCATGCTCACTGCAATCTGAAACCCAGGGAGACCAGAGTGGCAGTGACCCCACGACCACTGTTCCCGACTCAGGGAGCAAGGGCATACTGTGCCAATACCCTACACCTGGGCCTGCCGCCTCTAGCTATCACCAGAGCCAGCCTCCCAAGCCCCACTCGGGCCCGCAGGGAAGGAGAAAGGGCAGCTGGCTGAGCCGCTGGCTTGACTTACCCCCATCACAAATTTGGTATAGCTCCGGATGGCCAGGGCCTGGCTGAACTAGAGACAGAAAGGAAGACCAGTTTGTTACAGGCACTGTGGGCAGCCCTTCAGAGAAGCACTCTGGCCCGATGCTGCCTGGTCTGGGGCCCCCCAACCTGACCCCATACACTGGCCTCACACCCCGTCTGGGCTCGGGTCCCCTCACACCACAGCAGACATGGTGTTCCCTTCTAGGGCCTGCCAGTGGCTTTGGTGGCCTTGGAGCCGGAGCCAAAGCCAAGAGAAGGCCTGAAAGGCAGAAGCAGGGGGAGCAGAATAATAGGACTCCCGAGACCCAGCCTGGGATGGTGAGGAGCAGAGGTGCAGACCCTGTTAAGGAGGATCATACCAGCTGTTGGCCTGTGCACCCCACTAAGCTGTGAGTTCCAAGGGTCTGGCCTGTGTCTGCCTTGATCAGTGTCCAAGGCTCAGCACACACTTGGTGCTCAGTTAAGTGCTTACTGAGTGAGAAAACAGACACCCACCCAACTCCCCAGATGCAGAATCCTGGTCCTGCAGCAAAAGGGGAGGGGAAACTCTCAACTTATGGCCATACGGCCTCTACCTTACCAAGCTCTCACCCCCTTTGAACCCCAAACATCTGAATCCTACTTTGTCTAGAAAACAGCCCCTCTCTAGGAAGGGGGACTTCCCTGTGCCTCAGCCTCGTGCCGCATGGCCATCCCAGCAGACGGATACGCTGCAACCTCGGACGTGGCCTTGCCCAGCCCTCTGTGGGAACGGCAGCCTCATCTGAGCCTTTAAGCCACACACAGAAGAGCACCTGAAAACCCCTTTCCATAAAGCTGGAGAAAGCCAATCAGCTGTGGGACACCATACCCCCCAGGGCCCCAGCCTTGCTGTGTATGTGATGGCAGCAGCTCCCCCATCCACAAGGCCCTGAGAAAGGGGCAGACCCCGGGTATGTGGTCTCCAAGGAACCAGCTGAATTTGCCAACACTGAAAGGCCAACAGGACTCACCTACCCATGTCAAATGACCAGACCCAGCTTCCCGCTGAGCAGAGGGCTTTCAGCTAGGGTGGGGACATTCCTCACCACACAGACACATGCCCAGACACAGACACACGCAGACCATGAGCCCCCACCCCACCCCACGAGGTGACTCTGACAGACAGGTCCCCAGCTCGCTTATCCTCCTGGGGCTTGCAATCGCGCTGTTAGAATGTCTGGCTCCCAGGAATCTCCCGCCCATCACTGCTCCCAACTCATCCTGGTTCAGGCCGAGCCACTCAATCCATCAGGTCTCTAGATACCTTTCTTAACCAAGCACCTTTTAGCATCTCAAAACTAATGCTTCCCTATGCCTGACCCAGCCTGCTAAGGACTGTGCAGACCAGGCTGTATAGATAGACCACTGCTACGGAAATTGTGGGGTACATCTGCAGGGACACTTCCCAGGCGACCTAGAAAGCCTCAGGGCCGGGCAAGAGCCCCCAGCCCAGGACAGGGAAAGACCTAGTCCCAACCCTGTTGATTCCTAGCCAAGTGCTTCAGGAGAGCCTTTTAATCTCTGGGTCTCAACTTTTTACCAGTAAAATGGGACATTATACCTGCACTGTTCCCTTCACAACTGGGGTGCTGTTGGGAACCAAATGTCATAATGTTCACATAAACATAAAATATCAAGCAAAAGTTAAAGGGTTATGAGCAAGTCTGTATCCTGATTTCCGGATTCACTGCTGGGTCATCGCCTTGGGAAAGCTGGGGTCTGTTTTATTTCTAAAGCTGCCCAAGGAGGGGCACTCCATGAACTCCTCCAGGTCTGGTTACAGATCTTGAATCTCCTCTCTCTTGAGCCCACTCTCCTCAGAGGCAAAGCTGACCCCAGCACAAGAGGTCCTTTTAGGGGGTGCCTGGGTGGCTCAGTCGGTTAAGTGCCCAATTCTTATTTCAGCTCAGGCCATGATCTCAAGTGTCCTGGGAATCGAGCCCCATGTCGGGCTCTGAGCTCAGTGGGGAATCTGCTTGGGACTCCTTCTCCCTCTGCCCCTCCCCCAACTCATACGTGCACACGAGCTTGCTCTCGCTCTCTCTCTCTAAAATAAGTAAGTCTTTAAAAAAAAATAAAGAGGGTCCTCTTGGACCACTCCCCAGAGACCCTCTCTAGCCCTGAGGGCCTGGTGCTAAGGATCGCAGGGTCCTGAATCTGCCCCAGACCCTGGTATCAGCAGTACACGGAAAATTGACAAGTCCTTGTTCCAACCAACCTGGGAACCTGGATTCTGGTCGTTTCCCAGCCCCCCTGGGGTGTCACTCACGCTGTCATCCACCAGGTAGGCATTGATGAAGTGGGCCAGCAGGTTACAGCCCCACAAGAATACCACATCTCCCAGGAGGTGAGGGATTAAGCCTCTAAAAAACAAGGTGAGCAAAGATAAGCAGGGGGAGGGAGGGGACCATTTCTTGGGGGCTCCATGCCCAGGAAGGAGACAAGGATGTTCCAAGCTCAAAACATCAGCACATCCAAAGTACAGCCTCAGGAAAACAGCCTCCAGGGGCCATGTGGGCTGGCAGCTAACCACACCAGGAGGGAGGGGTTCTTTTCTCCATGGGGGGGGGGGGGGGGTTGTCACAGGCCACATCTGAGGCCACAAATTTAAAGTTTAAAGTCTCACAAGTGGTTTTCCAACCACAGAGATATGAATGTTGCTAAATCTGGGATTTTCAAATGCAGATTAGGAAACAGAGTCTACACATTTATATTTTCTCCTGGACTCTTTACCTAATCCACTCCCACAAAGCACTTGGCTTGATGCATCTATTGTCTTCACCCCTAGAATGTTCCACTGAAGACATTCCATACAAGCTTCTGCAAGGAGGGCTGACTGTTAAAAGAGATGGCCTTCAGAAGAAACAGCCCTCCAAATTGCTACAAAAGACCCCGAAAATACAGGCAAAAGGCCAGACGGAGATCAATGAGTCCTGCGTGCTGCTGCTGTTTCTTTCAATGTGTTTATTTGCTTGTTTAGATACAGAGAAGAATGGCTATCTCTTGGGAGGTGTGGCAGAGAGTTCTGAATAAGCACAACTCTTATTTCAAAATATTTGAAGAGTTCAAAAGGATATGTGCCATGATGGAACTAAAGGGTATTATGCTGAGCAAAATAGGTCAGTCAGAGAAAGACAATCATCATCTCTGATATGATCTGATATGAGGAATTTGAGAGGCAGGGTGGGGGGTTTGGGGGGTAGGGAAGGAAAAAACGAAACAAGATGGGACCAGGCAGGGAGACAAACCATAAGAGACTCTTAATCTCAGGAAACAAACTGAGGGTGGCCGGGGGTGGGGGGTAGGGAGAGGGTGGTTGAGTTATGGACATTGGGAAAGGTATATGCTACGTTGAGTGCTGTGAAGTGTGTAAACCTGGTGATTCACAGACCTGTACCCCTGGGGCAAATAATACATTATATGTTAATAAAAATAATTAATAAAAAAAAGAATATGCGCCACACATCGAGGTGATAAGGGATATGAAGAAACTGAAACTTCTCGAATGCAATCACCAATCTTGATGCCTCCACCTGTGCTCAGACTAACCACTTACACGAGTTCTGGGGCCTTCTCGGTGTGGGAACACGTACAGGTGTCACCCGGACTGCACACACGTGAAGCACAACAGAACCCGACGTGCAGGTATGTGTCGAGTCAGAATCCCTTCATACCAGGGAAGAGAGCTCTACACAGTGAGTGTAAAAATGACCAGAAGTGGTGACATGTCGTTTTATGTTCTGATGTACCCTTTATGCACACATATACTTATTCACATAGGCTTATACGTATGCATACGTATGTGTACATATATGTGTATGAATATAAGAGTGTGAGTGTAGGGGCTCCTGGGTGGCGCAGTAGGTTGAAGCCTCTGCCTTCGGTTCAGGTCATGACTCCAGGGTCCTGGGATTGAGCCCCACATCGAGCTCTCTGCTCAGCAGGGAGCCTGCTTCCCCCTCTCTTTCTCCGCCTGCCTCTCTGCCTACTTGTGATCTCTGTCAAATAAATAAATCAAATCCTAAAAAACTGAGTGTGTGTGTGTGTGTGTGTGTGTGTGTATTTATCAAGGCCTGGCGGCGGTCCCAGCACTTCTGACATGGAGGACCAGATCGTGCCTCGCTGTGGGGGGCTGACCTCTGCACTGCAGGACGGCTAACAGCATCTGGGGCCTCTACCCACCAGCTGCCAATTGTGACAACCAAAAGCCGTCTCCAGACATTTCAAGCATCTCCTGGGGGCAAAACCCCCTCTTGGTGAGAACCATATACACATGTGTGCACCTACATGGTCATTTCTTGGTTAAGTGAGACCCTACATAGAAACCTGACCAACTACAAACTACAAACCACAGTGAATGAACAGGGAACCCCATTATCCAGTATGTTATGTACATAACAGCGTGTCGGTACCAGCCCAGACCTTAACAAGGCAAAAACAAGACAGCTGTCCGGCGTGGCTCTGGGGTCTGCTTGTGGTTTGTTCCATCTGGACACCGTCTTTTCAGCATAAGCTTTCTGTTTTACAGGTAACCTGAGGTGGGCGTGAGACACCCAGGAGAGCGGGGGTCTGTGGGCCTTGGGAGGCGACGGGCCCCTGCTGCTTGTTGCTTGGCACAAAGACAGACCCAGGAGAGTCACGTATCCTGACCTTCGAGAAGCCGGAGATCAGATCGTTTCGTGCAACACCCACCATGTTAAACACGGTAGCCCGGCTCAGCAAGATCAGCCCGCTCCCATCCCCAGCGCCAAGGGACAAGGTCTGGCGGAGGGCCAGTCAGTCTGTCTCCCCGCCCCCCGCCCATCCCAACCCCGTGTGCTGGACAAACAGTACCATGTCTGTGCGAGCCGTGATCTGCAAAGGGCCGAGCAGCTTTGGTCCCGGTAATCCGTGGCTCACACATGCCACGGAGCTCTACGGAGCCGGAATGCAGCTGCGCGGGAGGGGCAGAGCCCCGTGGTTAGTCTGAGCCTGGTGGCTATGGCCTGAGAGGTCAAGAAGGTATCTGTTAGTAGAGCCATGCCAGGAGGCCAGCTATGGGGTACAGAAACTCACGTACACAAAGAATCCCAGCAGACCCTCCTCTTTGAAAATCTTCCCGATGGAGCTCAGCACACCACTGTGAAGAAGGGAAGACAGGGATATGAAGTCCCCCGGTCACCTTGGAGCTCAGCCCCTGGTGAAGTGGGGAGCCCACCATCCTGCTTAGAACTGAGCCGGCTAGTCCTGGCCTGGGGAAGGCTCTGTTACCAGGCAGAACCCAAGCAGCGAAGACGAGAGGGCGCTTGTCTGGGGGTGAAGGGTATTTACAGTTCACGGAGATGGGAAAGCCCTCACCTCAGGAGAAGCCTAGCGGTTCCCTGCTGCTGCTTTCTGGGGATCTGGTGGAATTTGGCCATTAGGCTTCCAGTCTGGGCTACTGCAAAGACAACAGCCCTTCTGTCTGAAGCAGCCTTCGGGCAGAGAAGGTCTGCATGCCCGACAGCGGGACAGCAGGAGGGGTAGCAAGTGGGGACCCACCTGCCCATGGGGCAAAGAAGGAACAGGGGGCCCTGCAGGAGACCCTGGAACCAGATAGCCCAGATGCAGCCTGGAAAAAGGCACCTCCCACCCCCCAACCCCGGCAGAAGCTCAGAGATCCAAGGACAGGCTGCTGCTTTCGGTATGAAATGCAAAGGAGGTTCAAGAGCTGTCTCTGGACCTGGGGCTAGTGATGCCGAGCAGCCTGTCCTATGTGGACCTCCTCCAAAGCCTAGGCGGCAGGGGAAACCTAAAAAAAAGCTGCAGATGGTGGGAGCCAAAGCCCTAGTGCTAGGCTGCTCCCAGGCCCCTGCCCTGCCAGGCCCCACAGCCCTTCTTCCTGAATGCAGCTTGGCTCACCGGGGCTCTTAGCCGCATCCTCCCCTCCAGCTCCTGTCAACCACCATTACATTTCAGTTTGGGACAATAGGCCAATTTCCGACTAGTGAACCCAAAATGGGGCCATGGCAGTGGAACCACAGGACGGCTGTAGAAACAACAGAAGCCAGGAACTGAGAGTCTTAGGAAGGGTCCCAGAGACTGTCCTCCTGCCATGTGCCTCTAGCCTCCTCCCACTGTCCTGCACTGAGCTTTAGGGGGCCAGGGAGGGCAGAACTGCCACGGGTGAGGGCTGTGGCCCCACAGCTACGTCCCCACAGCTCCCAGCTCAGGGCCGGGCACAACAGATGCTGGGTGAGTACTGGTGAACCACTGAGGGGACGGCCCACGCCCACAGGGGGAAAGCCTCTTAGCAGAAAACAAAATGAGCTAAATGGTTCAGGGCATAACTGAGGGTCCAGGAGGGAACCCTAGCTCAGTCCCGAGGGGCACAATCTGAGCCAACTCTGCTCCCACTCACCCCCTCTGCAGGGCTGCCAGAATCAGCCAGGGCAGCCCTGGACACACGATGGAGATGAGCAAAGGCCCGGGACATCGACCATGGCACCCTCTGCCATGTTCCCCTGAAGCTAGCATGAGACTGAGGGCAGAAGAAGGACAGCACCTGACCCCAGCGCGGCCTGTCCCATCAGACTCTGAGTGGCCGCTCCTGCCAGTTCTGAAGAATCACCCACCTGTACTTGGCCTCCCGTCCCACAAATTGGACCATGCAGCGCATTGAGATGACTGAGGAAAAAGAAACACACAAGGGTGACATGGTGGCCAAAGCCCAGGGCAACCCAGTGTGTGTGTGTGGTGGGGTGGGGGGGTTGCCTGCTGCTGTGGCCACCATGCATGGCCTGTGTCAGCGCAAGAGGGCAGGAGGGCCCCAGGGATTCCCACCATACCCCATGACCACGGCATCCCGTTTCTTCTGCCCAGGAAGAGCCCGGGCTCCCTCTGGACAGGACTCCCTGCCAATCTCTCCTCAGTGCGGTTCCAGGAAAGGACCCCCACACGACTGTACTTCCCGGTGATCCACCACCGCCTGCCTGGCTATGGCCCATGAGGGGTTACCCCACAGCGGAGAAGCCGTCTCCCCTGGGCTGGCTCACCATGCAGCGGGTGGGCCAGCATGCGGGACACACACTGCATCATCATCTCGTAGGAGGTCTGGAAGAAAGCAGAGGGTGGGGAGTCGGTTTGCCCTCTCTTGGGACCTGGCACTCCCGGGGAACCACAAGCTCTTACAAGGGAAAAATTGGGATCCCACAGCTCCCGGTGGGGTCAGCCAACCTGGGATCACCCCACTTATCAGCCAACCCCCCCCTTCCCTCCACTGAGGAGTGCTACTAAGTCTTGCACTAGACCCCATGATAGCCAAGAGGCTTTCTGGTATTCTTTACAGTATGCAGACAGGGTTCCTTCCATGTCCTACCCTAGCCACATGTGTGTGAGGGAACGCGCGCACGCGCACGCACACACACACGAGGAGCCAAATCTGTGTCTCTTCAATGACCCGGCCCACTCTGCGGTGAGAAATAATCAGATTGCCCTCCCAGGGCCCCTCCCTCTTCCAGCTCTAGATACCCACCTCTTTCACTACTTTCTTCAGAGAAGTCTTCATGTCATCCTTGTTGGAAACCTGCTCGATCTCATCTGGAGGAAAAACCTGAGATACAAAAAACAAAGAAGTGGGGCACATGGCTGGCTCCATCGGACAGCATGCAACTCTCAATCTCAGGGTTGTGAGTTCGAGCTCAAGCCCCACATGGGCATCATGCTCACTTAATTAAAAACAAAACAAAATAAAACAAAGGAGGGCCAAAAGCAAAGTACAGCTATATCTTTTAAATATCATACTTAAGAGACAGGGATAGCAGGAACCAGCTCCTGCAATTTTCCCTGCAGCTGGGTCCACCTCCAGTAACTCCAGGGCTGGAGCTCCAGGGGTTGGGAGGGAGCCCCTGCCGGCATGGTGTCACAGTTGTGGGCAAGCAGGAGGACTACAGGGCAAGACACTTCCCAATCAAGGAGACACAGTCCTGGGCCACCAGGGTGTACAGCCCTCGCTACGGTGCACACAGCCACCTCTGCGGCTGGCGGGGAACTTGGGGGAACCTCAGGTAACTGCTCCTGGCTTTGCCCCAGGCTCACCTTCTTCATACTGCCCCGGGTCACCGTGGAGAGGGCGTTGGACATCAGTCGGGGGCTCAGGCCTCGGAAGAGCCCTATCTTCCCATCTACCTGCACGATGTACTTGGCTACAAGAAAGCAGAGATGGCCACATCACGTCTGGGGCCAGACGAACTCACTCCACATCACACTCACTCCCAGACCAAACGTGTCCTGTCCCTCGGTCACAGAAGGAGCAGCTTTCTATCCAAAACTCCAGAAGCAATTGGGCCCCAACTCCAAAGTCTTCTCTAGCCCATTTTTCTGGGTAAAACCTTCAGAATGTATTTTCAACCAACAAAGTCACATATTTTAACTTTGAAGAAATATTTGGCAAGCTGGGATATGGTATTTTAACTCAGCAACTTCAGTGCTACAACCCAGAAACCACTTCCGTTGCTCATAAAAAGTTTCTCTTGGGGCGCCTGGCTGGCTCGGTCAGGGGAGCATTCAGCGCTTGATCTAGGCATCATGTGTGCAAGCCCCACGCTGGAAAAATAAATTAATTTTTAAAAAAATGTTTTCCTTGGGGGCAAGAAAAAAAGGAAAAAGGCAGAGTGCCCATAGGCAATGATGAAGTTTGCAACCTAAGGGAGGAAGAAAGGGAAAAAGAAGAAAGAGCATTCCCTGAGCACACCATGGAGAAGGCCGTCCTCATCCTGTCACTGTCACTGTGCTGCACCCAGGCTCCCACCTGGTACACATTAGCATTTATGAATCACAGCAGGGGGTGGGGAGAGTAGGTGGGGGCGGGGGGATGAGACACAGCTAGTGGAGAAGTAACCAAAACAGGCACCAGTGAACTGTTCTATAGAAAAAAACATAAGGAGTCAGGGAAGTTGGACCCTACCTGAATGAGTCAGTACTTTTTTCTTTCTTTTTAAGATTTATTCATTTGAGAGAGAAAGTGAGAGCATGTGAGGGGTGGGGGGGAACAGATGGAGGCAACAAGCAGAGGAAGGACAAGTAGACTTTGCACTGAGCGTGGAGCCCGATGTCAGGTTGACTCCAGAACCGGAGATCATGACCTGAGCCAAAACCAAGCTTAACCAACTGAGCCACCCAGGTGTCTCTAAAGATTTTTTTTTTTTTTAAGTAACCTCTGCACCCAATGTGGGCCTCGAACTTCTAACCCCAAGATCGAGTAACGTGCTTTACCAACTGAGCCAATCACATGCTCTATCCAAAGTTCCATTATTTTAATATAAACTTCTAAACTATATTAAAAAAGGTGATGTATTTTTTTTTTTAAGATTTTATTTATTTATTTGACAGACAGAGATCACAAGTAGACAGAGAGGCAGGCAGAGAGGAAGGGAAGCAGGCTCCCTGCGGAGCAGAGAGCCCGATGCCGGGCTCGATCCCAGGACCCTGGGATCATGACCTGAGCCGAAGGCAGAGGCTTTAACCTCCTGAGCCACCCAGGCGCCCCAAAGTGATGTATTCTTATAAACCTGCATACCTAGAATAGAAGCTATCAGAACTTTCTCCCAAATACTGTGCTCCCCTCCCAGACCCAACTTCAGCTCCTTAGCACCACGCAGTGGCAGAAACCAGCAAAAGCGCCTTTCTCTCCACGGCAACATGTCCGCCAACCCAACAAATTCAATGTCACTGCTAGAATAGGCTTTCAGTGGGGCCGGAGAGCACCTGTTCCTTGCATATGTGGCTTTCTGAGATAAGGGTAGGGCTGGAAATAGAGGAATAGGAGGGGACCGGACACTGGGTGACATGGCAGAGTGCCCTGCTTCACAGAGTGAACAGGCAGGAGGAAGGTTTGTTTTGGGGGAGGGGAGCTCCAGGCAGCGAGAGAGGCAAGCAGGATAAAGCCTCAGTGTGATCAAGAGTGAGTCACTTAGCCTCTTTCTATCGGATTTGCCCACCAGTAAAAAAGGAGAAAGGATGGGGTGCCTGGGTGACTGAATCAGTTAAGCATCTGCTCAGGACATGATCCCCAGGGTCCTGCGATCAAGCCCCGCACTGGGCTCCCTGCTCAGCGGGAAGTCTGCTTCTCCTGCTCCTTCTGCTGTTCCCCCATCTTGTGCTCTCTGGCTCTGTCTCTCGCTGTCAAATAAATTAATAAAATCTTAAAAAGAAAAAAAAGGAGTAAGGACCCCTTTCCCCCTCATTTCAGAGGTGATTTAGGAATAAGAGCAGAGAAAGGTATAAAATATCCCTCGGCCCAGCCAAGGCTCAGTCATTCCACGGTCTCTCTGCAGTCCCTGGAAAAAACTCTCCAGGCTGTTACACCAAAGAACATCATGTGGCACTTTCCATCGCAACCTGGAGAGGAGTAGATGTTGTCTAGATAGGAGACAGCTGAGCCCCCTTGTTCACATGAGAGCAGGCACGGTTATCTTCAACTGCCCAACGGCTGTCTGTTTACAACATCTGGATGGAAACATTTCTCTACTCAGGGTGAGTGGGGGCACAGAACTCTGCTCATCTCTGCAAGATGCAAGATGTGGGTCAAGATCCCTTCACCCTGAGTGCTTTCGGGAAGCACTGTGTGACACGAGAAGAGGCAGTCTGGGGTCTGACCCTTGGTCCCTCATACGGCCAGAGCACGTACAGAAGCCACCAGGAGGGGCTGGCAGCTCGCTACCCCAGCTTCCCACAAAACCCGTGGTCACTCTGTACCCTATAGCTTCTCCATGCGACAGTCAGCGCGCCCGCCCACTTCTGTGACCTCCCCCTCCCCTTCCCGGACTGTTTCTAAATAAAACCAAATGTGAACACACTTTCCCACAAAATGACATGTCTGGCCTGGCCATGGTCTCCTCAACACCATGGTGGCAAAAATGGAAGAGAGCCATGGCATCAGATTCTGCTGCCAACAGTGTGGAATTAAAAAGAAAAAGGCAGGGGGCAGGGAGGGGCGCCTGGATGGCTCAGTCAGTTAAACGTCTGCCTTCGGCTCAGGTCATGCTCCCAGGGTCCCTCGTAGGGTTTTCTAGTCAGCAGGGAGCCTGCTTCTCCTTTGTCCTGTGTGTGTGCTCACGCTCTCTCTCCAGCTCTCATTCTCCTTCAAATAAGTAAAAAAAACAAAGTAAAAAAAAAAAAAAAAATCTTAAAAAAAAGAAAGGTGACAGGAGGCAAAGGCCCAGGTTATTCGGCAGAGAGATGTTCAGACATCATTCTGGACTGACCAAACAGGTATGAAGAGCAGAAGTGGAAGCAGCCTGGGGGTGGGGGGGGCATCAGTCCGACTGTGAACATGGAGAACGAGGGCACATTTAGACAAGTCCAGTGAGGGTGGGCACTGGGAGACACTGATGGTGCGCTGGGACGGCCTGAGCCAGCCGGCACCTAGAGGCCTGGGCATGAGCAGTAAGAGGCAGCCAGGTGGGCTCAGCGGCCTGGGATGAGCTCCCCCGGGGTGGGCCTCTGGGG
Organism: Lutra lutra; assembly: GCF_902655055.1. NCBI lineage: Eukaryota > Metazoa > Chordata > Mammalia > Carnivora > Mustelidae > Lutra > Lutra lutra. Next base: position 68,447,459 of record NC_062283.1, on the reverse strand, counting down.
AGAGACCTCTTAGCCAGCAGAGCCACAGCAGGAGCTGTGGGGTGCTTGCACGAAAGGCCTGGATAAAGAAGCTGCCACGGCTTCGCGTACCAGGAGCGCGGGGGCCAGCAAAGCAGTCTGCCGAGCTCCAGCGGCCGCTCAGGGCAGGCCGGAGGTGAACCGCAACGCCCTGGGCACTGGCTGCTCCGTGCCTAGTGTGGGAAGATGCTTGAGGGGCCCCACTGCCTGAGGAATGCAGGGGAAAGAGGAGGAAGGGAAAGAACCCAGGAAGCTGCTGGAAAAGGCCTCCTGCTGGCGTAGCAGCAAAGCAGAAACACTGGTAACAGGGCCAGAATGCTAGGAAAGCAGAGGGAAACCTCCCTGGACCCCCATTTTCAGGCACAACTTGGGGTGGCAGGGATGACAGGGGCCAGTGTCCAGGATCTACAGGCGGTGGAGCTGGACCAAAGCTGTCTTGTTTACCTGCTCCCACCCTAGCGACCCGCTGTCGCCAGGCACACTTCAATCCCTTCCGCCCCCCTCACCCGTCGGACACGGGTCCCGTTCCCCTGCGTGTGCCCTGGGGCCAGCTGGGTCTGCTCCCGGCTGACATTTCGTCTGTGTGGGCTTTCCGGCCTGGGAAGCAGACTCACCATAGGTGAAGAAGCTCGGCAGATAGAGGACCTTCCTCCCCAGCACATTGGTCCCAATGGTGGGGGGCATTGGCTCATGACCCACCTTCAGAATCAACAAACACAAAAAGCAAGGTCAGATTCCACTGTTGATCCGGCTCATGGCTGCTCATGCCCCCAGGCCTTTGCCTCTTCGCCCACACAGTCCAACGGCGGTCCTGTTGGGTGTTCTCCATGGCAAAACGTACCAGAAATGTCATCGGCAGTCTAGAACCATCAGCATCACACAGGCTCCCAACCAATGGAAACGTCTAGTCCCAGACCCCACCTCTACCATAATCCAAGTCGCCCTGTCTCCCAACATTCTCACTTTCAGATTCCAGACATTTCCAGGGCAGAAAGCCCCCAGCCCCTTTTATGTACTTTGAACCCTGCGCTCATCTCAGAATAAATCTCAGGTAATTCCCATCTCTGGGCTAACATTTCAGTCCGATCTCAATCCCAAAGGCACCAACACCCAAACACATTAAACCCCCATCTCAGTCCCAAACTTCAGATGGCCCACCTCCGAGTAAGCCACCCCAGGGTGCACCCCACACTCAAGTTCCTGACTGCCCCCACTGGAGAGGCGGACAAGTCTGTCCCTCTGGCTCCCAGGCAGAGCAAACTGTTACCTCCAGTCCCGGATGCTCCTCAAACATTTCTTCATCTGTGTTCTAATCTTGATTACTTCATATCCCTGTGACACAATGACCCCTTCATTTCTGTAGGGCTATCATAATTCTTGCCGTATAGACACTGGTTATAATTATAGTACCCGTTAAACTCATGGGGGAGAGGAAAGGACACAGCCACCCACACCCCTTGGGGGTGGGGGTGTCTCTCCTGAGGGGTGAGGCCATTTATGATGCTGCCAACTGTTGAGGAGAGAGACTCTATGGCCAGGCAGGAGGCAAGGTATTTAGACTAGCACCTAAGTGGGGTGCGAGAAGTCCCCTTCCTGGGCAGGGGGCCAGGACACAAGCCCTGTCCCTCACAGGAAGGCAGTCAAGCACCTGGACCAGAGCAGCTCCTTTTGGATGTAGCAGGGAGCAGAAATGGCAAGGTTGGGGAACTCTGCCTTAAAAACTGGACTAGGTATGATTCTAGTGTTTTCCTGGTCCAATTTCCTCTCTTCTTCACCTTAGTCAAGTGTTTTTGAAAGTTCTGGCTGTCACTTGGGGACATCATTCTGAGCTACATGACACATCACTGACTGTACATGAAGAAACCCCTCCATGATGGCCACCTTCTTTTCGAAAAAACGAAATTGTAGCCCAGGGGAGTTGAAGGAAAGGGATGAGCCAGCTGACCCAAGCTGTTAGCCCTCCCCCTGTAGACCTTTCCCCTTCTCCGACAAATGCTCGAAGGTGTCAGAACCCCCATTCCCTCCCCTCCTCACTGGAAAACCTTTAGTTTTGATTTTGTTCCCTTCCATAGGTGCTATTCTCTTTACACCCTCAACTCCAAGTCTGAGCTACTACTGTTCTGTTGCTGTCTCACTCAGTCTAGTCACCATCTGGGGGTCCTAGCAATTCCGCCTGCACCTTTAAATCTGCTGTGTCCCTTCACTCCAGAGCCCCCAAATATGCTGAGTCTATTTAACTTCCACCTGGGGTTATCAAAGGCACACATCTCAGCCCCATTCCCTCATCCTCAAGTTTCCCTTCTTTGTGCCCAAGTCACATGCAGACTAGTTCATCCAGTCCCCCCCCATCCAGAGCTGCAGCTCTGCACCTGACACTGGCAGACCCAGTTCCTCACCCTCAAACTTCCAACTCCTGAAACTTGACTTGGACGAACCCCAATCTGAGACTCCATGTTCTTGTCCACTTGATCTAGCCAACCCCCGAATCTGCCACTCCAATCCTGCCACTTGCCCGCCCCCAGACTGGGAGCTGCCATTTTGCAAACTATGGCTGATTCCCAAGGTATATGTATTAAGATTTCACCCTGAAACATGTTACACTCAGCACCACCTGGGTTCAGATCACAAAGACGACCTCTGTCACCCTGATTGGGGGCACCATCCTTACCCATCCAGTTCTTTTCACTCTCTAGTCTCCCTCCGGCCCAATTCCCTCTTCAAATAACTCGTATTTCAATGCTCTTCTCACTATACACCAAATCCACCATGAAGCCGCTCCTCATTTCATTCCTGTGAAACCTCCTCCCCGCTCCCACCAATTCCTGATGTACTCCAGCATCCTCTATCCCAGAGACCCTCCTAGCTGCCACCCTAAAAACCCAGCCCTCGCCCAATCTTGCTCTGTCAGATGAAAAACTCAGCCCCTGGTATCCTTGCTTCTCAGGTAACATCAGTTCCAAAGCCCCCACTTTCTCTCCCAAGCCTGTAATCTCTACTGCTGAAAATGCAGCCCTAATTCCTTAAGAAATCAGCTCCCAGATCATAACCAAATACCAGTCTCAATCTTCCCCCACCAGCTATTTCCAAATCTCAGTTACCATGAGATGCCAGTGAGGCATCTTCGTGTCCCTGACTGAATCTCCTCATTCCTTGTCATATTCCCAGTCACACCTAAAAAATCTACTGCTCCATTCCTCGAACCCCAGATTTCAATTGCTCCCATGCCAACTGTATCTCCCACTCTCTCGGTCCTGTTACAAAGACAGTAAATCTGGTGCCCATTCGCTTCAACTCCAACCTCAAATCTTGGTTGGCCTCCATGTCAATTTTTACCCGCTCCATTCCCTCTCTTCCTCACTAGAAAATTCTAGGCAAAATCTTCAGTTATCAGTCCCGGCTGGAACCACCCCTATCTAAACAGTGCCCATCTCAGTCTTGTCCACCTAATTCTGCCAAATGCACTCCTTCCACCCGGCTTCCTTCCAGCTCAATCTCTCCTTTTCTCAAGCAGCCCACTTCATCTGCAAGGCCTTGCCGGCCACCACCATACACCAAGGGCCCCTACATGGCTCCATTCCAGAGTCATCCCTACCTTGGCCTCAGTTTCTGCCAGTTTCTACCTGTCCTGCCACAGTATGTCCCACCAGCCCCTTCTGCCCAATTCCAAAACTCCATAACCCATTCCCACCCCATACAAGGACTGTAAGTCCCATCTCTCTACCCCAGCTGTGACTTTCATTTTCTCTTCCAAATGCGTCATCTCTTTCCCCCTAAAAGCCTCCTCCTCCTCGGTCTCCTCTCCAGACAAATCGCCATCACACCCCTCCCCCATTGCGTCGCTCTATCTGTTCCCCTCCCTCAAAACGCGTCACCCTGCTCCCTCCCATCAAATCTGTCGTCGCCATCAAATCCAGAGCCCCCTTCTGCAAACGCATAGCTCTCCCCTGCTAAATCTTTTGCCTTCGCCCTTTCCCACTAAATCCCCTTACCATTAAATCCACTGTCTCCTCCCCATCGCCCCCGCTTCCCCGAGTCTGATGCCCTTTCTTTTCTCCTAAATTTTTGGCCCTGGCCTCCAGTCCTTTGTCCCCTCAAACAGCTTTAAATCCATCTCTATCAAATCCCAAGCTCCTGCTACCCTCCCCCTTAAGTATGTGCTCTTCATCTAAATATTCTCTCTTGGCCCCCAATCCTCCTCCCCGCCCATTCGCCAAAACTTCCCGCCCCTCCCCCCATTTCTGTTGCTTCTTTACTCGCCCTAAAATGCTACCCCTTCCTTCCTATTCTAAGTTCATGGCCTCCGATCCTTCATCCTCCAAATCCCTCTCCCCATTCCTTCGATCCCTCCCCTGCGCCCACCAAAGTCCTTGTTCCTTCCATCCTCTCCCAAATCTGTTGCTTCTACCCCTTCGCCCCCTTTCCTGCACCCCCAAGTCCCTCAACGCTTCCTTTCTCCCTCACTCCTTCAGCCCACTAAACCTGCCGACCTCGCCCCATCCCCAAATCCGTCGCCACAGATTCCCCGCCCCCAACCTCTTCCAGATCCCGGCCTGTCACCTTCACATCAGCCCCCACCTCCCTGCGGCGCCCTAGCCGCGCACCTGGATAAGCAGCTTCACGTAGAGCAGCGGGTGGCTGAGCGCCGTCACGCCCGCTCCCAGCGCCACGAAAAGAGCCTCGGTGGTCGGGGCGTTGTCCCCGGAGCCCAGGCCCCCGGACGCGCCGTCCATTCTGCGGGCGGAGGGCTGTGCCACAGGCCGAGGGTGGCGAGGGTGTGCACGGTGTGCAGGCGGCGGATCGCGAGCCCGAGCCTCGACCCCCGCCGCCGCTCCACCGCGAGCTCCAGCTCCTGCTCCTGCTCCCGCCATCCCCGCGGCACCGCCGCGAGCCCAGGGCGCCACTTCCGGGTCCGAAGCCCCCATGGCGCGGGGCGGCGAGGTCACTCCCCGTCACGTGACGGAAGGGCGCCCCGCCCCTAGCAGGCGTCAGGGGGCGGGGCGGGGCCGCACCACTCGCGATTGCGGGGGAGCGCGGGTGTGTGGCGCGGCGAGTGGTACGCGCCAGATGTGGCCTTTGGGCGCGATTGGGGACTGACTCCACGCTGGGTTGCAAGCTGGGGCTCAAGTGGTCGCGGGCGGCCGGGCCGAGGGTTCCAGAAGTGTGAAGCCTGCCGCCTGCCGAGGCGCTCCCCCGGGAACCCCTCCGAAGGCGGCGGGGGCGGGGCTCCACGGCTGTGCCAGCCAGACGCCCCCGGTACGGTGTGATGCGCTTCCAAGCCCCCTCCCCGGCTTGGTGAGTTTTCTCCGCAGTTCTAGGCCCGCCCCTTTGCGGGCTGGAGCCCAGGCACTGGTGCCTGCGAGGCCTCCTCCCCCAGTCTGAGCTCCTCCGCGCTCTCCAGTCTTGTCTTACCGCTTTATCCTCCCCACTGTGCCAAATTTAGGAGCCCTTTAGCTACTGTGGTCTCCGTCTTTTGTAGCCGAACGTTCCTTAGAGCCCACAGTTAGAAAAGTATTTTGCCCTAAAGTATTTGAGTATCTCCCTCACTACGGGGTGAGGGTTTTAATCCATCTTTAAATGGGAGGATACACAGGCACTGAACTAGGCAACGAAAGTCTAATATTTAAATGGGTAATGATAACTGGCCTTCAACTCACACTCGCTATATGCCAGGCATGTTAAAGTGCTTTGCAACACGTTAACTCAAGAACGATCGTGGAGGGGGCCCTTGGGTGCCTCAGTCGATTAGGCCTCCAGCTCTTGACTCTTGATCTCCGCTGAGGTTTGGATCTTAGGGTCGTGAGTTCCAGCCCCGATGGGTTCCATGCTGGGTGTGGAGACTACTTAAAAAAAAAAAAAAAAAAAAAAAATCCTCGTAATATCCCTGTGAGGAAGGTATTTATTACAGCAAGTACCCTGTCCCTGTTTGTAATCATGCCCACTCTCAGCCCAACAACCCTGCTGGTAGAGGAGGTTCTCAGTAAACGTTTATATGAAAAAAATTGAGTATCCCAGAGTCTGCAAGGACACAGCAGTGGGGAATCTGGTACTTTGTGTTCTTTGTGGGAAAGTTCTTTAGAATAGAGGTATGCCTTCTGACCCCTTGGTCCAGGCTTCCTGCAGGCTGCTCTGACTCTCTTTGTACCTTTCCCCCTAAAAAGCCATCTCCCCCCTTGCCACTCCTGACAATAATTACTCTATACATTGCCCACATCCAAATCCTGCTCATCTACATCCCTCCCTTCTTCTCTCCCCTCCTTGGGCTCTCTTACCCAGGCTCTTTCTGGTCTCAATCACTACAAAGCTTTGTAGCCCTTTCTTTCTTTTTTTTTTTTTTCTTTTTTTTTTTTAAAGATTTTATTCATTTATCTGACAGACAGAGATCACAAGTAGGCAGAGAGGCAGGCAGAGAGAGAGGAGGAAGCGGGCTCCCCGCTGAGCAGAGAGACCCGGGCTCGATCCCAGGACCCTGAGATCATGACCTGAGCTGAAGGCAGAGGCTTAACCTACTGAGCCACCCAGGTGCCCCCTTTGTAGCCCTTTCAAGTTACACGTTTTTCTCTTCAAACACAACCTTCATCAAACCTACCTTTAGCTCTCGGGAGCACTCTAAATGCCTTCCCTTTGCCTGGATTCGGATTTAGCTTTCTTAACAGAAACCTTAAAATCAGGTTCATTCACAGCCTCGGGTAACATCACCCTGGCACACTAACTCTCCACCTGGAAGTCAGGCTCTGGATGGGAAGAAGTGGGGGAGGGGCTGGGAGGGGATCTCCTCTCACCTTACTTCTGAAACTCTGTCACACAAACCTCCTTTTCTGGGCTTTTCCTCACCATCTTTCTCCACCTGTTTTTCCTTCTGAACTTGACTGGTGTTCACTGCTAGGCCTTTTACTCTGTCTCACTTACATGGTCACCCAACTTTTTGTGTGTATTTGGTCCTTTGAGTCTGTGCCTGGGTAAAAGGCAGCTACATTGTGTTGCGTTGTCTACAATGTAGCTGCCTTGCATTGTTTTGTATCTTCCTCCCCACCAAATACGGGACTATGGGGACATACATACAGTAAGTGTTCAGTAAGTTGGTTTTAAGTGTTTGAACAATTTCCTTTAGCAAAGACATTAAAGTAAAAAATAGATCAGCCAAAGCAATTATATCTCTAGGGATCTGAGCAGAAGCAAATGCAAACTGCGCCACAACTCTATTTCTACAACCCAGGGCTCACAGGGACACCAAGAGGAAGGAAAAAAAAAAAGTCCTCACAGTAAAAAAAAAAAAAATTACAAACCATTCCAAAACACATTCCATCATGAAAGTGAATGGGCAAAAGGAGGATTAGTACTCCCAGGAACTAGACATAATAAGGCAATCTGGAAGAGACTATGGGGGGGGGGGGGATGTATTTTCAAATGAAGGCAAAAATAAAGACTAGAAGTACTGCGGAAAAGGACAGTGTGAAAAAAGAACAGGGATATTTGAAAAGAAATCAAACAGATGATTTAGAAATGAGAAGTATTCTTATTGAAATGATTGAATGAAAATCTTGCTCAGGGTTCCCTCTACTAAGCAACCTAGAACTCTTACTTAGAGCTATACTTAAGTACTTATATTTAATAGTACTTAGAACTATAAAGCAGTGAGCTCTGGGCTGGATTAGTGGCCCCCTGTGGTCCCGTGACCATCTGCAATTACTTACCAGGCAGCATTGTGGCTGCCTGCTTTCCTGTCTGTCTCCCTTGTTAGACTGTAAATTCCTTGAGAGCAGGACTGGCGTATTCATGCTGGCACAGATCCCAGCACATGCTAGAAACCTATCAAATGTTTTCTAGAAAATGAATCAATAAGCAAAAATACTTTAAAAAATTGTACAGGGGCATCTGGGTGGCTCAGTTGTTAAGCGTCTGCCTTTGGCTCGGGTTATGACCCCAGGGTCCTGGGATGGAGCCCCTGCTGGGGCGGGGGGGGGGGGAGGGTGGAAGCCTGCCTTTCCCTCTCCCACTCCCCCTGCTTATGTTCCCTCTCTCGCTGTCTGTCTCTGTCAAATAAATAAATAAATAAATACTTTAAGGTAAATAAATAATTATACAAAGTTATTATGGTAGCACCACTTACAGAATGAAAATTTTAGGAAGACCCATATGCCCCAAAGTAGGATCAAATAGCAGAAAATTAACAAGAAATAAAACTGCTGTAGACCTTGAGAATTGCCAAGTATATAAACTACCAATCCCTGGAGTCCTGTGGGGAACTATTGTTACAATGAAAAGAGAATACGAAATACTAAGTACCCATTATTGCAGCTAGGTTGACATCACGCTAACCTGGTTAGGAGTGAATTTGACATGATGCTAAGGTCAGGCCTCACCCGGGGAGGGGCAAGGCACACCGGATACTGGAGAATTTACCCTGCTTTAAAGAAAATGGGGTTGTTCTAGATGTAGGCTCCCTGTTTACTAGTTCTGGGTGAGAACATTCTGGCTGCTGTCTCTGTTCACTCTGGGTATGGGTGGGTGGGGAGCACGGGCCTTCCCTCTGTCAGGGAGCCCTGGGGTTCTGTGCAAAGCAGGTTGGTTACCTTGTTGGTGTAGGGCTGCTTCCACCCAAGGAGTTAGGGGCTTCTAATTAGCTAGTAACCGCCCAGCAGTTCCTGTCAAAGGGGACTCTCTGAATTAGAGGAGCAGAGAAGCATGCTAAGAGAGAGCCACCCAATTCAGGAAACACCTCTTATTCTAAGTATGCCAAAAGAAGTTCCATTATAACTGACAGTCTCAGGAGTTCCAGCATATTGTGCAGGTCACCAGGAATGTATGGGCGTGAGGAATCACAAGCCTTCTGAAGGAAAGGGGGGAGACAACTTTGGGACTAACAGGCCCCAAGGCCTTGGGATGAAATGCGCAAGAGCAAAGAGGGGAATTAGGGCCTCTGCACTGTGGGGAGATAGAGCATCTCATTGAGCTCGTGCTCACACTATTGTCAGAGGATCAAATGCCTTCTTGCTTTGTGCTCTGCCCTTTGTGCTCTGCCTAGGGGAGAAAGGTGCATCTATCTGAATCTTGCAGCCAAAGTAAAAACGTCTATTTAATCCTAAGAGGTGGGGAGAAGTTTCTTCTGCTGTAGTCCATAAAAATCAAACATGATTAGACCCTTGTCCAGAGTTTTGGGTGAATCTGGGGATTAAGATGATATCATCCAGGGGTGCCTGGGTGGCTCAGTCAGTTAAGTGGCTGCCTTCAGCTCAGGTCATGATCCCAGGATCCTAGGATCAAGCCCCAGGTCCTGTTGGCTCCCTGCTTAGCAGGGAGTCTGCTTGTCCCTTTCCCTCTGTCCCTCCTCCTGCTCATGCTCTCTCTCTCTCAAATAAATAAAATCTTTTAAAAAGACAGAGAGAGAGAGAGAGGTGATATCATTCAATGGGAGACTATCCAGGTCTGCCAAGGAAAGAGCTGTTGATACCAGGCAAAGGCACAGATGAACCTCAAAAACATTAATCTGAGTGAAATAATCCAGAAATGAAAGAGCGCCTGCTGTGTGGTTCCATTTACGTATCATTCCTTTTTTTTTTTTTAATTTATTTATTTGACAGAGAGATCACAAGTAGGCAGGGAGGCAGGCAGAGAGAGAGAGGAAGGGAAGCAGGCTCCCCGCAGAGCAGAGAGCCCGATGTGGGGCTCGATCCCAGGACCCTGGGATCATGACCTGAGCTGAAGGTAGAGGCTTTAACCCACTGAGCCACCTAGGTGCCCCCATTTACGTACCATTCTTAACCAGGCAAAATTACTCTGCGGTGATAAAAATCAGAACAGTGGTTACCTATGGGGGAGGAATGGCTGTAAAGAGGCATGAGGAACTTTCTGGGGGGTAGAAACACATTCGTCTCCGTTGGGGTGGTGATTACACACATGGGTGCACTTGGGAAATCTCACCAGGCTGTACTCTTAAAAACTTGGGCATTTTATTGTATGACCATGATTCCTTAATTGAGGAAAAGCTATTTCAGGACTAAGATTCTAGTTTCCTCTTAGTAGGTATCTAGGGGAAGGCACTGTCTGAATGTCAACTGCAGACATTCGTGTGAATCCTTATGTAACTAGAAAGACAACACGACTGACTCCCTTCTCTACTGCTTCCCTACCAGCCCCTGGCAGAGTCTAAATTCTTATATGTAGTAGCATGCTGATCAGTTTGAGAACTGGTCCTCTAGGAAGAAAAAAAAAATTCCAATTTATAGCACCTGCCAATTCATGAGGTGGAAATACTCTCACTGTGACTGATTTCAGGCTGTTAATGTGACATGTCGCTGGGCGTGGAGTTGGGAAGAGATAGGTACGATTGACTGGTGCAAGCCAGCGGGAAGGGACTTCAGCACAGGGCAGCAACAAGCCTTTCTCATGAAGCTTCTGGGGAGCCCCAACAGACCTGAGCGAGCAGCTGTTCAGCATTGTGTAGTTCGGGAACCAGCAATTTCCTCCTACCCTGAATGTGAAGGATGATAGACGCTGCCCCAAAGTGATCATGTGAAATCCTGAGCCCACAGTAACGGGGGTCAGTTTGGGAAGATTTGGCAGGTCAACAACTTTATCACCGGGGTTAGCAACGTGTTGGCAGCATCGGGATTTTTTTCTAAGTGAAAGGATGGGTTATTTCATTTAAAATTCCCGAATTTGGGGTGCCTGGTGGTTCAGTTGTGAAGCATCTGCCTTTGGCTCAGGTCATGATCCCAGGGTCCTGGGTTGGAGCCCCACATCAGACTCCCTGCTCCGCCAGAAGCCTGCTTCTCCCTCTCTAACCCACTGCTTGTGTTCCTTCTCTCGCTGTGTCTCTCTCTGTCAAATAAATAAATAAAATCTTAAAAAAAAAATAAAATAAATGAATAAATTTCCCAAATTTAAATTCTCTTAGGGGAAGAACCAGAACAAAATGGGGCACCAGGAGGCCTGCATTCTATCCTGACGAGAGTTCCTCTTGTAACAGAGGAAAAGCTGTCCTCAGGACAAGCCCAAGGTTACTTGAGTTTGTAAATCCTAGTTGAGACTGTGCCTCCTCTGGTTTGCTCTTTGGTAGCACAGTGTGTGTGTGTCTGTGTGCTGTGGGCTGACGAATATCCATGCATGATCACTGTTGCCCCAGTTGGAGAAAACAGATGCCATTTGGCATCTTGTAGTACATGTGCTCACTCTGGGTGCTCAGCAAGACTTGGCACCTCAAGGGATACCAGAACACAGGCAGGGCATTACCTGGACCCCTGGTAATGCCTGGTTGAACATTAGAATCACTAAAGGAGTTACACACACACACACACACACACACACACACACACACACACACAAAAGTACATAGTCCTCAGCCCAGACAGTTGACTAAGAATCTCTGGGGATGCAGTCTGGAAATTAAAATGTTTTGGGGTGCCTGGGTAGTTCAGTCAGTTAAGCATCTGACTCTTGATTTCAATTCTGGTCATGATCTCGGGAGCGTGGGATCAAGTGAGGGGCCCTGTGCTATAAGCACGCAGCCTGCTTGAAATGCTTTTCCTTTCCCTCTGCCCCTGCCCCTCCCATGTTCACTGGCATGTGCATGCACTCTCTTAAAATAACAAATAAATAAAAAATAAAATAAAATGCTTTGAGAAAGCCATACTGGTGATTCCAGTGTGCACCTTTTCTTTTCTTCAAGAAGCACTATTTAGGGTGACTTTTTCTTGGACTAAAGGAAAAGTCATGTGCAGTGACCAGCGTTCCCTCCTCCGGTTGTAACTCCCATTCCTGCCTGCAGTAAAGGGGTGGGACAGCAAAGGAGGCATGGCTAACCTCACCCCTGCTGCTGGATGGAGGGGAAGATGTATCTGGTCCAGAAGACTGGGGCTGGGGTTCCAGCAGAGGCCAGAGGCAGAGTGAACTTTGGTTCACAGTGCAGGCAGCTGAGCGCCCTAGAGCTTCTGCCCTGTGAGAAATCAAGAGGGACAGAAAGTAAAAATTCCCCTTGATTCTTTCTTTCTTTTTTTTTTTTAAAGATTTTATTTATTTATTTGACAGAGAGATCACAAGTAGATGGAGAGGCAGGCAGAGAGAGAGAGAGGGAAGCAGGCTCCCTGCTGAGCAGAGAGCCCGATGCGGGACTCGATCCCAGGACCCTGAGATCATGACCTGAGCCGAAGGCAGCGGCTTAACCCACTGAGCCACCCAGGCGCCCCCCCTTGATTCTTTCAACCAATATTTATTGAGCACATACTATGTGGCTAGGCATTGTTGTAGATGCTAGGGATATAGCAGTAAGCAAAAGAGACAGAAATGCCTGCCTTTCTACCCTGACATTCTACTGAGGGAGACAGAAACTACACATAGCCAAAAAATCAGTATATGAGAAAGTGAGAAGTGAGGAAAATAAAGCAGGGAAGGGGGACTGGGAATGTGTGATGGGGTTGCAATTTGGGGAGGGTGTGGGAAAGAGGAAAGGCCTTGGTGAGAAGGTGAGGTTAAAGCTGAGAGTTGAGGGAGGTGAGAGGGTGAGCCATGCAGGTATCTATTTGGCAGAAGAGAGGTCTAGGAAGGAAGAATGACAAGTGCAAAGGCCCTGAGGTGAGCATTTGGCAATTATAAAGGCAGAGAGGAGGCCAAGTGCTTAAGCAGAGTAAGAAAGGGAAGAGTGGTGGAAATGAAGTCAGGGAGTTGGGCCTTATAGACCATTGGCTGTGGACTTGGCTATGACTCCCAGTGAGACATAAACTAAATATATCACTAATGTAGACCTGTGGAAGGGAGCCTTCGAAGATAGTGGGGAAACTAAGACGAGAGTAGTGGACGTTCAGCCAGCTCTCTTTCAGATTTGCCCTGTGAGGGCCTGGGGATGATGGTGGTTCACTCCTGTTGGAGCACTCAGAAGAGCACAGGGTGAGGAGACAGAAAGCCAAACCCAGAGAAGGCAGAAGAGTGAGGAAAGAGTATCCTGTACTCTCACAAGACCCCTTCCCACATCCTCAGAGTGTTCTGTGGCCAACTCAGGAGAGATCTGGGGAGGGCTGACCATGCAGCAGGCCCTGTGCTTATTTCTGGGGCACAGAGACAAACAAGCCGATGTCCTGCCCTCTCAGGCTTTTGTAAGGACTAAGGCCTCAGGCAAGCTTTGGGCCTATCCTTTGTCTTCTTTTCCCAGGTTCCTAGGATGGGGGCTCTCTGCTGAAAGGAGGAAGGGAGAAAGCTGGTGGGAAGAAAGGAGGGGATCGTGCTGCCGTTTGATGGGAGAACTGGATCGGAGTGGGCTCCTGCGTGGTGGGTTATGAAATAGCACTCCCGGTAATGTGTAAAAGGGAGCTTAGTAACAGAGCAAGTGCAGTAGTGGGGGGCTCTCACAGGCAGAGAAGAAGTCCCGCTGTTGTGTGGGAAGACCCGAAGAGGTAGCTCATGTCCGGAAGCAGGTTGCGGAAGAAAGGTCGCCGTGGGCAGGGCAGCTGGCTATGCAGGAGCAATTTGTTCTCTTTATTCCCACCCAGAAACCTGTCAGTCCTCTCCAGACTGTTTGAGTTTCTCTGGGCGCTGCGGCAGAGGCCCCAGTGGTCCTCAAGAAAGGCCCACAGCTGTGTGGAGATGAAAGGAGTGACCTGAGCTGTGAGGCCCCACATGCTGGCCGTGTGCTCACACTCCGGGCATATCCTCAGGCGCGGCCTGGCACGGTTCCTGGGTGCTGGCTGTGCCCGGCTGGCTCCCTTCTAGTGCCTCCTGCCCAGATTTGGGACTTGGCTCTGTGGAGGGGACCCCCTCCTCCCCCAGAAACATAATCCCTCCCTCGGCTCCCTCCTAGCCTCCCAGGGGCCTCCCTCCTGCCTCCTGTACCATCGGGTTAGCCCAGCCCCACCTCTCCCTTTTCGTTTCCAGTTTCCCAGGCTGCTTCCCTCCCTGCCCCACCTGATGCCTGCCTCTGGTGACCTTGAGTCCTTCCTGAATAGTGGGGTGCATGCCAGGGCCTGGCACAAACGTTGCCCAATCCCCGAGAATGCCAACTTTGAAACCTGATCGTTCGCATGCTGAAGAAGAAAGAGTTGTTTATGCTGTATGCTGACGTCCTCGCCGGCCACCCACGACAAGGCTGACACAGATTTGCTGTCTGGTCCTCCAGCCACCTTGGCGGCCCTAGGGCAGCCGCTCTGCTTAGCACACGCTGATGGACGTGTTTGCTTTGGTCTCCCCGTGTTCCCCTCGGAGCGATCTACCTCTGCGTAATGACACTGTGAGGCCCGAAAACATGCAGGACTCCCGGACCAGACTGTAGGGGACAGGGGTATACAGCAGGCAAATAGGGGAGGCTTTCTGGGAAAGGTGACGGGCAGGAAGGCAGACAGCCACCTGAGGGCTGGCCCCCACAACCGCTGAAGGGGGCAGGCGGCAGCACGGAGTCCTCCTACAAGAGGGCTTTTGTGGGATTTCCAGCTGAGGGACAAGTGGGAAAATTCTGGCTGTTTGGGAGAGGACAGGGGAGCTGAGTCTTCCTACGAGGGACTTTTGCAGCTTTCTCCCCCTAAATCAAGGACTGGCAACGAAGGGCACTGACACTGCTAGTGTGGCCTCTGCCCTTCCATGCCCCTGACTTGGACAGCCCCCCCACCCTGCACAGGACCTCCCAAAGACCGGTAGTGTGGTAGAGGACAAATCGGGGGGGGGGGGGAAGGGGACTGGGAAGTAGCGTGCATGGGTTGGGGTGGCAAGGCCGCACCAGCCTCAGGAACGGGTTTCAGCTGGCTGCCTGCGTCTTCCCTGGAGCCCCGTCATCCCCACAGCCTGTCACAGGCCATTAAGCTCTCGGTAGGTGCTGTGCTTGACTGAGGCTGGATGCAGGCAGGGGTAGGGGCAAGGGGGAGGCTTGGGAACACACGGCTCTGTCCCCTCCTGGGCCTTGGCTTGCTAAAGATAAATGCTTCCCCCTGGCGTCTTCATTTCCCCCTTGAAAAAGCTATGCCCTCATGCACTGGAGATTTCCTGTGTATGTACATACATATACACAAATACTGCATACATACATACATACATACCCCCCCACACCACACACCACATGCACAAACATATCATGCACACACACACACATCACACACATGCCACATACATGGGGGGCTGTGTGCACACACACGCACACATAGCATCCAGGTCCTAAATTCTGACACTTCTTCCCCAGCAGCCCCTACTCCCCAAATGCCCCCTGCTGCTCCAGGGCTGCTAGTGAGAGCCCCCTTGGATGCCTCCAGACTGCACACAAAGCCCCCCCCCCCTTTTTTTAAAGATTTTATTTATTTATTTGACAGAGAGAGATCACAAGTAGAGAGGCAGGCAGAGAGAGAGGGGGAAGCAGGCTCCCCGCTGAGCAGAGAGAACCCGATGCGGGGCTTGATCCCAGGACCCTGAGACCACAACCTGAGCTGAAGGCAGAGGCTTTAACCCACTGAGCCACCCAGGTGCCCCCACAAAGCCCTTTTTGCAGCCCAGGGCAGAGCTGTTGAGACAGTCAGCCACGTGACTGCCCAGCCCAGCAGTTCCCGCTTGGGTATCCCTCCCTGCCTGTGTCCCTCCAACTTTCCCCCTATTTGGGCTGCAGGGGAATGAGCTCAACCAGCCTCCTTAGGGCTTGAAAGCAGAGGAGAGAAAGCATGAGACTTACTCATGCCAAGGACCACAAGAGCCCTGAAGCGGAGAGGTCGCCCCCACTCAGAGGGAGACATGTTCATGCCCAGAGGCTCAGGGACTCCCCTGCTTAAAACTCTGTACCCACTCCCCTTGGTTCACAAGCATCTCAGCTCAGCAGAAAAAGCCTGCCAAGGCCAGACCCCCAGGCTTGCTTCAGCCTGTGTCCCTCCATTCCCTGGCTCCAGGACTCTCAGATGTGCTGGACTATTTGCTCTTCTTCCCCATCTAGCCTTGGTCTCTCAAGTCTGCACCCCTTTCCTTTGTATATGCTGTGCCTTCTGTTTCTTTTTAATATTTTATTTATTTATTTGAGAGAGAGAGAAAGAGAGAGAGAGAGAGCATGAGCAGCGGGGAGGGGAAGAGGGAGAGGGACAAGCAGACTCCCCACTGAATGGAGAGCCTAACAGGGGCTCCATCCCAGGACCCTGAGATCATGACCTGAGCCGAAGGCAGAGGCTTAACCCACTGAGCCCCCGGGTGTTTCTATTCTTTGTTTTGAATGCCTTTTCCTACCTTGTCCACCTGGAGAATTAATTCATCCTTCACCCTTCAGTTTGCCTCTGCCAGGAAGACTTCCTTCATAGTACCCATTATTCTCTACAGACTTTGATGCCCCTTCTTTGGAACCCTCGTTCAGAGCATTTCCCACATCATATTTTAGTGGTTAACAGGCCCATCTTCCTAATTAAACTATGAGATAAGGGGCAAGGGACTGAGTTTCATCTATAACTTCAAGCCTAATGCTGACACACAATAGGTGCTCAAGAAATACTTGGTAACTGCGTGGGTGCCTTAATGACGTGGGGAAGAAGACATCAAAGTAAACAGAGAGGCATACCAGGTCTCTCAGGAGGAAAAGGAATGCCAATGGTAGGTAGCAAGGAAGGCTTCCTGGATGAAGTGAACAGGCTGTTTCCAGGGAAAAGGAACTGATTGGTCAAGGCAGCGGGTAACCATAGCAAAGGTCTTCGGTCAAGAGCAAGAATGTTGGGGCACCTGGGTGGCTCAGTCATCAAGCAGCTGCCTTTGGCTCAGTTCATGATCCCATGGTCCTGGGATCGAGCCCTGTATTGGGCTCCCTGCTTCTCCCTCACCAACCCCCCTGGTGTTTCCTTTCTCGCTGTATCTCTCTCTGTCCAATAAATAAATAAAATCTGTTAGAAAAAAAAAAAGAGCAAGAATGTTTGTAGCCCTTACACGTTACTCTCCCATTTAATGTGCACACCCACCATGTGAGGGTGACTCTGTCATGATCTCCATTCCACACATGAGGAGAAGTGGAGCTCAGTTACTGGCCTTTGCAAAGCAAATAGGTCGGATTTGACAAAAGAAGCAGAGCAACGAGGAGTGATAGAGAGTGTGGGATTTGACCTTCTACCCAGGGAAGCTACTTAAAGAGCTTTTTAAGCTCTTTAAGCCTTTCTTTTTATTTTTTGACAGAGAGGGTGGAGTGGGAGAAGGGCAGAGGGAGAAAGAAAATCCCAGGCGGGCTCCATGCCCAGCGGGAGCCCAACCTGGGGCTCGATCCCATGACCCTGAGATCATGACCTGAGCCGAAATCAGGAGTTGGACACTTAACCAACTGAGCCACCCAGGCACCCCAGGGCAGCTCCTTAAAGAATCCATGCCTCTGAGTGAGTCTAAGCTCCTCAGGCGGGCAGTGGGGGCGGGGGGTGGGTGTGAAATGGGGGGAGCAATAATGAACTGAACCAGTGAAAAAGCGCCGGGGGTCTGCAGGAAGGGCAGGCTGCCACCTCCAAGCCACCAACCTCGACGACCCAGGTGACCTGCAGGAGCAGCCGGCACCATTGGTCCTAGAGCTAACCAGCTAGCTGTCCCGGGAGCTGGACAGGCTGAGGGACCTGGGTGGAGAACCCAGACCCCCTTCAACAAGTGTGAGCTACACTGGCATGGCCTCGGGAGCGAGCACAGTGGCCGCAGCAACCTCCTGGATCCATGGTCAGCATTCTAGAGCCGTGGTTCGGCTCAGTTTGGGTGACATGGCACAGAGCCACCACTCAAGGTCCCATTCGAGACCTGGATGAAATGGCCGGGAAGGTTAATCAGAGCCAGACTGGGAGGGTCTGGAAGGCATACCAAGGAATTTGGGAATTTTTCTGGCTTGGAGTTGGCAGTGAAGGTGGGCCGTGCCTCTGGTGATGTCCTGAAGGTGCTGGGCGTCCTGAGGCTGAGGGGGGAGGGCAGGAAGACGTGCTTGTGGAGTCCAGGGGCAGGTTCTGAATGGGTGGTGCGGGCTGTGTGTCGCCGAGGCCACAGGGCCTGCATGGAGCCTCGGGAGGTACTGGCAGGTGAGGAACAAGTCAGGGAGGAGGAACAGCGAGGAGTTGAGGAAGTGGGGGGACCAGGGACACAGAGCCCTGGAGGATTGTTCTGGGTGTGGGCACCATGGCCCTCCTTCCTGGGCCGATGCAACTCTGATGGCTCCAGTGTCACGTTCAGAGTTGGGCTGTCAGATGTCCCTGTGCCCTCTCCCCACCCCACGGGAGGTGTAGGTCATGCGGTTTGAGCCTAGATTCCGCTCTAGAAGCCCAAGGTACTGGCAGCTGAGGGCTGAGACAAGCCTCTGGGCGCATTGTGTTGTATCTGTCCATTCCACAGGCCTCCTAAGGCCCTACTATGTTCCAGAGCCTGGGCTGAGCTGGGGATCCAGGCCTGAGGACCTGCCCTGCCCACAGGGAGCCCGTGTACAGTCCGGTGGGAGGCCGAGGAAGCAACTGGGTTCTGCAGTCTAGGGAAGAGGAGCACCAAGGAGAGTCCTCCCCAGACCTGGAAACGTCCAGGAAAAGCGGCAGTTAAAGATGGATCTGAGCAAAGCCCCTAGATTGAACCACATGGACAGGAAATCCAGGGGTCAGCCCTGCAATCAGCAAAGTCCTGACCGTGGGACCTGTAGGGCTAGTAACCCAGTGTCCTCTGAGCTGTATTGTGTGGGAAAACAAAAAGAATGAAGTAAACCTGTGAGTGGGAAGGGAGTTCATAAGTGGGACATTGTAGACTTTATTTGACTGTAGACTTTATTTGTCTAGACTTTATTTGAATCCTGATTTTTTTTTATTAAGTTATCTCTAACCCCAACATGGGTCTCGAACTCATGAACCCCGAGATCAAGAGTCACACATTTCACCGACTGAATCAGCCAGGGGCCCATAGCTCCAAATTAAAAAAAAAAAAAAAGAAAAGAAAAATGATGATGGATGAGTCTGCTCAGGCTGCCATAACAAAATACCACAGCCTGAGAGGCTGAAAAAGAGCATGAATTTATTTCTCACGATCTGGAGGCTTGAAGTTCCAGATCAAGGCACTCGCGGTGTTCTGTTTCCGGTGAGGTCTCTCTTCCTGGTTAGCCTCCCATGGCCTCCCCTCAGAGGGTGTGCAGGCTGTGGGGAGAAGTGGGCGTGAAGAGATTGCTCTTGTTTTTCTTAGAAGGCCACCAGTCCTTAAAAGGACCTTCTTCATATGACCTCATTTAAGCTTAATTACTTCTTAAACGCCCGATTTCCCAATACAGACACACTGGGGGCTAGGGTTACCAGATGAATTTTTGGGGAGGACTCAGTCCACTGGAGATGACATTTAGGAAGCAACTGGATCTCTGCTGACTCAGTTTTCGATTACATCAAGGAATTACTGGTAACTATCTCTTGGGGTATGGAAATGGTAGTACTGTCTTATGTATAGGCATATACATGTATGTAGCATATGTGTGTATGCATATAGGGAATAATATTACCATACATGGATGTGTGCGTGTAGTATATATATATGTTTCCTTATCTTTTAGATACACACCAAAACATTTATAGGAGCGATCATCTGACATTGAGTATTTGCTTCCAGATAAGGGGGAATGAATGTGGCTGCAAATGAGGCAGGACTGGCCATGAGTTGATGGTTGTTGGGTCTGGGTTATGGGTTCATGCAAGCGCATTATGTTATGCTGTCTACTTTTGCATGTGTTCTAACTTCTCCATAATAAAATGTGAAAACACTGGGGCACCTGGGTGGCTCTGTCCTTCTTGAGCATCTGCGACCTGATTTTGGTTCAGGTCATGATCTCATGGGCGGTGGGATTGAGTCCAGTCCCATTCTCCCCACCCCCCACCCCCGCCCTTGGGCTCTGTGCTCAGCAGGAAGTCTTCGTGAAGATTCTCTCCCTCTGCCCCTGCCCTCACATGCTCTCTCTCCCTTTCTCTCTCTCAAATCAATAAATCTTTAGAAAAATGAATAACTAAATACAATCTTAAAAAAGAAAAGAAGTGGAGAGGATTGGTGAAGTTTAGGGTTGGGGGAAGGAGTCAGGCATCTGCTAGAAGAAATTGTTCAGGCGAAGCTCTGAGCTGGTGGGGCAGGTGGGTGTGTGAGCCCCCGGGGGTTTACAGGTGCTGGGGCTTGAAGCTGTGCCACGCCCATCAGGGATCCAGATGACTAAGGCCCAGTCCCTAGGCTTTGAGGACAAAGATGAGTCTCAGTGGAGCACCCTGCTTCAGGACCAGTGAGACTGGAACCCATTGGGAGAGCCCTGAAGGGCCAGTAAAGTTGCAAGGGGGATTAGGAGATGGGCATTTGTTGTGGAAGGGCTGGGAGACCAGGTGGTAGGGGAAGCTTCCAGCAGAGACAACCCAGAACGCTAAGAGCAGGGCAGTCTGGGGATGACGCAACAAGAATCCGGGTTCTCAACCAAATCTCTGCTGGAATTGTAGGCAGCTCACCTTTGCTTTGGACATCTGACTTCTTTTGTGTCCTTACTGGGTGACTTTGGTCAGGTTACTTGACCTCTCTGATCCTCAGTTTTTTCTTCTGTGAAATGGAGGTAGTAATGGGGCTGCCTCATAAGGTTATTATGGGATTAAATGAGAAAATGCTTGTAAAGCACTGAAAAGAGTGTGCGTTAGCTGTTATTATCAGAGTTTCGGGGAGGAAGCTGCTCTCCCCTGGGGCAAGGAGGTGGAGACAGTAGCCATTAAAATGAGAGCCCAGATGGGGAGGTGAGAACAGCTCTGTACTCCTCCCTGCTAGCCCTTAACAGGTTTGTGATCTATTTTTAATTTGAAAAAAAGTGGTTTCCTCATAGCAGTGAGCCACTGGTCAGATGCAGAAAAGAAGTTGCTGAGAAAATTTCAAGTAAAATCCACTGGGCCTTATGAGAAATCGTGGCTGGTCAAGATCAGCCATGGGAGGGCTCCAGAAACTTCCTCTGGGTCCCGTTGCCCCCTTGGGAGCATAAGGTCAGATCCTATGAGGGAGGGTGGGGCCTGAGCAGGCTCCTCCCTCTTGGAGGAAGCACGGGCCTTTCCCCTTCGGGGCTGTGGCTCTGGGACCACTTCCTCCTTCCTATTCTGAAGCCAGGAGCAGGCCTACTGAGCCCTCTGGAAAGACCAGAGCTCATTCCAGGATGCCTTAGCCCCTCTGTGACCCCAGGTGAGGGTGGCTGAGGGTGCTGATTGGAGGCCTCCCGCCCTATTTCAGGGAGTAGCTGAGTACCACCATGGAGGCCTGCAGAATGGAGGGAGAGAGTAAGGAGAAGCTGGCATCTGTGTCCAGTCTGGCGACCGTGTTTGAAAACAGCAGGTATGGGGTGGTGGGGGTGGCAAGGGTCGCTAGGGCCAACCTGTGGGCTCCCTGTAGTTCCATTGTCCAGCCCGGGCCCCCCTCTGCCCATCTACCACCAGGCCTGAAGCACAGGCCCTCCCTCTCTCCATGGTTAAGGATCAGTACTCGGGCCACCTTGGCCCCCGACAGTGAGCAGTTCTCTCTCTGGGCCCATGCTAGACACCTCCTCCTGTCTGGGCTGTGCCTGGATTCCTGGTAGCATGGAGGAGTGTGGTCAGGCCCCAGGAGCTGGGCAACGGGGAGGGTGTGTGCAAGGATGTGTTGGGGAGAGTCCAGAGGTGTGTAGTTGAGTGAGTGTGGGTGGGCCCCACAGTGCTGGGGCTGCAGGACTCCACCCATTGCCTCTCCCTCAGAAATGATAGTGATGCTTATCAGACACTCTTTATAAGTAGGACAACCATATAATTTATCATTCCGATCAGGGCACAATTAAAACTGGAAGTGGATGCCATTAAATTTTTTTGGCGGAGGGAAGGGGGCGAAAGGAAAAGCTGAGACTGTACTGGGCGAACCTGGGTGGATCAGCAGCCTACGTTTGGGACACTGTTCTAAGTGACTCGTGTGACTTTTTTCATTTAATTATCTAACAGCCTCCGGAGGGTAGGTCTATTTGTAGTCCTACCTTCTGATGAGACTGTGGGTGTACAGAGAGGCAGGGAGGCTCAAAATGCTTCAGGTTCATGGATAGGGGCTCCCATCTGAAGGGAATAAAACTGGGCCTCATATGTGGAGGTTACTGGTGGCCCTGGCAGGGGCGGTGTGTGTGTGTGTGTGTGTGTGTGTGTCTGTGTCTGTGTGACATTAATCTACTCTGCAGGCTTTTCTTTTCTTCTTCTTTTTTCTTTTTTATTTTTTTTGAAGAATTTGATTTCTTTACTTGTCAGAGAGAGGGAGAAAGGGAGAGCACAAGCAGGGATTGCTGCAGTCAGAGGGAGAAGCAGGCTCCCCACCGAGCAGGGAGCCCGATGCTGGAACTTGATCCCAGAACCCCGGGATTATGACCTGAGCTGGAGGCAGATGCTTAACTGACTGAGCCACCCTGGGCATCCCCCTGCAGGTGTTTCTTAAACCTATCACTGTGTTAGGAACTGTTGTCGGTAGCATTCTCTGGAAATAGACTCTAAGGTAGAAATTTGCTTCAGTAGATTTACTGGGGATAGTTTTGGGGATGACACTTGTTGGGGCAGGATATAGCACTGGGAGAAGCTGAACTGTGTATACTTGCAACAGAGGCCTCAGCCTGTCCCAAGGAGCTCTGGAGCTGAGATTTCCATCAGGTTGTTCTATTGAGGCAAAGCCAGGGGTCTTTGTACCCCCACATGGACTAGTCATTGGATATGGACTTGACCTGGGATGACACAGTATCACCCAGGAACTGTAGTGGACACAGGAGCCAAAAGAATGATCCCTGCTGGGAGGATTTCTGTCTTTGGACATTAAGCTTATGGAATTACTGTGATGCCAGGTCACAGACAATAGATTTCCCAAGAGGAGCCTAGATTCTGTGCTGAGGGCACTCAGAGCAGAGAAAGACTTCTGTGGGCTTCGCAGTGGATGTGGCACAGATGTGGGCCTAGAAGGGTGGTTCATCTTCTTGAGCTCCTGACCTTACCCCGCCTCTCCCAGAGTTCTTTGCCAAGCACATTCTAGTTCAGCACCGAGGACAGCTCTAGGCACAACCTTCCTGGCCCACCGCCCACCCTTTGGAGTGTGGGGAGAGAGCACCACCCAACTCAACAGGCCAGGGATGCCCAGTGGAGACCCTTGGCATGTGTGCCAGGCCCAGGCAACACTGGGCAGGAGGAGGCAGCCCGCAGACCAGAATGGGGTCAGAGGAGGCCTTGTCTGCAGGGTGAGAGCCACCTGTTATCGGGTGAGGGGCCCCGTGCCAGCAGCCTTGGCTTTGGCTTTCTTGTGAGGTCTCCCCAGCACCTTAGCTGATCTGAAACTGAGGGGTGAAAAGGAAACAGAAGCTGGCCTGGGGCACTTGGAAGGAAATGCAGAAGCTGAAACCAAATGTAGAACAGAAAGCCTGAGACCCAGCTATTTCCATGGGCTGAGGAACCAGGCACCAGGGTGCCAGACAAGGGTGGAAGAGCCCATGGGGAGCTGTGAGGACTGGTTTCCAATCCTCTCTCTACCACCAAACAGCTGAGGGACTCGGGCGGACATGTTTACCCTCTGGACCTGCTTCTCCTTAACTCAAATGGGGAGGGGCAGTTTAGGGTGAGGTCTCAGGAGCCAGCATGCCTGATCTGGATCCCATCTTTGTCACCCCTAGCTTTGTCACTAATGCTCTCTGTACCTCAGTTTTTTTAGCTGCAAAACCAGGGTCATGAAAACCTTTCTCAGAGTTTTGGAGACTTTGTACATGTCTGGTCTCTCCATCTACCAGCCTGTTTGTCTCATTGCAAGCCTTTCCATACCAGAGAGAATGGGTATAGCCCAAATCGTGGGATATATTCAGTGAGGGTGGCCTCTTTTATCTAAAGAGTTTAACTAGCCTCTGGACCTTGTAGTAGGATAAACACACACAAAGCTACCCTTCAAGAGGGCATTCCTGGAGGAACAAGGAAACTGCTTCCAGACTGCCTTTCCCCTGCCACTGGAGATGTAAAGGGCACGGTTCCCATGGAAAACCCCAGCTTCAGCAGCTCTACCCTCCCTGTAGAGTGTTCCATGGCTCCCACTTTCTCTCCATATATAAGTTACTCAGATTTCAGGGTCTTTCCTGCCACAGAGACTAAAAACAGAGGTGAGATGTACAGGTGAGGGTGATCTGGGGCCACTTAGAAAGCACTGCATACAGATGAGGGGTTCCTCACTGCATTTTAAAGAGGGAAGTATGTCGTTCTCCAGAAAACAAAACAAGTCTAAGCTGACTCATTCTGAAGACTGGAGTTCCCTCCAAGAAGATGTTGGGGAAGGAAGTGGATGTTTTACTTAGCAAATTCCTTCTGAGTGCAGGGGCCACTTCATGCCTGTGATTTGCATTAATATTACCCATAATCCCCACCAGGGAAGTGCTATCCTTCTTCCTATTTTATAGCCAGGAAACCCTCAAATCTGTTTTGTTCACCTCAGAACTCCAGGTGCAGCATCCAGAGTCTGCAAGCTGGAGATCGAACATCACTGCCCTGGGGGCAGGGCTCCCCCACCTGCAGAGCCATGGAAGGAGCCCAGCCTTGGGGAGACCCTGCAGAGGTCCGAGCCCAGGATGGTTAGCAGGCGGTACCTGAGCTCCCTGAAGAACAAGCTGTCCAGTGGGGCCTGGAGGAAATCTTGCCAGCCTGGGACCCACGCTGGGCTAGGGACACAGGTGCCTGAAGGCTAGAGCAAAAGTGGGGACCTGGGGGGACCCCTTCACTGACCTCCTCCCAGAAAATTCTCTCCCAGCCAAAGCCAGCACTTCCCTAGGCAGGGGTCTTGTGTAACCAGAGATCAATTGACAGCTAGATTCTCTCCTCTTAATGGCCTTTGGTTAATGCCTACAGCGTACCCCACTGTTGGCATCATTCCCTGTGCCCCTCTCTGAGGGAGTCTTTTAGGCAAGGACATGAAAACTCGGACAGCTTAAAGAACTTGTCCGAGGCCACGCAGCTTAGAAGGGTCTCCATTTTGTGAACCGGTACCCTTCCCGGGTGTGGCCTCAGTTTATCCACCGAAGAAGGCAACAATTCCAACTAGAAATAGAGGCTAGTGCTAATGCTGCCGTTAGACTGATCCTGGATGGGTCACCTGCCCAGTTTGGGTGTCGGTTTGATTGTCTGTGGAGTTCAAGGGCTAGGGTGCATGACCCTGTACACCCTGGAGCCAGACCACCAGGGGTCATGCCCCAGCTCTTCTGCTTTCTAACTGTGTGACCTTGGGCAAAGCACTTGTAAAGTGCCTCTTTGTGCCATTCCCTCATTTATAAAATGGGGAGGGTGATCATGTGGTGGCTGAGTACAATTTATTATTTCTCACAAATCTCTGGGTTGACTAGAATGCTCCCTAATGGTTCTTCTATTGGTCTCACTTGGGGCTTGTGTTAGCTAGCTTGGGGCTGCCATGACAAAATGCTACAAACTGGGCGATTTACCGGACATAGATTTCCTTACGATTCTGGAGACTGGAAGTCCAAGATCAAGGTGCTGGCAGGGTGGGTGTCTGGTGAAGCCTCTTGTCCTGGCTTATCAATGGCTTTTGTCTCACTGTGTCCTATGCACATACTCTCCTGGGGTCTGTCCCTACTCTTCTAAGGACACCGGTCCTGTTGGATGAGGACCTCACCCTTATGACTTCATTTAACCGTAATTATCACCTCCAAGGCCCTATGTCCAAATATAGTCGTATTGGGGCTTTAGACCTTCAACGTATGGATTTGGGGAGGGGGACACAAGTCAGCCCATGATAGAGTTTCTTCCATGACTGCAGTCAGATGGTGACCAGTGCTGGAATGCCCAAGACAGCTCAGTTCTCAAGCCCAGTGCCTGGGCAGGGACAGTAGAAGCTGGGTTCAGCTGGGGTGCCGGCACAGCTGGGCCCTTGGCTCTCTCTCTATGAGTGAGGTCTTTGGGCCTCTCCTTTCAACGTGGCCTCTCCATCAGGGCAGCCAAATTTCCAGATGCGGTGGTTCCTGGCTCCCAAGAGAGCATAAGCTTCCAAGAAGTTTCCAGACCTTTTAGGCCTTTGGACCAGGTCTGGCACAGCCCCACTTCCTACCCCACTCTTTGTTAAAGCGATCCCAGCGCCAGCCTAGATGCACTGTGGGAGGGCATGAGTGCTGGGAAGTAGGCGTTCACTGGGACGTCTTTGGAGACTACACCCAGGGTCCCCATCAGAGGAGACCAAAGCTGTCTCTCTCCTTCTCCTCCCCCTTGACCTGCCTGCAGGAGCCTGAGGAAAAGAGGATCGTCCAGGAGCTCCTGGAGACAGAGAAGGCCTATGTGGCCCGCCTCCATCTGCTAGACCAGGTCAGGGGCCAGAATACTGCCCTGTCCTGCTCTGAGCCCCAGCACCCAGTTCTCCTCTCCCCACCTTCACTCTCCCTTGTGTGTACCTCACTGGCGCTGAGAGTTAGGACCTGGCATGTGATTCGAGGAAGTCTCAGTCTTTCACCCCCATTGGCTGGAGTTGGGGCAGAAATGAGGATTTAGGGAACTGACGCCACCTGCCATTCCAGCCCTGGTGCCCAGGCCGGCACCTTGCATATAGCAGAGTGCACGTGGCCTTCCCTGCCGTGCAGAGAGTCCTCATCTATCACCCCCACACCCAACATCCTCACTGCTCCTAGACTTCACACGTTCTTAAGAAGCCCCAAGCCTGAGGGTTAAATATTTGTGCATTTGGAGCACGATCCTTAGCTTGGTAAAGTCCAGGACCTTGACCGACACGAGGTGGGCCCATTTCTGACATTCATCAGCTGCCAGCCCCCGGCTAAGTCCCTGAGCCTCTAGGCCTTCGTTTGCCCATCTGTAAAGTGGGCAGAATACAGCCCTTTCTGTCTCTTCCTGAGGCTGTTTCGAGGATGATGGGAGGCTGAAGAGGTGAAAGCATCCCCCAGACCACAGAAGGGCCCAGAAAGCCCCCAGGCTGTGCCTGTCTCTGCCTGGGCCGGTGTGCGGGGGGTGGGGCTCTTCTCGGCCACGGACCGAGTGACCGGCGGGCGCGGCTGCAGGTGTTCTTCCAGGAGCTGCTGAGGGAGGCCCGAGCCAGCAAGGCCTTCCCCGAGGACGTGGTCAGGCTCATCTTCTCCAACATCTCCTCCATCTACCAGTTCCATGCACAGTTCTTCCTCCCGGAGCTGCAGCGGCGGCTGGATGACTGGTGAGAGGTCCTCCGTGAACACCCGAGCCCCCATGGCCACAGCCAAGGCCGGGACAGGGTGCAGACCCCTGTGGCACTGGCTTTGGCCTCTTCAGACCCCTGCTGTGTGTCCATGATGGTCTCCTCCCCTGGGCTCAGTCTGTGCTCACAGTAAGGGGCTTGGACACGTGGGTGCTAAGGGGCTGTGTGTGTGTGTGTGTGTGTGTGTGTCCTGGGGAAGGGGGTGTGTCGGTCCCCAGCAGGCTGAGGGACTTCGGAGCCAGTGGAAAGAGGCAGTGCTAACTGAGGGCTTCTGGCATGCTCCGCTTTGGGTTTCACACTTAATGAACTCACTGATTCTTCAAACCCATCTCCTGTGTGGTGATACAAGGAACTGTCTTCATTTTCAGAGATGACCACTGAAGCATTTGGTGGAGGAATTACTTGCTTTATGTATTTTGCTAAAGAAATGCCAGGAGGACTGGGGTGTCCTTTAAAATTCTTCAACAAAGAGAAATGTCCATAGTTGTTAAATTCAGGGTCAGATATATAGGGTCTCATTATTATATTCTTTTTCCTTCATGACGGCTTAAAGTTTTTCGCAATAAAATGTGGGTTGGTTTTTGTTATTTTTATTTTATTTTGAAGATTTTTTAAAAAGATTTTATTTATTTGAGAGACAGAGAGAGTGAGTAGGAGGGAGAGGGAGGGAGAATCTGAAGCAGACTCCACTCTGAGCTCAGAGCCAGACAAAGGGCTCGATCCCATGACCCTGAGATCATGACCTGAGCTGAAACCAGGAGTCGGACACTTGACCAAATTCACCACCTAGACACCCCTGGGTGTTTTGTTGTTATTGTTTTAAAGATGGCCCTATGCCTACCACCATTCCTGTTTTTTTCCAATGGGAGAATGGAGATACAGAGAGGTTAGATGACTTGTCCAAGAATACACAGCTAGAGTAAGTGGAACAGTTGGGAATCAAACTCAGGAAGGCCAGCTTCAGGGACTGTCGGGCACCTCATCGCTCTGCTGTCACAGCCCCTGGGCTGACCTTCAGGCCCTACCACGATATGACCCTGGATACGTTCTTACCCCTCTGGGGCTGTTCTGTCATCTCTAAGATGGGCCGATGACCACTCCCCACAGAGGTGTGAGAATTAAATGGGGTGAGACCCATGGCATGTCTTGGAATGGTGCTTGGCTTCTGGCCCTTGCTGCCATTACGTCAGCTGCCTCAAGTGGTTTCAGGATGTGCGGTGGGGGCCCGACACTATGCTGGGCCTTCGGGTGGAAGAGAACAGCATCTGCCCTCGGGGCTCAGAGTCTGAGGGGGCTGGACCCCACACATGTGGGTGAGGGTGATGAGCCCCCATGCCTGCACCCAGAAGTGCAGTGGAAGGACTGTTTTTGGGAGTTGTGTGCTTCAGAGAGCCTGGCCTAACCTGACCCTGCCTGAAATCAAGAGAGGAGGTCCTCAGGCTGAAGGCAGTACGGGTGGCCCTCTTCCAGGACAGCTACCCCCCGCATCGGTGATGTCATCCAGAAACTGGCCCCATTCCTGAAGATGTACAGTGAGTATGTCAAGAACTTTCAGCGAGCGGCTGAGCTGCTGGCCAGCTGGACTGACAAGTCTGCCCCCTTCCAGGAGGTGATCACCCGCATTCAGGTGAGGCTGGGCAAGGGCTGGGGCCGAGCCTGCACCACCACCCTGGTGGGTACTGGCTCAGATTCCCCAAGGGATCTGGGGCACCTCCCGCTCAGCTGCTTGCACAGGCTTCCCACGCCAGTCTGCCCCACCCACTCCCCCCCTCCCCGACCATCTCAGCAGCCCGCTCTGCCCTTCCCCACTCTCAACCCACACTGTTCCTCCTCCCATCCCTCCCCAAGAGCAGCGAGGCCTCCGGCAGCCTGACTCTGCAGCACCACATGCTAGAACCTGTGCAGAGAATCCCACGCTATGAGCTGCTGCTCAAGGAGTACGTCCAGAAGCTGCCAGCCCAGGCTCCAGACCGGGCCGATGCTCAGAGTGAGGATACCACCCTGGGGGATCCACGGGGCTAGGGAGGCCTGAGCCACTTCCCTTTATTGACTGAGCACCCCATCAGCTATCAACATTGATTGTTGGTACTTCCTAGACGTTATCTATACCATTAGCCATTTTTTATAGCCACTAAGGCCCAGAGAGATCAAGCAACTTGCCCAAGGTCACACAGCCAGAAAGGAGCAGAGTTGGGATTTGAAACTATGCCTATATTATACCAAAGCCTGTGCTCTTTCCACAGCACCCTCTGGGTCTGGCTTGGTTTGGGGAGGAATGACTTGGTCACAGAAGCCCAGTGTCTAAGCCCTATCTTTCAGTGGCTTCCAGTCTCTCAACTCTGGGTGAGAAATGGCCTCCGTCACACAGTCATCCCGTGTGCTGGCCAGGCTTCTCCTACATACTCATAGCAGACTCTCGGGCCTCTTTGTTAAGGCTTAAGGACTTTCTGCCTCAGCCCCCAGCTCCACATTTTCAGGAGATAATTCTGGCTCTGTGCCCTCCTTCAGAAGCACTGGACATGATCTTCTTGGCTGCTCAGCACTCCAACGCAGCCATCACTGAGATGGTGAGCAGCTGGCCCTCAGGGGTGGGACCAGCAGGCATCCCCAGGGGCCCTGTACCTCCTCCCTGCAGCTCTCAGCCATACCCACCCCAGCCGTCTAGGTCTCTATCCACTCATCCCCTCAGCCTCTGCTGTCCTCCCCCTCACCTCCCATCCCTGTCCACACAAGACAAACCTTCCAGAAGCAGGTGGGCCCTG
Source organism: Lutra lutra (assembly GCF_902655055.1). NCBI lineage: Eukaryota > Metazoa > Chordata > Mammalia > Carnivora > Mustelidae > Lutra > Lutra lutra. Next base: position 68,417,562 of record NC_062283.1, on the reverse strand, counting down.
CCGGGCCTTGGCTGAGGGTGCTCCCCCTGTCCCAGGAGCGGCTGCAGGACCTGTGGGACGTGTACCAGCGCCTGGGCCTCGAGGATGACATAGTGGACCCCTCCAACACCCTGCTCCGCGAAGGTCCCGTCCTCAAAATCTCCTTCCGCCGCAGTGACCCAATGGAGCGCTACCTTTTCTTGGTACAAGAATGCTAAGTGGCCCTCTCCCCCTGCCCTGGAGAGGGCGGTCCAGGGGCCACTCCCACCAGGTCCTGCCTGCCTCGTGTCTGCCTGGCACCGCGGGAGAGGCAGGGAAGAGCCTGCTTCTCTGTGCGTTATTGCTTTGGCACCCGGTGACTTTAGAAAAGTCACAGGCTAGGCCTCAGGATTTCCAACTGAGGGGTTCCTCAGGTAGGACCTAAGAAGCAACAGAGGCTGAATTGGAACCCAGTCTGTTTGGCTCCAAACCTTGCGGCATTAAACTGCTCTAGGAACTTTAAACATTAAACTTGCTCGAGGAATGCAAAGCAGGAGAGAATCAGGTTAGCTGGTAAGAAGAACTACCCAGATTGGCACTCACGAAGCCGGGGGGTTCTCCTGGAGATCTGGCAACTGGTCCTTCCTGGAGGTCTGGAGGAGGGAGCTGTAATGTCCCATGAGGCCCTGCAGCCCTGAGCCCCCATGAGAAAGGCCTTGTAAGTCTGAGGCCCACAGACAGGGCGACTCTTGAGTGACCATCCTCATCAGATTGGAGGCCAGATAGACAGCCCCTTCCTCATCACACCTGCGACTCCTGGGAGCTGACCTGGAGCCTGGCAAGAGGAGAGGGAGGCGCAGGGTTGCTCCAGCTCTGCCTCCCCGTCCTTCCTGCCCTGCCACTACCCACTCCCTCACCATTCCTTGTCTCCGGCAGTTCAACAATATGCTGCTCTACTGTATATCCAAGGTCATCCAGGTGGGCTCCCAGTTCCAGGTGAGGACCCGCATCGACGTGGCCGGAATGAAGGTGAGAGGCACCCTGTCCCCTGACAGCGCCAGGCTTCTTCCTGAGGCTGGGATCGAGTATGGGGAATAGCAGCAGGGTCGGCCGGGTTCTCAACCCAGGAACCCAAATCTGGAGATCCTGGGCTAACATGGTGGGAACGTTTTGGGGTAGGAGCTCTCCCCTGTTGGGGTGCACAGGCCTGGCCCACTCTTTGGGACAGTGCCCTCCCTGGCCTGACCTCTCTCTGCTTTCCCTATCCACTGCCCCAGAGCGCTAACAACTTTAATATGTGCATGAGGCCCTGGGAGTCTTGCGAAAATGCAGGTCCTGATGCAGTTGGTCCGGGGAAGGACCTGAGACTCTGCATTGCTAACCAGCTCCCAGAGCTGCTACCGCTGCAGGCCACAGGCCACACTTGGAGCGTAAAGGTCTACATGGTCAGCTCCACCGCTGGACTGTGTGTCCCCAGCCAGAGATGGCCACAAATGCATGGGGACAGCAACCCATAAATAGTGTCCACCGACTGGCTGGTCCCTGTGGATTGGGCCCTGCATCACCCCATCAGACTCTCATGTATCCCTATAGTGGAGGAGTTGTTATTTTCCTTTGCCTATTTCTTTTAAAAATAACACTTTTTTACTTTAAAGCATAGATAATACACATCCCCAAATCAAATATAAAAAGTGCATTCAATGAGAAGTCTCCTCCCCACTCTAACTCCTAGTTCTCTTCCAGGAGACAGACTTTTTGCTTCTTCGAAGGCCTTCTGGAGGTAGTCTTTGCAGGCACCAACTAATAATATATTTATTATTGCTTCTTTACTTACGTTTCACATAAACAGTGAAACCATTTTCCAGAGACACTGTTCTCCACTCTGCTTTTTTCACTAAGTGCTAAGTTCACTAAGTTCACTCCAGGCTAAGTCTGGTGATCGTTCATGTCAGGACATTAGAGTGGCCTCACCCTTCGGTGGGTAGCTGTAGGGTATTCCCGTCTGTGCAAAGTACTGTAACCCATTCAGCTAGCCCGCTACTGAGGGACAGCTAGTCGTTCCCTGTGAATAACTACAGAGGAATAACCAGGTACATGCCTGCGTGTGAGTCTATCTGTAGTTAATCCCATCAAAAAAAAAAAAAAATCCGGAAATAAACTGTGGCACATCTAGACAATGGAATATTGTTCGGTGATACAGAGAAATGAGCTACCTAGCCATGGAAAGGCAGGCGGGAAACTTAAGTCAGTGCATTTTTGCTAAGTGAAAGAAGCCAATTTGAAAAAGGCTACACGCAGTGTGGTTCCAGCTGTCAGACACTCCGGAAAAGGCAAAACTATGGAGACCGTAAAAAGCTCCGTGGTTTCCAGGGGTTAGTGGGGAGGGAGGGACACGCAGGTCGGGGGATTTTAAGCGCAGCGAAGCTGTCTCTTGCTTCACTGGAGTGATATTTGGCCAAACCCCCAGAATGTACAACACCAAGAGTGAATCCTAATGGGAACTGCAGACTCTGGGCGATCATGACGTGTCCATGGAGGTTCATCAGTCCTCACACATGTCCCCCTCTGGTGGGGGATGTTGATAATGGAGAGGTTCTGAGTATAGGGGTGCAGGAGTGTATATGGGAAATCTCTGTATCTTCCTCTCCATTTTGCTGTGAACCTAAAATTGATCTAAAAAAATTAAGTCTTTTTTTTTATTAGTTTCAGGGGTAGAATTTAGTGATTCATCAGTTGCATATAACACCCAGTGCTCATTCCATCAAGTGTCCTCCTTAATGCCCATCCCCCAGTTACCCCATCCCCTACCCATTTCTCCAGCAATCCTCAGTTTGTTCCCTATAGTTAAGAGTCTCGTACAGCTTGTCTCTCCCTCTGTTTTCATCTTATTTTATTTTTCCTTCTCTTCCCCTATGTTCATCTATTTTGTTTCTTAAATTTCACATGAGTGAAATCATATGATATTTGCTTTTTTCTGACTGACTTATTTCGCTTAGTATAATACCCTCTAGCTCCATCCCCATCGTTGCAAATGGCAAGATTTCATTCTTTTCCATGGCTGAGTAATATTTCAATATTATATATATATTCAATATATGTATTTTATATATATATGTGTATATATATATATATATATATATCTCACATCTTCTTTATCCATTCATCTGTCGATGGACATCTGGGCTCTTTCCATAGTGTGGCTATTGTGGACATTACTACTATAAACATCCGGGTGCAGGTGCCCCTTTGAATCACTATGTTTGTATCCTTTGGATAAATACCCAGTAGTGCAATTGCTGGGTCGTAGGGTAGAACGATCTCTAACTTTTTGAGGAAGCTCCCTACTATTTTCCAGAGTGGCTGCCCTGATTTGCATTCCCACCAACAGTGTAAGAGTGTTCCCCTAAAAGTCTTTTGAAAGGAAACCGAGGCCCAGAAAGGTTATAATTTGCTTGGGGTCACACAGCAAATCTTGGTTTGAGCAATCATACCAGGTAAAACAGAGTCCAGAGTCCCTGGACCTAATCACCCTACTGGACTATCTCCTCTTTAGGCTTCAGCTCAGAGGCGCAAAGCTTATGCAGAATTGCAGGCATAGTCGAGTAAGTCAGGGTGGGGGGGTACTTTCTTGACAACTTTCTGATCCCTCCTGAGCTCCAGTGTGTCCTGAAGGCTGGGGCTGGGAGAAGCGGAGGTCAAGTCCGGCTGATCTTGGTATGCTTCCATTTCTCCCATCCCGTCTCCCTGTCACTGCCCGCCCCCCCAGGATCTGCCCCAGGAGCGAGGTGCAGGTAGGAGTTGAGCCAGGTCCCTCAGTCCTCTGGAGAACCCCTGGGCCTCTGAGAGCCCTCAGCAGGGAGGACCTTGTCTTGCTCCTGACTGGGCTCACATGGCATTTGGGGCCCAATCAAGGGCCCAAAAGTGGGGTGCAGCTTGAGCATGATGAAGTCCAATGGGGGGAACCTGGGCTCCCTGTGGGGATTCTAGCCTCCTCCCCACACCTGAGCTGCCTGTAGTCTTTTACGATTGTAACCCTTCACCCCGTGGCATCCAACTGCCCTTCCTGAGTGGTCAGAATGTCCCAGCTGCAAGGGTGTGTGCAGGCTTGTAGGTCTGGGAGCCTTGGTGAGTGAGACTGAGAAAGGCAGGTTTATGGAGAGCAAAAGACAGACAGAAATGGAGATAGGCAGCCCTGTCTTAGGGCTGGCAGAGACCCAGGTGTAGAAAAAGAGAGGCGGAGATTGACAGAAAAGCCAAGAAATAGAGAGATCAACACAGAATCCTAAAGAGAAAATACACAGAGACAAGACCGAGAGCATCAGTGCGTGCCGAGTTCCTGGCTCCTGCCAATCCCAGTGAGCACATTTCCTGCACAGAGTGTCGAATGCTCCAGCAGCTGCCCGGCACCTTCTCCTGAAGGGCCCAGGCTGGGCCAGGGCAGCGCAGTCTACCTGCCCGCCATCTGCATGGGAGCCATTTCCCAAGTCTGCAGTCTGAAGGTAGGTCTGGCCTTTGACCACCATGACAGTTCCCACTGGCCTAGGACCCTCTGGCCTCCTCCTTTCTGGATAGCAAGGAGGCCTAGTTCTCAGCAGCTGATTCTCCCAAGGTCCAAGTTGGTCCTAATGTTGTGCCATCCCGCCCAAGGCCAGCCTGGGAAGAAGGAAGGGATGCAGGCACATACACACCTGGAGTCTCCATGTACAACTGTGTAGGTTGGGCTCTGCACAGGCACATCTCATCCAAGCAGACATTGTGGACTGTTTACTTACAATTCTCATTGTCCGGCAGATGGCAGTCAAGTGTCTCGTTCCAACAAAATCTGAATATTATGCAGTTTGCCAACAGATGTCAGTAAAGTGTTTTGAAGAAGGGGTGTCTCTTTCTAATTAGCTCAAAGGCACTGTATGGGTTAGCAGGGCCCTGAATGGGCCCAGACATGGGGAGTGGTCGAGACTGGGCACAGCAGACCCCGGAAATATCCTCTAGAAGCTTTCCTCCTGCCCTTCTAAAGAGGGGGGTTCTGGCTCCTCTGGTTCCCCTTCTTTTCTTTCTTTCTTTCTTTTTTAAATACTTTATTTATTTGAGAGAGAGAGACACACACAGCGAGAGAGGGAACACAAGCAGTGATAGTGCAAGAGGAAGAAGGGGGCTTCCGACCCAGCAGGGAGCCTGATAGGGGGCTCAATCCCAGGGCCCTGGGATCATGACCTGAGCCGAAGGCAGAGGTTTACTGACTGAGCCACCCAGGTGCCCCTGGTTCCCCCTTTTCTATTAAAAGCGTCACATTTCTTTTTATCTCTGGGCTCTAAACCATAGATTTCTCTTTTCTTTCCCTCCCCTCTTTCCCTCCCCAGTTAGTCGTGGAGTCTTGCCAGATTTCCCCATATCGTCCCCCAGAGAGAAAGCTTCTTGCTTCCCAGGTGCAGGCTGGTCTGTTCCCCCCAGATCCAGCCCTTCTCTGCCCCTTGCACACAGCCGCTAGAGTGACTTTCCCAAACACCTCTTTCTACATCACAGGAGCTTCTCCATGTATCAACTCTCAGAGCCTCCCCATTACCATGGATTCAAGTCCAAATCACATCAGGCACCTTCTAGAGGGAACAGACCAACTCTGTGGCCCAAAGGGTAGAGCAGCCCTAACATGAGGAAGGACATACCCAGAGTCAGTTTTCCTGGGACACCGTGGGCCGGCCTGAGGGTGTGCAAAGGCCTGGTCGCCACAGGGCAGGGAGCCAGCAGAAAGCCTCAGGTAACAGGTAGAACAACAAGGTTCCCCACACCAGAACTCTTGTCTACATATTAGTTTCCCCCTGTGACTCTTCACTCTGGGAGAGGTCTACGTTTACGGGACTCTGGGGTGGGGTGGAAATAGATGTTCTTCCGCCTTCCCATGGGAGGCCAAAACCCTGAATTCAAACCCTCATTCTGTCCTTTAGCTGCTGTGTGAGCTCAGGCGGGTCTCTTGTCCTCTCTGAACCTCCATCTCCACATCTCCTAAATGAGGGTGGTAGCATCTCCCTCCCAAGATTACTGTGAAGATTTTCTTTAACTTTTTCTTATGGACAGTTTAGAGCCAAGAAAGTAGCTCAAATAACTTGTGTACACTCATCACCAGATTTCAGCTATTGTCAACTCAAAGCCGGTCTTGTTTCCCCAACATCCCCCTCCTATTCCTCTTTCCACCGGATTATTTAAGAGCAAAGCTCAGGCCCATAATCATTTCACCTATAAATACTTCAGTATGTGTCTGAACGAGATAAGAACTTTTTTTTTTTTGCTATAAAAGGTGACAACAGGACCATTATCACATCTAGCAAATTAATACTAATTATTTAATAATACTAAGATCCTTTGGTTTTCTTTGACGTGTAAATGCCTTCTCACAGCTGATGTGTTTGAATCATTTGGGATGTGTTTCTGACATCCCTTCTAATCAATTACACATCCCCTCCTTCTTCTTTTTTCTCATGTTTTAATTGAAGCAATCAGCTCATTCTCTGGGAGCATTTCTCACAGACTGGATTTTGCTGACTGCACCTCTGAGGTGTCACTCAACATGTCCCATGGCCCCCTACATTTCTTGTAAATTGGCATCTAGCCTAGAGGCCTGACCAGATTCGGGTATGCGAGACCAGGGCTGGCTGCCACTGCCCTCAGGAGGAGTGTCGCAGCTAAGAATTAGGGTTGATTGGAGGGTTCAGCAGTACGTGTTAAATGAGAACATGTATGGGGAGCCCTGAGCTCAGTGGCTGGCACATAGTAAGCATTTCTCACCGGCAGACTTCATGATGGCCATGGACTTGAGATTCTCAGACAGGGGAACGGTGAAAGACAGGAAGTCGGGGGAGATGTCTGTCAGATCTCTGGATTGGGCAACCAATTTCTTCCTTCACTGTATGGGATGAAGAGTCTTATTCTAGGCCTTAGGTCTGCTCTTGAAAAAGCTGTGTCCCCAAACCCAATTTATGACCCAATTTCCATCTTTGGTGAATCCTTTGTTGGAAACTGTCACTCCTACCTCACACAGAGTCAATTTAGCTGCCGCTGAAATTCTAGGAACCTTGACATCCTGTTTGCTCAGGTGCATTTACTTGGCTCCGAAGATTTTGTGAGGCCATGGAGAAGGTCCTCATACCTGTCCCTCAAATTCGAATTGTTCCTTGGGCGCAATCCACCTCCATCCACCCCACGGTGCCTGGAGGGACGGGGTGTGACAAGTCTGAACAAGTCATCTCCCTCTCATTCCCGAGCAGGTGCGGGAGCTGACTGATGCGGAGTTCCCCCACTCCTTCCTGGTGTCAGGCAAGCAGCGTACTCTGGAGCTGCAAGCCCGGTAGGCATGGAGCTGGGGGCTGGGCCAGGCGGGAAAACCGGGAGTGGCTGCTCTCCTCAACACCTGTGTTCACTTTCCGAGCAGGTCCCAGGAGGAAATGATTTCCTGGATACAGGTACCAGAACATTCCAAGGCCCCTAGGGTTCTGAACCCAGCCTACCCACCCAGGCCAGGGGTGGGGGGAGGGGGTGTGTGCGCACATGTGTGCACATGCATGTGCGTGTACACATGCCCAGCTGCTCCCTGTGCTTCCTCAGGAGTCGCTCTGTGTTGGTTTGGAATGAGACCTGAGTTGAAATCTTGCTGCCTTTCACTGACTAGCTGCGTGGCCTTGGGCAGGTCACATAATGTCCTTGAGGCTCAGTTTTCCCATCTGTAATCTGGGGCTAACTGTTTCTCCTCCCTTGAGTCAGCTGGGTGTGTTTAGAACCCAGCACCCAGCACTCAGGAGGCTTCCAGCAGTGTCTGTTGACTGAATGGGTGGATGGACAGAGGAGTGAGCCCTCCCTGCCACTCCCTAACCGCTTCCCGTGTCCCCTTAGGCCTGCCAAGCGGCCATTGACCAGATCGAGAAGCGGAATGAAACCTTCAAGGCTGCGGTCCAGGGCCCTGAGGGAGACACCCAGGAGCAGGAAGTAAATGAAGCCTTTGCCTCCCTCGAGGGAGCCACCAGCCTCACACAGGCGCATTCCCTCTCTTGGCTCTGCCCAACCCAGCCTGGAGGGCAGGGGAGTGTCACCCACCGGGACTGATTTAAAGGGACCCAAGAAAGTCCACCTACCCGCACATCAGAGATTCAGTGCCAAAGGTTCTCCCATTAGCAAAAATTTCCTTTGGGAGCCTCTCTATGCAATCCTCCCTAGGAAGGATTTCATGTCTGTGTAGCTCAGGCTGTGGGGGGAGGCAGGTTGGGGATGAAAGTGCCCATGAAGCATTAAGACCAAGGGAATGTGGGAGGTAGGTTGGGTGGGAGAGGGAGAGTGTCCGGGACTTGACTTCCACTCTGAGCTCCGAACTCTGGCTTGCTGGGTGTCTTTGCTGAGTCCCTTGGCATCTCTGGGCTCAGCTTCCTCACCTGTGCAAAGGGAGTCATATTAACTGATCCGTAGTATAGTCCTTGCCGGTTAGGTCGGCTTTGAGTGGAAGCCCCCAGGAAGCAGGTGGACAGAAGGCCCCTGGGCCTCTGGGCAGGGCCAGAAGGGGATCCTGAAGCCCCCACCCGACTGCCCAGCAGCTGCAGTCCGAGGAGCTGGGCCTCCGGGCACCACAGTGGGTCCGGGACAAGATGGTGACCATGTGCATGCGTTGCCGGGAGCCCTTCAACGCCCTGACGCGCCGCCGGCACCACTGCCGCGCCTGTGGCTACGTGAGTAGTGCCTCCAGCACCTGTCCCCTCACCTGTCCCTCATCTGCCTCCACCCTCCCAGCTCGGGGCCCCTCCGGTCTCCCCACCAACTCTCCTGGCCTGAACCCATGCCACCCAGGGGCGCTGGGTGCTAACTCGGGCCCGGATATGTGAGTGGCCTTGTTTGGATCTTACAATGTCCCCCTGCGACCCAGCGGCTTCTGTGATCCCCGTTCATGGGGAAGTGAGGCTCACAGGGCTTAGACGAGGTGCTCAAGACACCCTGTGAAGTGGCCCTGCGCGTTTACCTGTTCTTACCACTGCTTCCTGAGAGCCCCAGACCCAGCCCAGGGAGGTGATCTCGCAGTCCAGGTGGGACGTGCACCCAGCACCCCAGCAGCCCCATGCCCGTCCTCCCGTCTTCCTGTGCGACCTTGGCTCTCGGGCCCCTCCTCTCTGGGAAGTCCTTGGCCCTCCAGCACCTGCTCAGTTCTGCGGCTAACTGTGCCTCAGTTTCCTCGCCTGGACGGTAGGGATTATAATAACTACCTTCAGGGTGGTAGTGAGCTCCTCCTCCTTTCCTTCCTCAACAGTTTCGGGTGGGGCTCCCTCAGAGCAGCAGTCACCAGCTGATCGAGGAAGGAACCTGTTCCCTCCTCGTATCAGCTCAGGCCCGGTTACTTGAGGCAGATCCTGCTTTGCTTTTCAAGCACCCGCTGCACTTGGGCTGTTCTCTGTGGACCCAACAACCCCCTCAGTTTACTCTGCAAACAGAGAAGCCCTTTACAGCCTCAGTCTTTAATGACCTCCAGGAGACAGGAGACCAGCTGGGCAGATTGGGGCCGCTCAGGGAGGTGTCCCCAAAATGCACTGCATGGCAGTTGGGGCACAGAGTAAATTCCAAGGACTGGGAACACACCTGTGTTCAGACGAAAGTGAGGCGTTCTATCAGAGCCAAATAGAAAGGATCTGGGGATTAGCCACTGTTCTTGGGTGATTCACGTCTGCAAATAAGGGTTGAGTCAATTCACGATTGCAACTTGGTAAGTAGTTCCTAAAACATTATTTAAAATAGTTAAGAAATACAAAGAGGCGCAAAGAGTAACAATACCTGTGACCTTCAAGGTACAGGGAGGAAATATAACATTTTGACAACTGAATGAAATGTATGATCCTTGATTGAATCGTGGATGGGAAAAACAAAACCAGCCGCAGAGGCCCTTATTGGGAACTTCGGGGAAAATTTGATCACAAGCAGTAATCCTAGATGGATGTTAAATTTCCCAAGTGTGACCATGACATAATGAACAGGCAGGAAAATGCCCTTGTTCTTACATGACACCAGCTATTTATTTGAGGGTAGGGTACTACAATGACTGTGATTTATACTCAAATTGTTCAGGAAAAAAGTACATTGATATAGAGAGAGATAAAGCAAATGTGGCAAAAATGTTAACAATCGGAGAGTTTGGTGGGGACAGTATCATTGCAGTGTTCTTTTGACTTGTCCGTAGGTTTGAAATTTTTCAGACTAAAAAGCTGGGGGAGGAGAAAATAAATATACACTAAGATAAAAAAATTTAAAGCTCAATAAAATGAAATATTCCCAAGGTAGTTAAAGCCCCCTGTGTGGGGCTCTGTGAGATACCCCTGGCCCAATTTCAGGATTTCTCATGCCTGCGCCGACCTTTGTATTCTGTGAGTCATTTTTTCAGTCGTTTGGGTGCCGAGTTTCTGTCTCCCCACCTGCCAGACCGGAATCCTGGTGAGGGTGGGGCAGGCCAGGCCTTCTCCGGTGGGGCCCTCCCAGACCACGTGCTGTGTTGGCCACCCAGAGGAGCCCCCTCGTCTCTGTGTCTTGCCCCCCATATCCAACCCCACATCCTAGGCTCACGGTGACACCCCAGTCTCCCTGGAGGTTACACCCTACCCCCCCCCACCCCACATGCTTCTCTCTTGCCAGGCCTCTTTCTCCTGGATTCCTGGCATGATCTGGTCTGCCTGGGGGCTTTCTCCGCACTGGGCCAGCAGAGGGTGGGTGGGGGGCATTCCCCCCAATGCACATGACAGGTCTTCCTGGCAAAAACAACCCGCCCTTCATTTTTATATTAGAACACGCTTGACTCTAGGATTGCATGAATCTTAAAGCTAAACCATGGAACTTTAAATACCTGTCCTGTCCCAGGGAGGACCAGCTGCTGCCTGTGAGCAAAGGGGCCCTAGGCAAGTCACTGCCCCCCTTGCTATCGGGGGAAGATGGAAGGGCCAGCGCTGTCCACCTGGTGGGGAGGCTGGGACAATCAGAGGAGATGGCAGAGGGGGGAGAGAGCTTGGAGAAGTGAATTAGAGGCAGGGGTGTGTGCAGGGAAGCCCCTGGGATTACTAGCCGTCCTCACAAAGAGGGAATCAAGACACACCTGTAGGGGGGGTGCGGGGCGCAGCTGGGGGAAGCTCTTGAGCTCCCAGCTGGGGGAGCGCAGGGCCTGAGCTCTTCCCTGAAACCATGGCCTCCAGGCTGGGCCTCTGCCAGCACAGGGGACCACCTGTCTCTGCCTCCATTCCTCTCCTGAAGTTTGCTTTGTCTTCCTCCTGTCCCCAGGGCCTCTCATGCTCCCCACCATCTCCCAGGCAACAGTGCCAAGGCACCAGTGCAGCCCTCCCCTGCCTCACCTCAGGCCCCAAGCCCCTCCTTCCCCCTCCTCCCCTAGGTGGTGTGCGCCAAGTGCTCCGACTACCGGGCTGAGCTCAAATATGATGGCAACAGGCCCAACCGAGTGTGCTTCCACTGCTACACCTTCCTCACTGGAAACGTGCTCCCCGAGGACAAAGAGGACAAGAAGCGGGGCATCCTAGAGGTGAGCGCAGAGGGCCTCCACTCAGCAAGTGCTGGCCCTGTCCTTGGTGCTCAGGACCAAGCCAGCCAAGGTCACACTTGCCATCCTTCTCTCTGTCTATGGTCCTGGGGAAGTGGGGAAAGACCCCCCATGCCTTCCAGCTGAACACAGCTTCTGGGGTTCATGGCTGTGCCCTTCCACGGACCTCTGCCCACTTTCCAGTCTTCCCATTCCCTGCTCATTCCTTCCCCACCCAGGAGTCCACACAGCCCTCTCCCTGCTCAGGTCCCAGTTCTGTTCCCTGGGGCAACTCATAGGTGATTAGCCCTCCCAGCACTGCCCCAAGCTCAGGCTGGCTGGGGCTGATCACAGCTCTGCCACCCACCAGCTATGTGACCACAGGGCCCTAACGGGACCTCTCTGAGGCTCAGGGACAAATGACCCCTCCTTGTAGGGTTGCTGCAAGGACTAGAAATGGTCATTGTCAAGCCCCCGGTCCAGTGTCTGACATAGGGTGGGTGCTGCATTCCCCGACAGCCCTTCAGTCTCTCTCTCTCTCTCTCTCTGGTTTTTAGAAAGGGTCCACGACAGGGTCCGAGCAAAGCATCATGTGCAGCTTCCTGCAGCTGATTGGGGACAAGTGGGGAAAGAGCGGGCCCCGGGACTGGTGTGTGATACCCCGGGACGACCCCCTCGTCCTCTATGTCTATGCTGCCCCTCAGGTAATGCCACCCCCTGCCTCCCAGACCTTGGCCTTCTCATGGTATGTGTGTGTATGGGGGGTATTGTTGGCCCCATATGCCAGAGGAGGAAACTGAGACCCAGGGAGGATGTGGTTCCCTCCAGCCAGAGGGTTAGTGGCTCTCAGAGCTGGGCCTAGATTCCAGGTCATAAAAGCTTTGCCCAGTGGGCAGCCAGCCCTCCTCCACCGTGATGCCCTCCCACCAGTCCACCCTGCTTCCTGGGTGTTTGGGGAGCAAGAGGTGGGTATGTGGCTTTTACCTTCAAATTGGCTGTCCCACGTGCTGGGGCTGAGCAGAAAGACAGTGGCCCATGGCTCTCTCCTCCCCTCCCAGGACATGCGGGCTCATACCTCCATCCCCCTGCTGGGCTACCAGGTGACTGCGGGGACCCAGGCTGACCCTCGGGTCTTCCAGCTGCAACAGTCAGGCCAGCTTTACACCTTCAAGGCTGAAACTGAGGAGCTGAGGGACCGCTGGGTGAAGGCCATGGAGCGGGCGGCCAGTGGCTGGAGCCCAAGGGGGCCCAGTGATGGAGACCTGTCCGACTGACCCCCAGCCGACCACTCTCCCCTTCAGAGCCTGGCTCCTGCCTGGGGCTGACCCTGTGGCGTCTGTGATCCACTATTCCACGCTGAGCTTTCAAATAACCAATTTCCAGGGGCACCTGGCTGGCTCAGTCTGTAGAGCGTACAACTCTTGATCTTGGGGCCATAAGTTTGAGCCCTGTGTTGGGTATAGAGATTACTTTAAAAAAAAAAAAAAGAACTTTAAAAAACAAACAACCGATTTCTAGTCATTGGTACCCAGACGGTGTATCTTGATCTGGGATTCAGAAAATGTGGGTCTGTTCCTTTGGGGAGGGGGTGACCAAGTATCCCTGTTTGCCCAGGGCTGAGGGGTTTCCCGGGGTGTAGGACTTACAGTGCTAATACCTGGAAAGTCCCAGATAACCCAGGACTGTTGGTCACCAGTACGGTTCGCCACTGGGCTGTACATTAGCATCACCTGGGAAGCTTCAAACAAAACAAAACAAAACAATGAAGGGGCGCCTGGGTGGCTCAGTTGGTTAAGCGTCTGCCTTCAGCTCCGGTCATGATCCCGGGGTCCTGGGATTTGGCCCCACATCAGGCTCCCTGCTCAGTGGGGAGTCTGCTTCTCCCTCTCCCTCTGCCCCTCCCTGCCCCACTCATGCATGCTCTCTCTCTGTCTCAGATAAATTAAAAAAAAAAAAAAAAAAAACCTTAAAAAAAAAGATTTTTAAAAACCCTGAAAATTTAAAAAATACCAATGCCCATATCCATTACAAAGATTGTGGATTTCATTGGTCTGGGGTGAGGGAAGCATGGGAATGCTTTAGGAGTACCATCCTGAGTCTCAGCTTGGACTACCCGGATGAAGAAGAGAGCAAGCAAATTGGCAATGGTTGAGCACCTGTTGAGTGCCAGATGTGATAATAATCAGAATAATAAATAATAAACATCTACTGGGCTAGGCACTGCACTGGGTGTGAACTGGACTATCTCATTTCACCCTCAGGAGTTACAATCCCCATTTTCCAGATGAGGACACTGAGTCCCAAAGAGGTTTAGTTATTGGCTCCAGGTCCTACGGCTGGTGGGTGCCAGAGCCACGTCAAAGCTCTTTCCATCAGGCAAGCAGAGAGGGGAGGGGAGTGGAAAGAGGGAAAAGGTGGGAGGAGGAGGAGAGGGCAGGAACACGCTTGTCCTGCCCTGGGCTCCCAGGTGAGGCTGCTTTTCCCAGAGGGACCACTAGGGGGTAGCAGTGATCCCAGCGTGGGCCCTGACACCCTGAGCCCTTTCCATCAGGCCCGCCAGCTGGGCTCTGCCCTTAAAGAAGGCAAAACAGCGGGGACCTCTGGGTGGCTCAGTGGGTTAGGTGTTTGGCTCAAGTCATGATCTTAGGGTCCTGGGATCCGCCCGGCATCAGGCTCTGAGCTCAGGGAGCAGTCTGCTAACATTTCTTTTTTCCTCTGTCCCTCCCCATGCTCTCTCTCTCTCTCTCAAATAAATAAATAAATCTTTAAAAAAAAAAAAGGCAAAACGGATGAGCCATAGATCTTTGCTCCATTCCCGGCCCAACAGTTTGCCTGTGCCCAACCTGAGGCTACCTCCCTGCTGTAGGGTATTTTAAAAAGCCCAAGAAAACCTCATTGGCACAGTCTCTCTGGAACCAGCCCAGCCATGAGTTCGTTCTTTCATTCCACAAATATTTGTTGAGTGTCTTGATAGGAGCCAAATGCAATTCCTGTACTGTGGAGATAGCAGTGAATGAGACTGACGAAAATGTCTGCCTTCATGGCGTTTATATTCTTATACAACAAAATAAATACATCATCAGATGTGATGAGTGCTTAAATAGAGTGACAAATCATCCCAGACTTTCCTAGTTTTAAAACTGAAAGTTCTCAGGGATGCTTCCCTGGCTTAGTTTGTGGAGCATCCAACTCTTGATCTCAGGGTCGTGAGTTCAAGCCCCATGTTAGGTGTAAAGATCACTTAAATAAATAAAACTTAAACAAAACAAAACACTGAAAGTTCTCAGGTCCCAGGAAACACCTTGGTTCCAGGCAAACCAGAATAGTTGGTCGCCCTAGTGGAAGAAAAGAACAAGACAGAAAACAGAATGGGGTGTGTGTGTGTGTGTCTATGTTTATGTTTGTGTGTTTAAAGGAAAATTAAGGAAGTCCTCACTGAGAAGATGTTTGAACAATAACCTAAATAACCTTTAGGAAAGGGGCACCTGAGTGGCTCATGGGTTAAGCCTCTGCCTTTGGCTCAGGTCATCATCTCAGGGTCCTAGGATTGAGTCCCACATTGGGCTCTCTGCTCAGTGGGAAGCCTGTTTCCCCCTGTCTCTCTGCCTGCTTGTGATCTCTCTCTCTGTGTGTCAAATAAATAAATAAAATCTTTTAAAAAAATAATAAAAAAATAAATAACCTTAAGGAAAGAAGTAAGAAAGGAAGCCACACAGATACCAGAGGGAAGAGGGTTCTGGGAGGAGGGAACAGTAAGTGCAAAGGTCCTGAGGTGGAATCCTAGCTGGCACATGTAAAGAACCATGAGTGTGGCTGGAGCAGTATGGGCAGGAAAGAGATAAGAGAAGACATCAGATAATCGCTAAACTTGGGGTGAGATCGGGGAAGACAGGTGTTGGCCCCGCTGAGGGCTGAGTGAGATGGAGAGTCACTGGGGTGGAGGGGGGCATCTGATTTGTTTTGACAGACTCCCTCCTGCTGCTTTTTGCATTAGAGCAAACGAGGTGAGGGTAGAAGCAGTTTTGAAGCTGTTGTGGCAATCCAGGTGAGAGAGGTGATGAGAAGGGACTGGATTCTGGACTTATTCTAAAGATAGAGCGGAGATTCCCTTGCAGAGTGAACATAGTGAGACAGGAGGAAGTAACCAAAGGTGACACCGAGTGAGACCTCTGACCTGAGAGCATGGAGGACAGAGCTGCTGCTGACCCAGATGAGGAAGCCCTGAGAGGGGCAGCTTGGGGAGCAGCAAGACATCGGGTCTCTGCCGCGGACAAGTGACAGCTGAGGTGCCCGCTCACGGCCCCATCCGGTAAGTAGTTAGGCATCTGAGCTCCGGCACCTGGTCTGGGCTGAGGATGTAGACATGGGAGCCATCATCCCCGAGATGGGTTTCAACGCATGCATGAAACAGAAGGAGACCCGAGTACTGAGCCCTGCAAATCCCAAATTTTTTAACTGCACATGCCAGAATTCTGAACTTGCCCACCCCAGCATGCTAACCTCTTGACCCACAGTTACCAGTGTGACAAGACTCCTGGACATCATTTATAATAGTTCCCCCAAGTTGAGAACTACATAAATATCCATCCAAATGAGGAGATCGAGGACTGTAAACTTATACTCACGCAGAGGGACTCATAGACAAACTGCTGAGTCCTCGCAGGGGGAATGGCACGGATGCTGGACGAGAAGGCTTGAATCTTAGTATGCTGCCTTGGGAAGATGGCCGTGAGGTGTTCAGTGAGGAATAACAGCAGAAGGAGCTAACACTTTTTTTTTTTTTTTAGATTTTATTTATTTGAGAGAGAGAGTGAGACCACATGTGGTGGGTAGGGGGAGGGTAGAGGGACATGCAGACTCCCCACTGAGCACAGAATCCGGCCTCCGGGCTCCATCTCAGGACTCTGGGATCATGATCTGAGCTGAAGTCAGAGCTTGACTGACTGAGTCACCCAGGAGCCCCAGGAGCTAACATTTCTATGTTCTCACTGTGTGCCAAGCCCTGTACAACGGTCTTGGAGGAGATTATTTCATTTGATTCCTTAATAACCTTAGAAGTAGATAGAATATTCAGATCTCCATTCTACAGATGAGGAAACCAAGGCACTCTTGGTTGAGTGACTTGTTTGTAGTCACCGAACATGGGAGAGAAGGGGCAGTGTCCCAAGCCACTGTGTGGTGGAGCGTTCCAGTCCTGCTTGGGTGAAGACAGCCATATCTGCACCATCTAAGGGGCTACCCAGCATACTTTAGGAGTGGTTGGTTTGCTTTCTTCTTTAGATGCTTCTGCGGTATTTGGATTTTTTTCCCCAATAACATATATTACTTCTATAATCCCAAGAACAAAGACACTTTCCCATGTTAAGGGGAAAATAAAGGAAGGAGCAAAGGAAGACTCATCTGTTCTGTCCTACTGAGCAGGGTCGCTAAGAGGTCAGTGCTGGAGCCCAGAGGCTGTGAGCCCCAGAGGCCACGGGGAAACGCTACCTGGAAACACCCAGTGGGAGTGGGGTCACTTGTTAGTCCATGAATGAGCATGGAGACATGGAAACGTGTAGTGACCAAGGAGTGGGGGGTGGGGCCTGTGCTTACTTGGCAGAACTTGGGGTCCCATCATGGAGAGGGTGCCGTCCTTGAGGATCTTCTCCTGGTAGCTCAAATGGTCCAGTGGGACTCAGGGGAGCCCCTGATCTCTCCTGGCACCTTCTCACCCTGGACTCACTTGCTCACTGACACCCTGTCTCCCAGGCTCTGGCTATACGGCAGCAAAGACTCTAAGGGCTTTGGATTTCTTCTATGAGCGGTCCCTACCTATAAAAAGCTGGAGGTTCCCCTAACAGCTCTTGTGCCCATGCACCCGCACCCTGTGGGGGAGGAGCTCAAGAGGGGGGAGGGGTGGCTGGCCAATGCTGGGTGGGGGCATCTCTGGAGGGCGGAGTGGACCCAGGCAACCCTCATTCATTCATTTCTTGCTGTATCAGTGCTGGAGTATTTCATGATGCAGTGAGCACTTGGCACCCATCATCACATTTCATTCCGTAACCGCCTTTTGACGTCATTTCAAGCAACCACATTTTGCAGATGAGGAAAGTGAAGCCGAGCAAGGCCAACGCTAAATAATTTGTCCACGGTCACCCAGCCTGTGAGCCAAGAATGAATTCAGATTAAAACCCAGGCCCATCGGATTGCACAGTCTGACCCCAGCTGGCACTAGGGGGCAGTATTTCCCAGAGGTTAGCGGGTCCCGGCCGCCGCACAGCTCCGCCACTTCCTGGCTCTGTGGTCTTGGGCAAGGCTTCACTAAGCCGTATGGGGGTTTCTCCACCTGCCAAAGAGGGATAACCATGATCCTATCTCTCTAGGGGCTAGGGTGTAACTGAATGAATATGCGTCCAGCACTCAGCGCCGTGGTGGCCACACGTGATTATTATAGACCTTCACGGCCATTGGCTCTTTCCCACATGCCCTGCAATGCACGTTATTTATGGAGGACCCGGGGATATCAAATCGAAAAAAATCACAGCTCCTGCTCTGTGTCTAGGTCATTAACATCACTTGGGAAGCTTTCCGTAATAGTCCCAATGCCCAGACTGCACCCCAAACCCAAGTAAGAACCCCTGAGTTTGGCTGGGGCCGTGGCATCAGAATTTTTGAGCTTTCTGGTGATTCCCATAGACAGCCCCCTCCGAAAAGGCAGGAGGAGTTCTTGAGCCTGTGAGCTCTGGCTCTGGTCCCTAAGGGGTAGGGGTGGGGAAGTGGGAGGGCGGGGGTTAGGCTGAATGGGGGTGTGGGAAGTGGCCTTCCTGGGGCGCTAAATGAGTTAGATTTATGGAGGTATAATTTACATACAGTAAAATCCACCCCTCATCATATCGTTTTATGAGTTTTGACAGAAGTACAGTCCTGTAACCACCACCACGACGAAAACACAGAACAACAGCTCCAACGCCCCAGAAGTTCCCCAGTGCTGCCCCTTCGGAGTAACCCCTTCCCCTCACCCCCAGTCCCTGGCAACCACTGACCTATAGTTCCCTTTTTCAGAATGGCACATAGACGGGACCACACGGTATATAGACTTTTGGGTCTGGCTTCTTTTCAGAACCATGTATTTGAGCCTCATTCCTGCTGCCGCGTGAATCAGCTGTACTCCCCTTCAGTTTGTTTACACAGTCACCGCTGCGGGACGTTTAGGTTATTTCCAGTTATTCCGGCAATTAGGAATAACGCTGCTGGGAGCTATACACATTCACACTCAGGTTTTTTGTGTGAGCACACATTTTTTTCCTCTGGGGTAAATATCTACAATTGGATCACGGGGGTGCGCCTGGGTGGCTCAAGCCGTTAAGCTTCTGTGTTTGGCTCAGATCATGATTCCAGGGTCCTGGGATCAAGCCTCATGTCCTGGGGCACCTGCTCAGTGGGGAGCCTGCTTCTCCCTCTGCCCCTCCCCCTGCTCATGCTCACTCCCTCTCTCAAATAAATAAATAAAATCTTTTAAAAAATAAAAATAAAAATGAAATTGGATCACTGGGCCACAGGGTAAACAAATGATTAACTTTCTCAGAACCCGCCAGCCTGTTTTCAAGGGTGACTGTACCATTTTTCATTCCCATCACCAGTGATGAGGGCCCCGCCTTGCTCGAACCCTTCCTAGCACTTGGCACAGTCGGGGTTTTGTTTGTTTTTAATTTTAGCCACTCGCGGGTGTGTGTCGTGCTTACAATCTTTTTAAAGTTTATGAATGTATCAAAAATATCACATTTTACACCTTTTTTATTTTTTTTTAAGTGAGCTTTTCACCCAACCTGGAGCTTGTACTCACAACCCTGAGATCAAGAGTCACATGCTCCACCAACTGAGCCAGCCAGGCGCCCCGTGTTATAGACCTTCAATCTATATAATTTTTATTTGTCAATTATACCTCAATAAAGTTGGGGGGGGGAGTTTATGGATCTAAAAAAAAAAAAGCATTAATAGCAAACATTTGCAAACTCATAATCATTTAAACCCCTACTATGTGTCAGGTAGTATCCCAATCCTTCCGATTAAAGTCCCAGGAGCAGCTGGTAGGATGGGAAGGGTATCCAGGAGGGTGTGAAAGACTGAAATGCAGGCTCTGTTGTGGGCTTGCTGTGGGAGGTTGGGCACATCACTCAACCTCTCTGAGCCTCCATCTGTTTATAACAACTGGGTTGATCAATGGCCTCTTGCAGATTTGCTGTGAAAACCACAAGGAGAGAAAGCAAGGAAACTCCTGGATTGCAGGAGGATTCCAATAGCCGGGAGTTGTTACAAGCTTTGTTCTTTATGTAGCTAAATACCCTTGTTACAAGCTTTGTTCTTTATGTAGCTAAATACCCGCAGTTTTATTCCAGCAGCAAATCTGGTTGCTTCTACCTTCATATTCTAAATGGAGCCCCTCCTCACACGTCATACCACCACTCTGGTCCAAGTCTACGCCTTCTCTCTGGGGGAGCGAGTCACAAAACCTGCTCTCCTTGCTCCTACACTTGTTCCTGGTGGTCCTACTCCAAACAGCGACAAAGGAGTTCTTCGAAATCTGACCCCTCACTCCAACCCCTACTCTGTCCAGGGTCCCGGTCCCAACCCTCCAGTGGCATCATGAGTGGAAGTCAGTCTGATGCCTCCCTCCCACTGTCCACCAGGAGAAATCTCCTGCCCTGGAAACTTTCCCCCCGGATATCTGCATGCCACATCACCTTACTTTCACTCAGGTGCCTGCTCACAGGATGGCTCCTGTCCCTGTCTTACCTAGAGCACCTTGTCACTGCCTCACTCTCTCAGTCATGCTGCCATTACACTGCTCGATCTGGTTTGCAGTAAGACTAGTATTTATCTCCACCACTAAAAATGTGGTGCCTGGATGGCTCAGTCGGATAAGCATCTGCCTTTGGCTCAGGTCAAGATCCCGGGGTCCTGGGATTGAGCCCTGAGTTGGGCTCCCTGCTCTGCTGGAGTCACATTAGCTCCATCAGGCCACAAACATGGCGGGTGCTGCTTTTCTTCCATTGAGGTGAGTAGAGGTCAAAGAGGTGAAACTGTTTGTTCTGGGTCATGTCCCACTTCTGTGGACTTTCTTGGGGACCAGGATGAGGAGCCCCTAACTCTGACTGTGGCCTCACACCTTGGTCTTTTTCTTACTGCCACCTGCCTCTCCCCCATGGCTGGACCGCCAGACCCCACTTCTTTTCAAAACTGGTCATGGCGAGCATATTCATACTATGGAAATTGACAAATCAGCCCTTCTTAAAAATGAACAACTCAGGGATGCCTGGGTGGTTCAGTCGGTGAAGCATCTGCCTTTGGCTCAGGTCGTGATCCTGGGGTTCTGGGATCGATCCGTGCATTAGGCTCCTTGCTCAGCGGGGAACATGCTTCTGCCTCTGCCTGCTGCTCCCCCTGCTTGTGCACTTGCCCTCTCTCTGTCAAATAAATAAATGAAATCTTTTCTAAAAAATGAACAATTAACATTTTTACCATTGGGCACCCAGTCTTGCATCCGGAGAAGATGAGTGAAGCCATTTGTCTGTGACTTGAGCTTACAACCCTCTGGGTGGCCCAGATGCCCGAGCCCTCTGTTTTCTCCCTGGCCAGGCCTCGGACTCTCTCTCGGGCTGGCTGCCAGCTGGAAACAGTGAGCATCTGGAAACAGTGAGCCTCTGCAGGTTGAAGGCCAAGGTGGGGGTGAAGGCGCCTTCCACCTGGCCCTCCTGGCCTGACCCTGGCCTCTGCCTGGCCACCTGCTTCCCGCTCTCATTGTCTGAGCCGTGGGAGGACATGCTGCTGCTGTTCTGCCTCTGAGTTTTTTTCTCACCCTCTTCTCTCCACAATTCTCTTATTTCTCATCTTTGCCGTTCTCCTCATTTATCTTTATCTTTGGGAATAAAAATAAGAGCTAACTCTTTTTTTTTTTTAAGATTTTGTTTATTTATTTATTTGAGAAAGAGAGAGCATGAGCAGTGGGGAAGGAGTGAGGGGAGAGGGAGAAGCAGACTCCTGGCTGAGTGCAGAGCCCAACGTGGGGCTCGATCCCATGACCCTGAGATCATGACCTGAGCCCGAACCAAGAGTCTGAAGCTTAACTGACTGAGCCACCCAAGCCCCCAAGAGCTAACTTTTAAAGAGCACTTACATGTGCTTTCCCCTCATCAGCTCACGTAATCCTCACACCAACTCCATCATACAGATACGAATAAGGAGGCTCATAGAGATTCAGCAACTTGCCCCACATCACAGAGCAGGGAAGCAGAGCTGCCCCAAGATGCTCTGTGACCTCTCTGGGAAGCAGCAGTAAGCACATCAGACTTAGAATTTTAAAAACATGGTGTTGAGGAGCACTTGGGTGGCTCAATCAGTTAAGCGTCCAACATTGGCTCAGATCACGATCTCATTGTCATGGTATCGAGCCCCATGACACTCTTCTGCACAGAGTCTGCTTATCCCTTTGCCCCTTTCTGTGCTCATGTTCTCTCTGTCTCTCTCAGATGAATAAATAAATCTTTAAAATAAGTGGGGGAGGCGCCCGGTGGCTCAGCATCTGCCTTTGGCTCAGGTTGTCATCCCAGGGTCCTGGAATCGGGGCTCTCTGCTGAACAAGAGTCTGCTTCTCCCTCCCCCTCTGCACCTCCCCTTGCTCATGTTATCTCTCTCTCTTAAATAAATACAATCTTAAAAAAATAATAATAATAACCGGGCACCTGAGTGGCTCAGTGGGTTAAAGCCTCTGCCTTCGACTCAGGTCATGATCCTAGGGTTCTGGGATCGAACCCCGAATCGGGCTCTCTGCTCAGCGGGGAGCCTGCTTCCTCCTCTCTCTCTGCCTGCCTCTCTGACTACTTGTGATCTCTGTCTGTCAAATAAATAAATTAAATCTTAAAAAAAAATAACAACCCCCCAAAACCATGGTGTTGGGTCCTGGTTCTGTCACTCCCTTGTGACTTCAGTCTAGAGGCCCCGGCTTCCTTCCTCATTCATAAAATGGGATGACCAGCACGTGCCCCGTCCATTCATAAGCTTGTTTCAGGGTCAAAGGATACGTGGGTGTAAAAGGGCTTCAAAACAGTAAAATGCTGAGTACATGAGTGGATGATTAGCATATAGTTCTGTTTTCCAATTTTCCTTTTCTCTTGCCTCTCAGAAGGCTTCTCTGCCTTAGTTGTGCCAGTGCGTCTGGTGCCTGGGTAGAGTCCTTCCCAGATATGGAGGCACTCGGGAGGTGCGACTTCTCTTCCTCTCTTCTCCACCGGGCTCCTATTTCCTAAGCTTTTCAGGGAGACTCACCACCTGTCCCCTTCCCCCACTACCATCAAGCACACACTCAGAGGGTAGATGGTTCGCCCTAGCAGACATCTTTCTTTCTTTTGTTTTTAAAGTATTTTATTTATTTATTTGAGAGAGAGAGCGCGCGAGCGGGGGGAGGGGTAGAGGGAGAAGCAGGGAGCTGAGCAGGGAGTCCAAAGCAGGGCTCATTCCCAGGACCCCAAGATCACAAACTGAGCTGAAGGCAGATGCTTAACCAACTGAGCCACCCAGATGGCCCACCCTCGAAGACTTCTAATGCTCGGATCCGACCAGCACTGGAATTAAGTCCGCGAGTACGTCTTAGACATTATAGTCAGAACCAGTCGGAAATTATGCTTCATTTTTTAAAAACTGGAATAAGGACACTTTCCAGAAACACATCTACTTTTATGGAACAAGGTAATAAATCCCAGTCTGACTTGACTTGTCTTTTTAAAAAATATATTTTGATATTTTTTCATAAAAAGACATCACTCTTTTGGAAATACAGCTTAAAGGAAAGTGCACAGATCTTAAGTGGGGTGGGTGACTTTCCATATTTGCTCCATATTGCTTTCCACATCACCACTACTCAGATCAAGACCCAGGACATTTCCAGCACCCTGGAGGGCCGCCTTGTGCCCCCCACCTCAGGCAATATACGCTCCCACGGTATCGATTTATTTTGGTACAAAGTTCAAAAGGGACAAAGAATAAAGAGTCAGTATTACTGGTTTCTTATAGATCCTTCCAAAGAAAAGAGACAGACGCACCCACACACAAAGGTATGAAGTTATGTTATCTTGTAAATGTTCTCTCTTTTTTATACACAAAGTACTTAATGATGCAATTGTTGTGTGCCTTGTGTTTCTTGTGGTTTTGTTTTGTTTTGTAACTTAGCAATATACTTAAAACTCTAGAATCACTTTAGAGATTCCCAGGTGGCTCAGTTGGTTGAGCATCAGCTTCACCTCAGGTCATGATCCCCGGGTCCTGGGACTGAGCCCTGAGTGAGGCTTTCTGCTCAGTGAGGAGCCTGCTTTCCTTCTGCTTATTGTTCCCCTGCTTGTGCTCTCTCTCTCTGTTTCTCTGACAAATAAATAATAAAATCTTAAAAAAGAAAAACCACTAGAATCATTTTAATAATTAGCAAATTAATGTCTTTACCAAAAAGCTGCCCCTTAAAAAGCCAGGTTTATATAAAATCCAAACTTTTATTACCAAATATTTCTATGCTCTGCCATACAGCCCTGCGAGGGTCCTTGGGCAGCAAGTCCCGTCACTACATCAAAAAATACAATTCAGGTAGGCAAAGATGATTCATGGAACTTTTTTTTTTTTAAGATTTTATTTATACATTTGACAGAGAGATAGAGAGCACAAGTTAGCAGAGCAGCAGGCAGAGGAAAGAGAGAAGCAGGCTCTCTGCCAAGCAGGGATCCCGATGTGGGGCTCGATCCCAGGACCCTGGAATCATGACCTGAGCCAAAAGCAGCTGCTTAACCAACTGAGCCACCCAAGCGCCCCAATTCATGGAACTTTTCCCAGCCCACCCTATAAACCATCCTGGGAGGTTCTGTCTTATTGTTATTAGCTTTCCCTTTCATAGTCCTTATCGATAACAATATTATGGGTTTATAGTCTCAATAACTTACCAGCTCTAAAGGACCTGTGTGAGAGACCAAATAAATAAATAAATAAAGTGACTAAAATTTGGAACATAAACTGTAGAATATCTCAAAGGCCTGAATTGGTGGAGTTCATTAGTTTGGGATTAATAAAAGGGAAAAGAAGTATTTTGTATTTTCAGATGCATTAAGCAGTTTTCTTGGGAAATTGGTCAAGAGAATCCATTGGCGACGTAGGAACTTCCCCAGAGGGGAGGGCAAGTCAGCCCTGCCAGAGGACAGATGAGGGGGCTGGGCTGGGCTGTGAGTTCCAGGAAGCAAAATAGGGCGCAGTCAGGAGCGGGAAATCTAGAAGATAATCCAAATCAAAGTCTCAGACGCATCAGCAAGGCCAAAAAGCACGAACGGGGCCCCAAACCAAGACACAGCCAACGCGCAAAGCTTCGGAGCTGGACGGGCTGTGAATGGAGTTAGGAACACAGGAAGGCACCAGGTTGTTGCCAAGAGCGAGGCCAAAGTTCCCAGCCCTCTGGATGCACATATGGAGTGTGTGGATCCCCTACATGGACTTCCTGGAGCAGTGTTACAAGAATGGCCCCTAACAGAATTAGCCCCACCCCTTGTGCGCATGTCCCTTTGCAACCTGACTACTCTTTCCGCAGTCCCAGGTGCAATCCACTTCTCCTCCCCTTAGGTCAGGGTTGGCCTCGCGACTTGGCTTTGATCAATAGGATGTGGCAGGATTGATGCTGTACAACATCTGAGGCAGGGTCCTGCTTTCTATTTTTTGGAATGTTTCTTTTCTTCTTTTTTTTTTAAGATTTATTTATTCATATGAGAGAGAGAGAGAGTAAACAGAGAGAGAGAGAGAGGGAGGGAGAAGCAGACTCCCCGCTGAGCAGGGAGTCCAACTTGGGGTGGGAATCCCAGGACCCTGAGATCATGACCTGAGCTGAAGGCAGGTGCTTAACGAACTGAGCCACCCAGGTGCCCCACGGAGAGAAAGGCTAGGCATCCCGACTGTTCTAGACTGCCCAAGTGAACTGAGCAGTCAGTCGACTGCAGCTATGTGAATAAGACAGCAGAGGAGCCACTCCAGCCAACTCACAGACCCTCAAGAAATAATCAAGATCGTTGTTTTAAGTCATCACATTTGGGGATGGTTTGTTCCACAGCAACAGATAACTTATAGAGCCCTTCACCATTGCACGGTTACTACGTGAATCTACAAAGGGTCTCTGTGTTAGGCAAGCTCAGAATGACAAGACCCAGAAATACATATATCTTACGTGTGAATAATTATATTCTCTGAATCTCTTCACATGTAATTTAATGTCCTGACAATCCAGCGAGGAAGAAGAGTGTGGCCTATCTCTGTTAAACATACAAGGATGGGACTCCTGGGTGGCTCAGTGGGTTAAAGCCTCTGCCTTCGGCTCGTGTCATGATCCCAGGGTCCTGGGATCGAGCCCCACATGGGACTCTCTGCTCGGCAGGGAGCCTGCTTCTTCCTCTCCTCTCTCTCTGCCTGCCTCTCTGCCTGCTTGTGATCTCTGTCAAATAAATAAATAAAATCTTTAAAAATAAATAAATAAATTGGGGCGCCTGGGTGGCTCAGTGGGTTAAGCCTCTGCCTTTGGCTCAGGTCATGATCCCAGGGTCCTGGGATCAAGCCCCGCATCGGGCTCTCTGCTCAGCAGGGAGCCTGTTTCCCTTCCTCTCTCTCTGCCTGCCTCTCTGCCTACTTGCGATCTCTGTCTGTCAAATAAATAAATAAAATCTTTAAAAAAATAAATAAATAAAATAAATAAACATACAAGGAAATGGTGGCACAGAAAGATTATATGATAGTCCCAGGGTCACTGAGCAAGTTAGTAGAAGTACTATTATGGACTGACGTGTGTCCCTCCCCACCTCAGATTCCTATGTTGAAACCCTAACCTCCCATGTGACTGTATTTGGAGACAGGGCCTCCAAAAGAGGTAATTAAAGTTAAATGAGGTCGTAAGAGTGAGTCCCAATCCGACAGAACTTGTAAAAAGGGGCACCGGGGATGTAGACACATGGAGAATAGGTCATGGGGGACATAGCAAGAAGGTGCCTGCAAGTCAAGGATGGAGGCCTCAAAAGGAGCCAAGCCCTTCTGACACCTTGATCATGGACCCCCAGGCTCCAGAACGAGGAGAAAATAAATTTATGTGGTTTAAGCAGCCCAGTTTGTGGTATTGTGTTATGGCAGGCCCAACAAATAGTGATACTCAAATTTAGGTCTTCTACTTGTTTAGTAGGAATTTTTTTACAACAGTAAAATACCATTTCTTGCATGTCAAACTGGCCAAGATTTTTAAAAGATAAACTTAATTGTAGTAAGGATGTGGAGAAATGGACTTTTTCAAACATCACTGGTGGGAGTCTAAATTGGTACAACTTTCTAGAAAGAATCTAGTAACAGATTATCAGAGGTCTTTAAGATGCAGTTTTCATAGCAAAATATTGGAAATGGCGTATGGCAGATTAAATTTTCTTCCTTTTTTTTTTTTAAGATTTTATTTATTTATTTGTCAGAGAGAGTAGAGAGCGAGCACAAACAGAGGAAGCAGCAGGCAGAGGGAGAAGCAGGCTCCCTGCTCTATCCCAGGACTCTGGGATCATGACCTGAGTATAAGGCAGACACTTAACGGACTAAGCCACCCACCTGTCCCCAGTTTAAATTTTCTAAATGGAAGCACTGGGGCGCCTGAGTGGCTCAGTCGTTAAGCGTCTACTTTTGACTTGGGTCATGATCCCAGGGTCCTGGGATCGAGTCTCATGTCAGGCTCCCTGCTCAGTGGGGAGCCTGCTTCTTCCACTGCCTCTGCCTATCCCCCCACCCCGCTCATGCTCATTCTCTCTCTCTAAGAAATAAACAAATCTTCTATAAAATAATATAGAAAGATGGAAGCACTGATATAACTCATTTCCCATGCTCTTGTTACAATGTGATGTTAGCACTCCTCCACTGAAGGGCAGGGTCTCTTCTCTCCCCTTGAACCTGACAAACCTATGTAGTTGCCACAACTAACAGGATACAGTGCAAGTGAACATGTGTGACTTTCAAGGCACTGGAGCTTCTTGGATAAACCTTGGCCTCTTGGATAAACACTTTGCGAAAGTCAGCCACCTTATCAGGAGGACAGTTACGCAGCTCCTTAGAAAGGTCCAGGCAGAGAGGAACTGAGGCTGCCAGCCTTCCATCAGCACCGCCCTAACAGTTACGTGAGTGAGTAACCTTGTAAATGGATCCTCTGGCCCCAGCTGAGTCTTCAGATGACAGTAGCCCCAGCCAGCATCTGACTGTGGCCTCATGAGAGACCCCAGTGAGAACCATCCAGCTCAGTCCTCAAATTTCTGATCAACAGAAAACCAAAGAGAAGATAAATTTTTATTGTTGTTGTTGTTGTTGTTGTTGTTGTTGTTGTTTTTGTCAGTGGGTTTTGGAGTCATTTGTTCTACAGCCATATAGAATTAATACACAACCTAAATGTCCATCAACAGGGGACTATTTAAATATATTATAGTACATGCTTATCATGAAACACCACTCAGCTATTTAAAAAAATGAGGAAACCCTTTATGTACTGACTTGGAAAGTTCTCCAGGGTTATTCGTGAGGTGAAAAAAGCAATGTGCGAAATCATATATAGAAGATGCTACCATTTGTGAAAAAAATTATGTATATAGATAAATGCATAGAGAGAAATGTATATATATGTACATATGCATATATCATAGAGAATACACCTGTATTTTTTTAAAAAGATTTTATTTATTTAGTTATTTGAGAGAGAGAAAGTGAACGAGAGAGCAGGAGCGGGGGCTGAGAGGCAGAGGGAGAGGGAGAAGCAGGTTACCCACTGAGCAGGGAGCCAGACATGGGGCTCGATCCCAGGACCCTGGGATCATGACCTGAGCCAAAGGCAGATGCTTAACTGACTGAGCCACTCAGACACCCCGAGTACACACCTGTATTTTATACTTGTGTGTATATATATACATCCACACATATTATCTATCTATCTATCTATCTATAATTTATATATATGCAAAATATCTCTGGGAAGAACATAATACTTTAGTAATAGTGATTGTCTGTGGGTGGGGAGGAGTTGGGTGATTTGAGAACAGAGGTGGGGAGATGCCTTTGAAATTTTGAACCTTGTGAATTTATTAAAAAATCAATAAAGAGTAAAATTTTTAAATTGTGCTATTCTCTGCAACTCAGAAATTCCACTTCTAGGAAATTATACTTAGTAAATAATCATGGCAAAGATTTAGCTACGAGGATGTCATTGCTTCACTTAATATCAAAATGGGAGAGGCGCCTGGCTGATCCAGCTGGGGGAGTGTGCGACTCTTGATCTTGAGGTCGTGAGTTCAAGCCCCACGTTGGGTGTAGAGATTGCTTGAATAAGTAAATAAATAAGCTTTAATAGTGTGAAAATGGTAAACCACCCAAGTATTCAGCAATAGGAAGTTTGTGGAATGGCTTACACCACTCTCATAATCTGCCACCATCGAAAATGATGCCAGAGAGAACAATTCAGGGCCACAGTGAAGGGATCATGATATTGCAACTGACAAGAAGTTATGAAATGGTATGGCTTAATCTTATCTTTAAATTTAAGTGAATCTTATCTTTAATGTAAATTTAAAGGTAGATGGAGATCAAGACACATGGATAGCTACAGATGGAGAAACTAAAATGTTAACAGTGATTACCTCTGAGAGGTCTGATTCTGGTTAATTTTGTTTTTCTCCTGTTTCATCTGTGTTTTCAACAATAAACATGTGCCAAGGTTATAAAAACACAAAAGCTAAAAGTTTGTGTGTGTGTGTGTCTCTCTCTTTTTTTAAGATTCATGGATGATTCTATAAATAGCAGCTCTGGGTAGAGAATTTGAAACTTTGTTTTTAAAAAGGGCAGTTCTTCAAGAGCAAAGGTCACTAGACTTTCATCATTGGGTAGAGAGATCGGCCCACTATGTTAAGAAGTTCTAGCATTTTGGCTACGCCATTGACCTCCTCCCAACCCACTGGCCAGTGGGGGACACGTCCAGCTACCCCTGATCAAAACTGGTAGGTAGGGGAGGCTCCAGAATTTCTAAAGGAAGGTGGTTATCACTGAGGAGTGATCATGGGATGAGTCTCCAACCTACATTGCCAAAGTCAGTACATTGTTTTTACTTCCATTTGTAGGTTAAAAATGACCAAGCGTAGGGCTGAATGGTGTCCCCCCCACCCCAAAAATTGCATGTTGAAATTCTAAACCCCTAATACCTCAAAATTTGACTATATATGAAGATAGGTCTTTACCGAGGTAATTAAGAGGGCTTCTGACTCTTGTTTTCAGCTCAGGTCCTGATCTCAGAGTCATGAGATCAAGCCCCACATCAGGCTCTGAGCTCAGCGTAGCGTCGGCTAGAGATTCTCTCTCTCCCTCTCCCTCTGCCCCTCCCCTGCTTGCATGCATGCTCTAAATAAATAAATAAATAAATAATCTTTAAATTTTTAAAATAAATAAATTCTTTTAATAAATAAGCAAATAAATAGGTAATTAAGGTAAAATGAGGTCATATGGGTGGGCCCCAATCCAATATGACAGGTATACTTAGAAGAAGAGGAGAGACGCCTGGTTAAGCATCTGCCTTCTGCTCAGGTCATAATCCCAGGGTCCCCAGATCGAGTCCCGCATCGGGCTCCTTACTTCTCCCTCTGCGAGCTGCTTCCCCTGCTTGTACACTCTCTCTCTCTGACAAATAAATAGATAAAATCTTAAAAAGAAGAAGAAGAGATGAGGACACAGACGGGCACAAAGGGAGGACTGTCTGAAAACCCAGGGAGGAGAAGAGAGGCCTCAGTAGAAACCAGCTCTGCTATTACCTTGATCTAAGACTTCAAGCCTCAGGGTGGTAAGAAAATTCATGTCTGTTGTTTAAATCACCCTGGCGGTGGTTCTTTGTTATGGCAGCCTTGGCAAACTAATACACCAAGTTTCCTACAGATACATGTTTACGTAAGGTTGAGAAAATGCCCATTGTCCATAGTGAAGACTATGATCTTTGCTAGTAGCTCTGAGGTACAGAGCTGATGGTGATTATTGGGGCCCCCCTCGCCCCTTCGTGCCACCTCTGCTGGCTACACATTGGCATCCCTGGCCTTTCCAGCAGGCAGAGGCCCAGAAATAATCCTGGCATCCATCCAGCCTGGGGGTTCAAGATGCGGCCTCCATTTCCCTGCCAAGGCTGCAGCCCTACGTGGAGGGGCAGCCCGGCCCTGAGGCCCCCGCAGGATCTTGCCAGTACCCTCTCCAGGGACCATGTGGGACCCTGACACTCCTCCCAGAGGGAGCCTTCCTGGACCTGTCCACCACCTCCATCCCCAGAGGGCCTGTCTGCAGAAGTTCATCCCACACCACCATCAGATCCTGGAGTACAGTGGCTGGTCTGGAGGGAACATGACATCCCAGGGACTGCCATTCGTGAGGCTCTAAAGGCCCTGGGCATTCTTGGGGCACCTGGGTGGCTCAGTCAGTTCAGTGCCTGACTCTTGATTCTGGCTCAGGTCATGATCTCAGGGTTGTGGGATCTAGCCCCGCATTAAGCTCTGCGCTCAGCACAGTCTGATTCTCTCCCCCTCTTTCTCCGCCCCTCCCACTGCTCTCACAGCCTCTCTCTCATTCAAACAGATAAATGAATCTTAAAAAAAAAAAAAAAGAAAAAAAAAACCCCACCCAAAATAATAGTAAAGGCCCTGGGCCTTCTTACTCTTAAAGCCCACATCCCTCAAATACATTCAAATGCATCCACGTGTCACATTACACATAAATTGCATAAACTGTAGAAGCTGGGTTGCAATTATCTAGTTAACATTTTGTAGACATATAATCATTTCTTCTTTACAATATGCTTTTCTCGTTTTGGTGCCAGTAACAATCCTCGCTGTGGCTCAGGTATTTCCATGGATGTTTGAAAAGCTGGCTGGTCCTGGGCACCACAGCGATGGACACATTTGTTGGCGGTCCCCAGGACCCCTTCCAAGGAGGTTCAGCATGCACTGGGTGTGCCTGACCAAGAGGAGCCCCCCAGGCACCCAGTGTCCAGTTGCAAAGCCCTAACCCCCTTTCGGAGTTGGAGGGCAAGAGGCCTGCCCATTTTCCCAGCAGAGCTGGCCTCTTCCTCCTCCTTAAACTTGCTCCTTGGTGACCTTGTGCCTTCTCTTCCTTCTAGCAGATTTCTCCTGGGCTGAAAAAGCCAAGGGCTAGGAAGTTCTTAGCCATCATAGAATCCAAATCTCCCCCCCCATTACAGAGATGAGAAAACGGGAGTCCAGAGAAAGGCCAGTCCTCTTCAGGAGCACTCCTATATTTTTGTGGAATTTGAACACAGAACTCTGCCCTAGCTAAGATTGAGATTTTGCAATTACTCAGGAGGAACCATTGAAGCAGAGTCTTTCCCCCCTTCTCTGACCATTGCAAGTCCCGGCTTTGCTGTCATCCCAGGCCAGTGGTTTTCTCCCAGCTGTGCTGTCTCTTACTCTCAACAGCACCCCGCTGGGACCTCAGGGAAGGCGGGGACTTTGCCCCAGGTGCTTCGTGTCAGATACAAAACAGGATGCCCGGTTACATTTGAATTTCAGATCAACAACATTTTTTTTTTAGTATAAGGATATCCCAAATGTTGTTGTTTATCTGAAAATCGAATGTAACTGGGGATCCTGTATTTTTATTTACTAAACCTGGCCACCCTCTGAGCATCCTCTTTTCGTTTGGGTCAGGCCCTTCCGACCAGACCAGCGACCAGCGGCTGCGAATTTCCTTGCCACCTCACCAGTGTGTGTGTGAGTCATGCAGCCCCGGACCTCCAGGCAAATGTTTTTGAATGGAACAGCATCGCGGTTTGGGGGAATTCCCCCCACTGTCCCCATAACGCATGTGCTGGCAAAGAATGATGCCCGTGAGAGGAAAATAAAAGAGGGCCACAGGAGTTCCTCTCACCTTGGGGACAGTCCCCAGCCACGCTAGCGCTGGGAAGGCATGCCTCATTCAGTGGCTTGCGCCTAACCTCTCAGAGAGGCACTTGCTGCTGGGAGAATCATCGGGATCTTTCCAGCCAACCCTCTGAGGGCCTGATAGCCTTCCTTCCCTGCCTTTCTGAGAAGAGTTCTACCGGGAAGAATGGTCTGGTGGGCTGTGAGCTGGGCAGGTGGCTTGACCTCAGGGATTGTGACGGTATCTTCATCAGGGGGTCACTGTGGGTAATACAGGAGGAAATTAATACTGAATGCTTGGCTTCCCATCAATGGTGGCTATTGTTTGAATACTGTGAGGGTTTTTGCTTTACCCCCCAAGCAAGTGGGTCTTCCTGAGAAGGCTTCTCTCAGTTCTCTGCGCTCCCACAGTTTGACCTCATGAAGCTTTGGGCCTCCAAAATGGGCATATCCCCTGGACCAGAGTCGGCATTCAGCTGACGTCATCTGTCAGTTCATGGGGGCTAGATTTTTCAGTTGCCCAGCAGAGCCCTGAGGAAGCAGGACTCAGAAGAGGTTGGCTTGGAGGGTTGAGGAGGTAAGTTTCCTATGCTGGTGTCCCTGAGGGAAGGCGGGCCACATTTGTGCCTGTCGGGGGGAGCCGGGAGGGAGCCTGGGGTTGCGTCCTGAGGAGGAAGAAAGGAGGGGTCGTGGGAAAGGACCTGCAAAACACACGTCCTCACTTTCCTCTTCTGGAACTTCCGATATCAGGCCAACAAACGTGCATTGGTTGGAACTGAGGTGGGAAAGCTCCTGAAGTCAAAAGGTCTCTCCCTTTAACATCTGGCTCTGCCAAGGGCCCTCAGGTTGGGACACTCCAGCTTCTTAGAAAGAAACTGAAAGCCCTTAGGAGAAACTCCACCACTTCCCCTTCCTCAGTAAGAGGAACTTGGAGTTGCCCTGACAGGAAAGCCTTGGTGGGGTTTCTCGGAAGCTGCCACTGCTTCTCTACTGAGGAAAACCGCAGGCGGGGGGCCAGGCTGGGGGCCAGGCCAGGGGCCAGGCCGAGGGCCACTCAGGTGGAAAATAAGCCATTGACAAAGTCATGGCCTTTGGTTAGGCTCCTGAGCAGGACTGGGGAGCTGTCAACATTTTCTCTCCAGCACCAACCACCACCCCTTCCCAGGGATCTTCACGCTGTTCCCCTCCCTCTCAGCTGCCAGGTTCCCTCCCCACTGCCCGCCCCCTCCCCAGCCTCTTAACCGAATCGCCCGTATGTCTGTGCTCTAGGTCCCCTACTATATTCACCACCTGTCAAAACTCATCCATCTAGTTCGCACCCCTCAAAGAAGCACTGACTCTCCAGTAAGGGCCTTGGGGGTACCCAGTGAGCACAGGGAGTGACATTCTGGAAGAGACCAGACCCTCTGTGCTATCTCAGATGACCTACCGGGTAGAGAAAGGGCAGGTAGTGGTCACACAGGGATGCCTGACTTAACAGCGACTTCTGTTTGCCCCATTCATTTCTAGACTGGACACAGACTTCTCTCTGGAGACTGGGGTGCCTCTCCCCGTCTCAAACATACCCAGGGGCAGCTGCTACAGCAACAAGAAACAGTACGCAGGCACAGATCACGTCCTGGGCCTAGCCCCAGGAGAAGCCGAGGACAGCTTCAGGTCCTAAGCTTTCATACAAATGCGTCCGTATGATACCGCACCAGAATTTGGCCAGAAGGCCCCTGATGAAAACCTCGTACAGCTTCCCACTGCCGGAAGGACAGAGTCCGGGCTCGGTGGCCTGTGTGTAAGACTCTTTGCCAAGGGCCCCAGCTGTCCTCTCCAGCTCCTCCTCTGAGCTCTGATCTGATGAGCCCCTGCCTCCATCACCCAGCTATCTCCAGCTCACATAAGACCTAGCAGGGCATGGATTTCCTAGGGAAGTCTTCCCTGCTCCCCATCCCAGTTCAAATGGTCTAGGGGCTGCCCTTGGGACCTCACTGGCTGCACCACAACACCTTGTGATCTCTAGTCTCTTGACCATCACCCAGCCTGTAGGATCCTAAGGGACAGCATATGGGGGCCTCACATATCTCAGGAAAGGTTCTGGGAGGGAATAAATGAATAAACGAGGGAATTTAGTGTTAGCTGCCAGGCCGTGTGGTTGAGAGCCCCACGTGCCCACAGGCCCAGACATCCACGTGTGGATGTGGACGCCCACGTGCAGTGGGAGGAGGCACGTGCATGCCTGTCATGGTGTCCCCGAGAGGTGTGTCTGTGGGTCCCTGCGTGTATACGCCAGCATCAACGACGGTACGCTTTGGGCCAGCAGGTGGCGCTGCGCCCTTCCGCTGCAGGGTCTGTCGTCCCTGACCAGCCCGGCTGTCATCACAGAGGGGCCCGCAGCAGGCGCCCAGAGCAGCCTCCTTTATCCCACGGTCAGGGGCGGGGGGTGGGGTGGGGGGAGGGGGCAGGGGCGGGGACCAGGGCTGCTGGGTCTCACGGGGAATCAGTCTGGTCTTCCGGCTGAGCAGCCAGGGCCCTGACGCCACAGCGCCCAAACTCCGGTTCAGCGCGGGGCCGCAGCCCTCTGTAGGCCTCATGCCAAGCCGGACCTCACAGGAGAGCCTGAAGTCCAAGCAACTGCAAGGCAGAAAGCTTAAGATAAAAGCATGGGCTGAAAGTTCCAGTTCAGCTTCTGGCTGGCTGTGTGACCTTGGGCAAGTCCCCCACCCTCTCTAAACTCATTTCTTCGTGAAGTGGGAATTGTGCCAATTTGTGAATGAGAGAATCAGTGTAAAACATGGGCCACAGTGGGGTTGTGCCGCAAGGCAGCAGTTCTGAAAGTAACCTTGGAAGGTTAAAACCCACATGGCGGGGTGCCTGGGTGGCTCAGTGGGTTAAGCCTCTGCCTTCAGCTTAGGTCATGGTCTCAGGGTCCTGGGATTGAGCCCCACATCGGGCTCTCTGCTCAGCGGGGAGCTTGCTTCCCTCTCTCTCTCTCTGCCTATCTCTCTGCCTACTTGTGATCTCTCTCTCTGTGTGTCAAATAAATGAATAAAATCTTAAAAAAAAAAAAAAAAAAACATGGCTTGGGCGCTCCTCTCCAAGGGTCAGATTCAGCAGGTCTAAGGTGGGGCTTCTGAGTTTGCAATGCTAACGGGCTGCTGCCGCTGTCTGGAGACCACACTCTGAGATCCCCTTGGGTCCGGGATGCTCCCAGGCTATGGGCTACAGGGGCCCTAGGGAGGGAGGAGGGTGACCTGGGCAGTAAAAGAGGTTGGTTGGGTGGGGGGCTCTGGACCTGGCTCTGTTCCCTCCTCCAGCGCTGAGCAGTCACCCTGGAGGAGGTAAGACCCGGGGCCCCCCTGCCAGATGCGAGGACGGCCAAGCGCCACATGGCCACCACCTCTCTCACTTGAAGGGATAGGTCAATTGGTTCTCTGCTCCCGGCTTGGCTGTCGCTGTGCTTCCTGGGCTTCTGAGAACTCACGTTTCCTTTCTCTGTCTTTTTTTAATACTGCTTTTGAGTCAAATTATCATAAAGGTGATGCACGTCCATCTGAGAGCATCAGTACAATGCAGAAAGGCATAAAGAAGAGATGGGAATTGCGATCCAAAATCTGGTCACTCAGAGACCATCACTGCCAACCGATTACTTCTTCATGTTTCCATGCCTCATGTGCGATACTGTGTCTGCCTGATGTAGCAGTCATCTCGTCCTTCGCCATGAAAGCGCTTAGGAAACATGAATTTAAGGACAGGGCAACAGTCTCAGTGGAGGTCTTTTTTTTTTTTTTTTAAGATTTTATTTACTTTTGACACAGAGAGAGAGATAGAGAGGGAACACAAGCAGGGGCAGCAGCCGGCAGAGGGAGAAGCGGGCTCCCTGCTGAGCAGGGAGCCCCATGCAGAGCTTGATCCCAGGACGATCCCAGGACACTAGGATCATGACCTGAGCTACCGACTGAGCCACCCAGGTGCCCCCATTAGAAATACTTTTAGGGGCGCCTGGGTGGCTCAGTGGGTTAAAAGCCTCTGCCTTCAGCTCAGGTCATGATCCTGGGGTCCTGGGCTCGAGCCCCGCATCTCTGCTCTGCAGACAGCCTGCTTCCCTTCCTGCCTCTCTGCCTATTTGTGATCTCTGTCTGTCAAATAAATAAATAAAATCTTAAAAAAAAAAGAGAGAGAAGAAAAAAGAAATACTTTTAGAATGTCCTGAATGTGACTCTTTCTCCCCACTCCACTGCTACCAACCTGGCCCATCTCTGCCTGGGTGACCACAGCAGTCCTGTCACTGTGTCCCTGCCCACTCCCCACTCTTGCCTCATTGGAGTCTCTTCCCCACAGCAGCCAGACAGATCTTTTTAATCATTTTATTTTTTTTTAAGATTTTTTTTTTTTTTAATTTGATAGACAGATCACAAGCAGGCAAAGAGGCAGGCAGAGAGAGAGAGAGCGCGGGAAGCAGGATCCCCGCGGAGCAGAGAGCCCAATGGAGGGCTCAATCCCAGGACCCTGGGATCATGACCTGAGCGGAAGGAGAGGCTTTAACCCACTGAGCCACCCAGGCGCTCCCAGACAGATCTTTTTAAAACCTAGCCCAAACATGTTTGACCCTCAGCTCAAACCCCCCCAGTGGCTCCTATCTCACTGGGGATAAAAGCAAAGACCTTACTATGACCCATAGAGGCCTTTAAGGATCTGTGCCTCTTCCATTCCCATGGCCTCCCTGAGCTCACTCCCTATCACTCCCCCCCTTACCTACTTGGCTTCGTGGTGCTCCTCAGAACACCCCATGCACACTCCTGCCTCAGGGCCTTTGCACTTGCCGTTCTCTCTGCCCAGCACATTTCCTCAGATACCCTCAGGGCTCCTCTGTTCAAATGTCATCTCGGAAAACAACCATAAGCAAATATGACTTATTTTGGAAAGGCCTGCCCTGACCACATGGCCCCAAATAGCACCCTGGCCGCTCTTTGTTGCCTTACCCCATGTCATGTTCCTTTGGGAGTACCGCTCACTTACCTGATTATTGTCTGCTTGCTGCCTCCCCAACGCCAGCTTGTGGACAGAGCCCCGCACATAGTAAGACCCTGTGCAACGTTGCCACCCAAATAAATACGTGAGGAGAGGAAGAAATTCGGGACGGGGGACAAGAGACCTCTGCATGGGAGCTAGGAAACTGGAATTCTAGATGAGCCCTTGCCACCTAGAATCACTGAGGCCTTGAGCAAGTCAATTCACCTCTTCGGACCTTGGTTTTGTCATCCATAAAATGGGCAGGATGATGCCAGTGAGGCCGGCATCCCACGGCTGAGGATTACATGACAAATGTGGGTCAGCAAAGCACAAGGCAGCAATGCGTAGCCTGCCCCTCCCCTGCGAGCTTTGCCCAACACAGAGCCTCCCCGTCCCCAAAGCACTGGTGGACCCCTCCACAGAGATGTGTGGGAATGAGTGTCCTGCTGGCATGTGTGAGCATGGTGCACCAAGCAGACTGTCGGCCCCCCGCCCCGTGTGCCCCCATATCTGCACTCACCTACCCGTCCTGTGCCCAGCCGCCGACTAGTGCCCCTTGGACATCTGGTAACTGACCAATAAATACATCGTTGAAGCTCTAGATGCTTCACTGTGAAGCGAAGGAATGAGGGTGGGGCTTTCAGACCTAGACACAGGCTGGGGCCAGGTTCTCTGGGCTCTGGGGCAGGGGCCCATGCCGGTGCCTTAAGGACCCTGAACTGAGAGGAAGGGAGGGACTGAGGGACAGGCTGCTTTCTCCCTGGGACGGGACCCGGGCAGCTTTGGCCCCAGACATCTGCCATACCAGCCACATCTTCTGGGCTGCTGGGCGGAGGCCTGGCTCCCCACCTGCATTCCTCGCTCTGTCTCCCCATGATCTCATCCTGGCCCTGCAGCCGCCCACGGGCCAAGAGGCTTTGCCCCACTTTACAGATGAGGAAATGGAGGCTTGTGGAGATCGATGCCCTGCCCTGGGGCAGTCTCCTTGCCTGGGCTCAGGGAGGCACGCTGGTGGGCCCACGGCTCCGGAGGGGTGGTGGGGGCAGGTGGGATGCGGTCAGGAGGACCACTTCACACTCTCCAGTCAGATATGAAAAGCCCCCATAGATCCCCCCCACCGTGCTTAATCAACTCTGGGCAGTTGGGTGGTTGACCCACTCATCAGGCGGCAGGGAGGTCCAGCTAGGCCCAGCTGCCTTCCCTCTGCAGGCTCAGTGACCCAGACAGGGCTAACTGACAAACAGGCCCGGCCCAGGAGGGGTGTGGGACGCAAGGAGCGAAACTCCTTTTAGGAAGGAAATCTTGGAGCCAAGGTTGAGAAACTAGCATCTGGCCCCGGCCTAGGGGTGGGGGAGCCCAGGTGAGCCGACTCAGTCCTCAGGAATGGGTGGGGTCTCAAAGGGAGGCAGGCACTTCCTCCAGCCCCAGCCCGGGGTCCTGTTCAATCCTTATTAAGGAGTTTCCTGGCGACAGGCAGTGACCTGTCCGACGCCCGTGTGGGAAGCAGCTTGGCGTGGCCCTCACCATCTCATTAGTGGTGACTCACCCAGGACTCACCTGGCTGTCAGGGACCTGTCCCACTGCCCGCCAGAACCAGCTCGGCCGGCCGCCTCGCAGGGGCAGAGACCTCGTTCCATCAGCCTGCTGTCCTCCATGGCACCTGAGGCAGAGCCTGCCTGGCACACAGTCAGAGCTCAGAATTCATTCATTCAACCAACAGATATTGATTGAGGACCTACTGTATGCCAGACGCAGTGCCAGGTGCTAAGAATATGGAGTGAACCAGGCAGACCCAAATCCCTGCCCTTCTGGAAGCCACAGTCTTATGGGGAAAGACAGACGGTAAACGAATAAATAAGTGAATCATGCAAGTTCTTGAAGATGCTAGGGAGAAAAGGCAGGAAAGAGTATGAGATGGAGGTTGCAGTTTTAAACAGGGGATTCTGGGGAAGCTCTCTGAGAAGATGATATTCCAGCAAAATCTGAAGATGAAGATAAGGAAGGGAAAAAGGTATACCAGGAACAGCAGGTGCAAAGGACCTGGGGTAGGAATGTGGGGGTGGGGGACTTATTGAAAGAACAGCAGGGAGACCATCCTAGCTGAAGTAGTTGGCCAAGGTGAGGGTGGTGGAAGACAGGGTCAAAGAGGTAAAGGCAGTTCAAACTGTGCAGGCTTTTGTAGGCCTTTAAAAGAACTTTGGCTTTTACTCAACTGAATTCTGTAAAAATTCTCCAACTTCCCACCCTCACCCTCCTGCCAGTGGAACCCAAGACCAGCTCCCCAGAGCAAAGTGAAGGGTCAGAGATTGTTTTCCCTGGGAAGGGTCTGGAAGGGTGAGTTTGCTGAGCTGAGCATTGCTGCCTGTGGAGGATGTGTGAAGAGGAAGATGCTTGTTTGGGAAATAAATACCTACTGAAGAGGGATGTTGTGGGGAAAGGAAGAAAAGGGAGCAGAGGCCAAGCAAGAAAGGGAAGGCCAACCTTGCCCAGCTGTCTGCCCCAAAAGTCTGTCTTTCTATACTAATCTGGAACATACCCCATCTGACACTCTGCTACAACCCCTCTCTCACCTCTGGACCTTTGCACATGCTGTTTTCTCTGCCTGGGAATCCTTGCCATCCTTTGCCTGGTGAACTCCCACTCATCCTCCATGAAGTGGTCTCTGAGATCCCAGAGTAGATGCTCCTCCCATGGGCCCCACATGTCTCTGATGAAGCATTTTCACACTCGGTCATATCTGACTGAGGGATCTTTCCTCCCCATGAGACTATGGCCGTGGCCCATGCTGGGGTTTGCTCACCTTTATATCCTCTGAGCCCAACAGAGTAGGTGTTGAAACAGAAGAGTGAATGAACAAATGCTCACCAGGATTTGGATCCCTTAGAGGTTTTGGAACAGAGTGACAAGATTAGATTCACATTTTTGGAAGATGACACTGACTCAGTTTGTGTTGAGTGTGGGGGGAATTGGAGGAGGGTGACAGCTTATAGGCTACTGCAATAGTCCAAGCAGGTGCAAGAGAGAGGTGAGGAAGGACAAAACCAGGATGTTAGATGCCGGGAATGAGAGGAGGATCAAGATCTAGGAGAAGTTTTTCTTCTTTTCTTCTTTCTTTTTTTTAATTTTATTTTTTTATTTCAGAGGGAGACAGAGAGCATGAGTGGAGTGAGGGGTAGAGGGAGAGGGAGAAGCAGACTCCACGATGAGCAGGGAGCCCAATGTGGGGCTCAATTCCGGGACCCCAGGATCATCACCTGAGCCGAAGGCAGATGCTTAACTGACTGAGCCAC
Source organism: Lutra lutra (assembly GCF_902655055.1). Taxonomy (NCBI): domain Eukaryota; kingdom Metazoa; phylum Chordata; class Mammalia; order Carnivora; family Mustelidae; genus Lutra; species Lutra lutra. The sequence continues at coordinate 68,376,829 of NC_062283.1, read as the reverse complement.
CCAGGCATTCCTAGGAGAAGGATTTAAAAGGGACATCAACACTGGCCCTGGAATGATGAGGAGGAAGGAGTAGAGGGTAGACTCCTCCTTTTTCCCTCTTTTTTGTGTCCTTCTGTCTATCCACCCATGGACAGCTACTACTTCCTCAGATGCAATACAGCACAGTGGTTATGAGCCTGACTCTGGGTTAAAATCCCATTTCCACCACATACTTGCTATGTGACATCAGAGCAGGCTGGCTCAACCTCTCTGTTCCTCAGTTTACCTACCTGTAAAGCAAGGATGACAGCTAAGAATTAGTTACTATATTTCATTAATCCTAAGATTCCCATTTTAACATTTCTGGAATCAGGGAATCAATGACATGACATGGAGTAATTACCAGCATCATTTTTTTAAAGATTTTATTTTTAAGTAATCTCTACACCCAACAGGGGGCTCGAACTCACAACTCCGAGACTGAGAGTCACACACTCCACTGACTGAGCCAGCCAGGTGCCCCTAACTGGCAGCATTCTTTAGTGGTAGGTGCATCAATAATGGTGAATTTGAAGACTGATGAAACCTTAAATATGATGGAACACAAAAATACATGGAGAGATCAGGACCTGGCATGTTATAGGAGCTAAATAAATGTTAGCTGTTGTTATTACTGTCATAATTTGCTTTCAGGAGTATTGTTCACAGCAGTGACAAAAGCTCCATCAGGGTAAAGAGAACTCATAAGTAGATGTAAAGGTGAAAATTTTTTAGTAATTTCCCCCAGAAAAACACCCAAGGTCTAACACTTCCTCTGAAAGATCCCACAGAATTCTGCCAAAGTTCCAGGGAAAACTTCAGAAATTCCTCCTGTACAATGGGGACCAGAACTCCTGGCTCCCTGACCGGCAGGGGGAACCAGGGCATGTCCCCAGATGACTTCGGGGGTGTTCCCTGTGTCCTTGTGAATTTTCCTGAGTCACCATAACTTACTGCCCACATTCAGGGCTCTGCTACCTTCGGACCAGGAGACCGATGCCCTGGGATCAAGAGCCGTCCTCAAACAAAAGTGTGATTACAGAGCGTTCCGCACGGGCCAGGAACTGTCTGCCACTCAGGAGCGCAGGGTGACCCTCACCGGTGTCTTATTTTTGGCTTCCCGGGTTGGGTTCCTGCCTACTGACTTGGCAAATCCTGGGTGACTCGCCTTGTTTTCGCTCCTCACTTAAATACATGTCTGGAAAAAGCCTCCACCCCCACAGACACTGCTGCGTGTGGAAACAGTGACAGGCCTAGTGGAGGAGGAGAAACCAGGCAGCTGAGTCTTGGAGCCTCCCTCTCAATGAGGGGGAGAACGGCTGGCCCAGCTGCTGGGGTTAGTGACACTCCCAGGCCCGTCTCCTGTCCCTTTGGGCTCAGCCAGGGCCCCCCATCCCAAGCTCTGATTCTCTCCTCTTCTGTCTGGGTTGACAAGAGAACTTCTCGGCCACAGACACTGTGTCAGGCTCATGTGACAAGTCTCTGGTTTGCACCCCAGGTCAGGAGGCTGTCAGCCCGAGAACACAGGAACCTGGGGACCCACAGGCTCTGTGCGTGTGCTGGGCCTCAAGGGGGTGGGTGAAAGGCGCTCTGTGGCTGAGAGCTGACGCCATGGCTCCTGCCAGCTCTCAGCCAGCTGGGAGGCGGGACACTCCTCCAGAGAAAACAAGGCACCAAGCCATGGGTGGTGGGTCTCTCGGAAGGCCCTTTGACCAGGATGACTGCCTTCCCTCCTGACACCCAGACGCCAGGCCAACCATCTTCCAGTATCACAGCCCACCCCTGCTGCCCACACGCTGATGGCATCTTCATTCCAGAATGCTAGCTCCCCAGCAGATCTGTCCATTCCCAAGTTCTAGGGAACCTCTTCTCTGGGCTGGAACAGACACTGGGCTGGTTTCAAAGCCTCGTACTCCTCCTATTTATACCGGGAAGCTGGAATGGACAGAGGAGAATGCAGGGCTCCTCCCATGCCCAAAAGTCCAAACGGAGTCCAGAAGAACAGGTGACATTGGAACAGGGCTCGAAGTAATGTCCCCTCTTCATCAGCTCTGCCGTGCTTTGATCAGAAACGTCTTTATTTTACCTAAAGGTGCTTTGCAAATCCCAACCCTCTTCACTGCAGATCAGTATTGAAATGAGCTGTTTCCTTGTCTGTTTTGTCCATTAAAGTATAACTTTCTGAAGTCAGGGTGGTGTCTGATCCACCCTTGATCACCTGTCCCCAGCACAGTGCTGGCACACAGTAGGCATGTCACCAACACGTTGAATGAAAACACCTGTGTGCGGTGCCCAGCTCTGTGCAATCCCTCCCTGATGCCTATATCAGCCTGGAGAGACAAGCATTATCATTGCCACTTGTCATCCCCATTTTAAAGATGAGTAGAGGGTCACCTGGGTGGCTCAGTCGGTGAAGCGGCTGCCTTCGGCTCAGGTAATGATCTTGGGGTTCTGAGATCGAGCCCTGCATCGGGCTCCCTGCTCAGCAGGGAGCCTGCTTCTCCCCCTCCCTCTGCCCCTCCTCCAGCCTGTGCTCGCTCTCTCTTGCTCACTCGAATAAATAAATAAATAACCTTTAAAAAAAAATAAAATAAATACAGATGAGTAGACTGGGACCCAGGGAACTAAACAGCCTTGTCTGTGGTCTCACGGTTAACAGGTAGCAGATCTGGGCTTTTAACCAACGTCTGTCAAACCCTAGAGCTTTCACTCTTTTTTTTTTTTTTTAACATTTTATTTATTTATTTGGCAGAGAGAGTGAGAGCACAAGCAGGAGGAATGAGAGAGGAGAAGCAGGGAGGGAGGCCGTCACTGAGCTCGATCCCAGGACCCTGAGATCATGACCTGAACTGAAAGCAGACACTTAACCGACTGAGCTACCCAGGTGCCCCAAATAGTTCCATTTTAAAGATAAGGAAACTGAGATTCAGAGAAGTTCCATAACTTGCCCAAGACCGCACATTGAGTAAGTGGTGGAGCTGGTCGTGTTTGAATCCTGATCTTATCTCGCTTTCCAAGCCATGCCCTGACCGCTATGGACACCATCTCTTTTGGGGAGACACCGCTGACCCAGCTCAGCTGCACAACCAGCTTACGTTCTCTTTCGGCAGGGCCCCCCATCTGGAATTTTCTCTTGTTTGTCTCTTCTGGGCAGCACCCAAACTTTCCATCCAGCTTTCCAAGCATGGGCTCCTCCTGCTCAGCACCCCAAGGCAGGCCACCTCTTTACTTGGCCCTCAGTCATGCCTTGAGGCCCCGCAAAGCTCCTTCAACAGAGCCAAACAGCCCCGGCTCTGAACTTGTCAACAATTTCCTCACCAAATTTCTTCACCTTGAGAGAGATGTCAGGAGTACAGTGGTGAGAGGCCACTGAGAAAGGTGACAGGGGCCACATGAGGGGATGTGGCCCCCTGAGAGGACTTTGTTTCTTTTGTGGCATCTTTGAGCCAAAGCAAAGATAGCAGCAGGCTTGGCCTGCCTTCACGGCTCACGTGTGTACCTCTAAAGCCACAGGCCACTGGTGACAGCAGCTCTCGGCAGGTCAAAATCATTGGTGTCCTGGCCCCACTTTGCTTGGTTCTCCAAGGATGACAAAGAAAACACACTCGCTTGACCAATACTGGGTCAATCTTATAATCAGACTCAATAAGAGCCTTGCTGGAGCAGTGAGAAGAAATTATAATAGTTTATAAAAAGGGAACCTGTTACTCACACCCATTAGGATGGCTACTCTTAAAAAAAGAAGAACATCACAAGCATCAGCAAGGATATGGAGAGATTGGAACCATGGTGCACCGTTGGCAGGATTGTGAAATGGGGCAACCACTAGGGATAACAGTCTGGAGGGTCCTCAAACAATAAAAAAAACAGAACTACCATATGATCCAGCAATCCTACTTCTAGATATCTATTTAAAGGAATTGAAAGCAGGGTCTCAAAGAGGTATTTGCATACCCATGGTTTTTCAGTGTTATCCTCAATTCCACCAAGAGGGTAAGGTAATCCAAACGTCCACCAAGGATGATTGGATAAACAAAAGGCAGTCCACTCGTATAATGAAATATTACCTAGCCTTCAAAAGGAAAGGAATCCTGTCACCTCCTGCAGCATGGATGAACCTTGAGGACATTAAGCTAAGTGAAGTAAGCCAGACACAAAGAGGCAAACACTCCATGATTCCACTTACAGAAGGTAGCTAAGTTGGTCAAGTTCACAGAAACAGAAAGTAGAATGGTGGTTAGCAGGGGCTGGGGGGAGGAGGGGAAATGGGGAATTGTTGTTGAATGGGTATAGAGTTTCAGTTTCACAAGATAAAAAAGTTCTAGAGATTTATTGCACAATAACATGAATATACTTAACACTACTGAACTGTATACCTACAAGGCTGAAGATGGCAAATTTTACGTGTTTGGTGTGTGTGTGTGTGTTTTAACCATAATTAAAAATAAATTAGGGGTATGTCGGGGGGCTCAGTCAGTTGAGCATCTGACTCTTGGGTTCAGCTCAGGTCGTGATCTCAGTGTAGTGAGATCAAGTCCCTCATTGGGGGTCGGGGGGGGGGTCCACGCTCAGCAGGGAGTCTGCTTGTGATTCACTCTCTCCCTCTCCCTCTGCCCCTGCCTCAACCCTGAGCACTTGTGCTCTCTCTCAAATAAATAAATAAATCTTTAAAAATAAATAAAGTTTATAAAAATAAACTAAAAGCAGGGGGGAACCTTGCTAATTTCCTCACCTTGGAGATATTTATGATACTGACTGTGCTAGGCCCTCTAAATGCAGTTATTTTCACCCTTACCCTGACTTAATGTGGCAGGCATTTCTTTTTCACAGCCTAGGAAATTGCAGCCCAGTGAAAGAAATGGACTTATCCACAGTCTCTTGGAATTTATTGAGGTGAAGAAACCCATTTGTGCTCAGGCTTGTCTGCCTTCAAACTGGGGCTCGTGCTGCCCCACACTCATGACCGGGGGGATGGTCTCCAGATTCAAGTTGCCGGTCACTGACAGAAAGAAGACAGACTTTTCAGGACCTCTGGGTGGCTCAGTCAGTTAAGCGTCTGCTTTCAGCTAGGGTCATGATCCCAGAGTACCAGGATCTCCTCCGGCTCCGTGCTCAGTGGGGAGTCTACTTCTCCTTTTGCCCTTCACCTCATGCATGCTCTCTCTCAAATAAATAAATAAAATCTTAAAAAAAAAAAAAAAGATGAGTGTTCCATTTCCCCAAATTGTGCAGAAGTTCCTTGGTGAGAAGCTGCAGAGATCTTCTATTTCTTGACCTGCTAGGGGAATTAAGTCAAGTACTGAGCACATATAGTTAGTGGGGAACCAACACTTGAGAACTAGCTTAGTTTTTCAAACTTCTCAAAGCGCCAGAAAGGGTCTTCACTGAAAATACGATTTAAGCACTTTAGCTAGCAAAGCATTTTTCACGTACTTCAACCTCTTTGCTCCCAACAGAATCCCTGGGCAAAAGAGATCTCTATCATCTCCATTTTACAGAGGAGGAGGGAAGCACAGCTCAGACAGACAAGTTCAAGGTCCCACAGCTGGGATTGCAATTACTGGAGGCATGACTTAACAGGTGTCTTAGGACCCTGAAATTTGTGATGCTTCTGCAGGCGGCCTTGTAAAGTTAGGGCCAGGTGTCCTATCTCGCTCAAGGCTCTCTGGTGATGGTGCACGGCGCTCACCTGCTGACCCAGAGGGCGGGCCTTGACCTCCAAGGCCAAATAAACTCTGGACAGACCATGTGAAGGCTGGACGTGCCTTTCTTGAGACTGTAGCTTCAGCATCAATACTTAGCCAAGTACCATGTGCCAGTGAGTGAAAGGCCAGGGCATTCCCAGCCCCAGGAAAGCACTGGTCAGAAGGGGTCTGGCTGGAGTCCAGCTAAGCAGGGAGGCTCAGCTGCTGGCTCAGAGCAGGGAGCACAGAAGAGGTCAAGTTTGGGGAGATAGCTGAGGCCATCATATCGATGGGAGACGACTGGGTCTACCCCCCAGGGGTCAGAGATTCGTCCAGAGGGGCCGGAGCGAGCAGAGCAGAGGACCAGTGCTTCTTTTTTGTTCTCCACTCTATTTCCCACCCTCTCACCAAGTGTGAGCAGCTGCCAGCCCAAGCATACTGGCCCTCCAGGGAGGGTAGGCAGTGGCCTGCAGGTGGGGGCAGTGGCCAGCCACATCTGTTTGGTCCTCTCATTATGACATGTTTTCCCTGATTCGAAAGCATCTCTTGTTCACGACAAAAAAAAAAAATTTGAGGACTACCAAAAAACCCCCACATATTCGCAAAATAAAAATCACCTGTAATGCTCCTTTTTTAACTGTTAAAAAGGAACAAAAATCAAAGAGCAAATACCCTCGTGGTGGTAGAGTCAGTAGAGCTTCCGACTCTTAGTTTCTGCTCAGGTCCTGATCTCAGGGTTCTGAGATGGAGCCCCACATTGGGCTCCCAGCTCAGCATTGAGTCTGCTTGAGATTCTCTCCCTCCTGCTGCCCCTCCCCTCTTCAAAAAAAAAAAAAATCAAATGCCCTCTCCTCTCCCCCAACTGTCCCCTCCCCTACACACCCAAGGTCATCAGTGCTGGCTGCCTGATAGCCTTTGTTAAGGCTCCTTCTCTCCTCTTCCCTTTGGAGGGAGGGATTTTCCCAGGAAGGAAAGCAAAAACTCTGTCACTGTTGTCAATAATGATGTAAACATCCATTTTATTCTAACATTGGTAGCAAGGTACCCTGCCTAGGAAGTATCCTGACTCTGTCCACTCTGGATGCTTCTACCTCTGCCACCTCTAACCACCCTTACAACCTCCCCCTCGAGGAAAACCAGAGGAGGACGCCTCTGGGGTTTGACTTCAAGGCAGCCAGGAGGCTTTGCTATCCTCCAAACACCTATGAGATCACTGGCACTGGACAATCCACCGTTAGGATGTCATAACTTCAATAGAAAGCTTCATTTTCCCTGAAACTATAACTCCCTCATGGGAACTATGAATGTTTTAAAAGCGTGGAATAGACAATGTGTTGTAAGTTTTTTTTCTGAGGACACAGTTTAGGGTTTTGCCAAGTTGGGGCGGGGGGGTTAATGAGAGTTATGTTGGTTATTGTGGTTAATGATAGTTATGTTTTCTTTTCCTAATTACAAAATAACACATTTGTTGTAAAAATGTAGAAAAAGAGAAGAGCATAAATAAGAAAACAAAACAAAATTTGCTCATATACCCCGAAAATAACCACCACTACTATTTTTTCTATGAAAAACTTCCAGTTTTTGCCCATATAAATTATGTATGTGTAGATAAGTATACACAAACACATTTGCATACACACATATAAATAAGCCAAATCGGCATTTAAAAAAATATTTTACCACGTCATTAAATATTCTTTGTTTGCCTAACTCTTAATGTATACCGGCTCACTGTCTCATAAATAGACCCAAATACAGCCCAATGAGCTAGTCCCCGCTCTGCTTAACAGAGGAGCTGGTTCTAATTTTTCTCTGCTCTATCCAGCACGGCGGTGAGCATCCTCCTGGGGAAATGCTGTGAGCAGATTTCAATGGCAGGATCAGGGAGCATATGCAGCAATGCCAGCGGCCCGGGTCAGGGGCCGTGGAGAAGAGAGTTGTCGTGCACCCAGGAAACTTGCAGATAGCGGACACAGAGGGCACGACCACCTTCCCGGAATGCGCAGCTCGGCCCGCGGCTGGCGGTCACTGGGTGGCACATGAGACATGACAGGCAGGTCCTGTTTGCTGACCAGCTGACATACCTTAGCGCTGTCCTCCTTCTATAAAAATAGCTTGCATTCTCCAATGGACCGTCTGCACGATTCTCTCCGAGGGCAAGCCACAGCCGCAGCCCCCACAGGCGCAACCTCCCGCAGCCGGGCCGCAGGAGCCCACACCCTGGCCACCATGGTCCTGGCCAAGATTTGGCCTGACACAAAGCAGCCATTTACAGGCTGGATGTGCAGGAGGGGCCTGTGGGCGGGGCAGCTCAGCATTCAAATTATGCCTGGGGAGGGGGGCCTTCTAGATTGGACAGTGGCTTCCCAAGCCGGCTCCCCCTCCCAGGGATGCTTAAAAAAACCAGGAACTGCTAAGTGGGCAGAAGGTGAAGGCTACTTGAGGAGAAGGCAGTAGACAGGAGCCAAGAGGCGGAAGCCAGGAGGCAGCAGGAGACATTAGGTAGAGAGTCCATGACCATGTTTGGTAGAAGCGTCCAAGGATTCCAGAAGGAGGACCCAGTTGTACCAGAGGGCTACTTTCTGTCTGATGAGACCGCCTCCTGGGCTCCTTACCTTCCCCGCACAACTTTATTATAAAGCCTCATGGGGCACCTGAGGAGCTCAGCCTGTTAAGCATCCAACTCTTGGTTTCGGCCCAGGTCATGAAGTCATGGGTCGTGGGATCGAGCCCCACATCAGGATCCCTGCTTGGCTTGGAGTCTGTTTGGGATTCTGTCTCTCCACTCCCTGCTCATGCACTCTCTCTCTCAAATAAAGAAATCTTAAAAAAAAAAAAAAAGAAAGAAGGGGCGCCTGGGTGGTTCAGTGGAATAAAGCCTCTGCCTTCAGCTCAGGTCATGATCCCAGGGTCCCGGGATCAAGCCCCGCATCGGGCTCTCTGCTCAGCTGGGAACCTGCTTCCTCCTCTCTCTCTGCCTGCCTCTCTACCTACTTGTGATCTCTGTCAAATAAATAAATAAAATCTTTTAAAAAAAAAAAAAAGAAAGAAAGAAAGAAAGAAAGAAAGAAAAGGAACGCCTAGGTAGCTCAGTCGGTTAAGCCACTGCCTTCAGCTCATGTCATGATTCCAGGGTCCTGGGATGGAGTCTCACATTGGGCTCCATGCTGAGTAGGGAGTCTGCTTCTCTTTCTGCCTCTGCCTGCCACTCTGCCTGCTTGTGCTCTCTCTTCCTCTCTCTCTCTCTCTACAAATAAATAAATAAATAAATCTTTAAAAATAAATAAATAAATAAAATAAAGGTTAAAAAAAAAGAATAAAAGGAAATTTTAATAACACCTCATCCCTGGAAGTAACCACAGGCGGCCTGTGTCCCTTGTAGCCTGCAAGGCCCGTGTCCACTGCACACGCTTGGACAGCAACTTAAAGTTTACGGGGTGCCTTCCCAGCCATTCTGTCATCACGATGACCCGGGGAGGGAGAGTGGCTTATTCCCATTTCACAGATGAGGAAACTGAGGGGATCTGAGTCTGCTGGCAGGTCAGGGAACAGATACTCAGAGCCAAGGCTGCTGACTCCACATCCAAGCTTTTCTCATCACACCAAGGGGCATCTCCTCCCCTCCCCCTCAGATGTCCTCAGATACTGCCGGAGTGCTATCACCAGCCCTCTCTGCTGGAAGGTGAACTAACCTCAGCTGACTCCATGTGTTTCAACTTGTCTATTCATCTCGATGTTTTAACACATGAGGGCTGGGCTCACGGGTTTTCTCGTCCATAGTGCCCAGCACATGGAGGACACAGCAGATGCTCCATAGCAGCTGATGGCTCCCAAAAGCAGTTTTTCAACAATGTAGAACCCACATCCCACCGGAGAGTCCAGAATGGACTTCTCGGCAGCTTTGAAAAATTCCCCTGGGAGTCTGATTACATTCCAGCTTGAAAATCAGATACACAGGCGGCTTATCCAGTCCACTCAACTCTCAAAGACACATCTACGAACCAGGAAATAAGCAAGAAATATGTAAATAAGTAACCAAACTGAATCTCATAAATTCCATGCACAAAAGCTAAAGCATGTTTGCCTTTAAAACAAAAGGCAAGGGGCGTCTGGGTGGCTCAGTGGGTTAAGCCGCTGCCTTCGGCTCAGGTCATGATCTCAGGGTCTTGGGATCGAGCCCCGCATCGGGCTCTCTGCTCAGCGGGGAGCCTGCTTCTCTCTCTCTCTCTCTCTCTGCCTGCCTCTCTGTCTACTTGTGATCTCTCTCTGTCAAATAAATAAATAAAATCTTTAAAAAAAATTAAAAAAAAATAAAACAAAAGGCAAAACAGAACAAAAAACTGCATATGCCTCACTCTGTGCCTATATGCCCTTACTTTACACGTAATTCTAATGAGGCCGGTCACTTGGATTCTCAACCCAGTATATTGGAAGCGTGCAAAGGAACAGGAATGAGAAACTGAAAGCTGATAGTTTGAGAAAGGAAGTTTCAAAACAGTTATAAACATCAATAATCATAATTGTGCCCTTTATCAAGAGGATTTATCAAGACAAGTTTCATTTATGTGCAGCAGGAGTTTCAGAAAGAACTTCTAAAGAGAATGGTTTGGGTGTCTAAAGCGAAGACAGCCAGGGACACCTGGATGGTTTAGTCCATGGAGCAGTGTGACTCTTGGTCTCGGGGTTTGTGAGTTCGAGCCCCATGTGGGCTGTAGAGATTGCTTAAAAATAAAATCTTTTAAAAATATATTTTAGGGCACCTGGGTGGCTCAGTGGGTTAAGCCGCTGCCTTCGGCTCAGGTCATGATCTCGGGGTCCTGGGATCGAGTCCCACATCGGGCTCTCTGCTCAGCAGGGAGCCTGCTTCCCTCTCTCTCTCTGCCTGACTCTCTGTCTACCTGTGATCTCTGTCTGTCAAATAAATAAATAAAATCTTTAAAAAAAAATTAAAAATAAAAATATATTTTAGGGGCGCCTGGGTGGTTCAGTGGGTTGAGCCTCTGCCTTCGGCTCAGGTCATGTTCTCAGGGTCCTGGGATCGAGCCCTTGCTCAGCAGGGAGCCTGCTTCCCCCTCTCCCTCTGCTTGCCTCTCTGCCTACTTGTAATCTCTATCTCTCTGTCAAATAAATAAATAAAATCTTTTGATAAATAAATAAATAAATAAATAATGTATTTTAAAGGGAAGAGTTCCAGTTGTCCTGAAGATTCACCACCTATGAAGAAGGAACCCAGTCCTCCCTTTGTGCTCCATTGTTGTCAGTCCTGCCTCATTGCACTGCACTGAGAAGGTCCATCTCTCCCCAGTGTGTGTTGTGCAGTAATTAACAGCATGAGCTCTGGAGCCAGATTCACAGGGTTCAGATCCTGGCTCTGTCACTTAAAAGCTGTATAACCTTGGGCAATTTAGTTAATCTCTCTGTGCTTGTTTCCTCAGCCATCAAATGAGGATAATAATAGTACCCCGCCCCCGCGACCTGATGTCCTGATCAGGTACGTATAGAGAGCTCTTGTGTATGAGTGTATTGAGAGCAGGGACTGAGTCTTACTCAGCTCTGTATCCCTACCTGTCCCTAGCCCCTTACTCCTCAAAGTGAGGTCCAACAGCAACTGGGAGATGTTAGGAATGCAGAATATCACACCCAGCCCTATTAAATCAGAACCGGCATCTTAAGATTTTTGTGTGTGCATTAAGGTGTGAGAAGCTCTCAATGAATACTGCCAAGTGAACAAACAAAATTTGGCATTATTTTATATAGAAGTCTCAGAAGCATCCAAGGGACAGAGATGAGGGAGGCATGGGGTTGGGGGCAGGGAGCTCCAGGGGAAAGAAGAGGAACTCAGTAAGGAGAAAGTGGGGGAGGCTGGGCACTTGGAAGGACTTGGTTCAGCCACTTTCCCAGCTCTGTAAGCTTGGGCCTCAGTATCCCCATTTGTGAAATGGAAGGGCTAATGCCCACTTTAGAGATTGTGACCAGAAGTCATAAGTACATAAAACATGTGCGGGGGGCGGGGGGGCGGCGGCGCCCAGGCTGTCATTATTCACAGCCTTCCACCTGAAACCCTAAGGTCAGACACGTGTGGGTTTTCAGAGCTTTCCAGATGGTTGAAGGGTCATGTGACACCCATGCTGACGCTAGGTAACACCCCAGCAGGGTCTGGGGCAGCACCTTCAATTAAACCCAGCAAAGTTTCCGTGGTGAAATGTATGAGCAGTAAGAGACATAATAAAGACTTTAAATAACCTCATGGCAGGCAGACCAGATTTGCAGCCAAATCAGTTTATATCAGGCTCATTTTTTTCCAAGTCTGGTTTCTATAGCTTGCAGATTTCAGAAGTGCAGAAGAGGGAGTGTGAACCTAGATGACGAAAGAGGAGGGGCAGCCTTGGTGGGGACTATGGGGAGAGCCTGTCCATCTTGAAGTGGGGTGCAGGGAAGGACTGATCAGTTGTCTGCTTGCAGGGGTGAGGAGAGGGCAGAAAGCAAGCCAGCAGATGCTTTGGAGACAGGCGGGACCCTGAGACATGAACTGTAGGAAATTGTCAAGGCTAGGGTCTGAGCAAGAGTGTGACCCAGTCAAAGACAGAGCAAAAGATTGATCAGACTTATCAACAAACAGGAAGAGGGCATCCTGGAGTCACCTCTTGGCCTCACTCAAATTTCCCAACCTAGAAGGAAGACCCCAGCGTGCTCCACCCCTTTCAAAAGCACACAGGGAAAAGATTTTATTTTATTTTTATTATTTTTAGATTTTAATATTCTATCAGACCACCAGGGACAGCCCATAGGGTCTTATCAATTACATAGGTACACATAAAATTATCATAATGTAAACAAAAAATAAGCATAGTCAGAGTTTCACTGTGTGCCTGGTGTCATCAACAAGTTAGATATGAATTATTTTTCCATTTTACAGAGGAGAACACTGAGGCTCAGATCTCCTAAGAAAGTCCAGCGTCACATGGTTTGTTCATCTAATGCCAATGCCTGAATGACTTCCATTAAACCACATGCTCAGGGAACCATTCTGGCCAAAGAAAAGAAAGGGACAAGCAGAGGGCTGAGGTCTGGGAGAGGGATCATCCCCCTCCTACAGCCTCTGAGACCCTCCCCCAACTTCAGACTGGTTCCCTTGACCTTTCTGAATCCTTCTGATGTTTTGGATGCATCTCTTATAAGCCCCAGATGGTTTGTCCTCTTTCCATTCTGACAATCTGTGTCTTTTTTGGGGAGCAATTAGTCCATTTATATTTAATGTAATGATTAATGTATATTTGGGATTAAATCTACTTTGTGCTTTCTATTGGTTCTGTCTGTTCTGTGGGGCTTTTTTTTTTCTATTCTATTTTTTTCCTTCCCTGGATTTTTATTATTATTACTATTATTATTATTATTATTATTATTTGCCATTGAATGTTTCCCTCTATTAGTTTGGAGGTTATTCCTCTTTCTCTATTTGGCCCCACCCTCAATATTTTGAGGATTAGATTTGATAGATTTGAGATAGATAGATAGATGGATAGATAGATAGATAGATATAGACAGATAGATATGAAACTGTTTTGTATCTCTAGTAGGATAGCTTGTGATGATCTTGTAAAAACAAGAGCTTTGGAGTTAGGCAGGCCTGGGCTGGAATCCTGGCTCTAGCACTTTCTATTTGTGTGCTCCTTTCTAGCTGCCTTTCCCCAAGTCTCAGTTTCTCTGGCTGTAAAGTGTGTAAAATGTCACAGAGCTCATTGTGACACTTTAGTGAGCTAAGGGATGCCAAGTGTACTACCCAGGATTTGGCACAGAGAAGAGGCTTGATGTTCCCCTGTCCTCTCTGGGTTTTGCTTCTCTGCATCCGGGAAGAACTGGCCCTGGAAGGGAGCTGCTTAAGAGCCTGGCTGCACAGCTGGGCTTGACCGTAGGAACCCTTCCCAGAAGGAGTCCCTCTGCCTCGAGATGTTCCCGGGGTGCAGCCAGTCTGCAGCATCATCGATGACGGACAGCACCGCCTCAGTCTGGGAAGTGGGAGGCTGTTGGGAAATTCTGCTAAAATGCAGAAGGGGGATGGGTTGTATTGATCAGCATCCCAGGGGAGCCCTGGGAAGAGGGAGGGCTCCCCAACAGTGTGTATGTCTCCAGCCTGGCCAGGGAAGGGGGCCTGACCGGTGAGCCAAAGCCTCCCCTCCTGGGAGGCAGGTGTGTCCTCTTGGAGAGCAGAGCGGTGACTCACCAGACTGCCACAGCTCGTTATAAATATCCCCCGAGACACCTAACTCCCTCGGCCCTGGTTCTATATTAGCACAAGCATCGCTCCATAATTCCATAATTAATAAGGTTTCCTAGGCACCCCGAGACTGGGAGAGGGTGTCCCAACCTGTGGACACAAATATTACAAACTATATGTGAACTGAAAATGAAGTTTGCTTTCTCTCTTTTCTATTTGCTTATTTCCAAATCAGCATCGTGGACATTTTGAGAAGTGAGGGCCAGCCAGATGTCCCCTACTTGAATAATGTGAAAATGTTCTGATGGGCCCAGTAGCCCAAACCAATTTCCCTTAACCCATTTGGGGAAACTAAGGTGCAGGGGGGTGGGGAGAGCACCTAGATGGAAGAATATGGCAAACAGTGGCTGAGTGGGAACTCAGGGTTCCTGCCTCCCCTTTGCTTCAGCTCTCAGACTCTTAGATGCCTCACCTGTGAATAGAGGTACCAGTTCCTGCTCTGACCACTGCCCGGACACTGAAGGTAAGAGAGGGTGAAAGTGTCCAGGTCATGGGAATCCAGCCCATGGAGGGGCTAAAGAACACAGGGTCCCTTTGTCTGGTCCCTTCTCCTCATTTTCTCTTTCTGGACCAGTATCTTCCTCTATTTCCTTCTATGACACTTGGCGGTCAGTCACTGGGCACAAAAGTCCTGATAACATGACTAGAGATTGTACTTTGCCATCAAAAACTCTAGGCTTTAATAATAGTAGATGTTATTGACTGTATATACACTATGTGCTAGGCACTGTTTTTCATTCAGTGCCTCATTTAATCCTTTAAATCTGAGCTGTCCGATATCATAGTCACTAGCCATATGTGGCTATTGAGCACTTGAAAAGTGCCTAGGGCCACTAAGGAACTCTCTCTCTCTCTCTCTCTCTCTCATATCTATACTTTTTAAAAAGTAGTTTCCACAACTAACATGGAGCCCAACTCGGGTCTTGAACTCACAACCCTGAGATCTAGACCTGAGCTGACATCAAGAGTCAGATGCCTAACTGACAGAGCTACCCAGCTGCTGCAAGGAGCTACATTTTTAATTTAATTTGATATAATTTTAAATTTAAAAATTGATAATTCAGTTCTCAGAAAACTTCTAAGTATGTTTAGAACCATTTGGGTATGTTAGTCTACTATTTTGACTGTAAATTTTGTGGAAGTCTAACTACAGATTAAGTATTTCCTTTTTTAAAAAGATTTATTTATTTGAGAGAGAGAGAAAGGTGGGGTGGGGGAGGGACAGAGGGAGAGGGAGAGAGAGAATCCCAAGCAGACTCCCCACTGAGTGTGGAGCCTGATGTGGGGCTCTATCTCACAACTCAAGGGTCTGATGCTCAACCAACTGAGCCACCCAGTGGCACCCAGGTCAGATATTTTCAGTGAAAATTTAGTGTCCAAATTGAGCTGTGCTATCGGATGTACAATCCACACTGATTTCAAAGATTTAGTATAAAAAGCATGTTGAATACCTCAATAACAGCTTTTATATTGATGAACGTTTATATGACAATATTTGGCATATATTGGTTTAATAAAAAGTGTTATTAAATTAATTTTACCAGGGGCGCCTGGGTGGCTCAGTGGGTTAAAGCCTCTGCCTTCGGCTCAGGTCTTGATCCCAGGGTCCTGGGATCGAGCCCCATGTCAGGCTCCCTGCTCGGCGGGAAGTCTGCTTCTCCCTCTCCCACTCCCCCTGCCTGTGTTCCTTCTCTCACTGTGTCTCTCTCTGTCCAATAAATAAATACAATCTTTAAAAAATAATAATAATAAAATAAAATAAAATGTGGCTCATAGGGGCACCTGGCTGGCTCAGTTGGTAGAGTATGTGACCCTTGATCCTGTGGTCATGAGTTCAAACCCCATGTTGGGCATAGAGCTCACCTTTAAAAAAAAATGTGGTTAGTTGAACATTTTAAATTACATACCTTTTGGAAAAACCAGCAAAATCTGAATAAAGTTTGTAGTTTATTTGATAATATTGTGTCAATGTTAACTACTTAGTATTGCCAAATGTACCTCAGTTATGCAAGATGTTAAGCTTAGAAAAAGCTGGGTGAAGGGTTTACTGCAACTCTGTACAATCTTGGCAACTTTTCTACAAATCTAAAATGATTCTGAAATGAAAAGTGTAAAACACTCCCCCAATTACATATATAATTACTATTAGAGAAATATACAGTACTATTGTATTTTTTTTTAAGATTTTATTTATTTACTTGAGAGAGAGAGAGAGTATGAGCAGGGAGGGGCAGAGGGAGAGGGAGAGAAGCAGACTCCCTGCTGAGCATAGAGCCCAGCCTGGGTCTCCATCCCAGGACCCTGAGACCATGACCCAAGCCAAAAACAGATGCTTTAACAGACTGAGCCACGCAGGTGCCCCAATACTGCTTTATTTCTATCACAGAGCTGAAAACAGTTCTTGAAGAGATATTGTCCTCAGCAATGAGGAAACCCCTCAAAGAAGTCTTTGAGCTTCTACATGAACAAGTAGCACCAGTTAGAACTCCCTGAGAGTTTTCCCAGGGAAACTAGTGTGAGTGGATCCATTGCTAAACCACCCACTGTGATGGACCGGCCAGTGGGTGAAGAGGAGGTGGGAGATGGGGAGCAGAGGCAGGGGAATCTGGAGGTTCCTGTGATAACAGGGACCATAAGATAGGAGCCAGTCAACTTCTAAGGCCGTGGGACAGAGGTGAGGGGCAAGGGCTGAGCTAACAGGCTTTCCAGTTCAGGGACTGGCTGTTTCATCTCTGCCTCATTTGGAAGCGGCTGTCTCAGGGAAAGAATCAGCAAGGCTGCTAAAGCCCTAAATTAACGGGCCCCAAAGGCGACAACTAATGACACCGCAGGGGCAGAGCCTGGGACCAGCGTAAGGAAACAGCAGTGAGTCTTCTCCAAGCCTCCCAGCCTGCCACCCCAAGGCTTGGCCACCGGAAGCCCAGGCAATCCCTGTTCCTATCATTCGTCCTTTGAGCAGGTCCTGAAGCTACCCTCTGCTCCCCATCCTGGCAGGTCCCCAGGACCCAGCCCAGGCCTCCCAGAGGGCGGGAGGGGGAGAGAGAGAGCGAGCTAGCGCGTGAGCGCACCATGCATGGGGTCCAGAGGCCCTGCCCCTCCTCTGGGCCTCACCCCAAGCCCAACATGGGAGGCGTCAGGGGGCCTGGGTCTCCCTGGCCAGGGAGGGCGCTGCTCTGCTGGCTCGCAGAGGCCAAGGCCAGCCTGGCTGGCAGTGCACTGTCTGTGGCCAGCCGCCCACCAGCTTCCCACTTCCAGATGCCTCAGAGCACGCCGGGCGGCCCTGTCCTGACGTGCCCCTTCCCCTCTGCTGCCCTGCCTCGAGCTTCGCGGAGAGGCGGCCAGATGTGCCGGCGGCCCCTAACGAGGTCCAGATGTGCGGCCTGGCCTGGCGGGTGGCGGCTACCAAAGGAGAGGGAGGCCCTGGGAGGGAGGGGCCCGGCTGCAGCTGGACGCGGCAGCGCTGGAAGAGGAATGCGCTGGGAAGGATTCCCATTGGAATGCGAGCTTGGGATGTCTCCTGCCTAAATAAGGGCCTGGCCTCTCCTGGAGCTGGAGGCCAGGCGACTCTAGGTGCCGCAGGGCCGCAGACGCGCCTTCCGCGGTCCCAGGATCCTCGACAAGCTTTTCTCTCTTCTTTCTTCCTTATTGCTTCTTTTCTTCTTTCCTTTCTTTTCCTTTCCTTTCCTCCCTTTCTTTTTCTAATTGTGAAAGATACACAGCAATTAAAGGCAGGTTCATAAACCCCAAATAAGCTAAAAGATGGGAAAGAAAAGATAAAAATCACCTATCATTCTACAACCCCAACCACCATTAAAGTTCTGGGGAGCGTAGGGCTGTATTTTTTAAAAATACAAGTATTTCCTATGTTAGTTTGTATCAGTCGTGCTGCAGAGACTCTCAGAACCTGTATTTTTTACTTGGCTCTTCCCGGGTGGGTCAGATATCTCGGTCCCACAGAACCCCCTAGAGCCATTCTGCTATTAATAGGAGAGTCCCTCCCCACCTGCTTGCCATGTCCTGACTTACGCCAACTTTAAATGGGCTTCTTTTCTGGAGGATTTCTCCGAGTCTTTAATTTACCAATGTACATTCTGAATCATCAAGAGGAGCCTGGCATTTCCTAAGCATATGTCACTGTGAAATCCCTTGAGGGATCCTCTTGAGGCTTGGGTCTGTGGAATGTCATGTAGGAGATGCTGTTCTGTAACATTCTTCATCCGGATGCATCGAAACCAAATGCATGTTTCTGAGGTCTCCCTCAGTGGGCGGGCATTATGGTTGTCGCCCATGTATTGCTATCCCAAATAATTCTGCGATGGCCATCCTCGTGCTCCCCCTTTGTCATGCCCAGAACATTCCAAGAAATAGGACGGTTGCCGACATGAAAGGTCGTCTTTAACTCTCAGGTTCCAGGGTCCCGTTTCTTTTGCCCCAGTTCCTTCCTCAGCTCTTTCAGGACAGCAAAAGAGTTTACCCCTCTACCACAAAAGGGGGGCATTGGAGAACGTGAGGAGTGGGGTCCACAAGTCTTGAGCACTCACTGGGCCTCGGGGATTACAGTGAAAAATAACTTTTCTTGGACTATTGTAAGTAACCCTGTAACATCTGTGAACAACTACTCTTCACCAAAGAACTGTTGCCACCACAGAGTAAAACCATACTTGGGGTACAGAGAGCTTTTTACTGGGTCCCCCAGAAGGCTACATAGCCCCAGAGCAGCATGGGTGCCTCAGAGGTGGAATGATGCTGCTACTTCCGGTGTTTGACTGGGCGCACCATAGTATGTCAGATGTGCAGTCCAGAGGCGTGTAGGCCTTGTCGTTGACATCTCCCTCCACATCATTTCACTCCGTCCTCACAACACTCTGTGAAGTAGGGAGTAACAGGCTCCATAAATTTATGCCAAAGATGAGGAGACAAAGACTCTGGGCAGGAGACTTGCCCAAGGTCATACAACTAAGTAGTGGAGGGGAACTAGGCCCCAGCAACCCCACCCCATGCCTCTGAGCCACACGTCACCTTGACATCTGCAAGCTGCTGCCAGCAAAGAATGCCTTCCTGCCTTTACTTTGGGCTTTATTGACATGGGACACAGGACTTGTGAGTGTTGCTGGGAGGTGGGGGGATAGGATCCAAAAGGTTTGGAGCCTGAGGTCTGCATGGCGAGGCCACTGCTGGTGTGTGTTTCTTTGGGGCAGAGGAAGAGGAAGACAGACATGAGCAGTGAGTTCATCAGAGAGGAGGAATATGGCCCCCCCACAGGCCCCACAGATCTTCCGCATCTTAATGGCCCTGGAGCCAGGCACAAAGTAGATGCTCTGCACAGGCACCTGAGTGGAAGTTGTAACCCCCTGCCCCTAGGAGAGTCTGTTCTGGGCTCAGCCCTGCGCGGGGGTCTGTATGTATTGTCTTCCTGCCCACCCCCAAATCTCCCCAACACCCTAATCCTAACCCTCACTCCTCTTCATGCTCCTTCTCCCCACCTAAATCTCTGCCTTGTTTGCCCCTTCCCACCCCCTGCCCCAATAGTCACTGAGAATCTGTCATCAGATTCTGGTCCCTCAGAGATCCCAGGCCACAACTGAGGAGCTCTGACTAAGCACTACTTGGGTCCTCAAGGGCACTGTCCAACTGGGCTCTTAACCTTCTTTGTGTAGCAGATCTGTTTTGAAAATCTAAGCAAAGATAGGGATCCCAGAAAAACCCCCAAATGCACAGGTCCATGATGAAGATTTGCCTTCAATGTCAGAAGTTCACGTGCAGATCGCCTGAGCGGCCTGACCCAAGATCTGGCTTGAACACACTCCAGTGAAGGCGGCTGCTTTCTGAAACCTTCTGTCAGCGCTAGAAACTCATGCTACCCGGTAAGTGTGCCTCACCCGGAGCCCATACCTTATCAGGAACTAACAGGTCCGCCATCCCTTACTCCCAGTTTCAAAATCCCCAAACTGCCTTTTTTTTTTTTTTCATCATAAGGTGTTTTATGACAAAGCCTGACCTGATGTGAACTCATTTGTCAGCAAAATGGACCTCAACTAATGTGAAGCTATTTACAGCCTTTGTTTCCACCACTAAGGGTGTGAACATTAGTGGACTTCGTTCAGCACTGTTTCTGTGTTTACTGGGCGCTGTCCTACAGCGCTTTCCAACACCCAGACAAAGTGAACCCGTCATGGCTCCTCTTTAAACTATGAAAAATTCATATTCTTGGGGTACCTGGGTGGCTCAGTTGGTTAGGTGTCTGCCTTCCGCTCAGGTCATGATTCCAGAGTCCCAGAATTGAGCCCCATGTCGGGTTCCCTGCTTAGCGGGAAGTCTGCTTCTCCTCTCCCCTCCCCCACCCTTCTCTCATGCTCGCTCACTCTCTCTCAAATAAATAAATAAACTCTTTTTTTTTTTTAAAGTCTGAATTCTGAAACCTATCTGGTCCCAATGCTTTTAGGTCAAGGACTGTGGGTCTGTTTTTACAAAATTTTCCTTAAACAAACTTCACAGGCTTACAAGTAAGAGGAGTCAGACACAGAGCATAGATATGGTATAATCCCATTTATAAGAAGTTGAGGAACAGAAAAAGAAACAGTGGTAGAAATCAGAACTGCAATTATCTCTGGGGAGAAGAACGGATCAGGAGGGAGCACAATGGAACCTTCTAGTGTGCCGGAAATGTTCTGTACCTGACCTGTGTGGAGATTACCTGGGTACATGTACACATAAAAATTCACGAGCTATACATTAAACATTAAGTTGACTGCACTTTGCTATAAGTCTGCTATACCTCAAAATAAAAGTAGAAATATAAATGATGGGAATATATTATCTCAAATTAAGAGAGAAGCTTCTCCCCTTGGCACCTCACCCCCCCATGATGTTTTTGAACATCAAAACTTAATGTCACCTTAATATATGTTTGGATTGTCTTTAATCCTGAGAAGCAAGTTCAACACAAAAGTCAAATTTAGTAAACAGTTTTAAAATACTCCAGTGTACCTTCCAAAAGAGCCCATCCCCAGAGTGTGTCTTTGCTTTGAAAGTACCACAGGCAACCAGCACTCAGGGCCTGCCTCCCTCAGGTGAGAGCATCTCCATTTACATGACCCCCCTGCCACCGCCCCAGGACAGTTCTCAACCCTGCCACCTCCAGCAAGGCTGCTAGAACACACTCCAGCCAGGGACTGAGCCCAAATCCAGGCCTGGCATCCTGGCCACAGGTCTGCCAAGTCGGAACTTGCACCCAACCAACAATATTCTTTAATTGCATCTGATTAGCTGGAATTTAGAGTTGATATCTGAGAACAGAAGGGCACAAGGGACTCCTTGATTAAACAGGTCAGATAAGCATATATTACTGAGAGCAATGAACTGCTTTCCTGTAGCTTCTTTCCCGTAGCTTGCTCATTGCTCAATACCTGCTCACGGCCTTGCCCTTTGACACTCACCCCAATCGCTTGCCCACCTCCGCTTTCCCTCCCACTTCCTATCTGCGCACCCCACCTCCCCCAGGTCAGAGCTTGGCTCCACTGGGGCCTGGCCTTTGTCTGCTGCTCCACTTGTGACCAGGGTCAGCCCATATGCCAACCTTGCCATCTCCAGCCAGAAGGCACTGGTCTAATGGCCTCCGGCCGTCCTCCACAACCTCTGATCCTTTCAGGAACAAGTCAGGGTATAAACAAACAAACAGACCCACTTGAGCTTCCCCTCATCTTTCTAGAGCATGCAGTCTAATAGAAGAGTCTGTGCTGATGGATAGATTCTATACCTGTGTTGTCCCATTTCATAGCCACTAGCTACTGAAGCAGCACTCACTGTGTGCCTAAGTACAACTTAGGAAATGAACCTTCTCTTTTTTTCTTTAAAGATTTTATTTATTTATTTGACAGAGAGAAAGAGATCACAAGTAGGCAGAGAGGTGGGCAGAGGGAGAGGGGGAAGCAGGCTCTCCGCTGAGTAGAGAGCCCAACGCAGGGCTTGATCCCAGGACCCTGGGATCATGACCTGAGCTGAAGGCAGAGGCGTAACCCATTGAGCCACCCAGGCGGCCCCTGAATCTTTTTTAAAAAGATTTATTTATTTATTTGAGAGAGAGAGAACTGGGAGAGGGGCAGAGAAAGAGGGAGAGAACATCAAGCAGACTCCCAGCTGGACGCAGAGCCCGATGTGGGGTTTGATCCCAGGACCCTGAGAACCACAACCTGAGCAGAAACCAAGAGTCAGGCATTCAACTGACTGAGCCACCCAGGTGCCCCAGGAACTGAATTTTTAATAAAAAAAATATATTTGGCAAGGGGGGGGGTATCTGGGTGTCTCAGCTGGTTGAACATCTGACTCTTGGTTTCAGCTCAGGTCATGATCGGGTCCTGGGATCAAGCCCACGTCTGGCTCCACATTGGACAGAGTATGCTTAGGATTTCAATCTCTCCTTCTGCCCCTCCCCCTACTTGCACCCTCTCTCCCTTAAATAAAATCTTTAAAAAAAATTTTTTTATGGGTGCCTAAGTGCACAGTTGGTTAAGCGACCAACTCTTGGTTTTAGTTCAGAACTGGATCTCAGGGTCTTGAGATCAAGCCCCCCATGGGGCTCAGAGCTCAGTGCTCAACAGAGTCTGCTTAAGATTCTGTCTCCCTTTGGGAACCTGGGTGGCTGAGTTCGTTAAGCCTCTGATTCTTGATTTCAGCTAGGGTCATGGTCTCAGGGTCCTGGGATTAAGCCCCACATCGGGCTCTGCCCTCAGTGTGCAGTCTGTTTGCCCCTCTCCCTCCTTCTGTGTATTCTTTCTCTTTGCACTCTTTCTCTCTCTTGCAAATAAATAAATAAAACCTTTAAAATTTTAAAAAAAAAAAGATTTTCTCTCACTCTCCCTCCGCCCCTCCCACCCACCACTCCCTATTTTAATTAAAAATGTTTTTAATTTAAATGTAAATATTATATGTGATTAGTGGCTAATATTATATGTAATTAGTGGGCAGTGCAGCTCTATAGAGAGAGACGGGTCTGATACTCCTTTAACCAAGCCCAGCGTCCTGGTATCTCAGGAAAGTGTTGTGTCTGCTCTTCAGAGATACCCAGCTGCCGGGCCTGTCTTCTTCCAGAATAAAAACTGGGAGCATTTGCTGAGCCCCTACAATGAGACTGACGTTTTGCTGATGGAACCCGGATGCATTGGCCACCTCAAGGTCTATGACAGCATTCCAGAGCTCAGGATTCTAACACAGCTTGGAAAGTAACACAGTAAGTCTTTTCTGAAAACCTCCCAAGGAAGCACAAGGGGGAAAATTTATCAAAATTTATCACCAGAGGGACTTAACTTCTTTGTCCCACTGTTCAGCCCTGCTGCTCTGGGCCTCTCCTCCCATACCCGCACAACCAGTTATGGTTCTGTTGGCCTGTCTACCTCCCTCCCACTTCATCTTTCTCTTCCTTTCTTCTTCTCCTTCTTCTTTCTCCTTCTCCTCCTTCTTCTTCTTCAATGTTATTTATTTATTTGAGAGAGAGAGAGTGAGCAGGAGCAGAGGGGAGTGGGAGAGGAGAAGAAGACACCCTGCTGAGTAGGGAGCCGGACGTGGGACTCGATCCCGGGACCCTAGGATCATGATCTGAGCAGAAGGCAGATGCTTAACCGACTGAGCCACCCAGGCGTCCCTTTTCTTTCTTTCTCTTTCTCTCTCTCTTTCTCCCTCCCTTCCTTCCTTTCTTCCTCCCTCCCTTTTCCCCTCCCTTCCTCTTTCTTTCTTACTCTAAGCCCAAGGTGGGGCTTGAACTCACAATTCCCAGAGCAGGAGCTGCATGTTCTACTGACAGAGCCAGCCAGGTGCCCCCACCCTTTTTTATTTTATCCCTGCTCCACAAGGTCACTAGTATCCCCAGTTTACAGATGAGGAAACTGAGGCACAGAACACTTCAAGGCACACAGATAGTGAATGGAGAAATCATGAGCTCAGAGTTGTGAGAATCCTAGGACAACGTGGGGTCTCTCCAACCTTCCTCGGCATGCCTTACCCATGCAGAGAGCAGGCCACCTGTCTCACTCCAACCACCGACCCACGACCAATGGCTAATGGACAAAACTTTCCTCACTAAATAAGCCAGCTATGCAAGTTCCTGGGTCCCCCCCCAACACCCCAGGAAATTGTTCAGTCTGAACAGGAGACAAAGGCTGAATCCCAAGGAGTGACTCAGTGAGAATCTCAAATCCCAGTTTCTCAGCCTAAATTTCAAGGCTCATCAGGACAGGCTGAGCTTCCCCTCCCATCTCCTCTGGGCTCTGCTGGGGCCAGCCTACTCTCCAGCTCATCCTGACTCAGCTGTCCATCCCGCCCAGGCCCTTCCCACCACTGAATAGCAAGCTGCTCCATTTGCTGGTTAATTATGGTAAAATATACACAACACAAAATTTACCAACCATTTTCAGGTGTACAGGTCTATGGAAAGACATTTCACTTATGTCCTGGTTCAACTGTCACCACCAACCACATACCTCCTCTAAGTGGAATCATATAGTATTTGTTCTTTCGCGTCACTCCGTATCATGTCTTCAAGCTCATCTGTGTGGGAGCCAGTGTCAGAATTTCATGTTTAAGGATGAAGAACATCCCGTTGTATGCATACACCACATTTGCTTTATCCGTTCATCCATCAGTAGACACTTGGGCTGTTCCCAACCTTTTGGTTATTTTAAATAATGTTACTATGAACATGGGCATGCAATTATGTGTTTGAGTCTCTGCCTTCCATTCTTTGGGGTCTACACCCAGGAATGGGACTCTTGGATCATGTGGTAATTCTCTAATTTTTGAGGAATTGCCATTCTATTTTCCACAGCTGGTGCTCTACTTTTACTCTCAACCCACACTCCTCTGGCAGTTTCCACATTAGCCAGCATATTAGCTGTCACGCTCAAAAATGTAGGGCTAAACTCATTGCTTTCAACCCCAGGAATGCAGATCAATCTGGAGGAAACTCAGTGGTAGTGCGCCGTGGGGTTGGTTTTGACCCGGCTCATTTCAGTGTTTATATTAGAAATTCCGGGGCACCTGGCTGGCTCCGTTGGAAGGGGGTGACTCTTGAGCTCAGGATCGTGAGTTCGAGCCCTACATTGGGTGTAGAGATTATGTAAATAAATAAAACTTACAAAAAAAAAAAAAAAGAAATTCCAATAAAGGTATGTAGGTCTGCTAACCAAACACAGAAAGCATGTTATAAGATGAGAGGTGTGGCATACACAGAGCAATGATTTCAAAATATTGTGACAGGAAGGAGTGATGCAGTTATAAAATGAGCTTCTTGGGCGCCTGGGTGGCTCAGTTGGCTGGGCGACTGCCTTCAGCTCTGGTCATGGTCCCAGAGTACCAGGATCAAGTCCTGCATCGGGTTCCCAGCTCCACGAGGAGTCTGCTTCTCCCTCTGACCTTCTCTCCCATGCTCTCTCTCACTGTCTCTTTCTCAAATAAATAAATAAAATCCTTAAAAAAAAAAATTAGCTTCTCTTCATTGAGTACCTCAATGGGCCAAGCACTGCACTAAATTCCTTTATGTATCATTTAATTGTCACACCTCTACAAGATCAGGAATAGGGACCCACTGGTGGCTTCTGGGTGGTTCAGTCGGTTGAGCCTCTGACTTCGGCTCCAGTCATAATCTTGGGGTCCTGGGATCGAGTCCCATGTCCAGCTCCCTGCTTAGCAGGGAGTCTGCTTATCCCTCTCTCTCTGCCCCTCTCATGTATGTGTGCTCACTCTCAAATAAATAAATAAAATATTTTATAAATATTTGTGCCATAAATAAAACCTTAAAAAAAAATAGGGGCACCTGGGTGGCTCAGATGGTTGAGCATCTGCCTTCAGCTCAGGCCATGATTCCAAGGTCCTGGGATCGAGCCCTGCATCAGGCTTCCTGCCCGGTGGGAAGCCTGTTTCTCCCTCTCCCACTCTCCCTGCTTGTGTTCCTGCTCTCGCTGTCTCTCTCTGTTAAATAAATCTATAAAAATAAATAAATAAAATAAAAAATAATGACCTGCTTCACAGTTGAGGAAATCAAGACTCAAAGAAGCTGAGTGATTGACCCGCCCTGAGCTTCCAGTCAAAGGAATCAGACCCCAGAGTGCATGCTCTTTCCACCACACCATGCCATCTCCTACTCGATTGCACCAACAAAATGAACATGAAAAAGAGTAAATGACCTTGATACAATTCACAGTAAAGCTAGAGGACACCTGGCTTGTTAAACATTCATGACATCAAAAGCTCGGCATTTCTGCTGAACTTCAAGGACCGTGATCGAACTCTTAAAAGAGATCACATAACCCTGGGCTCCCCCAGTGAGTACAGTGACCATATTCAAGGGGATAGCTCTCCTGCTGGGCACCCCACCAGCCACTGACATAGAGAGGATGAGGCCAGTTCCAGATAGCAAGCTCTCTTGGTATCAGCTTTCTCGAGGTATCATAGACATATAACAAACGGCGTGTGTTTATTTTTTATTTTATTTTATTTATTTTTTTTTAATTCATTTATTTGACAGAGAGAGATCACAAGCAGGCAGAGAGGCAGGCAGAGAGAGAGGAGGAAGCAGGCTCCCCGCCGAGCAGAGAGCCCGATGCGGGGCTCGATCCCAGGACCCTGAGATCATGACCTGAGCCGAAGGCAGCGGCTTAACCCACTGAGCCACCCAGGCGCCCCATTTTTTTTTTTAAAGATTTTATTTATTTATTTGACAGAGAGAGATCACAAGTAGACAGAGAGGCAGGCAGAGAGACGGAGGGAAGCAGGCTCTCTGCTGAGCAGAGAGCCCGATGTGGGACTCGATCCCAGGACCCTGAGATCATGACCTGAGCCGAAGGCAGCGGCTTAAACCACTGAGCCACCCAGGCGCCCCGGCGTGTGTTTAAAGTACACAGTTTGAGAAGTTCTGCCATATGTGTAATCTGCAAAACCATCATCCCACAGTTTCCTTGTGCCCTTCCTAGTGCTTGCCCCCTTCCACCCTGTCTCCACAGTCCCCAGAAACCACTAAGGCGTTTTGGTCACTATCGATTCCTTTGAGCTATTTACAATGTTGTATAAACAAAATCACCCAGCACGGATGCTTGTTTGTTTTCAGCTGGCTTCTTTTACCCAGTATAATTATTTTGAGATTCATCAGAATTGTTAAGTATAACAATAGGTTTGGTTTGGTTTTTGTTTGTTTTGTTGATTAGTATTCCTTTTAAAAAAAAATTTTTTTTTAAGATTTTATATATTTGAGAGGAAGGACGCACAAGCAGGGGGAGTGGCAGGCAGAGGGAGAAGGAGAAGCAGGCTCCCCACTGAGCAGGGAGTGCAACGTGGGACTCGATCCCAGGACACTGAGAGCATGACCTGAGCCAAAGGCAAATGCTTAACTGACTGAGTCACCCAGGTGTCTTTTTTTTTTTTTTTAAGATTTTATTTATTTATCTGAGACACAGAACACAAGTACGGGGAAGGGTAGAGGGAGAAGCAGACTCTGTGCAGAGCAGGGAGCCCGACTCGGGGCTCAATCCCACAACATTGAGTCATGACCTGAGCCAGAGGCAGATGCTTAACCGACTGAGCCACCCAGGCATCCTGCAAACCAATGTTCCGTTGCATGGATATACCACAGTCTGTTTACCCATTCCGTTCGCGGACACTCAGGTTGTCTTCAGATCTCGACCATTACAGATAAAGCTGCTATGAACGATCACTGTTGTTAATTGGACAAACGCTCTAATCTATCCTGGGAGAAATATCTTGCAGTTGAATGGCTAGGCCATATGTTTAACTTTTTAAAAAACCTGCCAGCTCTTTGTGGAAATCCCTGTCCCAATTTCCATTCCCACTGGCAGCTGGAGTTTGAGTTGCTCCAATGCTCACCAGTACTTGGTAGGGCCTGTGTTTGAATTTGAGCCATTCTAGTAAGTCAGACAGCGAGTTTAAAAAAATGGTCATGTGACGGGGGTGCCGGGTTGGCCCAGTGTGTGGAGCAGAAGACTCTTGATCTCAGGGTTGTAAGTTTGAGCCCCATGGTGGGTGTGAAGCTTACTTTGAAAAAAAGGATGGGGCCCCTGGGTGACACAGTGGGTTAAGGAGCCAACTCTCGATTTCGGCTCAGGTCGTGAACACAGCGCTATGAGATTGAGCCCTGTGTCCGGCTCCAAGCTCTGCTGGGAGTCTGCTTGAGGTTTCTCTCTCCTTCTCCCTCGGCTCGTCCCCTGGCTCGCTTGTGCTCTCTCTCAAATAAATAAATAATCCTCCCCCCGCCCCCCGCTTTTTTAAAGGTGACATTACAGAGCAAAAAGTGTACAGGAGAAAAAGCTAGAAGGGGAAAGATCCAGAACCAGGACCCACAGAGAAGTGGGAGGATTTGGTTTGGAGAAAGATGGATATCTTAAATATCAGAAAAAAGGATTTAGTTTCCATGTTGTTTGAAAAGATGCCCTAGAACGTGCGGGAAAAGTCAAAGGCAGAGAGACTTTGCTTCATCTGCGGACCTTTCCATACAGCCTCTTGAAGGCAGAATGGGTGTTTGAGGAAGTGGGATCTCTCTCATTAGAAGGTTCTGGTGCCGGATTTGGAGCTTTTTCCTCTCAGGGATGGTCAATTCAATTCCGTTCACCTCGGTTGAGCACCTACTATGTGCTGTGAGGGGATGGGATGAAAAGATACAAAAGCAGATGTTATCACATCGTTGCCTAAATACTAACAAGTAATTAGAGCTCGAGTGCAGCTTTGGGCAAAGGTGATGGGAGGGAGAAGGAGGTGGCGCTTCCCAGAGGAGGCAACATTGACCCAGGTCTCCCGAGGGCAGTCGGATGTTCTGGAAGAACTCCTAAGCAGGGTGGGAATGTGGACCTTCCAGTTTCCACCAGTCTATGATGAAGGTGCATTAAAAAATACATACATACAAACATACATACATACGTACATATGCTGGAAGTCCATCAGTAGGGGCCTGGCAATGTAAAGGAAGGTCTCTTCTTAAAGTGGAATAACATTCAGCTAAAATACAATCTGGGGCATGATTACATAGGATATAAAATGATCTCCAAGATACATTAAGTGAAAAAAGCAAAGTCTAGGGGCGCCTGGTGGCTCAGTCGGTTAAACGTCTGCCTTCAGCCCAGGTCATGATCCCAGGGTCCTGGGATCGATCCCCACGTCGGGCTCCCTGCTCAATGGGGAGCCTGCTTGTCCCTGTGCCCTTCCCCTGCTCATGCTCTCTCTCTCTTTCTCTCAAATAAACAAACAAAATTTAAAAAAAAAAAAATCTTGAAAAAAGCAAGGTCTAGACACTATGTATGGTGAACTACCATTTGTTTAAAAGGGGTGTGATGAGCTAAACACACATATACACAACAACAACAAACACACACACAGAGTTTTATTTGCATAATATCTTAGACTTCTCGCCTAGTAACATAGGTTGTTTTTGAGAGAGGAAGTGGCTGGGAGACAGGTGTGGGAAAGAAACTGGCTGACATACCCTTGTGTCTTTAGAATTTTAACTCTGTAAGTGAATTGCCAAGAAAAATAAAATTGAAACTAAAAATGTAAAAGGCACCTTCTTATTTCAGCATGTTTTCCTGGAGCGCCTTCCTTAGCCTTTTCCTTCCTGTTCACATCCCTCCATTGAACCAGGCGTGTGGACAAGTCTTCCCCTCAGGGGAGCCTCCCCCCCTATTTCTTTCCTCCTACCCCTGCAAGGCATGCATCAGCCAGACCAATTTTTCTTGAACATGAATGTTCATTAATGTGATCAACTTGGTATCTTGTAAAAATCCGGATTCTGATTTAGTCACCTTCTCTGGCTCCCGGGATTCTGCATTTCCAAGTGGCTCCTGGGGGAGCCAATCCAGATTCTCCTGACCACGCTCTGAGCAGAGAGGGGCGAGGGTTCCATGTGCTCCGTGGTGAGGCTCATGGGTTAAGTACTGACAGGTCTCCAGAAGCCGCACTGCTCCGAAGAAGAGGAAGGGGTAGGATGGTGGGGATTCTGGTGGAGAAAGAGACATGTCCATCCCCAGGCTGGGCTGAGTCTGTTAGCACTGCCAACAGAGTGCAGACCACTGACCATCACCCTAGGTTTCTACCTCCACCTGGAGCACAGGCTGACACCCCCCACCTCACTTCCTCCCTTAAAGGGAGGCCCAGACTGCAGGTGGGACGCATGGGGCCTCAGAGGGAGCTGGAAGGGAAGATGCCTGGGTTACAGCACTGCACCCCACAGGGCCACTTCACCAGCCGAGAAATAAATGCCTTTCCTCCTTCCTTCCCTCCTTCCTTCCTTCCTTCTTCCCTCTCTTCCTTCCTTCCTCTTCTTTCCTACCTTCATTTTCTTCCCTCTTTCCTTCCTTCTTTCTCTACCCATAATGTGGAGCTTGAACTTACAACCCCGCGATCAAGAGTCACATGCCTTTCTTAGTTCTGATGGGCTAAAGGCAGCTCCAGGCCACCCCCTCTCATGCCCTCCCTGCAAATTCAGAAGCCAAACCAAGCCTCCTACAGAAAATGAAACCAGACAGCAGCTGGCAAAGCCATTCTCCCTGGGTGAAAAGCAGATGTCTTGAATCCAGGTGTGGAGGGACCACCTGGCCTGGCAGAAAGCCGATGGGCCTCCAGCAGAGCTCTCCTCTCTTGCCCAGGACGAGTACTGCCCTGTGAACATGGAAGTCGACCTGCTGAGCGCCCCACCACACCCCATCCCCCGGGCAACAGGGTAGTTTCCTAGGCCACACACGTGGCTTTCCCTGATGAGGCATTTTTTTGTATGACAAAACTCTGCTCCTGCCCACTGCCAGAGAGAAATCAGTGTGCTGTGAGTTCTGGAGGGAAACCAACAGGAACATTCCCTTAGGGTTGACATCAACCCGGGCTGGAGCAGCACCCACCCCCGACCAGGGACCCCTGGAGAAATGCCAGGAAAGGCACCCGCTTCTCCCCACACCATCCCCACCCACAGGGGACCATGCTTAAAATTGCACCACGCACATTCATTCTTTGGGGATGAGAAATGGCCTCTCTTAAAATACTCCCACCCACAGGAGAGGTAATACACTAAGCTGTTGTCATCTACACCTCAGTGTGAATTAGTTGATTAGTCCTGGAATGTTTCACCTGGAATTGGTCTGGTCCAATCCCTCTTTTTGCAAGTGAGGAAAACCTCAGCCCAGAGCAGAGGTGATGTCCCAAGGGACAAGCAACAAGGGGGTGACTCAGTAATGGCAGGGAAGAGGTGGGAGGTAAGGATTGTACAGGGGTGACTGGGGCAACAGGGGACCCCCAGTGTCACTGAGAGGAGCAGAGGCATCATCAAGCTTGCACTTAAGGGATGAACTCAGAACAGCACAAGGTTTCCCCCATGAGAAGGTAGGAGACCGAGTCAGAAGCCAGTCTCCCCACCCCACCACACCCTTGAACATAATATTTCTTTGAAGTCTCTGGTTTTATCTTAGAGTTCATTCAGAGGCAACATTCTACACTAAAATATATTTTGGGTTGTTTTCATATAAAAATAATAGGACAAACTGGTGGTTGCCAAAGGGGAGGGTGGGGGATGGGCAAAAAGGTGAAGAGGATTAAGAGGTACAAACTTCCAGTTATAAAATATTTTTTATGTTATGTATTTATTTATATTTTTATTTTTCATTTATTTATTTTTTTAAAAAAAGATTTTATTTATTTGACAGACAGAGATCACAGGTAGGCAGAGAGGCAGGCAGAGAGAGCGAGGTGGAAGCAGGCTCCCCACTGAGTAGAGAGCCTGATACGGGGCTTGATCCCAGGATTCTGAGTTCATGACCTGAGCTGAAGGCAGAGGCTTAATCCACTGAGCCACCCAGGTGCCCCTATTTATTTATATTTATATTTTTTAAAGATTTTATTTATTTATTTGACACAGAGAGAGAGAGAGAGACAGTGAGAGAGGGAACACAAGTCGGGGAGTGGGAGGTGGAGAAGCAGGCTTCTCACTGAGCTGGGAGCCCAATGTGGGACTTGATCCCAGAACCCTGGGATCATGACCTGAGCCGAAGGCAGATGCTTAACCGAATGAGCCACCCAAACGCCCCTAAAAAAGAGTTTTAAACAGGGCCACCTGGGTGGCTCAGTTAGTTAAGTGTCCGAGTCTTTTTTTTTAAAGATTTTATTTATTTATTTGACAGAGAGAGATCACAAGTAGATGGAGAGGCAGGCAGAGAGAGAGAGAGAGGGAAGCAGGCTCCCTGCTGAGCAGAGAGCCCGATGCGGGCCTCGATCCCAGGACCCTGAGATCATGACCTGAGCCGAAGGCAGCGGCTTAACCCACTGAGCCACCCAGGCGCCCTAAGTGTCCGAGTCTTGATTTCAGTTTCAGGTCATGATCTCATGGATCCTGGGATCCAGACCCATGTCAGTTTCAGAGCTTAGGGAGGAGTCTGCTTCTCTCCTTCTCCCTCTCCCTCTGCCCCTCCACGATCTCTCTCTCTCTCTCTCTCAAATCAATCAATCTTTTCTTTTAAATCTTTAAACATAAAATTTTCTTTAAATAGTTAGATTGAGGGGCTCCTGGGTGGCTCAGTCATTAAGCATCTGCCTTCAGCTCAGGTCATGATCCCAGGGTCCTGGGATTGAGCCCCACATCGGGCTCCCTGCTCGGCAGGAAGCCTACTTCTCCCTCTTCATCTGCTGCTCCCCTGCTTGTGTTCCCTCTCTCGCCGTGTCTCTCTGTCAAATAAATAAATAAAATCTTTAAAAATAAATAACTAAATAAAAATAAAACAAAGAAATAAATAGTTAGATTTATTTAGCCAGATATCACTTTCCACTTGGCCAATAGGCTGAGTTTGTGTTTCTGAGGAAGATATCTGGATGGCTGGGATGGGGTGAGGAGGCTTCTCACTGTACGCCCCTTTGCCCCTGCTTCTTTATTTTTTATTTTTTAATTTGGAAGTAATCTCTATACCCGCTGAGATCAAGAGTTGCATGCTCTTCGCACCTTTTAAAATTTTGTGCCCTCTGCAAATACGACCTGGCCAAAAAGTTAATAAAATTGAAACTTAAAAGAAGGTAGGTGGGTTGGTGTAGGGCAAGACAGACCTTTTTGCTCTGATGGGAAAGAATGAAAGCAGGAACATATGGATGCTGGACCACTCTGATATTCACCCACACGTTCGATGTGCGCCCCCATACCTACCAAGGTCTGCTCTGGGGAGCTAGCCCCCAGCCGGGGGTGGGGAGTGGGGGGAAATGGCACGCAGGCTACCTCATCTGGGCTGAGCCTGAGAGGCTGGGCCTGAGCGGCTCGCTGCCTTTGAAGGCCTCGCTGACTCAGAACCAAGACCAGGAGCTAGATTTCTTCCTTCCCAGTCTGGTGACCTCCTCACACCACCCCCTTAAGCACTGCTCAGTAAATAATAGTAAAACATGGGGCGCCTGGGTGGCTCAGTCGGTTGGCTGCCTTTGGCTCAGGTTATGATCCCAGAGTCCTGGGATTGAGCCCTGCATGGGGCTCCCTGCTCAGCGGGGAGTCTGCTTCTCCTTTTCCCTCTGCTGCTCCCCCTGCTTGCGTGTGTACTCTCTCCTAAATAAGTAAAAAAAAATCATAGTGAAACAAGAGCTGCTGCCCACGGAGTGTGCAGTTTGTGCCCAGCTCTGGTACACAGACAGCTCCTTCAGCCTCACGGCTGCCTCACTAAGCAGCCGCTGTCTCCTCAGCCATGTGGTAGACAAGGACTTGATAGTCTGTCTACGCTAACCTCACCCACTGTCATACTCCCTAACCCAGCCAGGGGCAGACAGAAGATTCGAACCAGAGGCACATGCATACATACCCATTACCATTTATTAAGCGCCTTCTGTGTGCTGAGCCACTGTACGCGTCGCTTAGAGGTGTTTTTACGAGGTCATATCATCGACCTGCGTTGAACGCAAGAAGTGATGGGGGTAAGGGGTGTCACGGAGGGAGGGGACTGTCCCTGCCCTGGAGAAGCTGACCATCTGTGTCAGTGTCTTAGATGACCACAACAATTCCTCCATCTGTGCCACACTCCACAGCTTTCAAAGCCCTTGATCTATCTCATTTAATCATCTTGACAATCCTGCCAAATCATGTTCACGATCTCTGCTCCGGGATGAGGAAACCCAAGCTCTCCAGGTCACACGGGGCCGCCCCCAAGATCATCCAACCAGCCTGGGGAGGGGCTGGAACCTGACCTCAGTCTCATGACTAGGTCTCTGCGGAGCAGGGACAACATGCTGCCTCAACAGCCTGGGCTCAGTGGCTTCCAACCTGCTCCAGCGGGAGGACTCCCTCCCCCCAGCTTGGAAATTGTTGCAGTCCTGCAAATGAAAGGGTCTGTTATTTAGGGTTTTAGTCAACCGGGGAAATTCACAGTGGAAAAACGACCAGGGCTTCAGCACAGCTGAAAAGCAGTAGCACAGTCATACCCAGACATTACTTATCCAGTCGGCAGACGGTATCTGGAATACAAATAGACACTGAGACTTCTTGCAACAAACCTGCAGCCCCTGGGCAGGCAGCTGCTGGCTGAGACCCCAGTGCTGGGGCGGTTCAGAGGAGGACACAGCTCCCAAGTCCGTCCTCTCCGTCAGAGCGCAGTGTTGTGGGGAGGGTGAGGCGGGGGGTTGATGTTCAATGGCATTGAGGGAAAATAGCATGGGGCGGGGATCGTTGGGAGCAAAGGGGCTTGGGGGAGGGCCACAGAACAGTGGGGAGGCTCACAGGGTATATGGATGTGTGTATATTTCTTTTGGAGGAAAAGGTTGACTCTAGATGTTCAAGAGCCATTAGAGAGAGCAGTTGGGTAGGAAGCAGACCAGAAGGGAGAAGAGTGGTCTAGAGGGGAGATAATGTAAGAGGTTTGAACCTGCAATGAAATTACCTTTCAAGAAACAAAGAGAACTAACATCCAAGGCTGTGGTAATGGGTTCTCACTTGTCATTGAGTGACTGGGTGCCATGCCCTGGACTATGTAGGCCTCTAAACTTGGTGATCGTTCACTCACAGTTCCAGAACTGCTGCAGGCAGGAGGGTACAGCAGTGAAGCTCATCGATGTTA
Source organism: Lutra lutra (assembly GCF_902655055.1). NCBI lineage: Eukaryota > Metazoa > Chordata > Mammalia > Carnivora > Mustelidae > Lutra > Lutra lutra. Next base: position 68,341,805 of record NC_062283.1, on the reverse strand, counting down.
GAACTCAGAGGCCCCAGTGCATGTCCCAGCTCTGTAAAGGTCTCAGGGCTTTAGCTTCCTCACCTGCAAAATGGAAGTGACAATAGTACTTGCCATGTTGCTATTTTGAAAATTAAGCCCAAGAGCATATGTTAAATACTGAGAACAGAGCTGTCCTAGAATAAACGTTTGATATTATTCCTGTGAAAAAGCCTTTCCCACTCCACACCGAACATACCCCTCTCCCCTGCACACTTGGATCTCCAAGCTCTTCTGCCACTTTTTTTTTACTTATTTGTCTATTTGTATGTGTTTCTTGATATTAAACTGTAAACACCTGGCGCATCATGGACATTTATTAAGTGAGGAAGGAAGGAAGAAAGGGAGGAAGGAAGGGAGTGGGAAAGGGTCCTACCTGCAAAAGCTTATAATTTTACTATGAAGGGGCACCTGAGGGTCCAGTCGTTAAGTGTCTGCCCTTGGCTAGAGTCATAATCCCAGGGTTCTGGGATCAAGACCCACACTGGGCTCCCTGCTCAGCCGGAAGCCTGTTTCTCCCTCTCCAACTCCTCCTGCTTGTGTTCCCTCTCTTTGCTGTGTCTCTGTCAAACAAACAAAATCTTAAAAAAATTTTTTTTTTTTTTACTATGGAATGGGGCACCTGGCTGGCCCAGTCTATAGAGCATGCAACTCTTGATCTCGGGGTCATGAGTTCAAACCCCAGGTTGGACACAGAGCTTACTTAAAAATAAGCTTACTGTGGAAAACTGGGATGCCCAGGTGGCTCAGATAGTTAAGCAGCTGCCTTTGGCTCAGGTCATGATCTCTGGGTCCTGGGATCGAGCCCCACATCAGGGTCCCTGCTCAGTGGGGACCTTGTTCCCCCCTCCCTCTACCCCTCCACCTCACTCATGCGCACTCACGCACGCTCTCTCACTCTCTCTCTCAAATAAATCTTTTTTTATTTTATTTATTTATTTGAGAGAGAGAGAGAGCACAGGCAGGGGGAATGGTAGAGGGAGAAGCAGGTACCCCACTGAGCAGGGAGCCCGATACAGGGCTTGATCCCAGCACCCAGGGATTATGACCTGAGCCAATGAGCTACCCAGGTGCCCCTAAATTTAAAAAAAAAATTTTTTTTTTAAGTTTACTACGAAAAGTCATCAAGGTGAAAAGAAACCATATGATCTTCATCTTCTATAGGCATATCTTCAGACCCTTCCCACAAAGCCATGGGGAATGGAGTTTACAAAACTCGCATAAGTTGCAATTCTAGCCTTCGTGGAACTGACGATCTATGCTGGGCGATGGGACAGGACATGTGAAAAATAGCTGTAGAGCAAGGCTGTGGTGCTTGCCCACCAAGGGACAGTCAGAGCCGCTGGCAGTCCATAGCTGGGAGAAGGCAGAACAATATGGGATGAGTCACAAGTGTGTGTCATCCTTGCTCAAGGTGAAATAGGGTTGTTGGGTAACAATAGGAAAATGTCACAAAGCCAGAGGAGCCAGTGCACGCCTCAGATCGGGGGGCACAGTCTTGGGTGTGGGGTTCAGAGGACGAGAGAAAGAGAAGGCTCTGTGGGGGTGGTCAGGGCAAGCTTAGTGGGATGGTGGCTGGGATCAAACTTCAGAATCAGGGTCACGTGAAACTCTTACTGGCTTGGAGCCCCAAGTGTTCAGAGTTGGCCTTCTATCTTCCCTGTGCTGTGAGCTCTCCTAGATGTTGATTTCTGGTAACTTTATTTTATTTATTTGAGAGATAGAGCACGAGTGGGGAGCAGGGGACACAGAAGGAGAGAGAGAGGAAGAGAATCCTAACTAAACCCCCTCCTGAGTGCGGAGCTCCACTTGGGCTCAATCTTTTGACAGATCATGACCTAAGCCAAACCCAAGAGTCGGGTGCTTTAACTGACTGAGCCACCCAGGCACCCCTCTGCTAACTATTATTATGCAAGTAATATGCTTTCAGAGAAGAAAGGAGGAGGAAGAAAAGGAATACAAAGAACCAAAGAGGAAAAAATAACCTATAGTCCCATCACCCTCTGCCAAAAATTCACTCCCAAGTTTTGGTGCCTGTCCATTCACAACCCCCCCTTATGTACCTGCCCACCCTTCAAGTTACCTATTCGTCCATCCGTCCATGTGCATCAGAGTTCTCAGCTGCAAACAACAGGATCCACGCTAACAGAAAAGGAATTGATTAAAAAACATTCAAGGGTCGCCTGAGTGGCTCAGTTGGTTGAATGACCAACTCCAGATTTTGGCTCAGGTCATGATCTCAAAGTCCCAGTATCAAGGCCTTCATTGGGCTCTACACTCAGGAGTCTGCTCCAGATTCTCTCTCTCCCTTTGGCCCTTCCTCCACTCACGTGCTCTCTCTCTCTCTCGCTCTCTCTCTCTCAGATAAATAGAAAAAAAATCTTTAAATAAAACAAAACATTCAGAGGCACCTGGGTAGCTCAGTGGGTTAAGCCTCTGCCTTTGGCTCAGGTCATGATCTCGGGGTCCTAGGATCGAACCCTGCATCAGGCTCTCTGCTCAGTAGGGAGACTGCTTCCCCCACCCCCTCTGCCTGCCTCTCTGCCTACTTGTGATCTCTCTCTCTGTCAAATAAATAAATAAAATCTTAAAAAAATAAAATAAAATAAAACATTCAGTGACTCACAGAAGAATCCAGAAAGGAAAATATTCAGGCTCAGAAGTCAGAGATGATGCCCAAACCACCCCACGGTACTTTGCTAGTCAAGCCACCACGGCAGCTATCGGCATGAATTCTGCAACTTGCTTCAACTCACCCTCTTCAATGATGGTAGAAACCGGACCTCAGAACATCCCTTCCGTTGCTCTGAAGGCCAGATGCCTCCTCCAGCCCCCTTCCCTGGGATGCCTGCTATCTCTTACTGTCTTCCAAAGCAAAACCCATGTGGTGGCATCAGATTGGTGGAGCCTGGGTCATGTGCAGACACCTGAGCTGCAAAGGGGTCTGGGAAAGTAAATTTCTGGCCTTTACGTCAGAGGAGTGAAATTGATGATCCAGGGAAAACCCACAGGCACCAGAAAGTTAATCAAAAGTTACCGGTGGGGGCACCCTGAGTGGCTCAGTGGGTTAAAGCCTCTGCCTTCGGCTCAGGTCATGATCACAGGGTCCTGGGATCGAGCCCCACATCAGCGGCGGGGTGGGGGGGGGTGTCTCTGCTCAGCGGGAAGCCTGCTTCCCCCTTTCTCTTTGCCTGCCTCTCTACCTACTTGTGAACTCTGTCAATTAAATAAATTAAATCTTAAAAAAGAAAAAAAAAGGTACCAGTGACCATAATGTATGGCAAATGTCCCTTACACTAGGCATTGTTTTTCTCCTCAGAACTACAGGATGGCATCAGTTTCATCATTCTCTGAATCTCCAGGGCCTGGCCCACGGTAGGCACTTGATACATGAGGAAGGAAAGGAGAAAGAGAAGGGAGAGATCACATATGTACACGTTGCTTTACTAAACAAGATTGGAGGAAGACCTTGTGTTAATAGAGTCCACTGGGCTCCCAAGGCCTCCTGTGGATTCTGAAGGAAGGAGACTCCCTTGCCCAGCATGCAAGTACAAGGCTGTCCTCCCACCCCCCGTCAGACTCATGCTCTGCCCCTGGCCTGTAGCATCTGGACCACAGGGAATGACGTCCTGGGGAGTCACTTACTTTCTTGGTAGCCCACCTGTTGGCCTAATGTCACTCAGGCTGTCACTGAATCTCCTTCCCTCCCCAATCCCAGAGTTCATGAGGTTTTAAGTGGTCTCTGAAGGCCAATCTAGAACAGTTGCTGCAAAGGCAACATCCGAGGTCTCCCCAAGGTGATAAAGATCACAGGTACCACATTCAAGCGGTTCTATTAAAATCAGGCTCGTTCTTCACCGCCAAGGTGTGCCGTCACAGAATTACATGGGTCCTGGCTTTTAGAAGTTTATGCTGTTGTTTAACTGTTAAGAGGCTAGATACACACGCTTAAATGACAAGCTCTCTTGCTGTGAAATAAGGTAGGAAAAAGTCGCGAGCTCCCAGGTCTCAGGGCGTGGGGATGGCCAAGCCTCACAGGCTGGGTGAGAGGAGGTGAGGGAGAGGAGAGAGGAGAGGAGGAGAGGCTGGGGGATGAAGGGGTCCGGGAGCCACCCCATTCTCCCCTAACCCCTCCAAGCAGGTCAGACCCTGTAACTTCCATGAATTGCTATAACATCGTGAATCCCTCCTCCTCATGGCTGAATGTTTCGGTGGTTATCTGGTTGTCCTCTGCCCCCTCCCCTCCATCCCGGACCTGGCTATGGTGACCTAGGAAGGTGCTGGGTGGGCAGAGGCTGGTGGGGACCAAGTCAGGGCGAGGCTGCAAGGAGGGCGAGGCTGAGACCCATCACAAAGCCCATCTGAAGCCTCCCCCTCACACTCCTTTCCCCCAGGGAGAAGCTGCTGATGTGTTTCTGGAGTGTTCAATCCAATTAGTGCCCTCCCCTGCTCCAAGGAGGGGCCCAAGCCACCACTCCCCTCCCTGAGGTGGAGACGGGCTGGCAGGGGATGCTGAGGAGGTCTGAACACCCTGACCCAGCTCCTCCTGCCAGCGCTGCTGGCTCACTGCCACAAAGAGGCTGCTATGACAGCGCCCGTTTCTAGGCGACTGTTCTGGGGAATGGTCTGTTTTGGCAACCAGAGGGCCCCTGGGTAAAGGGGGCCGCTGGCCACCGCGCATTTGCATAGCAACCTCCTCTCTTCCCGGAGCCGGAGCCGGAGCCGGGTGCTGCTCCATGGAGGGCGCTGCGCGACTGCTGCTCCGGCCAGCCACAGCCCCTGCCTTCCACCCGGCCCGGCCTCAGCCAGCAGGCCCGCCCGGTGCAGGTGCCCTCCCTGCCTTGGCGCCCCCTCTTACCTATTGGGGAAGTAGAGGCTGCCTACAGAGCTAGGGCATTTCCGGAAAGGCTGGTGCCCTAGGGAAGTGGGGAAATGATGCTTGGGGACCAAACACAGAAACGGGGGGCCGGGGGGGAATGAAATATCATCTTTTACAAAGAGTCAAAGTCATATTCCTTGGTAGCATCAAAATGCCTTCTGGATAACAGGGTTGGCGCACCACATATTTATTTAAGTGACCCCCCCCAACCCGGCAAAGGAAGCCCCAGGGGGTACTCAGATCATGTCATTTGGATCATTACATTGCAAGCGTATGTGTGAATTCGGAAATGGGTAGGCCTGGAAAAAACATTTGTTACCTAGAAAAATCAGGCAGTGATATTCCTGGGAAATAATTTCAGATACTTGCAGGAGGAACTTGGTGGCACAGTAGCATCTGCATTTCAGAAGAAACTGAAAGGGAAAATAAATGAGATACTCCAGGAGGATCCCCCCCATCCTGCACAGACCCACCCCAACCCCAACCACATCTGCTATCTTGAGTCTGTGATGCCAACGGAGATACCAGGCTCTGAGCACACAGACAGTAACTGCCCAAGGACACATGCCCTGGGCTGGAACCCGAGAAGGGGGTTGGGCAGGGGCAGGTCACCTCAGCTGAGCGATCACATTCCCTGGCAGCTGTCCAAGGGGCAGCTCTGGCTGCACCTGTTTGTGGGGAGATTTGCTTTTATCAGTGTTGACACAGCAGCCTGGCCAGGGAGTAGGAGAGTAATAAATAAATGAGAGAGGGAGGGTGGGGGGAAAGGCAGGAGCCACCGAGGCGAGGCAAAAATGCTGAGGTCTTTTTTTTCCCTTGTTGTATGTCAGCGCATTCAATCCAGTTTCCCCACCCTTGAAATCTCGGAGGATCGTGGACCGGCCTTGGCATGGGAGCTCTGGGTCTTAAAGAGATAGAATTGCAGATCGGAAGCACCTGAAGATCCTTGTGTGCCGATGTCCCTCACCGACAGATCTCAAGGTTACTTGGTATCCTCACCTGCCACTTAACAGTTTGTCAGGAAGCTCGGCAGGAAGGGATTTCCTTCCTCCGGCTGCCAAGTTTCAGCATCGGGGAGACAAGTATGATTAAAGTGTTAGGTTTAGGAGTTAGTCAAACCTAGGATCAGACCCCGGTGCTGTCTAGCTGTGTGATTTGGGGTGCGCTAACTAACCAGTCTGAGCCTCAGCTCCTCCCCAGAAATGGGGGAGCAAAACAAACTTCTGCCCAAGGATGCAAGTGAGGACAGAAGCTAAGGCTTGGAATAATCCCTCCATATATATGTTCACTTGGTTGCTCTCTGTTCTTTTTTTAAGATTTTATTTATTTGTTTGACAGAGAGAGATCACAAACAGGCAGAGAGGCAGGCAGAGAGAGGGGAGAAGCAGAGAGAAAGAGCCCGATGCGGGGCTCGATCCCAGGACCCCGAGAACAAGACCTGAGCCCGAGGCAGAGGCTTAACCCACTGAGCCACCCAGACGCCCCTTGGTTGCCCTTATTACCTATCAACAGCAAGTTTTTCTCAAGTTTTTCTCGAAAATGTCCCTCCCCTCAACAAAAAAAGAAAAAAAAAAAAAAAGATCTGTTCCAGAAATGGCAGAAAGAACCTGCAACGCTCTTTGTCTCCCAGATGGGACCAAATGGGACCTCTTAGTTTCTCGGCTTTGCTTCTGGTCTTCAGGGGCTACAAAGCAGCTCACCTCCATTCTAGTCCAGTTCAGTGCCTAAGCGGGATGCAAAACACACCTGGTCATCAGAAGCCGCCTGACCAAGCCCAGCAATAAACTGCGTTTGTAACAATTACCACAGTGAGTCACTCCCGCCTTTCTGACGCGGAGGCAGCTAAGAAGGCAGGTTGCCGCTGTCAGACCACTGAACTCTAACCCAGCCTTGGCAGCTCCCAGAGACAGGTTTTTTAACTTTCCTAAGACTTGCTCTCCTTGGGCGCCTGGGTGGCTCAGTGGGTTAAGTCTCTGCCTTTGGCTCAGGTCATGGTCTCGGGGTCCCGGGATCGAGCCCCATATCGGGCTCTCTGCTCGGCAGGAAGCCAGCTTCCTGCCGCCTCTCCACCCCGCCTGCCTCTCTGCCTGCTTGTAATCTCTGTCAAATAAATAAATAAAATCTTAAAAAAAAAACAAACAAACTTGCTCTCCTTATCTGTAAAATGGGCATAATAAAGAACTGCAAGCTTGTCTGGAGGATTGAATGCGTGAAAAAAGCATGTAGTGAGGGCAGAACCCAGAGAAAGGGCTTAATCGTGTCCGCACTGGCGGTCATTTGCTGTCTGATGAATAAGGCCGGGGACTGTGTCATACTCATCCTTGTATCCCCAGGTCCTCAAACAAAGCCTGGTGTTGAGTGGAGTCCAGTAACATTTGATGAATGAATGAATGCAAGGCCCCTGCCCTCAAGAAGTTAAATCTACCCAGGAAATAGAAGGTGTAGGAGGCAGCAGAGGGTTAAAAGCCATTCTACCAGTCCCGAAGCCCCAAAGCCCCAGAGGCAGACGGTCCCTTTGATCCCTGTTTCATCTATCCAGGATGCTTTCAAGAGAGGAAAACAGGAAGTATCCCCGATAGCCCAGCCTCGCTCTGTTTTGTTTTTTTTTTTTTTAAATGATGAGGGGTGGGGGGAGAATGGTCCTCTGGGTCACATTTTGCCAGTAAATCAGCCTCCTTCCTATCACATCCTGGGGCTTCCAAAGGGGCAGATAAATAGCTTCTTGCTCAGTGCTGAGAGAGAGAGATGTGGTCCAGAAATGGCAAAGCTGACAGGTTGGGGTTCCTTAGCTAAAGCGTCTCTTTTGCATTCACTTCCTCCCTCCCTCACTGTTGAACAAGTGCCTGGCCTTGATCAGGGGACCCTAGGGTTACAGCTCAGTGTCTAGTGTCCAGGGTATAAACTGTCCAAAACAAAGGACAGTGAACTCAGAGAGGATGGGCCAAACACGGAAAAGCGAGAATGCTCCAAAGGGAGATAGCCACGTGATGAGCAAGCAGTCATAGGAAAGAAAAACAGAGTGGAACAAAAGAAAAAACCTGGAGAATAAGTATTTCGGAAAAACAAAAGAGAGCTGCTTCTTCTTTTTTTTTTTTTTAAGTTTATGTATTTCTATTTAGTTAAAATAAACATGGGGCTCTAACTCACAATCCTGAGATCAAGAGTCACATGCTCCTCTGACAAAGCCAGCCAGGCGCCCCAAAACATTGCTTCTACGGATTTGCAGCTAGGGTTGTAAAGGCCTTGTAATAGGATAACTGGACACAGAGACCGTGCAGAAGGCCATCACTTCTAGGGACACACAGGATGGCAAGAGTGCACAGAAGCAGGGAGGGGAAGAAGAGCTTAAGACAGCAGATCCGACTCTGACCTAGCCAGCCTGAAGACAGCAGGTGCTACCCCTCAGAGTGCTAAACTCACATCCGTGTTTGTTTTGTAAGTTCAGTTATTTATTTGCCCATGCTGGACAGGAGAGAACTTTCCAGAAAGGTGCAAATATTCTAAATTGGAATAGAGATATAGTTTACACGGACAGATCTATTTTTCGATGTTACACAGTTAAGCCTTCTGCATATCTGTGTTTGTAAATTTCACCCAGGAAAAGAACTATACAAAGTAACCAAGTGTGAGGGGCTGGAGGTACAGATGAAACAAGAGACAGAACAGTTAATGACAGACTAAGCATCCGTGGGGGTTCATTATATCATTTGGTTGACATTAAATGTGGTTTGAAGTTTTTCATAATAAAAAAGCGTTCTTTTTTTTTTTTAAGTGCCTATAACACGTCACTGGTGTCCTTAAACAAGTCCCTTTTGGGTTATCAGCAAGGCAGCTGAGACATAATCTCTTTTCTTATACATGAGGAAACAGAGGTGCACCTTGACTTGCTCAAGGTGTTCTCAGATATCCCGCAGCAGAGCTGACACTGAACTATCAAGCCGGAGCAGTGCCCTTCTGACCTTTTCAGACGTCACCCACTTGCGGGGAGTCAGCTGGAAGTCGGCCCTCACCCCTTTGCGACCCCCAGGCCCAAGGAGGTGCTGGGAGGCCGCATGGGCTGGAAGGAGGGTCTGTAGGCTACAAACCCACTTTGCTCTCCAATGTTTTCATTCTGAAAGGTAATCCTGAGCATGCGAAGAATTCCGTTAGGTCCCTTAGCTGTGCTTTCCAAAGGCAGAGAGGGAAACCTGGAGAATGAAAGATTTCCAGTCACCAAGAGTTGAAAGAACAAGAGGGCCGGAGTCCCAGCTCAGTGGCCAACAGAGGTGTTGCCTTAGGGTGGTCCCCTCTCTTGCCTTGGTTTCCACTCATCTGTAAGTCAAGAGCGAAGAAGGGGTGCCGGGGTGGCTCAGTCGGTTAAGCATCTGCCTTCCACTCAGGTCATGATCGCAGGGTCCTGGGACGGAGGCCCTCATCAGGCTCCCTGCTCCGTGGGGAGTCTGCTTCTCCCTCTCTCTCTGCCTGCTGCTCTGCCTACTTGTGCTGTGTCAAATAAAGAAAATCTTTTAAAAATATATTTTTTTTTATTAAAAAATAATTTATTAAAAAAAAATAAGATTGCTAAAAGACTTTTGGGTTCTATTACCCTATGGGGTTGTCGGAAAGATCCCAAGAGGTGTGGCTAGGAAAAGTAAAAAGAGCAGTAGCAAGGGGTAGCATTATGGGGAAGCAATGAGGCTTTGGCAGGATTCATAAATAACTCTTTCGGGTGTGCCTTAAGGAAAAGACTTCTTTGGGGGGGTGGAGGGGACACAACATTTATGGATGTCTCTGCACTAGGCCAGATGTGGTGTTTTGCTTTCTCCATAATATCTCATTTACTCTCAAAATACCTTATGGGGACTCAGGTACTATGATTTTGCTCATTTTCCAGATGAGGAAAGAGGCACAGAGACCCTTAGGCTGCCCAAGGCCAGACAGCTGGAATGGGCCAACCCGGACCTGGAGCGGGGCTGTCCTGTGGGGGGAAGGCCACACCCTCCTCTGAGGGCCAGGTGGCTGCCAAGGCTCCGGGTCACCTGGGCGTCGGACTCAGCATCAGGAGACCCAGCCTGGAGTTCCAGCTCAGCCGCTTATTAGCCCCGTGACTGGGCCGAGTCACATGGCCTTCCAGACCCTCCATCTCCCCAGCTGTACCCCAGTGATAATAAAACCTACTCCACCTACCTCTCCAGAAGGAGATGAGGATTCCTTGAAATCACTGATACTGCGAAGGTTTGGAAACAGCTGCAAAGGGCAACAGAAAAATGAAGACATCACGATTATTTTTTCAGAGACACATTCCTGGCTTATCACATGGGGACATTTCAGCCCCTCATCCACCCCCCGAGTCCACTCCCAAGCCAACGGTGGTGGTCAGAACCGGAGGCCTGGGTGTCTCTTCCAATACTATCCTGGTCCAAAGGTGGGGAAGAGAGGCATCTCAAATGGCCCCAGCTTCAGGATTCCCCGAACAAACATAGTAGAGCGTTGGCTTCAGACTCCGCCCTGGGCCCGAACTTCAGTAAGGGTCCCTTTTCCTGTTTGTCATAAAACAAACAGGCTTTCAGCCACTTGGGCAGGATTTAACTGGCGATCAGCCCTAGAGATAAGTGGGTCACACTCCGCAAGCTCACATGGGAGTAATTTGTACCCAAGAGCAGCATATCATTTATATTTTTGAATCCAGGCCCCCGGGTGGCTCAGCTGGTTGGGCATCTGCCTTTGGGGTGGGTCATGATCCCGGGGTCCTGGGATCAAGTCCCACTTCAGGCTCCCTGCTCAGCAGGAAGTCTGCTTCTCCCTCTCTCTGCTCATGCTCTCTCTCTCTCTCAAGTAAATAAAATCTTTAAAAAAAAAATAGTGGTAAAAAGGTGAAGACAGGACGTTTCAGTTTATCTGTTTTGTATACCCCTCATTCCCTTCCCCTGTGTACCTGAAGCCCTTAGCACAGCCCGTCACAGCGGAGCACAGAGAATATTCAAGAAATGAATGGAATTAGGGGGAGAGAGTGCAGGGGTTTTACAAGCATCCTGGAAGGTATGGCTTTTCCAGAGGGCTTGTGCCCTTTTGTTATGCGCACCCCCCCCACCCCAGACACTCACTGTCCACCCACTTCTGCTGCTTTCAACTCTAAGCTTAGAGGGACCATGTGTTTCTAAACCTCAAATCAGGAAACAAGGGCTGACTGAGTATTTGAAACCAGGAATCTATATTCCAGAAGGATTTGTGCCCTTTGTTTTGCACTCGAATTTGTAATAAGTAGCCTTCTGCATTTGGCAGACTCTTTGCTCAGCCCAGTTTGCCAATGGACAGTCTATTTTACAGAGATAAGGCTGAATCAATACAAATAGGGAGATCCCAGGGACTCATCAGCCGACCTTCTAATTCACTTGCCCCGTGGCTTGGTGGTCCTCTGCTAGGCTACCATGCACTACTCAGCACAGGTGAAGTGGATAACCGAGTAGGGTCAGGATTGTTCCCAAGGGGAGAGCCCTCGGGTGCTGGGTGGGGCAGGAGAAGCCTCGGATTGGATTCCTGCCCCACGTCTGCTTCTAATTGGCGGTGTGTCCTTGGGGAGGTCGCTTCTCTCTGGTCTCACTGAGAAGTGAAGGGGTGTGGCGGATGGCACAGGCTCAAAACCTGACTGACATCTTGCAGTTCAAGCCCTGGGATGTGAGAATTTACCCACATACTCTGCTTTTCCTCCTGCAGTTTGGGGATAAACCGTCTGGCTCCTATCTAAGGCAAACACCTTCACTGGCCCCTGGATCCCATCCCCTCCCACTAGCAATGCTCTCTCCTTGCCCCTGCATCATCTGTTTTTCTCTCTTTGCTAAATCATTTAAAACGGCGTATCAATATATTTAAACGTGGGCAACTGGGTGGCTCAGTCAGTAAGGTAAGCAATATCACTAATCCCTCAAGACTTTCAGCTCAGGTCATGATCCTGGGGTTCTGGGATTGAGCCCCATGTCGGGGGTCTCTACTCAGGGAGGAGCCTGCTTCTCCCTCTCCCCCTGCCTGCTGTTCCCCTGCTTGTGCTCTCTCTGTGTCAAATAAGTAATAAAATCTTTAAAAAATATATTTAAATGTGCTATAATTCCACCCATCTTTAAAAAAGTCTCTCCTGGGGTGCCTGGGTGGCTCCGTGGGTTAAACCCTCTGCCTTCAGCTCAGGTCATGATCCCAGGGTCCTGGGATGGAGCCCCACATCAGGCTCTCTGCTCAGCGGGGAGCCTGCCTCCCCCCCCTCTCTCTGCCTGTCTCTCTGCCTACCTGTGATCTCTGTCTGTCAAACAAATAAATAAAATCTTTTAAAAAATAAAATAAAAATTAAAAAGTCTCTCCTGACCCTACTTCCCCTCTAGCTTCTCTCTCGGGCAAGTTCAATCACTACACAACTCTGTTCAAACTGCTCTTTGTTAAGGTCAACAGTCCTACCCCCTGCCCCCTCCCCCGCCCTGCCCCGTCCCCCAATGTGGTTAAACCTAAAGGTCATTGTTACTCTTCATCTTACTTGACTGACAACAAGGATCAGCTGATCATTCCTTCTCCCTTTGACACTTGTTTCTCTTGTCTTCCAAGACACTACATTTCCTAGGTGATTCTTCCAGGTAGGTTCTCCTCATTTCCTTCACCTCTAAATGTTAGAGGCTCCTGCGGCTCAATCCTGGTATCTGTACTCAATCTTCACCAAGCCACCGATGATCTCATTCAGTCCCATTGTGTTAAATGCCATGTGGCTTAGCCTAGGTTCCTCTAGAAGCAGAACCCTAATCAAAGGTTTGCATGCAGGTAGTTTATTTGGGGATAAAATTCCAGGGAGCAGAAATGAGAGACAGGGTGACACAGAAAGAGAAAAGAAAAGATAAATCAAGTCAAGAGTGCATTATTGAGCTGACCACCACCACTATGGGATATAGACCTTTTTCTCCACAGAAGCTTCTAAGGAGATTCAGAACTGTCTGTCAAGGGATAAAAAGGGATCCACACTCACCCATCAACTTCCTTTCACCATTGGTTAAGGGCGGCCCTATGAGCATCAATGCCCTCATGGTTCTGAGTTATACATATGGAGGCACTGAGGGAGTTTCCAGGGTTATCCTACAGTCACCCTTGTACAGGTAGGTAGGGGTGAGGCACTTGTCCATTCATACCCGTTGCAAATCTGCATGATATCAAGCTGGAGGAAGACTCAGGGCCAAGAGAATTTAAGGAAATATCTGAAATGCCACCTATAACGCAATGGCTCTCAGCTTTCTATCTCTAGCTGGAGCCTCCCCGCTTAAATTCCAGACTCATGTATCCACTGTTTACTCCAGATTTCCACCTGGTTGTCTCCTCAAAACCTGCTCCATTCAGTCTCCCCCTCATTCCCCACCCCCCACGCATTTTCATTAATGGCAACTCTATCCTCCCAGATGTTCCTTCCTTCCAAAGCAAAGACCTTGGACTCATCCTTGAGTCTGCTCTACATACAATCCATCAGTAAATTAAGCTGGCTTGACCTTCAAAATATACCCAAAATCAGACCACTTCTAACCTCTACTCCTTGACCAAGCCACACCGCCAGCCCTTGACGGGATTGCTGTCATTATCTGCTCATGAGCCTTCCTGCTTCCTCACTTATCCACTCACATCTCTTCTCCATCCTCTGCAGCAGCTAGTGAGTCTTCTAAAATACAAGTCAGATAATGTCGCTCCTCGCCATTTCCTTTCCTCTTCCCTGCTCTGTATTTCTCCATCACACTTATCACTATCTGACATAACACAGACCTTCCCTATTTACATATTTACTCTATTGTTGTCTCCTTCTACTAGAATAACAGCAAGCATTTTTGTCTATTTTATCCCCAGGACCTAGAAAGGTGCCTGGTACATGGGGGGAGTACAATAAATATTCATTGACTAAAGATCATCTAGTTTAAGCCCATGCACTTGGCACATGAGAAAACTGTAGCCCAGAGATATGACTAGGCTAATTACACTGCACAGCCTTTTTTTTTTTTTTCTTTTCTTTTGCAAGGCCTTCTTGATGCCTCTACTGGTGTTCTGAATAACTGGTCTCCATTTTCAGCAACATTAATCCTTAGTTGTTATTATTATGGATGTTGCCATCTAGCCAATCTGAGTAGCAGTCTGTAGTCAGGCTCAAATGCACCTCCACGAAATCACTAGAGAACAATCCCAAGGCATTGGAAGCATAAGTAATCCAAGATCATACAATATAAAGGCAGCAAGCAACAACTGAGGGGATTCAAGGTGAAGGAGAGTCTCGGGGGTGTTTTGAGAGAGAAGTGCAACACTGAGATTCCTGAGGGAAAAAGTGAGCGTTTCAGGTGTGGGAGAAGCAAGAGCAAGGAAGACAATATCACTAACCCCTCATGCATGCCATTCTCTGCCCCTCCGTTCAGCAGGGTGGAATGGCCAGTGTGAGATGACTTTGGCATTGACCTGGGGGGTTAGTTCTACTCAGCTATGTTCTAGCTGTGTGATGTGGGCAAGTTACTTAACCTCGCTAAACCTACAAAATGAGGATGATGTTCCCGACCCCATTGTGCTGTGAGCATTACACAGAATAACATAAAAAGGTACTTAAAGGGGCACCTGTGTGGCTCAGTGGGTTAAAGCCTCTGCCTTCCGCTCAGGTCATGATCCCAGGGTCCTGGAATCGAGACCCACATGGGGCTTTCCGTTCAGAGGGGAGCCTGCTTCCCTTCCTCTTCTCGCTCTCTGCCTGCCTCTCCACCTACTTGTGATCTCTATCAAATAAATAAATAAAATCTTTAAAAAAAAAAAAGGTACTAAAACAAAAAAAGTACTTAGTAGAATGACGTGGACAAGCAGTAAGTAAGTAATATCAAGGTTCTTGCTACGACTCTTTGAATGGAATCATGGGAGTGTGCAGCAGTGTCGGGCCCAATCAGGAGAACATTGTGACTGCATCAGGCACCATTAAGACGCAGAGGCCAGATAATGGAGGACACTGAATACCAAGCTGGAGTCTTGGCACTGTGATGTTACTAAAGGATCTTTTTTTTTAATTGCATAAGGACTTTTTTTTTTTTTTTTAGATTTTATTTATTTGAGAGAGAGTGAGCGTGAGCGGGGGAGAGGACGGGCAGAGAGAGAGGGAGAAGCAGACTCCCCAGTGAGCAGGGAGCCTGATGCAGGGCTCGATCCCAGGACCCTGGGATCATGACCTGAGCCAAAGGCAGACGCTTAACCGACTGAGCCAGCCAAGTGCCCCTGTTACTAAAGGATCTTGACCAGGGAACACACAAGACTCAGTACCTGTGATGAAGACAACCTGATGTCCAGAAGACCAACAGAAAGGAGCAGCCTGCCATCACCTAGCCCCCCGCAGGGCCCTGTTCATCTCCACCACTGTTCTTTCTCATCCTGTTGCAGGGACAGGTTTCAAGTCTTTGTATCTCCTGAAGTTCAGGACACAGTCATCCCTACTGTCAGAGCACAAGGCCTGGCCCATAGTCGGGCTCCCGGAGCATTCATTCTAGTCTCACTAACCTACACTGACCGCTATGGGAAAAATTCAAGTGTGTGATGATGGAAGCCTGAGTGGGGATTGTGGCCATGAGAATGGGCAGGGTCAAATCACAGAAAACACTGGGGAGAGACAGTGATTGTTGCAATTCTTTTTACACAGAAATTCAAGAAAGCACAAGGGCACGTGGGTGTCTCAGTCAGTTACAGAGTTAAGCGTCTGCCTTAGGCTCAGGTCATGATCTTGGGTCCTGGGATGGAGCCCTGAATCAGGCTCCCTGCTCAGTGGGAAATCTGCTTCTCCCTCTGCCCGCGGCTCCTCCTGCTTGTGCTCATGCGCTCTCTCTCAAATAAATAAACAAAATCTTTTAAAAGTAATAGGCTTGTGATTAATTTCCCCCCATCCTATTCTGGTCAATTCTTCATTTAAAATTATGAGGGGACTGTCTCTGAAGTTTTCCCAAGCTAAGTCACTTCACAAACACTTATACAAGTTTTGTTTTTCTTTCTCTGTAAAGAGAAGAATCAAAGACCTCAGGGCTTTAGGTCAAGTGATTGGTAGGCAAGTGGCTGGTCTGCAGCTCCCAGGCCACGACAGAGAATAATAGCAAGAAACCAATGTCTAGGTGCCTGAGTGGCTCAGTTGGTTAAGTGTCTGCCTTCAGCTCAGGTTATGACCCTGGAGTCTTGGGTTCAAGTCCCATCTCGGGCTCCCCCTGCTCTGCAGGGAGCCTGCTTCTCCTTCTCCCTCTGCCTGCCTGCTTGTGTGCGCTCTCACTCTCTGTCAAATAAATAAATAAAATCTTCAAAACAAAACAAACAAAAAAAAACCAACCAGAATGTCTAACCCTTGACCCCCCAGGTGAGTGAAGGTGCCCGTGGTGAGATTCTGCCCCCTTGCTGCTTTAGGAAGCTACCACCAGGCGCTCCACTCCTCACCCAGGGACTAAAACGGAAGATTGCCCAACTGAACATTAAATTATAAATTACCATTGTCAGAACTAGAGCAGAGATAAGAAAGACATTCTTTTAAAGGGCTCAGTGGCTCTGGGAGGCTAGGTAGTCCTGAAGGAATTTGGGCATACATTAAAATTGCAAGTTCCCAGGCCCCACCCCAAACCTCCTGAATCCCCATCTGTATTTAACAAGATTCCCAGGTGATTCCCGTGCAGATTACAATTGTAAAGCTGCCATGAAACGGAAGGTCAGAGGCAAGGAAAAGGAGGCCTTAATGTGTATCCAAGCACTACCTGGCCAGAGAAGGGGGTCTTGGCCAAAAGGCTGGGGATATTAAGGTCCATTGGCAAGGTCATCCCTGCTATGGGGATGGGTGAGTATAGATACCCAGCCCAATGCTCTTCTGCTTCCAGGTCATCTGACCGCTCCTCGCAATCAACCCGTGCTCCCCAAACCCTACTCCAGTTACCACTTGGCTTCATTCAACCCCTAGGACACAACGTGCTAGGCATGTTGATGCAAAGATATTTTTGCATCTGACAGACATTTTTCTAGTTGAAAACTAAACTGGCATCTTCGATATACAAATCAAACAAAGTCAGAGGAGGGCACACTTCTGGAGTCTGATCAACGAAACTGGGTGATAATTAGACAGCCCTGTCCCGAAACAGCCCAGTCAGCCAGCAGGCTTCTTCCAATAAACATACCTCATCTCCACCCTGCCCCGATCCTAGAATTTCTACCTATATCACATAATTTGGCTCAGCTAGTCCTCTGGCGTCACTGAGCTGAATTTCGCACTACCATCTGCTAAGTTCCCTGAGGGCAGCCAAGGTCCTCCACGGAAAACAAATCTGAAAGGATCGGTGGCCTGGGTGCCAAGAACTTAAACCCAGAAAGGAAAGGAAGTGCCTGCAATAGAAGAAACCACCATTTCTTGTCTGGGGAGTATTTCGCTGAGGTTTTGGCATGGAAAAAACGGGAAGCAGAGTAAATGTAGACCAGTGAGGGAATCGCTAAGTGCATTAAGGCATAGGTATACCCCGAATATATCCAACACGGTGCTATGCGGTTATAGTCCACGCGGATTCCATGTAGGAATCTGGAAAACACTCCTGATATATATTCTGTGACCATCAGAGTCTCAGCAGGAAACAGATGGCGCAATCAAAATGGGGAACTTTGGAGAGAGCTTAATAAAGAGACTATTTGCAAAGGTGTGAGCCGCCTTTGGAAAAGCAACAGAGCAAAGGGGAGCTGTTTCCACTTCCAGGCAGTGTCTGAAGGGGTAAGTGGGGCCCTTAGAGCAACAGGGAGAGAGAACTACCTGGAGAAAAGCCTCGCGGGGCCCCAGCTTGTGGCCTTCTTCCGTGGACTCAGCTCGTCTGCGGGGACCTGGAAGGGAGGGAGGTGGGGAAGGAATAGGTCTCAAACCCAGCCAGAAGCCAAGGAGGCAAAAGGGCACCCAGCAGACCGCTGGAGTGCAGAGCAGGGTGAAGGCATTTGGTGAGAAAAACCTGCAAGAGCAAAGGATGGAAGATGCCCAGCACGGTGAACTTCTGGGGAGGGAAAGCAAACCACTAGGCGAAACTGCAGTCCGGATACTCCAGAGATGTCAACACCACATATGCATCAGAGAGATCGAAGGGAAATCTACCCAAAAGGCAATCATTACCGTAGGAAGGCACTGGGACCGGACTGCGGATTTTGGTAAGATGGAGGGTTGTTGACTTTCAACGACTGAGAACGTGGCTACGTTCCTTTTTTAATCAAGCGCAGTTAATAGAGGCGAGCTGAGGAAGAGCGTCTAGGGAGGGTGTGGGGTCAGGCAACCCCTGGGGGCACCTTCTGGTATCCTTCCAATCGCTTCGCTGAACCAGAGGGAGAACTGACTTGTGCAGAGTCAGAGAGCAGGTTAGTGGCAGGCTGGGAGGCAATCCGGATGGGCTCTCCCCAAACCTACGCAGGCTTCCAAGCGCTCCTCGCCTCCATTCGGCCCCACGCCACCCCTCCGCGCCTACCCGCTCCTCGGCCCCCTCCCCCCTTTCTCTGCTGCAGCAAATCCTTGAGCTACTCGGAGACTCAGAGACTCGAAGCAGCTCAACAACCTCACACCCTTAATCTCACTGTCTGAATGATAAATCCTGCAGGACAGCTCGTTCCATTCAAGCCCTTCACACTCTCCTTTGAGTAGCTGGGTGGTCTCTTCCGCCGAAGCGGGGGCTGCTTGCCCTTCCTTCCACTTAGCATTCCCCCAGGAGTCGAGGACTTCCCGGGAGCCAGGCATTCGCCTCCAAAACAATATCCAGCTACGACACGGCCCTCCCAACCCCCTTTCAGGGCCAGACCATAAAATAAAGCCGCGTGGGCCTTGCACCCCTGGACAGAATCCTTTGTCTGGGTTGGAAACAGCCTGAAAAGATGAAAGGGGGCCTCCACTCCGACCTCTTCACCTCTTGTTATCTTGTGCCCACTCCCTTTAGACTCTCTGAGGCAGACAGCAGCATTTTCCCATGGTCGCCGGGGTTAACAACGTCTTAGCAGCTAGCAGAGAGCGGAATGTGAGGAATGTACCTGCCTAAGGGGCGATTATTTTCATCAAGGACAGGCTGAAATGGATAATGAGGTCAAAAACAAACGCCATCTCTTTCTCAAAGCACTCTGTAAAGAGAGGCTATTAGATATAGTTCATTAGCTAGGGGGGTGGGGGGATAGAGAGCTACTTTTTCGACTGCTGCTTGAAGAGAGAGGAAGGCATTTTGCCAAGCTGAGATTCTTTGGGGGGGGGGGGCTAAGTTTAGATGCAGATTCAAGCCTTTATAGATCCGAGTTTCAGGTACCGGCAACAGGTGACATCTGGACTAGAAGAGAAGATTTGCAGAAGAATGTATCACAACGACACAAGTGGGGTCTGTGGTGAAACACACACATACACACACACAACACCTAATACCCCAAAATCGAATTTGGAAAACTGACGGACCAGAGTTTACGTGTCAAAATACATGTATCATGTATTAGCATCTTCCTACAATGGTCCCCTTCTCCATCATCGCAGTTCAGGCACTAACTCCCCACCCCGCACCCCCAGATTTTATCATGACTTGTAAACTGGAACCTCCTCAGCCCTTTCCCTTCCAACCCATCCTGCATCCCCACACAGGCTCATCTTAAACCACATGTTATCTGCACCCTCAAAAACCTTCATGGCTCACCAAGGCGGAATATGGAAAAATGGTATGTGCTTCCCTTTTTCTTGATATCACCACAAAATGGAAATTTAAACTCTAGATGCCATGTAAAGCTTTTCAAAATCGGAGCCTAAGTAACTTTCAATTTGGAACAGCCCCCCCCCACGCTATCCCCCCACCACACACATATTTCAAAGACCACTTGCCCATAATACTCCCCAACTTTGCGACCGAGTTCTCAAGGCAAATGCCCTGGGCTGTGTCAGTGGACAATAAACTCTTCTTTGGGGTTAATTTTCCCATGGCAAAAAAAACAACACACGGAACTTCAGGCTCGGCTTAATTTACGCACATTCACTTGCTGGAACGCCGTGGGGAGGTAAAGGCTAAAACCAAACGGGGTGGCCTCCCAAGACTGGCCCTTTAGACAGGAGGGGGCCTGGACGTGAACACACAAACACACATGTGAGAAAAATGTGCACACCTCCAAAATACAAATCCACAAAGTAAAGGGAAAGAAACCAATCGGGAAGATAGGCTGCAGTGGGTAAGAGTGCAGGTGTTTCCTAACCTGGGCGAGTCTCTTCACGGCTCCTGGGCCTCAGCTTCCTCACCGATAAAATGGATTGTTGTTTTAAAATAGGAGATGTAGGGGACGCCTGAGTGGCTCAGTTGGTTAAGCGGCTGCCTTCGGCTCAGGTCATGATCCCAGCGTCCTGGGATAGAGTCCCAGGCTCCTTGGGCTCCTTGCTCAGCAGGAAGCCTGCTTCTCCCTCTGCCTTTGCCTGCCACTCTGTCTGCCTGTCCTCACTCTCTCTGACAAATAATAAATAAAATAAAATAGGAGATGTAGGAGCGCCTGAGTGGCTCAATCATTAAGCATCTGCCTTCGGCTCAGGTCATGATCCCAGGGTCCTGGGATCGAGTCCCATATTGGGGTCCCTGTTCTGCGGGGAGCCTGCTTCTCCCTCTCCCACTCCCCTTGCTTGTGTTCCCTCTTTCGCTGGCTCTCTCTCTGTCAAATAAATAAAATCCTTAAAAAAAATAAATAAAATAGGATATGAGTAAAGCACTTAGCAGGCTGCCTGGCATACACAGTCGGTAAGTTCTATGAATGTTAGGTTTGATGACGATGATATAGACGAACACTTGCAAAAGTTCTTTGCAGAAAAAAACAAGTTCCCTGACCAGGCTTGTGCTCATTCAGGCTTTGTACCTTTGCCCCAGCTCCTCTCTGGGTTTGGAATGTACTCTCCCCTCCTCCTATCTCTGTTCAAAGGACACCTTCATGGCCCAGCCCCTCACTCCCAGACCAGCCAAAGGAATTCCTCCCCCTATTAAGGGACCATAGCTCCATGATGGCATTTCTCACTTTGTATTAATAACTTGCCTCGATGTTGGTCTCCAGAGTTAGAATATTAACCTCTAACCCTATTATTAGCTTTGGAATTCTCAGTGTCCAGCACAATCCCAGATCTAACTCGCCCATATGGGTGCTTTGAAAGTATCTGTGGAAGGAATGCACAAAGAAAGAACAAAGAAGTGGCCGTACATTGCGTGGTTTCACACCAAATCCCAGCCACCTCATCTCTCCACTGTCAGATCCCTGCAGACACCTGTTTGAGAGAATTCCCGCTCCTAGAGGCTCTCTGGGACCTAGGAGGGCATGACTGCATTTTCAGCTGTTGCCTCCACCCCACCTTGTGTGACCTGCTGACCAGCTGGAGATGCCACAAGGAGCATGACTCGGGGTGGCCAAAAGATGGTTTTGTCCCCAAATGACAGAATTCAGTTACAGGTTAGTGCCCAAGCTGCTACTGAAGGAAGTGCCTGCAAATCGATCTGTAGAACGTAGTTTACCAACACCAACAACTCGGTGGGCTGGCATTCTCTTTAGCTCCCAGGAGGCTCAGAGGAAGAAGGTGATAACTGATCGCTTTCCATATTTGTCCACTACTCACGAAAGGCACAAACCATCCTGGTTCTTCTCCCTAATTCCGAGTATTCATCAAATTCAAGGGGACGGACAGTCTGTGGTCTTGCAATAGGACAAAGATACTGGGTCCTCACGGGAATAAAGCCAGTGACCTCCAGCTCATTAGCACCTGTGACATCAAAGCAAACTTAATGGGCCCCAGCCAGAGCTTTGGAGCTGCTGGAGACCTAACACAGGGAGGTAATACTGGAGAGGGGATATAAGAAGTGATTATTATGGGACACCTGGGTGGCTCAGTTGGTTACGCACCTGCCTTCAGCTCAGATCATGATCCCAGGACCCTGGGATTAAGTCCTGCATCAGGCTCCTTTCTTGGCAGGGAGCCTGCTTCTCCCTCTGCCTGCTGCTCGCCGTGCTTGTGCTCTCTCTCTCTCTCTCATTCTGACAAATAGATAAATAAATCTTTTTAAAAAGAAAGAAAGAAATGATTAGTTATGAAATGATCCTGTTAGATTCACTTTAGAAATTTACCACATATTCACTGTGGGAATATGCAGGTATGTAAAGGTAAATCAGAGGATGGCGGTAGGAGGATTAAATGTGACCATGTAACCTGCATGTAGTGAGTAACACCTTATTAAAAGGTAGTGGAAAGCTCCAGACATACAGCCGGAGTTGTGGTGGTCCAGTAAATAAGCAGAAATTAGGAAATGTGCATGCCTGTGGGTTGGGAAGGGAAGGGAAAGGGGAGGATCCCTGCTCTAAGAAAAATGTTGGTCTCCAGGCAAGGCAAGGGGAAGGACTGAAGTGAAGAGATGGGTGTCAAAGGTGATGAAGTCATCTGTCACAAAGTCTGGGAGTTCCCTGCTCTCTAACAGTCCCCACCTTCCTCTTTTTTTTTTTTTTTAAGATTTTATTTGTTTATTTATTTCTCAGAGAGAGAGAGAGCCCAAGTGGGGCCGCAGCAGGCTCCCCACTGAGCAGAGAGCCCGATGTGAGACTTGATCCCAGGACCCTGGGATCATGACTTCAGCCAAAGGCAGACACTTAACAGACAGACCCACCCAGGTGCCCTATATTTTAAGTTCTTGAGGGAAATCTTGGACATCATTAAATCCCACCACACCATTTTATCAGGGAGGGAACTGGGGCCCAGAGAAAAGGATGAACTTTGCCCCAGGTCATGGTTCTAGTCCTGCTTCTGCCACCAAGGAGCTGTGAGGCTTTGGGCAAGTCACTTTCCCTTTCCCAGCCTGCAGTTTCCTCCTCAGTAAAAGGAGAGGTTTGCAGTATTTAGAGATCGAAGTTGCCTCCTACTGACTTTTGCTGTATTAAAATAATAGTTCTGGGGCGCCTGGGTGGCTCAGGCCTCTGCCTTCAGGTCAGGTCATGATCTTAGGGTCCTGGGACCAAGCCCCAACATCGGGCTCTCTGATCCACAGGGAGCCTGCTTCCTCCTCTCTCTATGCCTGCCTCTCTGCCTACTTGTGATCTCTCTCTCTGTCAAATAAATAAAATCTTTAAAAAAAAAACAATATAATAAAAAATAAAATAATAGTTCTTTCTACCGCTCTCAAGTGTAGACATCAGATCCCTCCCTCCCTGTTCCCCAACCCCCCCCCCCACACACACCCATCTCACACACAAAAAGTCAAGAAAGACATGTCTGGATACCTTTTGAGCTTAATTTTAACGGAATGATAGTTTTCATTGGGGGTAAGGACAAGAAGAGAGTGGTCCCGGAGAAGAAAGTGCCAGATGCTGAGGGCTCCTGGGCACGTGCCCAGTCAGCGTGCCCAGCCCCTGTGATCCGGTCCCCGCAGGGCCAAGTGCCGGCAGCACAGCGGGGATAAATAAGGCCAGCGATCACCCCTTACATGGCCATCCCCGAGCTGCCCGGAATCCCTGGGATTACGCAGACTTCTGGAGGACTTGGAGCAAGTGCACATCACCTGCTGTGGCCACAAGTGTGCCTGGACTTCGGCAGCCTCCGTCTTGTGACTGAGGAATCTTTAAATGGAAGCTCTGAGCTCACAAAAAAAGAACATGTCTCTCTGATGTCACACAGTTGCTGCCAATTCATCAGCTCCAGTTAAAGGTCAGAGAGGGGGAAGCCACTGCTCCAGGGTCCTGCGGCTGCTCCCTGGGATGGGGCTTCCCTTCCAGCAGGCTTCCCGCCAGCCACCCAGGCCAGGCCAGCGGTGGAAGCCGAGCCGAGGGCTGTTTGCATTTCCAGAGCACTCACAGAGGCAGTCCTAAGGCCGCTTAGCTGCTGCTGCTGCCTGTCGTAGTCCTGAAGCCCTTCATCCCCCCCCCCCCCCCCCCCCCCCCCCCCCCCCCCCCCGTCCGCTGCGCTCTCCCACAGTCAGGGCACACCCTGGAACCTGAGGGGCCTTCCCTGGGATCACTTCAAGGATAAAACCAATTTGGCACAGAAGTTCCTGGGGTATTTGAATAACTGAAGGCAGTGTTCGAAGAGCAAAGAGTAGGAGTCCCCGGATTTCAGGTGACAGCTCGCTCCCATAGCTTCCAAGGAGGGAGCTCTTTGCAAGTTCCTTAACCTCTCTGAGCCTGCTTCCTGACCTGGAAAATGAGGCCAAGAATACTTAACCTCACAGGGTTTTCCTGAGGAGTCAATGTGAAGCTTGGCTACAGGGCCTGGCATGTTGTAAGCGCTCAACAGATGTCAGCTTGGAACCGAGACACGCAGAGATAAATGGACAAATAATTTCATCCTTGAGTCCTCACTTCCTCGTCTGTCCAATGGGGATAATAAGCATATGTAAGGGACAGGGTCACTGCCAGGATTCAGGGAAACAAACACACAGCAATGAAGGGGTTAATAAGCATATGTAAGTGAGAGGGTCGCTGCCAGGATTCAGGGAAATACACAGCAATGAACAGAGCACCCAGCACTGAAAACAATAGCTGTTGGAACTTGCCTCTCCATCAAACTGGGATCCTCAGGGAAGGCCTACTGTAGTGGTGATAAAACACCTTCTCCAAGCCTGACACAGTCCTCGGCCCCCTACGAGTCATAATCCAGAGTTAAAGATGAGACATTGAAAAAACATGTATATGGTTCAATCATGGGCACAGAAAAAAATTTTTTAATTCGTTTTTAGAGTTTTCCCTTTTGGGGGGACTGTTTTCAAGTGTGGCCTAAGTTTCTAAGGAGAAGAGAAAGATGATAAAAGTTACATGGGTGCAAGAGAGAGGATTCAGTGGGGCGACCACAGGGAGCGGGTAGATGGAACCACAAGTGACATCAAGGAGGAGGAGGAGGAGGAGGAGGCTAAAATAACTAAGTAATAAGCAGTAGATTTCTCTAGAACTGGAAGGGACCCCAGACTAGTTCTCTACTTCAAATGTAAAGAACGGGGCACCTGGGTAGCTTAGTCAGTTAAGCATCTGACTTTTTTTTAAAGATGTATTTATTTGAGAGAGAAGGAGAGAGAGAAATAATGAGCAGGGGGAGGGGCAGAGGAAGAGGGAGAGAGGGGAAGCACACTCCTGGGTGAGCAAGGAGACTGATATGGGGCTTGACCTCAAGACCCTGATATCAGAGGGCACCTGGGTGGCTCAGCTGTTGGGCGTCTCCCTTCGGCTCAGGTCATGATCCCGGGCTCCTGAGATCAAGCCCTGCATCAGGCTCCCTGCTCTGCGGGAAGCCTGTTTCTCCCTCTTCCACTCCCCTTGCTTATGTTCCTTCTCTCGCTACCTCTCTCTCTCTGTCAAATAAATAAATAAAATATTTAAAAAAAAAAAAAAGACCCTGATATCAGGACTTAAGCCAAAACCAAGAGTCTGAGGCTTAACACACTGAGACACCCAGATGCCCTAGGCATCTGACTCTCATTCTCAGATCAGGTCTTGATTGCAGAGTGATGAGTTCAAGCCCTCCCTGGGCTCCATGCTGGGTGTGGAGCCTACTTTTAAAAAATATATATTTTTTTCTTTAAAAAAAAAAAAAAAAGGGGGCGCCTGGGTGGCTCAGTGGGTTAAGCCGCTGCCTTCGGCTCAGGTCATGATCCCAGGTCCTGGGTTCGAGCCCCGCATCAGGCTTTCTGCTCAGCAGGGAGCCTGCTTCCTCCTCTCTCTCTCTGCCTGCCTCTCTGCCTACTTGTGATTTCTCTCTGTCAAATAAATAAATAAAAATCTTTTAAAAAAATGTATTTTTTTAAAGTAATAAAGATAAAGAACAGACTTGGAAAGACAATGACAACAGCCACAGCCTGCTCAGAGAGGGTCACCGTGCTTACCCGATGCTGACTGATTGTGGTTCTCCTTCTTGGGCACACTGGGTGCCCCCAAACACAGACTGCTGCCTCAGTGACTGACTGGAGGCTGCCCTCTCCTAGCCAGTCTGCTGCCAACCCGAGATCCCCCTCCTCCCTGGCATCTCCCATCCTTCGCTTCTGGCACAGGGATGTTCTGGGTGAGGCTTTTCTTCAGAGCTCCTCAGTCCCTCTCAGGATGCTCTCACAGTGTCCCCAACAGGTGAGCCCTGGCAGTCTCTTCCCATGTCTTTCCTCCCAGCCTTAAGACAAAGGCATTCAAGGCTCTTGGTTTCATATTTCCACAGGCTATTAATATTTTAATGACAAGACCTAGAGAGTCAACATAAATATATCAAATTCTGTAAACATTTCTTGAGCCTCTGCCTAATTACCAGACACTATTCTAGTCCTTCTGCTTTCTCACAGCTAGCCTATCAACTTCCTGGAGGCCTCAGATAAGAAGCCCTCGAGAATCACAGCACGACCCTCCACATCCTCCTACCCTTCAAATCCCGCCCAAAGACCAAGTATTGTGAGATCCTTTTTCTGTCTCCCACACGTGCTTCTCCCTCCCTGTTTCGACTGGGGACCTCACCTCAGCCCTTCCTAGTCTGTACCCCTGCATAATCGCATCTTCCTCGAAAGCCTCCTTCATCACATTATCCAACCCCCCCCCCACTCCATCCAAATCCTTCAATGGCTTCCCCCCAGATTTCATTCAAGGTTTTCAAACTCTGTGGAGAGGGATTTACTCAGAGAGCCCTGCTTTACCCATGCCAGGGGTCTCAGGGGAGGAAGGAGGAGGGAGTCTGGGTATCAGTCTGTGACTAGAGGGCTGTGTACCCAGCAGGGCTTTAGCGCAATGTGGCCAGGGCGAAAATCTGAATCATAGTCAATGAGGGCAGCCAAATTCCTATCTGGGAAATCAGGGCAGTCTGAAGGATGAGGCCAAGCCGTAAACAGAATGAGTAATGAGGTCAGGAGCTAGTGGGGACCAGAATCATGTCTAGATGCAGTTTAAGGAAACAGAAATGGTACAGGACTGAGGCTGTGGATTGAATTATAAGAAGGTATGCTGCTCTATGCGGGGATGGGGGCGGAAGGAGCAGTCCTCGAAGTCTCCCCTTCCTCTGGCCCTGTTCTTTGGATTTCCACGTGTGTGGAAATGCCTGTCTTCCCTGCTGCTGAAGTTTCCCACGCTTCCCAGGGCCCCAGCACTGCCAAGTGACTTGTCCAAGGTAGTGTGGTGGCGGAAGGGGAAACAGAGCTCCGTCTCCCACCTCACAGGGGATGTGCTAGGGAAGCAAGCTTAATCTCATATTCGTGGGTTAACAGACTGACCTCACCTCTCCACAGTCTCAGATGCCTCATCTGTAAAGCGAGGACAATAATAACACTACTTTGTAAGAGTGTTACATAATAATAAGACTACTCTGAGGATTAGCCAAGCAAATATTTGTAAAACGCTTAGAACAGTGCTTGGCACATAGTAAATGCTATATAAGTGTTAGTTAAGTAAAAATAAGGTGCACAGCTGGTAAATAGGGCCAGTACTCAAAGTCAGTTCTAATTTTAACATTCGAGTCCTTAGATCCTCCACTCAGGTCAACAGCAGGTTATGATGGACTAAGCTGACTATAGGGCTTTCAAAAATTAGTTTTCGTGTCAACTGAGAATAGAAAAACACGCTGTTGGCTTATTTTACTTGGGTACAACGGAAATATCACTCGAGTTAGTGCCCTTACCTGTTCTAGGAAACCACTAAGAAATCCAGAAGGACCAGTTCAAATAATAGTTTCCATCCCAAATTTAATAAACCTTTCAAAAAAAAAAAAAAAGTCAAACTCAGAAAATAACTGTGAGTTCAGAAAAGAACAGCATTGGAGCACCTGGCTGGCTTAGTCGGTGGAGCGGGGGACTCTTGATCTCAGGGTTGTGAGTTCAAGTCTCAAGCTGGGTGTAGCGATAACTTAAAAATTAAAAAAAAAAAAAAAGATCAGTGTATACTAGAGAAGCTGGGTTTAGTCTGGCAAGGGTCAAGGCTACAGTTCTCCTAGGAGAGGTAGCCAGAGAGCAAATAACACAGAAGAAGAAACACTGTATTTATTTTCCAAAACTGTGGGGGGAAGGGGTATGGAAAAGAGAAAGGAGAGGGAGAACATGAGTGTTTCCTTTGCAGGATGATTAAAAAAAGGGACTGAGTGTATTGTTCTATAGCTCAGTAGCAATTCAAAGATACTGCAAACGGCTGCTTGCTTTACCAATCTATCAACCAGAAATCTTTATTAACTGAGCCTCTCACACGACTACAATATGGCACTAATAGATGTTTGAAAATGATGACCCCGATAGAAGGCAAAATCCTAAACAGCTTTCTGAAACAAGAGAGAGAAGATGAAATGAAGCTTGGTATGGTTTGTGACAAGTATATTTTATTGTATTCTAATTTTTCCCAAACAAGCAATATTTTTGTCATTTTGTATGGGGTGATTTATACGCCCTCTGATAACTCTCTACCCACCCTAACAATAGGTTGCCTGATTAGGGTTGGTATCAGGGTTTAATAAATATTCCTTTTCTCTGAACACACTTTCCCCAGTACTTGCTTTCGTGTTCCCTCGCCCTATCCTTGATGCCTGTCTCCGCCAGAACGTGCCCAAAGGGTCCTCCACTACCTTGATTCTTCCCCAAAGGAGCTGTCCCTGGCCTTCCCAACCACTGACCCTGGCTTTGCACACTTTCATGCTGGGGTGGAGTTTTGAGGAGGGCGCTCTCTTTCTCTTAAGAGCATTAGAAAGGACACCAGCCCGGGTAGAATGCGGGGGAAGAGCACAGCTCTTGGGAGGTGAGGCCTCGGGGCGCGGGGCGGCGACAGCTGAGTGGCGGGGAGCACGTGGCTGTCCTGTAACAGAAACAGAGCCGCAGGGACCGCCCCCGGGACGCCCGAGACACAAAACAGAACCCAGCTCGTGCCCGCCGGGCCCCGGATCGTTCAGGCACGGAGGAGGTTCTCCCGCCTTTTCTAATTACCTTCCCATTCCTGTCGCGCCCCTCCTCGGCCCGCACTTCGGGCTCCGCATACCACAAGGGTTAGACACAAATAAAATCCATACATGGACTCCATCCTCGGGTCACAGCGCTTGCTTAGCAGCGCGAACCGCCGATGGCCCGGGCGCTCACCTCCCTTCCCCACCACCGACTCTGCTGGTAAACACCAGTCACTGGGTAACACCCTCAATCAGAGGCCCTGGGGCTATTATTCATCACCGACTAACCTTCAACCAACTCCATCTTCACAGGCCTCCCCCCCAGAAGAGAGGAAATTCCACAGCTCTGAGGTGATGTGAAACGTGTTCTGCACGCCCCGGCTCTCTTTCTTTCTCACTCTCCCCAGCCAGTTCCCAAACTGGGTTTCCCGGGCCCCCCTGGACGCGGCCTTCCCCGGTTTCCAGCCCCCCTCAACCTCCCTCCCTTCTTTCCCTCTCCATTTTACACACTGTAACCTGATAGGCTGGAAATGCAGCCTCTTTCATCTTCCATTTCCCACATCCTGAAAGTCCGGAGAGAAGGAGCCCACCCAGATAAAGGCATTCCAAGTATGTGCATCCCCCTCCCCCTTTAACTCCATTCACAAAGCAGATTACTAAAGGCTCGGGGCTCCGGGGAGGCCCTACGCCCCTCCCCCATCCCGGCGCCCGATCACCCCCCCCCCACTCCCACCCCCAAGAGTTTACTCATTCCAGGCCCTCACTCCTCACCCGCACAAAAATCTAAGTCCACAGGCCTAGAACCAAAAATTAACTTTTCCCTGGACTCTGATCCTAAGGGAAGCTTTAAAACTTCACTCTGATTGGGACTGCAGGGGCTGGAGATTCTGCTGCCTACCATTCATCTGTCCCGGAGTTAGCATTTCTAGATAAGAAGGCTCAGGGAAAATGTGTCTTTGGACCAGGGGGAAAAGATACAAGCTTAACATGTGATGTTTCAAGAGGACTAACTCGTGTCTTCCGGAAAGATCACAGACTGTTCTAATCCAGAGACATTTCCTTCCAACAGAAATTGTTTGGAGGCCAGAGGAAAAGATGCTTTATTTGAGGGGATAAGCAGAGAACGGGTGTGTGTGGGTGTCTGTGTGTCTGGGGAGGGAGGCTCTGGTAGCATTTTTGTTTAGAAGTTTCTTGAGTCCAAATATCCTACTATAGTTCTTCACTACCTGAAATGAGTGATTATAAAACATGCCCCCAACTCGCGTCTTTAGTTGCCCTGTCCTGAGTTGTCACGGATGGGGAAGGGGAGGGCAGGAACAGCCTCTCTGACCTTAACCACAAAGGTTAGGAAGTACTCCCCCACACCTTACCCCCAAATACCACCACCACCACCACCCCGCCACACCCGGCCAACAAGCATCCCCTTTCACTAAGGATGATAAATTCTCTTATCCGTCCTTCAGAGAGAGTGGGAAAAACACTTGAATCTGTACCAGGTCTGGGATAATCAGTTTTCTGAGTTTACCAGTCATTGTGTGAAACAGGAGTTCCCGTGTCAAAGAATGCTCCCCAATCCTGGTACCACGGAGTATATTTAATAAATTATAAACCATATTGTCTTTGCAACTCAAGAGAGCTAACGTGCTTGATGCACTAGCATGGGCCCGAAAATACGCTCAAATCCTGGCCCATGTCAGTGTGTTGGGTCATGTATTCAACAGATCTAATGATTACTCAAGAAGTCTCATGGAATTCCAAGAAGAATTCAAAAGCCCAGACCTGGGAGATGCGATCATGATGATAAGAAATAAGACTGTGGCGGAATAGCCACATGGCCCTGTAGTGCTAAGAGGAAACATGTACTGCTGCCCAGCTCCGGGACTGGCCCACGTTTGCAATCTGCAGTAAGGCAACCTGTTCCCCGTACCATACTGCTAAGAGGCGAGCTCCACGGGCTCAGCCTCCTTAAACAACAGCAACACAAAGGGGTGCACTGGCCACTTGCAGCTCTGAGCAAGTATTACTCTCTCAGAGCCTCGGTTTCCTTCTCTGTAAAATACCAATGCCTGCTAATGCAAGTGTGAGCCCCAGTCCCACAGCCAGGCTTTACCTGGGAGCTAGCTAGCAATGCAGAATTCCACCCCACCCCAACTGACTGCATTTGAACAGGATCCTCTGGTGATTCCTGGGCACCTTACAATTTGAGATGTTCTGGCCTTAGCCTCAGGACCTCGAGGGTCCTCTTTCCAGTTCTGGAATTGTCCAATCTCATGAAGTGGTTTCCAGAGGAGTTTTTCTTTGCTGATAAATGGTTTTTCTTCTTTCTTACAACTCTGCTCTTGGCGTTAAGTAAGTAGGTCTTAGGAGACTTACTGTCTCCCCTGCCAAGGAACTCCAGTTTCAGTAGGTATTGGATTTGCCTGAAGAGCTTGTATAAAACGCAGATTCCTGAGCCCCATCAAGAAACACCGACTCAGTGGGGGCCAGAGAATCTGCATTTCCACCAGTTTCCTCCAAGCGGTTCTACAGATTCTGGTTCCCGGATTACATTCCTTTCTTTGAGTTTTTATTATGGAACATTTCAAACCCTTAAAAAATAGACAAAATAGTAATAATGAGCAATCGTGTTTCAAAATCCAGCTTCAACAATGATCAACTCAAGGTCAATTTTGTTTCGCTCAGATCGTATTTAAAAAACGATTGCATCTAGACCTTCCCGGTTTTCTGAGCTCTCCCTCACCTAACTACCTCTAGTCCTTTTTTTTTTTTTTTTTTAAGTAATCTCTCCGCTCAAAGTGGGATTCAAACTCATGACCCTGAGATTGAGAGTCACGTACTCTGTGGGCTGAGCCAGCCAGGTGCCCGACCTGTAGTCTCTTTTTTTTTTTTTTTTTTTTATTTGTCAGAGAGAGAGGGAGAGAGAGCGAGCACAGGCAGACAGAATGGCAGGCAGAGGCAGAGGGAGAAGCAGGCTCCCCGCCAAGCAAGGAGCCCGATGTGGGACTCGATCCCAGGACGCCGGGATCATGACCTGAGCCGAAGGCAGCTGCCCAACCAACTGAGCCACCCAGGCGTCCCCCGACCTGTAGTCTCTTAAAGCTCAGCTTCTTTTCCTTGAGGACAAGAGTTGTGTGTGTCATATTGTCTTGGAGTCCCTAGCGCCCGACACTGCCTGGCACATGTAGGCACTCAGAAAATGTACGCAACAGTGCATTAAAAAGAACCTTAAAGTAAAATATATTACCGTCTACCTGGATGGTTTAAGATGGAGGTATTTGGGATCACCCCCATTTCTTTTCAATTATTTACCTGTGATGCCTTTTTCAGTTCGAGAAATTAAGTCCTCAAAATACATCTCACCAAAGTGAAAGAACTGGCGGGAAGTTTCCAGAAGTCCTTGTTGACATCCCTTTCCTTCTGGTTTCTACATTGCATAAACAATTTTTGTGTTTGTGTGTGTGTGCGGTAGGAGAAAAGATAGGAAAATAGCTCTGGGGAACGAGGATATCATCTCATGGCCTGTTTTACTCTTTAACCTGGTAATACATCTCTTTAAAGCTCCTGAGGTATTCAGAATATCCTGTCCGAGGCAAGGTCTTCCCACAGTGGTGAAAGGCACTCACGTTTCCTAGGTGGACAGAGCCATGAGATCCCAAAGGTTCAGTCCTGCCCTTTCCGACCATTTGTTAAGGGTGAGGCTAGATCTGCGAGCTCTCTCGGACTGGTGTGCTAAATAATAGGAGGGAGAGTGCGGGAAGAGGCAGGACCCAATGGAGAAAAGCTCGGCAGTTCCAGAACTCAGCACAACAATCAAGGGATAAAGCGGTAATTAGGCCTGATTATCATGCAAGGCAGCCCCGGTTAAATTGGAATGTAGCCGGAGAGACGAAAGGCTGGATGGAGAGTTTGCTATGCAGGAGACATGCTTTGATGTCTGCAGGGAAGGTTGTGTTTCATTCAGCCCTCCAACCAACCAAAAAAATGTTGCAGGAGCCATATGAAGCCTTCTAAAATGCAGCAGACGGGAAGCTGGAGTGGAGAGCAAGGGGCTGGGTCCGAGTTCCCCTCGTGAGTTTGTGTGTGTGTGTGTGTTTACTTAGATGCCTCTTTTCTCAGATTGACTGCTCCAGCCTCTTGGATATGTCAGAAGATGGGAAAGGAGAAAAGGAGCACACGCTCCAGCTACTAACTCACCGTCCGGGCTTAGCACAGTCACAAGCCAAGGAAAAATGTGTCGAAGCTCGCGGAAGCCTTTTTACCTGCTGTGGGGAGAAAGCAGAGGAAATGGGGGTAAATGACTCTGGGTGTCCGGAGAGGAGGCCTTGAACTCTGCTGACCGTGGCAGGTGGAGTCATCTGAGTCTGCCAGCCACCAGAGCTTTGCACCAACTGATGTAGGAAGAAGAAAATGAGCCAAGAAAGTAGGTTAATCTCCCAGAGAAACACAAAATAGGTAGCAAGTACCATTTTTACACCTTTCCCTCTTTAATTGCTTCCAACCCAGAGCTGTGAAGCCCAAGGAATTCCTTCTGTGTCCTTACCTTACCTTGTAGGGGTATCCCCGACCTAATATGGTGTTTTTGTACCTGGGCTTGTTGCTCAGCTAGGCGCCCTCCCCAAAGCAACCCACAACTTTCATTTCCGTGCAAGGGATTTTCCGTACAACTTGGAATTGGGAGAGATCAGCTTTTTATCAGCTTTTGACTAAATCACTGACAGGAAAACAATAGTCATGTTATTGTTCTACTCATTCACGGGGTGTTCACTGGAGGAAGTGGGATGTACAACCTTGATTTTGCATGAAGACGGTCCGTGGAAATACAAAAATGCAACATGGGAGAGTAAATGCAATTTCTTCTTCTCAGAGGTTTCCAAAATAAGATCCTCTCGCCGCTATGGCATACCACCCAGACACGCAGTTCAATATTTCTTTTCAAAAGAGATGAAGGAAGTTGCTGATCAAGTCATCTTGAAGGAACCAAAGGAGCTTGGATTCCATATACAACACATTGCTTCTTCGGTTTATCTCAGTTTTTTCCTCCTCTGTTCCAAGAGACAACCTACAGAATCAGCTGTTTTTGCTGTGATTTCTTCTGTACCCCAGTTTACTCTTAAGAACTGTATAAAATAATAATGACATGTATTTACCATGCAGGAAAGAAACCATGAATAACTACAGGCACAACACCTATTGCTTCTATCACTACTGGCATTGTTGTGTGAGTGAAGGATGATGCTCTGATGTAACAGGCTGTTCCTTTTGTCCCCATCACCCCTTCCCCCACTACCAAACAGTGTCACTTGATTTAGGAGAAACTTTACTCCATCCCTTCTATAAAATTCCCTGAAATTACTCTTGTGGTGTGCAGCATAAATTTAGGATAAATAAATTGCACAAGACTGAAAATACCCTTTCTGCTATCTTATTTCGTATAATAAATGAAAATGAATTGTGGAGTTGTGTTTTTACTCAGCATAAAAATTAAGAGAGAGAGAGGGGACAGGGAGGAAGAAAGAGTCTTAGCAGCTGTGTTTTTTTTTTTTTTTTTTAAATAAGAAAATAGCATTCCCCAGAATTTCCAGTAAAACCCTTAAGATTTAGGCAGTTCATCCCTAAAGTATGTGTGGGATGCTGGGAGCTCCCGGCTTTTCCAGGCAACCCCACCCCCCCAAAAAAAAACACCCCACAAAAAACAAAAGCAGATGGCCTGCATCTGAACGGATCAAACTCCCCAGGGGCCAGAGCTCTCGGCTCTAAATGCTAATAGAGTGAGTAATCAGAAACCTACATTTGGTAAATTATTTATCTTATCTCTGGAACTCAGCAAAGCATAGAAGACAGCAACTTCTGTAGAAAGATGTTGTTGGTCAAGAACTCCAGCTGGAATTTGTACTTTTACTAGAAAAGGGAAAAGTTCAGAGACCAGTGTGGCTCATGAAGCAATACTTTTTTTTTTTTTAATGACCAAAGGCAAAGCCAAGGAAAACTGACATCACAGTTCTGTGGAACAGGTCTGGTTCATGTTTTGTCTAATGGGCCTTACGTTCCATCTGTATTAGGGTAATGGCAAAACAAACCAACAGATATTAAGGATCCCTGAAGAGAGGGGAGTAGGTTCCTGCACTCCCCATCTCTGCCGGTCCCTTGTGAAGGGCAGCCGGCCAGAGTAACTAGCATCTGAAACTTGAGCTTCCGGCATCAGAATCACCTGGAGGGCTTTTAAAACTCAGATTGCCAGGCCTCACCCTCAGAATTTCAAATTCTGTAGGCTTGCAGGGGTGGGGCCTGGTAATTTGCATTTCTGCACTTTTGAACAAATCTCTGTACCACATTTTGAGAAGCACTGGCCTGGGGGGCAGGGGGTGTCTTTCTGCAATCTGGTTTGGTTCCTGTAGAATCCAAGCACTCTTCCTCAAATGAAATGTGTAGATTTGCAAGCTTCAGGGCTATAATTGGGATTTTGACAGTGGAATTAACCCTAGTAATGAATCTTAGCCCTTTCAATTATATTACAAAATATATTAACTTGATAAATCAATTCTATCCATGATGAACAATATACTGATAGCATATACACTTGCTTTGTGTCCTCTGTAGTCCCACGCACTTTGGGGTTCAGTAGAACCGAGCAAATGAAAAACTAAAGGCTTCCTGTGAATAAATATGGTTGCATAATTTACATTCATAATTATAAACACCTTAAAAGTTTTGTTTTGTCTCTGGATACAACTTCGATGGTTCGTCCACATTGTGAACTCAGTTCCGATGGACTGAATTGTGCAATCACAGGAACTCAAACAATTCCTTTGCCTTTGCTGCTCTCCTTCACACAACAATTACATTTGGAGCATGTACTGTAGGTATGGATACCAGACGACAAAAACATAACACAGGGTATCGAATCTAAGGGGAGATGAGACCAAATGATACAAACCACATGGATTAAAGGAATTCCCCCCAAGTGTTATAGTCAGGTAATCCTTTCACAGAAGGAGGCACTTGAGTTGGGTCTGTTCAAAATCCTTCTATGGCTTTCAGTCACCCTTCAGATAAAATTCATATTTGACAGAATGGCATACACAACTGTTTATGATCACCTATGGTTAACTGCTCAATGAGATTTCTCTCCACTCCTTTTACATCCCAGGGGCCATACTCAGCAGCAAAGTTCAAGTCTGACGATGGCGGGTGCCTGGCAGGCTCATTCAGAAGGCCATGTGACTCTTGTTCTCACTGTCCTGAGTTTGAGCCGCATGTTGGGTGTAGAGATTACTTACATAAATGAGTAAATAAAAACTTTAAGAAGCTAACCAAAAAAGTCTTTTCTTGTTAAAATTTTTTTAAAAGTTGGTTATATGTAAATTTCAGATGTAACTGACAATTAATCCTCTGCCAAGCACCCTCCCACTTTCTTATTCCTGGGCAGACTACACTCTTTAAAAGGAGTGTTTTGGGGGGCAACTGCAAATGACTGCCTCATGATCCTTTGAACTTGGCTTCAATGAGCAGTTGGTTGTGTACACAATGAGTTTCACCATCCTTACTCTGTGCTTTTCATGACAGTGCAGATCCAACTGAAAAATAACCATTTTTCTTAAACCTCACGGCAATGCAAACTTTACCTCTATTTTAGGCTTCTAAAATTTTGGACCCTACTCACGATACGGTGGGGGTTTTTTTCTCTCATGCAAATTCATGACTCTGGGTGTTGACACATGCCGTTCCTTCATGCTGAAATTTGAATTTCCCTATCCTGTCCTTTGACTGTTGGATTCCTCTATTCCTATTTATGTTTCATAAATAGAAAAGGCTACCTCCTCTCCAAAGCCTTCCTCGACCCTGGAGATAAGGTTTGGAAGGTGTCATAACTTTCTTTGCAGACTGTGTCCTAACTCTAGTCACTATAAAATAACTGTTTGACCGAGTGAGAGGTGCTTTTTAAATGTTTGTGAAGAAACAAGCCAAAATAGAGAGAGGCAGTGTATAAGCAAAGAGAGATGGGAAAATGCAGGTTTGATTCTGGGGACAGCAAGTTCCATCCTGCCCTTACCGTCTCCTCACATCATCGGAAAAGAAAGACATGGAATTACGGCCAGAAGACCTCAGCATTGTTGGGTTTTAGTTTCCTCATCTGTAAAACTGGGATAATGATAGTACCTGCCTCACGGAGTGGTTGGGTTGGGGGTGGGCAAAGTGTTTGTAAGGCACTTAGCACTCTTCTTGGCACATAGAAAGAGCTCAGTAAATGTCAGCCATTATTGGCTCCATTAGATGAATTCCGTACTTTTGTGGAGCAGTCCAACGGCTCACTAAGGTGATGTTTCATAGGTACCTGAGTAAGTAATTAGGATCAAGCCTATTACCCAGATTTAGACCCAAGATATAGGTGGCACTTTGGGGCTTTTCTGTGTTACTGATGATTCTGAGAGTGAACAGTTCAACAGTGACATCTCCTGGGACCGAGACTACCCCAAAGATATGGGTGGGGGAAGGAAGGGGTAGGGCATGATCTGTCTTCATACCAAAATGGCTTCCTGGAGAAAAATAGTTTTGTTTTGAGCTCTCCAGGGGCCGTGATGAAGACCAAATGAAGGGAAGTTCCAGAGAAACAGATTTTAATTTAAAATTTAAAAGCTTCCCAATAAGTATAGCTGTATGGCACAGGCTGCCTTGTGAGGTAGTAAGCGCCTTTTTAGTGAGGTCAGCAGGGTTTCATAATCAAAAAGGATGTTCAAGGATCCTCAGCTTTAAGATTTTTTTTTTTAATATCTTATTTATTTATTTGACAGAGAGAAGTCACAACTAGGCAGAGAGGCAGGCAGAGAGAGGAAGAAGCAGGCTCCCCGCTGAGCAGAGAGCCCAATGTGGGGCTCTTGATCCCAAGGCCCTGAGATCACGACCTGAGCCAAAGGCAGAGGCTTATCCCACTGAGCCACCCAGGCACCCAGCTTTAAAATTCTCGATTCAGGGGCGCCTGGGTGGCTCAGTGGGTTAAGCCGCTGCCTTCGGCTCAGGTCATGATCTCAGGGTCCTGGGATCGAGTCCCGCATCGGGCTCTCTGCTCAGCAGGGAGCCTGCTTCCCTCTCTCTCTCTCTCTGCCTGCCTCTCTGTCTACTTGTGATCTCTCTCTGTCAAATAAATAAATAAAATCTTTAAAAAAAAAAAAATAAATAAAATTCTCGATTCAGGAATACGAAAGGCTATTAAGTTTCTGTTCCAACCATGAACTTGGGAGTTCAAAGACTTGCCTTTAAATCTCATTTCCTATTTGGCTGTGAGATACTTGCTTAACCTATCTTTGCCTCAGTTTCCTTATCTGAAATGGGGATAACAACACATATTTTCCTTAGTGTCAGAGGATTAGATCTTTTTAAATATGTTAATACTTGAGCACAGTTAATATAGTTCACACCTGATAAAAGGCAGCTATTTTTATTATTAGGTTCAGTGTTCTGTCATGTGTGTGGTCATATAAATTTATATCAATATCTAGGATCTTTTTACCTGAGAAGCTTAATTGTCTATTACCAGTCCTTTCTCTGTGTTTGCATGTCCGAGCTCACTCATTTTGGTTAATCTAGGCACTAGCCATTCAGCTATTCCCAGAGATTAGGTAGAGAAGAGTTCACCTCTAAGCCCAGAGAATGTGTGCTTTCTGGGTAGGTTCCAGAGTAAATGCCCTTTTCCTTTAAGTGACATAAATAGTCCAGTCACTGTTTCCAAGCTCTGCTAAGAAGAGGAACAGACCTGTTTCCTCTAGCGTTCCCTGAGTGCTGATAACTGGATGCCAAGGAGTTGGCCAGATCATGTGAGATGGGCAGCTGTCTACATGGTGTAATTTGAGGGGTTTGAGGAAATCCCCCTGCTTAAAATATCTTCCCCCAATGGCTGGGACACATGCCTGAAATGTATGATTTACTCTTCACAATGAGGTGCTGCTGAAATCAATTGTTACCCAGGAGGAGGCTGACATTCGGCCATTACCATTCATTAGCACCTCAGTTTAAATTAACTTATCAGGGGTGCCTGGGTGGCTCAGTGGGTTAAAGCCTCTGTCTTTGGATCAGGTCAGGATCCCAGGGTCCTGGGATTGAGCCCCAGGTGGGGCTCTCTGCTCAGTGGGGATCCTGCTTCCCCCCCCCCCCCCCCCCCCGCCCCCGCCTGCTCTCTGCCTACTTATGAGTTCTGTCTGTCAAATAAATGAATAAAATCTTTTTTTAAATTAATTAATTTATCAGATTAGTTGGTTGAATATCCCAAAGATAAGCAGGCACAAGACGAGTTAAGTTTTAGTAAGGGAAGCTGATCCCAAAGGGTCTGACATATGGGGCACTGGGCCACTTACACGAGGGGCTGTGAGGATGGTCAGAACAGTTTGGGGACAGCAAGGGAGGTCCAAGGTGAAAGGCAGGAGAGGTAAAATGTTGATGGGGGTTGGAGAGGCTCCAAGCACTATTCCAGGATTTCTCAATTTGAATATTACTTCAGTAGAAGACATGTTTATTATTTATTTTTAAGTAATAGCTATACCCAATGTGGGGTTTGAACTCACAACCCCAAGATCAAGAGTCATATGCTCCACTAAATGAATAAGCCAGGTGCTCCAAAGACATTTTTTTTTTAAGACTTTATTTATTTGACAGACAGAGATCACAGGTAGGCAGAGAGGCAGGCAGAGAGAGAGCAAGGGAAGCAGGCTCCCTGCTGAGCAGAACCCGGAACTGGGGCTCAATCTCTGGACCCTGGGATCATGACCTGAGCTGAAGGCAGAGGCTTTAACCCACTGAGTCACCTAGCACCCCGCTCCAAAGACATTTTTAAAAATAACACTTCTTTTTCCTTTAGGATTCTTTTCTTTTTTATCTATCTTTTTTTTTTCTTTTTAATATTTTATTTATTTATTTGACAGAGAGAGAGAGAGAGATCACAAGTAGGCCAAGAGGCAGGCAGAGAGAAGGGGGAAGCAGGCTCCCTACCGAGCAAAGAGCCCGATGATGCTGCGGGGCAGAGCCCGATGCGGGGCTCGATCCCAGGACCCTGAGATCATGACCTGAGCCAAAGGCAGAGGTTTAACCCTCTGAGCCAACCAGGCATCCCTCTTTTCTTTTTTTAAGATTTTATTTATCTTAAGAGAAAGAGAGAGGATGAGTTCTGGGGGAGGGGCAGAGGGAAAGGGAGAAGCAGGCTCCCCACCCAGCAGGAAGCTGGCTGTGGACCTATCCCAGGACCCCAGGACCATAACCGGAGCTGAAGGCAGATGCTTAATCGACTAAGCCATCCAGGTGCCCCTAGGATTATTTTCTTAGATTATTTCTGCAATATGAAATTCCCAGGTTAAAAATTAAAAAATTTTGGGATACTTGACTGGCTCAGACAGTGGAGCATGTGCCTCTTGGGGTCGGGGTTGTGAGTTCCAGCCCCAAGTTGGTGTAGAGAGGGATCTCCCACTCAGGGACTCCCTGCTCAGTGGGGAGTCTGCATCTCCCTCTCCCTCTGTCCCCCACCCCAACTCGCGTATGTGCCTGTTCTCTCTCTCTCTTCAAAAAAAAAAAAAAAATCTTTAAAAATAAATAAATCAATAAAATTAAAAGTAACATTTTGATCACACAATGCCAAAATGCTATAGAACCCTCAGTTTTTTGTAAGTGTACTTGGCATAAAATGTGTTTGTATAATCTATATAATTGTCCCTGCAGAAGGTCATTCATTCATTCATTCGACCGAAAGTTGTTGATTTTATAGCAGATGCCGGGTGCCATATTAGGCAGCGGGGAGGCAAAGCAAAATCAGCAATCCCTACCTTCATACAGTCTAATTGCATATCAATTTGAGATAATTTAACTACTCTCGGGTGTTGCCTCTTTCCACTGCATTCCAGACATTCTTATCCTTTTATTCCCATGACTCTTCAAATTCTCCTGAAAAATACTTAATCTGTCATTTTATACAGTCTTCTGAAGAAGTACCATAGCACTATGTTTGTTAAGCCAATTCGAACATTACAGTAAAATGTTGCTGTAATTCTCTCTCTCAGAGAAGGCCAATCTGAATAATTTGGTTAATTATAATTTTTAAGTCACCATATACTGAGGACCTATGAAATACTTGCCAATTATTGAGTTATGTCTAGGAGGGAGCTATTATTAGCCCCAAATTACAGACAAGGAAACTGAGTCTTTAGAGGTTAAGATTACACAACTTCTAAGTGGCTGAGTCAGGATTGAAACCCATCTCTGTCTGACTCCAAAATCTGGGCTCCTATGGAGCATGAAAGGGTAATTCCTTAAACAAACACTTTAATGGCTAACATCTAAAGATGGTTATAGAGTCATCTAAAAATAAGATTGTCTTGTCATAGGCTTGGATGGGAGTTCCTGGATTTCAGAGCCAATATTTTTGTAAATTTTTTACAAAGTATATTGGCTGAGAGGCGCCTGGCTGGCTCAGTCAGCACGGCAGGCAACTCTTGATCTCAGGGTTGTAAGTTCAAACCCCACGATGCGGGTAGGTTTTCCTTAAAAAATAAATTAAATTAACTTTTTAAAAAAAGCAAATTAGTTGTCCAGGTCTGTCATAACAATGTACCATAATCTGGTGGCTCAAGCAACAAAAATTCATTTTTATATCATGATTCTGGAGACTAGAAGTCTGAGATCAAGGTGTTGACAGGGTTGGTTTCTTCTGAGGCCTCTCTTTTTGGCTTGGAGATGGCCATCTTCCCTCTTTGGCTTCATGTGGTCTTCCTTCTGTCCCTAGGTCCTTATCTCTCTCTCTCTCTTTTTTTTTTTTTGGTCCTAATCCTTATCTCTTCTTAGAAGGACACTACTCATATTGAACTAGGGCTCACCCATATGATCTCATTTTACCTTAATTACCTCTTTGAAGGTCTTATTTCCAAATACCCATTCTGAAGTACTGGGAGGTTAGGAGCTCAACATATGAATTTTGACTTGGGGGAGACGCCATTCAGCCCATAACATAAAGTAAACTAAAGGTGCAAATCATTACATGAAGAGAGGTGCTTACCATGCCTTTTATCTTACCTTAACTGTGTTCATTCCTATAGTTGTTTAAGAAATATTTATGAATACCCACTATGTTCAAAAATGGATACTAATCTAAGAAAAATAAACCTGTGGAGGACACAGTCCCTGCCTTCCAGGAGTTCACAATCTCTCTGAGGTGCCATTTAGAGACCATAGGTTCTCAAGCTCAAAAACACATCAATGTCACCAGGAGGGTTTGTAAAAATACAGATCACTGGACCCCACCCCTAGAGTTTCTGATTCAGTGGATCTGGAGTGGGCCCAAGAATTTGCATTTCTACCAAGTTTCCAGGTGCTGCTGGTTTGGAGAGACCACATACTTTCAGAACTACTGAGCAAGACATACGAAGATCACACGTGACGTATACAATTGAGGCAGCACAGGTGCTCAGAGGGCAGAGAGGGGCCATTTTCTGTTTTCATGCTAAAACAGCTGAGGAGACAACTGGGAAAGTCCCTTTGCACCTGAAAATTACCCAGAAAAAGTTTTAGCATTGAGACCTTGACCTTGGAAACATATTATGGTAAGAAGAGATGCATTGTCTATACCATTAATTTGCTACTTGGTAAATACTACCTTTTATTACTAATTATATCTCTATAAGAAAAGAGAAAGTGCCTAGGGGTAGCAATCAAGGTTGGGCTCTATCTTCACTCTGATAATGCTATGGGAACTTTGGCAAAGTTCCTGTCTCTGAGATTTGGTTTTGGTCATCTAGAAAACTAAAAAGATTTTATGAGAAGATATTTAAATTTCCCTACAGGTCAATCTCTATGATTCTCTATCTTGCCTTACCACAATAAAAAGATCCTTAACCAGGAATTAGGACCATACCTTTTGTCTCTATGTATCTCGGTGGTACTTAACACAGTACCTTGAACACAGTAGCTGTTCAGCGAATGTCCTATTGACTAATTGACTGAATCACTCAGAACCAAAGCAAGACCCAAGAGATTCTTGTCTCACTGCTATAAAGATGATAGCTTCCCTTTACCTTAAGACTAACCCTTACCACACAAGCTTCGCTGTCAGAAGCTCTGGTTTTCAGCAGCCATTCTTCTTTGCCACTACTCACTTACAGGGTTAATTTTCAACATTGTTTCAATCCCCATTCATTTCTCTCGGTCATTTCTCTCGGGCGCAATATTGAAGGAAATTATCCACTGATTCCATTGTCTTCCATTCATTACCTTGCTTCCTGATTTTATTTAATCTGGCTCATGGAACTCTGCTTTGCGTATCACCTGTTATGCTCAAAGAGCTGCCCCTAACATTGTCTATCC
Source organism: Lutra lutra (assembly GCF_902655055.1). Lineage (NCBI taxonomy): Eukaryota > Metazoa > Chordata > Mammalia > Carnivora > Mustelidae > Lutra > Lutra lutra. Next base: position 68,298,741 of record NC_062283.1, on the reverse strand, counting down.
TCTTAATCAGCATATTTTCCATGAATTATGGCTTGTGACTCTCTCACCTGTGGACCTTGAACAAGTTATGTGACTTCCTGGGTATAATAATTAAAAGGATTAAAGAAAAAAGATAAATATGTGTACCATACGAATATCTATGATACATACTATGTATGGGCCATATATAGGGCATATGTAATGATTAATTAGAATAGTCCTTAGCACATAGTAAATGCTTGATTAATATTAGATATTACCTCTGTACATTTGCCTATACCTACCTCTTTAAGCCTTTGGTTTAGGAACCTGGCAACCTTAATTTATAAAAGCGCTTTTCTGAAAGGGGTGCCTGGGTGGCTCAGTTATTTGGGTGCCCAGCTCTTGGTTTCAACTCAGGTCGTGATCCCAAGGTCATGGGATCAAGCCCCACATTGGGCTCTGTGCTCAGTGGGGAGTCTGCTTGAGATTCTCTCTCTGTCTCTCTCTCTGCCTTCCCCCGGCCAAAGTAAGGGAATACATCTTTAGGAAAAAAACTACCTTTCTTTTTTTTAAAATATTTTATTTATTTATTTGATACGGGGAGAGAGCAAGAGAAGGAACACAAGCAGGGGGAGGGGGAGAGGGATAAGCAGGCTTCTGGCAGAGCAGGGAGCCTGATGCCCGAAAAAGTACCTTTCTGAGAAAGGCAAAAATTTACTCTGAAGTCTGTATTCTCCAAAGAGCAAACAGCCACTTGTCTTTTCATTATAATACATAGTAAAAGTGGCAGGGGCAGAGATTAAGGCAGGAGACATTCACAGGATCTTATGTGTTCTCTTTTGGGTTTAATTCAATTTAGTTTTTTTTAAAAAGTGTCTATTTAGGGGCACCTGGGTGGCTCAGTCGGTTAAGTGTCTGCCTTCGGCTCGGGTCATGATCCCAGGGTCCTGGGATCGAGCTCCCACATCAGGCTCTCTGCTCAGCGGGGAACTTGCTTCTCCTCTCCCTCTGCCTCCAGCTCTGCCAACTTATTCTCTATCTATTAAATAAATAAATAAAATCTTTTTAAAAAATTGCCTGTTTAGTACCTCCCGAAGGGAGGTGCCTGATCTTAAAAAGTTTAAAATGTAGTCTCTGCACTTGAAGAGCTTATGATTTCATTGGGGAAACATGGGTCTTTTCATGGCAGACACTCGATGCTCCCTGCTTTTAAAGATGATGCTGTGATGACGATCAAAGCTTAGATAAAAGAATATGATTCTGTCAGATCACTGGTACAAATAATTGCTGTGCGTTTAAGAACTATTGACTGGAAGATCAGGAAAAACTGCAGGAAGTCCAAATGGACTTGAGTCAGTCAAAAAGGATAGACTGAACTTGGGGATACGTATGTAATTTGGGCAAAGTATGCAATCGGCATTGCCTTTACAGCCCTGCACAAGAGGACTGGCTTTTTGCCAACAGAAATCCCATTCATAAGAGTGACTTCAGAGATAACCCTCATGACTGCCAATGATAAGTTTGAGTCTCAATTAGTGAGTGGCTATCTCTCTAATAAAGTAGCATCACTGAATACAGAAACAAGCTGAACCTATCCAGGGAAAAGTAACATCATTTCTGTAAAGAGGACAACACAGCTGGGGCACCAGGGTGATGCAGCCAGTTGAAGGAACCAACTCTTGGTTTGGCTCAGGCTCTGATGTCAGGGTCATGAGAACAAGTGCCTAATAAGGCTCCATGCTCAGTGTGGAGTCTGCTTAAGATTTCCTCTCCCTCTTCCTCTGCCCTTTCCCTAATTATGTGCATACTCCCCCCACCCTTCTCTAAAACATAAATAAATAGATCTTAAAAAAAAAAAAAAAGAGGACAACACAGCTCATCCTAGAGTGAGCAAGTCTGTAGTTAGACTTTTTTTTTTAAGATTTTATTTATTTATTTGACAGAGAGAGAGAGTGAGAGAAGGAACACAAGCAAGGGGAGTGGGAGAAGGAAAAGCAGGCCTGCCCCTGAGTGGGGAGCCTAATGTGGGGCTCCATCCCAGGACCCTGGGATCATGACCTGAGCCTAAGGCAGATACTTAATGACTGAGCTATCCAGGCACCCCTGTACTTAGACATTAAAAAGAGTTTTTAACAAAGTTATACATTGAGGGCCATAAAAAATGGTTCCATGTTTGTAGTACAATTCTGGGTTTGGCTGTGGTGAGCTTTCCATGTTTGTTTTAGCAGCACCCGACCTAAAAAAGAGAGCTAAAACAGAATTGGAAAAGAGGAAGTATATGTTGAAAATGTACATTTCTCCAAATTGTCAAGTGGATTTCATCCAATCGTGTTAATGCATGTCTTCTTCCTCATGTGGATCTTGAACACCTTATGTGTCAGCCACAGTGTAAGTTATTATTCCCAAACCATCAGCTTCAAGAGATGATTTGAATAGAGAATCTTCCTGGTTTCTTCTTCAATAAAGACTGAAATAAAGTCTACGTCTTTTTCATCTCTCTCTTTCACTTTTTGCAGCATGACATCAGGAGGCCCTACTGATTTCTCCCTCTGGCTTTCTGCTTTTGATTTAAAGAAACTTTTTTTACTTTAAGATTTATTTATTTATTTTAGAGACAGAAAGAGTACGAGCAGGAGGGGCAGCAGGAGAGGGAGAGAGAATCTCAAGCAGACTCTGCTCTGAGCACAGAACCCAACAGGAGGCTCAGTTCCGGGACTCTGAGATCATGACCTAAGCTGAAACCAAGAGTACAACGCTTAACTGGCTGCACTACCCGAGGCACCCCTGACTTATTTTTATTTATTTATTTTTTAAAGATTTTATTTATTTATTTGGCAGACAAAGATCACAATTAGGCAGAGAGGCAGGCAGAGAGAGAGGAGGAAGCATACTCCCCGCTGAGCAGAGAGCCCGATTTGGGGCCCGATCCCAGGACCCTGGGATCATGACCCGAGCTGAAGGCAGAGGCTTTAACCCACTGAGCCACCCAGGCGCCCCACCCCTGACTTATTTAAAGACACTTTTTTAAAAATTTTTTTAAGGATTTTTATTTTTATTTATTTATTTGAGAGAGAGAGAGAGAATGAGAATGAGTGGAGAAAGGTCAGTGGGAGAAGCAGACTCCCTGCCGAGCAGGGAGCCGAATGCAGGACTCGATCTGGGGACTCCAGTATCATGACCTGAGCCGAAGGCATTTGCCCAACCAACTGAGCCACCCAGGTGCCCCTTAAAGACACTTTTTTTTTTAAAAAAGATTTTATTTATTTATTTGACAGAGAGAGATCACAAGCAGGCAGAGAGGCAGGCAGAGAGACAGGAGGAAGCAGGCTCCCTGCTGAGCAGAGAGCCCGATGCGGGACTCGATCCCAGGACTCCGAGATCACGACCTGAGCCGAAGGCAGCGGCTTAACCCACTGAGCCACCCAGGCGCCCTAAAGACACTTTTATTCATTAATTTCTCACATTATAGGGAATGCAAAAGAGCAAAATACAAAGCATCTTTTGCTTCAGTTCCTGACGTTACTGAGCCCATTCCCTCTCTCCTTCCTACTTGTCCATGTCTTACTCATCCTTTAAAGATTTTTTTTTTTTATTTGACAGACAGAGATCACAAGTAGGCAGAGAGGCAGGCAGTGAGAGAGGGGGAAGCAGGCTCCCTGCTGAGCAGAGAGCCCAATGTGGGACTCGATCCCAGGACCCTGAGATCATGACCTGAGCCAAAGGCAGAGGCTTAACTGACTGAGCCACCTAGGCACCCCTCTTACTCATTCTTTTAAGTCCACATTAAGTTCCACATCCTCCTGGAGCCTTCCTTGACTTCCACCTCCTCTGAACCCTGCCCCTGTGGATGATACTCTCAGAACTTAATCATAGAATACCTTGTTAAATCTCTTAAACTAATCTTGCGTTCTTTAGAAAAGTGGAATGTCATGGCCAGTAAGAGATGGTTCCACCATGTGGCCTTCAGCAAATTACCTTTCTTAGTTTCTGTTTATCTGTAAGCCAGTGAGGACAGTGAAACTGCCCATGCCATAAGATTTATATAAAGATCCAGGGACGCCTGGGTGGCTCAGTTGGTTAAGCAGCTGCCTTCGGCTCAGGTCATGATTCCAGCGTCCTGGGATCGAGTCCCGCATCGGGCTCCTTGCTCAGCAGGAGCCTGCTTCTCCCTCTGCCTCTGCCTGCCATTCTGTCTGCCTGTGCTTGCTCTCTCTCCCTCTCTTTCTGACAAATAAATAAAATCTTTAAAAAAAAAAAAAAGATTTATATAAAGATCCACATAAAGTGCTTAGAAAAATGCCTAGAACATCTTTGACGCTCTAGTGTGGGGTGCTATTCAAGTGTCTTTTTCTGTCCCTTTCACCAAAACTGTGTTCAGCACTTAGCCTTCATGTTCAATGAAAAGGTGGTTTCGGGATGCCTGGGCAGCTCAGTTGTTAAGTGTCTGCCTTCGGCTCAGGTCATGATCCCAGGGTCCTGGGATCAAGCCCTGCATTAGGCTCCCTGCTCAGAGGGAAGCCTCCTTCTCCCTTTCCCACTCCCCCTGCTTGTGTTCCCTCACTTGCTGTGTCTCTCTGTGTCAAATAAAGAAATAAATAAAATCTTAAAAAAAAAAAAGAAAGAAACAAAGAAAGTGTGGTTTCTGCCCTTAATATGTTTATAATCTATTTGTACAGACCAAACACAGAAAACTAAGGCTGTTTACTATTAAACAACAAATGAGATATATAATAAACACGCTTTCACTGGGATCTCTCTGAATGTTTAACGAGATGTAACACGAAATATTTTTTTTAAGATTTTACTTATTCCAGAGAGAGAGAAAGAGCACAAGCATGAGCCGGGGTGGGGGAGACAGGGAGAAGCAGACAGCCCCCCTACTGGTCCCAACATGACCCGAGCAGAAGGCAGACGCTTAACTAACTGAGCCATCCATGTGCTCCTATCATGAAATCTTTTTGAGCAACTTTTTTTTTTTTTTCCACTTACCTAGATGCACTCTGGCTTTTCCAATTTTTAAAACAGCAATTTAATTCTTTTTAAAAGATGGCAGACAGGGTGTCTGGGTGGTTCAGTGGGTTAAGCCTCTGCCTTCAGCTCAGGCTGAAGCCCCACATTGGGCTCTCTGCTCAGCGGAGAGCCTGCTTTCCCCTCTCTCTCTGCCTGCTGCTCTGCCTACTTGTGATTTCTCTCTGTCAAATAAATAAACAAAATCTTAAAAAAAAAAAAAGATGGCAGATAATCCCCTCACCAACATCCAAATATGTTACATTCTCTCTCTTTCTCTCACAAACACACCCCCCCACACACACACACGATGGCCCCTTTTCTTCATCAGTTAGACATGCAGGATTTTTATTCGTGTGCTTGTCTTTTTGATCTGAGGCATACATTTTCCTGGTCTTTTAATAAGGTATTTTATAACCGTTTCCAAGCTTCCTGTAGTCTTTATACATTCTTAGCTACTCTTTTTTGTTTTGACCTATCCAGTAAATACTCAGGAACTATAAAATCTTTGTGTACAGTGCCTTCAATAAATATTGATTATTTTTACTCAAATTTTCAGTGCTGAATATGTAAAATTCCAAAAATAAGTCTAGGTTATTTTTATTTCTTTAAAAAAATGAATTGATAATGAACTTAAATATACTTTGCCAGATAATAAAAACACTTTGTTTCTTCAGCTTTGCTAAGGAAACTGAAAACTAAGAGATTTATAAACTTGAAACAAATGTCACATCTTATCAAGGACAAGAACCAGTTCTAACTTGACTGCATAGATTTCCTGACCCTTCTGAAGTTGGGGCAGTCTGGATTTCCCAGCTGTCCACCACTACCATGATTATTACAACTTTAAAAAGAGGCTTTACTTCAGTCTTAAAATTTAGACTGTTCCATGTCTTACAGTTTGTAGTAGATTTTTACACATATTCCATACATATGAACTATATGTGACATTTAAATTTTTCTAAATAACCTTACTACTGTTAATGTAATTGGAGTTTTTTTTTTAAGATTTTATTTATTTATTTGACAGACAGAGATCACAAGTAGGTAGAGAGGCAGGCAGAGAGAGAGAGAGAAGAGGAAGCAGACTCCCTGCAGAGCAGACAGCCCGATGTGGGGCTCAATCCCAGGACCCTGGGATCAGGACCTGAGCAGAAGGCAGAGGCTTAACCCACTGAGCCACCCAGGCGCCCCTGGGCACACCTGGAGTTATTTTTAAGTTATAGGAAGCAGTTGGGTTTCTCCAAATTTTTTCCTTTCTTTTATTTCACCAAATGAGGAGAGAGTAAAATAAAAAATAATGGTGTTTCACAGTTAAACTTAAAAAAAAAAAAAGGTAATTCGTACACCTGAAACTAATGTAACATTGTGTGCCAACCACACTACAATTTAAAAAAAAAGTATATATATATATATATATATATATATATATATATATATATAGTAATTCTTTTTTCAGGAGAGAAATGAGATGCAGATCCAAATTATTTCTACCCGATTAATTGCAAATAGCTCATAGAGAAAATGCTATACAGACCTAGTTATTATATGAATGCTTCAACTAGACTCAGATGTACTTCAAAAAAGGGTACAGGCATCCCTTTCAAACTTCTTCTAAACTTCTGGAATTACAGAAATTGCTTAAGTCATTCCTTTGTCAATGACTTGATTAAATCTGTATCAGGTGGACTATGAAAACCACCTAAGGATTAATGTGGCTCTTGTTCAAATTAACATTAAAAAATTCTTCCCTTTCCAGAGAATTGTAAGCATGATTATGGCCTTTATCTTTCCAAAAGCACTTGTCATTTAATCATTAGCGGGTTTTTCTGATTCTTTGTTAGATTCCTTGAAACAGCAAAAGCTGTGATTGTTTTTATTATTAAAACTACATTTTGATGAATAAAAACATCAAGTTCCCTACCCTCAAAGAGTAATTTTTAACACAAAACATACTTGAATGTTTAATAATTATCTTTAAAAGCAGTTTTAAGTAAATAAAAGCTCTTTGCCAAGCAAGGTCCATGTTTCGTAACTTCCAGCTGTGAAGCAGTCACCATATAAAGCAGACATATTAAATGTTAATCACTTTAGCTCTACCTAATTAAATATTTAGCCCTACAAAGATCTAGAGAAAGTGAAAAAGGTTGAACTTGATTTAATGTATACAATTATTTTGAATCACATTCTCTCCCTGGATGATTACAATCAAGTGATGTACCTAGTATTTCACCTTTGAAACCTCTAAGGTGCAAGACCATTCCCAAATCATTATTGTCACAAACACAATCATCATTATTGCCATCACAGCTAATACTTATTAGAAGCTTACTCTGTGCTAGTCTATGAGCTTTACATGCAGACTTTTATTTGCTCCTTACAACAGCCCTATGAGGTAGGTGTTATTATTGTCATTTAGAGTCTAAAGCTTAGAAAGTTTAAGCAACTTTAAAAAAAAAAAAAGAAAAAGAAAAGAAAGGGTTAAGTAACTTGACGAATATCACATAACTAGTAGGTGCCAGATCCCAGATTTCAAAGCAGACTAAACAGGTTAAACCCCTTGCTCCTAACCTCTCCTTTATTTTGCCCAAGCCCACTTAATTCACTTAAATTTGGTATAAATTGACTTTAATCATGACCTGACTTTTTTGTTGGGACTCATTTTGGTCTTTCCCTTCAGTACACATGTCCAAGAAATGCTGGACAAGAGAAACATATGTCAAAGCATAGGGAAACATGGTATAAATAATTGAAAAGTTAATTAACAAAGATTAAAAAAAAAAAAGCCAAACCCATGATGGTCAGATGAGTGGAATAGATGGTGAAGAATGCTTGGAATTATTTAACAATCAGGTCCTCCTCAAGGCTGGAAAGGCTTTAAATAAAAATGAGGAGGTAAGGGCATCCTCAGAACAGGATGAATGCCTCTGCAAAGGCAGAATGTCTGGAAAGTGCTAGGTGAGTGGAAACGTGTGGGGATTGCCCAGTAGGGACTGGAAAAGGAAAGGGAGGGTAGAGGGGATTGGAAGTGCTGGGTCACATACATTTACACATGATGTCTTACTCAGTACCAAGGACAGTTTTAGACCCTGACAACAGGAAATCTTTGAATACTCCGAGTTGAATTTGGGTCATTTCATCTCTTCCTCCTCTAGCTGTTGTATGACCCTCTGTCATCCTACTTATGTTTCATTTTCCTATCTGTAAAAAGGGAATAATTCTTTTTTTTTTTAAAGACTTTATTTATTTATTTGACAGACAGAGATCACAAGTAGGCAGAGAGGCAGGCAGAGAGAGAGAAGGAAGCAGGCTCCCTGCTGAGCAGAGAGCCAGATGTGGGGCTCGATCCCAGGACCCTGGGATCATGACCTGAGCCGAAGGCAGAGGCTTTAACCCACTGAGCCACCCAGGCGCCCCAAAAGGGAATAATTCTTGTTCTCTTGGGTTCTCTCCTAGTCATCAAAAATGAGAGTTAGGCCATAGTACACAAACAAAAGGAAAATGTTGTATTTTATAAGATAGATTCCTAAAAGCTGTGAAATATCTGGACACATCTTTATAAAATGGGCACCGTAGAAAACTTTTAATGAAACATTTAAATTCATTAATGATTGCAGCTGTAACAGATCCTGGAACCTCATTTCTCCTTTAAGTGGCAGGAACTTGAAAAATATTAAAATGGGATGCAGTAGGCTTTCAATTACTTAGGCCACTGACAATCCAATTTATGGATTACATAGAATTTTAATTTACTCATTTCACACGTCATTATCAACTCTACATGAAGTTTAAAAGGACAAAGGATGAAAATGGAATTGGCCAGTTTTCCATGTTATTTCCATGGTGGGGCAGAGAGTCGGGGGATTTCCTTTGAGACAAGCCTCGGTGCAGCCAATAATTGCTAGTATTGCCAGACTGGTAATAACAGGCTGATGAAAAGGTGAATACAACGCGAAAACTCTGATTAAATCAAGCGCACCCTCCCACCCTCGTGTTACAGGAAGAATTTTCCTCTCTCCCACCCTCACAGAAGGGGCTGAGACAGCATCTGGCATCATAATACCAACATTTGTTTCGTGGTTCCTCTTTACCGGGCACTCTTAACACACACCACTTCTTAAGAACCAGGATTCACTGGTACTTTTCTGCATTTTTTACAAAAACGTCGGCTTGAGAATCTGGGGGTTGCTTTTTCACCAGCTGTAAGAACCGCGATCTGGACCCCTCCCCCGAAGAAGCCGAGCTCTTCCCCAGTTTTATTCCAGGCCTGTGACACCTCCACTCCCTCGGTGAAACCGCCGTGACTCACATCTTGCAGATCCTTCGCCCCCCACGCGCCCCCAACACACAAACCCCGAGAACCCAACCCGAGCCCACAGCGCCTCGTGAAACCCGCCCAAGCCGACTTGGAGGTCTCGGGTCTGAGTCACACAGAAGGACCACCCTCGTCGGCATTCGCCACCCCCCTCCCCACACAGCCCCTCACACCCCGGCGCGCCGGCCGCCCCATCTCCCCGCCTGACACACCGACGCCCGTCGCCTCTGCGCAACTTGTTATGCTCCAGCTCAAGCCCTTGACCCAAAAACCTTCAAGAAATAGAGAGCCGCAGAGCCGGCCTCGGGCGGCCTTTGATGGCTTTGTTATTGTTTGGGTTTGAATCGATACGCCCCTCCCCATCCTTCCTCCCTCGCCGCCCGACACCCAGCTCCCGCCTCCCCTCACGCCCCGCGCCCCTCCCCCTCCATTTTGGCGCCTTTTCCTTCCCGCCACGTCGTGGCGGCGTAGAGACCATTCTGACCGCGAGAGCGGGGCGGGGCGTGGGCGTGGCGCGCCGCGTTATGCAGATCAGTCGGCTTCTGGTTGGCTGGGCACGGGCCGGCGGGGGCGGGGCCGGGGCGCGGCGTCGGAGCGCGCGGGGCGGGGGCCAAGGGGAGTCGCCCTGTCCCGCCGCTTCCCCACCCCCTCTCCTCCCTCCTCCGGCCCGGCAGCCCGGCTCGCCGCCTAGGCCTCCCGGAGAGGCCCCGCCCCATCCCCGCCCGCCCGCGCGCCCCCCCACCCGCCGGCGCGCTCCGCCCCTTTACTCCTGGCTGCTGGGTGAGCCGGGCGTCTGCTGCAGCGGCCGCGGTGGCGGAGGAGGCCCGAGAGGACTTGGCGGCAGCGGCGGCGGCGGTGGCGGGACCGGCAGCAGCAGCAGCTACAAGCTCTCAGTGCCGTGGCGCTGCCGCACGAGCCCCACGAGCCCCCCACCCCGCCGCCCTCGGCGCTGCCTGACCCCGCCGGCGTGTCCGCCAGCCGCCAGCCCCGGCAGCGCCCCCAGTCGTCCTCCGACTCGCCCTCGGCCTTCCGCGCCAGCCGCAGCCGCAGCCGCAACGCCACCCGCAGCCTCAGCCCCAGCCTTAGGCACAGCCACCGGCACAACCCCAGCCCCAGCTCCTGCTGCAGCTCCTCCAGACACAGTTCTTACGCCGACACCCTGGAGGTTGGGATGCTCTTGTCCAAAATCAACTCGCTTGCCCACCTGCGCGCCGCGCCCTGCAACGACCTGCACGGCACCAAGCTGGCGCCCGGTGAGCACCTCCCCCCACCAAGCCCAGGATGGCGAGGCGGCTGGACCCCCAGCGTGGGAACTGGGAGCTCTCGGGCCGGCACTGAGTCTCCTGTGCTTCCCTCTTTACTAGGCAAGGAGAAGGAGCCCCTGGAGTCTCAGTACCAGGTGGGCCCGCTACTGGGCAGCGGCGGCTTCGGCTCGGTCTACTCAGGCATCCGTGTCGCCGACAACTTGCCGGTGAGTGGGCGCCCCGCCGTGGGGAGGGCGCGCTGGGCAGGGGGGCGCCCGGGTGTGCTTTGGCCCCGGCGAGAGGATCTCATGGAGACTCTTTGGGGTTTTTTTTCAGGTGGCCATCAAGCACGTGGAAAAGGACCGGATTTCCGACTGGGGAGAGCTGGTGAGTGCCCTGGAGGGAGCGACCCCTAGGATGGGTGGGGTGAGGGACACCCTCCGACTCCCGCTCTAACGCAGCCCCCTCGCCCGTGCAGCCCAATGGCACTCGAGTGCCCATGGAAGTGGTCCTGCTGAAGAAGGTGAGCTCGGGCTTCTCCGGCGTCATTAGGCTCCTGGACTGGTTCGAGAGGCCCGACAGTTTCGTCTTGATCCTGGAGAGGCCCGAGCCGGTGCAAGACCTCTTCGACTTTATCACGGAAAGGGGGGCCCTGCAGGAGGAGCTGGCCCGCAGCTTCTTCTGGCAGGTGCTGGAGGCTGTGCGGCACTGCCACAGCTGCGGGGTGCTCCACCGCGACATCAAGGACGAGAACATCCTCATCGACCTCAATCGCGGCGAGCTCAAGCTCATCGACTTCGGGTCGGGGGCGCTTCTCAAGGACACCGTCTACACGGACTTCGATGGTGAGCCAGGCTTGGGAGGGAGCTACCGGGGAGGGATCTGCCCAGGTGACTTGGCTTTGCCTGGAGGCCTCGGCCGGCTTTGCTCTCCGGCCCTTTGTAAAGGTCACCGGGCCGTCTGGCTCGATGCTAGCAGGGGTGGGGCGAAGGAGAGCTTCCCAGCGTAGTAGAGCCAGAGATTTCGAGCCAGCTGAACCTGTCATGTTTCTGGCATGATTTTATTTTTTAAGTGGAATTCAGTGGGTTCCAAGCTTTCCCGATGAATAAGAGGTTGTGGGCAACCGGCCGTAGCCCAGATTTCTGAAGTCTGACCCAGTTTCCCCGCCAGTAAAAGGATGGTTGGGGGGGGTGGGAGAGCGGGAGAGATGAAAATCGATGCCGGTTTTGTAATTTTTGTTTTGTGCTAAGGGAGTTTAGTTTTGTGTAAGGTTAGTTTTTAAAACTGCAGTTTTTCTACCCCTTTGATCTAGGGCCGGGTAAAGGAATAGAAACAGTAGTTTCACTAAATTATTTTGTTGGGCTTATTCTTTATTTTTTGGCGTTGCGGGGTGAGGGAGTCGGGAATGAATGTTGTGAAATAAGATCTCTTGTTGGTTTGAAAATTAGTTGGGTGTCTCCGCAGAAAGGATGAAAACCTATCCTAGGGAGGGGCTTGGAGCGGGTTCTTTCAGAAAAGATGGAATTGAGAGCCAGAGATCAAAGCAAAGGAGGGTGGGTCATCATTTGAGCGCTTAACCTAACAAACGACAGGCTTTCAAAACTTGTGACTGGGGCTTGTGGTTTGTGTTTATTTGCCCTTGGAGGACGCTGGGTTGGGCTGCATTTTTTTGTATTTAACAGTTAATGGCTGGCCGGGTCCTCCCTTGTTTTTTCCTTCAAGTCTTTGCTGCCCCCTGGTGAGCACAAGCGGGATGGCACCCACATTTTTTTTTTTTTTTACAACCCAAAGTTTGTAAACAGGAATCACGTGGTCTGAAACCCGCTCTGCAGCTCTACCTTCCCAGTGAGGGGAAGAGAGAGGGTGTGGGTGTCTGCCTCTGCACGCACAGGGTGGGGAGGAAGGCCTCCTAAAGGGCACCCGGACTTAAGATACAGTATATTGTGTAAGGGCCCTGCACTGGATCATATCTGAGATCAGAATCTCAGCCAGGCTCCTGAGCCATCTTAGTGCAGTTTAAGGATAGTCTATGGGCTGTCTCCCGTGATTGTGTGCAGACACTCATCCCTTCACCCCATTGTGGGTGGTCCTACCATACCACATACACCCCTCAGGCTTTGGGTTTGTGGCCAGCCCTGTTTGTTTCTTGGAGCAGTTTATAAAGAATTTGGTTTATGGTCTGGACTGCTGGGTGGGTAATGCTTTGGGTGGGAGAGATGCCACTCTTGCACTCCTTTTAGCCTAGGGGGGAAATGGAGTTAGCCCAGACCCTGTCCTGGGAGAAGTGAAGTGTTTTGTTTCAAGGAGTCCGTGTACCACTGAGTGTGTGAGTTGCTTTGTTTAATTTTTGCTCAAAGCTTGTGTTTTCCTTTTCTATTCCCCCGGCTCACAGGGACCCGGGTGTATAGCCCTCCAGAGTGGATTCGCTATCATCGCTACCACGGCAGGTCGGCAGCCGTCTGGTCTCTGGGGATCCTGCTGTATGACATGGTCTGTGGAGATATTCCTTTTGAGCACGATGAGGAGATCATCCGGGGCCAAGTTTTCTTCAGGCAGAGGGTCTCCTCAGGTAACTTTTGGGAAGCGCCTTGTTGAGGAGAAGCAGGAGTCACAAGGCAGGCAGTCCTCAGGGGATAGTCTCTGCGTTCTGGAGAGCTCTGCCTTTCCAGGGGATGCCGCTGCCCTTGGCTTAGCAGAGCCCTGGGCCAATGAATCTGGAGAGCCAGTCCTCAGAAATTGAATGGTTTGCACTTGAGCATTCTTTGAGAGGTCAGAGGAAGAGCATATGTGAGAATATTTTAAAAAGAAAAAAAAAAGACCATTTAGTTTCACTGAAAGATTTTTTTAAAGATATTTATTTATTTGACAGGCAGAGATCACAAGTAGGCAGAGAGGCAGGCAGAGAGAGAGGAAGGGAAGCAGGCTCCCCGTGGAGCAGAGAGCCCGATGTGGGCCTCGATCCCAGGACCCTGGGATCATGACCCGAGCTGAAGGCAGAGGCTTAACCCACTGAGCCACCCAGGTGCCCCTCACTGAAAGATTTTTTTTAAAGTACCCACAGTCCTCATCTCTCAACTCCTGGCTGTTTTGGCCAGGGAGTGAAAAGTTGAGGGTTCTTTGAGCCTTCCCCCTGAAGGCAGACTCTCTAAATACTGCGGTTCCCGTGACCTCATTGTGGGTGGTGTTCATATTTGTAAGTTGTAGGTGAATTGAATCACCTCATCATGCTCACTGATGTGTCATCAAAATCCCTTGTCATCATTCTTCCTATTTCTGGTGAGTGGGTGTTGTGGGAAAGGCCCCGGCTATTGAAGTTTAAAAACCACAGGTTTAAGAGAGGGGAGCTGTTGTTTTTTGTTTTTTGTTTTTGTTTTTGTTTTTGTTTTTAGCTGAAAGCAGCTTGGAGGACCTAGATCTTAGTGAATATCTCCCATTGAAAAATAGAGTTCTAGAAGGTTCCTGGTCTCTTGGACGCCAGACTTGTTGGCCCCTGGGAAGCAAATTAGCAAGACCTTTGCATTGCAAAAACGAGTTGAGTCATTCATAATCTCTGTCTTGCTTTCTGCAGAGTGTCAACATCTCATTAGATGGTGCTTGGCCCTGAGACCATCAGACCGGCCATCCTTCGAAGAAATCCAGAACCATCCCTGGATGCAAGATGTCCTCCTGCCCCAGGAAACAGCTGAGATCCATCTGCACAGCCTGTCACCAGGGCCCAGCAAATAGCAGCTTTTCTGGCAGATTCTCCCCTCCCCGTCAGATGCTTGAGGGAGGGGAAGCTTCTGTTTCCAGCTTCCCGAGTACCAGTGACACTTCTCGCCAAGCAGGACAGTGCTTGATAACAGGAACAACATTTACAACTCATTCCAGACCCCAGGGCCCTGGAGGTCGCCTCTCAACAGTGGGGGGAAGAGACTCTACTCCAGGTGTCCTAGGCCTCAACTCCTCCCATAGATGCTCTCTTCTTCTCACAGAACGTCCAGGAAGCACTGCTGGGCTCTGCAAACTCCCGGGGGTGGGGGGGTGGGGGGGATCAGAACCCTGCCATGGAACTGTTCCCTACATCACAAGTTCTGCTGAATGCCGCGATGGGTCGGGTAGGGGGAAACGGGTTGGGGTGGGATAGGACTAGCACCATTTTAAGTCCCTGTCACCTCTTCCGACTCTTCTGAGTGCCTTCTGTGGGGACTCCGGCTGTGCTGGGAGAAATACTTGAACTTGCCTCTTTTACCTGCTGCTTCTCCAAAACTCTGCCTGGGTTTGGTTCCCTATTTTTCTCTCCTGTCCCCCTCTCCCCATCCTTCATATGAAAGGTGCCATGGAAGAGGCTACAGGGCCAAATGCTGAGCCACCTGCCCTTTTTTTCTGCCTCCTTTAGTAAAACTCCAGAGTGAACTGGTCTTCCTTTTTGGTTTTTACTTAACTGTTTCAAAGCCAAGACCTCTCTCTTTCTCTCTCTCTCTCTCTCTCACACACACACACACCACACAAAATGCACAAACAATGCAAATCAACAGAAAAACTGTAAATGTGTGTACAGTTGGCATGGTAGTGTACAAAAGGATTGTAGTTGATCTAATCTTTTTTAATTTTTGCCTTTAAGTTATTTTACCTGTTTTGTTTTTGGTTTGGTTTTTTTTGTTTTTGTTTTTGTTTTTTTTTTTTTTTTGAAAAGATGCGCATTCTAACCTGGAGGTCAACGTTATGTATTTATTTATTTATTTATTTGGTTCCCTTCCTGCTCCAAGCTTCCACGGCTGCTGCCATAGTTTCTTTCCTCCTTTTCCTCCTCTGACTTGGGGACCTTTCGGGGAGGGCTCGCTCTGTTCGTAGGGTGATGGGACTCAGGCGGGACAGCTGCTGTGGCTCCCTGACTGCTGCCGGTCCCCTCGCTGGCCTGACCTGAGCGGGGACGGGTTCCGAGGGGCACGGGGAGGGGCATCGCTGACTGGTGTATATAGGATAGCTATATGAAAAGCAGTTCTGGTTGGTGTGCCTTCCGGATCCTCTCTGGGGCTGTGTTTTGAGCAGTATGTAGCCTGCTGGTTTTATCTGAGTGAAATACTGTACAGGGGAATAAAAGAGATCTTATTTTTTTTTTTTATACTTGGCGTTTTTTGAATAAAAACCTTTTGTCTTAACTTGTGGCTTTTAAGTGTTGTCCGTGCAGAGGCAGGCTCACTTTACTGACCTGCTGGGAATCTCCCACAGGACTTGAAGCCCAACTCTGGTTCCCTGTACCAGGCCACCTGGCAGCCTGGGTAGCCTATACCTTTCTGAAGTCAGTGTGTGGCCTAAGGGTTGGGGGGTGGGGTTGGTGGGCAATCTTGGCTGGACAGAATTCAGCCCGAGTGTTCCAACCTCTGTTGCCCCATGCAAATTCTAGAACTGCAGTAGTACAGGGAAGGTGGCTGTTTCCCTGTGGCACGAGTCGCATTTCAGGGGAGAGCCACTTGTCAATGGGGTAATGGAACTATAGAACATTTCCATCCCTGCGGAAAGTTCTATTGGAACAGTGCTGACCTCTAGACAGCAAACAGCTCTATTGCTAAGCTGACAGTGGAAGCTTTGTGCAGCCATCTTTCCCACCAGCAAAATGTTTGGGGCGGATAGACTTGACACGTGTTAAGCTTACTGAAAAACCAGATACCTGTATTACTCTCAGTTCCCGATTCAAGTTCCCTTCACCTTTAGTGTGGGGTTGAGTCATTAATAGCAGATGGGTGGAAATGTTTTTGACCTAAGCAGACCTGGGTTTTCCCCTCCCATGTGCTTTACACAGCTTATAATGGGGAGTAGATGAAATAAATGTTAGCTCTGCCCTCTTCTTACTGCTTGCGCTGGGATTAGTAATTTTGGTCTGTGGTTTCTCTGCAGGAATCTGTTGAAGGCCCTTGTTCTTTTTGTGAGAGTTTATTTTAAAAATTTTTTGAAGTTGGCCCTACCCTTAATGTGGGGCTCGAACTCACAGGACCAGAGGCGCACGCTGTACCGATACCGCCAGCCAGGAACCCCTGTGAGGGTTTAGTTTAAACTGAATGGGGGAACCTGTGAATCCACTTTAGTGCACATGGCCTAACTGCATGCTGATAGGCAGCATGCTAGAGCGCGTACTGCTGTTAATTTGCATATTAAGTATTAGTAAATGTTGGTTTCTTTTTTCTCAATAAGCCTCAGTAGCAGTTCTAACATTTTTCCTCTCCTACGGGTCATCCGCGTGCCCCCCTCCCCCGCCTCATGCACGCACACACCCTTGGGACACTGGTGAGAGGCTGTCTGGTCAGGTTACTGGAGGGGCCAGGTAACTACTTCTCACTCGTTTACCCTTAAGTTGGAGCGGATCCCAAGCCCTAGGCAGGAGAGAAAGGAAGGATTTCTCAGTTTGGGAGGCTGATTTCCCGAGTTCCTCTTTTCTCCTCACCCCCACGCAAGCGTACACACCAACTCCCCGGCTTGTGGCACGTGAGTGTTGTATGCCTCAGTCTTTCCAGTAAAGCTGACACTTGAACTATAAAGTTGCTCCAAACTTCTAACGAAATCTTGCAAAGCCCCACCCATCGCTCCCTTGAAGTGAATTTCTGGCAGTTTCCCCATCCTCTTGAGACTGCTAGGGGTTATGGGAGACAGCGTCTCTGAAAAAATGCATATTGTGCTCCTACTGGGCGCAGGATATGAGGGGTTGTATGGAAAGGGTGAAAGCACGCTTAGTTTTCTCTCTGCCAGCTGACAATCTAGTGTGGAAAGGGAGTTTGATGACTAATACAACTAAGGCCACAGGAATACAGGGGGAAGGGTGGGGGGACCAATGGTTATGAACATCGGCTTGGGACTCACTCTTTTCTTTTTTTTAAAAGATTTTATTTATTTATTTTTAGTTATTTTTTTAATATTTTATTTATTTGACAGAGAGAGAGATCACAAGTAGGCAGAGAGGCAGGCATAGAAAGAGGAGGAAAGGGGCGCCTGGGTGGCTCAGTGGGTTAAAGCCTCTGCCTTTGGCTTAGGTCATGATTTAAAGGTCCTGGGATCAAGCCCCGCATCGGGCTGTCTGATGGGCAGGGAGCCTGCTTTCTCCCCTGTCTCTCTCTGCCTGCCTCTCTGCCTACTTGTGATCTCTGTCAAATAAATAAATAAAATATTAAAGAAAAAAAAAAAAAGAAAGAGGAGGAAGCAGGCTCCTTGCCAAGCAGAGAGCCCGATGCGGGGCTCGATCCCAGGACCCTGAGATCATGACCCAAGCCAAAGGCAGAGGCTTAACCCACTGAGCCACCCAGGCACCCCAAGATTTTATTTATTTGATAGAAAGCACAAGCAGGGGGAGCGGGAGAGGGAGAAGCAGCAGGCTCCCTGCTGAGCAGAGAGCCCTGGGATCATGACCTGAGCCAAAGGCAGACGCTTAACCAGATAAGCCACCCAGGTGCCCAGGACTCACACTTAAGCTTTGATTCTACCACCCTCTGCTGTGGATCCCTTGGGCAAGTTCCTAGACCCCCTCAGACTAATCTCTAAATAGAGATATTCCTTGATTGGATTTTTAGGAAGATAGAATTAAATAACAGGTGTGTTGCTTGCGAACAAACACTATCATCTCCCACTTAGGGATGCGTATAGCCGTGGTCAGAGGACTGAGATGGAGTGGGCGATAAATTTCCAGAGTCAGGATAGTGGTCATTACTCTGGAGAGAAGGAAGGGAGGCAATGATTTGGGAATGGTTATCTGCACGGGGTCTTTGGCTATTTGGGCAATGCTTTATTTCAGAGGTTAGATGATAAAGATTAAGGTGTTTACATTATTCCTTTTTTTTTTTTTTTTAAAGTAGGCTCTAAGCCCAATGTGGGGCTTGAACTCGAGACCCTGAGCTCAAGATTCTCTCATGTTCTACCAACTGAGCCACCCAGGAGCCTCGATAAATTTTAAAAAGTAACGAAGAAATTTGTGTTTATCACCTAGGAAGCAGGAGATGGAGTTATGACTGCCCTTGGCGGAGGTGATCTGGGAAGGCTTCAAAGAGGAAGCACCATTTCAATTGGCTCTGAAGAATGAGACTCAGTTTGTTCATCTGTAAAGTGAGCACTGAGCATGCAGACTGAGATAAGAAATCCAGAGAGGCCATGTTTTCTCCCCATGAAAGCAAGGATCAGCAAACTCTGGCCTACTGACGGAGCCTGGCGCAGCACCTGGGTCTGCACAGCCCACAAGCTAAGACTGGGTTTTATATCTTTAAATGGTTGAAAAGCGATTGAATGAAGAGTAATGTTTTGTCACCTGGAAGCATGACATGAAATGTAATTGTCAGCGTTCATAAATAAAGCTTACCCATTTATGTGTTGTCCAAGGCTGCTTTCCTGCTATAATGGTAGAGCTGGGTAGTTATGACCGAGACTTTATTTCTGGCGAAGTGAAAAATATTTACTATCTGGCCCTTACAGAAAAAGTTTGCTAACCCCTGCAGGGGACCTACATTTTTCATATCACTTAGGGATAAAATCTATCCTTCGTTCAGTATCGACTGTGTGCCTGGCACCGTTCCGCATGCTAATCTTACAACTCTCCATGAGGTAGATTACTATTTATCCCCATTTTACGGATGGGGAAAACTGAGGTGCAGAGCAGTGAAGTACCATGTCAAAGGTCACAAAGGAGGGGACAGGTCAGAATTTGGACCCAGAAGATCCATGTTCATTACCATCCTGTGAGACTGCCACTTAGAATAATGTTTGTGTGCTTAGTCATCTCAAGGTTCCTTCAGGGCCCAGGATCTGGAAGTCAAGGCAGTTGTTCCCCAGACTTCAGAGAGTCCGGTAAGCAGTTCAATTGTGTGGAAATATTCATTGTTGGCTCTAGTGAGCTCCCCTTCTCTGGAGCCTTGAGTGGAGAGGAAGAGTTGGAGGTGGTAAAAGGCAGAGAAAGAGGAGGGGGGAAGAGGCGGGTTCGGGGTGGGGCGGGGGCACGTTTCTTGTAAATGTTGCTCAGCTCCTTCAACTGCTCTGCTGATTCTTGGAAACCCTCACCACAAAGGACCTATCGACAACAGTGTTAAAGCAGATATGGCCTCATCCCCCAGTTCACTTCCTGCCCAGCCTTGCGTTAGTAACCCCATTGCCAAGAGCAAGGTTGCAGTGACCTCTCGGCAGCGCTGTGGGAGGAAGTGCAAAAATACGCAGAACTGAGGTCAAGCTCAGGGGACAGTCTTTATTTTTATTTATCATTAACAGGATGTCTGATGTACAGAATTGGGTTAATCGTAATCCTTGGTTCATGATATGTTCTCGAGGTCCAAGCGTGGCCTCCTGTTATTATTAGATTTCACTGGACTGGGTGAACCCCCCCCAACTCGAGAAGCAGACATCCATCTATCTAGATGATTCTCTCTTCATCCCTTCCTTGCCTTTCCCTGATGCAGTTCACTCTCCTAAATTTTGCCTTTAGCAGTCTCTTACCTCTCTTGAAAAATTTTTCGATGTTATGAGCACATGCTCCTACATTATGTAATGTTGAGTTTTAGGCGTTCTTGAACTTTATTGTAAGTATCATGTATGTATGTAGTGATCTGGAACTTGCTCTTTTCACTCAACACAGTGTTACAAAGACTCACGTGTGTGGTTCATTTTCACTTCAGAAAATTCCATTTTATGGACAGGCCTTTTGATTGTGGTCAGTGGAGGCCACTCTTCTGTTGTTGTTTGTATGCTTTTTGTATTTGTGCTTGCTTGTTTGTTTTTGTTTTATTTTTTAAGTAGGCTCCATGCCCAGTGTGGAGCCCCACACGGGGCTTGAACTCACGACCCTGAGATCAAAACCTGAGCAGATACCAAGAACTGGGCACTTAACTGAGTCACCTAGGTGCCCCCAGTGGAGGCCACTCTTTAGGGGAGCCGTGGGTTAAATCACTTAGGAGGTCAGCACACACAGCCAGGTGTGGCTCTTGCCTAATACCCCAAGGTGAAAGCCAGAGACTGTGTAGCCATTCCAGATTTATCCATGGAGCATCTACTATTGTACCTGGCAGCAGGCTGAGAACTCCTTTCTTACGCATAAGTAGCTAGAACCAGACTTCCCTCCTCGGCCCGCTCTAGGGTTCAACATGATGCCAAAAGACAGACGAGTCTCCCAGCCAAGTGGAGATCTGATGCTGTGTGGGATTCCCGTGAGATCTCTGGACATCGCAGTGGCTCTTGTGCACGTGATGTGATGCGTGTATGATGTGTGTGTGGCGGGGTTGGGGTGGGCTGTGTAGATGTGGTGTTCTTGTCTGGCGTGATACAGAGATGATGACATGGTGTGGCGGTGTACGTGTGCAAGTACGTGTATCTTTGGTGTGTGTGCTGAAGCGTGGTATATGTGTGTG
Organism: Lutra lutra; assembly: GCF_902655055.1. Taxonomy (NCBI): domain Eukaryota; kingdom Metazoa; phylum Chordata; class Mammalia; order Carnivora; family Mustelidae; genus Lutra; species Lutra lutra. The sequence continues at coordinate 68,277,865 of NC_062283.1, read as the reverse complement.
TGTGTTGGTGTGTAAGTACAGTACAGTGTGTGTGGTGTGTCTATGTATGGATATGTGTGTGCTGCTGTATAAACACATTCATTCTTGGAGTTGTTACCTGCTTACCCCACCTGGGCAAGAGTGCTGTTTCTTTCTTTTCTTTCTTTCTTTCTTTCTTTCTTTTTTTGAGAGTCCTGTTTCTTCCCTCCGTGGCCTGGCTGCCATCTTGATCTCCCTCTGCCCTGAATCTTCTACGCAGGTTTCTCTAACTTCTCTTCATCTCTTATCTTCTGCCTGATCTCCCACTCAGACCCCTCTTCCAGAACCACCCGCCCAACTCTCTTCATTCTTCCCAGCTTTTCCTCCACATGGCCCATCCCAATACACCTTTGAGATCCATCCTTGCAATCTTCAGAAAGCTTTTGGCCCCGCCCTCCTCCTTAAGACTCTGCCTCTGGTTTCGTAATCCCTGGTTTGCCTTTGACCTCTCTGCCCCATTCGGCCCAGTTTCCTCTCCTTCTTCCTGCCTTGAAACTGCTGCTTTCTTTCCCTTTCTCACCGCCCTCCCCAACCCCATCCCCCTGTGGGGGTCAGGACCCCGGCAGGAAACAGATGGGGGCACATTTGTTCCCTGTGCGGGGAGTGTGAAAAAGATCCATGCAGGAAGGTGTGGGGCAGGTGTTGGGAAAGGTGCACTGCTGTACCCTGGAGCTAGCGACGGGAGAATTACCTCTCGGGCCCAAGGGTACAGAAGGGAGCGGGCATTGGAACCACACCGGTATGTAGAAAGCCTGCCCTACAGGAGCTGTGACCTTTCTTCCAGAAAAGCGGTCCGCCTGTGGTGACCCCACACGGAAGGCCAGGGAAGTAAATGCCCTGGCCTGCTCTTTCTTTCCACCCTCTGGTCTCCTACCAGGGCCTCCCACTCCAGTTGGCTGAGCTCCATGGGGTGCCAGAAGGCAGGGAGTCTCGGGTGGGGCAGTCATCACAGGTCAGCCTCTGGGGGTGCAGAGCAAGGTGGAGAAGTGCGTGCGGGGAGCAGCTCTGGAGAGACGAAGGGAAGAGGACTACAGCACAGTCGAGGCAAGATTATGCCTCGTCCCTGAGCCTCACAGACCACCTTCTCCAGGATGATTCCCAAGAATCCAGCACACACCTCCCTCTGAGCTCCAGGCCAGGTGGTCAATAGCTTCCAGATACACAGTCGTGGGCTCCCAGGAGCCGGACATCTTACATATCCATCCATCCATCCATCCATGTATAATATTTTTATTTATACACACATATTTTAGATTTATTAATTTATTTTAGAGAGAGGAGTGGGGGGAGGGGTGGAGGGAGAGAGTCTTAAGCAGGCTCCACACTGAGCATGGAGCCTAGTGCGGGGCTGGATGTCATGACCCTGAGATCACAGACCAGAGCTGAAGCCAGTAGTTGGACACTCAACTATACAGAGTTGAGCCACCTAGGCGCCCCTATATATACACAGGTATTATCCACATATACATCTACAGGGCAGAGCTCAATTTTTGGTAACTCCCCCCTCTACCACTTTATTTTTTTTTTTATTTTTTTTTTCCCCTCTACCACTTTAACAATGTACTATTGAAAAGTTTCCATTTCAAGAACTATAGATAAATATAATCATTTTGATATAGCCATAATATGGAAATACATTATTAATTTGTGTAATTTCCAATTTTCTACTATTATATATGAAATATTCTGTTACCAGATAAGGCTTTGGATAGAGATTAATTGTTTAGGCCAATCCTTTTTCTTCCTTGGTGATAGAACCTCTGATTTTTAATCATATGGCCTTCCTTTATATATGTATATACATATGTATATGTATATATATATATATATATTTAAAGATTGTATTTTTTTATTTGAGAGACAAAGGGAGCATGGGAGGCAGGGGTGGGCAGAGGGAGAAGCAGATTCCCCACTGAGCAGGGAGGGAGACATGAGGCTCGATAGCAGGATCCTGAGATCATGACCTAAGCCAAAGGCTGACACTTAACTGACTGAGCCACCCAGGCACCCCAACATATATATTTTTAATTTTAAAGTTTCTTTTAAAGATTATTTATTTTTTTATTTGAGAGAGAGAGAGAGAGCATAAGTTGGGAAGAGGAGCAGAGGCACAGGCAGAGAGAGAAGTAGGTTCCCCGCCGAGCAGGGACCCCGATGCAGGACTCAATCCCAGGACCCTGGGATCATGACCTGAGCTGAAGGCAGATGCTTAACTGACTGCGCCATCCAGGCATTCCTATATTTTAAAATTTTATTTTATTTTTAAGATTTTATTTATTTATTTATTTATTTGTTAGAGGGGAGAGAGAGAGAGTGCACAAGCAGGGGGAGAGGCAGAGGGAGAGGGAGAAGCAGACTCCCACTGAGCCTGGCCAATATGGGGCTCAATCCCAGGACCTGGAGATCATGGCCTGAGCTGAAGTCAGATGCCCAACCATCTGAGCCAACCAGGTGTCCCTAATTAAAGTTTTATTATTATTATATTTAAAGAAGGCTCTCTGCCCAATGTGGGGCTTGAACTCATGATGCCAAGATCTGGAGTCACATGCTCCACCAACGGAGCCTGCCAGGCACCCCGATATGGCCTCCTTTAAGAAGGAAGACTAACTTCTTCAGATTTTCTTGCAGCTACCTGTGGACACATAATAAAGTTATGCCTAGTGAGCTGATTCCAGGAGAACTTATTAAAAGACATCTGGTGTGCCCCTCCACCCCCAAGAGGAACGGAGGAGCCTTGTGACAAGGTGGAGGACAAGGGAGGCAGGTAAGTAGATACATGTGACAGCCTCCCTCAGGCCGCTCCATTCTCTAAGCCCTCAATGCTTTTATTTCACCAGAAAAATACTTTTCCCTTTTAAGTTGGTGACTTGGGGAAAATGTGTGGTACTTTAAGTATACTTTCACTGTGTCTTGGTGCCAGCATCTGTCTGCCTTCACAGGCCTTGTGACATGTCCTCCCAACTTCATATACAAGTCAGTTAAAAAGAGAGATTTGAGGGGCGTCTGTGTGGCTTAGTCGGTTAAGCTTCCAACTCTTGGTTTTGGCTCAGTTCGTGATCTCAGGGTGGTATTGAGCTCTGGGGAGTCAGAGACCATGGCTCTGAGCTCAGCAGGGAGTCTGCTTAAGTTTCTCTTTCCCTCTGCCCCTCCCCTGCTCTCTTTCTCTCTCTCAAATAAATAAATATAAATCTTTTTTAAAAAGTGAAAGTGGGGACGCCTGGGTGGCTCAGTGGGTTAAGCCGCTGCCTTCGGCTCAGGTCATGATCCCAGAGTCCTGGGATCGAGTCCCACATCGGGCTCCTTGCTCAGCGGGGAGCCTGCCTCTCTCTCCGCCTCTGCCTGCCTCTCTGCCTGCTTGTGTGCTTTCTCTCTCTCTCTTTCTGACAAATAAATAAATAAATAAAATCTTTAAAAAAAATAAAATAAAATAAAAAGTGAAAGTGATTTGAAAAGAGAAAGAGATTTGATATCAAATCCATTCTCATTTATTTACATCAATCCCAGGGAAAATTATATGGTAATATGAATAATCTAAGATCAAAAATAAAATGTATACTTGGCTCTGAAATGTGTACCATTTTAAAAATTAATTTATTTTTTACGCAGAGACAGAGAAAGAGAGCGAGTGGGGGAAGGGCAGAAGGAGAGAATTTTCAAGCCAACTTCCGGCTGGGTGTGGAGCCCGAGGAAGGGCTCCATCCCATGACCCATGAGATCATGACCTGAGCCAAAACCACGTGTGGGATGCTCAACCAACTGAGCCATCCAGGCACCCTGGAACGTGTTCCTTAATCTAACACATTTTTTAAAAAATATATTTTTATTTATTTATTTGACAGAGAGAGAAACAGCGAGAGAGAGACACAAGTAGCGGGAGTGGGAGAGGGAGAAGCAAGCTTCCCGTTGTGCAGAGAGCCGGACTCAGGTCTCCATCCAAGGACCCTGGGATCACAACCAGAGCTGAAGACAGACGCCCAAAACTGAACCACCCAGGGCCCCCACTTTTATTAAAATAAAGTTTCCAAGGAAGTTAAAAAAGATTTCACTTATTTATTTGACAGAGAGAGAGAGAGAGACAGTGAGAGAGGGAATTCAAGCAGGGGGAGTGGGAGAGGGGAAAGCAGACTTCCCACTGAGCAGGGAGCCTGATGCAGGTCTCCATCCCAGGACGCCAGCATCACGACCTGAGTCAACCAGATGCCTAACGACTGAGCCACTCAGGTGCCCCAATCTAGCACATTTTCACTGATGGAGATAGGAAAAGAATGAACTTTTTTTTTTTTAAGATTTTATTTATTTTAGAGGGAGAGAGAACATGAGTGAGGGGAAAAGCAGAGGAGAGAGACAAGCAGACTCTGTGCTGAATGCGGAGTCTGACTCGGGGCTTGATCCCATGACCCTGAGATCACAACCTGAGCTGAAATCAAGAGTTTGACACTTGACCAACTGAGCCACCCAGGCACCTCTGAACTTTTCTTTTTTTTAAACTACTGAGGGATCACTTACATACACTAAATAACACCCTTTTAATTTAACTTAGCTTTTTTCTTTAAGATTTTATTTATTTATTTGACAGAAAGAGATCACAAGTAGGCAGAGAGACAGGCAGGGGCGGGGCCGGGTGGGGGGAACAGGCTCCCTGCTGAGCAGAGAGCCCAATTCGGGGCTCGATCCCAGGACCCTGGGATCATGACTTAAGCCGAAGGCAGAGGCTTTAACCCACTGAGCCACCCAGGCACCCCCTTAACTTAATTTTTAAAATTTATTTATTTATTTATTTGAGAGAGTGAGTGAGCGAGAGAGAGAATATGAGCAGGGGCAGAGGAAGAGGGAGAAGCAGACTCCCCTGCTGAGCAGGGAGTCCGATGTGGGGCTTAATTCCTGCTTAACCCACTGAGCCACCTAGGCGCCCCAATAGCGTCAATTTTAAGTGCATGATTGGATGTATTTTGACAAAGATACACACCTGTGGAAACACTGTCACAATCAAGGTACAGAAAGCTTCCACCACCCTCAAAGTTTCCCTCGGTCCTTTGGCATCAATCTGTCCATCCCACCCCCACCAGCCCCAGGCAACCACTGATCTACTTTCTGGCACTATGGATTAGTTTTGCCTGTTCTAGAATTTCATTTAAACGGTGTCATACAGCATGAGCTCATTTGTGAGGATGACCATTTATTGGGTGCCTAGCATGTGACAAACGTTTACAAGTGTATAATCATTTCCCTTTCAGAAATCAGAAAACCAAGACTCAGAGATTAAATAATTTACCAAGGTCACATGGCTGAGAAATGACAGAGAGTAGAATTCAATCTGTCTCCAAATTTAAGGCCTTTCCTTATTTACCACACTGCCCCTGCCGTCAGTTTTACAGAGATCCTTAATGATGACTATGTTAGGGGCAGACACAAGGTCAAGGTTTACCATCTTCTGGAAAAACAAGAGTAAGGCCCATGGGACACCTGGAGAATAGACAAGAGGATACATAATCAAATGCTAAAATAAATTGTAACCAAGGACCAAAAATATGTTGTCTGCTTGGAATAGATACAAATAGCTACTGGAGGCCAAAGAAGAGAATGTGGGCTGAGGGTGTCAGGTCAGTCTCCATGAGGCCGAATTACCTATCACAGCAGACATTTACTTCAGACAAAATCTTGGAGCTGGGCTGGGAAAATCTGACTCTGCTAAGGGTGCGGGGCGGGACAGATCTTGGGTCTCCTTCCTTCCTGTCTCATCAAACCCGTGTTGGAATCCGAAGTTTAGAAAATCATCATTTAATAAGGCAAACACAGATCTTGTCCCCAAATCCCAGAACAGTGGCAGGAGGAGGACATCTGGGATATGGCAAGGAGTTTAAGGACAAGGAAAAAGAAGTACAGATAATTCTCCAGCTTCTATAGGGTCATGTTTCAAAAGTTTGTTTGTGTATCGTTTGTTTGAAATTCAACCCATCTTCCCAGAGAAACCGCATTACAGATGGATGTTGGGCACTCATATCTGACCTCAAATGCTGAGTTAACACATGAGGTGGCCAAAATACCACACAAACACTATAAAAACAATACTGGCCCATTCTAGAACTCAGACAAAACAGTGGCTTGTATAGCCTCGTACACTTGAGCTGTTGTCTAGACCTTCGTCCTATCTGGTCTAGGGATCTACTCCCCCATGTCCCTGGTCCCTGTCCATATGCATTCTACCTCAGCCCCAGGCCACCTCCCCATCCCCGCCTTGAAAGACAGAACAGTCTTCCTTTTTTCAAGCTGAAGTTTGTTTTCTGCTACCTTCCCCTCCTTGCTCCTAGCTCCGTTCTTAGACTCTGTATGAATGATCACTTGCTCATATGTCAAGCCTTCTAAATGTTTAGCAATGTTCATTTTACTCTTTTTTCAACTTTTCTGCATGTTTGGCCTTTTTTTGTCATAAAAAGTAGGAAATTTGGGAACAAATTTCAAGTGAGTAAGTATTTTCAGTAAGTATTTTCTCTTTGAAATTGGGAAGGATAGAGTCTAGTCATCGGGGAAAATTATTGGGCTCCTTGAAAAAAATGTGACCACAAAAGTACCCAGCTAATCAGACATCTGTCAGGGGCTAGAACAGGGCAGAAGAGGCAGCCAACTTCCAACACTTACATGACTCGTAAAACTCAAGACAAAAACTATTTTTTTTAATTTATATTCAATTAATTAACATAAATGTATTATTTGTTTCAGGGGTACAGATCTGTGATTCATCATCCTTATATAAAACCCAGTGTTCATTACAACACGTACTCTCCCCAGTGTCCATCACACAGTTACCCATCCCCTCACCCCCTCCCCTCCAGCAATCCTCAGTTTGTGTCCTATGATTAAGAGTCTCTCATGGTTTGTCTCCTCTGGCTTCACAAAACCCTTTTTTCTAGGTGTTGTAAGGAATATTTGAGACCATGTCAAAGAAGGCATAAGGTGGGCCAGACATGCAGAAGGTGCTACTAAATACTTTTTCAGTTCTCAGTTTTCATAGTAGCTGTGTTCTGCAAGGTCGCTGTGAACGCTGAACCACACCGCTCCTAGGTGAACACAGAGTCAGGTTCCTGTGAGCCTCTGGTAACCAACATTCTATGTGTGTTTCTGTTTTAAGATATCTGATTTGGGGCACCTGGGTGGCTCAGTGGGTTAAGCCTCTGTCTTCCTCTCAGGTCATGATCTCAGGGTCCTGGGATCGAGCCCCGCATGGGGCTCTCTGCTCAGCAGGGAGCCTGCTCCCCTCCCTCTCTGCCTGCCTCTCTGTCTGCTTGTGATCTCTGTCTGTCAAATAAATAAAATCTTCAAAAAAAAGAAGCTTAAAAAAAGATATCTGATTTCATATATATATATATATATATATATATATACACTCATTCACCTTGAACTCATGGCCAACAACCAACAACCTCGTAAATCACGTCTGAGGGAAACTTATCTAACACGTGTGTTTCCTACGTGAGGCGTGTCACTTAGGGACACTGCATCACCCCAGCTGGGACAGATTTAAATAGCGAAGTCACCAATACAAAGCACAAAAATGTGAAAAACACAGCACTAAATAAATATACTACAAGTACTGACTTGTTATTGTATTGTTTTCTTTTTTTGCATGTAACCTTTCTTTTTTATGTTTTATTTCTTCGAAAAAAACATGAGGTAGGCAAGGGAAATGGTTTTTTTCCTTCTTTTATTTTGTTTATTTTCTTATTCTTTTTTTTTTTTTTAAGATTTTATTTATTTATTTGACAGAGAGAGAGTACAAGCTGGGAGACAGGCAGGCAGAGGGAGAAGCAGGCTCCCCGCTGAGCAGAGAGCCCAACTTGGGGCTCCATCCCAGGACCCTGTGATTGTGACTGGAGCCGAAGACAGCCACTTAACCAACTGAGCCACCCTGGTGTCCCTATTTTCTTTTTCTTTTTTCTTTTTAAAGTAATTTCTACACACAACATGGGGCTCAAAGTCGTGACCCTGAGATCCAGAGTCACACGCTCCACCGACTGAGCCAGCCTGGTGCCCCAAGGGAAATGGTCTTATCCCTGTGTTATAAAGGTTTAGGGTGACAAGACTTAAGTGAGAGATAAGACTAGTGCCAGAACTTCTCCCTTCTGTTCCAGGACTTGTCCACTGCAAGTGGGTTTTGGTTTCATTTCCCACAAAGTTTCATTATTCAAGCCCACCCACCTAAATTTTGAAATCTTTATAATTCCAGTCATCTACATCCTCGGTGAAGGAGGTCATTTGTTTCTGCAATGGTTGATTGATCTGATTTGATCTGATTCTATTTTAATTAATTTATTTTTTAAAGTATTTTTAATTTAATTTTATTTTAAAGATTTTATTTATTTATTTGACAGAGAGAGCGAGAGCATAAGCAGGGGGAGCAACACGCAGAAGGAGAGGGAGAAGTAGGCTCTCTCTGAGCAGGGAGCCGGATTTGGGACTCGATCCCAGGACTCTGGGATCATGACCTGAGCGGAAGGCAGACACTTTAAGCGACTGAGCCACCCAGGCATCCCAGCAATGATTGATTTATATCAATATGTACTCATGGGTATTTATTTTACTCCATGGGTTATAAAATCCAATAGCATTGTTAGTTATTTTGTGGCTTGAACTGCTCTAGCCTTGGTCATTGGGAGTGCTTTCAGGTTAGTTCTTGGTATTTTCCATGAGCCCCCCTGCCATCCTTTCCTGAGCACTTTTTTCTTTTTTAAGATTTTATTTATTTGAGACTGAGCAAGTGAGAGCAGAATTGTGTGTGTTGGGGGGGTGAGGAGCAGAGGGAGAAAGAAGCTTATTCTCCGATGAGCAGGGAGCCCGATGCAGGACTCGGTCCCAGGGCCCGGGGACCATGCCTGCAACCGAAGGCAGATGCTTAACCAACTGAGCCACCCAGCCGCCCCTCCTGAGCACTGTCTTACTTTCTGTCACCAGAGGATGCTCCGGGCTCACTTGGGGCTTTCCCTTCCCAGCTCTGGAATCAACCACTGCTCCAAGGAACCTTGGTTTCTTTCACTGAGGAAAGGTATTTAAAACGCAACCTGGGCCCTGTATGTGCTCCACTGTGACAGGGGCATCACTGCTTCTACACCTCCTCAGGGGTCAGAGCTTGGAAACACACGGAGGCAACCTCATCCACACATGGACACAGAGCCCCGCTCGCTTTGTGTCTATCTACGATCCCAGTTAAGGAGCTTTTCAGGAAGGTCGTTCCTGTCTTCACAATCCAGTATATGGTAGGTTTACAACAAATAACTTCTTTTTTAAAAAAAAAAATTATTTATTTATTTGACAGAGAGAGAGAGACAGCGAGAGAGAACCCAAGTAGGAGGAGTAGGAGAGGGAGAAGCAAGCTTCCCACCAAGCAGAGAGCCCGATGCGGGCCTCGATCCCAGGACCCCAGGATCATGACCTGAGCTGAAGGCAGATGCTTAACCGACTGAACCACCAAGGCATCCTGACAACAAATATTTTTTTATTTGAATTGAATTAGATAATTAGAGAATAATGTGTTACAGAAAAATGTTTGAGGATTGAAAGAGAGAGCAAGATAAATGAATCCTGGCTGACTGGCGACATGGAAGGGGTCCTAATCTGGGGGTCCCTGGCTCACTCAGTGGGTAGAGCATGTGACTCTTGATCTCAGGGTCATGAGTTCAAGCCCCACACTGGTTGTAGAGCTTACTTTATTTTTTTTTTAATGATTTTATTTATTTATTTGAGAGAGAGAGAGAGAGAGAGCATGAGAGGAGAGAGAGATCAGCGGGAGAAGCAGACTCCCTGCCGAGCAGGGAGTCTGATGTGGGACTCGATCCCAGGACTCTAGGATCATGACCTGAGCCGAAGGCAGTTGCTTAACCAACTGAGCCACCCAGGCGCCCCTAGAGCTTACTTTAAAAGAAAAAAAAAAGTCTGGAGGGGCCCAGGCTTGGACAAAGAGATCATAGTTCGAGGACCAGCTCTTGCCACTTAGCTCCAGGACCTTGCACCAGTTACCTAACCCCTAGGGCCCTAAGTTTCCCTATCAGTTAGAAGAGGGAGTAAGTGGGCTAAGTGATCCTTAAGCTTCTTTTCAGTTTGGGAACAGAAAACTTATCACATTTCTCACTTGCTTAAAACAGCTTTTTTTTTTTTTTTAAGATTTTTATTTATTTGACAGATCACAAGTAGGCAGAGAAGCAGGCAGAGAGAGAGGAGGAGGAGGCAGGCTCCCTGCTGAGCAGAGAGCCCGATGTGAGGCTCGATCCCAGGACCCTGGGATCATGACCTGAGCTGAAGGCAGAGGCTTTAACCACTGAGCCACCCAGGCGCCCCTCTTAAAACAGCTTTTAAGGATAGGGAGTTTCTCTCTCTCTTTCTCTTTTACCACAAGCCATAGTAATAAGTATAATTTACAATATGGCCGTGTGTGTGTGTATAGAAACATATACATATATGAACACATGCATATATGCACACATATATGTGCACTAGGGATTGGTCTGAGATAATGTAATAAAAATGTTAGTGTTACTTAAATAAGGTAGATATTAACTTCTCTTTCACATAACTTGACTTCTCTTTTATAGTCTGGGGATGTTGCGCTTTTCAAGGCCCTAACACACTAAAATGCAGAGCTTCTAACTCTGGGCGCAAGGTGACTGCTCCAGTTCCTACCATCACGTCTGTATTCCAGCCAGTGGAAAAAGGGAAAGGCACAAAGAAGTCAATTCTTTTTTGGAACATGCTGCATCGGCCAGAACTTACTAACATGGCCACACCTGACAGCAAAAGAGGCTGGAAAATGTAGTCTGGGCAGGCAAGTGTCAACACTTGAGTATCTGATATTAAAATTCAAAAGGAGAATGGATTGATGGAAAGCTTGGGGTATCTGCTACTCTGAATACAATTGAAATAACATTTTCATGAAATGGTACTTACTCTTTTCAAACATTTTTAAAATACCCCCTTTATTTTTTTTTTAAGTAAATTCTACCCCAACATGAGGCTCAAACTCACAACCCCGAGACCAAGAGTTGCATGATCTACTACCTGAGGCAACCAGGCACCCCTAAAATGGTACTTACTTTTAAAAAATTTTTTGGTATAGTCTTTTTATTTCTACTTTTAGAGAAAAAGAGGAGTGGGGAGAGAGGCAGAGGGAGAGACAGTCTCAAGCAGTTTTCACATCCAGCGTGGAGCCCAGCACAGGACTAGATCTCATCACCCTGAGATCATGACCTGAGCCGAAATCAAAAGTCAGACGCTTCACCAGCTGAGCCACCAGGCAGCTTGGTACTTACTGTTTTTTTTTTAAAGATTTTATTTATTTATTTGACAGACAGAGATCACAAGTAGGCAAAGAGGCAGGCAGAGAGAAAGAGGGGGAAGCAGGCTCCCTACTGAGCAGAGAGCCCGACTCAGGGCTCGATCCTGGACCCTGGGATCATGACCTGAGCCGAAGGCAGAGGCTTTAACCCACTGAGCCTCCCAGGTGCTCCCTGGTACTTACTCTTAAAACAAAAAGTATTGTGTCTATTTATTCTTGCCTATTTCATTCAATTTTCTTTTCATTTTTAAAAATACTGGTCTTAAACTACTAAATCGATTTCACATACTCAAATGGGTTACAACCCTCGTTTTGAACAATGTTTCCCCAGAGCACGAAAGCCCAAACTCCTTGGCACAGCATGGTGGTCTCTTCAAGACATGCCTGCCCCTCCCTCTGCAGCCTCCCTTCTGGCTGCCACCACCGGCTCAGCCCAGCTGAGCTCCCACACCCTCAGACACATCTTCGTGTTCCCCACCTCCTTGTCTTTGCACTTGCTGTTCCCTCCATCTGGGATGCCTTCTGCCCTTCCCTCAATCTGCGCCCACGCCAACCCCACCCAAACTATCAGCCTGGCAAACCATCTTCATTGTTCAAAGCCCAACTGGAAGAAGACTTTTCTTACCCGGAAGTCCCCTGCGGGGTTGGCACACCCTTGGGTTATCTCTGCTTCCCCCTGCTTGGAAGCCCTTCTTATCCCACAACACAATTCATGTTCTTAGCTGGCAGCTTCCCCTCCTACCTATGAGCCTGTGAAGGGCAGGAAGACAGGTCTCGTTCACCTTTCTAAACCCAGCACCCTTCCTGACAACCCGCACAAAATCCAGGTCTGATGCACATTTGCCAGATTGTCCAGAAGATGGAAGATTTCTTTCAGAGGAGGGGAACCTGCCCTGACCCTCTTAGGCTGAGTGACTTCTGTCTTTGGTTTGCTCTCATAACACTTTCATGGAGCCTCACACACTGCCCGGATGCCAGTAGCTTGCCCCTAGAGGCTCTGGAGCTAGGTTGCCTGGGTTCAAATCCTGACAGTGCACTCTAAAGTGTGACTCTGGAAGAGTGACTTACCCTTCCCAGGCCTTAGTTTTCTCATCTGTAAGATGGGGAAAACAATATGATTCATGTCATAGCATTGTTGTAAGATTTCAGTTAGTTCATTCATTTGGAGGCGTGCCTAGGAGATACTCTCCCGGCATTCACTATTTGGTCTAGTGACTATTTGCATCACTCCTTACTAGACTCTCAACCTGGAGGGAAGCTTTGCATCTTCTTTGGTGATTTTTGTACAGGCTTGCCTATCGTAACACCCCATAAGGCTTGATTTTAACTGGCAAGTCACCTGGAAATTCAGAGACATATCATTTCCCTATCTGGTTAGCCTGTGGGAATTGTAATAATGGGCAGGTCAATGAACATCTAGCCAAATATAACCTACTCAGGGAAAGACAGCCAGAGGAAACCAAGCCTGCCACATCTACTTACTTTTTTTTTTTTTTAAAGCAATTCAGCAAGTACGGCAGACAAAAGGAAACCTGTGGACTTGTTTATTAAGACTGCCAACAACTGGGTACCTGGGTGGCTCAGTCGGTTAAGTGTCTGCCTTTGACTCAGGTTGTGATCTCAGGGTCCTGGGATAGAGCCCTGCGTTGGGCTCCCTGCTCAGTGGGGAGCCTGCTTCTCCTTCTCCCTAGGCTCTTCCCCCTGCTTGTGCTCTCTTGCTCTCTCAAATAAATAAATAAATAAATAAAAATAATAAAAAGATTGCCAACAATTCTTTGACCAAGTTTGCACTATCCTGAGGTGGTGAAGGGACATGTTTAGTTACAAGAGGGAGTTGGCTCTGTGCTGGGAGACAGGAGGCAGGGTCTGATGGGCACTTGTCTGTTAATGGAGGGATCTCTCAAGGGTGAGCGCTGGGTCTCCCAAACCCCAGATCACTCAGGACCAGCTACAGGAAAGCAGAGACCACCACTGATGTTTGAGGCAGAAAGGAATTGCGTATAAGGTACTGGTTCCTTCACAGTCTTGGATGGGTACAAGAGGTTTGGTGCTGGGCCTCTAGGATAACCTCTGGCGTCACCCTGCTAAACCTCTGGCCAAAGGAGCGGCTGCGGCTGCCCCCTCAGGAAAGTGGGGATCAAGAGAGGACCCTTGGAACTGGTGATTTCCGGAAAACACCCGAACTACAACCCAGGGACCAGGATAGCAAAGCTCACTTTGTTACTCCATAACCTTGTGGACCAACAGCACCTTTAATTAATTAATTAATGAAATCTGAGTATAGTTGACACACAACGTTATATTAATTTCAGGTGTACAATATAGTGATTCTACACGTTTTCCAGGGTGCTATGCTCACAATGAGTGGAGCGACCCTCAATCACCATACATTGCTCTGACGACATCATCGATTATCTTCTTTGTTCTACGCCTTTTTTATCCATGACTTATTCATTCCACAACTGCAAGTCTGTACCTCCCTCTCCCCTTCACTCATTGGTCCATTCCGCCATCCCTTTGTCTCACTTCTGTCTTCCCAAGACCACACTCTGGGTCCAGTTTCCAGGACTATAGCTGCAAGGGAGTCCGGAACATCGGTTTTGGGGTTCCACTCTGAGACAGGAAGGCACATCAGAGCAGTTGAAAGGAACCTAAGACCAGTTGAGCCACCATATTTCTCCAGGCCCTCACACACTATACTTCAGTCACTGGCCTTCTGACTGGTCTCTGAAGGTACCACACTTGTTCCCCTGGCTTAGAACTTTGCATTTGCTGCTCCCTGTGGTTAGAATGCCCTTCCCACAGACCTTCCCAGTCCTTATTCAAAGGCCTTCTAGGTGCCCCTCTCCCCTGGGTCTCGGGGCTGTTCTGGAAACAATCATAAGAGGCAGCAATTCCTAGGACTGGTGAAGTCTCACTAACCGGGATGAAGGGCTGTTCTATCACCTTGTTTCATTTTCTTCTTAGTACCCATCACTAGCTGAAATTATTATTATTGTTATTTTTCAAGATTTTATTTTTAAGTAATCTCTACACACAAAGTGGGGCTTGAACTCACAACCCTGAGATCAAGAGTCATACACCCTTCTGGCCAAGCCAGCCAGGCACCCCTGAAATCATTGTATATACTTACAAGGTCACTTGTGTATCACTTGTCTTCCGTCCTTAGAAGTTTCGTGAAAACAGCAACTTTGTTTTCTTCTCCCCTGAAGCTCCAGCATCTAGAATAGGGCCCGATGTGCAGCACATGCTAAATAAACTATTTGTTGAATGACCCACTGAGGATAGAGATAACATAGCACTTTGCACTTATCTCCATTACCTGATTTATCATATCATATCATAATTACTTCCTTGCATGTCCCCCTTCTTGCTTCAAGGCTGGGACTGCATCTCCTTTTTTATTTTTGCCATGCTTCTTGACACAACGCCCAGCATACAGTTGGCAAACCATGCATTTTGATGAATGAATAAAAGAAGAAAGAAAGAGAGAGAAAGGGAGAGAGAGAGAGAGAGAGAGCATGAATGCACGTGTTTAGGGAGTATTGAGGTGTGTTCCAGGATGTCTGTGGGTGGGGAAGGAGGATACTTTCTGTACAAGGTGATACAATGATAAGTAAATCATCTCAGTCAGGGGCACCTGAGTGGCTCAGCTGGTTGAGCATCCCATTCTTGATTTTGGCTCAGGCCATGATCACAGGGTCTTGGGATCGAGCCCCTTGTTGGCCTCTGAGCTCAGTGGGGAGTCTGCTTGAAGATTTTCTCCCTGTGCCTGTTTCCCCCCATGCTCTCTCTCTCTCTTTTTCTCTCGAATAACTAACTAACTAAATAAATCTTTAAAAAAAAAATCTCAGTTAGTTCAGAAAATGCAAGAGATCCTCAGATCAGGGGGTGGAGGAGGTAGGTTTGGGCGGGAGCTCAGCCTGGACTGAGGAAGGAAAATGGAAATGGATTGGAGTCGCAAAGTGTCTACTTACAGAATTGAGAGGACTTCTAGTGGCTTGGGCACTTTTTACAACTGCTTTCTCCCAATCCCTCTGAAAGGGATCATTTTTCCCCCTAAAACTCTGAGAGGCAGGACGGCTCAAGTTCTGGTCTCCACATCATTCCTAGACTATGTCTCTTAACAGCGTCATGCCGTTGGGGCAAGAGAAAAACCAAACATCCTCTCATCCCCTTTTATTTTATTTTAAATATTTTATGTATTTATTTGACAGAGAGAGACACAGCGAGAGAGAGAACACGAGCAGGGGACGCAGGAGAGGGAGAAGCAGGCTCCCCACTGAGCAGAGAGCCTGATGGGGGGCACTCAATCCCAGGACCTTGGAACCATGACCTGAGCGGAAGGCAGACACATAACAGGCTGAGCCGCCCAGGCATCCCTTGGGATGTATTTCTAAAGAGGAAAGGCAGCCTTGGTAGGAGGCAGAAGCAATTTCTAGAAAAGCACAAAGCGCTTGCCTTTGATTCAGGTCCTGATCCCAGGGTCCTGGGATGGACCCCCACAGCAGGCTCCCTGATTGGTGGGAAGCCTGTTTCTCCCTCTTCCACTCCCCCTGCTTATGTTCCCTCTCTCACCGTGTATCTCTCTGTCAAATAAATAAATAAGTAAATAAATAAGTAAATAAATAAAATCTTTTTTATTTTATTTTTTTTTTAAAGATTTTATTTATTTATTTGACAGAGAGAGATCACAAGTAGATGGAGAGGCAGGCAGAGAGAGAGAGAGGGAAGCAGGCTTCTTGCTGAGCAGAGAGCCCGATGTGGGACTCGATCCCAGGACCCTGAGATCATGACCTGAGCCGAAGGCAGCGGCTTAACCCACTGAGCCACCCAGGCGCCCTAAAATCTTTTTTAAAACATGGAAAAGCATAAAGCCTGAGCACTTTTTTACATTTTTACATGCTTTAAAAAAATTTTTTTTTAATTTTTTATTCTTTTAAAGTTATCTCTATACCCAACTTAGGGCTCAAACTCACAACCCTGTGATCAAGAGCTGCACAGTCCACTGCCAGCCAGCCTGGTGCCCCCAAACCTTTTTATGTCTTTAACATTTAAGCTATTTCTGGGGTGCCTGGGTGGCTCAGTTGGCTGAACCTCCGACTCTTGATTTTGGCTCAGGTCATCATCTCAGGGTTGTGAGCTGGAGCCCCGCAGTGGGCTCCTCGCTGGAGGTGGAGCCTGTTTAAGATTCTCTCTCTCCCTCTGCCCCTCCCATTGCCCTTCTAAAAAAAAAAAAAAGTAAGTTATTTCTAACAATCACCAGATAATTGTTTGACTCAGCCTTTTACATATACACAAACACACAACATGTCACAAACACAGACACATAAATATGCACACAAACCACAACATACACAAACACACCTGAATATTCACATACACAAACGTGGATACACAAACACACACAGTCACATGCAAAAAATACATACACAGAAAGCCCTTGTTTGTGAAACGAAATTAATATGGTCAGAAGGCATTTGTAAAACCTATGTCTAGGGAAGAAAATCATTATTCATTTATGAAAAAAAAGTCAGCATTTTAAATTTTTAAAATTATTTTTTGTTTTTATTTTTTTAATTTTTAGTTTGTTTTTTTTAGCAATTTTTTTTTTAAAGATTTTATTTATTTATTTGACAGAGAGAGATACAGCAGGAGAGGGAACACAAGCAAGGGCAGTGAGAGAGGGAGAAGCAGGCTTCTTGCTGAGCAGGGAGCCCGATGCAGGGCTCAATTCCAGGACTCTGGGATCATGACCTGAGCTAAAGGCAGATGCCTAACGACTGAGCCACCTCGGCGCCCCTAGTTTTTATTCTCTAAAAAGATTTTTATTTATTCATTGGCAGAGAGAGACAGCGAGAGAGGGAACACAAGCCCCTGTAAGCATTTTTTTAAAAAAGATTTTATTTATTTATTTGACAGACAGAGATCAGAAGTAAGCAGAGAAGCAGGCAGAGAGAGCAGGGGCGGGGGGGGGGGGGGGGCGCGCGGGAGCAGGCTCCCTGATGAGCAGAGCGCCTGATGATGCGGGGGCTCCCAGGACTCCGGGATCATGACCTGAGCTGAAGGCAGAGGCTTTAACCCGCTGAGCGACCCAGGCGCCCCTGTAAGCATTTAAAAAAAAATTTTATTTACTGAAGTAATCTCTATACTCCATGTAGGGCTCGAACTCACAACCCCAAGATCAAGAGTCACATGTTCCTCTGACTGAACCAGCCAGGCACCCCAAATTTAAGCAGTTTTTTAAAAATATTTTTTTACTTATTTGACAGAGAAAGAGATCACAAGTAGGCAGAGGGAGGAGGAAGCAGGCTCCCTGCCGAGCTGAGGGGGCTTTCTTTCACTAAGCAATCTACCCACATGAAAGGCTCAAGAGTCAGGGGCTGGCTCTCAGAGGCCTTTATTAACCTCTTATCGGGTGGGCAAAAGGATTGGGAAAATCAGCAAAGCATCAGGCCATGTGTGAAGACTAGGGGTTGGAAGACACCAGAGAAAGGGAAAGAAAGGGCTTTGAGGGCTGCCTAGGTGGCTCAGTGGGCTCAGCCTCTGCCTTCAGCTCAGGTGATGACCCAGAGTCCTGGGATTGGGCCCCACATTGGGCTCTCTGCTCAGCAGGGAGTCTGCTTCTCCCTCTGCCCCACCCTCTGCTCATGGTCTCTCTTTCTCTGACAAATAAATATTAATTTCCTTTTTTTTTTAACTTTTAATTATTTTATTTTAAGATTTTATTTATTTATTTGACAGAGAGAGAGGGAACACAGGCAGGGGGAGTGGGAGAGGGAGAAGCAAGCTTCCTGCTGAGCAGAGAGGCTGATGTGGGGCTCTATTCCTGGACCCTGAGATCATGACCTCAATGGAAGGCAGAGGCTTAACGACTGAGCCACCCAGGCGCCCCTCTAACAAATAAATTAAAAAAAAAAAAGAGAGAGAGAGAGAGGTCTTCAAGGGCTGAGGAGAGTAGCAATTGATGTGGACAGTTGTGGGGAAAAGGAGGCAGGGGGAATGGGCACCTAGGCCCTGAGGAAGAAAGAAGAAAAGCAGATGGAAACATCTGACATGTCTCGAAACCAGCGGGGAGATGTGAATCCAGAATGAAGTCTGTCCTCCATGAGCCATGGCTGCTAGGAGAAACTCAGTTAGAGGTGACAGCAGTGGGGTGGGAAAGATGCTTAGAAATATTTAGTGGTTGTGTGCTTAAGAGCAAACGCCTTCCGGGAACAGCCAGCAGGGACCGTGGGAAAAGGGGAGACCCTCTTCTCTCTGGGGAAGTTTGTTTCTGCTTGCTTCCTCTTGACACTATCGTCCCCCACGCAGATCTGCTTCCTTCACCCTGAGGTAGCTCTACTATCCCAGGGGTATATCTGTACCTTCTCAGGCTGCCACCCTTCTGGGGTTTTTTTCCTCTCTTCTCACAGCTGTTCCAGCTACAGCTTAAATGTCTCCTCCTCCAGGAAGACTTCCCTGACTCTCCAATCTCCAAGAATTAGGACTGCTCCTATGGCCCCTAGTGCTTCCCTCAGCATCCACCATATGGGTCTACATGGCCCTGAGTGACTCAGTACTCCCTAGGCTGGGAGCTTCTTGAAATGCAGGCTGTGTCTTACTTTCTAGGATATTCCCCAGTTCCTCCCTCAGGGCCTGTGACACAGCAGATACTCAGCGAACCTAGAGAAGCAAGGGAGGATGGAAGGCTGGAGATCTTCACGGTGCTGGGGTAGGAGGGGGCGGCGGTGACAACTCTTGGAATAGGCCCTTCCCAGCGACACCTGAGCTGCCTGAAAGGCTTGTTTTAGGCTTAGTGAGGTGCAGCTGGAAGATGAGGTGGTATTTCTAGTGTCAGCAGGCGGTGCAAAGGAAAAGAGGGAAGGAGGAGAGGGACAAGGAAGCTGAAATTGTATCCCTTGTGAATATTTCCCACCTGTAACTTTCTGCAGGCTCCAGAAGTAAGAGAAGAAAGGAGAAGGAAGAGGAGGCCGAAGAGCAGTAGAACTTTGCCTGTAGACCATAACCACCAGGTGGAACATGGGCGATAGTCGCTCGTTCTATTCTGCTGCGAGTCTGAGTCCATTCATTTCACAAATATTGATCAAGCACATGCTATGTGCCAGGTGTTGTTCTAGGTGCTGGGAAAACAGCAATGAGGAAAATATGGTGCTCATATTTTGGGGAGTAGAGGAGGTAACTATTTATAATAAGTCAGGTGATAATATGTGTTATGAAAAAAAATAAAGCAGGCTACAGAGGGAAGACGTGGGGAGTGGCTGGGTTCATATAAGTTGGTAGGGAGAACCTCTCTGATGACTTTTGAGCAGACATCTGAAAGAAACAAGAGAGGAAGCCAGTGGGTATCCAGAGTGAGAACATACCAGTCTGAAGGAGCAGCAGGTGCCAAGGCCCTCAGGCTGCTGTGTGCTGGGTGTGGAGGAGGACCTACAAGGAGGCTAGTGTGGCTGCAGAAGGAGGAGGAAGGAGGGAGGAAAGCAGTTAGAAGGGAGGTGAGAGGGATGACAGGCAGCACTTCCAATGTCTGGAGGTCAGGGAGATGAGAAGGGCTAACGAGGCAGTTGGTGAATGGAGAGTGAAGGTTCTGGTGTCCCACAGACCAAAAGAAAGAGTGCTGTTTGCAGGTCAGGGAGGTCAAAAGCCATGGAGCAGTCCGGCAAGAGAAAGCTGAGCTCAGGACTGGGCAGTGTGGAGGCCACTTTACCAACAGCAGACTCGGTGGAGTGGAACGGGTTCTAGAGAGACTGGGAAGCTGAGGTGGGGAGGCCGGTAAATGACAATGCTTTGAGGAGTCCTAGTGTAGAGGGGCGCACAGCCTTTATCTGATCATCTTAAGCTTCCCGGCATCACGTATCTCTTAGCTCTGCTTCCCTCTCCACCTCTTCTGCACACTGGTCTCCTGTCTCCCATCCTCTGCTCCCCGCCACCCTCTTTCCCCTCCCTGCCACCCCAGCTGAGATGAGGGATTAGCGCCTGAAGTCAGCCCATGTTTTATTTTTTGTTCCTGGTACCAGTCAAGGCATGCCTTGTGAGACTAGGGCGGGGACGCACACTATTAGTCCTCAGCCATCATTGTCTTGAGGCTCCCTAAATCCCTCATCAGCCACCCCTAGAGGAGCTGCCTGGGAAGGCAAACAGCATTAAGCAAAAGCTTATTGATGACTGCCATCTGGTGGTCGTTTTAGGAACTGTCCTAAATCTAAATCTGTCTAAATCTGGGACCTACAGGGTGGTGCGAAGAGTTGAGTGAGTTAGAATAGCACCAAGCACTTACTAAGCGTTCGGTAAAAGTGGGCTACTGTCATTACGCTCGTGGTTTGGAGGAGTGTGCTTAAAATAAAGGTGTCCCTTGACTTCACTTCCAACATTTTGTGAATGAAAAGGAAATATCCTAAAAGGAAGTCTCTCTCTCTCTCTTTTTTTAAATCTTGGTAAAGATAAGAGTGCTCCTCAGGGGACCAAGTAGGATATTGTGTATACAGTCAGATGATCTAGATTCAAATCCTGATCTTGCTAGTGTGTGACCTCGATCACATCGCTTAAGTGCCCTGAGTCTCAGTTCCACCAAACCATAAAATGGGAGCATTAGAATTAAAACGATACCAGGTAGAGAACGAAAAGAGCTCTCAGTAAAAGATGCTTTCCTTTCATTAACAGTAGCGGCATACCAGCTCTCAATGCTGAGAGTGTATTGCTCTAACGTAGTGGTTCTTGGGGCACCTGGCTGGCTTAGTTGGAAGAGCGTGCAACTCTTAATCTTGGGGTCATGGGTTCTAGCCCCACATTCAGTATAGAGATTTAGTATTTAGTATAGAGAATACCAAAAAATAATGAATAAACTTAAAAAAAAAAGGTTCTCAACTGGGGGCAATTTTGCCTTCCGAGGGGACATTTGGCAACGTCTGGAGATATTCTGGGTTGTCACAAGGGTGAGGGGATGCTACTGGTGTCCAGTGGGTAGAGGTCACAGATGCTGTTAAACATCCTCTAATCCAGGGAACAGCCTGCTACAGGGCAGAATTATCCCATCCAAAACGTCAATAGTCCTTAAATGGAAAAAATCCTGGAGCTTCCTTAAATGTGGATTCTTCTTGTCATGTTATGGGCCAATAGGACCATATCTATTGGAAAAGTATGAGAGGAGCAGAGTGATACATAAAGCTGGAAAGGGATTCCTTGTGCAAGTATATGCAGGAGCAAAATGAGGCTCCAGGTTACTGCGCTCTCCATGATGGTAGCTATGAGCCAGCCATATGTGCCTATTGACACGGAAGTTGAAATTATTCAAAATGGAAAAAAAATTTTAAATTGATCCCTGGGTTGTAATAGCGACCTTCCAAGTGCTCAGAAGCCATAGGTGACTAGTGGACAGCACAGATATAGAACACTTCCATCAGCACAGAAAGTTCTATAGGACAGGTACTGCCCCACAAGGAGTCAGCGGAACCAGGCATTGGTGGGACAATCCCTAAGAGAAAAATGAGAAACTAAGGATGTGCAGAGAGAAGGGGATCATGAGAAGTGACAGCACACACCCATGAGATGGTTAAGCAAGAACAAAGGTAGTGTTTAGTAAAAGGCGAAGACAGGTCACACACAGGTTTAAAACAGGTCATACACACGTGCACAGTAATTGGTTCTATGCAATCCACCCTCCCCCAAGAATACTCTTCAGCGCCTAGAACTCAGGAACGCTTAGAAATTAAGCAGAATCAACAGAAGGCAGGTTAGGGAGAAGGGAGCTATGGCTGAGGAGCGCCATCCCTTTCTTCCTCTTCTTCTTGGCAGGGTTCAGTTCAGCTTTCGGTACAGCGTTCCCATCCCAACAGGGGACCACGAATCCATCGTACTGACGGAGGAATGCCTGCGGTGAGCTATTTTGTTTAAAATCTTGGGGTCCTTGTAAAGGATGTAGGCATGCCTAATGAGGAAAGGCAGACAGAGGAAGTGCAGGAGCATACGGGAGATTTGGAAGATCCAGTACACGTAACTCAGCTCCTTGAACTGCTCTTCGATGACGCCGTGGATGAGTATGACCATGGAGAAGCTGATGAGCTCATAGGCGATGATCCACGTGGCGTAGCACAGCAGCCCCAAGTACTTGTTCCAGTGGGTACAGTAGATGAGCAGCAGGCTGAAGGCGATGGTGAGGGTGCCTAAGAAAAAGCTGATGCTTTTCTTGTGGGTCAGCATCCAAGACACAACCTCAGATTTTGTTTCCTTGTAGATGCTGACTTTGTCCTCGAAGCCAATGGTGGTAATGTGGTTCAGGTCAAAGATGAGGAACTGGATGGTGTTCAGGGCAGAGAAGATGCCCACCACGAGGCAGAACGTTCTGTCTTTCATTTTATACGTGTTTTATCACGGCGTACGCTGCAGGGGGGGTAAAAATTATGGAGGTCCATTACAAGATGGTAGAATTAGCCCTCGATAATTTCCTCAAGCCATTGATGTAAATGGGAGAGTTTAGAGTAGATTGGCATGTGGACAGGCAATGGGCCCATGGTCCAGGGACAGGGCATCTGGCTCCCAGCTTGGACCTAACGGGCTATAGGTGATCACGTCACCGGCAAGTGAAGGCCTCATTGGCCCAGGACACTCCTTAGGTAGTTCCCAGCTCTGTTTGAAAGGTAGCTGTGCTTTAAAGTGGCAAAAAGGGAGTTCCCGTCGGTGCCAGGCTGGTGGGAATTAGAAAGCTCCTACATCTGGAATGATGAGGGAGTCAGTTCTGGGCTCTTCTCTGGGATATTTGTCTCTCTCAGGAAACTAGCATGGTTCCTCAGGGGCCTGGAATCATCCCTGCATTTTTTTTTTTTTTTTTGTCAGTAGCAATTGTTTCACTGTGATAAAATATGCATAACATAAATTTTTAGCATTTTAGCCCTCTCAAATGTACAGTTCAGTGGCATTAGGTACCTTCACACTGTCGGGCAACCATCCTCACCATCCGTCTCCGGAGTTTTTTTATATTCCCCAAGAAAAGATCCTGTACCTATCAAATGCTGACTCCCTGTGCCCCTCTCCCCAGCCCTTGTTCACCAACATTCTACCTTCTGTCTCTATGAATTTCACTACTCTCAGTCCCTCACAAGATGGAGGGGCAATCATATAGTATTTGTCTTTTTGTGCCCAGCTTCTTTCATTTAGCATAATGTTTTTCAAGTTCATCCCAAATAATTTTTTGAAGGATATATTTATTTGCGAGAGAGAGAGAGAGAGAGAGAGAGAGAGGATGCCTAAGTAGGGGGAGGGGCAGAGGGAAAGACTCTTCAAGCAGACTCCCCATTGAGCAAGGAGCCAGATGCAGGGCTCCATCCCGTGACCCCTGAGATCAGGACCTGAGCCAAACCCAACAGTAGGGTGCTTAACCAACTGAGCCACCCAGGTGTCCTCAATGTCCTTATACCTCATTCCCCACTATTGTGGCAACTCTGGCTAAGGGGACACCCCCACCACTCCACTAGGCTTGTTATTTGCTCCTTGTTTAGTGACTTGCTGGATTATTTTGGTAAATTATATTCTTCTCCTTTACACCTCAACACCCCAAAGGGTGAAGCTTTTTTTTTTTTAAGTTATCTCCACACCCAATATGGGGCTCAAACTTACAGCCCTGAGATCAAGAGTTGCTTGCTCTACTGACTGAGCCAGGCATGAGTCCCATGGTGTGAAGCTTCTGATATTGCTTCTCAGGGAGGGGCAGCTTAGGGTGTGGCCATAGCCACTCTAGGTTGACAGCGGTTTTGGAATTTTGGAAAAGCTCTCTTCCCTCTTTCCTAATTATACCTCAGTTGTTCAGGTTTAATAATTGCTGGCTGATTGCTCTATTATTTTCAGTAATACCCTAGGGCATAAATTGCTCTACAGACTAATCCAATCAAATTCAGGCTCCTTCTAAGGAACAGTTTCAGAAGCCAGTGTTTGGTATTTTTTCTGACCCCAGGAGGAGAGCTTCTCCTAGCTATTTCTTTCTCCACTTCTCTCCTGAAAACTAACTGGCCTACAGTTTAGCCTGTATCTTCACTGGATTACACATCTCCTACCAAGTGAGTGTGCAACTCTTGATTGCTGGGCTGTTGCAGGTAGGGTTTACTTTTTTTTGTTTCCATTCATTTATTTAATTGACAGAGAGAGAAAGACAGTAGAGAAGAAACACAAGCAGGGGGAGTGGAGAGGGAGAAGCAGGCTTCCCGCCGAGCTGGGAGCTCCACGTGGGCCTGGATCCCCGGACCTGAGCAGAAGGCAGACACTTAACGACTGAGACACCCAGGTGCCCCAACAAGTAGAGTTTACTTTAAAAAAAAAAAAAGGAAGACCCAACTACATACTGCCTATAGTAAGCATACTTTATATATAAAGGGAGAAATTGGCTGAAAAAAGATGGGAAAAGATATACTATGTCAACACAAATCAAAAGAATACTGGAGTGGTTGCTTTAATATCAAATAAAGAAAATTTCAGGGCAAAGAATAATCTCAGCAAAAAAGAAGGTCATTCCATAATGATAAAGGGGTCAATTCATCAGAAGGATATGACAATTCTAAACATTTATATACCCACTAATAGAGCTTCAAAATACATGAAGCAAAAACTGATAGAGTTATAAAGAGAAATAGACAAATCCATGATTATAATCAGAGATTTCAATACATGTCTCTCAGTAATTAATAGAACAAGTAGACAGAAAATTAGAAAAGATATTAAAAGACTGAACAATACCATCAACCAACTTGATCTAATTGACATTTGGAGAGCACTGCACCTGACAATAGCAGAAGAAATGTTCTTTCCAGGAGCGCCTGGAACATTTATCAAGATAGAACATACTATCCATAAACAGCCATAAAACTGTTTTTAGTAAATTTAAAATGATTCAAACCATTGAATTGAATTGAAATTAAGTTACAAACAATTAACAGAAAACTTTCTGGAAAATCCTCAAATATTGAAACAAAGTAGCACATTTATAAATAACCCATAGATCAAAGAAAAAATCCAAAGGAAATTAGAAAGTATTTTTAACTGACTAAAAATGAAATATAACATATCAAAATTTGTGTGAAGCCATTAAGTTAGCAGTTGGGGGAAATTTTATAGTACAAAGTGCCTATATTAGAAAATAAGTCAGGTCTTCAATTAATGACCTTAGCTTCCACTTCAAGAAAAATATAAAAAGAGAACAAATTAAATTCAAAGTAAGTAGAAGAAGGAAAAGAATAAAGATCACAGTGGAAATCAATGAGACAGAATACATAAGGAAGAGATAAAATCAATGAAACCAAAAGCTGGTGTCATTAAAAACTTAAAGCCTCTAGTCTGGCTGATCAGAAAAAGAAAAAGAGAAAAAAAATTTAATATCAGGAATGAGAGCTGTGACTTCATTGCACTCTATAGATGTTAAAAGGATAATAAGGGGGTTGCCTGGGTGGCTCAGTGGGTTAAGCCTCTGCTTTTGGCTCAGGTCATGATCTCAGGGTCCTGGGAGAGAGCCCTGCATTGAACTGTCTGCTCAGGGGGGAGTCTGCTTCCCCCTCTCTCTCTGCCTGCCTCTCTGCCTACTTGTGATCTCTCTCTCTTTCTGTGTCAAATAAATAACTAGAATCTTTGTAAAAAGGTATAATAAGGGAGTATTATGAACAGCTTTATGGTAATAAACTTGACAATTTAGATAAAATGGGCAAATTAAAAGACACAAACTAGGGGCACCTGGGTGATTCAGTCAGTTAAGCGTCTGCCTTTGGCTCAGGTTGTGATCCCAGGGTCCTGGGATGGAGTCCCATGTTATGTTCCCTGCTCAGCATGGAGTCTGCGTCTCCCTCTGCCCTTCCCCTCACTGGTGCTTTCTCTCTCTCTCTCTTTCAAATACATTTTAAAAATCTTAAAAAAAGAAAAAAAGACACAAACTATAAAGCTTACTCAAGAAGAAATAGATAACCCCAGTAATCTTATATCTGTTTTTTAAAATTTGATTTGTAGTTTAATAGTTCCCACAAAGAAAGAAGAAATAAATACCAATTAACTGTACATAAACTCTTAAAGAAAATTGAAAAGGAAGAAATACTCCTTCCTATGAAGCAAGCATTACTCTGATACCAGAATCTGATGAACACATTATAAAAAACTACAGACTAATATCCCCTATGAACATAGATTCAAAACTTCTAAACAAAATTGTAAAAAATCTAATTCCACAATATATAGAAAAGAGTATACACCATGACCAAATAGAGTTTATTCAATTCCAGGAATATTCATGTTTGGTTTATTTTTATTTTTTAAAGTTTTTTTTTTAAAGAATTTATTTATTTATTTGACAGAGAGAGAGAGATCACAAGTAGGCAGAGAGGCAGGCAGAGAGAGAGGGGGAAGCAGGCTCCCAGGTGAGCAGAGAGCCCGATGTAGGGCTCCATCCCAGGACCCTGAGATAACCTGGGCCGAGGCAGATGCTTAACCGACTGAGCCACCCAGGCACTCCCTAAAGTTTTTTTTTTTTTAAAGATTTTATTTATTTATTTGACAGAGAGAGAGAGCACAAGCAGGGGTAGCGGCAGAGAAAGGGAGAAAGCAGACTCCCCGTTGAGCAAGGAGCCTGATGCAGGACTCGATTCCAGGACCCTGGGATCATGACCTGAGCCCAAGGCAGACACTTAACCAACTGAGCCACCCAGGCACCTCTTCATGTTTAGTTTAATGTTTGAAAATCTATCAAAGTAATTTACCATATTAATCATCTCAAAAATAAAGACCATATGATCGTGTCACATAGAAAAAATTTTGACAATACAAAACATTTGTTCCTGATTTTTAAAATCCTTTAGCAAACTAGTAATAGTAGGGAACTTTCTCAACTTGATATGGGACAGTATGAAAAATCTACAGCTAACAACATAATTAATGGAGAAAGACTGAGTGCTTTCCCTCTAAAATCAGGAACAAGACAGTAATGTCTCTTCTCAGGGCACCTGGCTGGCTAAGTCAGTGCAAATCTTGATCTTGGTGTTGTGGGTTTGAGCCCCATGTTCGGTGCAGAAATTACTTAAAAAATAAAATCTTTAGGAGTGCCTAAGTGGCTTAGTCAGTTAAGTGTCTTGATCTCAGCTCAGGTCTTGATTTCAGTTTATTATATGTTAATTATACCTCAAGAAAGCTATTAAACAAATACTTAACATAATGCCTAATGGGGTGCTGGGTGGCTTGGTCCGTTGAGCCTCTGCCTTCGGCTTGGGTCATGGTCTCAGAGTCCTGGGATTGAGCCCCACATCGGGAAGCATGCTCAGTGGGGAGCCTGCTTCTCCCTCTCCCTCTGCCCCTCTCCCCTTGTGCTTGCTTTCTCTCTCTCTGGTGCTCTCTCTTGCTCTCTCTCAAATAAGTGGAGAAAATCTTCTTTAAAATGCCTCATGTTTTAAGTAGAGATTTGCTCAATTTGTCTTCCATCCTGGCTTAAACTGCTTCCAACAGTTTCTGAAGCAGAATGCAAAGTGACGTTTGTTGATCTATGGTTAAGTGTAGTCTTGTGCTCTCCTACACGACTGGCTTGTTAAGTCATCGATGGTGATTTTATTTCTTCCACTAAACTGCAAAATCCTCAAGGTTGGGCCTTGTACCTTGTCCTTTTTTGTATCCTACCACCAAGGCCGGCACTGTGACAGACACAGAACAGTTTAAACAAATACCTTTCGGTGAACCAAGTGCATACGACGCTCTTTGAAAATCTGGGAACAGGGGGACTCAGGACAGAAAATGAAGAATGATTTTCACTATTTTTTATTCTTTTACTTATCTGGAATATAGCATAGAGGACATAGGGAGAAAGACATTGGCACAAAGCTACCCCAAGCCACCACCGGTATCCCTTATGCCCCAGCCGCCTGAGATAGAGCTACAGATTGCCTGCCCCAGAGCTGAATTAGAGAGCTGTGGGTTGAAGGCGGAGGAAGACATACACCAAGGTGAAAGGATTGCCAGCCTGCAAGTCAGCTTCATTTCATTCCCTTGCTGTCTTTATTTTGACCTCTGAGGTGGTGCAGACTGGAAAAGGAAGGAGGAACTCAAGGAGCACATGATATAAAACAATGTCCTTTATTAAACACCCTCAATGAGCCGGTGGTCCCATTTCTGATTATAATGACATTTCTCTCCATGTCCCCCCGCCAAAAGGTGGCAGTAGGAGCTCTACAGCGGAACAGATCAGCAAAAGTGAGAGAGGGAGCTAGAACTATCATCAGAACCTGGGATTCCTGCCTGCAGGGGTGGCGGGAAGGGTGGGGGAGAGACAAGGGCAAACATTATCCACTATAGTGGCCCGTAAAGTTGATGATCTTTGATTTCCGTCGTAGGAACTCTCCATTGCCTGAAGAAATACGTCTGTTGTAGGAGATTATATTGCCCTGACTTTGACCTTTATAGATAATGTGGGCATAGGAGATGACATAGAATATCCAGAAACAGTGCATGAATATACGGGACAGCAAGCCAAACCAGCGCACGACCCTGACCTCTTCAATGACAGAGACATTGTTGGTAAAGATTTGAACTACAATGTTTACGATTTCATAGAAAATGATCCAGATAATATAGAACACTACGCCCCTGTATATTTGGGCATAGACCGAGTATAGGAGGAAGCAGCTGATGATGATGGTCATAAAAGACAGGAAGAAGACAACATTGGAGGTCCAGCAGATAAGGAAGTGCTCTATCAGGAAGGCTGCACTGTTGGTATTAGCCTGATGTTCAATGCAATCTTCGCTCTTTATGTACTTCTGTTCGAAGATGAGGTACATGTCGGTGGCCACGATGGTAAAGACCCCCGATAACACGGTGCCCATCTTGGCCGTCATCCCAAACCAGTGCTGCTGTTTCATGCTGAGACCTCCTGTGAATCCAAACAGGATGCAGGACAGTTCCGGTTCCTGCCGATGTGGTTAGTGATCAGGGTTTCTGCCTCCTGCCCCAAAATTCACCCTGGAAAACCCATAGAGAGAGATACGGAAACCAGGAAATAACAGCTTTGGGAAGACATCAGACTCTAAAATCACTTGGGACTGTGAGTGGGGAGGAGGGAGGATGCAGTCTGGGGCTGGGGGCAAGGAGCGGATAAATGAGAGAAGTGGTTCCCAACCTGGGCTTCCGTTAGAATCAAGGCAAGTACCCACACCCAGGCTCCACCCCAGATCGATGAGAACATTCTCTGAGTTCGACCTAGAAATCGGTATTTTTCAAAACTTCCTAGTGGTTTTCATAGGTAGCCAGGCTTGGAAAACCCGGAGTAGAAAAGGTGGTATAAATTATGCTCTGGGGTACCTCGGTGGCTCAGTGGGTTAAGCCTCTGCCTTCGGCTCAGGTGATGATCTCAGGGTCCTGGGATCAAGTCCTGCATCGGGCTCTCTGCTGGGCGGGGAGCCTGCTTCCTCCTCTCTCTCTGCCTACCTCTCTGCCTACTTGTGATCTCTCTCTGTCAAATAAATAAAATCTTTAAAATAAAAAATTATGCTCTGATCTTTCCTGGGATTCCTTAGGCAACCGGTGCTGCCCCCTGAGGGGGAAAATTGGCTGCACTGGCCAGACCTTGACTGCAGGTCTCTCAAGAGAAAAATCAGCAGCACAATAGCCCTGCCAGTGTGAGGAGTTGATGAAAACAGGTGGGCATCAGCTGGATTTCAGCAATCATTCCTGCACTCCATATCAAAACTTAAAGAATACAAAGAAAGGTTTACTTGAAGGGAAATTTACACCTCAAGGATGGAGTAGCCTAATAATAGAAAAGAAAAAGCAATAATGAGCTGTGTGTACAGCTAAAAGACTTAAGGGGAAAAAAACAACACAACATTAGGAACAACAAAAAAGTGGGAGGAAAAAAAATAGAGTGGAAATCATTGAAAATAGAGAGATTTCTGATTGGGTTATCGGGGCCAACCTGCTGCTTAAAACAACTAAAAATGCTGGATAAAATAGTTTTAAAATATTCTTTTAAAGATTTTATTTATTTATTTGACAGAGATCACAAGTAGGCAGAGAGGCAGGCAGAGAGAGGAAGGGAAGCAGGCTCCCTGCTGAGCAGAGAGCCCGATGTGGGGCTTGAGCCCAGGACCACCCTGGCTGGGATCGTGACCTGAGCCGAAGGCAGAGGCTTTAACCCACTGAGCCACTCAGGTGCCCCTAAAATATTCTTAAAAGCACAGAAGAGCTGGTGAAGGAGGAGGTAGGAAGCCAATCTCGAGGAGACAGGGAGAGGTAAGCAAGCGTGGGAGTCAAGTTTGCTCTGAGGACATGTACCAATCTGAGCAAACTTTGCAGGCGAAGGATGAATGAAATCAAAGCTCAGGGCCCACCGAGGTGGGGAGTCATGAGAAAGCTTCCTTGTATTAGTCATGGCTCCCCAAAGGGCTGTGGTGAAAGGTGAATCAGAAGTAAACCTGACCCACAGCTTTCTCTCAAGAGACTCCAAAAAAGAGAACTTAGTACAACACCGAACTTAAGGAGAGAAACTCTCCTCAGGACACTGAAACCGTAGCTAGCCTTTTTGTCCCTTTGTAGCCCAAATTATATGAAGTATTCAAAAAAGGTTATAAAGGTCACCTGGATGGCTCCGCGTTGGCTAAGGGTCTGGCTCTTGGTTTCTGCTCAGGGTCATGGGATCCAGCCCCACGTGGGACCCCGTGCTCAGTGCTGAGTCTGCTGGTTCCTCTCCCTTCCCCTCCCCCTCTCAAATAAATAAGTAAATTAAAATCTGAAAAAAAAAAAAAAAGCCTTTAAGTTACAAATCTAGTTTAAATTAGGCCTGAACTGGCATTATCTCTAAGTTCCTGGCAGAAGCGAACTCAAATCATCTCTGGAGATCTGTGTCTTTGTGCTGGTCCTCTCAAAGGGAAACCTGCTTCTCCCCTCCCACTCCCCGGGCTTGTGTTCCCTCTCTCACTGTGTCTCTCTCTGCCAAATAAATAAACAAAATCTTAGGAAAAAAAAGATTTTTTAAAAGAGATTTTATTTATTTATTTGACAGATAGAGTGAGAGAGCACAAGTGGGGGAGCAGTAGAGGAGGGAGAGGGAGAAGCAGGCTCCCCACCTAGCAGGGAACACGATGTGGGGCTCAGTCCCAGGACACTGGGATTATGACCCAAGCCAAGGGCAGATGCCTAACCATCTGAGCTATCCAGGCATCCCTACTTAGCATAGTTTTTTTTTTTTTTTAAGGTTCCTCTATGTTGTAGCTTGTATTAGAATTCCCTTTGATCACATTTATATAAATAAAAGGTAATACTGAAAATATATGTGGAAACAGAAAACCATAGAAAATAACCTAGCAGATTTGAAAGAGAACCAGATAGAATTCTTAGAGATGAAAAACTTAAGACCTGAAATTAAAATTTTGGTGGGCATATTTGATAGCAGATTAGACACAGATGAAGTGATAATTAACCAGAAGATAGGTCAGGAGATATTATCTAGACTGTAGTACAGAACGACAAAAAGGTGGAAAATATGTATGAGAAGTTAAGAGATAGGAAGAATATAATAAGATGGTCTGATGAGAGAGAGAGAGGGAGAGAAAATGAGGGAGAGAGAGAAAGAGAAGAAGGAGGAGGAGGAGGAAGGGGAGGAGAAGAGGAAGAAGTAGAAGTAGAAGAAGGACGGGGAGGAGAGGGAGAGGGAGAAGGAAAAGAAAAAGAGGAGGAAGAAGAAGAGAAGGAAGGAGGAAGAGGAAGGGAAAAGAGAGAAGAATAGGATAGCATATTTGAAGAGATAACAGCTAAGTATGATATTGTGATTTATTATAAGAAATACATATTTGGGATGCCTGGGTTTCAGTCGGTTAAGCATCCCACTCTTGGACTCTTGGTTTTGGCTCAAGTCATGATCTCAGGGTTGTGAGATTGAGCCCTGTGTCAGGCTCCATGCTCACTATGGATTCTGCTTAAAATTCTCTGTGCTCTACCCTCCCACAAAAATGATGAATAAATAAATCTTTTTTCTTAAGGATTTTATTTATTTATTTGACAGAGAGAGAGATCACAAATAGGCAGAGAGGCAGGCAGAGAGAGAGGGGGAAGCTGGCTCCCTGCTGAGCAGAGAGCCCAATGCAGGGCTTGATCCCAGGACCCTGAGATCATGACCTGAGCCGAAAGCAGAGGCTTAACCCACTGAGCCACCCAGGCGCCCCAAAATAAATAAATCTTAAAAAAAAAAAGAAATATATATTTGGTCTTCATCCCCAAACCCTTCCTTGGCACTTCCTAAGTGTTGAGAATGATAAAGGTGTCTTTTATTCTGTTCATGAGTCTGCTGCCTCTATCCCTCTCCCCTGCTTGGGCACTGCTCTCTCTCTGTCTCTCAAATAAAATCTTAAAAAAAAGAAAAGTAGTTGATAATCACGTCTTTTTTATTTGTGAAATGTTCTGAAAATGATACATTATTTCAACTAAGTACACCACTATAAGTGATTCTGATTCCTTCTTTGAATATTGACATTTTAAAAAACAGATTTATTTATTTATTTGAGAGAGAGAGAGAGAAGAGAAAGAGAGAACAAGCAGGGTGGGTGGAGGGGTAGAGGGAGAATGAAAAATCTCCACCAGACTCCCCACTGCGTGTGGTGTCTGACACAGGGCTTGATCTCATGACCCTGATATCATTACCTGAGCTGAAATCAAGAGTCACTGACTGAACCACGCACACACCCCTACATTTTTTTTTTTTAAAGTAGGCTCCACACACAGTGGGGCTTGAATTCATGACCCTGAGATCAAGGGTCATATGCTCTACTGACTGAGCCAACTAGGCACCTTGAATATTGACATTTTAAATGCTTTTAAATGAAAGATATCTCCACATTGATTTTTACATGAACTTATACACTAGAAAAATAAAACCATTATTAATATGACAAAATATTGTAAAAGAGTTTACTTTTATCCTTCCACTTCATTTTAACATTATCCTTTTTTAACTGGTTAACATTTATAATGTTTAAAAATATTCTTCATTGTTTAGGCCCTGAACTAAACTTTTTTTTTTTTTAAGATTTTATTTATTTATTTATTTAACAGAGAGAGAGAGAGAGAGCGCACAAGCAGGGGGAACAGCAGGCAGAACAGGCAGAGGGAGAAGCCGGCTTCCCGCTAAACAAGGAGCCCGATGCAGGACTCCATCCCAGGACCCCAGGATCATGACCTGAGCTGAATGCAGCCCCTTAACCACCTGAGCCACCCAGGTGTCCCTGAACTAAACTTTTAAACTTTTATCTTACTTGAGAGAGTCTTATTTGGCAACCTGTGGATCAGTCTAGTTTTTTCTGAGTGGTCTTTATGTAGGGTATCAGCGAGTACATTTCTGGGGGAGCACTGCCCTCCCAGGTTCACAGGATTGGGGGAGCAAGTTAATTAGTCACATTCTGAGCTATCAAGGGTATCCTGAAAATACAAGGGAAGAAACAGATTTACAATTTATAAGGGGAGACATCAAGGTTAAGAACAGCAAATTTTCAAGTCAAATGGTGAAAGTTCAAATCTTGACTTTTCCGTTTACTGTATATTTATTCTCTCCAGGTCTCAACTTCCACATCTTTTTAAAAAAAATTCATTATTATTATTATTTTTTTTAGTAATCTCAGTACCCAACGTGGGGCTTGAACTCACAACCCAGCGATCAACAGTTATATGCTCTTCCAACTGAGCCAGCCAGGCATCCCCAGCTTCTTTAAATTGGTATATTTGTTACTTTTTTTTTAAACTAATTTTACTAGTTTGCATAAAAAAAACCTAACCTAACCTTTACTAGTTTGCATAAAAAACCTTTGCATAAAAACCCTAACACTTAATAGCCTAAGACAACCACTTATTACGCACATGAATTCTGTGGATGAACTTTGGACACAATGTGGGGTTAGCTTACACTGTGTGTGATGAGGAATTTGGACAGGGGACATCCAGGATGACTTAACACCACTAGCAAACTTGAGGGGGCCTCTTCTGAAGACTCATTTACTCACATGTCTGGTAATTGCTGTAGGCTGTCAGTTGGGGGACTGGGTTCCCCTCCATGGGGTCTCTCCATGTGGGCTCATGTAGACTTGTTTTTTTTTTTAAGATTTTATTTATTTATCAGAGAGAGAGAGAGAAAGAGACCACAAGCAGGGGGAGCAGTAGAGGGAGAGGGAGAAGCAGGCTCTTCTCTGAGCAAGGAGGACCATGGAGGGCTTGATCCCAGGACCCTAGGATCATGACCTTGAGCCCAAGGCAGATGCTTAACCAACTGAGCCACCCAGGTGTTCCTATATCACCTTTTCTTAACTGAGCCTTTTAAGTCCCACAGCATAGCTTCTACTGCACTTTATTCTTTGGAGTCACCAAGGCTGGCCTGTATTCAAAAGAAGGGGAATTAAAACCACATTGAGATACCACCTTACACCAGTCAGAATGGCAAAAATTGACAAGGCAGGAAACAACTAATGTTGGCGAGGATGTGGAAAAAGGGGAACCCTCTTACACTGTTGGTGGGAATGCGAGTGGTATAGCCACTCTGGAAAACAGTGTAGAGGTTCCTCAAAAAGTTAAAAATAGAGCTCCTCTATGACCCAGCAATTGCACTACTGGGCATTTACTCCAAAGATACAGATGCAGTGAAAAGAAGGGCCATTTGTACCCCAATGTTCATAGCAGCAATGTCCACAATAGCCAAACTGTGGAAAGAGCCAAGATGCCCTTCAACAGATGAACAGATAAAGAAGATGGACTATCACTCAGCCATCAGAAAGGATGAATACTCAACTTTTGCACTGACATGGACAGAACTGGAGGAGATTATACTAAGTGAAATAAGCCAAGCAGAGAAAGTCAGTTATTATATGGTTTCACTTATCTGTGGAACATGAGGAATAGCATGGAGGACATTAGGAAAAGGATGGGAAAAATGAACGGGGAAACCAGAGGAGGAAATGAACCATGAGAGACTATGGACTCGGGGAAACAAATTGAAGGTTTTATTTATTTATTTTTATTTAAAAAAAGATTTTATTTATTTATTTGACACAGAGAGAGACAGTAAGAGAGGGAACACAAGCAGTGGGAGTGGGAGAGGGAGAAGCAGGCTTCCCACTGAGCAGGGAGCCCGATATGGGGCTCGATTCCAGGACCCCAGGATCATTATCTGAGCCAAAGGCAGACGCTTAACGACTGAGCCACCCAAGTGCCCCAAATTGAAGGTTTTTAGAGGGGAGGGGATGGGGGGATGGGTTAGCCCGGTGATGGGTATTAAGGAGGGCACATATTGCATGGAGCACTGGGTTTATACACAAACAATGAATCATGAAACACACATCAAAAACTAATGATGTACTGTATGGTGACTAACATAACATAATAAAAAAAAAGATTCACGGAACTTAAAAAAAACGTGAACAATTAAAGAAAAAGAAAGAAGGGGAATTAGATTCTGCCTCTTGTGGGAGGAGTGTTAAAGAATTACCCAGGTATGGGGGATTCCAGTTATACCGGGGCTCTTAATACCAATTCTCAGATTTGCCAGATTGCCCAGGGAAGCAAAAGTGATCATAACAAGGAAATATTCACCAGTGATCTAACATCCTTCGCCTCTCCCCCATCCCCCCAACATTCCTCTTGAATGAAACTAAGGGCTCTGTGTGCTAAGCCTATCATCAAATCAAAGTCTTTATGGGTCCACTTCTCTCTGGTAGCCCAATGGAAATAACTGACAACATGAGACAAATCATTTGCAAAGCATGATTGCAAGTCTTGCAGAAAGAGGTGGGATCTTACGGAGCCATTAAAAAGGATGTAGAAAAATTGCTCAAATCCCACAAAACTACTAGCGAATGGATGTGATAGAGTTAGACCAGTTATAACCACGAAAGAAAAAAATCTATAAGCATGTAAGAGGTACTCCAATAGAGAATGGTTTGAGGATGAATACAACTGCTCTGTATTCATACAATGGTGTGTTAAGTGGTCATCAACATGAATGACCATAGCAACGCACAACATTTTGAATGAATCTTAGCAACGTAACATTTAGGGGGAAAAGTACCAAGAGAAGATACAATCAGAAATAGCTATAAAAGGGCACCTGGGCGGCTCAGTTGGTTAGGCGTCTGCCTTCTGCTCAGGTCATGATCCCGGGGTCCTGGCAGTGCTCCCACTCGCCCTATCTCATAAATAAATAAAATTTTTTTAAAGATTTTATTTATTTATTTGACAGACAGAGATCACAAGTAGGCAGAGAGGCAGGCAGAGAGGAGAAAGCAGGCTCCCCAGGACCCTGGGATCATGCATGACCTGAGCCAAAGGCAGAGGCTTTAACCAACTCAGCCACCCAGGTGCCCCGAGGGCACTAATATTCAAAAAGTTAAAAAAAAGTCACAGCTGGACCAATGAGGAATACATCATGAACCAAGGATTATGATAAGTCTGTGATTATATGAGGAATGATAAAAAATACATAAAAGGATAATAACAGCATTTACCTCAAAGTTACTGTGGGGATTAAATGAATTAATATATTTAAAATACTTAGAACAGTGTCTGGAACCTAGTAAGCTTCATAGTGTAAGTATTTTTGCTATCATTGTTTTTTGCTTTATGCCAAAGGGTAACTCCTTTTTACTATGGATATAAAACTAGTATTTATTAAGCAGTGTTGTAGCAGACACCATTAGCTTCGTTCCCAATATCCATTTCCTTCTTTGCTAGTAGAAGTCTGTTTTTGTTTGGGATAGCAATGAACCTAGATACAGGCAAAATATCTGCTTTTCTAGATGCTTGCTTGTAAGGGACACAGTTCTAGCAAACGACATAAAAGCAGAAATCCACTGGGGGGACTAAGAAAACTTGTGCTTTTCCTGATAAAAATGGGTAATGTGGCTGATACCATCTCTACCTACATCCTCCTCTTTCCTTTTCTTTTTTTTTTCTTTCTTTTTTTTTTTTAAGATTTTATTTATTTATTTGACGGGGAGAGAGAAAGAGAGAGATCACAAGTAGGCAGAGACGCAGGCAGAGAGAGAGGAGGAAGCAGGCTCCCCGCCGAGCAGAGAGCCCGATGCAGGGCTCGATCCCAGGACCCTGAGATCATGACCTGGGCCGAAGGCAGAGGCTTAACCCACTGAGCCACCCAGGCGCCCCTCCTTTTCTTTTTATATTTCATTTTATTAAGTAATCTCTACACCCAACTTGGGGCTCAAACTCACGACCCCAAGATCAAGAGCTGTATGTTCTACCAACCAAGCCAGACAGGTGGCCCAATTTCCCTTTTTTTTTTTTTTAACTTGAATATGGTGTGATGCCTAGAGTCTCTGCAGCTTTTTTGTTACTACGAGGCAACAGGAGTGAAGACAAAAGCAGGTTTGCCAGGCATATCAACACTGAAAGAAAGAATCTTTTTGCATTTTATTGCTTACCCCTAAAGTTGAGCATTCTTCTTAGTATTGATAAATGATTTTAAAATCTCTGTTTAAATAAGTCTAGGAAAATTTTTTTATTTTTTTGAAGTAGGCTCCATGCCCAGCATGGAGCTGGGGATGGAGCCCGATGTGGCGCTTGAACTCAAGACCCTGAAATCAAGATCTGAGCTGAAATCAAGAGTCAGAAACTTACCTGACTGAGCAACCCAGACACCGCAAAAATCATTCTGATGAGTAGAAAATAAAAATTCAAAGTGATACGAAAGCTTTGAGGCATAATTTAATTCACAGTATCGTTCCCTCTAGTGGTACCTAAAATAACAGTACATCTTACAGTTGATGGGATTTTAGATTTACTCAGTGACGGTAAGAATTTTCTATTTTTGATTCCTCTCATTGTTGGACTTCTGATCCCAGCGGAAGACATTGTTACTAGCTCCTTTCAGCTGGATCTCTTGCATTATTGGATTGGGGGGAGGAAAATAACAGTGACAAGGAGCACCTTTATTTTTTCATTTTTATTTTTTTTAAAGACTTTACCTATTTATTTGACAGACAGAGATCACAAGTAGGCAGAGAGGCAGGCAGAGAGAAAGGAGGGGAAGCAGGCTCCCTGATGAGCAGAGAGCCCGATGCAGGACTCGATCCCAGGACCCTGAGATCATGACCTGAGCCGAAGGCAGAGGTTTTAACCCACTGAGCCACCCAGGCGCCCTTTCTCTGCTTGACTTATTTCGCTCAGCATAATCTCCTCCAGTCCCACCCATGTTGATACAAAAGTTGGGTGTTCATCCTTTCTGATGGAGGTGTAATATCCCATTGTATATATGAACCACATATTCTTTATCCATTCGTCTGTTGAAGGGCATCTTGGCTCTTTCCACAGTCTGGTGACTGTGGCCATTGCTGCTATGAACATTGGGGTACATAT
The DNA here is from genome assembly GCF_902655055.1 of Lutra lutra. Taxonomy (NCBI): domain Eukaryota; kingdom Metazoa; phylum Chordata; class Mammalia; order Carnivora; family Mustelidae; genus Lutra; species Lutra lutra. Next base: position 68,239,182 of record NC_062283.1, on the reverse strand, counting down.
GGCCCTTATTTTCACTACATCTGTATCTTTGCAGTAAATACCCAGTAGTGCAATTGCAGGGTCATAGGATAGCTCTATTTTTAATTTCTTAAGGAATCTCCACACTGTTTTCCAAAGAGGCTGCACTAACTTGCATTCCCACCAACAGTGTAAGAGGGCTCCCCTTTCTCCACATCCTCTCCAACACTTGTTTACTGTCTTGTTAATTTTTTCAGCTGCATTCAATCTGTCACACACTTGAACCCCGGAGGGAATTATGGGGAAGGGGCTCCACAAGGGTATAAATAGCAGGAGGCAGGGATTATTTTTTAAAATTTAATTTAGTTTAATTTAAATTAAATTAACATAATGTGTATTATTAATTTCAGAGGTAGAGTTCAGTGACTCATCAGTTGTATAGAACACCCAGTGCTCATTACAGTACGTGCCCTCCTTAATGCCCATCACCCAGTTACCCCATCCACCCACCCACCTCCCCTCCAGCAACCCTCAGTTTGTTCCCTATAGTTGAGAGTCTTCTGTGGTTTGTCTCCCTCTCTGATTTCCTCTTGTTTTATTTATCACTCCCTTCCCCTGTGATCCTCTGTTTTGTTTCTTAAATTCCACATATGAGTGAAGTCATATGATAATTGTCTTTCTCTGATTGACTTATTTTGCTTAGCATAATACCCTCTAGTTCCATCCACGTTGTTGCAAATTGTAAGATTTCGATTTTTTGATGGCTGAGTAATATTTCATTAAATAAATATATATATCAATCACATCTTCTTTATCCATTCATCTGTTGATGGAGATCTGGGCTCTTTCCATAGTTTGGCTATTGTGGACATTGCTGCTATAAACATTGGGGTACAGGTGCCCCTTCGGATCACTATGTTTGTATTCTTTGGGTAAATACCTAGTATTGTAATTGCTGGGTTATAAAGTAGCTCTATTTTTAACTTTATGAGGACCCTCCACACTGTTTTCCAGAGTGGCTGTACCAGCTTGTACCAGCAGTGTAAGACGGTTCCCCTTTTTCTGCATCCTTGTCAACATTGTTGTTTCCTGACTTGTTAATTTTAGCCATTCTGACTAGTATGAGGTGATATCTCATTGTGGTTTTAATTTGTATTTCCCTGATGCCAAGTGATGTTGAACATTTTTTCACGTGTCTGTTGACCATTTGTGTGTCTTCTTTGGAGAAATGTCTGTTCATGTCTTCTGCCCATTTCTTGATCAGATCATTTGTTGAGTTTGGTAAGTTCTTTGTAGATTTTGGATACTAGCCCTTTATCTGATGAGACATTTGCAAATACCTTCTCCTATTCCTTTGGTTGTCTTTTGGTCTTGTTGACTGTTTCCTTTGCTCTGCAAAAGCTTTTTATCCTGATGAAGTCCCAATAGTTCATTTTTGCCTTTGTTTCCCTGGCCTTTGGAGACGTGTCTAGCAAGAAGTTGCTGCAGCCGAGGTCACAGGTGTTGCTGCCTTGGTTCTCCTCCAGGGTTTTGATAGATTCCTGTCTCACATTTAGGTCTTTCATCCATTTTGAGTCTATTTTTGTGTATGACATGAGAAAATGGTCCAGTTTCATTCTTCTACATGTGGCTGTCCAATTTTCCCAATACCCTTTGTTGAAGAGACCGTCTTTTCTTCCACTGGATATTCTTTCATGCTCTGTTGAAGATTAGTTGACCATAAAGTTGAGGGTCCACTTCTGGGTTCTCCATTCTATTCCATTGATCTATGTGTCTGCTTTTGTGCTAGTACCATAATGTCTTAATAATTACAACTTTGTAATAGAGCTTGAGGTCTAGAATTGTGATGCCACCAGCTTTGGTTTTCTTTTTCAACATTCCTCTGGCTATTTGGGGTCTTTTCTGGTTCCATACTAATTTTAGGATTATTTGTTTCAGTTCTGTGAAAAGTGATGATGGTATTTTGATAGAGATTACACTGAATGTGTAGATTGCTCTGGGTAACATAGACATCTTAACAATATTTTTTCTTCTAATCTATGAGTATAGAATGTTTTCCCATTTCTTTGTGTCTTCCTCAATTTCTTTCCTAAGTGTTCTATAGTTTTTAGGGTACAGATCCTTTACCTCTTTGGTTAGGTTTATTCCTAGGTATTTTATTGTTTTTGGTACAATTGTAAATGGGATTGAATCCTTAATTTCTTTTCTTCTGTCTCATTGTTAGTGTATAGAAATGCAACTGATTTCTGTGCATTGATTTTATATCCTGCCATGTTGCTGAATTCCTGTATGTGTTCTAGCAATTTTTGTGTGGAATCTTTTGGGTTTTCCACAAAGAATATCATGTCATCTGTGAAAAGTAAGAGTTTGACAACTTCTTTACTGATTTCGATGAGGAAGCAGGGATTACTGAGGGCCAACTTGGAGTGCCTGCCACAACTGTGTATGTGTGTGTGTTTGAAAAGCATCAAGTTAAAACAAGACAGTAAACAATTACAAAAATACTAGATATAAACAAAATACCAAATGATTATTACTAACTCACTCTTCCACCAAAATATGTATGCATACTTGTTTTAGGACATATTTGCCATCATTTGTAATCTCTAAACATGGGGCTTGAAATCATGACCCTGAGATCAAGACTCACATACTCTACTGAGTGAGCTGCCAGGTGCCCCATAATTTGGTATTATTATTTATTATTTTTTAATTTTTTAATTTTTTGTTATTATTATTTAAATTTTTAACTTATTCTTTCCATTCAATCTATATAGTAGATATTATAGTAGGTGAAAATTCCTATTTAAAATTTTTTACTCTTCAGGTTGAATATTGTAAAAGTATTCATTAAGCATTTTTATTACTTTTTACAAGTTATTTATGTCCTTTACCTAATACTTTCATGTACTAAGAAGCTATTTTTAAAAATTTGTATGAATTCTTTTTTTTTATAAAGATTTTATTTATTTATTTGACAGAGATCACAAGTAGGCAGAGAGGCAGGCAGAGAGAGGAGGAAGCAGGCTCCCTGCTGAGCAGAAAAGCCCAATGCGGGGCTCGATCCCAGGACCTTGAGATCATGACCGGAGCTGAAGATAGAGGCTTTAACCCACTGAGCCACCCAGGACCTCTGTATGAATTCTTTATATAATAAAGGTATTACTCTTTGTTAAAAAAGAAAATACAGAGGTGGCCATGTAGGTGGTGGGTGGTTGTTGAGACCCAGCAATCTCCAGTGGTAGAGCTGCGGGAGGGGAGTAGGACCTCAAGATGCATGTCTGGGTATCGTATCTGGGGAGGAATGAGGCCTCAAGAACTAAGAAGTCCCCCCTTTAGCAAATTTGAGTCAGGCTCCGGAGTCCTCTTTCTCTGTCATTGTTAAAATTTTATTTGTTTTATTACTTATTTTAGAGAGAAAGAGAGAGGGCAAGAGGGAGGAGGAAAGTGGGAGAGAGGGAGAAAGAATCTCAAGAAGACTCCACGCATGCCAAGTGCAGAGCCCAACTCAGGACTCACTCATGACCCTGAGATCATGACCTGAACTGAAACCAAGAATGAGACTCAACCAACAGAGCCACTCAGGCTCCCCTTCCTGAGTCCTCTTTTTAACTAGGCCCTGACCTTAGGCTCTGTCCTTGACCTGCTAGGTCCAGTTTTAGTAAGAATGCTGCTAAGTGAGTTGAGTAAGAATTCTCCACCCTTGGTATCTGATCAGAATACCCCTAGCCTTGATTTTGCCTTGGTAGTTTTCCATCCACTAACCCCCACCCTGCTACTTAGCTCTAAGTCTCTACGGCCCTGTTATACTTAGAGTTGGGCTCCATCTCTCTCTCCTACTACAAAACCTCCACTGCAAGTGGTCCTTCTTGAATGAAGTCATCCTTACAGTCTTTCACAAGTGTTGTGAAAACTTTTTTCAACACTTCAATGAAGTAGTCTATGTCTCACGTGGGACTAGGATCAGGAGATGTGGGGCTTCAAGGCTCCATTCTGTGGGCTTGCATGAGGTGCCTCTCAGCACCCCTCACAATGGCCACCAGTAAGAGGCTGGCCCCTATTTCTCGCACCAGGTTTTACACTTGGAATCTGAGGCATCCCTGAGAGCCAGAGGAGCCCCAATGATATAGATTGGATTTTCTTCTAGCCTGGCAGTATCAGGCCAATTTTATTAGATTTTTAAAAAATGAAAATGGATGCTTTGTATATATGTGAACTGGAGTTCCTAGAGACACAGCTATATATTCTTGTAAAAAAAAAACTATCAATTTTTTAAAAAGCTATGGAGATAATTTATGATCTCTTCTCATTCCCTTTTCCATGGCTTTATAAACACAGAATTAATTTGTACCATGATTGAACACTCCCATGTAAGAAGCAGCCTTATTATTATTTTTTTTAAATAATATAAAATCTGGGGCACCTGGGTGGCTCAGTGGGTTAAGCCTCTGCCTTCAGCTCAGGTCATGATCCCGGGGTCCTGGGATGGAGCCCCACATTGGGTTCTCTGCTCCGTGGGGGACCTGCTTCCCCCTCCCCCTCTGCTTGCCTCTCTGCCTACTTGTGATCTCTCTCTCTCTTTGTCAAATAAATAAATAAAATCTTTAAAAAAAATAATATAAAATCAGACTCAGCCCTCTTCCTCAAGATGTTAGGGAAAAATTCTATCTCAATCAGGTTTTCGTTTTGTTTTGTCTTTTTTCCCCCCACTCCCTCCTCCCTGTTCCCTGCTGGACTCACATAGAACTAGCTCTCAATTTCACCCAAACCTGGAATCTCAGGGGAGGGCTCTGGACTTCAGGCTGGTATGGTTACTGTGGGAGGTTTGATGTTCAAGCCTCAGTGGTCCCACTGCTCATAGCCCTGAAGGCTTCGGCTTAGAGCTTAGTCCCCAGCCCATGGACCACACAGCCAACCCATCAGACATCCCAGGGTCTGGGAGGGAGTCAAACCGAGGCCCCATGGTGGGCAGAACCAGATACCTCTCCATCCTCCCAGGGGTAGGAAAATCCCACTGGCTGCCTTCTTCCTTTACTTTTCAAACTGACATCCACTATCCACCCTCATAATCCAGGTCTCTGCCTTTGAGAGCCTAGAGCTTCCAAAACACAAGTCTTTCAATACTCCAATGGAGAAAGAGATGGGCAGCCGTCTTAAACCTACAAAGAGAAAATGCCTGTGTCATACCTCAGTGGTGAAGTAGCCAGCAAGCAAGGAAACCAGCCCCAACTCTACATGAGGTAATGCTGACAAATCACACTGCCACATACAAAGTCCTCACTGTCTGACTCCCATCCAACTTTCCAGGAGCATCTCTGAGCATTTCTTCTCATATTTAATGCACTTACTTCCTCAAATATCTTTATCCACCTGGCTCATCCCCTCTCATCTCTTAAGGTCATTTGAATCCTAAAAAGTTATCAGGCTGTAGGTTCTCTTAGCCTTTCTTTTATGGTCATAAGCCGACTGCTGTGGTGCCTTGCACCAGTAACCCAACCAGGACTGTGCCAGTAAGCTGTCTTTTATGTTTGTCTGTTTCACAGGAAGGAAAGCATTTCCCAGAACCTCCTAGAAGCCTGCCCTTTATAGCTCACTGGTCAGAACTGGGTCACACGGCCACCCATATTTGCCAGGGAGGCTGGGGAAGCCACTTCCTGGCAAAACTGAATAGAATTCCCATAACTGGTTTATGGTTTATGGGTGATTGATGCCCAGACTAAGAACACAGTTGCCCCACCCCTCCAAAACATCAGTCCCCTTAGCAAGGAGAAGGAAGGAAATGGCTAATAAAGTCTCCCATAGAGATCTTGCTCCATTAATTACTTTTCTTCTCCACCGACATGGCAGGAAACACTGCTATCTATTTGCCCCTTCTTCCACAGAAGCAGAATTTTTAGGTATACACATGGTTGGCCAAAATAAGTTTGCTTTTCCCAGCAGCTGAGTGTGGTCACATGACTAATTCCTAAGAATGAGTTGAAAGGGGAAGAAATTAATATATTTTTTAAAGATTTTTTTTTTAAGTAATCGCTATACCCGACATGAGGCTTGACTCACAACCCTGATATCAAGAGCCACATGCTCCATGGACTGAGCCAGACACGTGCCCCAAAAAGGGGAAGAAATGAGTATAAGCACCAGATAGTAAGGAGAAAGTCATGTTTTCCCTTTCCCTCTTCCCAGTGGTTGGAACGTCGATGCGGTTGGGAGTCATCTTGGACTCCCTGGGCAAGGACATAGGGGAGCAGAGAGAGAAGGAGCTTGGTCTCTGAAGATTTCACAGAACACAGCTACCACACTAGCTCAGTCTTTTATGTGAGACAGAAAAACTGTAAACTTCTCTAATGTTTAAAGCACAGTTATTTTGAAGGCATACTTATGTCCTGATAAATACAACTGCCTCCAATCCCCTGCCTGAAAGCATGTTAAAATCTCTCCTACCTCAATCTCTCCCTTGACCCTATGTTCTTAATTTACATTCTGTGTTAGAGAAAGCAACAGACAGACACCAACTGTCGCCTGATTTAAGCAGAAAAGGCATAGCTCACAGATTGTGGAGCGGGCTGGTTATCTATTGCCACAATAATGCCACACAAACAACCACAGAATGCCAGTGGCTTGTTAACAATGAACAGTACTTAGTTCAAAAGTTCATGGGGTTTGGCTTATCCAGGGCTGGGCTGAGCTGGGCTCTCTCAGCTGAACTCACTGAAGTGTCTGGGGTCAACTGGTGGTTGGCTGGACGTTCTGTTGATTTTGGCCGAGCTCATTCTCATGTCTCAGGCTCAACTGGTTGTTGGCTCATCTAGGATGGCCTCAGCTGGGATAGCTCAGGAAGACTCGGCCAAATGCCACATGTCTCTCAGCATCCATCAGGCTGGCCTAGACCTATTCTAATGGCAATGCTGGGGACAACAGGACAGTGCTACAGAATGAATGTTTTTAGCCCCCCAGAATTCACAGGTTGAAGACTGAATGCCCAAGGTGATGGTATTAAAAGGGGGATCCTTGGGAAGTGGTTAGGTCATGAGGGTGGAGCCCTCATGAAGAAAGGAAAGCGGTCCCAGAGCAATTCTCCCTTCCTTCACCACATAAGGACACAGCAAGATGTTGGCAGGCTGCAACCTGGAAGAGGGCCTTTACCAGACCCAACAAGGCTGGCAGCCTGATCTTGGACTTCCAGCCTCCAGAACTGAGAGAAATAAATTTGTTGTCTATAAGCCCCCTGTGATTTACAACCACTAGCACCTATTTTTCTCACTCATGCTTTAGGCTGCATGTTGGCGGGTTTAGTTCCAGGCTTCAGTTTGGGTTTTTGTCTGCTACATATGTCTCTTATCCTCCTTGGACCAGCAGCTCTCAGGTCTGCTAGGACGGTGAATGGTAGGAGTGCAGCAGGAGGCATACTGTCAGTTTTGCTCACATTCCATTGGCCAGAGGTCTAGCAGGGAACTATGCTCCATCCACTGTCATGCACTGCAAGGTCACATAACAAGAGGGAATAAAGAACTGATAACCGTAGTCCAGTTAACCACAACTCTTCATGGGGTTCTGTCCCCCTAAGCTATCTGGGTCCGTAAGAACTCTATAAATGCCAAATCAAATAGAGAGTTTTCAGAGGATGGGGAGCAGGCACGGTACCTGGTCATGCAGTGTATTTTAGGGCATGGTTAGGAGTGTGGATTTCATTCTAAGTGTAGTGAAAGCCATTTAATGGTTGGATAGGTGACGACGTGGCCTTTCTACCATGCAAATCTGGTCATGCCATGCCCCTACTTGAACTTTCAGTGAATGTCACATTGTTTTAGGGAAAGGTCCTGTAGCTCTCACAAGGCATTAGAAGTCCACCGTGATAGGTAGGCTCTTGCTCCAATGTCTACTATCACTGCACCCCATTCTTCGCACTCTTTATAACATTAAAGCACAAGGTAGTGCTACATAGGTTTCATTTCAGTTTGGACTCTCCCAGGAGTGATCCTGAGACAAGGACTTGGGAGCAAGTAGTTGATTTGGGAGGTGATGGAAACATCAATGGAGAAGAGGTAGGAAACAATACAGGGAAGGAAGATAGCCCATTAAGGGAGAGCTATTAAGCCAACTACAGGAGTTTAATCCTATTAAGAAACTGGGGAACACATGCCTCAGAATTATCCCATCGGAGGGATGAAGGAGCTGAAGGATGAAGGAATTAATACACCCACACCTGAGAGTTGGTTGAGGGCTACTCCCAGGAGGAATTAACTCCCAGGCACTAATAGTACACCATGAGTATGGGCAGTATGTTTTTTTGTTTTGTTTTGTTTTGTTTTATAGTTTTTGGGAGCTGAAAGGAGAGACTTTGGGCAAAGATAGCATATATAGAGAGGTTGAGGGATATGGGTGAGGCATCGACAGTGTTTCCTATGTGATTTCCCAAATGCATCTTCTCTTGTAGATTCCCTTAGGTCCGTAAATGTTTCATCCTGCCTAGGATGCTTTTCCCTCCCTCTCTACCTGCTAAACTCCTACTCTTCCTTCAAGACCTTTCCCATATCCCTAAACAAAGAGGACCCATTCCACCTTATTTTCTTAAGACTTTAGTGCACACCTATATTTTTATCATTTATCAGACTGCTTAACTTAGAAGCCTGACTCTCCTGCTAGATAATACATTTGTTGAGGGTGGGAGCTGTATTTTATAGTGGGTTTTTTTTTTTGAGGTTTTATTTATTTATTTGACAGAGAGAGAGACAGCGAGAGAGGGAACACAAGAGGGGGAGTGGGAGAGGGAGAGAGCAGGCTTCCCTCTGAGCAGGGAGCCTGATGCAGGGCTCGATCCCAGGACCCTGGGATCATGACCTGAGCTGAAGGCAGATGCTTAGCGAATGAGGCACCCAGGCACCCCCACAGTTCTTAATATAGTTTGGTGCCTGGAATATAGTAGATGCCCAATAAAAGCTAGTTGGATGGAATGACTAATTTCTATCTACAGACAGAGTCTGGCAAGAGTGCTGGTGGAGTGCTACATTGAACAGTGACCAACCTGAGCTTAAATAACCATTTTTGTGCTCCTTTATCATCTCCATGACATTACCCTTCCTTCATTCACTTAATATGCTCCTCTTCTCTCTCCCTATCCTGACATCAAAATCTGCTCCTTAATACTTCTTCTATAACGAAGGAGGATAAAACCAGGAGATAGGAAACCTGAGTTCCTGTTCTTTGGCGCTGACTGATTTGGATGTCCTTGGGCAAGTTTCTTCCTCTGAACTTCAGACTTCTTATTTGTAAAGTGATCTTGAATGTCCTTGCCACCTATGAAGGGGCTCTGTAAGAATATCTCTAGAAGGATGACATACAAGGAACTGTCAAGAGTGAGTGCTGCTGGGAAGGATGAATGGGCGCCTAAGGGTCAAAGATAGGAGAGAGACCAACTTTCTCTTCATATCCTATGTTAGGTTCCTAGGACCGTTGCAACAAGGTATCACAAATTTGGGGTCATAAAACAATACAAGTTTTTCTCTTAAAGTTCTGGAGGCTGGAAGAGCAAAATTAAAGGGTTGGCAGGCCCATGCCCTCTCTGAAGATTCCAGGAGGAATCCTTCCTTGCCTCTTCTGGGTCCTGGCTGACTTCAACCTCTACTACCATAGTCATGTCACTTCCCCCTCTTCTGTCCATGTCTTCTCTCTTGTCAGGGGTTTAGGACATTGGTCATTGGATTTAGGACCCAACCAAGTAGAGGATGATGATCTCATCTCAAAATTATTGACTTTCTTATTTCCACAAAGACCCCTTTTCCAAACAAGATAACATTCACAGGTTTCAGGGATTTGGGTGTGGACATATATTTCAGAGGCCACCATTCATTCTACAACACACCTATCTGCATGTTTTGAATTGGCAACATGTACAAATTGAAGAAAAGAAAGAAGGAAAGAAAAAAGGCAGGAAGGAAACAAGGAAGGACCCCACTCATAGAATCATAGGAGATTTTTTTCTAGGGTTCCTAATAGTTCAAATGAAGGTGGGCCACTCCTGTTATTGATCACAAGCCCACTAATTCCCAAGTCCATGATTTCTTTTCAGGAACTCCCCATTATTCCAATCAGCAAAACATTTGCTTTCAATACAAATTTCAACCCAAGAGAGTGGGGAGAAAAAGGAAAGAAGAAAAGAAAAGAAGAGGATTGATGTGACTGAACAGATATTATGTGACTGAACAGAAAAATGAAATAAGAAAGGAAAAGAAGAAAGATTTATGTGACTGAACAGATTGCTATTTTTCTGCTTCCTGTTCAACCCAATTTTGAAGGCTTTGGCTTTGAACTATCTTTCTCCCCCCAGTTTTTATTTACTTTTGAAACCATGTCATAGGAAATGAAAATGGAAGTTTTACCCGAACAGGTAGAAATATAAAGTAGGACAACCACTATGAAACACAATGAAAAATTATTCTGCAAAACTGAACATATGTACGTACTCCAGACCAGCACTTCCAATCCAACATTGATATCCTAGAGAAACCCTTCCACTTGTCCACTTATTCAGGAGACATGGATAAGAGTGTTCATAGCAGTGGAGTTCACAGGAGCACAAAATATGAAGCAACTGAATGCTGATCAGTAGTAGTAGAGATAAACTGTGTCATTTATAAAATGGAATATTATACAGCAGTGAAAATGAGTGAATGCTTGCTACACTCCCCAACATGAATGATAGCTAAATCTCAAAACCCAGGGTGCCTGGGTGACCCAATCGTTAAGCGTCTGCCTTCAGCTCAGGTCATGATCCCAGGGTCCTGGGATTGAGCCCTGCAACAGGCTCCCTGCTCAGAGGGAAGCCTGCTTCTCCCTCTCCTCTGCCCCTGCTTATGTTCCCTCTCATGCTGTCTCTCTGTCAAATAAATAAATAAAATCTTAAAATCAATCAATCTCAGAACCTTATTGCTGTCCAATAGCAGCAAGCAACAAAATAGATATAATACCATTATGATAATATATTAAGTTTACAAACATAAGTGGAAAACTATAAAGAAAATAAGAGGACAGTACAAAATACCTTTTTCTTAAAGATTTATTTATTTATTTTAGAGAGCATGTGAGCAGGGGCAGGGGCAGATGGAGAGGGGGAAAGCAGACTCCCCGCTGGTCCTGGAGCCTGAGCAGAAGCTTGATCACAGGACCCTGAGGTCATGACCTGAGCCAAAATCAAGAGTCCAATGCTCAAAGTGACTGAGCCATCCAGGCACCCTGAGGTCAATACAAAATTCTGCAAAGTGGTTGTATCTGGAGTGTGGGGAATGCCCAAAGGAAGGAACACCCTCCTACACACACACAGCAAGAGGCTTTTAAGGTACTGCCGATGTCCTATTGCATAGTGTGGGGAATGAGTCCAGGAGTGCAAATGTTTTTATTCATTGAACTGTACATATTAGTTTTACACATTCTCTTGTGTATACGCTATATTTAACATCCCATGAGAAAGACCTACCATAGGTGAGGATAAGAAGCCATGAAAACTCTACTCAGTCCTCTAGGTTGAATATAAATTGGAAAAACCATTTTGGAGAGCATTTTGCAATGTACAGTGAAGTGGACGTTGTACATATTCTGTGATCTAGCAAGTGCCTCTCCCAAGTATTTCATAGAGACCTAAAAGCAATAGTTTTCAAACTTTCTGACAATCACCTGTCATTAGGAAATACATTTGAGGGGTGCCTGGGTGGCTCATTGTGTTGGGCCTCTGCCTTTGGCTCAGGTCATGATTTCAGGGTCCTGGGATCGAGCCCCGCATCAGGCTCTCTGCTCTGCGGGGAGCCTGCTTCCCCCACTCTCTCTGCCTGCCTCTCTGCCTACTTGTGATCTCTCTCTCTGTGTCAAATAAATAAATAAAAATTTTTTAAAAAGAAATACATTTGACATTACAAACAAGCACACACACATGCACACAAACACACATCCATGTTAAGTGTGTATAAAGTTGAAACAAAAATTTTTCCAAACACTGCCTATCCTTATGCCATGTAGCACACTCTGATCTTTTCTAATCCCACCTATTGTTTTCAAAAATTGAGATATAACTGACATATAACATTGTGTAAGTTTAAGGTATAACTGTTCTTGTCTATTCTATTTAATTAAAGGTCCCAACTTGCAAATTCATTTTAACTCACTAACAGTTCACAGACAAATTTGAAAAATATCTCACTAGAGAGAATTTTGCACATGGTAAAATAATGTTAACTGAGACTGTTCAAAATTTTAAAAATTGGGGACAACAATTGAGGAATATTCATAGAATGGAACTCAATATTACAGCTCAGATAAGTAAACTGGAGCTCCATTTATCAAGAATACTGAGTGATAAAAGCTAGCAGCTGAGGCTTATGTACAGTGTGGTACTATTTATAAAATTTCAAAACGTGAAAAACATGCTTATAGATAGCCACATATACAGTAAAAATTTGCAACATATATAGAAAGCTGAACACAGAACTCAGGATTGTGGTTTCTTTTTTTTTTTTTTTAAGATTTTATTTACTCATTTGAGAGAGAGAGGAAGAACACAAGCAAGGTGAAGGGCAGAAGAAGAAGCAGACTTCCCACTGAGCAGGGAGCCCAATGTGGACTCAATCCCAGGACTCCAGCCTCATGACCTGAGCCAAAGGCAGATGCCCAACCAACTGAGCCACCCAGGCACCCCAGGATTGTGGTTTCTACTGGAAGAGAAGGGAGAGAGGGAAGGGAACAGGATCAAGGAAGGACAAAAAGGGGATTTAAATTTTATTGTAGACATGTTTTTTTTTTAACCTTGCTCTTATATGTTATTTATTCTTTCTTTATTTTTTTTAAAGATTTATCTGTTTCTCCAAAAGAGAGAGAGAGAGAGTGCAAGTGGGGGGGAGGGACAGAGGGAGAGAAACGCAAGCAGACTCCCTGCTGAGCACAGGGCCCTACATGGGGCTTGAGTCGGGGCTCCATGGGAGAGCTCGATCCTACAACCCTGAGACCATGACCTGAGCTGAAATTATGAGCCCAATGCTCAACCAACTGAGCTACCCAAGCACCCCTATTCTTTATTCTTTGTTGTAGGAGTTGGCAAACTACCACCCATGAGCCAAATCTGGCAGGCTTTTTTTGTATGGCCTGTGAGCTAAGAATGGTTTTTACATTTTTAAATTGTTGGGGAAAAATTGAAAGAATAATATTTCATGTTGTGAAAATTACATAACGTTCAAATTTTTGCATCCGCAAATAAAGTTTTGTGGGAACACATCTACAACTATTTTATTCTCATATTGTCTGTGCCTGTTTTCATGCTACAGGGCAGAGTTGAGAAGTTGCAATAGAGATTGCATGGCCAGAAAAGCCAAAAATATGTACAGCCTGGCCCTTCATAGAAAAAGTTTATCTACCTCTAGCTAAGTATGCAACATACTTTTCTTCTTAAGATTTTATTTATTCAGGGGCGCCTGGGTGGCTCAGTGGGTTAAGCCGCTGCCTTCGGCTCAGGTCATGATCTCAGGGTCCTGGGATCGAGTCCCGCATTGGGCTCTCTGCTCGACAGGGAGCCTGCTTCCCTCTCTCTCTCTCTCTCTGCCTGCCTGCCTCTCTGTCTACTTGTGATCTCTCTCTGTCAAATAAATAATAAATAAAATCTTTAAAAAAAAGATTTTATTTATTCATTCAGAGAGAGAGCATGAGTTGGGAGAGGGGTGGAGGGAGAGGGAGAGACTCTCAAGCAGTCTTTGTGGCACACAGAAGCTGACCCAGGCAGGGCTGGATCTCATGACCCCAAGATCATGACCTGAGCCGAAAATAAGGGTCAGACTTTGACTGACTGAGCCACCCAGGTGCCCCATTGACAAATATTTCAAAACAATGAAAGATGTGGTAGCATTAAAGAAAAATTCTGGAAATAAAAGGATGTATATTTCCACTACCTACCAAAATTTCCTTACCTTCCTCATGTTTTCTTCAGTCTTTGACAAAACCCATCTTGTCTGATTGAAACTAGGCAAAGACATTCTTATATTCTGCTTTTTCCCTGCTGTACATCATTTCATAAATCTTTCTGATGTGCTATGAGGTATTCAAACTTGCACGACTTAATGACATCGCATGGTTCAGGTTTGTAAACTATACATCCTACTTTGTTTAAGTACCATGTCATATTTAAACCTTTGCATTCTTTTCATTACCACCCCTCTTCATTATTGGTCACGAGGCAAAGAACATCTTTGGACACAGAGATTCCCCCCCCCCCCTTTTGGCTTTCTTAGAACAAATTCCTAGGAATGAAATTCTTAATCTTCCCTCCATCCCTCAAACTGTAACCACTCTTCCTCTCTTTACTCAATAACCTCTTGTTTCTTTGGTCTTTTGCTTATCCCTTTGCCTTCTCTAATTTAACTGATCTCTTTCATTTTGCTCTTTCTAGAGGTTGTCTAGGTATCAAGAAAGCTCTGTTGCCTTTAGTTCCCAGATCGACCTCACCATCCCTTTGGTCACCCAACATAACATTCCATGGTGCACTAGAGAGTAGCTTCTTTTTTTTTTTCTTTTTTAAGATTTTTGTTTATTTGAGAGAGAGTACAAGTGGAGGGGAGGGGCAGAGGGAAAGGGACAAGCGACTCTCCACTGAGCAGGGAACCCAACATGGGGCTTAGTCCTGGGACCCCCAGATCATGATCTGAGCCAAAAGCAGAATGCTTAACCTACTGAGCCACCCAGGTACCCCGTGTGAGGTCTGCTTCTTGCTCACCTGTCTTAACCCTGCCTGGTACCACAGTGTCCACTCCACTCCTTTGCTGAGGTTAAAGTCTGCCAGTGGTCTCTTCGTAACTAAGTCCAAAGGATTTTTTATCTTCCCCAATCCAGCTCCTTTCTAATGTTCTTCAAGCCTCTCTCTCTCTTTCCCTGTACGTACCTACTCAGAGCTTATCTCCTCCAAGGAGCTTTCTCTAAGGACTGGGATACACCCACCTCTTTTGAATTCATATGCAACCCACATGTGACTTATTCCCTTGACTCTACTTTGCCCCCAATTAGTTGTTTTACTCCCCTTTGAGTGAAGATGAAGGTAAGAAGGGAGAAGTTAAAAACTTGCAGGCAGGTAACATTGAAAGTCTTCTATTTACACTTCCAAAATAATCACACCTGGGGCACCTGGCTGACTTGGTCAGTAGAGCATGAGACTCTTGATCTTTGGGTCATGAGTTCCAGCCCTATGTTGGGTGTAGAGATTACTTTAAAAGATAAAATTTAAAAAAAATCAAAACCTTGGAATAAATTCAAGGGTCTCAGGTCATACTGTGCTAGAAATAGATCTACAAAGTGAGATCCACAAATCATCCGCATCAGTGTCACCTGAGGACTTATTAGAAATGCAGAATTATAGACTCTAGCCCAGACCTGCTGAATCAGGCTTTTAACATCATCACATGTACACTAAAGTATGAGAAGACTGGTCTAGGGAGACAGCAAGTCTCTGCACTAAGGGCTTGCATCAGAAATGCTCCACGCAGGTGCCTGGGTGGGTCTGTTGGTTAAGCAACAGCCTTTGGCTCAGGTCATGATCCTGGAGTCCCAGGATCAAGTCCCGCTTTAAGCTCCTTGCTTGGCAGGGAGTCTGCTTCTCCCTCTGACCCTCCCTCTTCTCATACTCCCTCTCTCTCATTCTCTCTCATTCTCTCCCTCTCTCAAATAAATAAAATCTTAAAAAATATATTTAAAAAAAGTGCTCCAGGGACCACTTGGGAGCCTCAAACCAGTAATTTTCACCCCCAGTCGGGCAGTTTGCTGTAAAAGTGATTTGGCTCCTACAGCTATCACCCATTTGATGGACATCTGCTGACTAGGTGGGTGGCCTCCCTCCCTCATCATTTTGGGTACAGCTTCATTTCTCTGAAGCTAAAAGTTTGAAGAGGAAATCTTTGCCAAGATCGGAAGATTGCTCTTCAACCAAGAGCATAGGCAAGCTTACAGAATCTTTGGTAAAGTGGACACATCCTTCTAGCCATTAGGAAACATGGTTTCTATTATCTTTTTCAACAAAAAAATTTATGAACAACAGAGAACCAAAAGACAAGAACAATTTATATTTTTCATTCTCTTAGTACATGTTAAGTGCTTGTGCAGTATGTGCCAAGTTCTAGTCTAGGTGAGAAGGGCAGAAAACAAAACATAAAATCCCTGCCTCAGTGGAGCTTACATTTTAGGTGATGGAGATAGACAACAAAAATAGAGTGGTGGAGACTGTTGTTAAAGATGAGTGGTTGGGGGTGGTGGTGGTGGTGCCTGGGAGGCTCAGTCAGTTGAGTGTCCGACTCTTGTTTTCAGCTCAGGTCATGATCTCCTGGGTTGTGAGGCTCTGTGCTCAATGGGGAGTCTGCTTAAAAATTCTCTCCCTCTGCCCCTTCCTCTGCATCCCCCCCCTCAAATAAATAAATAAAATCTTTAAAAATAAAAAAAAAAAGATGAGTGGTCAGGGAGAGCACCCCCCATGTGAAGACACTTAGGAATATATCTAAATGAGATGAGGGAGCAAACCATCCAGATATTTGGGGGGAGAGAATTTCAAGCATAGGAAGTGGCTAATACAAAAGCTTTGAGGTGGGAATATGCTTGGAGTATTCAGGAAGCAGGGAAAAGGCCGACAATTATGGTTGGAGCAGATGAAGCAAGAAAGTGGAACCAAATCATGTAGGGCCTTTGAGAAGCTTGCATTTTTATGCTGTGTGATGGAGTCATGATACTGAGCAGAGGGATGACACAATCCGATTGACATTTTAAAAGGCTCTCTTTGGATGCTGTGTGGGGAACAGACTCTAAGGGGACAAGAGTGTAAGCAGGGAGGACTGATAGGAGGCTGCTATAAAAATGTGGTTGGTTTAGATTCTGGTGATGATGACGGTGGTGGTGAGAGAGGACCCAACAACCTCAGCTTCCTTAATAAAGACTATTTAAAAATTTACCAACAGATGACTGATGAATTTTTTTGTTTGTTTGGATAAGAACCTGTCTTAGATGTAGAAAACAAAGAGCAGATTAAACAATGCTAACAGCATCCCCTGGGAATCCACGTTATTTAAGGTTTCACAAATGATTAGGAAAAAGGAATATTTTGAGACATTTCTAGGTACACAAATTATACTCTGCTTTCCACATACTGAAATGTCAAGTCAATGGGGAGCATCTTCTGGAGCATTTCTAAAGCGATGTGAGTAGGCTGGAAAGTGGCGGGTGACTTGCCGCATGGACAAGTGTGAGGCAGCTCACATAGGGGGTGACAATTCCGATGATTCCTTAAAGATAATGAACTCTGAACTGCCTGTCAGTTGCCACCAAAGAAAAGGATCTAGAAGTTGCTGTACACTACTATTTCTTTGAGATGTCAGCTCTTGTAAAGCCCAAAATGCCAGCAACAGTTCTGGCTGTTCAGATTAAAGACAAAACATCAGCTTCAACAAAAACCTCAGGAAACTTCTCCTGGAGCTCAGGGAACAGTGCTGGTCACTGCATTCTAAGAAAAAGAAGAGGCAAAGAAAGGCAGATAAAATGATTAAAAGGCTAGAGGGACTTTTGTTTGGTGGATTAAATGCCCATAAAAGTGACTATCTGAGAGGATGAAAGTCTCTGGAAGCTTGCAACATTAATAGAAAGTGAAAACAGCCCCTTTCACACAATATCATGGTTGTAAAATTAGGGCACAAAAGAAGTTGAAATGGGGGTAATGTCTATATAGAAAAAAGCCATTGGAGGGCATATGTTCTCTTTTAGACAGGGGGTCGTTAGATGTTCTTCAATAAGTGGAAGGGCCTATTGCAGCAGTAAACGAAAGCGGGGGTTGGAGGACAGCAGCCCACCTCAGCAGTTCCTTCCCATCACGATCACTGTGGTATACAACCACAGAAACTCAAAAAGAGCAAAAAACACCAACAAAACATTCAAAGGATTCAAAATGCTATATTAAATCTCATTCTGAGTCAAAACTAGATTGAAAATAAATTCAAGGGTCATAGGTTAAAAAGGGACATTGGAGATGTTTGAGGATGTATCTTCAATCTCTGTGACTGGAGCCTTGGAGATACACTATGTCCTTGCAAGAAAGGTTAACTTGGTAGTCTGAATCGGATGGGCAAAATAAGAACATACCTTAACACTATCAGTATCTGGTTCTTATAGTCAGAGAGTGGCAGTTAATGGTGAAACAGGGATTACATCATTTGAATTTTGCCCACGGCACACAAATCCTTTAATGTGATCAGTTACCGAGGTATGGGAGACCCTTACGAACCAACCGTTACTCACGTGTTGAACAGTTAGCAACCCCGGTCTACTGGATCCGTATTGATCTTCCTTCATAGATTAAAAAAAAAAAAAAAAAAAAAAAAAAAAAAAAAAAAATCGGACCCCAAACGGAACGGGAAGTGTGGGGAGGATAATAATCAGATTGTCGTTAACTGAGATCTTAAAGATGGCCTGCAACCAACACATGGGCCCTTCTTTTTAGGTGAAAGATTGATGTACATAAATACATATACTGTCTCTTCCCAAAAAGTATTAGGCTCAGGAACCTCATCTCCCCCGCCCCAACACACACGCACACAAGCCAAACAGTACCCTTTCTTCCCTCCCATAGGTCCCTTTCTTTACCTGCTTCTTCCACTCCTGGGGTTAGGGAACTTTCAGCCCCGCCTCCCTGCTTGCACAAGCTCCGCCTTCCCGGTCCACCTGTGTGCCCAGTCCCTGACGTCACCGTTAGGCTTCAGCGGCCTGCAGGATTCCGGCTTTCTATTCGTCCGTCTGACCACGGCCGGCGCAACTCACCAATGGCAGCGGCGCTGGGTGGGAGGGTGCCCACATCCAAGATGGCACCCCCAGGAGCTGGGAGCGGGTGACCGGCGGCGGGGAAGCGGCCTGGGTTGGCCCTCCGATTGCGGGGTCCTGGGGGCATCTCGCCGGGTACCCCCCTGGCCCGCCTACAAGGCCTCCCCCGGCCAGAGCAATGGCCGCCGAGAACAGCAAGCAGTTTTGGAAGAGGAGCGCCAAGCTGCCGGGGAGGTAAGCCCAGGACGCCGAAAGCAAGAGGAGATTGGACCAAATCCTTCCAGATCCTAAGCCTTAAATCCCGCGGCCCTGGGGCGTCAGCAGCCCCGAAAGGCTGGTTTGGGGAACCTGGACTGGGGGAGCTGGGACTGCCTGGTGGCGGCGGGTCAGCTGTCGGGCAAAGGAGCGGCAGCGAGCTTTGGGAATGACTGGGTGTGGGAGCAGACCAGGGTCTGGGGGCGGAGGGCGCTGGAGCGGCTGCCCTTAGCTGGGAGGTGGCCAGAGTCCGGGCGTAAGGGACACTGGAGTTGGGTGAGTAGCCAGTGTCGGTCCTGGGTTTGGAGGGTCATCCCCAAAGCTGCCTCTCACTTTAAATAGAACTCCTTCTTGGGGGTCTCCACCACGCACAGGTGGTTGTTTGCATAAGGATGGCCCCTTCCATTGCTCCCCCAGATCAGTACATGCAAATCTTTATCTTGGACTCCCAAAAGGTTCTGGTGAGAGCTTGGAATCGTATCCAGGGTGACAGGAAAAGTGAGGAAAATTCTCAAGCTCGACCTTACTTTATCTTGAGTTGACCACTTCCCATTAGGAATTACTACAGAGTGACTCAAGAATCAACGTTCTTTCTTTAGCATTTTTCTGTGGATTTGCTCAACCCCAAGTGACCTCCTACCCCCCTGCGTTGTCAAGTTCTTCTTGTGCAAATGCACGAAATTCTTTCATTCTTCAGTTGTTTAGTTGGAGAGCAGACCTTCTAAGCAACTCACCCCCCTTTACCTTTTTGATGTATGTTGAGAGCTTAGCATTTGTACATCCTTCAGTCTGCTGTTGGTTTATAGTTTCAATTTATTTTGGCCAGAGCCCTGAGAAGTATAAGGAATGTGTATTTTAGTCGTGAATTTAAGATTTCTGCTAGCCATAGGCTACTTGGTGATGAAATTCATGTTTGCTTGTGCCCCACATGCTACCTTTCCTAATTGATTCAGGTCTTTTCCCTCAGGGATAATCCTTTGAGTGTGTGTGTGTGTGTGTGTGTGTGTGTGGTTTTGTTTTGTTTTGTTTTTAGTAGCAAGACAGAAATTAAGGTCAGTGGTGGCTATATAGCAGTCTTATTTTACTTAGGATTCTATTAGACATATGGAGAAGGGGAATCAGCTTTTAGTAATACAGTATTAAAATAATGCAAGGGAATGCAGAAATAGCTTCAGATTAAAGTGCTATGGAATGACAGTGTTAATATTAATGCTGAAAACTTCTATGTTTTTAGATAGGCACCACTTCCTGCCAACTGATTCCTTTTCCTTCCTGGTCTAGTGAGCTCTCTCTCCAGTCTCACAACTGCGGTTCTCTGGGGCTTTCCATGGTGAGATCATTAAATTTTGACATCCTAAGGTTGTAATCAGAATAAGAGGGAAAACTGTTAAATCAGGAAGCAGCATTTGAAATGCGGGACATGGCATGGTCTTTTGTGCCTGATGACTGCTAGTTGTTATTAACAATATTTTGTTTTCTATATTTCCTGTTTTGGACTATAGGAAGAGCCCCCTTTTTTCAGAGTATCACTTTTGTGAGATAGGAAGAGGAGTCTTTTTAGTTTCTTGAAGTTTCTGGCTTCCTTTTTCATTTTGAAGAGGAATATTGAGGAATAGAGGAGAAAACATTTGAGTTCAGAAAGACTTAAGTTATTACTTGGGTTGTCATACCTATGTGATCAATGACAAATGACTTACTCAATTTCTCAGGGCCTCAATTTCCTTTTCTATAAAATGAGACTAAAAATACCTTCCTCTGGGTTACTGTGAGGACCAAATTAAACATCTTATTTGTAAAGAACCCAGGACAGTGTTTATTTAGCATATTATATAGTTGCTTGATAAATACTAGTTATGAGAATTCCTCTTGTTATTAGAGCAAATAAACATTTAAAAGAATGTTTCTCAGATCCTTACTGGGGCACTAGTTATTTATGTTCCTTGTTTGTCTTGAGGCACTAAAATGTTGCCACAATTCATAACAGTCTTTAGTACCTTGCTGGTGGAAGAGAACTATTGTTTAGCTCTGTGCTTTTAGTGGGGAGCCCTAGCAGCTGCTGGGTATGGGAGAAAATTAAAGTGTTTTTAGATAGAAAGTGCTTTGATTTAAGGAAAAGATTAGGGCATTTTCTCATGGATAGAACTTTGGCATTTACATTCTTTCAGTGTTGGTGAAGAAAAACTTTCTCTTGGATGGGGAAATGACTTACATGGCTGTTTCTGGGTCCATGGCAGCCTAGAAGTGAAACTAGTTTTCTCTACAGATTGAAAGGTAAAAATTCAAAGTGATCGCAGTTACTTTCAGTTTCTTTGGTTGTGATCTAGCAACCTTAATGACAACAAGTAGGCATTCTATTTAGTAAGTTAGCCTAAACTTAAAATGAATTAAGCATCCTTTTTAAAAATAACAGCTTTATTGAGATATAATTCACATGACTATAAAAATGCACGCTTTCAAAGTGTACGATTCAGGGGTATTTTGTATTTTCATTTAAAGTATAGATCGTTCCAGGCAACCATCACCACCAATTTCAGTTCATTTTCATCACCCCAGAAAGAAACCTTGTGTCCATATCCTCACCTCAGCCCCTGGCAACTAATCTTTCTGTATGTATAGATTTACCTATTCTGGACATTTGATATAAATGGAATAATGTGAAAAGAGGCCTTTCGTGATTGGCTTCTTTTATGAAGCATAATGTTTTCAAGGCTCACCTGTGTTGTAGCTTGCATCAATATTTTATTCCTTTTTATGTCTAAATAATATTCCATTGTGCAACTATACCTCACTTTCTTTATCCACTCATCAGTTGATGACATTTGGGTTGTTTCCACTTTTTGGCTATTGTGAACAATGTTATGAGACTCATGTGCAGATTTTTGTTGGATGTGTGTTTTCTGTTCTTTTGAGTTAACGTAGGAGTGGAATTGCTGGGTTATATGGTAACCTGATGGAACTGAACATCTTTTAAAGTTCTCTCAGTTATTCATGGGAACCTTATGCACTTATATATTACAGTAAGTGGTTCTTGTGTAGATGCCTAGAAAGATAGGGGACACTATATACCATGTGGTTAAGCATGCTGGCTCACAACTAATAGATAAACAAGTTCTGGAGATCTCATGCACGACATAGTGATTATACTTAACAGCACTGTATTATAAACATCAAAGTTGCTAAGAGACTGGGTCTTAATTGTTCTCACCACAAAAAAGGAATGATAATTATGTGACTTGACAGAGGCGTTAGCTAATGCTAAGATGGTAAACTTTAAAGTTACACAATGTTATTTGTCAGTTATATATCAAAAAAAAAAAAAAAAAAGCAGACTCTGGAACCTGACTGCCTGGGTTCAAATCCCAGTTCTGCTACTTTCTAGCTATGTGACCCAGGGCAAGTTTTGTAACCTCTCTGTGCCTTGCTCCATCTCCTTATCTGTGAAATGGGAGCAGAGTACCTACCCCATAAGGCTGTTAGGAGGGTTAATGAGATAATGCGTAGAAAGTGCATACAAGGCGCTCAATAATAGTAGCTCTCATGAAAGCGATAGTTGTAGATTGTTGTAGTTCCCATTTCGTTTCTCCCCCTTGCTTTAGTTTCTGAAACTGGAATTCAAACACTTTGATCAGTGGTGTGTCTGGGGTTTCCAGTGAGTCTTGGGTTAAAAAAAAAAACAACAGAAAAACAAAGTACCACCTCATTGTTCATGAGGCAGAGGGTTAACAGAGGCACAGAGAAGCCTCATGCAGGGCAGCTGTGGCTATCAGATGATCATTATGGACAAGGAGTATGACTGTGAGCACTGGTCCTCAAACTTCAGTGAGTTTCCTGGAGGGCTTGTTGAAAGGCAGATTGCCAGCCCCATACCCAGAATTTTTGACTCAGTAGGTCTGGGGTGGGACCTGAGGCGTTGAGCTTCTAAGGAGTTCCCAGATGATAGTGCTGCGGCTAACCTGGGGGCAGCACTTTGAGAACGACTGGGATACGAGCCCTGAATTAAATGGAAAGAAAGCTGAGTTCCCATGTTGGAAGCTCTTGCCATACGGATCTTGAATAATGCATGCATCTCTGCTTGACTGTTTGATAGGCATCTCACACTTAACATATCCACACAGAACTCTTGATTTCCACATCTGCCCTCTCCTGCAAAGCCGTTCATTCGGTCTCACTTCATGGTCCCACGGATCACCAGTTTCCTCGGACCAAAAATCCTAACGTTTGGCTCTTTTCTTTCCCTTCCTGCCACACCTAGTTCGAAAGCAAATCCTGTTGGCTGCTCATAATAGGCCCTGAATCTGAGTCGTTCTCACCACTTGTAGCTCGACTGCATGGATCAGACTGAGTTCTCTCTTGCCTGGACTACTGCTGAAGCCTCCTGCTTCTCTTCTTGGCCCTCTGCAGACCTCTCTTTCATTTGTAATTAGAATGAACTCCAAACTCTCTAAGTCTTCTAGGCCTTTCGTGTTGGAAAGAGAGGCCAAGTTAAGGACTTTGATATTTATCCCAAGAGCAGTAGGTTGCCATTAGAAGGTTGGTGGGGGCTGTGACCCGATCACATTCCCCTTTATAAAAATATTCTGGCTGCCCTGGGACACCTAGGTGGCTCAGTCAGTTAAGCGGCTGCCTTTGGCTCAGGTCATGATCCCAGAGTCTCTGGGATTGAGCCCCATGTGGGGCTCTCTGCTCAGCAGGAAACGGGCTTCTGCCTCTGCCTTACCTTCCCCACCTCCCTCCTCTTTCTCTCTCGCTTACTCTCTCAAATAAATAAATAAAATCTACAAAAAATATAGAGTTACTAGTTTCAACTCACATCAGTGGATATTTCTCTTCGCTTTGTCACTCACAGCAGGCATGAGTGGTAGGTAGGAGTAGATGGTATGGGGGCCCTGAAGGTGGGCTTTTCTATCTTGTGCTTTGGGAAGTAGGGAGTTGGGGGCCCCGTGAACATCTCAGTGTCATGAAATTATGCAATGTTAGAATTTGACTCTAAGGCCACTGCACGTAAGGAAACTGAAGCCAGAGAGGGAAAGTGACTGGCCCCAAATCACACTGCAGAACTTCAGATTTCTTGATTCTGGGTCCAGTGCTCTTTCTACTACTTCTGCCTTCCCTCAGTCTCTGCTAAGATTAGGACACCTGTTGAAGCACCTCCTCTAGTCCGGGGGTGTGGGTGTTTCCAGTGAAAAGATGTAGATAAGACTGGAAATGGGAGAGACAGATGTGAGCCAAAGCCCGGCTCATTTCCCACATTTTGATTTCCAGTCCTTCTGGGAAGGGCTTCTGCGTTTTCTTTTTCTTTCTTTCTTTCTTTTTTTTTTTTTTTTTTTTTTAAGATTTTATTTATTTGAGTGAGAGAGAGTGCACGCACATGCGAGTCTGTGTGCATAAGCAGGAAGGAGGGGCAAAGGGAGAGGGACAAGCAGACTCCCTACCAAGAACAGAGCCCAGCACGGGGCATCCCAGGACACTGAGATCATGACCTGACCTGAAGGCAGACACTTAACCGACTGACCAGCCAGGTGCCCCTGCTTAGGCTTCTCCTTCTTTTTAAGCAAAAACGTTTATTTTTTTTTTAATTTTATTTATTTAATCTCTATACCCTATGTGGGGCTTGAACTCATGACCCCAAGATCAAATTACACACTCCTCTGAGCAAGCAGGGTGCCCCAAAAGTGTTTATTGTTAAAGTTAAGGAGCTCTCTTTAACATTAAATGAAGTTGAGAAAAGTGTCTTATCACTTAAAATCAGGAGCCTGTAGATTTTCAACTAAAACCTCTGTTATTTGGTTATTTTCCATAACGTGCACTCAGTGTTATTCTCCCAGCCTGTCTGGGCAAGCACGTTCTATTACAACCTATTCTTAGCTTGGAAATGTTTTACTGATAAAGTAAGTGACTAGAGGTACTAAATTATCACCAAAAGAGGATAGAACCCCAGCTCTGGAAGACTTCCATCAAGTGAGTGTGTGAACCCAAATCAGTTGCCAGCATGTTTGGCTTTAAATCGGATAGGTCTGTTCCCGTGTTTGCTTTCTCTCCTTTGTCAGCGCTAAACAAACACCTGTTGATTCTCCCAACCTAGGGTTTTTGCACCGTTGCAACTGTGCAAACCTGCTATGCCAATACACCCTGTGGTGTTGGTTTTATTAAGGAGAATGTCGGAGGCTGACCAGGACTTTTGCTGTTTTGTCTCCCCTGTGGCATCTGCTGTGGCATTCGTTTCTCCGCATGTGCTGTGTGCTTTCTCCAAGATGCGGGCTTTGATTCTAGTGTTGAGGTCTCTCGAGCCACTAGCCCGCCAGAGCAGAGGCCTGGGGTTTGTAGAGCTCCCGTCTTCACTCACTAACTGTTGTTAGTAAGTGCCTGCTGGGGTGTGTTGCCCTCTGCCAGGTGGTGAGGGGACTGCAGAAAAAGACATGGTGTCACCACTGCTCTCTAGAAGCTGAAAACCTGCTTGGCACCGTGGCTTCCCCTGGTGAGGATGCTGGGTATTGTTGACTCTCTGGTTTCTCCACTACACATCTGTTACTTTGTAATCAGAAAAAAACTGAAAAGTGCCACTGGGTGAAAGCACTGTTGAGTGAGAAAAGCAAGATATGTACACAATCTCTTGTGTACAGTTTTAAAATGAAGCAGTATTGTATGGTGTTTATGTGTATGTGAATGTGTATAAATGTATAAAAACAGATGGGAAGGAGTTCATACACGCTTCAGGATTGTGGTTATCTCCTGGGGAGAAATTGCAATTAGGACTTCAGTGGTCTCCCCAATGCTTTATTTTCTTAAAGAAATGTGACACATGTTAACATTTGTTAAATCTGTTAAAATCTGTTAAATTTGTTAATAAAGCGCTTTCTACACTTGTGTGGAGCAAATGCTTTGTTTTGTTTAGAGGGGGCAGGGAAGGGCAGAGGGGAGAGGGAGAGAGAGAATCTTAAGCAGGCTCCATGCCCAGGACAGAGCCCAAGGCAGGGCTTGATCTCACAACCTTGAGATCATGACGTGAGCCAAAATCAAGAGTCAGATGCTTAGGGGTGTGTGGGTGGCTCAGTCTTTTGAGCATCTGCCTTTGGCTCAGGTATTGATCCCAGGGTCCTGGGGTCGAGCCGCCCACCCTCACCCCTGGGTTGGGCTCCCTGCTCAGCAGGGAGTCTGCTTCTCCCTCTCCCCCCTCCGCCTGCTTGTGCACTTTCTCAAATAAATAAATTTTAGTGTATGTGCTGCCAAAGCAAGCACTGTCTCTCAAATAAATAAAATCTTAAAACGACAACAAAAAAAGAGTCAGATGGGGCGCCTGGGTGGCTCAGTGGGTTAAGCCGCTGCCTTCAGCTCAGGTCATGATCTCAGGGTCCTGGGATCGAGTCCCACATCGGGCTCTCTGCTCAGCAAGAAGCCTGCTTCCCTCTCTCTCTCTCTCTGCCTGCCTCTCCGTCTACTTGTGATCTCTCTCTGTCAAATAAATAAATAAAATCTTAAAAAAAAAAAAAAAAAAGAGTCAGATGCTTAGCTGACTGAACCACCCAGGCACCCCTGGAGCAAATGTTTTTTAAATTTTGTGTTAGAGAGACCAGTTAGCCAGTCATAAAATTAAGTAATATTTAAAGGGGTATTTAAGGATACCTGGGTGGCTCAGTTAATTAAGTGATTCTTGATCTCAGCTCAGGTCTTGATCTCAGGGTCGTGGGTTCAAGCTCGGCATTGGGCTCCATGCTGAGTGTGGGGTCTACTTTAAAAAAGAAATCACAGTTATGATTACTAGTCAAAAAAAGTCATGTGTATAGTGTGGTACCATTTCTATAAAGTTTTTTAAAAAATATTTTATTTGTTAGATAGAGATAGATAGCGAGAGCCTAAGCTTGGGGTAGGGGTGGGGGGCAGGGAGAGGGAGAAGCAGACTCCCTGCTGAGCAAGGAACCCAACTTGGGGCTCAATCCAGGACCCTGGGATCATGGGCTGAGCTGAACGCACACGCTTAACCGACTGAGCCACCAAGGCGCCCCTGTATAAAGTTTTAAAAACCTGGAAAACAATACTCTATATTGTTTAGGGACACAAACATGGAAAATAATGTAAAAACAAAGATGAGGGTGAGAAATGGCAGATGCAATAAAGTGGTTTCCGAGGGCAGGTGGGAGGGGTGTGTAGCATTTGAACTCATAATGTCTCATTTTTTATGTATGTATGAGTTGAACACCAACCTGGGCGTGTCTTATATTATGATCTAAATTGAGTTTATTTTTAAAAAATTATTTACTTATTAAAAGCAGTATAAGCCTGGGGCGCCTGGGTGGCTCAGTAGGTTAAAGCCTCTGCTTTTAGCTTTGGTCATGGTCCCAGGGTCCTGGGATCGAGCCCCGCATTGGGCTCTCCGCGCAGCGGGGAGCCTGCTTCCTCCTCTCTCTCTGCCTGCCTCTCAGCCTACTTGTGATCTCTGTCTGTCAAATAAATAAATAAATCTTTTAAAAAAAGACTGTATAAGCTCTGATTTATGTATTTTAGGGAATCAGAGAAGGCATGGGTGAGTGAGTGCTAGGGGCTAGTGTCAGGGAAGATCTCATGGTTGGGGGGTGTAGATCTGGAAGGGGCTGTTTCAGATTGGATATGATACTGAAATGGGGGAAGAGCCTGATTTAGTAGCTAAGATACTTTTGGAAGGCAGAGTGGAGACCAGCCTGCTCTTGAGTGTGGTTTGGGAGGAGTAGCAACGGTTCAGACTGACAGGTGAATTATAAATTCCAGGAAATTGACCACCTTCATCACCAGGCTTTCAGTCTGTCTTCATTTCATCTTTGTGACCATCTTGGTTTCTCTTCTTATGTCTTTCCTCTCCTTTTTGAGATTCAATAAATTGATTAATTAAAGTGTTCCAGGTATAGATACATCATGGTTTAGTTTGAGAGTAGGTTAACAAATTCAGCTTGGGCTCTGATACCTTTGCTGAGGAAGTCCATCACTTATCTTGGCATTTCTGGCCGTGCAGCACGTTGGGGTTGACATATCTAAGAAACAGTCTACTGTGATTTTAAGATCCCCTTCCTGGATAGTAATTAATGGCCTTTGGCCTGTAAGCCTGCACAATTAGGATTGCCTTTTTTCTTCATGGATTACTTGCAGGTGGTAATACCCTTTTAAAAGAGAGAATCTAAGGACCCTCTCTTTTTTTTCTGACTATTCACCTAACCAGTCTGTTGAAATCTTCCTGCAGAGTTTATCCTCTGATCTTTATATTTTGCTACAAAGAGGCTTGTAGACTTGGAGAGCTCAAGTGTTGTCATCTTAAGAGTATTTGCAAACATTAAAATACAAATCAGTGACCCTTGTAAAAAAGTTTTTACTTTCATTGCAGTTAGTTAACAGTGTTATATTAGTTTCAGGTGTACAATATAGTCATTCAACACTTCCACACATCACCTGGTGCGTGTCACATCAATGCATGCCTTAATCCCCATCATCTCTTTAACTCATCCCCCCCACCCCCGTAACCATCAGTTCTCTATAATTAAGAATCTGTTTTTTTTGGTTTGTCTCTTTCTCTTTACCCCTCTTTTTTCATTTGTTTCTTAAATTCCACATATGAGTGAAGTCATACGGTGTTTTCCTCTCTCAGACTGACTTAATTTGCTCAGCATTATACTGTCTGGCTCCATCCATGTAGTTGCCAATGGCAAGATTTCATTCTTTTTTATGTCTAAGTAATAATCCATGGTATATATGTACCACATCATCTTTATCCATTCATCAACTGATGGTACTTGGGTTGCTTCCATGTCTTGGCTATTATAAATAATGCTGCTGTAGGGACGCCTGGGTGGCTCAGTTGGTTAAGCAGCTGCCTTCGGCTCAGGTCATGATCCCAGCGTCCTGGGATCGAGTCCCACATCGGGCTCCTTGCTTGGCAGCGAGCCTGCTTCTCCCTCTGCCTCTGCCTGCCACTCTGTCTGCCTGTGCTCACTCTCGCTTCTCTCTTTATGACAAATAAATAAATAAAATCTTTAAAAAAAAATAATGCTGCTGTAAACATAGAGGTGCATGTATCCTTTTGAATCAGTGTTTTTGTATTCTTTGGGTAAATACCCAGTGGTACCATTGCTGAATCATCGGGTAGTTTTATTTTTAACTTTTTTTACAAAAGTTTTTATTTATTGTTTTTAGTAATCTCTATGCCCAATGTGGAGCTTGAACTCACGACTCCAAAATCAAGAGTCTCATGCTCTTCCTACTGAGTTAGCCAGGTGCCCCTGTTAACTTTTTGAGGAAACTCCAGACTGTTTTCCAGTGGTTGTGCCAGTTTGCGCCCCAACAACAGTGCATCGGTGTTCCTTTTTCTATACATCCTCATCAACATCTGTTGTTTCTTGTGTTGTTGATTTTATTTCGTTTTATTATTTTTATGTTTTTCAAGATTTATTTACTTATTTGAGGGGGGAAGCAGAGGGAGAGGGAGAGAGAATCTCAAACGGACTTCACACTGAGCATGGAGCCTGATGTGGGGCTCAGTCCCAGGACCCTGAGATCACAACCTGAGCTGAAACCAAGAGTCAGACACTCAACTGACTGAGCCACCCAGGTGGTCCTTGTGTTGTTGATTTTAGTCATTCTGACTGGTAAGAGGAGATATCTCGTTGTAGTTTTTATTTGCATTCCCCTGATGATAAGTGATGTTGGGCATCTTTTCATGTGTCTGTTGGCCATCTGTGTGTCTTCTTTGAAGAAATGTCCGTGCCTGTCTTCTGACCATTTTTAAGTTAGATTATTTGGTTTTGGGGGGTTAAGTTTTAGAAGTTTTTTTTTTTTTTTTAAGATTTTATTTATTTATTGGACAGAGAGAGAGAGATCACAAGTAGGCAGAGAGGCAGGCAGAGAGAGAGGAGGAAGCAGGCTCCCCGCTGAGCAGAGAGCCCGATGCGGGGCTCGATCCCAGCACCCTGGGATCATGATCTGAGCTGAAGGCAGAGGCTTTAACCTACTGAGCCACCCAGGCGCCCCAGAAGTTTTTTTATATATCTTAGATACCAGCCCTTTATCAGATATGTCATTTGCAAATATCTTCTTTCATCCGTACGTTGCCTTTAGTTTTCTTGATTGTTCCCTTCCCTGTGCAGAAGCTGTTGATTGTGATGAAGTCCCAGTAGTGTATTTTTGCTTTTGTTTCCCTCGTCTCAGGGGACATATCTAGGAAGAAGTTGCTATAGCTGATGTCAGAGTTCTGTGTTCTCTTCTAGGATTTTTATGGTTTCAGGTCTCCCATTTAGGTCTTTAATCCATCTGGAATTTATTTCTGTGTATGGTATAAGAAAGTAGTCTAGTTTCTTTCTTTTGCACGTTGCCGTCCAGTTTTCCCAACACTGTCTGCTGAGGAGACTGTCCTTTTCCCATTGGGTGTTCTTTCTTGCTTTGTCAAAGATTAAGTGACCATGGAATTGTTGTGACTTTATTTCTGGGTTTTCTGTTCCACCCATCTATGCCTTTTGGGTTTGTGTTTTCATTTTTGTTTTGTTTCAGCTTTCTTTCTGTAAGTCAGACTCTCCCATTATTCTTTGATCTCTCTTATTTTCTTTCTCCTTTTCCTCTGCCTACACTACTCTGTAAACTGTTTAAACATGTTAAAGTTGTATTTATTTAATCTCTGTAGTAGTGTGTGTAATGGTTTGTTTACAAATTACTGAATAACCTTTTGGAAAAGTTTGGGGAGTTAGAGATTCTTAATTGCTAAAAAGGTCATATCCATATGGTCATATGGTCAAATCCATAAAGAGTGTACATAAGAACATTCTCACTGGAATTTTAGTAGAAATCAAAATGAAAATGATTGAATTGGCTGCATTTTTACTTAACAGCAACTTTAGGATCACACCTGTTATGTCAAACAAAGTACTTGGTAACCTTGTTCTACTTTCTAAGTGTTGGGTAAAGAGTAAATTACCAAATGGGAGGGAGGAGGAAAGCCAACATTTCTTGGACACTGAGAGTGTACCAGGCAGCATTCTGATGTTTGCAAATCTGTCTCATTACCTGCTACTGTTACCACCTGTCCGGAATTGGCTAAAGGGCTTTTTACCCATTGTCTCATATAAACCTCCCAGTCCTCTTAAGATCACTTTTTAAAAAAAAAATTTTTTTTTAATTTAAAAATTTTATTTATTTGACAGAGATCACAACTAGGCAGAGTGGCAGGGAGGACCCTGAGATCATGACCTGAGCCGAAGACAGAGGCTTAACCCACTGAGCCACCCAGGTGTCTCCTTAAGATCGCTTTATTTGTATCTTAAAAAGGTGGTTACCTGTACATGATACTAATTCGTAAAGGCACAAAAAAGTGCTTAGTAAAACTCATCTCTCTGCTGCCACGTCCTGTAGTCCTCCAGTTCCTCTTCCAAAACCTTGCCACTGGTGTCTTGTGTATTTGCTCAGAGATACTCTAAGCGTATGTAAGTATGTGGATATGTTTTATTGTAATGGTTTTCCACAAAAATGGTGACATGCTATGCATACAGCTCTGCATCTTTTATTAGTGTTTTAGAGTTTGTTTCATGTCAGTGGGTATAGAACAGGCCTCATCCTTTAACAGATACACCATAATTAACCAGTCCCCTCTTAGTAACAATCCTTTTTCTTTTAATAGGCAAGTTCGGCCCTTTTTGATTTATTGGAATGACTGATACATTTGATTGTAGTTCTGTTTTTAATATTTTCTTTAAAAGAAAAATCTTGGGGCACCTGGATGTCTCAGGCAGTTAAACGTCTGCCTTTGGCTTAGGTCATGATCCCAGGGTCCTGGGATCGAGCCCCACATCGGGCTCTCTGCTCAGTGCAGAGCCTGCTTCTCCCTCTCCCTCTGCCTGCTGTTCTGCCTACTTATGTTCTCTCTCTATCTCTCTGTCAAATAAATAAATAAAATCTTAAAAAAAAATAAATGAATGAATGAATGAATGAAAAATTTTTACCGTGGGGACTGTACTTGCTTTGGGAGGTGGGTGTGCATGTGTCTATACTGATAATTGGGGAAATTTGTGTTTTTATTCTAGTGATTGCATCGGTAAGTATAATTTTATACCATATTTCTTGAGACATCTGTTGACTGCTTACCATGATCAAGGATGAAATTAATATATTTCCTGCCCTTTCCTCCCCCTGCTTTTAGTTGATTATATTATTTCTCTTAGTTTTGTCTTATATCCTAAAACACACTTATGCCTCTATCACTTGAGCATTCAGCTTTTTAAAAATTTTTTTTATTTAAATTCAATTTAATTAACATATAGTGTATTATTAGCTTCAGAGGTGGAATTCGGTGATTCGTCATTTGCATATGACATCCAGTGCTCATTACCTCACATGCCCTCCCTCATGCCCATCACCCAGTTGCCCTATCCCTCCACTCACCTCCCTTAAGCTATCAGCTTTAAGTAGCTTTTGAGCTTTGTCAGTGAAAGCTGAGGAAATCAACATACTTATTCATTCTGTCCTATGTCTCATTTCACCTTTGCCAATTACATTGTTTTTACATTCTCTAACCATAAAGCCTCAAATTTAAGAGTTAGTTGTCAGACAAAATCTGCTCAATGCTCTGCACCAGTCCTTTTATTGTAGTTTTTCCACTTAGCTCATTGTTCATTTAAGTTTTCCTTCTAGCAGTTTCTTTAGGAAGGAGTCAAGGAAACCCTTCTTCCTGAGTTCTTACGTGTTGCAACATATTTTTCTGTCACCTTTGTATTTGAGCAACAGTTTGGCTGGATATGGATATTGTATCCTCTAGTCACTCTTTTTTTTATTATTATTACTGTGACCTATCACATGGAACAACCATGCAGTATGTATGTAACTTGATGAATAATCACAGAGGGGGCACCCCAGAAGCACACTTGTGTCTGTTCTCAATCACATGTCTCTCCTTCCCTCCAAAATAATCACATCCTTTTATGTTAATTGTTTCTTGCTTTATGATGTTACTACTATGGGTGCATCCCTAGATGACAGAAATCCTATTGCCGGTTTTTGAAGTGTATATAAGTAGAATCATACAGTATTTACTCTTGTACTATTTGCGTGTTTTGCTCAACATGACATTTGGGAGATTCATGCACATTACGACTTGCAGCCCGACTTCATATGTTTACGCTGCTGTATAATATTTGATGATACGAACATATTATGGTTTATTTTCTCTTGGACACTTGGGTTATTTCTCGCTTTATGACAAAAGGAACTCTGATGCTATAAATAGTTTTATATATGCCTCTTGACACACACATATATGTATTTCTCTTAAGATACAGATTTGAGGGCAGCCCTCTCAGCCTCCCTCCCTCTTTGGGAGCCTTGCACTATCACTTTACTATCGTTATTGAACTTGTTTTGCTGCCCACCAAAAAAAAGGTATAGATTTGAGAATGAAAATACTGGGCCTCAGGGCATGCATATTTCATTCTTCCTGGATATGGCCAAACTGTTTTTGGAAGTGAGTTATATCACCTAATACCCCCACCAGCCATGAGTGAGAGTCACTTGGGTCACCCTTCCCTTGGTATCTAGTGTTGCTTCACTGTCTTTTAGTCCAAGTGAGCCTTTGGGGTAGGTGATGCTCCCATGTCACAGATGAGAAAACAGGGTCAAAGTGGTCATGTAACTTAGTGCCAGTTTACAGAGGTGGTGGGTGCTGGAGCTGGCATTCAAACTATGCTCTCCCTAGCTCCAAAGCCTGTTACCTTTCCATGCTGCCTTCTTTACAGATAGAACTTCCAGTGGTCAGGTGTGTAAGGTGCTGAGGCCCCAGCAGAAGATGAACATTCTCTAGAGAGTTGATTGATTGATTTTTTTTTTTAAGTTTATTTAGGTAAGCAATCTGTGCATCCAATGTGGGGGTTGAATTCACGACCCTGAGATCAAGAGTCGCATGCTTTACTGATGAGCCAGCCAGGTGCACCCTGAGACTTTTTTTTTTTTTTTTTTTTTTTGTAAAGGTTGCTATCCTTTGGCATGGATCTAGTTGTTCTTGGAGGTAACCTGTTTCTCAAAGTCCCTTCCAAATTTGTGACGCAGATGGTATTTACCCAACATGTTTAGCTTCCTGACAACTTGCTGCTTTCTTTTTTCTTGCTTTCAGCATCCAGCCCGTGTATGGAGCACAGCACCCACCTCTGGATCCTCGGCTCACCAAAAAGTAAGTCAAGATATTTTTCCATGCAGGCATATACTTCTTTTAAAACTCCTGAACCTTCCCGTGCTTTTTTGCAATGACAGTTTCTGCTTTGATCTTTTCTAGCTTCTCCCCTGCTCTGTTTTGGATCAGAACAGAAGCAATCTTCTTACCTCTAAACAGTCTATTACTAAGTGGGAAACTAATTCACATCAGAGATTTTGTTTACCTACATCGGAAGCGGGTATATGGAGGGTTTGGTGTTGGACTCTGTTGTGGTGGAAGGATCTTTATTGATTAAATATGGTCCCCAAATTGGACGATTGATGACCTTCTTCTGGTTTCTGGGGTTCATTGCTTCTGAATATGTGTAGGTCTGCCACCTTTTCCTTACATTTTATGAGAACGAGGGCAAACAGAATATAACTGGAAGGCTGGCATTCTTCAGGTCCTCTTTTTCTCTGACACCCTCAAAGAAACCTGGCCATACAGTAGAGTCAAAAGCTCCCTGGGGGTTATTTCTCTAGTAAAATTCTAATGAATTATTTTCAAACACAGTAGAAATGCTGGTTAAGTCCAAGATGTGTGGGTGTGTATTCCTACCCCCAATTATCACTTTATCACTCCTTTCTCTCATGGGCCATCATTCAGCCACAGTGAATTTAAATGAGGAGATGGGTTGTCTTCTCAGATTTTCTAAGAATTTTGGGTTCTATCTCTGAGTATGCTAATCTTAGAGACTTATTTCTAGGAAAGTTTAGTTTGTAGCAAAAACTGGGTGATTTGAGAGGTATAGGAGACCTAGGTTTTCATCCTTCTGGGGCCTGTGTAATAATATCTACCCTTTCTCCCTTCCCAGTCAAGGAAGGAGTAAAGATTATATTAAAATACTTTGGGGGTGCCTGAGTGGCTTAGTGGGTTAAGCCTCTGCCTTCGGCTCAGGTCATGGTCTCAGGATCCTGGGATTGAGCCCTGCAATAGGCTCTCTGCTCAGCGGGGAGCCTGCTTCCCCCTCTCTGTCTGCCTGCCTCTCTGTCTACTTGTAATCTCTCTCTCTGTCAAATGAATAAAAATAAATAAAATAAAATACTTTGAATACCCACAAAAATACTGTGCTGATGTACATTAGCAGTATTTTAATATTTAAAAAAGTAACAGCGGAATATGTGGTGAACTTTCTGTAATTCTGTCAACTTTTTAAAATTTTTTAATTTTTAAAAATTTTTATTTAAAAATTTTTATTTTTATTTATTTATTTGACAGAGAGAGAGATCACAAGTAGGCATAGAGGCAGGCAGAGAGAGAGAGGGAAGCAGGCTCCCTGCTGAGCAGAGAGCCTGATGTGGGGCTTGATCCCAGGACCCTGAGATCATGACCTGAACCAAAGGCAGAGGCTTAACCCACTGAGCCACCCAGGCGCCCCCCAAACTCATTCTTTTTGCAATTTAGCCAGTGTGTGGAAGGTACGGTCCTCTGAATTACTGTGGAAGTGTGACTGTTGTTATTTTCTGTAATGCACAGTTTTTATACCAGAAATCACTAGACTATAAGCTCTTTGAGGGCAGGGACTTTGTTTTATTTGCCACTCTGCCGTTAGTACCTAGAACAGCATGTGGCACCGAGTAGGCACTGAGTAAACATTTCTGGAATGAAGGAGTGAAATCACTGCATTTACTTAGTCCATGGGCTTTACTTCAGTGCCTCTAGTTCATACCTTGCTATTCTTGGGGGCGGGGTAGGGGAGCATGTTTTCTGTGACATTCCCATTAAGTGGAATGGATCCTGTTTCTTGGTTTTACCAGTAATAGACTATCTAGTCTGTTGGCCAAAGAAGCAGGTATGACTCAACAGTCTCCCTGCCCCCGCTGCTTCTTGCTCAAGAACCATAATTTTATTCAGCTATTGAGAAATATGCTCTACATACGTAGAGTAGGTATCCATATTAGTTGAAGCCTTCTATAATAATTTCTTGGTAATCCCAGTGACTGGCCTACTGTGGGCTCATCTCATTGGTTCTGGCCAGTGAGATATAAAAGAAAGTCTCCTGAAGGAAGGTACTGGGAAGGATTTTCTTGTTTGACCAGAAAGATCATTTTGTGAAGAGAGCCTTTTCTTATCTCCACTCATGTTTCCTGCTTTCCAGTGTGGTAGTGGGAAAATGAGATGCTGAAAGCTTCAGCAGCTACCTTGTAACCTGAGGGACTGCCAAGAGACCCGCAGAGACACCTGCCCGAGTGTCCTGACATCACGGTCTTGACAATTTCAGCATTGTAGTTGAGTGTTCTGTTCCTTGTAGCCAGTTCTGTTCATGTCCAGGATTTGTTGATTGGTAATAGATCCATTCCAGCGTATTTTATAATGGGCTTTGATAAATACATAGCTAACCTAGAAATCAGTCTGTCCTCTCACACATAAGACAGCAGAGCGTACTGTCCGGTTTTATGTTCGTGTCAGAGTCACCACACCATGTGCGCATCTGTTACTGGGTGAGTTTTCCCTGATTCTCTGTTGAGGCCAGGTCTTGAGGAATATTGCCATATCCCAGACTACCAAGACACATTTTCTCCACTTTTGTTTTCCCACCTATTAGTTATATAAAACCACCAGTGTTCTCCCTGATCATTCAACAGAGTTGCAATCAGACTTTCAATAGAAGTAATCACTTAGCTCTGTGATTCGGGAGGAATGTAACTGTCACTGAATAAATTGCTTCCCCTTTTCATGCACACGGAGGTCTGTTATTAGTGCCCTGCAACATGGGACAGCATCTAGGTCTGCACGGACCATTTTACAATTCCAGATTGTTACTATAAAACATTTATCGCCCTTATTTTAGTACCTTTGTTGGGACATTTTTATTACTTTCTCCGCTACATGATTATCATTCCACTTCAGACTGCCATTAATTACTGTGTGGTTAATCCCCATCACAGCGGAAGCCTTTATGCTGGCTCTTCAATCACCTAAACTGCACAAGCCAAGCACACCGTTCCTTGTCTGGATATAGTGACTTCAATTTGCCAAATTATTGCCATTAATGATCAGATTGCCTGCAGTAATTTTTACAGCCAAAATAAAACTAGTCTTACTGCAGAGTGGCCCCATTGGCCACTTGATGGTATGACAAGCTTCTAAATTTATTGTTTTCTGAATTGATGCTAGAATATGATAGGTCCTAGTTCCGAGTTACAAAACTAGTTCACAGGAAGCCATGCTAGTTATTGCGATGACTGGGTTGATTTGTATGTTACTGAATACCCCCCACTTGCTTCACTCTCCTTACCAGCGTCAGACATTATTTTTCTAAATAAATTCGTATCCTGTTTCTATTAAGCAAGCAACCCTATCAGCAAAACAGTGTAGTATCCATCAAATTACAGAGTGATTGATCCTTTGTTTCCTAACCAGTAGGACCTGCAGCCATTCTTGCTCAAAATATCCTCTGGGGTTTGTGTTCCCACTTAACAAGTTACCATTCACCAAACAACTTAAGTTTCTCTCAGATGTGCTATTTGTTACATTTTTCTGAGTTTCAGGGTCATGTGCCCTTCTTGAGTCTCATTTTCTTCACCACCTTCTAGCTCCATGGTCTTGGGCAATTACGACCTCTCTGATCTTTAGTTTCCCCATCTATAAAATAGGAATAATAAGACTCATGTCAGAGATCTTGTGAGGATTAAATGAGGTCTTTGCGAAAGTACCTTTAATTTTTAATTTTTTTTTAGATTTTATCTTTATATAATCTCTACACCCAACATGGGACTTAAGCTTATGTCCCTGAGATCAAGACTTGCACACTCCACTGACTGAGCCAGCCAGGTGCCCTCAAAAGTGCTTTTTATTATTTTTTTTTAATTTTTAAAAAGATTTTATTTATTTATTTCACAGACAGAGATCACAAGTAGGCAGAGAGGCAGACAGAGAGAGAGGGAAGCAGGCTCCCTGCTGAACAGAGAGCCTGATGCAGGGCTTGATCCCAGGACCCTGGGATCATGACCCAAGCCGAAGGCAGAGGCTTAACCCACTGAGCCACCCAGGCGCCCCTATTTTTCTTTTTAATTTTCTTTTTTTATATTTTAAAAGATTTTATTTATTTATTGGACAGAGAGATAGGGAGAGAGCACAATAAGCAGAGCAGCAGGCAGAGGGAGAGAGAGAATCAGGCTCTTTGCTGAGCAGGGAACCCAGTGTAGGGCTCGATTCCAGGACCCTGGAATCATGACCTGAGCTGAAGGCAGCTGCTTAACCAACTGAGCCA
The DNA here is from genome assembly GCF_902655055.1 of Lutra lutra. Taxonomy (NCBI): domain Eukaryota; kingdom Metazoa; phylum Chordata; class Mammalia; order Carnivora; family Mustelidae; genus Lutra; species Lutra lutra. Next base: position 68,200,765 of record NC_062283.1, on the reverse strand, counting down.
CCCAGGCACCCCTCAAAAGTGCTTTTTGAACGATAATTTGGCATTCAATTTTAAGGAGGTGTAATGAAGGTCTCTGTGAGAGGCTAACTGGGTTGTAAGTTTAATATAGATCTGTTTAAACTATCTTGGCTAAACTTTAAGCCACCCTAATGGTGCCTTGGGTTCGTTATAAATTTTGGGGGACCTTGTTAAAATGAGGCAGCCTCTTATCCAAAGTTACCCTCAGCCAGCATTACCTGGATTGGTTTTCTGGTTGTGACTCCTGATATCAAAAGGGAAGAGAGAGACTTCTCCAAGGACCGTATTCTTGGATGTGGCTTCTTCCCATTCTGACCACCAACATACTCAGCCTGTTCTGTGCACACAGGAGGTGATTACTACAAGATGAGAACATTGGGACTCTCAGCTGTGCACACTTGGGAAATTAAAGCTGTGGTGTTATGTGCTCAGTTCCCTTGACAACAACTCTACCCAGGCCACAGAGCTTACTAGACTTCTTTTTCTAGGCGGATTAGTTAAAAAGAGTATATGCAGGCTCCCAGGTCAGGTAGACCTAGATTTGCTTATAACCTCAGTAAGCCACAGTTTCCTTATCTGCAAATGGAAATAGTAATGATAATAATAGTACTTCATAGCCTTACGAATGAGCTTTCATCAGAAAATGGGTGTATATAGTAGCACAGAACCTGGCACCCAGTAAATAGCCAATACATGTTAACTTTTGGGTACGTGTAAATTTATATTATCTCCTCCAGAGAGAACAGAATTAATAAACATGAAAACACTTCAGCCTCATTGTTGCTGGTCTGTAGACTTTTTTGCTTTCTCTCAGTGGCAACCTAGGTACCTTTTCACTTTGACATGCCTCTTTGGTTCTGTGAGTGGTTCTCACCAACCTTCTGTCCTCAGACTCCTACCCCTTTAGGAACCCCCTCCCCCACGAAGCCCTCTTCCTGAGGACAGAGCTGACTTTTTTAACTGGTTGGTTGAGTTTTGGGCTTTGTGGAATAGGTATCCCTAAAATGATTTCTCAAAATGGTCTGCTTGGAATTTCCGTTTTTTCTGTCACAGGGAATGACATTCTTTCCTCCTTTCTTTGCTCTGTAGTGTGTTGCAGTATGTCCTTCCAATTTCTATTTGCAAAAGTCTTCATCTGAGGAAATTCCAATTCTTAATCTTAATAGTTGACTTATACTGAATCTTCATCTGCTTCAAAAAATATAATGAAGTACTTGAAATGCATAAAAAGGTGTAAAGAAAAATATAACACACCCTTATGTACGCACCACTCAGATGATTTATACTCTTCATTCGTATAGAAAGCCCAATGCTCCCACGGCCATCTCTTGGTGTGGAGTTTTAACCCAGGCCAGAGTGTGCAAGTGCTTCAGCCGGTGTTCATTCAGTATCCAGCCAGTTCTTTTGCCAGAGTTAAAATTCAGCTTCTTGATTTAATGGCTTATTTTAAAAATCCTCAAAATATCAAAAGAGTATTTAGGATGGGTGCCTGGCTGGCTCAGTCATTAAAGCATGCAACTCTTGATCTTGGGGTGGTGAGTTCAAGCCCCATGTTGGGCGTGGAGCCTACTTAAAAGGCGGGGGGCATCCAAGTGGCTCAGTCAGTTAGACATCTGATCTTGATTTCGGCTCAGGTCATGATCTCGGGTTTTGGGATCAAGCCCTGTGACGGGCTCCACGTTCAGCAAAGAGTCTGCTTGAGTTCTCTCTACCCCTCTCCCAACCTGCGCCCTGCAACAGGCACATGTGCATGCTCTTGCTGTCTCAAAAAAAATAATAGTTACAAGCATACAGATACAAATAAAATAAAAAAGCAAGAGACAGTATTTAGGAAACAGCCAGGAAAAAACAGTAGTGAACCTTGGTATCCATACCACTCCATATCACTCTGTTGGGTTCATGATGTGCAATTTTGAGGTAAACATTGCCTCCAAAGAGGAAAACAACAATAATCATAGACTCCTATGCAGTTTTTTATTGATGCACATCTGCCTGTTTGTTGTTCTCCTTTTTTTAAGATTTTATTTATTTATTGGACAGAGAGAGTGCATAAGCAGGGGAAGTAGAAGGCAGAGGGAGAGGGAGGAGCAGGTTCCTTGCTGAGCAGGAAGCCTGTCCTGATGGGGACTGCATCCCGGGACCCTGGGATCATAAGCTGACCCAAAGGCAGATGCTTAACCAACTGAGCCAGCCAGGCGACCCCTGCCTATTTGTTCTTGACAGGGGACCTTCTGGGGTGTGTACTGCAGGCAGTGGGTCCTGCATCCCCCTCGACAAAGGAGAAGCGGGCACGATGACAAGTCCTTAACATATAGCCTCACCAGGTCCACAGAGGAGTAATTTGCCTTTTCTGGCTCACAGATGGATTTTTGACAGCATATATTCACAATGTGTTGCTCTAGTTTTATTTTCTTTGATTTGAACTCTTGTTAATTTCTCATTGTCCATTCAGTAAGTTTATAAGTACCCTTACTTTAGGGATTGCTGAAATCCAACAATCTTATCCACTGATAAATAAAAATATTATGCTCACTGTAGGAAACACGAATAATTCAGAGGCCTATAAAAATGAAATCAAATATCACCTATAATTCCACAGCCTAGTGATAAGCACTGTTAACATTTTGATCTATTATCTTACTGGTCTTTTCTATGCAGGTACTTTTTTCTTAATACAGAGATTATAAAAATATTTTTTGTGGTTCCAATTTTCACTTTATTGAGATCATTTTCTAGTGTTATTAAATAGCCTGTAAGATGTGCTTTTCAGGGGCATTATAACATTTCATCTGGTGGCTGAACTGTGATTTATTTCATCATTTCCAATTTCTAGATGTTTATGTTGTTTTCGGTCTTTAACCAAAATAAGTAACACCATGATAAACTGCCTTAAAGCCTCTTTGACCCTCTGGTTTTTTGTTAGTATCAGAGATTACAAACCGTTTTAGGGCTTATGGTATGGTATATTGCCACGTTGTCTTCCAAAAGGCTGTACAGTGTAGCCTACTTGTAATCTCTGTCTGTCAAATAAATAAATAAAATCTTTAAAAAAAAAAAAAAAGAAAGAAATGTCCCAACCAGCATCAACTCTTGGTTTTAGGTAGTGATCTCAGGGTCAGGAGATCAAGCCCTGAGTTGGGCTCTGGGTCAGCATGGAGTCTGCTTAAGATTCTCTCTCCCTCTCCCTCTGCCCCTTTCCCTACATGCGCCTATGTGCACGTGCGCACTCTTTCTCTCTAAAATAAATAAATCTTTTAAAAGAAGAAGAAATGTGCCAGCCATTTAGTCCCCTGGATCGAGAATAAGAGCCTGCAGATGTTAATGGGGAGACATAAAGAGGAAAAGGTCAGAAAAGTAGTAACGGTCTGCGTAACTCTTAGAACTAGGCTCTCTTTCAACAGTGAGCTAATGTGGTATTTCCCAAACTTTAGTTATGCACATATTTATAGTTTTTCTGCCACAGTCTGTACTGTTTTTTACCAAATGGATTTAAAAGAATGAACTCTTTAAAAAACTCAATTAGAGGGGCGCCTGGGTGGCTCAGTGGGTTAAGCCGCTGCCTTCGGCTCAGGTCATGATCTCAGGGTCCTGGGATCGAGTCCCACATCGGGCTCTCTGCTCAGCAGGAAGCCTGCTTCCCTCTCTCTCTCTCTCTGCCTGCCTCTCCGTCTACTTGTGATCTCTCTCTGTCAAATAAATAAATAAAATCTTAAAAAAAAAAAAACTCAATTAGATTTATATTTCATTATTTTTTTAAGGATTTTATCTTTAAGTAATCACTACACCCAGTGTGGGGCTTGAACTCACAACCCGGAGATGAAGAGTCACTTGACTCACTAAATGTGCCAGCCAGGTGTCCCAGATTTGTATTTTAAAGTAAACCCTATCACTTTTATAAATTAGAATTAGAGAGCCAGTTATCACTTGCCAAAAATGGAAAGTAACTTTAGAAAAATAAACACAGTAAAAAACAAAACAATCTTTTTTTTTTTTTGGGTCAGAACACAAGCAGGGGGAGCAGCAGGCAGAGGGGGAAGCAGGCTCCCTGCTGAGCAAGGAGCCTGATGCAGGACTTGATCCCAGGACCCTGGGATCGTGACCTGAGCTGAAGGCAGACCCTTAACTGACTGAGCCACCCAGCCACCCCAAAACAATCTTATTAATAAAATTCTAAGCTATTTGAGGTTGCTTATAAATGTGGACCCTGAGGCTGCCCTCTCTTTGTTAAAAAATAGTCTTCAAGACTGAGTAGCCCCAAATGAGACCATCTCCTCTAGGCTAGCAGAAGGGCTTTAACAGAATAAAAAAGGAACAGCTCGTTCATTCTGGAGCTCAGTGTTTAGTGCTGCATATGGACCTACCTAAAATTATCTCTGGTTCTGCCAGTGGTTTCTTTTCTACTCTAAGCAATAGTTCAGGTTATGTTGCCATAAGAGATTAACTCTGGAATCTCAGTGGATTGACACAACCAAGGTTTCTTCCTTGCTCATGCTACGTGTCGCAAGTGGAGGAGTGAGGGAGGGGGGCAGACCCTGCTCCTTGCAGCCACTCTGTTTCCCAGGTGAGGGAGGCACCACCCTCTGCCCCCCACCTCCAGCCGGTCACCACGGTAGAAGAAGGCTTACAGAGAGAACTCACACTTTTCTTGTCTGCTTCGGCTTGGCAGGGATTACCTCACTTCTCACCTCAGCGCTCTGGCTGGAACTAGTCATCTGGCCCCCCCTCAGTTGGAGGGGGCTGGCAATCGTAGGGGAGCACATGGGATATTTGGTGAGCATTGCATCTTTGCTGCATCTGCCTCTGGAGCATAGTGCTGGTCCAGACGCATCTAGGTGAGGAGTGGGTACGAGTGTTTTTTTTGTTTGAGAAAGGAAAAGACTGTGTACGAGGTAGTTTGTTATACTGTTAATATTAAGCAAGTGAAGGTGGTCACATGTGTCCTGTGTCCGATCATTCCTTGGTGACGATGTCTCCTTTCTTAAAGCTTCATCAAAGAACGCTCCAAAGTCAACGCAGTTCCGTTGAAGAATAAGAAGGCCTCCAGCTTCCATGAGTTTGCCCGGAACACCAGTGATGCTTGGGACATTGGCGATGACGAGGAAGAGGACTTTTCCTCCCCCTCTTTCCAAACTCTAAACTCGAAAGTTGCTCTGGCAACCGCAGCCCAAGTCCTGGAAAACCACAGCAAGCTGAGGGTGAAGCCAGAGCGCTCCCAGTCAACAACATCTGATGTTCCCGCCAGCTACAAGGTCATCAAGTCCAGCAGTGACGCTCAGCTGTCCAGAAATTCCAGTAAGTCCATCCTGCTCCCCTCCAGAGCTTCAGCCTTTTCAGCAGAATGCCTTTGAAATAAACAGATTTTCTTTAGGGCATCACTCAGATCTTTCATTGGCTGATAATCATGAGAGCTTGAGCCCCTTAGACATCAGTGACCTAAGGGGTCATAAGCTGTACTTGCTTCTCCCACTTTGATGGCTCCCTGGGGCTTCAGTTCCCGACTCTCGGAGTTGCCTGCCATTCTCTTCTTCTTTCCCAAACTTCTGCAGTTTGGTTGCTTCACATTGCTGTAGACGTGGTCAGGCTTAAGAATAAACGAACATATGTAAAACTGCCATTGGCCGCAGACGTTTGGCACTGTTGGTTGGCTTCCTCAGCCCTGGGAGCAGTCACTAGCATAGGGCTGACATTTCCCTGTTCCCAAGGGATGGAGCAAGGTGGGCCTGAAGGCTCTGGGTCACAGCTCCCTGCCCATCAGGTTGGGTGGGGTGGGAGAAGACATCCCTCCTGTTTCTTTTTTTCAGCAACTGGTCAAGGTGATGGTGGCTTTATCCGATGTTTGGGGACTGTCACTGTACTCCTTTAAGCATCCATGGCTGTATGTAATGTTGCCCTAAGGGGTTTTGTGGAAGCCAGTCATTCTGAGCTTGGAGAGGGAAGTGTCATCATTCCAGTGAAAGTTAGAACAGCTGGCAGGTAAAGGGTGAAAAGGAAGCAGAGGAACGGCAGAGCCCTGGAGTGTGTCTGACTTGTGTTCTAAGGGAACAACTTCTGCAGTTTCAGAATAAGCACATGGTCATGATATTAAGCCGTAATGCCCTTAAAATTATTCCATAGCCACTTTCCATCACTGACCTGGGCCCCAGGTTGAACCTTCAGGGCCATGCCCACATGGGTGTTCACGGTTAGCTGATGGAGGCGCATAGCTGTAGGCTCTTGGAAGTGTCTTTGTGCTGTGACTGAGGGTTTCCAAGGGTCCCAGTGTGAGGAAGGCCCCGCCACAGCCTCCAGTGAAGGTGCTGCGCATGTGCAGCCGGGACCGTCCAAAACATTCCTTTTATGGTCCCTCCTGTGAGCCTCATCCATTAGTCTGATACCAGAGGGACACCTAGGTGGCTCAATCGACTAAGCAGTTTCCTTCACCTCCGATCTTGATGCCAGGGGCCTGATCGAGTCCCGCATCAGGCTCCCTGCTCAGTGGGGATCCTGCTGCTTTCTCTCCCTCTGCCTGCTGCTCCCTCTGCTTGTCTTCTCTCTGTCAAATAAATACATAAAAATCTTTAAAAAAAATCTGTGCTATCAGAAGTGCGCATTGCTCTCAGCTCTGCAGTGTGTGGTGCACGTTTTCTAGGCCCCGTGTGACACGAGGCACCCCAGCCGAATACCCTGTGGCAGGCATTTCCGTCAACCCTCTAGTTGTGTGTGTTCCTCATTTAATTCTTGTTGTGGCTACTGCTTTTTAGGGCCCAGACAGTTAAAGAATATGGAACAGCCATGGAAGGACAGTCAGAATTTTTTTTTTTTATTTTTTTTTATAATTTTTTTTTAATTTTTTCAGCATAACAGTATTCATTATTTTTGCACCACACCCAGTGCTCCATGCAATCCGTGCCCTCTACAATACCCACCACCTGGTGCCCCCAACCTCCCACCCCCCACCCCTTCAAAATTCTCAGATCGTTTTTCAGAGTCCATAGTCTCTCATGGTTCACCTCCCCTTCCAATTTCCCTCAACTCCCTTCTCCTCTCCATCTCCCCTTGTCCTCCATGCTATTTGTTATGCTCCACAAATAAGTGAAACCATATGATAATTGACTCTCTCTGCTTGGACTTATTTCACTCAGCATAATCTCTTCCAGTCCCGTCCATGTTGCTACAAAACTTGGGTATTCATCCTTTCTTTTTTCTTTTTTTTTTTTTCTTTTTTTTTTTTTTTTTACAGCTTTATAAACATATATTTTTACCCCAGGGGTACAGGTCTGCGAATCGCCAGGTTTACACACTTCACAGCACTCACCATAGCACATACCCTCCCCAATATCCATAACCCCATCCCCTCTCCCAACCCCCTCCCCCCATCAACACTCAGTTTGTTTTGTGAGATTAAGAGTCACTTATGGTTTGTCTCCCTCCCAATCCCATCTTGTTTCATTTACTCTTCTCCTACCCCCTCGACCCCCCATGTTGCATCTCCTCTCCCTCATATCAGGGAGATCATATGATAGTTGTCTTTCTCCGATTGACTTATTTCGCTAAGCATGATACCCTCTAGTTCCATCCACGTCGTCGCAAATGGCAAGATTTCATTTCTTTTGATGGCTGCATAGTATTCCATTGTGTATATATACCACATCTTCTTTATCCATTCGTCTGTAGATGGACATCTAGGTTCTTTCCATAGTTTGGCTATTGTAGACATTGCTGCTATAAACATTCGGGTGCACGTGCCCCTTCGGATCACTACGTTTGTATCTTTAGGGTAAATACCCAGCAGTGCAATTGCTGGGTCATAGGGTAGTTCTATTTTCAACATTTTGAGGAACCTCCATGCTGTTTTCCAGAGTGGTTGCACCAGCCTGCATTCCCACCAACAGTGTAGGAGGGTTCCCCTTTCTCCGCATCCTCGCCAGCATCTGTCATTTCCTGACTTGTTAATTTTAGCCATTCTGACTGGTGTGAGGTGATATCTCATGGTGGTTTTGATTTGTATTTCCCTGATGCCGAGTGATATGGAGCACTTTTTCATGTGTCTGTTGGCCATCTGGATGTCTTCTTTGCAGAAATGTCTGTTCATGTCCTCTGCCCATTTCTTGATTGGATTATTTGTTCTTTGGGTGTTGAGTTTGCTAAGTTCTTTATAGATTTTGGACACTAGCCCTTTATCTGATATGTCATTTGCAAATATCTTCTCCCATTCTGTCAGTTGTCTTTTGGTTTTGTTCACTGTTTCCTTTGCTGTGCAAAAGCTTTTGATCTTGATAAAATCCCAAAAGTTCATTTTTGCCCTTGCTTCCCTTGCCTTTGGTGATGTTCCTAGGAAGATGTTGCTGCGGCTGAGGTCGAAGAGGTTGCTGCCTGTGTTCTCCTCGAGGATTTTGATGGATTCCTTTCTCACATTGAGATCCTTCATCCATTTTGAGTCTATTTTCGTGTGTGGTGTAAGGAAATGATCCAATTTCATTTTTCTGCATGTGGCTGTCCAATTTTCCCAACACCATTTATTGAAGAGGCTGTCTTTTTTTCCATTGGACATTCTTTCCTGCTTTGTCGAAGATGAGTTGACCATAGAGTCGAGGGTCCATTTCTGGGCTCTCTATTCTGTTCCATTGATCTATGTGTCTGTTTTTGTGCCAGTACCATGCCGTCTTGATGATGACAGCTTTGTAATAGAGCTTGAAGTCCGGAATTGTGAGGACAGTCAGAATTTAAAACGAAAACACTGAGTTTTCTTTGGGGTAGTAAAATAAATAAGGGTTTTTGGAGGCACACAGACCTAAAGTGGCATCTCAGGTCTCACTAGCAAATCACCATTCACCCCTCTGAGTTGTAGTTTCTTCCTCCATAAAGGAGTGCCAGTTCTCTACCGTGTGTTGTGAGAATCCAACGAGAGAGCCCAGGTAAATGTGACCCGCCCGATGTCTTATACATAGTGAGGATTCAGTCAGTGTCAGTCCTGTACCACTAGGTTAGAAATGTCTAGAACCAGACGTATGGTTCTACTCGAGTCTGTGCTCCTGTTCCTTCAGTCACATCCCAGCAGGCTTAAAACCTGGTTCCTCTGGGTGGGAAATGTGGGAGCACAGAGGAACTTTAGCCTCCCCAGACAGAATTGCCTTGGGACAGAGCTTCTCACCTGGTGTTCGGGGCACGTGGGTGGGCCGAGAACAGTTTAGAGTTGTGCCACCCCTCCTGTTCCTCTCAGCCCTTGGGGCTCCCGCGTGGGGGTTGGGGTTTCAGGCCAGCAGCCACCTGTTTTTATCACACATGCTTTCCTGTGTCATCATTTCTCATGTGCTCTGTGATGTGGAAAGGGAAGGCAAACATGGCCTCAGGCTGTGCTCCCCCCAAATGCAACATTAGGCATGAAGGAACATTCTAAGTTGAGGTAGAAAGAAAACATTTGCTTGCCCTCTAGAGTGGCCACAAAAGTGCTCAGAGTTGCTCTGGCATCCAGAGTCTCTGACAGCATGGAAGGTGCCTCGGTAGGGGGTGATTGACAACCCGGCCCATCCTCCCTCCTTTGGGTGTCCAGCTGCCCCTCAGTAGGCACCTTCGGGCGGCACAGACACGGTTTTGGCAGAGGGCCTGGTGCCCAGCCGCCAGCGTAAGGCTCGTCTGTGTCCATCCTCACATGCCACCCGGTCTCTCTCTCACTATCGCAGGTGATACATGCCTGAGAAGCCCACTGCACAAACAGCAGTCCCTCCCTCTCCGACCCATCATTCCCCTGGTTGCCCGCATCTCGGACCAGAACGCGTCTGGGGCGCCCCCGATGACTGTTCGGGAGAAAACCCGCCTAGAAAAATTTCGGCAGCTTCTCTCCAGCCACAACACTGACTTAGGTGAGTCCCTGGGCACCCCCTGGGCGAGGTAGGAGCTCCTGGTGACTGGAACTCTTCCAGAGAGACCTGGAAGCTATTGCTCTTTATTCTTCCTTCTTTTACTTTTCCAGCATCTCCTGATCTGGTGCCCATTGCAGTGACATGCAGGTATTAAGTCAGAAGTATGTTCCTAGGAATTAGGGACCAAATTAGGTGGGACTTGATTCTGTGGCCCGTAGACCATAGTGCAACTCTCCTGGCTTTGGTCTCCCCTTCCTCAAGGCGATTCGGACTGAAATCCACACTCACTGGGCTTCCTTTTCCCCTCTAAGTCTGACCTCCGAGCTGACCGCTTCACCACTGCGGAGCCGTGTCTTGGCCACTGTGCTGCTCAGGGCTGCTGTTGGGGGCTTTTTCCCTGTGCTTGTCAGTAGCCGCTGGTGCTGGTGGCGGCGGTCTTTCTGGAATGGTGGGCTGAGTCAGGCAGTGCCGGCTGAGGTTCGTTTTAGGGCCCTGTGGGAGGAGCACATCCAACACAGCTGTTCTCTGTTTGCAGATGAACTGAGGAAGTGTAGCTGGCCAGGGGTTCCCAGGGAGGTTCGACCTGTAACCTGGAGACTCCTGTCGGTGAGTTCTACCCACTGTGTAGAGAAGCGTGAGCCTCACACAGCCCTTCTTACCTGCTGAGGTTAGTCTGGACACATTCATCTTACTGCATAGACTCCTCTGGTCCCACTGGGTACGGCAGATCTGTGGGACTGTCGTCTTTTTTCTGTGCGTGGAGAAATGCACTCTCGCAAGCTTATTCACACACGTATAGAAGAGCACAGCTTTTCCCTGTAGTCACAATCTCACGTTCTCAACACCAGGGAGAAAGAGTGTAGTGACCTGGGGATCCCAGCACGTGTTTGGGCCAGCTCCCATGTTCCCTGGAGTTCCCTGCTCTTCCAGCAGGGATAACCGGAGCAGTGGAGAGCCGCTCTGCAGTCGTGGGGTTGAGAAGTGGACCTCCCGCAGAAGCCTGCACTAGTCCCGCTTTTACTAAGGACAGAGCACTGGGCCAGCCCCTGGGGTAGGGACGCTAGGATTTCCTGAGCCGGTCACATTCGCTCATTCATTAGTCAGGAATGGTTAAGGGCCTGCTGTTTGCCAGGCGTGGTGCCAGCTGCTGTGTGGATACGAGGACATGAATAAAACACTGTCCCTGCTCTCCAGGCATTGGCCATGGGATGTAGGACCTAAATGTCCTCGAGAGGAAGGGCCACTCTCCTGAGCCTTGCCTCCTCCCGCTCCTGTAGCCGTGTTACCACTGCCTGGGCCACCTCCAGGAGGGGCAGATGCTGTGAAGAGGAGGTTTGGTGAGAACAGAAGGGGAGCAGGAGATGCAAGAATGGAGAGTAGGGTCTAGACCGGGATGAGGAGGGAAGTTGGCCCGGAGCTTTGGCGAGGCAGGAGGCCGCTGCTAGGAGCTCTGTGTCTGTGGGTTGTCACTGCTGTGTCACAGATTCTGTTCAGCTTCCTTAGCTGGGAATTCTGACTGTTACCATGAAAAAGGTTATGTGACTGGCACAGACGTCCACGGCACGCTACCAAGGTGCGTCACAGAGGGGGCCGTATTGCTGGGATTCTCGGACCTGTTACCTTGCACACATGCAGCCCTCAGTGGCCCCAACTTGGGTCCAGTTCCCTCCTGTTGACCTACATCCATTGTTCAGCTGCGCCAATTCTGGGAGCTCTCGAGTACTCGCCAGCAGAATGTGCTGCACACGTGGCGCAGGGCCATGGGGGTAACTAACCCTGGGAAGGCTGGCCTTGTTTCATCTGCCCACATGCGGGGCTCGTTGAAGGAGGAGAGGGCAAGCACTGGGTGGCCAGACCCAGGAAGGGAGGACTCTTGACCTCTTGGCAGTTGTCCTTCCATTCCTTCGACAGTTTCCAAGCCACTCCTCAGGCTAAGATAAAAAATTAAAGATTCATGCAACCAGCGTGTGTCCCCATCTGACCAGCAGTCCTGTCTGTAGGGCTATCTCCCCGCAAACACTGAGAGGAGGAAGCTGACCCTGCAGCGGAAGCGGGAGGAATATTTTGGCTTCATTGAGCAGTATTATGACTCTCGAAATGAGGAACATCACCAGGATACCTACCGACAGGTACAGTCATCACCTTTTTTGGTTACGAGTCATAATTTTCGGGTGTGTCTCCTAGGAGTACTGTTGGAGTGCGGGATTTCCAAGTCTGCAGACTCTGGTGTGCTCATTAGAAATTACCTTTATCCCCAGAGCTGCTTCCCCTCTTTCTAATGAGTAGCTCTGATTTTAGCCATTTTGAATAGATTTTTCTTTTTTTGGCACTAATCACTGGCAGTGCTTCTCAAACTTTATTGTGCATACAAATCACCTAGGACCTTGATAAAAACCCACCCAAGGATCATGGTAAAACACAGATTCTGATTCACTGGGTCTAGGGTGCGACCTTCACTGTGAACAAACTCTCAGATGCTGCCAAGGCGGTTGGTCCTCAGATTGCAGATAGTAAGGGTCTTGGGGCGCGGAGTGGAAGATGAGCTCGCTCAGAAGTAGTCCAGGCCCTCTGGACTGTGTGACGTCAGTATGTCCTTCTGGCAGTGGCGGCGCCTTCTCAGGCCCCCGTCTCTCCGTCTGTCTGCAGGACTAGCTCAGCAGGGAGTGCTCCCTCACCCTCATAGTGGTCCCCACAGCCTGCCAAAAGAGGAGGGAAGGAAAGTGGGGGGGAAGGCCGGGTGCTGGCAACTGTCCTCAGCAGGCCTCAGGAACTGAAGCAGCCTCAGTTGCCACTGACACAGTGCTTGGGGTCGTTAGACTGGGTGCAGAGAAATCCTGAAGCAGAAATCGACCATAGTGACCTCTTTGGTGACAGAAGTGAGGACGTTCAGTGCCAGTTACTGAAGGCCAGCTTCCTCGGGCTCCCCGTCCTGGCTTATTAGCACAGCCATCAGAGCCCTTCCAGTCCTTGGTGACTTTTGATGAGTAAGATTCTGAAGGAGGGGTCCCCCTTTCGATCACACCTGTTGAGTACGTGCCAGCCCAGAGTGAAACAGACTCCAGAGCACCAGGAAAAAGCGGCTGATCCTCTTAGGTTGTGAAGCCTATTGCTAGTTGATGGTTTATTCGGGGAGGTTTCCTCACTCTCAATAAGCTATTGCTCTCATGGGAATGTATTCCAGAAGGACAGGTGGGCTTCACTAGACTTTTTTGGTGGGTCTGTCAGTGCTTTCTCAATGTAAAGTGTGGGCTCACTCTTACTCGCTCGATTCCCTGTTCTGAAGAAAATAACTTCTCAAAAGAACAAACCGGCATTTGTGTTTTTAGACCTGACTTCTCTTTTTCAGATTCACATTGACATTCCAAGGACGAATCCGCTCATTCCGTTGTTCCAGCAGCCACTTGTACAGGAGGTGAGGGAAGCACTTAATGTTCTGGGCCCTTCTCCCCCTGTAACTCCCGCGGCCCCTGTTCTGCACGGCTCTGTCCTAGCCCTTCCCCCAGCCGCAATTTGCAACCAATTGTGGTAGTGCCTTGTGTCCAGATATGGAGCTGTGGTCCTTGCAGGGCACGTTCTTGGGCTGTCTCGCCGGCTCTTCTTAACAAACCCAGGGGCCAGGTGGAGCTTTGGGAAGTGGAGGGACTTACCCAGAGTCTTACAGCTCCCTGGTAACAGAATGAGACTTGAACTCGCACATTAGAATTCCGAGCCCTGTGTTTGCTTTACTTTATCAGGCGGGGGTGCGTGGGTCTTTATTGTGGTAAGTATACATAACATGAAAGGTGCCATTTTAACCATTTTCAAGGGCACAGTTTCAATGCCATTAAGTACATTCACACTTGGACAACCATCACCACCACCCATCATGAGGATTTCTTTCCATCTTCCCAACCTGAAACTCTACACCTATTAAACAGTAATTCTTCATTCCCCAGCGACTACCATCCTACGTTCTGCCTCTGTGAATTTGAATATTTCGGGGACTTCAAATAAGTAGGATCATATAATGTTTGTCCCTGTGTTACTGGCTTATTTCACTTGGCATAAGATCTTAAAGGTTCATCTGTGCTGTAGCATGTGTCAGAATTTCCTTCCTTTTAAAAGTGAATAATATTCCTTGTGTGGGTACAACACATGTTGTTAATCCATTCGTCTATCCATAGACAGTTGGATTGCTTCCCCCTTTTGGGTATTGTGAATAATGCTGCCGTGAACATGCGTGTCCACACACCTGTTTGAGTGCCTGGTTTAAATCCTTTCGGGTATTTGAAATCCATCAGGAAGTTGAATTAGTAGTGATATCGGAAGACCTAACAGATTAGTGAAGCACAGGGAAGGTCTCAGTGGGACTATTATTTTTTGACCCAAGCAGTAATTATAACTTCCTTGAGATTAGAGATTTCCTTAACAGCTTCGCAGTAGCTAGGACACTGGGTGTAAGTGCTCTCTGAAATGAACTCTGTTTTCACTTACCCTCATATAGAGAGGGATGGTGATAATATGGCTCAAGATAATAGTCTCTTTGACTTTAGGTTATATTCATAATTTTACTGGTGGGACCCCTCATGACTTACCAATAGCATAAAGAAGATTTTGAAGGTGACACCATTATTTTACCTCCAGATTCAGCTCAGGGGAAGCTAAAAAGCTACTGAGGATCCTTTCATGTCTTCCATTGTTCCCCACAGCTGAGCCTGGCTCATTCCACACTTTTATTTATTTATTTGTTTCTTTTCATTCCACACTTTTAATTTGGAGATGTTCAACTACTTCTCTTTTACCTGTGCGTACTTACTGTAAACTTGGAGACAGGGAAAGTAGTTTGTTTGAAATACGCTTCCTAGTAGTGGAACATGAATACAAAGACGAAAACTCAAAGTATATTCTTTCCATTTTTTCTTGAATCATCTTTCCATCTAGCAGGCTATAGTCAAAGAGTATGACTTAATTCGTGAAATGCCAGCCAAGGAGCAGAGAACTAACACTGAATATCGAAAGACTTGCTTTGCATATCTGAAAGATACTTGAGAATTGACTATAGCAAGTCAGAATTACCCACACAAGTACAAGAGGTACACAAAAAACCTTTAGGGATTATCCTCTTCCCTCCTCTCTGCAAGGCAGGATTATCTCAGGCTGTCTGTCTGTAATGAAGAGTCCCTGGTCTCCCTGGTAACCAGGCCTGGTGCTCTTCAGTTTCCTTGTCTTCGGCCTTTTCACTTGTACGTGTCTGCCCTGTCCCATTCTTACTGGAGAGGGATTCTCACACATCTCCTGTCTGTGAACCGCTAGCTTCCATGTACTTGGCCACTGTTAAAACCAGTCAGATGGGATTTGTGTATTCACAAGGAACTGAGTAGAAGCCCTGGGGAGTTCTTCAGACCTAACAGAGACGCCTGGACAGACAAAGGCCACAGGGCAGGGCCTCCTTTAGATCTTCCTGAACATGGTAGGTCCAGTTTGAAATTCTATTTCAAGGAAGGGAGGAAAGAATTTAAAAGGGCCTCCATTGGCATGTTGGGCCTCACACAGATGAGGATGCCACACCCTTCCCTGGGCCCCAGAGAGCCAGTGGGCAACTCTAGTGGAGGCAGAGAGGCCAGCTCAGTTCCAGGCAGGGCTTGGTTCTCACTGCCTGTAAGGGCAGGAGTGTTGACAGTGGGTGTGTTTCTCAGCTCCCTCTGCCAGCTAGAAGATAGATGCAACATGGGGGCTGGGAAACAGCCTTTACTGTGTCTCTAGATTCTCCACTTCTCTCCTACCCTGGCTCACCAACCCTAAAACCATACAAGCATTTCCTTGCTATTGTTCTCCCTGGGAGAGACGGGGGGTTCTCCCTTGCACCTGAACTCAGAGAAGGCCCTCTGCAGTCTGCCCCCAGAGCCCATGTGCTGTGGAGGCCCACTTATCTCTCTTGCCCCCCGCTTGCGGTCACCGTCAGCTCTGCCATCCCTCTGCTGTGGCTCCCAGAGACATGAGGCAGCCCAATCAAAGCCAGTGTAAAGAATGTATTGAAGAATGTATTGAACTGGGGAGTTGTAGTCACCAGGATGAAGTCAGGAGACAAGTAGCATCAGAGAAGAAGGGGTGTGGGGCACTGAGAGAGCCTAATGAAGGTAGAGGGAGTGTAGCTGAATGGGGCAGGGCCAGACTCTGAAAAGGGACCTGAAAGATCTTTTTTTTCTCCCCACTGTAGGTTCTGGTCTCCTGTGGCTAATATACTTAACCCCAGCAGCTTTCCCATGGAGGCCCAGGCTGATTTCTCTGTTTGCAAGTTCCCAGCTGTAGGATTAGGTTATTTGACTTCCTGTCCCCAGTGAATGTCTGGGTTGCATCCTGATACACTAAGTGACTTCCAGCATTGATGGTCTGTCACTGGCTCCCAGTCAGGCTGGGCTAGAAGTACATCTAGGCCTACGTTTCTTTCCATCTCAGTGGGGAGAAAGGAGAGTGTGGTGGAGAGGGTGTTTCCTCTCGACATCCTGTGATAATAAAAAAAAGATTTGGAAAAGGTATCAGAACTTAGATGTTCTACCATCTTGCTTCTGGAGATGGAGAACCAGTTATCTACAAATGACAAATGGGAGTGTGGTGGCCTGGTTAGTGCCATCCGTGGCAGACCTTCTCCTCAGTCCTTTGTGTCACTGTCCTGCCTTTTCTCACTTGTAGATCACAGTGACTGCCTACTGCAAAGAGAAACAAAAGGCAAGAACGTTCCACCCCTGCTTAAAAACAGCCAGCTTCTTAGAAACTTTCTGCATTTTTGTATACTTGGTTTGTCCCACAGTAGTTCTAGAATTTAATAAAAATTTGGCCTCATCCCTGAGGTACATTGTGAGGTGGGTAAGTGCAGGGAGAGAGTGTATCCCTATGATTTAACAGTCATGTCTTCTTTCTCATTTTCCTAGATCTTCGAAAGAATTCTGTTTATTTGGGCCATCCGACACCCTGCCAGTGGGTATGTCCAGGGAATTAATGACCTGGTCACTCCGTTCTTTGTCGTCTTCCTCTCAGAATATGTGGGTAAGAAGCATGAGTACCAAGTTGAATGAACTATTGCTCTTTCTGATCTGCAGTGTGTTTGTTTTTCCCAAGAGTGCAGCCAGGAGGCATATGTCTTGCCAAAAAGAGATCATGGCCCTCGAGTACACTGCTAAACCTATTTTGACAGCAGTAAGCAGCCTAGAATTCATTTCTCTCTTGAGATGGCCACAGATCTCACCCAAAGGACCTGCTTTGTCACAGAAGGGCCAAATGGATACCTTTATGTTCTGCCACACACAGATGGTTCGGTGCTTTATTTGAGGTCATTTTGGGATTGTTTTGAACTTGTCTCAAACACAGGCCCTCCTTCACAAAAGCTGAATTTTTAGAGTGTACATGAGGTCTTCACACTTGAGTTCACATACTGTATCTTAGCAGCGGGATGTGGCCATGTAAGGGAGGAAAGCTGGGGCCACCAGAATCCAGCTCACATTGGAGTTAGCAGAAGGGGCCTAGGAGAGCTCCAGGACCTCTATTTCTCTCCTCCTCCTTCTCCTCTTGCCCCATTAGGTGTTTGTCACTTTGGATAAAATGAGTAGATATTATGCGGGCGATTAGGTTTTCTTACAACTCCAGCCTCCTCCTCCAGCCAGGCCTGAATTAGACAGAGTCTTGAAAGGGGTGAAGGATCCTCCCCTTCTCCTTTTGGTTTCCTCTACTGCTTGTGCTTAGAGACTCACCGGAAAACCCATCTGTCATATTGGTTCTCTCAGCAAGTTAAGGGGGAGCCCTTGGGGGAATCAGAACATTGGAGGCAGCCTCAGAACACCATTGTGTCATCCCCTCAATTTCACCAATGGGTCATAAGATGCCCTGCCTCTTTATTGGCGGCAGAGTGAGGACTAGAACCCTTTTCTTTAGGCTCTGGAGGCGGTGGGTTATTGTGGGTTTTGGAGGAAGCCAGTGCTGGAGGGCAGGGGGCTAATGAGAAGTAGACCAGAGTAGAGCCCCTTGGAAGGTGAAGATGTAAAAATGTCTCACTTGATCCAACTCGCTCCTTGTTTTCTGATGGGCCTCAGCGGATGGTGTTTTGGTCTTTTATGAATGAGGCAGTCTCTGAGAAGTAAGGCATCTGAAATGACACCGTCCCTTATCCCCTTCAGTGGCAGCAACCAGGGCAGACCTGGGAGTTAGGTCACCCTTGCTCACTCGACCAGGGGATCCTAAGCAAAAGAAAGACGAGTTAAAATGTAGCTACCAAAAGCATATAAATAAAGCTTTTGCTAGAGGCCTTTTCATTTTCCCTTCACATTAATAGGTCAGCTTTCAGAGGCAGCTTATTTCTGCGCGTTTAACTTTATTAAGAGCGGTGCAGCTGATCGGTCAGGATTTGGGGGTTGCTTCTTGCAATAACACTTTTCTGAAATAGTGTTAAAGGATGAGCCTAGGAAGGTATTAAGCCATTCGCTAACGGACATTTGAAGTGTAGATGCTGGCATGAAATCCTGGTTAACGGTGTCAAGCCAGTTCCAAATAATCCGCAGCAGCTGCAGTTCTAATTGGATATTTAATTATCCCGTTAGCTGCCACTTACACTTTGTACCAAATTTTCCTCTTCTTCCTGTAGGCACAATGCTGTTGGTCCCACCGATCACCCTGCTTTTCTTTGATAGATGTGACTGCATTCTGATCTTAGTACTTGTCAGCCCGCCTGCTGACCTATGGTCTTTATGCATGGGCTTCTCCGCTCTTCCTTGGGGCCAGTCTTGGCAAGGCTCCACCCAGTTTCACTTCTGCAACAGACTTCAGAAGGGTCTTAGTACCTCCTCCTAGACTGAGGAAGGTGGGGTCCATTCATTTTTTTTTTTTTAATAAAAACTTTAAATAGGTAAAGTTTCAGACATTTGTAAAGGTAGAAAAATATCATGCCACTAATCTCCATATCTTACCCGGCTTCACCAGCCAGTCTTGTTCCATCCCTACCTCTGTCTATTTCCACCCTTTCCTCTTTGTGAATTATTTGGAAGCAATACCAGATATCATATCGTTTCATCCTTAAATATTTCCATATGTACTTCTAGAAGACAGTGATTAAAGAAACCCACAGCCATAATGCCCTATTACAGCTAAAAAGTTATAATAGCTTCTTGGTATAATCTAATATACAGTCAGCATTCACATTTTTCTGATTCTCATAAATATGTTTAATAATTTGTTTGAATTGGGTCCACACGTTCTAATTGGTTGGTGTGTCTCTTAAATCTCTCTCTTATTCCATCAGTTTCCATCCCTCTCTTCTCCCCTTAGGAGTCTGTAGCTTTCGCCCTTGTTTTTCCGGTTTTCAGCCTGGGGCTTTGCCATGCCAACCAGTAACACCCTGGTTCTTAAGCACTTTACTGTTTTTTTGTTTTGTTTTGTTTAAAGATTTTATTTATTTATTTGACAGAGAGAGATCACAAGCAGGCAGAGAGGCAGGCAGAGAGAGGGGGAAGCAGGCTCCCTGCTGAGCAGAGAGCCCGATACGGGACTCGATCCCAGGACCCTGAGATCATGACCTGAGCCGAAGGCAGCGGCTTAACCCACTGAGCCACCCAGGCGCCCCAGCACTTTACTGTTTTGCAGAGCACTTTGACATACTGTATTTCATTCAGTAGGCCCCAATATCTCTTTAAGGTAGGTGTATCAACTCACTTTACAAGTGAGAAATCCAAGGCTCAGAGATTTAACGAGCTTTCCAGATTCATACCCAGGTCTTTTGACCTTAATACATATCCTCTTTATATGATTTAGTGGTATTTTGACTTAATTCCCATTCTTCTAATGGCTCCCTCTGCTCCATTCCGTCCCCCAAAGAGGGCAGTACATTTCTTACTGTGCTTTGCCTTTAAAAAAAAAAAATGTGGTAGAAGTACATGCTCATTAAAAAAATCAGAACGGGGCCCTGGGTGGCTCAGTCAGTGAAGTGTCTGTTTTTGGCTCCGGTCATGGTCCCAGGGTCCTGGGATTGAGTCCCGCATTGGGCTCCCTGCTCAGCAAGGATCCTGCTTCTCCCTCTGCCTGAGGCTCCCTCTGCTTGTGTTCTTTCTCTCTCTCAGACAAATAAAATCTTAAAAAATATATATATATACATGTTTCTCTGAAAGAGAGTCCCAGAAGTGAAACTGGTAGTCCTTCCTAAAAGCATGCCAAACAGTACTACTAAATCACATTCCAGAGAAGTTTGTACTCTGACCACTAATGTGTGGGTGCACTGTTCTTCACATCCTTAGCAAAACTAGATACCTAAATCTAATTCTGTTTCACCAGTCTGGCAAATTACCCGTGGTCTGTGTTTTAGTTTTTGTTCCACTTGCTCTCCAGTGAGGGGTACACAGTAGCATTTGTTTCTTTGCAATCTGTTTGTTCAAATTCTTTACCATTTTTCCCTGTTGGATTGCTGGTCTTGTTGTTTTGTAAGAACCTTTTGTAAATTAGATATAGTCATCCTTTATCTGGTATGTGTGAAAAATACTAGGTCCCACCACATGATATTGCTAAAATTCAGCCGTTTTTACCCCTACTCCCCCAAAATGGGAATTTTATATGGCTCAACCTAATAATTATTTTTCTCCAGGACCATCACTTGTCTTTTAACTTTGTTTATTGTGTCTCCTTATGTAGAATTTCCTAATTTTTATGTAATCAAATCTGCCCATTCGGCAGGTGTTCATGAGCTCCTGTTATGGGCCCCGGGAGAGAGACCAAGCCAACAAGCACGGCCCTGCCCTTTAGTGGAGGGGCTGGCAAATGACTAGTAAACCAGCGCTCGAAAACTGTCGGTTTTGAGATTCAGTATCTTGCTTAGAAAGTTTTTCGGGACGCCTGGGTGGCTCAGTTGGTTAAGCAGCTGCCTTCGGCTCAGGTCATGATCCCAGCGTCCTGGGATCGAGTCCCACATCGGGCTCCTTGCTTGGCGGGAGGGCTTCTCCCTCTGCCTCTGCCTGCGATTCTGTCTGCCTGTGCTCGCTCGCTCTCCTCTCTCTCTGACAAATAAATAAAATCTTAAAAAAAAAAAAAAAAAAAAAAGTTTTTCCTTGGGGTGCCTGGGTGGCTCAGTGGGTTAAAGCCTCTGCCTTCGGCTCAGGTCATGATCCCAGGGTCCTGGGATCAAGCCCAGAGTTGGGCTCTCTGATCAGCAGGAAGCCTGCTTCCCTTCCTCTCTTCCTAATTGTGGTCTCTGTCAAATAAATAAAATCTTTAAAAAAAAAAAAAAGTCTTTCCTTCCCCACCCCAGTATTATGAAAATGTGCTCCTGTGTTTTCTTCTCTTCTCTTGTGGGCTTGTTTTTACATTTAGCTTTTAAAATTTCATTATTAATTTGCTTTCCCGGGTGGTGAGAGTTGAGATTAAAGTTCCTGTGCAACCCAGTGGTTCATTATTTCAGCACAGTTTATAAATAATCATCCTTTCTTTGCTGCTCTGACAGGCCTCTTCATAATATAATACTAATTCCTTTATTTACACAGCTCTACTTCTTTATTCTGTTCCATCTATCTCCATTTCTATGCAAGCAGTACACAGCTTGGGGTTTTGAGATTTATAGTGTGTTTTTGTCATTATTCCAGGGCCCTTTCATCATCCTTTTTAAAAACTTGTCATGGCTCTTCTTTCATATGAACTTCATGTATCTACCTTTTTCTTTTTTTTAATTTTATTTTAAATTTATATAAATTTATTAAATTTATAATTAAATTTATAATTATATTTAATATTAGTTTCAGGTGCACAATACAATGATTTACTTCCACACATCACCTGGTGCTCATCACAGGTGCCCTGCTCAATCTCCATCACCTGTTTCATCCATCTCCCCCCCCCCACCCCCCTGCCCCCCCAACCCCGTCCCCTCTGATCACCATCAGTTTGTTCTCTACAGTTAAGAGTCTGTTTCTTGGTCTGCCCCCTTTCTCTCTTTGCTTGTTTGTTTCGTTTGTTCTTAAATTCCACATGAACAAAATCATATGGTATCAGTCTTTCTCTGACTGACTGATTTCGCTTAGCATAATACTCTCTAGCTCCATCCTTGTCATTGTAAATGGCAAGATTTCATTCCTTCTTATGGCTGAGTAATATTCCTTCGTGTATATACATACACAACATCTTCTTTATCCATTCATCTATTGGTGGACACTTGGGTTGCTTTCATATCTTGGCTATTGTAAGTAATGCTGCTATAAACATAGGGGTGTATGTATGCTTTTTAATTTCTGTTTTTGTATTCTTTGGGTAAATATCCAGTAGTGTTATTCCTGGATCACTGGGGAGTTCTATTTTTAATTTTTCAAGGAACCTCCATACTGTTTTCCATGGTGGCTGCCCCAATTTGCATTCCCACCAGCAGTGCAAGAGGGTTCCTTTCTCTCCACATCCTCACCAACACCTGTTGTTTCTTGTGTTGTTGGTTTTAGCCATTCTGACAGGTGTGAGGTGATATCTCATTGTGGTTTTGATTTGCATTTTCCTGGTGGTGCGTGATGTTGAGTGCCTTTTTCATGTGTCTGTTGGCCACCTGTATGTCTTCTTTGGAGAAATGTCTGTTTATGTCTTCTGCCCACCACATGAACTTTAGAATCAACTTGCCAAATTCAGGAAGTAGGAACCTTTTAGAATTTTTATTGGAGTTACAATAAACTTACAAGTTAAGTTTTGTGGGCTTTTTAAAATTGTAGCATCTTTATTGAGATGTAATTCATATACCGTATAATTCACCCACTAAAATGTATAGTTGAGTAGTTTTTAGTATATAGAGTTGTGAAAGCATCACCACAATCAATTTAGAACACTTTTAATCACCCCCCCCCAAAGAAACCCTGAATCCTTTAGTCATCAGCCCCAAGCTTCCCATTCCCTCTACCTCTATAAGCAATTGCTAATCTACTTTGTCTCTATGGGTTTGCCTTTTCTGGACATTTCATATAAATGGAATCTTATAGTATGTGGTGTTTTGTGCCTGGCTTCTTCCACTTACCACATTTTTGAGATTCATTCATGTTGTAGTCTCTGCCAGTACTTCCTTCCTTTTGATGGTCATATTCCATTGCATGGATATACCACATTTTATGTATGTATTCATTAGTTGAGGTATATAAATTAAGTTTTAAAGAAGTAAGGCATTCAGACTTCTCTTCAGCCTCAAGATCTTTCTTGAACAGAGATGCAACATTGTTTGTTGCCTTCAAGAAAAATTCTTGGGGCACCTAGCTGACTCAGTCAGTAGAGTGTGTGACTCCTGATCTCAGGGTCATGAGTTCAAACCCCATGTTGGGCATAGAGCTTATGTTAAAAAAATAAAAGTAGACTAATTCTCCTGTCTGGGTAACAATGTTGCTTTTCTTCCCTTCTCTAATGGTGTCATGTCCTAATAAGGAGCTGTTGTAAAGGCTCTTGCTGTGACACTCTCTAAGCAGGGGACCTCAGGTATCTTTTGCCTGTGGGATAAGCCAGACTGTTGCCCTGTCATCCTGGGCAGGTCCCACCCGGTAGCCTTCCCCCACTGCTCCATCTCCCTGAACTGTAGCGTGGAGGATCTGCTCTATCAGAGCTTCTCCTGTATCTCCTCCCCGATCTGCTTGGTCCCACCACTGTCACTTCTGTAAATTAGCGCCTGACCTTATTTTGTGGTGTGTCCTGTTTGTTGTGAAAGTGACTCCCTCTGAGTTGACAGAGAAGTTGTCTCTTGCTAGCCTGGCCCCCAGGCAGCTTCTTTATCTGCTGAAGCCAGCTGCCGATGGGGAGGTGGGTCCCCTACAGATAAGGCAGCGGTGTGGTCATCCTGGGCCCAGGGTGATGGTGCTAAAGGAGACACTTTCTTGGGCTTGTGACTCCCAGGCCTGCAGAGGACCTCCAGACAACTCTCATCTATGAGAACTTTTGGGCTCAGATGGTATTACCAATCTAGCTATGAACATAGTGTTCCAGTATAACCGATAGTGTGGCCATCATCAAAATAAATGGCTAAATGGCAACTCTTCAAGGGATACATATGAAGCAATCCTGCAGAAGAGCAGAGTTCGTGATCTTGTTTTCAAAAACAGAGTGGTGTCTGCTGGTTTCTGTCAGTAAAAAATGAAACAGTATTAAATCACTTTCCCTTCTCTCTTCTGTAGGAAGCGGTATAGTGGGATTTCCATTTCAAGTTTTACTTGAAGCATATGTTTTCAGAAGCATCATAGCCATGGAGCCCCCAGAAGGGTCTTTCCCAGACCTCTGATTTATGAGTCCAGTTCCCTGCGTGACATTTCCACTTGGATATGTTGTAAATGATCAGTTAGGGCTAGCATGGCTACGTGTGACCAGGAACCCCAAATTATAGTATCTTAAGAAGATAGAAAAGCTTATTTCTCTCACATCGAAAGGTGAGAGGTCAGTAGTCCAGGGCTTGTATGTTGCCCTAAGATATCAGGGACCCAGGCTCTTCTGTCTTGTTGTTCTACCATTTTCATTCAGCCTCTGGTTTCCTTCTTGCAATCCAGGATAGCTGCTTGTGCTCCAGCCATCACGTCTGTATTCCATCTAGTATGGAGGAAGAAAGGAAGAAAGGCATACTCCTTCCATTTAAGGACACTTCCCAAGGTTGTATATGGTGCTTGGGTTTGGATCTCTTCTGTCTGTCTGCATTGAGTCATATGGCCATAGCTAGCTGCAGATGAGGCTGGAAACCGGGGTGGCCAGTACCCTTCACCAAGAAATAGAGGGGAATAATTATCTGTGGACAGCCTGTAATTTCTGCTACCCTGAGGCTCCTCAGCCTCCATGTTTCACCAACTCCTTTTCTCCCCACATCCGGCCATGCTTTTCTCTTAGTAGGCAACATTTCCTGAATCCTGAGTCAGAAATGGTAAGAACTGGGCATGAGTTTCAACCTATATCCAATGAGTCACAAAGCTATGATGATTTTAAGTTCTCAGTATTTCCCGAGTCTGCTTCCCTCTCCATTCTCCTGTGACTGCCCTAGGTCAGGCCTGGATGCTGAAATGACCAAGCGTGTTTTCCCTGCTCCGGTTTTCTGCCTTATACACCGTTCAAACACAAACTTGTCCATGCAGCTCCTCTGCGTAAGCCCTTTGGTAACACCCTGTCATGTACAGATTCAAGCAGCCAGGTTAGCTAGCTCACGCAAGGCCCTGTGGGATCTGCTCCCTTCCCACCCCTTAAACTCAGCCGTTCCAAATTGACACGTATAATCTAAAGCCTGTCCTGCACCGTTCCCTTCTTCTCCCCTGGGAGAATCCTCTTGTATCCTTTACAAAAGGAAGCCTGCCCTCACCCTCGCCTTGCCTGCATCACCCCAGCAGTGCTCCTTCCATAACACTGTACGTTTCTTTTGTAGCCCTTTACCACACTGGTTATCGTTTGTGTTGTCTTCCTGCTCTCTGCCACCAGATTTTAGGATTCTCTGACACCAGAGACTATTTTAAATATCTTATATTCCCAGTGCTTTTAGTCTGATGTCCAAAACACGCGTTCCATACATGTCTAGATGAATGACAGAATGAAAATGTCATTGTAACTTTCTAAGACTTTCAGGGATTAGTATGGCTTTGCTGGGGCTGGCCACCAGAGGGCAGTGAATTACAATATTTCGATGCTTTGCTGAGTTAGCCAGAAGTTTTCTCTCTTCTAAGAGATGGATAGCAAATATTCATTGAGCATCTATACTGGGCACTGGGGATATGACCATAAGTAAATCAAGTAGACAAAATCAGTGGCTTTTACTTCTAGGAGTTTATTCAATGAAAGCTTACAATTTCCAAAAGACTGTACAGTTTCCTAAAGACTGCAACTTTTTTCGTATAGACAAAAATTGGAACCAACCCAAATAATCTGGAACAGGAGAATTTCAATGGATTCGTACTCAGCAGTAAAAAGAATGAACTATCGGGGCGCCTGGGTGGCTCAGTGGGTTAAAGCCTCTGTCTTCGGCTCAGATCATGATCCCAGGGTCCTGGGATAGAGCCCCGCATCAGGCTCTCTGCTCAGCAGGGAGCCTGCTTTCCTCCTCTCTCTGCCTGCCTCTCTCCCTACTTGTGATCTCTCTCTGTCAAATAAATAAATAAAATCTTAAAAAAAAAAGAACTATCAATAAACACAGTGTGGAAGAAACTATCCCAAAATCACTGTGTTGAACAAAAGAAGTCAGATGCCAAAAAAGTATACATTGTGTGATTCCATTTTTTTTAAAGTTTTTATTTTATTTTATTTTTATTTTTATTTTTTTTAAGATTTTATTTATTTATTTGACAGAGAGAGATCACAAGTAGACAGAGAGGCAGGCAGAGAGAGAGAGAGGGAAGCAGGCTCCCTGCTGAGCAGAGAGCCCGATGCGGGCCTCGATCCCAGGACCCTGAGATCATGACCTGAGCCGAAGGCAGCGGCTTAACCCACTGAGCCACCCAGGTGCCCAAAGTTTTTATTTTATTTACTTGTTTGTCAGAGAGAGAGAGAGAATAAGCACAAAGCGGAGGAGCATCAGGCAGAAGGAGAAGCAGACTCCCCACTGAGCAAGGAGCCCAATGTGGGACTTGATCCCAATACCCTGGGATCATGACCCGAGTCAAAGTCAGACATCCGACCAACTGAGCCACCCAGGCATCCCTGTGTGATTCCATTTTTTTTTAAATGGAGTTCAAAAATAATCCATGACAATAGAAATCAAAGCAATGGTTGACTGGCTGGAGACTGGGAAGGGGCATGAGAAAATTTCTGGGGTGCTGGAAATGTTCTCTACTTGGACTGCGGTGTCTCTTACACAGATGTATATATGGGTCAGAACAGACTGTGGGGGCACCTGAGTGGCTTAGTTGGTTAAGTGTCTGACTCTTGATTTCCACTCAGGTCATGATCTCAGGGTCACATCGGGCTCTGTGCTATGCATGGAGTCTCCTTGAGATTCTCTCTTTCCTTCTGCCCCTTTCCCCCACCCTGCTTACACATGTGATCCCTCTCTCTTCCAAAAAATAAAAGGGGGCTGTGCACTTATGTGTAGTCTACTGTATGTAAATTATACATAAAAAGAAATCCCTTCATAGAACCTGACTTCTGATGAGCAGAAACAGATAATGAATAAAATCACAGGTAGATTTTCCAGATTGTGACGAGTGCTATGGGGAAAAATGAAGCAGCGGTGATGCCCTGTTGGCAAGAGTGGCGACAGGAACAGGTTTCAAACAGGGCAGTGAGCCAGGGTCACACTGAGGAGATGACATTGGTGCTAAGTCCTGAAGGAGGTGAGGGGTAAGACATGCAGTTACTTTTTGATAGTACTCAGATTTTCAGAGAAAAGGAATTGTTGGTAAAAACTGCCCCCCCATACTCAGGGATCATGGACTCTGCCACCATGTCTTGGTCCCTGGCTCTTGGGGTTGTACTCCAGCCCGTGTTCTCCGTTCCCAGGAAGCTTCCTTCTCTTCCTCATCTCCTACTCTGTGTGTGATACCCACCCTGCCCATCCTGTTCCTCCCTTTCTCGTGAGGTATGGAGGCCAAGGATGAAACTGGACAGACCTCTGTAGTAATGATGGGTTTTCATTATGGGCTTAAAGGACATTCTTTGTTTGCTTTTTAAAATATAAACTTTATATTGAAGAATAATATACTTTTTAAAAAGCACATATCTGGGGCGCCTGGGTGGCTCAGTGGATTAAGCCGCTGCCTTCGGCTCAGGTCATGATCTCAGAGTCCTGGGATCGAGCCCCACATCGGGCTCCCTGCTCGGTGGGGAGCCTGCTTCCTCCTCTCTCTCTCTGCCTGCCTCTCTGCCTACTTGTGATCTCTCTCTCTCTGTCGAATAAATAAATAAAATCTTAAAAAAATAAAAATAAAAAGCACATATCTCAGGGCACCTGGATGGCTCAGTCAGTTACGCATCTGCCTTCAGTGCAGGTCATGATCTCAGGGTCCTGGGATCAAGTCCCACATTGGGCTCCTTGCCCAGTGGGGAGCCTGCCTCTCCCTCTCCTTGCCTGCTGCTCTCTCTCTTTGTGCTCTCTCTCTCTGTGTCAAATAAATAAAATCTTAAAAAAAATAAATAAAAAGC
Source organism: Lutra lutra (assembly GCF_902655055.1). Classification (NCBI taxonomy): domain Eukaryota; kingdom Metazoa; phylum Chordata; class Mammalia; order Carnivora; family Mustelidae; genus Lutra; species Lutra lutra. The sequence goes on along the minus strand of NC_062283.1, from coordinate 68,172,851 downwards.
ACATATCTCATACACGCACAGCTCGATATATTTCCTGTAAATAGCCAGCACCTGTATCAAGACATGGAACATTTCCAGCACTGCCAAAGTCCTCCCCCCTGCCCCCAACCGCCGTGTTCCCTTCTGGTCCCTACTCCCTCAGAGGTGACTACTTCACTGACATCTAACATCCCACTTAGTTTTGCCTGTTTCTAAACTTTCTATAAATTAAATCATGTAGTAACGATATTCCATTTTCTGTCATAATGCTGTTGGTTTGGAGGGAATTGGGGAGCGTGGTTGTTGCGGAAGTTGTTAGTACTCCCCTTATTTAGATGCTTTCCTCAAGATGCTTCCTGGCCTCATCTTCATAGATAAAGTAAGTAATCTTGCAAGTGCCAGTGGGAGGCTCTTCCCAGCGACACACATCTCTTGGGGACAGCCCCACCAGAGGGTTGAGCTGAACCACTTTGCTGGGATGTCCAGGGCTGGATGTCCTGTCTCGTAGGAGGGAAGTTCTCCAAGGGCTAGTTGTGGCTTATCGTCTGTGGGACTTTCAGACCTCGCCTGTTCTCTCCCTGGCAGTGAGCTGAGCGGCATGTGCGTGCCTGCCTGCTGGCTCTGTCTCTCTGGCATCTGACCCAGAATAAGGGAGAAACTGTAACCGAGGACAAGTTGTGAGAGCTAACATATGCAAGACGTTTAAGCCTCAATGAAAAGCCTCTGAGCAGCTGACAGTGGGGGCCCTGGACTCCCTAGAGCCTGTTCACATCCATGGTGTCTTGGTGCCACGCCACCTATCTCTCTGTGTGGTGTCTAGGCAGGTCCTAGAAGGGGAAGTGTGTGCTGGCCTTGGCCCTTCTTTTGCCCCTTTAACCTGAATACTCCTGTGGTCTGGTTTTATACAATATGGGGTCCAACAACATGTGCCCAGGGGCTGAGTTAACCCGCAGTCGTGAATGTTTGCTAAATAAAAGTAAGAGTAATACAGGAACCTGAGGAAAATGGAGAAAATGTGGCAATATGTTGGTTTTTAAGAATAATTTTAACCAGGGTATCATGACACACGTATACTGAGGCTGCTACCCTACCAGGGGTCATGTATTGTTCTGAGTCAGTCCTTACCTTGTAGTCACCTCACTGACTGATAGGCACGGTGTCAGGAAGGGCTCCCTGGTCAGCATTGAGACAGCATGCTTCCTCTTTCACGGTCTGTAACACGGTCCTCATGAAACAGAACCGCCTCCCTGCACGTGTCTGCTCTGTAGGAGCCTCAGAAGTCTTTCCCCTGACCTTCTCCTTGGAGGACACCAACTCTCTTCATTCTTCCTTCTCTTTCAGGTAGTTTGACCTTCCACGGATTAGCCGGGAGCCCTTACACCCTCTCCGTACTACGGTTTTCGGTGGCATCCTCATCCCACTGCTGCCATCATATACTTACCTGAAAATGCTAGATCAACAGTGCCCAATTTATCTATTAGGGAGAGAAATCACAAGCCATGGGGAGGAGCAGAGGCAGAAGGAGAAGCAGACTCCCCACTGAGCAGGGAACCCGATGTGGGGCTCGATCCCAGGACCCCAGGACCCAGCCCGAGCCAAAGGCAGACAGACGCTTAACTGACTGAGCCACCCAGGCTCCCCAATAATACGTTTATATAGCACTTAAAAATGATTACATACAGGTGAACAGATAAATTCCTTGACACTTTCCTTAAAGTGGCGTTTTCCTGGATGAGATATATAAGTTCTTATTTTATGAGGTTCTTTAGATGTATGGCCCTGATTTCATTTTTTTCCTTTCATCAGTTTACTTTTATGTCCCGAAAACATTACATAAGATATTCTTATGTGTCTAGTCTTAAAAACATAAAGACAGGAATCAGGTAAACCAGAGGCTTGGGGAAACAGGCTGCAGTCTGATGCCTCGAACCTTCTCCTGTCTGCCAGTCGGGCTGAATCATTCTGACCCAGCAGATCACAAAATCTAGAAATTGCCCCGCAATCACAGATGGTTCCTGGGAAGTGCCTAGAGCAGCGAAGAGACAAGTTACTCTTGTCAGTTTAAGCACAACCAGTTCTTCCCAGAGCTGTCGGGGAGTACTTGAGGCATATACAAGGCTGATTTCAGGCCCAGGACGTGGAGTTCTCAGAAAAATAAACTCGACTGAAGTCACCACTCAAGTACATTATATCCACTAATAAATGGGCATGTTCTCATCAAGCCCGGAGTGGGCAATTTGATTCTTATAAAGGGCTTTTGGGCTTCCTCTTTTTGGATGCTTTGCCTTTTAAAATAGCCATAAAATATCCTTAAAATCTCATTGCCTCCAGCCTGGGTCCTGGCTGTTGCTTGCTCTGTAATGACAACCAAAGACGCTGCCATCATTCGAGACTGCCTTGCTGGCACTGTTTCCCATTCCAGCTTCAATTATATGTTGAATTTTCTCAAGTGGAATGTTTAATGATCCTTCTGAACAGACTGTTTATGCTGAATGGAGCTCCTCAGAGAGCATTTGGGCCTCCCTTTCTCGGCTGCTTTTTGCCGGTGCGCTCAGCTCACAGTTTTTGACTGAATGTGTGAATTTTATCCTCCCAGCAGGCAGAACACTAGAACTAAATGTCCTCCCACTCCCTGAAAGGCTGCTGAACTCACTGTCTGTGAAAGCCAAGGGCTGATGGGCAAGCCAGGCATCAGGGCAGCACATGGGGAGACAGGAGCCCCCCAAATCAGCAACTTGTTTCTTGGTTCCTTTGCTCCCTGGACAGCTCAAGGTTTGGAATTGGTAGAGTTACTGAGAGAGGCATCTTACCGACTTAAGACTTCACGTTGTTCGATTTTCCTCCTTTACGCCAGTTGGTGGAGATGGAAAGCTTTGAAAATTTACTTATTTTTTAAGGTACGTGTTGGGATTAGATTAGGTTTGGCAGCAAATAACAGAGATCCAAAATAACAGGGGCTTAAAAAGAGATAGAAGATTATTTGTTCCTTGTTTAATGACAATGACACTAGCTAACATTTAGACAATGCTGCTTTTGTGCCAGGTTCAGTTGTCAGCACCTTTGTGTATTGACTTACCAGTAGGATGTTACCACCTTAGCAGAGGAGGCATTGAGCACCAAAGTAAAGTCCTTTGCCCGAAGCCCTATACCTAGTGAGTGACAGCCAGGGTCTGAGTCTGGCCCCGGAGTCTATACTCAGCCCCATACTGTTCTGCCTGACAAAAAACCCACAGTCTGCCAGGGCTGGTCCTCGTTCTCGGGGACCCAGGCTCTTTCTTCCTCGTTACCCTTACCAGTTTTTTGTTTTTTTGTTTTTTGTTTTTTTCCACTGCAGTGTTCCGGAATTCTAGAGTGCCCAAGTTGGAAAAGATTCCTCAAATTCTTACAGAGTGCTGGATGTTCATTTGGGAAATGTGTGTGGGAGTAGCAGGAGGGGTTTTTGTCTGGAGCCTTTCTTGTGGATTTCACAGTTTTCTTATAACCTCTTCTCTCATAAAGAGGGGGCTGCTGCCTAGGACAGTGGGTTGGAGCAGCCGCAGTCACTCAAGGAAACGGCACTGTCTTCACACACTGCTGGCCCGGCCCTGGAGAGTGGGCTGGCGGAACCTGTGGGTCAGGCTTGTCTGTGGTAGTGGGAGTTGGAGGTGCCCAGGAGTCCATCCCTGGGGTGGGGTGGATACGTAAAGTGGTGGAGGCATGTGTGGAACGAGGAACCTTGGGTACACACAGCACCACGGGAGCATCTCAGAAATGTAATATGGAAGCAAAGAGAAAAAGGAAGATTCTGAACTGGGACTTAGAGCTCAGCGGTATTTATCTAAATTCATAGTATGTACATGGCACACAGTAAGTGTTGAAGTTAGGGGGGAAAGATATTTCTTGGAAGGTTTTTGTTCTTAATGTGATTTCTCTAGTGGACCTTTATATGTTATCTGAAGTCTTAGTTTCTGCAAGCTTAGTGTTAGTTTACAAAATCCTTATTGGTGATAAAAGGCAGGTGTAGTCAATTGTAGTGAACCCCTTTTTCCTAAAATAATGTGCATTTTTTTTCCCTGACTGTAAAAATTATGCTTATTTTAGAAATTTTGAAAAGTCTAGTAAAGCTTAAAGAAAATAAAAATCTTTTATCCCTACTACCTAGGGAGTAAACACTGTAAGCCTTGTGATGTATTTTGTCTTTCCTCTGTGCTTATATAAGCACGCATAAATATTGTATGTACAGTAGTTGAGAGTATACCATAAATAATTTTGTATCTTGCTCTTTTCCCTTAAAACTGACTTTCCTGTGTCATTACAAATTCTAAATAAACTTCACCTAAAAGAAATTGTATTGTACCTACTATGTGCTAGGCACCACTGTTAGCACTCGGCATGGATTAACTGTGGCCGCACTTTGAATCAGACTTTTAGGTTGCTTCTAGCATTATAGCTTTTCTGACAAAGCAGCCCACCCTCCCCAGAAGGGTTTTTCTAGCCCTTGATGTCCATTAAAAAATGCTGTTTATACAGGATGAAATCCGAGAATTGTTACACATTGTCCCAAGGGGGTTCAGTCGTAGGTCTTAGTAATAATTCTCGTAAATGAAAAGGGCTAGATTTTGAATACATTTTGTAAGATGCCTGTGTCTCTGCAGCACCAGGGACTGCAGTGAATGTCCTGTATTCAAAATAGGGCTCTGGGTCTAAGGAGAAAAGCTGCTTTTGTCATAGAACTCAAGCCTGAGCATTTTCACATGTGGCCTTGGCCGGGCACACAGGGCCTGTGGGTTGAGGTGGCCCATCGTGTCAGGCAAGAGAGCCTTTCTTAGTACTTCCACTTCTGTGGCAGGAAGGGAACCTCCCACGGCCTTTTCCTTCTTCAGGGTGCTAGAAGACTCTTGATGTCCCCACTTAGATCTCTGACCAGAGAGACTACCTCTCACTACCGTTAGTGTGGGTTTTCCATGAGAAGCTAATAGATGCTCTTCTTTACAAGAGGTTAAACCGATTTACTTAATGTAGAATTTGTTATAACTCCTCACGTCCTTCTGTATGCTATGATCTTTGGGAATCTCCATGATGAAGATATGTGAAACACCATTTCTCAACCATATTCGCCCATGGAACCCCCTTGTTTTGGAGTATCCTATCGTTTTGATATTTTATGGAATCCCATTTAAGATTACCAACTTGGTGAAATTAAATCCCAGAAGCCCCCACAGGTTTGGGCCATCTGCCGTCATGCACTCATCTTCACTTCTGAGTGGTGAGACAGTAGGTCTGCCTTGTCAGAATATGGAGATTCGGTCTTTTAAATGAACCACGGGGGCCATCTGGTTCCCAGCTTTCTCGCTATATATACAAGTGTGAGTATGCCAGAGAGCTTACTGAATTTCTGAAATCAAAGAATTTTTCCAGACCATCTCCAAGGGTCTGGGTATAGCTCATTGAACATGAGGCCTGAAATGCCTTTTTCTAAAACTGAATGAACAAATGCAGAAGAGAAAAGTATGTTGGACCCAGTGGGACTGGTGTGAGAAGTGGCCTGTTCCATGCTGTAATGAGGTTCTCAAGAACTTTCCTGGAACATGCTTGCCCACCTTACCAGGAGGGGAGGAGGGCAGGCCCTTGTTCCTGGGCATCAGGTTAGCCTCGCTCTCCCTTGGGCTTAAAGACCCCGTTGAAGATACTAGACTCTGTCTTTCCCTATTGTTTAGAGAAGACCTCTGGACTTTCGTCACCTTTTGTTTTACAGAAGAAGATGTGGAGAACTTTGATGTGACCAATTTGTCTCAGGACATGCTTCGAAGCATTGAAGCTGACAGCTTTTGGTGCATGAGCAAGCTGCTAGATGGGATCCAGGTGAGCCGGATCTGCCCTTGTAGGTGACCTGGGTCCTAGGGCTACCACAAGCCTTCGAGTACCTTCTTACCCTTCTGTAGCAGGCAGGGTCGCCCATTCAGGATGGCTCTTCCTCGTTTCAGACCATCCATCTTCACCTCTTTTTTTAGCTTTACAGCTTTCAAAAGGCCTAGCATCCCCTGGAGTCTGAGGAAGTCTCTGTGTTCCCCTGGCTTTGTCCTCAGAGTGTGCCGCTCCTTTCCACTCTACACCCCGAGCCAGATGGTGTGCCCCATATTGCGAGGCTCTGTCAGGCTCTCCCCACACCCTGCTGTTCTGTCGATTCCTTTGTTCCTCGAACACTGGTAGCAGCTTTGGAAAAACTGCCCGTGCTTTTCAAACGTGTTTCAATGAACTTGAGAATGGTAGGACGCTTTGGAGTCGCTGTTCATCCTGGCCTCTCTATCATTTGCAGGATAACTACACCTTTGCACAACCAGGGATCCAGAAGAAGGTCAAGGCGCTGGAAGAGCTTGTCAGCCGGATTGATGGTAGGTTGGGGGGAGGGGGAACTCTCTGGCAGTAGCACAGTATGATTCTGACATAAACCAGTGGTGCTGGGGGCCTTTCCTCAGCCCCCTTCCTTGCCACGAGCCTCCCCAACTCTGCCATCAGTGGCACTGCATTCTTCTGCATCTCGGTGGGAAGGGGAGGGAAAAGCTTGCTGGCACCTCAAGTTCTTTCTCCTTTGTTTTCTGTCACCAGGTTTGTCAATTCTCTTTCAGCATCTTCCTTCACATTCACCTCCCCCTGCCTTTTCCCCCTTAACCAACCCCCTCTTTTTTCTTTCCAAATTTACCCTTCTCCATTTCCCTAGCCACAGCTCTGATCCAGCATGCCTGGATTTCTGCAGCTTCCTTCTAGAAGAACTTGCCTCCACTTTCTTTCCTCTTCTAAACCTTCTGCCACACAACTGCATCGTTCAAAAGCACTGTCCTGGTCATGTCTCTCCCTTGCTCGGAAGCCTCCTGTGGCTCCTCATTGCTTTCATTTAGCAGCAAGCCTGTAGTCCAACCTTGTCCTTGACATGGTGACATCACTTAGGACTCCTAGGCCTGCTGCATGGTCTTTAAGTCTGGCTGATATCTCGGCAGGCCTTTTCCATAGCTCCCCATGACCTGTTTGAGCTGAGTGGGGAGCAGGGAGGGAGACACAGCACTTTCTAAAGCAGGGTGTCTTTGAGGAGCAGGAGCCTCACAGTAATTCCTTGGATCTGGCTTGGGATCACACACTCTAGAGCTAAAAGGCAACTTGGGAAGTCCTGATGAAATTGAGACCCAGCAAGAGACCTCAGAATTAAGTTTCATAAAGATAGCCTAGAACCTCACATCGAGATCTTCTGCTAAGTGGGCTCTGTAGCACCAGCCAAGTTGTAAAGCTTTTTTAGGATTCCACCAGATACTACACAACTAAGAAATGTCTTTCCTGGCTTTTTATCATGGATTTTGTGCTTCACCAGAGCAATGTCCCCCACCCCCAACCCCATCAAAAACTGTATCTTTCTGTCTTCCCCAGCTTCTCTTTTCCCGAAAACCTTCCCTGATTTGTTCCAGTTTCCTTTTATGACTTAGGATCTCAGTCTTCCTGTCTTGTTTGCTGATTTGCAGTTATTTCCAACACATTGTCTATAGGATGTTTTTTCCTCTTAGTCTCATTGCCCTGACCCAGCCGTTAGCCCCAGTGCGGGGCCCACATCCAGCTCTCCTGCATCCCTCCTCCCAGGTTGCAGAGGGTGGAGGTTGCAGTTTCTGCCACCGTCTGCCCTCTCCTTGTTTTTTCTGCCCTCTCAAATACCTGATCAGTAAAGGCATAGTGCTTGAGGATAGGGGATTTATAAATGTATATGTCTTTATTGTTTCACTGAGTTATAGAAGTAATACGCATTAGAAAAATTAAAACAATTTGGAAAAACACAAAATAAAAAATAAACATCCTCCCCCTTCCTTAAATTCTATTCCCCAGAAATAACCACTGTTATTAGTTATTCTTTCAAAAAAATTGTATTATGTATTTACCCCATGCCAGGTGCTATTGTAAGCACTTTGGTTTTCTCATTTTGTCCTCCCCTAAACCTTCAGAGGTATAAATGATTATCTGCATTTTATAGATTAGGAAACCGAGAAGGATAATTTAAAAAAAAAAAATGCTGTTGAGCACTGTGGAAAGGGCGGACACGAGAACAGGGGTCGGTTGGTTTGGGGTTGTTCTAGCACGCCGCACAGACACCGAGGGTGGGAGTCAGGAGGAGCTAGTTTCTACTGAACACAGCAAAGCACCTGCTGGTGAATCACTTAATACATCAATGGGAGAGGCTGCCCTTGAGGGAGTCAGTGAATGTCTTTCTCTGGCAGTGTTTAAGTCCCCGTTGGCTGCCATCTGTAAGGCTGCTGAGGAGGATGTCCTCCCTGGCAGGAGGAGGAGGATGGCCAAGGTGACCCCCGCAGTTCTTTTCCATTCTGGCTTCTCCTCTCAGGGGTTATTAGGGTCAAGCAGCCAAGTGGACCTCACGGCTGCCGCTTTCTGGTGAGAGCAGTCCTGTGAGGGAAGAGAGGTACCTAGAATATGGGTGTTGAAATGGTCTCGCTGTGTGTGGGGCTGCGCTAACCAGGCGGCATGGCTGTGAGATGGTGGGAGCAAACATAAGGGATGGTCCGATGTCATTCTGGCCCCTCTCTGCCTGGTGCCCCCAGGAGGAGCAGGGAGAGAGACTGCCTTTGTGTTGTGACCCTCTCAGGGTCCAGTCTCCTAGGCTGAGCCCTTGGGGCCAATGACACTTGCTGTTTCAGAGCAGGTACATAATCACTTCAGGAGGTACGAGGTCGAATACCTACAGTTTGCCTTCCGCTGGATGAACAACCTGCTCATGAGGGAGCTTCCTCTTCGCTGCACCATCCGCCTGTGGGACACGTACCAGGTATGAAGGGGCCCCAGCCTGCTCCGTGCCAGGCTGTGCCTGGGGCACCCCACTCCCCACCCTGCTGGAGTGTCCTGCTTGGGAGTTCTCCCACCGCCTCCTTCTGTGTCTGCCTCAGTCTCCTGGGCAGGGCCGCTGCAGGATCTGCTCGGGCCTCTGTGTGTGTCCCGCCATGAAAGGAGTGCTGGGCCGCAGCAGGATTGGAACCGAGAGGCCCAGAGCCGGCCCCTTATCAGGGCTTGGAGACCTAACTCTTCTTTCCCTTCCCAGTCTGAACCAGAAGGGTTCTCCCACTTCCATCTCTACGTGTGTGCAGCCTTCTTGATCAAGTGGAGAAAAGAGATCTTGGATGAGGAGGACTTCCAGGTGAGTGGCCAGGAGCCCAGCCTGGGCCGGATGAGCATCAGAGTGGGAGTTACCCCATCCATGGGGCTGCACAGATAGACGGGGCCATGGCAGGTACGTGGCCAGGAAGAGGGAAGCAGACAGGCTGCTCAGAAGAGTCTGATGCCCTGGTGGGCAGAATGGCCAAGTCAGTGGGCCCCAGAGTTCTTCAGTGTGGAAAGGGTCTTAGGGCCAGAAATGCTGCAGAGCATGTAGACAGGATGTTTCATTCATTTATTGACAAGCATTTGCTGAATGCCTGCTGTGTGCTAGGCACTACTGAAGGCATAGGATGTACTGGGAAGTAAGTCAGAGATCTCTCTTCCCACATGCTAGCTGGGAAGAGACTTAACAATAAACAGGAACATAGTAAATTAAACAGATTGTTAAGTGATTTTTTTGTTTTTTGGTTTTTTTTTGAAGTAGAGCAGGATAAAGAGATTATTAGGTGGTAGGGAATGGACAGTTTACAGTTTCAAAACAAGTAGGGTAGTCTCACTGAGAAGGTGACGTTTGAGCCAAGGCTCGGGATGGTGAAAGAGTGAGTCATGGACATCTGGGGCAAGAGTGTCCAGGCAGAGGGAACAGCCAGCACAAAGGCCTGAAGGCAGTGGTGTGCCTGGCTACTTATCGAATCACAGTGGTGGTCAGTGTGACCTGGAGCACAGGGGTCCAGACAAAGAAGAGGAAAAGGTGAAGCCAGAGAAGTCACAAGGGACCCAGATCACAGAGGACTTCAGAGCCACTGCAAAGTTGGGCTTTTACTCTGAGTGGATGGAGAGCCCTAAGAAGGCCTTAAAGCAGGGAGGGACATGATCTGACTTAAATTTTCGAAGGATCACTCTGGCTTCTATAGAGACAGTAGGTATGGACACAGGTGGGAGCAGAGAGACCACCCAGGAGGCTGCTAGAATCCTCCAGGGGAGACATGAGGGTGGCTGGGGCCCGCATGGCGGCAGTGAGATGTGACAAGAGGGCAGACAAGTGGGCATATATTTTGCAAATAGAGCCAGTGGGATTTCCTGATGAACTGGGTATAGCGTAGGACAGAGAGGGACGAGTCAGGATGACTGAGTTCATGAGAATGCTATAGGAGGAGCAGGTTTAGGGAGGACTTCCAGGAGTTCAGTTTTGAGTATGTCAGATTTACAATGCCATGAGATACCCAAATGGAGAGCTAGGTAGGCAAATCTTTTTTTTAAAGATTTTATTTATTTATTTATTTGACAGAGAGCTAGATCACAAGTAGGCAGAGAGGCAGGCAGAGAGAGAGGGGAGGAAGCAGGCTCCCTGCAGAGCAGAGTCCGATGCGGGGCTCGATCCCAGGACCCTGAGACCATGACCTGAGCCGAAGGCAGAGGCTTTAACCCACTGAGCCACCCAGACGCCCCTAGGTAGGCAAATCTTAATGAATCTGGAGCTCAAAAGAAAGAGAGAGGTCTGGGCGGGATATGTATATTGAGGGGCCTTTGGCTAGATAGTCCTTTTTTTTTTTTTTTTTTTTTAAAGATTTTATTTATCCATTTGACAGAGATCACAAGTAGGCAGAGAGGCAGGCAGAGAGAGAGAGAGGAGGAAGCAGGCTCCCCGCTGAGCAGAGAGCCCGATGTGGGGCTCGATCCCAGGACTCTGGGATCATGACCTGAGCCGAAGGCAGAGGCTTTCACCCACTGAGCCACCCAGGCGCCCCTGGCTAGATGGCCCTTAAAGCCAGGACAATAGGTGAACCCCCTACAGAGGTGGGTGTGGACAGAGGAGAAGAGAGGTCTGGCCTGAGCCCTGGCACACCTTCTCGAGGAGGCCAAGAGGGTGGCCAGGGAGAGTGGGGCAGCATCCTGGAAGCCTGGGCTGGGGATGTGAAGAAGACGGAGGGCGTGTGTCAGGTGGTAGAAAGCTAGTCCGCTGCTCCAGGAGGCCCAGGGAAGGGGCAATGGGGACTTGGGGATCGTGGAGACAGACTGTGAGGCTCTGCTGGGCAGGGACAGGTCTGGAGCTGCTCACAGTCGTTCTCACTGGGGGGCAGCTGGGGGCTTTTCTTTCTCTGCTTTGCACATTTCTGAATGGAGGGGTTTCCTTTTTCTTTCTTTTTTAATGGGCATATGTGTCTTTTAAAAGCAGGGGGGAAGAGCCAAGGAAGGTCGAATGTTCTCCAGAGTTTTAGCTAATAACGTAGGTGTTCTCAAGAGCAGCAGCAGCTCCCCGTGACCCTGAGCTGTGTGTCCCTGTAATTGGCGTTAAGTGGTTGAAGAACAGAAGTCTGTGGAGCAGGTGGATGGAAAGACAGGCCCCGACTTGCCCAAGTTAGGACTTTGGAAGGAAAAGGGGAGGGTAGGCTCCTGGGAGTGGACACCAGCTGAGGTGAGGGGGCCACAGGCCGCTGTTGAAAAGCTGCGGTTTCTGCCGCCCAGCAACATAGGTGACGTCCTAGGATAAATGAGCCCCAGGGGCTAGAATGGCCGTGCACTGGGGTAAGCGATCAATTTTGATAATGTACTTGAGGTGGAGCAGGATATCGAGAGCATGAAGTCTAATTTAGTTATCAGGAGCCAGGCACAGAGGGCCTTGTCACGGGTGATAGACGTGCTTCCCAGATTAGCTCAGAGAGGTGGAGGTGATTCCTGGAATGGCTTTTAGCACTTCCCAGTATTGGCAGAGCGCAAGACCATAATAGTCCATGCCTTTAAAACTACGTTAGACATAGAGATATTCTTCTTTACTGGGTCACATATTCGATTATCTGCCAGATTTGAGGTCCTTTTGCAATAACCCACAGAATGACCCTGAGGATTTCTGCCTGCTCAGTTGGTCTACTCAACTAGTGTCGCCTCTTTCCTTATAGAAGGGGCAGTTAAACTGGATAATCTGTAAGGTTCCTCCTAACCCCACTGTTCCACAATTTTATGGCTCAGAAAAGAAAATATGTGCCTGACTGTGTTAAGATAGGCAGGTGGTGTCCTTTAGGAGACAGAAGCGTGGTGCACTCGGGGGAGCAGGACACAGGAGCTTCGTGGGAGATCGTGAGAGGCTGCCTGTGAGCTTTGCAGAGGAGGAGGGCAGGTACAGCTTGACTGCTAACCAGCCCCCCGGAATGAAGTCGCTGCAGTGGGGGCTCTGGAAATGAATGCCGGGATCCCAGGAAGCCAGACTGGCCCAGCCTGGATGAGAGAAGTTTTAGGGCTAAAAGCTGTGGTGACTTGGCGCACCTGGGTGGCTCAGTCAGTTGGGTGTCCAACTCGTGGTTTTGGCCCAGGTCATGATCCCAGGGTCCTGGGATAGAGCCCCATGTCGGGCTCTGTTCTCAGCAGGGAGTCTGCTTGAGATTCTCTCTTTCCCGCTGCCCCTCCCCTTGCTCACTTGCTCTCTCTCAAATAAATAAATCTTTTTTTTTAAAAGATATTATTTATTTATATGACAGAGCACAAGCAAGGGGAGCAGGAGAGGGAGAAGCAGGCTTCCTGCTGAGCAAGGAGCCCAGATCTGGACTCGATCCCAGGATGTGGGGATCATGACCTGAGCTGAAGACACTTAACCAGCTGAGCCACCCAGGTGCCCCAATAAATATTTAAAAAAACAAAAAACAAAAAAAACCCTGCAGTAACCTAAAATAAAACCAGGTGAAGTCACTACAGATACGAAAGTTAGAGTTGCGGCAGTTTCAGCCAACTAGCCATTTGTCTCCCTTAAAGAGCAGGGAGGACAGGGCCCCTGAAATGGGCGGCCAGTGGGGGAGTGTCAGGGAGAGGCAGAGACCCTCCTTCTAAAGGTGGGGACTCCGTAAAATAGTACAGTGGATAAGCCAAAGTCTATGGAGCCAGAATGCCTGCGGTCAAATCCCAGCTCTGCCACCTCTCTAGGTGTGCAAACTTAAGCAAATAACTTGACTATACCTCAATTTTCTTACTTGTGAAATGGGGATAAGAGTACCTATGTCCTAGAGCTATTACGAGGCTTGAACAATGAATACATGTGACGTGGTTAGAATGGTGTACCTGGCCCTTAGCCTCAGAACAGGACACTTATTTTCACTACTGTTATTGCTCCCTGAAATGTACTCAGTGAAGTGAAGACCAAGCCTTAGGAACCCACATCTGAGTGGTGTGTAACGTACCTGAGTAAACCATGCTAGGCTAATCCTGGGTGAAACTGCCAAGCTGGATGAACAAAAAGCTTGGAGAGGGGATGTCCGAGGGCACAGGGGCAAAGAACAGTGTCCCAGCTGTGGCAGAAGCTCCCAGAAGGAAGGGCACCTGCTTCTCCTTGGCTGAGCATATCTGGGCTCACACTGCCTGGGAAAGGGGACAAAGAACTGGTGACAGGAGGATCACTTGCAGATGGTTCCTTCCTGAGTCCTCTGAGCAAGGGAACCTGAGACCTCTGTGTGTGTGCACAGGTACCAGAGGGGCAGAACGGCCTGACTTCTGAGCCAAGGGCTCCCTTTTTTTCTTTCTTTCTTTCTTTCTTCTTCTTCTTCTTTTTTTTTTTTTTTTTTGAAAGATTTTATTTATTTATTTGTCAGACAGGCAGAGAGAGCACAAGCATGGGGAAGGGCTATGGAGCAGGGAGTTCGATGCAGGACTCCATCCCAGGACCCTGGGATCATGACCTGAGCCAAAGGGAGATGTTTAACTACTGAGCCTCCCAGGTGCTCAAGAGCTATGGGCTTCTTGTAATGAGACCTTCTAACAGAGCTGGGAGTATGGGGGTGGTGGTGCTTAGCAGTTCTGGCCCTCAAGCCTGGGCTGGTATAATGGAATAATGATGAAATGTTGGGGTGAAGTTTTATGACATTGTTTTTATGGGTCAGAATGGGTCAGATACTGGCAATGTCATAAGGTTCAATCTAATAATAACTAAATCTTAGCACTTTCAGTGTTCCAAGCACTAATCTGAATGCTTATTTCTGTTCATTTAATCCTTGCAGTAGTCCCAGAAGGTAGGTCATAACTACCCGTCCCCATTTTACAAATGAGCAAACTGAGTCCCAGTGAGATTAAGTAACTAGCCCAAGTTCACCTAGGGGGTCAGTGGTAGACACCCAGAATCCATGCCACACACATGCATTGTGCTCTCCGGCCTTGGGGCCTGGCCAGGCACCTCCTGGGGCTCTTGAGCTGAATTCATACAGTAGCTACTGAAGAATCCCAGGCAAGGATCTGCCACTCCCTCTCCCCCTCCCCACACTCACCCTCTTCTTCCTCCTCTCAGGGTTTCCTCTACCCTGCACCACTCCTCACCTTTCATTTTCGATCCCTCTCAGGCTTTCTTCTCACAAAGTAAATGTTTAACAAAAAATTGGTTGTTTTAAGACTGAGAAACAAGTGCTCCAGGGTCTTCCTTTTGATCTACTATTCTGGCTCCTGGGTTTTTGTCCTTCTACTGCCAGAAGGACCTCCTCATTCCTTTTCAAGCCCTCCCTCCCAGGGCTCAGAACCATCCACATTCCTCTCTGTGGGAAGGTGGGGCCTGAATGACCACCAGGCCTGAAGGCAACGGAGTTCTGGGCACAGGCCCAAGTTGCTGGAGCAGAGGGTGTGGGCTTCTGTCTGTGAAGTCCTGGAGGCCCGCCCAGGCCCAGAGAGAGCTGTCAGACTACAGAGTCACCAGCGCTGGAGGGGCTGAATGTCAGCCTCAGGAGGGGCTGGCGAGGGGGACTCCCCTGAAACCAGGTTTTTAAAAAAGTGGTCTCTCTCTTTTACTTTGAAATAATTTTATGCTTAATGTTGCAGAAATAGTCGAGTTCCCAAATAGCCCACCCATATCCACCTAGGGCTTATATGCCGTACAATAATTACCCAACCAGGAACTTCAGGTTGATAAAATACTAGTAATCTGTAGACCAGTTTTCCCATTAATGTCCTTTTTCTGGACCAGGATCCAATTCAGGATCCTCATCTGGGACAATTCCTCAGTCCTTGTCTTCCTTGACAAAGAAGATTTTCAAAACTTCTGAAGAGTACTGAGTAGTTATTTTATAGAATGTCCTTTACTTTGGGATTGTCGGATGTTTTCTTCTGATGAAATTGAGGGTCATGTCTTTTGGGGAAGAAACTGCAGAGGTGATGTGTCCTCAGGCTATGCCATCAGGAGGTACATGGTGCTGGCATGCCTGCTTCCGCTGCCTTTTTTTTTTTTTTTTAGAGATTTTATTTATTTATTTGATAGAGAGAGACACACGCACAGCAAGAAAAGAACAAGCAGGGGGAATGGGAGAGGGAGAAGCAGACTTCCTGCTGAGCCCGATGCAGGGCTCGATCCCAGGACACTTGAGCCAAAGGCAGATGCTTCACGACTGAGCCACCCAGGGCCCCTTCTGTTGCCCTTGATCACTGGCCCGAGGTGGGTCTACCAGGCTTCTCCACTGTAAAGTTACTATTTCCCCTTTGGTAATTAATAGGTTTCTTCTGGGGAAACACTTTGATACTATATAATTCTGCTATTTCTCATCATTCTTTCATCCACTAATCTTAATATCCATTAATGGTTCTTGCCTGTACCAGTCATTACTATGATGTTTGCCTAATGGAGATTTTCTATTTTTACCACTTCTTCTGTATTTATTAATTACCATTCTACTCTAAGGGAGAGCTATCCCTGCTCTCCCCTTTATTCATGCAAGTATTTATTTATATCAGTATAGATTCATGGGTGTTTATTTTATTTCATGGGTTATCCTACACTGTCATTATTTTGCTATTCAGATTGTCCCAGCTTTGGCCCTTGGGTGTTTCTTCAGGTTGTCTTTTTAACCCCATCATTTTTCTAATGATTTTATTTATTCTAGGGGCATCTGGGTGGCTCAGTCCGTTAACCGTCTGTATTCGGCTTGGGTCATGATCCCAGGGTCCTGGGATCCAGCCCCATGTCAGGCTTTCTGCTCAGCTGGGAGTCTGCTCCCCCCTCTCCCTCTGCTTCTCCCCCTGTTTGTGCTGTCTCTCTCTCTCTCTCTCTCTCTGTCAAATAAATAAATAGAACCTTTTCTTAAAGATTTTCTTTATTTTAGAGTGCATGCACGCGCATCAGCAGGGGGAGGGGCAGAGGGAGAGAAAGAATCTCAAACAGACTTCACGCTGATTCGGGGCTTGATCTCAGAATCCCCAGACACAGCTTGAGCTGAAATCAAGACTGAGATGTTCAGCTGATTGAGTCACCATGATCCCATCGTTCGTAAAGCACTTCCTTACTTTCTGGTGCCGTGAGATGTTCCCAGCTTATTTTTGCTTTGCTCCACCTTGGAATCAAGCATTCTCCAGGAGGTTCCCTCCCCTTAAGCCAGTATTTTGCCACCAAAAAATATTCAGAGGTACCATGATCACTTTGGAAATAAGATCGTAGGAAAGCGTGTATGTGAAGTTCAAGAATAGGCAAGACTTTTCATTGTTTATGTCAGGTCGCTGGTTGTGGAGGGAGTACTGACTGTGGAGGAACATGAATCTTCTGGGGCCCAGGAAGCGTTCTCTAGCTTGATCTGGGTGGTGGCTACATATGTAAAAATCGTCCATCTGTACACTCGAGATTTGTGTAGTTCCGTAAGCAAGCTATGCCTCACTGAAAGAGTTAAAAAAAAAAAAAAGACAGCAGAGTGTATGCATGATAGGAGAAGGGCACATGATTCAGTTTGCGGTGAGGCCACCATTCAAAGGTTGGGAGGAAAGTAAATGATGGAGAAAACACACTAACACTAAAATCCTTCTACTAAATAGACAGTTGACTATGTAGAAATTACCCCAAATGAAATGGATGCATGCTTCCTTTCTCACGTAGGAATCTTGGTATGAAGTGAGGATCTTGATGTTCTTTGCCTCCTGGGTGCTTGAAGGGAAAAGGGTGACCATAGGATTTAGGACTGCTGGCTGCAAGGGCAGTGGCCTCCAAAAGGCCCTGTGACACTGGGGGTGAGGCGCGTGGGCCGTGACGGTGGCACACCCTTCATTGGCGGCCAGAAAGAGTGAGGTCTGCTGTGGACGTGAGCACCTTAATCGTAGCTGGCAGGTCTGCCACACGCAGCCGTGCCCTGCTGAGGGGGGACTAGGTGCTTCTCTCCCCCAGCCGCAAGCCTCGAGAGAGCCCTGTCTGCCCACGGAGGCCTGTGGAGGTCTCTTGTTGCCACCACAGTCCTTCGAAGGAGGAAGTGAGCAATGGGGACCGTCTGGGGATGGTGGGAGGCCCACTCAGCCCTTCTCAGTGCTTGCTCCTGGCCTGCGCTTTGCTGGGGGCTGTCTCCCTGGCGGTAAGGCAGGGAGAGGACTTTGAAGCTACGGCCAGTCACACAGAGGTCTGCCGTGGAAGAGCTTTCCTGGCAGGTGAACAGCTAGAGCAAAGGCCCCACAGACGTTGGAGGCTGAGGTATTGGAGGAGGGAAGAGGCAGAGAAGGCAGTGGGGTTGGAGTGGCACAGGGGGAGAGGACAGGGCTGCAAGAGAGGGCTGTTCTGGAGAAGCCTGTGAGGAGACTGTGCTTGACCTGAAATCAGGGGGAAACTTGGACTCCCTTTCCACATTGTATCCATAGCCTCAGCCCGAAAGCTGGGCCCGGGAATGTTCACTTGCACTGCCACCTCCTTGTGGAGATGGGATGAGGACGGACGCTTCGGTCCCACCTCAGATGGGCAGCAGAGTGAACTAGGGAGTCGCTGGGGTGTATGCTGCACTGATGAACGACAGAGCATAGCGGCAAGAGGAGACTTTCCTGCCCTGTGACCAAGGTTGAAGCTGAAATGTTAAATGAGCCTGGAGAGCCACAGAAGTTGGTCGCTGCAACACATGGTTTTATTCTGATACCCCGTGGCAGAGTACACCGTCCAGGGCAGGTTGTGAGCATCCGACTTTAGGCGAGGCTTCTCAGAGCAGGTTAACCCGTGAAACCCAGCAGGACGTGAGACGGTCGAGTGAGTTCTGTGAGTGAGGGAACATGTGGCAGGCCCTCTGTGGGTCAGCACACCACCAGTTCACGACACCAAAACAAAAGGGGCTGCTAGGACGGAGAAGGGCAACACATCTGAGAATCAAAAATTCAGTGTGCATTCAGAAGAACATGAGTTTTGCTGAGTTGTGGGTACTTGGGGAAAAAAGTGTATACGGGACACTTGTGCGGGCCAGCAGCACGGTGGCTGGTCCCTTCCTCGCCTGTGAGCACTCTGTGGGACACTTGGTGACTGTGGGCGAATAGGATAGGCAGGTTCCCAGCAGTAGTGGCATGCACGGGGTCTTTGATCCAACCTGCTCCATCCGCGTCCCAGAGGTGCAGCAGCCCCTAGAAGAATGGAACGTAGTAGAGCAAGCTCAGGTTCAGGTGAGCCACCCTGAGAACACAGCAGCGTGGCCTTCACGCCCACCCTCCTGCACCACAGCACGGGCCGCCTGTGTTGGTCTCTCGGTCAAGGTCCGGCTTCTGCAATCCCTACCCCAGCATTTCAAGAGGGTCATGCACATGACACAGGGGGTCCATGCCTTGGAGCACGCAGTGTACAGACAGTAAGGTAAGAGCGGGGCAGCGACTCTGGAGAGTGCCCTTCTGCTGGGGGTTTTACACCAGGGCCTTCTGGCCTGCTCCTGAGCCCAGCTTCCACCTACCAGCCCCACCCAGGGTGGACTCATGGCCTCATTTTCTTGAATCCCTGATAATGAGAAACCAGCATTTTGTGTTTTGTAATAAACCCTTTATTTATATTAGAAAGAAGGAAAAAGAAAAGAAAGGAAGGAAGGAAGAAAAAAAAAGAAAGAAAGAAAATTGGTGGAAGCCTGAAAACTATTCCACTATAAGAAATACATCTGGGGAAAGTGTGTGCCCGAGTCAGAGAGAGCAGGCCTGAGTGAGGAAATGCCTGCTCACTCGTCCCACAGCCGAAAAAGTCCTCTCAGGAAAAGCAGCATGTCTGAGAGACCAGAAGAGCCTGGGACCCCACAAGATGTCAGGCAGGTACCAACAAGGCCTCAGGTGGCTCCAGACTGATTTTGAGAAGGACCGTGCAGGGGACTCCAAGGACTAATAATCAGAATTCCTCTATATGAAAAGGAAACCGACAAGCAAGTCAGCTGATGAGTCTAAAGCAAAATGGCGGCTGATCTGAGAATCCTCTGCTTTCCTCCTGTGGAAAAAAGCCTTGGAGATGATCTGGTTCTGGAAATGTCTTGTGTGAGGCAGGGTGGACTTGTTCAGTGCAACAGTGCTAAGCCTATGAGGTGTCCTAGGCCTAAATAACCAACTAACTGTAAGTAAATCCCTTCAACCCGAAGGCACCTACCCACCACTTCTGCAGGAACTCAAGGGTAGGGTTTCGGAACATTGTCCAACGCAGGCCCGATCTTTAACAGACATCCCATGAATTGTCAGTTTGAATCCTGCCCAGAAGGGTTCACAGGGAACCCTGGGAACCTAAAGATCTTTCACCCGAAGCAAGCTGGTAGAAGAAAGGGCACGGTTGCTAGACATAAAACAAGCCATTGAGGGGGACTCAGCATGGCCTTTTCTGATGGGAAACTGGCTAAACACACTTTGGGAGAAAACCAGTGAATAAGTTTGACTCTCAAAAAGTTTACATTCAAGGATGTGTTTTGTAAAGCTTATATTGTAGCCAGAGGAATTGTTTTGCTACCTCACTGATTCTCAAAGTGGGGGATTTGTTTTAAAGTACTACTTATTTGACTAAGAAAATATTTTTACATGCCTGAATACACTTGACGTCACAAAGGATGTTCCAATATTGCTAAGTGATTCTACACACAGTATCTTATTTAGTGTATATTTTACGTGGTCTTTAAGTTCCTCTGCTGTTAATCATTACATGTCCTATCTTTGGTTGTGCTGGGTTCTCATCACTGAATAAAATCAAGCAGCTTTTCCACATTTCCCTCAAACAGCCTCTGCTATGACTTCCTTTCTTTTTTTTTTTTTTTTTTTTTTTTTTTTTTTTTTCTTAAAGATTTTATTTATTTATTTGACAGAGAGAGATCAAGTAGGCAGAGAGGCAGGCAGAGAGAGAGGAAGGGAAGCAGGCTCCCTGCTGAGCAGAGAGCCCGATGCGGGACTCGATCCCAGGACCCTGGGATCATGACCTGAGCTGAAGGCAGCGGCTTAACCCACTGAGCCACCCAGGCGCCCCAACTTCCTTTCTTTTTGATCCTGTTACGTTATGCCCCACTTGCCTTCTCACTCCAGGGCAAGCAGTATATATTATAGTGGTTATGAGCGCAGGCTCTAAAGCCAGAGTGCCTGGGTTCAAATTCCAGCCCAGAGCTACTCTGTGGCCCTGGGGCAAATTCCTTAATCTCTGGGCCTCGATTTCCTCATCTGTAAAATGGAGGTAATATTACGCATTTCACAGAGTTGATGTAAAGATTAAAGGAGTTAATAGAGAGCACATGTAAAGTACTTGGAACCCCATCTGGTATGTAATAAGTGCTCGGTTATGATAGCTGTCACTATAATGATTATTATCCTTGACGTTCTCCCTCTTCAGTTCTTCCGTCTATTGGACATACCTTTTCCTTACAGGGTTTGTTTGGTTATAACCCCTATCCCTTCTCCTTTGGCCCCCTTACCTAATTATTGTCTCCCTCACCCCCCATGCCTTCAGTTCCTTTTCTGCCATATTCTTTTTCCTTTAGGATCTATGGATTCTCAGTCCATTTCTAGGTCAGGTGTTTTCTGCTATTTTAGCCATTTCCAGCTTTTCTTTGGTCATTTCTCATTAATTTGGAGCTGCTCTCTGCTGCTTGCCCCATAAGCTATTTTGTCATCACTATAGTGTTTTCGTTTGGCTTCATGTCATGCCTGGTGCTCCCATGAGCAGGCTTTGTAACAAATCTTCAGTTATCCCCTGCCCCAACGGTATCTTTTTTCTGTCCCTATAGAAAAGCACCTGATTTGTGATTAATGCTTTCTTCCCACACAGCCATTTGGTTTCTACTTCTTTTCCATGATCCCAAATTTATCAATGCATTGGGCAGGGTTTCCCATTGTTCCAGCACTGATACAGGATCCAGTTCCTAGAAGTAGCCACGAGGTGGCAGAGTGCGTCCTCACTGTACGCCTCACTGCCTGGAGGCACGCAAGGATGTTACCTTGGCCAGGGTTAGAATTATTTCAAGGCTTCCAGGAGGTTTCTAGCAAGGTTAGAGGAATTGGCAATTACAGGTAGATGCTCTCCTCTGCTAGAGAGATCACTCCTTTGTTATCAATTGTCCAAGCATATGCATTCATTACAGAAAATTTAGAAATATCAATAAGCAAAGAGAAAAAGAAAATCAAGTACCTGAATACTTATCACACAAAGGTGATATATTTCCTTCCAGGCATTTCACCATGCAAATCTATACAAATAAATACGTGCTCTGTGTATATAACCATTAATGCAAACATTTTATGTACTCTTCACTTTACAAAATACAGTGGATGTTCTATCATATCAAAAACTAAATCTACGCTTCCCCCACTTTTATACTTTTTGCATTTTGCATGAGTACCTGCTTATACAGAAATTGTGAAAACATTAAAATAATTAGTTGGCTACAGGATATTTTATTTTATAGGGGCACCTGAGTGGCTAAGTCAGTTGGACATCTGACTCTTAATTTCAGCTCAGGTCATGATCTCAGGGTAATTGGTTGGAGCCCCACCCCAGACTCATGCACAGCATGGAGTCTGCTTGAGATTCTCTCTCTCTTCTTCTGCCCCTCCCCACTGTGCTCTCTCTCCCACTCTCTAAAATAAATAAGTCTTGGGGCACTTGGGTGGCTCAGTTGCTTGAGCATCTGCCTTTGGCTCGGGTCACGTTCTCAGGGTCCTGGGATCGAGCACCATGTTGGGCTCTCTGCTCATCAGGGAGCCTGCTTCTCCTTCTCCCTCTGCCTGTCACTCCCCCTGTTTGTCCTCCCTATCAAATAAATAGATAACATTTTAAAAAATAAATAAATAATTCTTTTTTAAAAAGGATATTTTATTTTATAGATTCACCTTAATTTATTTAATGAAAGGTCACTGTCCGTATAGCATCTAGGTGTTTCTTACCTTGGGATCTCACTATTAGGCCTGCATCCCAAATATGCTTTTACTCCTTTAAGAGCTTTTTATTTATTTTTTTTTAAATTTTTTTTTAAATTTATTTGACAGAGATCACAGGTAGGCAGAGAGGCAGGTAGAGGGAGAGGAAGGAAAGCAGGCTCCTTGCTGAGCAGAGAGCCCAATGTGGGGCTCGATCCCAGGACCCTGGGATCATGACCTGAGCCGAAAGCAGAGGCTTTTACCCACTGAGCCACCCAGGGGCCCCTCCTTTAAGAGCTTTTTAATACCCCTAGTTGTAACTCCACAAATGGTTGGCTACTGGAAACCTTGAAGAAGTGTGGGTGCCAGATCCCACCCAGGTTTCTAGAATCCAAAACTCCAGGGATAAGGCTTGGACCCAAGTATTTCTAAGAGTTCCTATAGTTGATTCAGCTTTTGCAGCCTGGTTGGACAGGTAGGACCAACACTTAAAACCCCAAGAGTTTCGTCAAGACTCCCAAGTTCCCAGGATTTTCTTGCTTATGTTCTGGATGAGGATACGCATGTACCATTCCTTCAGCTCCCCTTCCATGGAAGGCAGGGGTTGATTCTGAGTCAATGAAGTATGTCCTCAGGAAATAGGATAGCAATTTGACTTCACCCAGCAAGCTGATTGAAAATGGGACTGAAACTCTAATTACAAAAGCAATTTGTACCAAAAAAGAAGAGAGAAAGAAACAGAAAAATGCTTTCCAATGAATAAAGTGTAATGTACAATGTACATTACAATGTACAATGTAATGTAAAATGTAATATTTGTGTTTATAGTGATACTTGGGTGTTAAACTGACCTCCAAAGGGAAGTATAAGAATTTTTTAAAAATTTATTTGACAGAGAAGGTGAGCACAAGTAGGGGAGCAGGATTGGAAGAATCAGGCTCCCCACTGAGCAAAATGTGGGGCTTGATCCCAGGACCCTGGCATCATGACCTGAACCGAAGACAGACACTCAACCAATTGAGTCACCCAGCTGCCCCAGAAGTATAAGAATTTTTGTTGGCTGTGGTGTGAATCAAAAGAAGGACAAGCTACAGGAGCAAGGAACTTTAACTTAGGGTCTGCATTTAGAAGTTAGGGGATCCCTAGAAATTAATGGAAACATAATTTCAGCTTTATTTTCAATAACCCCAAGGTCAAAGTTAGCATTTCCTACAATAGTGAATGTAGCCAAGAAAGCACAGTAGTATTTGGAGTAGTTTCCTTTGTCACTTATTACTGGAATTTTCCTATCCTATAAAGTTGTTAGAGGTATCTCAAAACATTGTGTTCACTCTTACTTTGAAAAAATGGTAGTTATTTAATCTGCCATTAGATCTTATTGTAGAATATATTAATAAAGCACATCTATGGTGATATCATAAATTTGTTTAAAAATATTTCGATGACTGTTTCGATTTAACTGGTCTCCTTTGTGATGCTATGTATTTTATGTATTTAAAACCATCATTCTGAGAAGGGATCCATAGGCTTCTCCCCATAGCTAGAGTCTGGGGTACAGAAAGGGTGAGGACCTCTGTAGTAGAGAGTCTGCCAGAATTAGAATAAAAGTTGGCTCCCTGGGGAGGATGCTGGCAAAAAGATACAGTACCTTTTCCCATTCTAGTGGGGATGAGGACACTTGGGGGAAGGGATTGGAAGCAGGAGGGAAGAGTCAGAGGGGCCAGAGGCCAGGAGTTCATGGGGGAGGGTATTGTGCTCCAAGGGCAACTTTTTTTTTTTAAGGTGAGATTGAAAACAAAAACAAAAAAACAAGGTAGACCTAGAACAGAGGCCAAGAGAGAGGGTTGTTAACCATGAGAAAAGCACGCTGCAGAGATGTTTAGATCTGCTAATAGCGCTTTTAAAAAAGCATCTGAGTGGGTTGAGTGACTATCAGTAATCATTGAGTGATGGGTCTGGTCGAATGAATTTCAGTAGCAAGGATGGGATGGCGAGGGGTGGTTACCTGCAGGGTTCGGGAAAGAGAGAAGGCAGATGCCAGCCACCAAGGTGGGCATGGGGAAGGAGCATGAACATAAAGAGAAGAGTACAGCGTGATTCCTTTCTCATTGTGTTTTTCTCGGAGTCCACCACCATTTTGACTTAAGGCTTTTGAGTTCTGTTTTCAGGCCTGTAGATCTCAGGGAAAAGATTTACAAAGAACAGTATTTGTTTGATACGAGTATTCGTGCTGCTTGAGATCTAGGGAAATGAGCATTTTTCTGGAATGCATTTTCTGAATGAGCATTAAGTACCTTTAAAATGTTCATGTTCTTTGACACAGTAATTTCATTCCTAGGAATTCAGCCCAAGGAAATCATCGAAAATGTGGCTCTATGCACAAGGCTGTTCATTATAATTTCATTATGATGAAAAAACAAATAATTAAGTACTCAAAACAGGAAGTTGTAAATTACGGTACATCTGCGTCATGAGAAATTCTTTGGCCGTGAAAGTATCTACAAGGAGTTTTTAATATTAGAGGAAATGCTTATGATAAATGCTAAATAGATTCAAAATTATATAGAGAAAACATCTCAACTGTGGAAAATGTGCAGAAAGGGAGTGGAAGGAAATATGCCAAAGTGTTTAAAAGTGACTTCCTCTTGACTATGAAGTTATAGATAATTTATTTTCTGTGTTTTTACTTTTTACTAAAAACTACCACAGAGTGTGTATTTCTCTAGAGAAAAAGTTCCACCACACAAGTAATATATAAAATCTTAACTGTTGGGGCACCTGGGTGACTCAGTTGGTTGAGCGTCCAGCTCTCCGTCTTGGCTCATGATCTCAGGGCCCTAAGATAGAGTCCCTTCCCCATATCTCTGCACTCAGCAGGGAGTTTGCTTGGGATTCTCTCCCTCTGCCCCCCACCTCCCGTGCTCATACTCTCTTTCTGTGGAGTGAACGAATAAGTGTTTAAAAAAAAAAGTTATTGTAAATGAAAACACAGAGCTCAAATGATAAAGAAGTATAATGGGAAAAAAATAAAAGTCCCCCGAAGTGTTAACAGTTTACCTCCTCAACTTCTAAATTTTTTATATACACATTGTGTTTTCTCATTTATCTAAGTGGGATCATACTATATTTTTCTACAGCGGTTTTCTTTTTTACTCCTAAAAATGTCTTCGTTATCTTTCCACATCGGTGTGTGTAGTCCAACTTCATCTGTTCTCTGCCGCCTTGTATTTCATGATGTGGATAACTGCAGGGTGCCTACCAAGTCCACACTATTTGAAGCCGCTGTGAATGCGGCGAAAACCTTCGTGCGGAACTGTGACTATTCCCTTAGGAACGGGACATGGAGGCAGAGTCGCTGGATCAAAGACCATGCACGTTTATCATTTTGGTAGAGACAGCCTGTGTGTGTCGAGATGATACAAACTTGTCTCCTGGAACCAAGACCCTAGAACAGCAGTGGCTTGAAACTAGGTAGTTGTTTACTTGTTCAATTCCTGGCCTAGGTGTAGGTGGTCCACGGCTAACATTCCACCTCCAGAGTGGCAGGGATGCGGATCCCTTCTGTCTTTTTTTTTTTTTTTTTTTAAGATTTTATTTATTTGACAGAGATCACAAGTAGTCAGAGAGGCAGGCAGAGAGAGAGGGAGAAGCAGGCTCCCTGCTGAGGAGAGAGCCAATGCAGGCCTCGATCCCAGGACCCCGAGATCATGACCTGAGCCGATTTAACACACAGAGCCACCCAGGCGCCCCTCTGTCTTGTTGCTCTGCTGTCTCGGGCACGCGGCTTTCATCTTATGGTCTGAGATGACCGTATCTGCTCCTCCATTCATATCCACTTTCTGGGAAGTGGGGAAGGAGAGGTCTAGGGCAGAACCCAGAACTTACACTGTCCCTGAATTGGGATCTTCATCCTGTTGGCCATCCATAGCAGTGAGGTACCCCAGGCAGCAGCAGTGTGCACAGCTAAGTGTCTGTTTCCAGAGGAAGAAATCTCGTAAAGCATTGGGGAGGATATGTGCTATGGTGAGTGCTATGAAGTGTGTAAGTCTGATGATTCACAGACCTGTACCCCTGGGGCTAATAATACATTATATGTTAATAATTAAAAAAATGTGACTCATTTAAAAAAAAAAAGAAATCTCATAACAGATATGCAAGACCTTTCCACTGAAAACTGCAAAACATCACTAGAGCGTCCAGATCAGCTCAGAGCAGGCTTTTTAAAAGTCTTCCCAGCATGGAGATGGGCCATGGGCTCTCTGCACATTACCTGTTCGTATTACTCACCTGTTCTTCTCTCTGGTGGCTTTCTTTCTCTCTCACTGATTATTAGGTGCTCCTTTTTTATTATGGATAGTATTGGAGTACGGATAGTATTTTGATAATGGATTTGGTTTTTTAAAGGTGTTACAAAATATTTTGTTATAGTCAGTTTCTTATCCTTTAGCCGGGTTTTTGGCACCTTTTGACATATTGAAGTTATGTGTAATCAAGTCCGCCCATCTCCTTTATGTCCCTGGGTTTTGTCTTGCTATTATAACTTTTATAATCAGAAAAATAAGAAGAATATCCAATTCAGAAAGAGAGACGGGGGCACCTGGCTGGCTCGGTCGGTAGAGCATGCAACTCTTGATCTCAGGATTGTGGGTTCAAACCCCATGTTGAGTGTAGAGATTATTTTTTTCAAAATTAAAGATTATTTATTTATTTGAGAAAGAGCACTAGAGAGAGAGCAAGCAAGCACAAGTGGGGGACAGAGGGAGAGGAAGAAGCAGGCTCCCCACTGAGCAGGAACCCTAGTTCAGGCTTGATCCCAGAGGATCACAACCTGAGCCAAAGGCAGATGCTTAACTGACTGAACCACCCAGGCACCCCCAGGTATAGAGATTACTTAAAAATAAATTGTAAGTAAATAGACTTAAAAAAAGAGGGGGAAAAAGAGATAAAGAACACGAAGCAGCAGCAGCAGCAGCATGGGGAACTAAATTACAGAGACAACCTCTCATTTTCTTTTTATTCTAATATCCTCTTTAATAGGCCGTCTCTCAGGAGCTGTTTGAGGGATCTGGGTTTTGAGAACTGAATAGGACTGAGATAGGTAGAGGAGAAAAGAGAAGGTCTCCTAAGTTAAAGGAACAATATAAATTAAATCTCGGAGGCACAAATAAATCTGGCTGAAATGGACCTAACTAGAAAGGCATGTGCATTGGGAACATAGGAAATAAACTGGACAGGTAGGTCGAGAATGGTCTTTGGAGAACAGGGCAGCAGAGGAATACAGTGATTAGAAGTGAACACTGGCATTAGGAGAAATATAGCAAATGAAAAAGGATATGCAACTATGAATATGCATAAAGGGATTATTTTTAATAAAGGTGCAGTTTTTTGGATAAAGTTTTTTTTAAAGGAAGCAAATTAAGTGTCTAACAAAAGGCAAATGGTTGAGTAAATTAGGGTATAGCCACATGATGGAGTGCTAACACTGAGAGTAGTCATTTTTGAAGGCTGCATGGAAAAACACTAAAATTATAGTAAAAGAATGTGATTAAAAAGCATATAAAAATCAGGGGCGCCTGGGTGGCTCAGTGGGTTAAGCCGCTGCCTTCGGCTCAGGTCATGATCCCAGGTCCTGGGTTCGAGCCCCGCATCGGGCTTTCTGCTCAGCAGGGAGCCTGCTTCCTCCTCTCTCTCTGCCTGCCTCTCTGCTTACTTGTGATTTCTCTGTCAAATAAATAAATAAAATCTTTAAAAAAAAAGCATATAAAAATCATAATGATGATTATAGCTATTTAAAGAAATATGCTTGTGAAAAAAAAGACTGAAATGGAAAACTTGGAAATAAAGAGAGGTATATTTGGATGATGAGTGATTATTTTTCTTTTTCAATATCTTAATTTGTTGGTGTCGTTCTCTGTCTATAATATTTTTAAAAGAGGCAGGTGTTAGTGGATATGAGAGAATCAACAGAGGCTTTTCAGGGCTTCCTGAAGGTGAACTGGGAGCTGGGGGCGGAGTGCTGCTTGGGAAGAAGGAGCCTGACCCTATGGGATGTGTGATCCAGGAGGAAGGGACCTGCCGGTCCCTTGGTCTGTAGTCTTGGGATGACCAAACTTTTCTTGCGTTCCAGGGTCTCCTAATGCTGCTACAAAACTTACCTACAATACACTGGGGCAACGAAGAGATCGGGCTGCTTCTCGCCGAGGCGTACAGACTGAAGTACATGTTCGCCGATGCCCCTAACCACTACCGCCGATAGGTGCTGTCTCCCCAGGGGGACCCAGACTGTCCCCATCTCTGATGGCAATCTGATCACTGTGGCCACCGTGCGAGCCGTGGACTCCGGCCAGGAACCACTCCTGCTGTAAAAAGCTCCCATCCGCCGCCCAGGTCTTAACTTTTTGGCGTGCCTGTCCACCACTCCATGTCTCTGGACGTGTTTCTCGGACCACTGTCAGTAATTCCATGATGCGTGGACAGGCCCAGCTCTGCGAGACGACTGGAAAGGAGGTACAGGGTTGTCTGCCCCTTTACAAGAAACTGGACTAAAGAAGGGGAAGGCTCAGGGTCTCAATTCACATTGTCCCTACATGGACTGTCTCTCACCTCCTGGCCCCAACTGATGCCATTGCTTTTTGTGACATAGTTTGATTTGATCACAGGTAAAAAAAAAAAACGCCTCATGTTTTCGGAAGACTCCTGGTCCCTCCCACTCTCCCTCTCCCACCCAGTTCCTAGCCCTTCCCCTTCTGCCCTGGTCTGAGCCAGTGAGGGGCAGCTTGAGACTTTTGTTCTCACATAGAGGAGGCGCTGATGCCTGTAACTCTGGGAAGAGGCCTGCACCCAAGGGCTAGGGATGTCATTTTTCCTTTTCTCCCCAGATGTGCGTATGTGCACCTGCGTTTGTGTGTGTATGTGAGTATACACACCCATCAGCATTTAGTTACGTGTCTGAATTTCTGTGTCCAGACAGACTAGCCCAGTCACTACCAGCTGGGAAGGGCCCTGGTGACCAAGTATACAGGCGTCCCTTGAGAAGGATCAGGGCAGGGGAGGGAGAAGGGGCTTTACACCTCTCCAAACCCTTTTCCCATGATGACCCACTCCAAGATATTATGTGTAAATTGTGTTATTATGTATATGGGTAAAGATGTACAAATATATGTCCTCTTTGTAGCAGATATGATTTTATATTTATAATGTGCATCAACATGTGAAAGCAATCTCGGTCACTAGCACAGATGAAGTTGCCAGGCAGGTGGCTCTGGCATCTCTAGGTCGGGTTCTGGGTGCCCTCCTGTGCAGGGGAGGACAGGCGTCTGCCAGAGCGAGCATCGCTGAGCAGACGGACCTGCTTTGACAACGGGTGGCAGCCTTCCCAGCATCAGTGTCTCAGAGTTTTTCTCTCCTTTCCCCGCTCCCCACCCTCTCCCCAGGTCCTTGTGGAGCATCTGCCCCACTCCTTCCCCGTGTTGGGCAGACAGAACCCCCAACCTGTCCCCCAGAGAGCCTCCCAGAGAGGCACCCACAGAGGCAGAAGCCCTCCTGCATGTTTTCAGCCCCTCCCTTTCCCCAGGAGGCTGGGGGAGATCTTTTGTTTTTCCATTTTTTCCTCCGGGCAGCATCCTATTCAAGACAGAAGCTGTGACTGATTCATCAGTGCCAAGGAAAGGGGTTTTCTGCGTCTCCCTGGGGTTTGGGGCTCTTCTCAGAGAGAGGCATCCAGTGCCCCCTGCTGTCACCATCATACCCCCCACAGCTCATGAGAGGGGGGCGCATGTTTGATTTTGGGAGTTCCATAGCAGAGAGGTAGCAGGGGCGGGGGTGGGAGGAATGGTGGCGAGCAGCTGTCCTTCTGGGAAGCCGGTCAGTGTCCCCAGTGGGTGACGCCCTTGAGTCTGCCAGTGAAGCCCCACCATGCTGGCACGTTCCATTTCTCATCTGGAGCTGTTTCTCAGGCATTCTTCCTAACCCTCCCCCTCCCCCTTCAGTGTGCCTCAATAGTTTCCTTCACAGAGTGAGAGGGCTGTGACCCTCCCCTCACCTGGACTAATTAAAGAAAGACACTTGTGTTCCCAAATGGTGGTTTTATTTTTTTAGTTTTTATGTTTGTATGGAAATTGTGGATAAAGTGAAAGGATTGTAAATAAATAGTGTATTTCCTCCTCCACTGCTGATTTTTCTCCTGTGAATTTGTGTAATCTGGAACCTAGGGCATCCCCTTTTCTCAGTTTTTTCTTGCTGAGATTAGTAAGTATGGGGGACGCATTTGCTGTAGGGCAAGCGGGGCACCAACAGAAAATCAGAAGGCAGTCTCAGAGGACTGAGCCCCCACTCTGGGGGCGGGGGGTCCTGTGGAAGATAAAAAATAAGGCAGGTGGTGCCCAATCACTAACGTTTACACAGCACATCACCATGTGCCCGGCAAGCCCTGCGATGACCACTGGAGCGGTTTCTTCACCCAGAACTTCTTCCTAAGATGCATCTGAGAGTGTCTCTTGGTTTCAGTAATTAGGAGCTGTATTAGGATTAAATTCAGCAACATGCAGCAGAAGCCAAAAAGTAACTGTGGCTTACACAGCAGGGGAATTTACCAGACACCTGGGTGGCTCAGTCAGTTAAGGTCTGACTTCAGCTTACATCATGATCTCAGTGTCCTGGAATCGAGTACCGTATGGGGTTCAGGGCTCAGCGGGTAGTCTGCTTCTCCCTCTCCCTCAGCCCTTCCCCCCTGCTCATGCTCTCTCTCCCCCAAATAAAATCCTAAAAGAAAGAATAAAAGGGGGGTGGTGTGCCTGCATGGCCCAGTTGGTTAAAAGCGTCTAATTTTGGCTCAGGTCATGATCCTGGAGTTCTGGGATGAGCCCTGTGTTGAGCTCCCTACTCAACAGGAAGTCTGCTTCTCCCTCTTCCTCTCCTCTGCCCCTCCTCCTTCTCTCTCTCTCACGTTCTCTCTCAAATAAATAAAATCTCTATTAAAAAAAAGAAAGAAAGAAAACCAGGGGAATTATTTTTCCCTCCCATGAAAGTCCAAAAGGAGGTCGCCCAGGGCTAGTATGGTGGATCTGAATCACAAAATCTTTAGGAACCTGGATTCCTTCTCTGGGTCTTCACGGGGAAGATGGAAGATGGCAGCTGGCGCTCCAGCCACTGCATCCACTTGCCAAAGCAACAGGATGGATAAAGAAGAGACAAGGAAAAAGGAATGAAAGAAATGTGTCACCAGTGTTTTAAGGAATGTTCCAGAAACCTGCCCCATAAAATCTCCTTTTACAACTCACAGACAGAACTTAGTCCCATGGTAGGTCACACCTAGTTGGAAGGGAGGTTGGAGGTTTAGTCTGGTCCAGGCAGCCATAGGCCTCACTCAAAATCAACAAGTGTTGCTCTCGACTACTCTATGTATTTTAAAGAACTTCGGAGGAGACATTTACCATGTACGTTCCTTCTTCATTCCTGAAGCTCTAGCTTCCCATCTGAAACTGATTTCCCTTCTTCCTGAAAACTCTTCAGCAATTCTCTTAGTGTTCCTTCATCTGAGAATTGTCTTTGTTTCGCCTTCAGTCCCAAATATGTATTCTCTAGATACAGTTATTTCCTTTTGGCACTTTAAAACTGTTGTTCCACTGTCTCTTCCGGTTTCTGATGAGCACTCCACAGCCTTTGAAATCATTGTTCCATACATTTTTTATTTTTTAAAGACTTTATTTAATAGAGAGTAAGAGACTGCGAGAGCGAGATGAGAGGCAGAGGGAGAAGCAGGGTCACTGCTGAGTGCAGAGCCCAACACGGGACTCGATCCCAGGATCCTGGGATCATGACCTGAGCTGAAGGCAAACGCTAAACTGACTGAGCCACCCAGATGCCACATTGTTCTATATTTAACTCATTATTTTTCTCAGACTCCTTTTTAAAAAATTGTGACAAGATGTATATAACAAAGTGTGTCATCTTAATCACTTTGAGGTGTACAATTCAGTTTTAAGTGCATTCCCGTGTTGTACCACCATCACGGCCATCCATCTCCAGAACTCATCTCGTCTTGCAAAACTGGAACTGTACCCAAGAAACAACAGCTCCCCATTTCCTTCTCTATATGGCCTCGGCAACCACCATTCTACTTTCTGTCTCTAGGAAATTGACTACTCTAGGTAACCTACGTAAGTGGAACAATACAGTATTTGCTTTGGGGGCTGGCTTATTTCACTTAGCATAATGTCCTCGAGGTTCATCTATATTGTAGCATATATCAGAATTTCCTTCCATTTTTTAAGGCTGAATTATACTCTGGCACATGCACGTACGTGCATGCATACATACACACACACACACACACACACACATTTTGTTTCCATCCATCTGTTGATGGTCAGATGAGTTCCTTTTCTGCTTTTGAAAATACTGCTGTTATGAACACGGGTATATAAACATCACTTAATGGGGAGCCTGGGTGGCTCAGTCAGTTGAGCATCTGACTCTTGATTTCAGGTGAGGTCATGATCTCAGGGTCCCGGGATTGAACCCTGCATCAGGCTCTGTGCTCAGCAGGGAGTCTGCCTCTCCCCCCACTTGCCTGTGCTTGCTCGCTTGCTCTCTCTCTCTAAAATAGATATATTAAATAAATAAATAAATATCACTTAGAGATCTTGCTTTCAATTCTTTTGGGTATATACCCATAAGTAGAATTGCTGGACTACTTGGTAATTCTATTTTTGATATTCTGAGAAACTACCATGGTTTTTCTCCCGATTGCTTTTGAGATTTTTTTCTTTGGGTTTTAGAAGTTTGATTGTGTGTATCTGAGTGTGTGTGGGGTGGGTGTTTGTATTTGGAGTTGTGTTTGGAGTTTGTTATTTGGAGTTTGTTGCATTTATCCTGTTTGGGGTTTGAGATTCTTTTTTTTTCCCCCTAAGATTTTATTTATTTATTTGACAGAGAGAGGGCGAGTGCACAAGCAGGAGGAGTGGCGGGCAGAGGGAGAAGCAGGCCCCTCAATGAGCAAGGAGCCCGATTCGGGACTCGATCCCAGGACAGTGGGATCCTGACCTGAGCCGAAGGCAGATGCTTAACCAACTGAGCCACCCAGGCGTCCCTCAGCTATTATTTCTTCAAATATATACATATTTCTCTGCTCCAATCTCACTCCTCCCTTGGGATTTCAATGATATGAATGTTGGACCCATAGTTCCTCAAATTCTGTTCTATTAATTTACTATTTTTCCTTTCTGTTCAAATCAGGGACTTTCTCTATCTCTCATTAAGTTCATTGACTTCTTTTCTGTCATCTCCATTCTACTATTAAGCCCACATCTGAATTTTTATTTCAGATATTGTGGTTTCAGGTTCTAACATTTCCATTTGATTCTTTTTTTTTTTTTTAAGATTTTATTTATTTATTTATTTATTTGACACAGAGAGAGATCACAAGTAGGCAGAGAGGCAGGCAGAGAGAGAGAGGAGGAAACAGGCTCCCTGCCAAGCAGAGAGCCCGATGCGGGGCTTGATCCCAGGACCTTGAGATCATGACCTGAGCCGAAGGCAGAGGCTTAACCCACTGAGCCACCCAGGCGCCCCACCATTTGATTCTTTTTTATAGTTTCTGTTTCTCTACTGAAAATTTCTATTTTTTCCCCTTCATTTCAAGTGAGTTTACTTTTGCCACCTGGAGCATAATTGTAATACCTGTTTTACATTTTTGTCTGGCAGTTCCAACATCTGGGTCATCTTGGGGTTGGCATCTTTCAATTGTCTTTCCTCTACAAATGGACCACTTTTTTCTAGGTCTTTGGGTGTTCAGTCATTTTTAATTATATCCTGACATTTTGAATATTACATGTGAGAACTCAGTCTTCTCCAAATCCTCTAGAGCAAGGGTCAGCAAACTATGGCTTATGGGCCAAATCCAACCCTCTTCCTCTTTTTATGAATAAAGTTTCATTGAAACACAGCAGTATTTGTTCCTTTACATCTTGTCATTGGCTGCTTTGTCTCTACAACAGCAGAGTTGAGTAGTCCGGATAGGCTGGATGGCCCTCAAAGCTGAAAATATTTACTATCTGGCCCTTTATGGAAAAAGTTTGCTGATCTCTGCTCTCGAAAACACTGACTTCATTTTGTTTTGTTTTGTTTTAGGTTAGTTAGGTTCCAGCTTCAAGTTTTCTCACATCTGTGGGCCATTGTTCCAAGGTCATTTCGGTTTTTCAGAGGCTTTGCTATGCTGGGTCTGTTTTGACCATGCAAAATTTGTGCCAGTTCATACACAGAATGGACTCCCCTTCTCCAGCTGGCTTCTTTTAGGATTTCCCCTATACGCTCTGGCTCTCTGGTGCTCTGTTTCCTAGTCAGCCAGAATGACAGTGCTTCTCTGGAAATTTCTACTGCCCAGAATAGTGCTGACACTGCCGCATAATTGAGTCCTGCCCTTGGGGCAGGTCTGGAAGAGACAGAAAAAGAACTAATTATAACCCCCCCCCACACACACACACACACACTCTGGCTCCCAGGGCCACTTTTCCCAAGTCCTTTGGTCAGAGAGATGTGGTTTGTGACATAAGAAATACACATTTGGTTTCTGGGATGCCTGGGTGGCTCAGTGGATTAAGCCTCTGCCTTTGGCTCAGGTCGTGATCCCAGCGTCCTGGGATCAAGCCCCGTATCAGGCTCCCTGCTCGGCAGAAAGCCTGCTTCTCCCTCTCCCACTCCCCCTGCTTGTATTCCCTCTCTCGCTGTGTGTCTCTCTGTCAAATAAATAAATAAAATCTTTAAAAAAATATATATATATATATTTGGTTTCTGCCTCTGGTCCCTGACACAGAGCTCCTAAAACCCTTGGAATTTTCTGAGTGGTAGGAGCATCTTTTGTTCACCTCCTCTTTTGAGGTGACTAATGGTGAGCTCCGGGATAGCTTCAGGGTGGGGGGCTGGTCACCAGAAAGACCAAGCCATCATCCTAAGCTTGGAACTTTCAGCCCCATCCTTGGGGAAGGGGAGAGGGACTGGACATTGAGCTAATAATCAATTATGGCTATGTGATGAAACCTCCCTTAAAAGCCCTTACCACTCTTAATCTCACAAAACAAACTGAGGGTTGCCTGGGGGAGGAGGGTAGGGAGAGGGTGGTGGGGTTATAGACATTGGGGAGGTATGTGCTATGGTGAGTGCTGTGAAGTATGTAAACCTGGCGATTCACAGACCTCTAGCCCTGGGGCTAATAATACATTATATGTTTAAAAAAAAAATTAAAGAAAAAAAAATTTAGTTAAAAAAAAAAAAAAAAAAGCCCTTACCAAAGAGGGGTGCCTGGGTGACTCAGTTGGTTAAACATCTGCCTTCGGTCAGGTCATGATCCCAGGGTCCTGAGATCGAGTCCCAGTTGGGCTCCCTCATCAATGGGGAGTCTGTAAGTCTTTCTCTGAGTTCTGTGAGCCACTGTGGCAAATTATCAAACCCAAGGAAGAGGTTAAGGGAACCCCCCAATTTAGAGCCAATTGGTCAGTATACCAGTGACAACCTGGGGCATATGACTGGCATCTGAAGTAGGGGCAGTCTTTGGGGACTGAGCCCTTGTGGGTTCTGTGCTAGTTCCAGGTGGTGTCAGAATTGGTCCAACTGGATGCCCACTGGACTGGTTGGTGTCCAGAGAGCTGGAGAATTGGTTGATGTGGGAACCATCCCCCCTACATTGGGTGTTAGGAGTGTTGCGAGTAGAGCAAAACAGATAAGAATTGTTTTCTTTTAGGTTTCTCTCAGTTTTTGCTGCCTCTGCTGCTGTGAGGCCCTCTTACCTGGGACCACCTCTCAAATCAAAGCTGTAAGACTAGACGGAAATATTTTGAGAAACTCACCCCCTACGGATAGCTTCTTCAAGCTTTGCCTCTCTCCCTAATTTGCCTGCTTGTTTACTTTTCAGAGTTCTCAGGTAGTTCTATTTGTCCAGCATTTTTGGTCATCATTAGTGGCAGAGAGAGATTTCAGTGGGCTTACCCCACCTTGTCTAGCACCAGAAATCCTCCAAAGGTTTTCGTCCACAACCTACAGTTGAAAACATGTTTTACATTGACCCAGCACAGAAAAAACACAGACACACAAATAATGAATGTTTCACGATCAGTATGTCCCCTTCATCTGTGTGCTGGCTTAAGACCTGTTCTGTTGTATTCCATTTTTCAAAAATGCTGATCAAGGCTCATTACTGAGTGTTAACTTGAATTTTGAAAAACACAGCTCTGCATGTGACTACTGAAATGGGAGAGAGAAGCCTGCTGTTAGCTGAAATAAACTTGTGCACGTTTCAACAAGTCCTGAATAATAAATATCACAGCTGATAACGCAATAAATTTGTAAGTCAAAAAAATGTGATGAGAATTGCATTATAACCTTGGATTATAGAACTCAAGGTTCTCTGTGTGGGAAACATTCCCACTCCCTCCCCGCCATTCTCCAGCCCTAGACAAAGGTGAATTGAATTAGGGATTTCTATGTTTTTTTGTAGTCCAAAAATAGCCAACACAGGGTGATAGGATTTAGTTGTAAGTCACCCCAAGCCTATTTTATATTAGGCACCTGATACCAAGTATAGTTGCAAAATAAACAGCCTGAAGCCAGCTCTGTAAGGAGAAGAAAACAAGGCAGTAATTATTGATACCTGATTCCCACAGCCTTCTTTCCCTCCGTCTTGCCTATCTTCTCCTTTCCTCCCTCCCTCTCCCCCTCAATAAAATCAGACGGGTTATAAATATTTGAAGTGGGTACTGATCCTTGGCAAGTTAAAGGATGTGGACGCTTAAAGTAACAGCCCAAGCCCCAGCCAAAAAGGAATGTAGTAGTTTCCTCCAGTACTACTTTCACGGACCTCTGAAACATCCACCTTTTTTTTATTTATTTATTTATTTATTTATTTATTTATTTATTTGAGAGAGAGAGAGTGAAAGAGAGTATGAGAGGGAAGGAAGAAGGTCAGAGGGAGAAGCAGACTCCCCATGGAGCTGGGAGCCCGATGTGGGGCTCGATCCCAGGATTCCAGGATCATGACCTGAGCCGAAGGCTGTCGCCCAACCAACTGAGCCACCCAGGCACCCTGAAACATCCACCTTAATTACTGATTAAGCTGTCTCCAGAATAGAATGAACTTGATGACTCACTATATGTACTTCCAAAATATAATAAACCTGATTAAAGGTATCAGAAATATCTTACAACTGTGTACTAAAAGTGCTTTGTTTACACAAAATAGCACTTAATACACAAGCTGCCCAAAGCAGATAGTCCCCTTTTCCCTCCTCACTTACTTCTGGTTTTCTAAAACATTTCCCTTTCAAAAATAAAAGGCGTCATTCCCTGATTCCTTCAGCGTAGAGTCTTACAGTTGGGGACGGGCAGAGAAGAGATGATGGAATAAGTGAGTAAGAAACAAGAGGGGCTCCTGAGTGGCTCAGTTGGTTAAGCATCTGCCTTTGGCTCAGGTCATGATCCCAGGCTCCTGGGACTGAGCCCCGCACTGGGCTCCCAACTCAGTGGGAAGTCTGCTTCTCCCTCTCCCTCTGATGCTCCCCCTACTTGTGCACTCCTGCTCTCTCTTTCTTTGTCAAATAAATAAAATCTTTTTTAAAAAATGAGTAAGAAAAAAGGAAGAGTGAGTGAGAATGTGCAGCCATGAACCCTACCCCCCCACACACACCCCAAGGCTGGATCACTTCATCCGGGATCTTACCTCCCCCTAGACACGCTGAAATCCTCCAAGTCTAGAGAACCCGTCTGTGTTCACTGCCCACCCCACCCCCAAGATGACTAAATGCAACAGTCTATTGAAAAGACGGCCTGTGATCTCAGGATAGAGAGTACTGAAGAAGAAACATAGGACTTCGCTAGAGATGCTACATCAAGAGTCCTTTCTTCGCTCGATCTTTTGAAAACATAATAAGAAAAAGTTCTGCCTCACCTCTATTGAACCTCACCAAGGGGAACCATGCTTCGAATCAATGGGCAGAGCCATGCCACCAAAATGGATCAACCCTTGCTCACAGAGCAAACTATTTGCTTTAGACGTTTTTAAAAAACCCATCTTGCTTACAGATGGGTAATAGAAGTCTAAAATTGATTAGAGGGATTTCTAACTCTATAATAAACCAATTTAAGGAGGAGAAGACACCTTGTTTTCTGTCTTTTAGACCAGAGAACATAGAGAAGACCCAGGGAGAGAGGCTTTACACCTGCTGGACGTGGCCTCTGCAGCCACTGGTGCTCCATCCCTCTACAATCATAGCTCACAGTGATTAGATACTTACTATGTACCAAGCAAAACTACCTTATAGGAATTCACCAGATTAGTCCTCTTAACAATCCTTCAAGTTGATCGTTACCCTTATCATCGCCCTCCTCTTATAAATGCGGAAGCTGAGGTTTGAAGAAGTCAAGTAACCTGCCAAAGATCTCCTGTCTAGTAAGTAGTTGAGCTAGGATTCGAACTCAGGCAACCAGGCTCCAAACGCCACACACCTCCACTGCCAGGAGTCTCTAAGTTTCCCATTCAACTAAGGGCTGACCTTACACAAAAGCCACAGAGTGAGCAAAATGTAATCGCTTGTACTCCACCCTTTCCCCTCACTCTATTCTGGGGAGATAAAAAGAAAGGAAGTGGGAGAGAGGAAGAGGAAGAGAAGGCTTTGGCATGATCATCATTTCTGTTCATAGCTCGTGTTCTAAAGTCTGCCAGAGAGACCTAGCTGTCACCAAAATTCATGCTCCCCTTTCTAAGGAATAGAGTAGTTCCTGGGAACTGGCTGATCAGCCAGGGATTACGTTCCCCAACCTTTCTTGGAGTTAGGTGGGGTCATGTGACCAGTTCTTTCTAAGAAAATGTGAGCCCAGGGAAATGTATGTCACACTGGGGATAAGATAGTTAAGAAGCTGGTGTGCCTTCCCCATTCTGTCTTCCCCTGGTTTGCTTTGTAGATGCAGAGGACTCTAAGTCCCCCAGGATAAAAGAAGTCTGAGTTCCTGAACGACTCAATGAAAGGCTGTCCACCAACCAGGAACACTGGTGGACAATTAAGTGAGTAAGAAATAAACTTTTGTGCTCAACCACTGAAACTTGGGGTTTGTATGTTACAGCAGCTAGTGTTACCCTAACTAATACAGAAACAGATAAACCAATGACTGTCCAACTGCCCTCCCCCACACCTTTCCTGTTCCAGTTCTGTATTGCTATAGAACAAACTATGCCAAAACTAAGTGGTTTAGCACAACCATTGTATTATGCTCACAGACTCTGGGGCAGGAGCTCAGGTGGGGCACAACAGTGGTGACAATTCAGGGATCACTATTCCACAAGGTCTGGAGCTTTGGCTGGAAAGACTCAAAGGCTGGGGTGACTCATTACTGGGGGCTGCTATCATCTAAGGACACCTTCATTCCCATGTCTGCCAGTCAATGCTGGATATCAGCTGGGACCTCAACTGGAGCTGTTCGCCAGAACATCTACTTGTGGCCCGTTTGTGTGTTTGTTCTCTCCACTTCCTCGTGGGGACTGTGTTCCAAGAGCATCCCAAAAAGGCTGGGTGGAAGCCGTATTATCTTTTATGGCATGACATCATTTCTGCTGGTGTCGCATGCCCACCCACATTTCTAGGGGAGGAAATGTAGATGCCATCTCCCAATGGGAGGAGTGTCAGTGTCCCGTTGTTAAGAGTGTGTGGGATGGGAGATCTTATAACTATCTTGGAAAACAGTCTGCCTTTCCATAGTTCTCTCCTCTTTTTCCCTCCCTTCTTCCTGCTCTGTGCTTCCTTCTCCTCCTCTTTTTTTCCTTTCCCACTTCCCAAGCCTTTCCGCTGTCAACCCTTTCTAACATTCTGTTCAATTCACATTAATTGAGCGTATGTAGTGAGACAGGTGTCAGACCCACAGATACAGAAAACACCCTACTTCCTTCCCTGCATCTGCTCTCTCTTTCCCCTCCATGTTCCCTCTTGAGATGGGTATAATGCAAGGTTTCTCAACCTTACCACTACTGGCATTTTGGACTGGATGATGCTTGTTGTGGGGCTGTCCTGTGATTTGTAGGATGTTTGCAGCATCCCTGGCTTCTCATCACTAGAGGGCAGTAGCACCCCTGCCCCTGTCAGGACAATAAAAAAAAATGCAATGCTCCCAGATATTGCTACATGTCCTGGGGGGGTGGGGGACAGCCCCAAGATGAGATTCACCGTTATAAGGGAATAAACAGGGGTGCCTGGGTGGCTGTCGTTAAATGTCTGCCTTTGGCTCAGGTCATGATCCCAGGGTCCTGGGATCAAGCCCCATATCCGGCTCCCTGCTTGGCAGGTAGCCTGCTTCTCCCTCTCCCACCCCGCTGCTTGTGTTCCCTCTCTCACTATCTCTCTCTCTTCCTGTCAATTAAATGAATAAATAAAATATTTTTTAAAAATGGGGAATAAACAGGGGAGATAGAGTTAATAAAACCCCCAAATCTTGGAAGGCAGTATCTCCAAACTATTTTGACCATGCACTCTTAGCAACAAAAGAAGGGCTGAGGATACAGCCTGACATATGCATATTTATTTATTTGTATAAAGTCTATATATCCTCTGTGTTGTCCTTTTATGTAAGTATAAAATATCCACAAGAGTGGACTTTTTTAAAAGGATGGGATAAAAACGTAAGTAGATACCTAAATATATCCTTCCCACAAGCAAATGGCTCATCTTGTATACTCTCTGGCAATGGCCAGTCCACCTTAAAGACCACTGCTGGGCCATATTGAGTACAGCCTTTGGGGCTAGACAGGTACAAGCTCACAACTCCGGCTTCAGTTCCCAAGACTGCCATTAATGAACTGAGTTACATTTATTCAGTCAATAAAAAATGTCAGGAGTACAACTGAAAATAAGACATCACTCTCAAGAAGCTCATGGTGGGAAGACCTTGGGCAACCCAATAGTATCAGGTTCCTCATAGGTAAGTGGAGCTATCTGGCAGCATGGTAGTGAGGATCAAGTAAGGTAATATATGAGAAGCATATAATAGGTACTCATAAATAGTACCTACTATTTCACTGTAGGGCCATGAGTGGTAACGAAAGACTGGAAAAAGCCAAACTGTATATCATTCAAGGACTGGTTGAAGAAACAAGGGTACTTCTGCACAACGGAGTACTACACAGCTGTGAAGAGGATGGAGGACTATAGATCTGTCCTGCAATGGAGTGATTCCTAGGATATGTTGTAAAATAAAACAAACAGGGGATAGGGGAGGGTCAAGAAGATGAAGCACAGGAGACTTTTAGGGCGATGAAACTATTCTCTATGATACTATAATGCTTGACAGCACACAGGTGCCAAAACTCATGGAACTTTACGAAGTGAGCCTTAATGTCTTAATGTCTATGAGTTTTAAAAGATCATTGTAGGAGGTCAGGGGATCCTAGAGAGAATGCAGAGCATGACAAAAGAATCTATGAAATAACCTCTTTGAAGTAGGTGGGGGGAAAGGGTGGCACCTAAGTAACTTTGGAGATGAGTGAAGTCTATAAGACTAAAAGTCAAAGACTTGGGCATAAGTAGTGCATTCTAGTTCATAAAGTGTTTCCCATAAAGTGTAGGGGTTAACAATTCTGAAAACACTGTATGTATATTGGCAACGACGATTACATAAATGGATGGTATATGGTGGGAGCCAGGCTTTTCAGTTTTAGAGTCAAAGGTTACAGATAAGCAAGGGTGGGGGGATGATCGGAACAATCCGGGGGCGAGGTGGTAATGCATTCGAGTTGTAAGCCATCTGTATGCATACGCTGAGCTTACCAATGGAGATATATGTGTTACTACATACATACCTACCTACATACAACATAAGTGCATACATACATTTTAAACATTCATAGATACAGGGATATGGAGGAGTTAGTATTCATACAAATATTTACTTCCCTGTCAGCTGAGAGAACCTAGGAGCAGTAACATGGCAACAAGCACACTTAGGGTCCAGGTCTTGGTTTCTAATTCCATTTCCCAATGGAATAACAAATTCCATTTCCCAATAAAAGGAAACAGGGCTCCTTGAGAACTGGTTGACTCTAGGCCTAGAACATCTTGTACCAGAAAGTAAGGGTATGCTCTATAAAGCACAATGATGCAAGTATGTCGAAGGGACAATGTAGCCAAAGTAGGAACAATTTGAGCAATAAAATAAAGTGGTATTGGATTATAAAGCAAAGTATAAAATAAGTATCCATGAGTCCATACCAATATGAATAACTGATTCAATAAATAAATGGGGGAGAAGAGATAAATCTCCCATGCAGAAGAATTATTATTATTTTTTTAAAGATTTGTTTTAGAGAGAGAGAGAGAAAATGGGCGAGTGGGGGGAAATGAGCGACAGAGGCAAAAGGAGAGGGGAAGCAGACTCCCCACAGAGCATGGAACCTGATGCTGGGCTTGATACAGGGCTCGATCTTGACCCTAACTAAGGTCATGGCCTGAGTTGAAACTAAGAGTGAGACACACACTTTAACCCACTGAGCCACCCAGGTGCCCCTCCCATGCAAAAGAATTGTAAGCAATTTATGTGGATACCCTGCTCTTAGGGAAGTGGAACAGAACTCCTCACTCCTTTTTTTTGTTTGTTTGTTTGTTTGTTTGTTTATTTGACAGAGACAGGAAGAGAGGAAACACAACTAAGGGGAGTGGGAGAAGGAGAAGCAGGCCTCCCGCTGAGCGGGGAGCACCATGCAGGGCTCAATCCTGGGATCATGACCTGAGCTGAAGGCAGACGCTTAACAAATGAGGCACCCAGGCACCTCAACTCCCCACTCCTTAAGTGTAGGCTGTGCGTGGTGACTAATTCCAAAAAGCAAAGTCTGCAAAAGGGGAGAGGAACTTTACAGAAGAGAAAGCTGACAAACACTACCTCAGCCAGATGATCAAGGTTAACATCAATAGTAATAATTCATGTTGATAGTATGTACCCTTAGTATGATATGATGAGAATGACATTTTACCTCTATGGTCTTCCTCTCTAAAACCTATAGACCCAGTCTAAGCATGAGAAAAACATCAGACAAATCCCCGTTTAGG
Source organism: Lutra lutra (assembly GCF_902655055.1). Taxonomy (NCBI): domain Eukaryota; kingdom Metazoa; phylum Chordata; class Mammalia; order Carnivora; family Mustelidae; genus Lutra; species Lutra lutra. Next base: position 68,129,646 of record NC_062283.1, on the reverse strand, counting down.
GACATTCTACAAAGTACCTGGCCAGTAACTCCTCGAAACTGTCAAGGTCTTCAAAAACAAGGTTCTGAGAAACTGTCACAGCCAAGAGGAGCCTAAGTGGACATGTCAATGAAATGTCAGGATAGCCTCTGGATGCACTTGCTGTTCCTGGATGGAATGCTAAGGGGGGGTGGAGGCATCAAGAGATATGTAATCCAAAGCCTAGGGAAGCATTTGCATGAGTACAGTTGTGGCTCCCACCCATTTTCCTGACCCTCTCTGACATCATAGTCTGAAATTTTTTCTTTTTTAAGATTTTTATTTATTTATTTATTTATTTATTTATTTGAGGGGGAGTTGGGGAAGAGTAGAGGGGGAGAGGGAGGGACAAGCAGACTCCATGCTGAGCTTGGAGACAGTGCGGAGACCCTGAGATCCTGCCCTGAGCCAAAACCAAGAGTCACGTGCTTGACCAGCTGAGTGCCCCTTAGGCCGAAATTCTTTTTTTTAAATTTATTTGTCAGAAAGAGAGAGCGCGAGAGCGAGCACAGGCAGACAGAGTGGCAGGCAGAGTCAGAGGGAGAAGCAGGCTCCCTGCCGAGCAAGGAGCCCGATGTGGGACTCGATCCCAGGACGCTGGGATCATGACCTGAGCCGAAGGCAGCTGCTTAACCAACTGAGCCACCCAGGCGTCCCTAGGCCGAAATTCTTGACCTGACCACGTCACACAGATAAAACTCCAGGCTGGGGTTGCAACTATGATTAGGAAATTAGAACTGAATTGGTATTCTACTCTACCATTTAACTTGTTCCTTGGAGAAGACTGCTAAACGTCTCTGTGCTTTTCTTATCAACCTTAAAATAAGAATTATTGTTGTAACCACTGTCATCATAGCGTTTGTGGGGAGCATATAAGATAAAGTATGTAGGATGCTTGGCCTAGTACTTGGCACTTAGTTCTCAATGTTAGCCCTTTGCTGTTGTGCTTTGTATAATTCATTTAGTATATATATTTCCCCTGATAGAATTTAAGAAAATTGTAAAACCAGGTATTGGAAAATGGAAAAGACAAGAGGGGGTATTGAGTTATGAAGGAGATACTCTCTACAGGGAACAGCTACCACACTATGCTGGAGGACCCCCCCAAAAAATAATAATAATAATTTCAGGTGGTGGTGGTGTTTTTTAATAGCTTTATTGAGGATAGTTTACATACCATAAAATTTGTCCAATGGAAGTGTATGTAATGCTTCAATGACTTTTCAGTAAATGTATACAATTGTGCAATCATCACCACAATCCAATGTCGGAACATTTCTATCACTTCCCGAAATTTTTTAATGTCGGTTCTGCCTTTAGTCCTGGCTCCCACGCCTAGCCCCAGATAACTGATTTCTGCCTCCATAGATTTATCTACTATAAGTTTTGAAAAATTCAGTAGTAAAAGGGTGTCATGCAAAACAGATGCTATTTAGGAAGTCTCAACACATTTTGTGCTCACTCGCTCCCTCTTTTTTTAAGTAAGCTCTGCACCCAAGGTGGGGCTTGAACTCACAGCGAGAGATCAAGAGTCTCTTCTACTGACTGAGCCGGCCAGGTGCCCCCAGACTTAACATATTTTTAAATTATCACAAGTTTAAAGTTGCTTAAAAGTTGGTTAAAGTTTTAGGTAATATAGAACTCATCATAAAGCAAAAAAATGTATTTTTTAAGGGGCGCCTGGGTGGCTCAGTGGGTCAAGCCGCTGCCTTCGGCTCAGGTCATGATCTCAGAGTCCTGGGATCGAGCCCCGCATCGGGCCCTCTGCTCAGCAGGGAGCCTGCTTCCTCCTCTCTCTCTGCCTCTCTGCCTGCTTGTTATCTCTCTGTCAAATAAATAAATTTTTTAAAAAAATGTATTTTTTAAGACTTTTGTTTATTTGACAGAGACATAGCGAGAGAGGGAACACAAGTAGGAGTGGGAGAGGGAGAAGTGGGCTGCGGGCTGAGCAGGGAGCCCCATGCAGGGCTGGACCCCAGAACTCTGAGATCATGACCTGAACCCAAGGCAGACGCTTAAGGACTGAGCCACCCAGGCGCCCCGCAAAATCAAAATTCAAAAGGTGGGGGTGAGTAAGGTAAGAGAGATTCCACCTACCCGCGGCTAGGACTGAGGTGGAGGTTCTGGAGAAAAGCAGCTTCGGGACGACCCTGGTCCACCTGGGCCTAAAACACCGCACACCTGTGCCGCCCTCGCCACCGCCTCCTTCCGGCGCAGGCGCAGTGACGCCGGTTTACTGGCGGAGCGGGCGGAGCGCGGAGCCCTAGCGGTGTTCACATCGATCGCGAGCGCGTAGCGATTGCTTCTGTCTGTTGTTTAGGTATGGCGCCGGCGACGAAGCTGAGAGGCGGCGGGAACCCGGGCGGGGGTCTCGCTCTGTGCTGACGGCGACCCAGGGGAGAGTGGGCTATGGAGGAGCCTGGCTCGTTGGTCACGGGAGACCGCGCCGGTGGCCGAAGCTGGTGCTTGCGGCGGGTAGGGATGAACGCCGAGTGGCTGCTGCTGGAGGACGGAAACGAGGTGAGGGGGAGGAGTCCTTGGGTATGAGGAGGGGGTTGGAGGAAGCAGGGCCGGGAGGGAGTCGGGGCGTCGGGGCGGGAAGGATGAATGGAAGAGAGGAGGTGGGAGCCGGCAGGAGGGGAGAGATGTGAAGAGGGGTTCCTGAGGGAGAGGAGGAAGGGGTTCTGGTGCGAGCGGTTGCGGGGGGTCGAAGTGCTAAGTGTTTGAAGGGGGGACGTGGGGACCGCTCGGGAGGAAAGATGGCCCCTCTGAGAGAGGCCTGGGCCTGCGGTGCGAGTTCGGGCCGGAGTCAGGGTTGCGGGAAGGAGCTGTTGGAGGGGCTGGGCGAGGGGTGGGCGTGGAGGATGTGCGGACCTGCTGGGGTTTGGAGGGGTAGGAGACGACTCGGTTGGGGAGGGGACTGAGACAGCCCCTGTTTGGATCGGACGGAGCCCTGTGGTGTCCGGCTCTGGCGGCGGAGCTGCCCCAACTTCCACCCGGAATCCCGAAGCGCCCAGTGTCCGGGGTGGGGGGTGGGGAGCGGAAAAGCATGAACTTTCTAGAGTTTCTTTTGAAAAAGACTGTGAGGTTAGGTAATGTCCTTTTAAAAGCAGTAAATATTAATGTAAAAATGTCTTCCTTTTCAACTCTTGAGGAAAATTGACGCTTTGGGAGGGTCCATTTTTATCCTGTGAGTCTTGGTACGGGCCGAATGGCACCCCTGAGGTGGGTTGGGGGTAGGGATTCAGAAATACTAGAGCTGCCTTCTCCAGAGGTTGCTTGTAATGTTTTCTAATGCATGAATGCAAAAAAGGAAAAAGAGGAAGGGTGAGGCACGGTTCCAGTTGGGGGCCGCTGGTGTGGTGCTTTAGAGAGAGTGATAGAAGAGGGAGCAGAGCGAGATGGAGTGCTGTCGGCTCTGGAAGGAGAGCTGGATGGATCAGGGACCAGCTTGTGGTGGTGACTGGGAACCACTTGGGTTTTGGAAATAGTTTGTATGAAGAATAAAGTAGTCTTTTGATTATTATATGTGTTTAATTATATGGTTTTTCTATAAGCTACATAGTCTCAGTTCAGTCTCCCAGATATTTATTATTTATGTTTTTTGGTGTATTATGAGAGGGACAAATAATAGCGACTTTGCCCTTAGAGAGTTTATTGCTTGAATGGGGAAAGACAGTTTTATACAGTGAAGCGATCTGAGAGAGCCATGCAGGCTGTACAGTAAGTGCCAAGACGTGTATTATTTAGTACTATCCTAGAACAGTAGTTCCTCAAGTCAGAGATGGTAGTCAGGTCCAGCCTTAACTGCTAGATTAGGAAGTTTTAAATGGTTCCTTGGGTGCTGTGATTTGAAGAACAGCAGGAAGACACCTCTTCCCCCAAATCTCTCTTCTCTCCAGGTATGGGTGCCTGGAGTCCACATCAGGCACAAATTCTTTTCTTTCTTTCTTTCTTTCTTTCTTTTTTTTTTAAAGATTTTATTTATTTATTTATTTTAGAAAAAGAGAGTGAGAACCCATTGGAGAGGGGGCAGAAGAAGAGAATCTGAAGCAGACTCCCTGCTGAGTGCAGACTTGACATGGGGCTCTATCCCACCGCACAGGGCTCAATTCCACAACCCCGAGATCATGACCTGAGCCAAAACTGACAGCTCGATGCTTAACCAACTGAGCTACCCAGACACCTCTCAGCACACATTCTTTTAGCTTGAGCATTGACCTTTCCCTGCCTGGCTTTTTCCAAAAGCATTTACCTTTGGGAAGTTTAACAAATGAAGATATTGACACCTAAATATTAGTAGCTATTCCCTATTTTGTATTGGGTTTGGGCTTTTGTAAGTATTACTTAATCTGAGCCCTGCAAGTGTCCCACACTCAGACACAGCCCTATAAAGTAGTCAGTTAACATTCTTTCATATTCAATTGATGTAGACTAATTCATTACTTCTGAATAGCTTGATAGCACTGGGAGTGGAAATAGGAGTTGGGGGCAAAAAGAATAAAGCCCCTGTAGCAAAAGTAAGAAGAACTGTAAAGTGTTCTTACATGTATTTTAAACTTTTGGATAATTTTGTGTAGAGCCACCTCTGTGGGGAGAGACACATACAAACCATAGTGAATGGTAAAGACATAGTAGGAAGACTGGCTTGCCCGGGGTGCTGTATAAGAGACCTGCCAGGCCTGAGTGTCTGCAGGGTCTGGTATTAGGAAGTAGTTGGAGCATAGCCTGCAGTGTGTATGAAGAGAGGTCTGGATTAAGGCAAGAGATGAAGTCTAACTTATTTTAGTGGGCCCGAAACCATAGCACAAAGTGGTGTGCATAAGATTTAGGAGGTGTACTTATATGATTTAGTTATAGCAGCAGAATCAGTTTCCTGACTTTCCAGTACCCCTCAAAGTCTCCGATTTCCCAGATAAAAGAATAAAACAAGGTTCTTCTCATTTCACTGGAGGGAATACAGCAGTAAATTGTCTGTCTGAATGGGTGTACTCAAACTTCTTTTTTTCCTCCCCCAAAGAGGCCTTTTGTTTGCTTTTTTTTGTTGTTTTCTTTTTGTTTTTGTTTAAGTAATCTCTGCCCCCAAAGTGGGGCTCAAACTCAGGACCCTGAGATCAAGAGTTGCTTGCTCCACCAACTGAGCCAGCCAGGCACCCCTGTCCTTAAACTTCTTGAACCAATCCAGAGAGTTTGGGGGAAAAACGAATTAGGTAGAGATGTATTACGAATTATCTAGGTCTTACAAGTATCTAGGTCTTTGGAAAGAACCATATTATCCTTGTTTTTCTCTTTTTCTTTTCTTGTATTTGGTTTTCATGAAGCTTTTTTGCCTTAAGGGCTTGGAAAAGGGAAAGGATGGTTCTAGAGTATTTGCTAGCCATCTGGGAAAGAATAGGAGTCATGCCCAGGAGAAATGAGCTAGTAACCAAGATGGGTAAGAACAATGGCTTGCAAAACTGTTGTAAATAGGAACAACCCCCAACACTTGCATAGGTAGTTTGTTGGCACTCAGTTCCCATGGGAAATTTACTTTTATGTGCAAATAATGCTGGAATATCTGGATAAGCACACCACAGACTCTAACCTTGGTGTACCTAGGTAAATTATAGGACCAGACTGTAAAGGGAACGACAAAAAAGAGTGGTTCCTTACTTCCCTGGATTCAGAGTCTGTAGGAGACTATTTTAGAAAAAGGCACTCATCTCCCTTTTCTGTAATTCTTTATCCAGACAGCTCTCAATGGCAACCTGGCTGTCTCCTCTCAAGTATTAAAATGGCCTGTGGAGTACTTCCTTTATTAGAAATAAAGCTACCAGGATACCTGGGTGACTCAGTTGGTTAGGCAGGTGAGTCTTGATTTCAGCTCAGGGTCATGAGATCAAGCCCCATTATAGGCTCCATACTCAGCGGTCTTTCAAATTAAAAAAAAAAAAAAAAAAAAAAGCTACCTACATGGAAATTCTTAACTGTTCCAGGATGACAGATAAACCCTTAAACATTTCATCTCTAAAAAATTTTATAAATAAATAAATGATTTTAAGTAGGCTCCATGCCTCTCCTGGGGCTTGACCTCATGACCCTGAGATCAAGAGGTATATGTTCTACTGGCTGAGCCAGCCAGGTGCCCCTAAACATTCCTTTTTTTTTTTTTTTTTAAGATTTTATTTATTTGACAGACAGAGAGACCACAAGTAGGCAGTGAGGCAGGCAGAGAGATAGCGGGGGGTAAGCAGGCTCTCTGCTGACCAGAGAGCCCGATGCTGGGCTCAATCCTGGGACCCTGAGATCATGACCTGAGTGGAAGGCAGAGGCTTAACTCACTGAGCCGCCCAGGCGCCCCTAAACATTCCATTTTTATCCTTTATTTTTTAAAATATTGTATTTATTTATTAGAGAGAGACACAGAGAGGGAGTACAAGCAGGGGGAGCAGCAGGCAGAGGGAGAGGGAAAAGCAGGCTCCCTGCTGAGCAGGGAGCCAGATGTGGGGCTTAGTCCCAGCACCTGGGGATCGTGCCCTCTGCCGAAGGCAGATGCTGAACGACTGAGCCACCCAGGCTCCATATGTATCTCTTAAATAAATAAATAAATAAATAAATAAATAAATAGAATTATGCTTTAAATTTATATGTATGTAATTAAATATCCTTTAAATATATAATATAGAACATTCAGGGGAAGTTGGATAGTAAATGGAATTTCTGGCAAACTGTTCAAAGAACTGAAGAACTGGGATGCCTGGGTGGCTCAGTTTGTTGAGCAGCTGCCTTTGGCTCCGGTTGTGATCCCAGGGTCCTGGGATTGAGTCCCACATCTGGCTCCTGGCTCAGCAGAGAGCCTGCTTCTCCCTCCCACTCTGCCTGCTGCTCTGCCTGCTTATACTCTCCCTCTATTAAATGAATAAATAAAATCTTAAAAAAAAAAAAAGAACTGAAGAACTTAAGTCAAATTGTAAGAGTTCCTGGCTGCTGCACTATAGTTTCCAGTGATAATAACCCAGTTTCCAACTTTTGACCTGAAAAGTGCTCATCCTTGAATCTGGGAGGACACTCAGAAGCTCTTTATTCCTTTATTCACTCACACATATTTACTAAGCATTGTCCCAGGTACAGAAATACAGTGGTACACAAGATAGATAAGGTCCCTGCTTATGAAATTTATGTTTTAGTAAGGGGTGGGGAATAGGTAAAGGAAACAAGATCATTTTGGATTGTGATAAGTGCATACTAACAAAATGAAGGAATGCAATGGTGGGGGAGGGAGCAGGCAACAACTTTAGGGTAATCAGGGTAGGCCCTTGAGGAGTTGAAACTTGAAAGATGAGAAGGAGCCCCGACAGATGTCTCAGAAGAGTGTTCTAAGTAGAGGGGACTGGAGGAAAGACCCTCAGGTAGTGGTGTTTCTGACTGTAATACGAGATAAGACTAAAGAGCTGTAGGGGTTGGGACATTCAGGCCTTATAGGCTATGGAAGGAAGTTTGGATCATCAGTGTGGTTTGGAAAGAAGGGAAATGGTTTGTTTTAAAGATTTTACATTACCACTCCAGCTGCTGTGTGGAGAATGAAGTTAGTCGGAGTAAGGGAATGCAGGGCAGGAGTAAAAACAGCTGGAGGAGGTCAGGTTGTTTGGACTAAGGTATTGGCCATAGAGATAGAGAGAAGTGAACAGGTTTGGGATATATTTGAATTACAACCAGTAGAATTTGCTGATGATTTGAATGTGAGGAGGGGGGACAGAAAAATCAAAGATGGCTCCTGGATTTTGGGCTAAGCAGTTGCTTGGATGCTAGTGTCAGTTACTGTGATGGGAGTTTTAGGGGAAGCATTTGATGGTCTTTGAGGAACTGAGGGGGACTGGCATGATTCTGAAAGATTTTCAAAAAGAACAAAATGGGGAGCTTTTAGAAAACCAGAGGCCATTTGGCTTACTGTTCTTAACTAAGGTTGTGGTATGGGTCATTATAGAGGTGGCTTGTACACCAAAAAGAAGCAGCAGGGGATTCTAAGATCTAAATCTCAGGGGAATTTCATTTTCTTCCTTGACAGGGTTATTAGAAACTAGACTGGTCCATCAGAAAAGTGTGACAGATAAGAACTGAGGCTTCTTTGCAACCTTTTTCCAAGGTTCTCATGTTGTCCTCATGGATAAGATAGAAAATATGGACTTGATCCAAAGACTTCTGGTTGAATTACAACTGGTTAAATGTGTACCCAGATAGTGTAGTGGAATGTTTACTAGGCTTTCCTGGGAGCTTTGCCTTTGGCTACATTCTGTTTCAGTCTTTTTATCTGTGTCTTAAATGAATGTATAGAAGGCCTCATATCAATATGGTAGATGAGTCAAAGCTGGAAGGGATATTGAGTATGTCTGATGGCAGATTAAAAATTCAGAAAGGTTTTGACAAGCTCATGTGATAGGCTGAACTAACAAGATGAAATTTAATAGGAATCAATGTAAGGTCCTGCACTCGAATCCAAATGTACCAACTAGTCAAGTATAGGACAGAAGAGACATGACTTAGCATAGCAATTCTTGGAGGAAGGTTAGACCAAGAAATTTAATCATTCCTAAGCCTGAGGATACATTGGCAGCATGATAGATCTGCTGTGAAAGCTAATGCAATTTATATGACCCAGTGATGATATCTAGAACTGGGAAAGTGATGCTTGCATTTGACTGTGTTATAAAAATTATTTTTTTAAAATGTGACATCTAGGAATAAAAATAAACCAGGAGCCCCTTAACAGATGTATTAGGCTAGCAAAGGGATGCGAACCTATGTCATGGGAGTTAAGTTTGAAGTCACTGGGAACATAGGGCCCAGAAAAGAGAAGACTAGGTAGACACTTTATAGCTGTCAAGTGGAAGGGGGTTGGAGATTTTTTCATGGTGTTCAGGGGAGAGCCAGAACCAACGGATGGAATTTATAGGAAGAAAGACGCCAAATCAGGGCCATTGAAAAACTGGAAGGACTGTCTTGTATAGAGGCTGTAGTTCTTGGCAGCATTAAGACTCCTTGATGGGGGTGTGTGGAAAGGATTCCTCCATCTCATGATGAAAACTCAGGGTCGTCCCAATCCTGACGTTCCTGGACTAACTTAATTCAGTGGTCTCTTCTTGTCAAAACTTCTTGCCTTTTTCTACCTGGTGGCTCCCATGGTATCAGAAGGAGATAGCTGATAAGCAGTATGGGTTTTATGAGGGTCTGGTTTCATAAGTCAGGACGTGTGAATATTGCTTCTTGACAAGATGGTAAAGGATCTCCCTTTTCAGCAAAATGACTGATTGTCTCTTACGTTGTTGTCTTCCTAGGTGACGATAGGGCGAGGATTTGGTGTCACATACCAGCTGGTATCAAAAATCTGCCCTCTGATGATTTCCCGAAACCACTGTGTTTTGAAGCAGAATGTCGAGGGCCAGTGGACAATTATGGACAATAAGGTACAGGAATCTACAGATGCCTAATGACTTTTACTGAATTTTTGTTTATTTTTAAATTACTTTTTTTTTTTTTTTGCATAGGTAATACAGAATATAAAATTAAGAGGCTCAAAAGTAAATCTTCTCCCCTAGCCACCCAGTTGTCTTCCCCACAACCATTTCTGTATGCTGCCAGAGATTAGGTTATACCAAAATAATTTCTAATGACTTGAACGAAAGTTCATTACTTTGAAGGAAACTCTTGAATTGGGGCAGTAGTTCCTGCTCCAGAAACTAGACTAAGTTACTGGAGGAATTGGCCTTTGTGAGTCACAGGTACAGAAAAATCGGATGCGTATTCTGGAGTACGCCTATAGTTTAGAGCACTGGGAGGAGGAAGGAGCTGAGCTGACTGCACTTAGCTCCTTCCCTTCCTAGTTCCTTTCTATCAGAACAACACTCCCACCCCCTTTTAAATCCATTTTATATATTCATGTCTTGAGGAAAACTTTTGAATACAGGACTTTCCTGCTTTAAACAGATTTGAAAAGCACTGGTCTGGTGTGAATACTAAGGGAAGTGAAATAGTGTGTAAAGCCCAGCCATTAGGAAGCACCTAAAGTGCAGATACACAAGCACACCCAGGGGTACTGTGGAAATAGAAACTGTGTGCTGAGAGAAATTCGAATGTTGACAGCTAAGGCATTAGGAAGTAGGAAATGTCTTCAGACACCATCTTACTCTGCTCTGGTTGGAAGGGTTGTACAGGCATCTGTTAGAAGGAAAGGTAGTAAATGGTCTGAGACCAGTTCTGAGGTGTGTGTGGTGGGTGGGTGCCGGGGTTACCTCACACCGCCAAACAATGCTTGAGACGCCTGCTCAGTGTCCTGCTATTCATCTTAGTTCTGGTAGCATGGGATTCCACAGGTTAGCACCTATGCTTCTGACTAACAACTGTAGATTAGAGGCTCCAAGGATGCCAGTCACAAGTCCAAGTTGTTTACTTGTACTTCTAACCAACTGGAACCAGTTGGTTCTAATGACCTCCTCCCCCTTTGGATTTGATTAATTAGCTAGAGTGGCTCACAGAACTCAGGGAAACATTTGTTTATGTTTACCAGTTTATTATGAAAGGCTTGGAACAAAGGATACATCTGAACATCCAGGCAGAAGAGATGTGTAGAGCAAGGTATTTGGGAAAGGGCATAGAGCTTTCACGTCCTGTCCGGGTGTGCCACTCCCTCAACACCTCCATGTAGTCACCAATCCAGAAGCTCTCTGAACCCATCCTTTTGGGTTTCTGTGGAGGCTCTATTACATAGCACAGAGTTGATTAAATTTTGGGGCATTGGTGATCAATTCAATGTCCAGCCCCTCTCTCCTCCCAGAAGGTTGAGGGGTGGGACTGGAAGTTTCAACCCTCCAATGATAGGTTTACTTCCCTTAGCAAATAGACCCTACCATTGCGTGACCTGGGGCTGAACCAGGGTTGCCTCATACACCTTTCTGTCTCACCACTTAGGAAATTCTAAGAGTTTTTAGTAGCTCTGTGCTAGAAACTGGGATAAAGACCAAATATGTATTTCTTATTATAATTCACAATATCACAGGTATCCCGCAGGCCTGCCTCATTTTACATTCTTAAAACTGCTAGATTTAAGCTGTTGAGAAACTACCTTCCTGACTAGGATGAAGTTGAGTTGGCACTGTGTTGAAGGAGAGGGTCTAAGTGCTAAGTAAATTGGTTTGGCACTCTTGGCGAGTCATTAGGAGTAGAATGGGAATCTGTGTGCTGTAAAGAGGGCCTCAGAGATGATCAAGTTTAACCTCTTCCAGGAACAGAGGAATCGGAGACCCAGAGAGAGAAATTGACTTGCCCAGGGCCTTCTGACTAGTTGAGTGAGTGCATGAGCCAGGGCTCCAACTCAGATAAATCTCTGCTATGTCCTATTGTCAAACACCTGTGAAGTACATTGATTTGCTCTATAGGTTTGCCCTGCTTTTGGAAAGTTCACATTACCTATCCTATTTTGCTTTTACAAAAGACCTGCATTGGTGCCTGTATTTACTAACGAAAAGAAATCAGAAGAGGATTTTCACTTTTACAAAAAAAAAAAAAAAGGCAAAAATAGTGTTTACCATTTGTTTTGCAGTGAGCTGTGATAGAGGCAGCACACACCAGAGCATTGAGAGTGGCTCTGCTAAGCTCTTTCCCAGGGAACTATACTCAGCATCTCAGCGTCAAGGTGCCATAGCTTTGAACTGTGTCCGTGAGCATCTGTACTTTAATCTTGATTTACTTTGTGCATCCGTTAGCAGGTGATGTCCTAAAGTAGCAGAAAAGCCTATGAGAGGTTATATTTTGAGTTTGGGAACAATAAAAAAATTTTCCATATAAGTTAATTGCTTTGCTTTACACCATTGGGTTATGAAGAAAGGAGTCATGGGAACACTCTACTTTTGGATATCAGGGGAAACCTGTACCAGTTGTAGGATTAAGAAAAAATTAATGATGCATATCTAAGTCATAGATGCCAGGTTTTAAAGGCCCCTGCAATAGCTTAGATCAGATCACCTTAGGAAAAGGTGTTTTCCTTATCAGAATTGGCTGTCTGAGAAATGGGGTTGCAGTATTAGAAACGCGAGTTCTCTCGTGCTTTTGTCCTTGTTAGGTGCAGTATGGATGTGTTCCATTTATGGGATAGTGGATTTTGAGAGGTTGGAAAGCCACCAGCTGACTGATTTTAGTGTTCCTTGAATGTCAGCCTCAGGGATACAGAGACAGCCCACACCAGCCACAGATCATGACTGCTTCTGGGCTGCTTTCCAGCATTTGCCATGTACCCTTTCTTCTAGGGCTGTTGTTACCATGAGACTCCTCTTTTAGGGTTCAGACAGATAATGCAGAGCAAAGGCAGGCTCCTGATTCTTCCAAGTCTTTTCTGGCTTAAGCCTCTTAGCTTTGATTCCATTTGTGAGGTAACTGATTTTTAAGAGAAGCTGTGACTTGAGTGTTTTGATGGAGCAACTGTTCTTACAGGTAAAAGCACCCCGCCGCCCCTGCCTTTTTTTTTTTCCTTAACAGATGCTCCTTTACTTTGTGACTTTTTTCTGGCATGATGCCTTGGCAGTCCTCTTCTTCTGATGAAGGATTTGAATTTCAGGTGCAGGACATTATTGTTATGGTCATATTTGAAGTCACTTGCCAAGTCTTTTCAAGAGGTAGAGATTTCTAATAATTCAAAACTCAGAACTACATTCTCTCTTCATTAAGTGGTATCTCTTATATGCTGGAATGGCCAGAAAGTGAAAGCTTAAGTACAGATCCAAAAATTGCAACAAATGCAATTTTAGTTTAAATTGGCTTAAAAAAAAAAACCTTGGAGGACTGCTGACTCTGCACACACAGAATGTTGTAGTTGTGTACATTTCAGTTGAAAAGCTCTTCAGATGGCTCATCTTATATATTAATATCAAGCTCTTTGAGAAAATTGGTTGTTTCAGAGTCAGTCTGAAATGCCTGGGTGGGTTTGCTTGCCTTCAGTCCTCCAGACTTAGGCGTGTTGTTTGAACGTTTCTCAACGTTTCTCATTCTTCTCCTCCTCTCCTATTGTTGTTCGTCTGCTCCCTGGTGATTCCTGCCTTCATGCTTCTGTAGGCTCTGGCATTTAATGTCTCTGGTCAATTTGATTGTCTGTGAACAAACCTTCTTCCTTGGGGCAGCTCAGCTTCTGGTCTTCCAGCAGCTAGAACAGTGGCTTTCAACCCCATTTCCAGTTTTTGGGCTTACCTGGGGTTCTTTAAAAAAAAAAATTCTGCTTTATCACATTAAAATTAAGAACTTCCATTCATCAAAAGACACCATTCAGAGTGGGAAGGCAGGCTCAGAGTGGAAGAAGATATTTGCTACACACATAACCAGTGAAGCATTTATGTTTGAATAGTACAGACCTCCAAATCAATAAGAAAAAGAAAGATAACCCAGTTTTAAAAATGGGCAAGAGCCAGGCACTTTACAAAAGATTATATCCAAATGCTCAATATCCTTGAGAAGTTGTTCAGCCTCATTAGTGATCAGGGAAATGCAAATTAAAACCACAATGGAATACCATTACATACCCGCCAGAGTGGCTAAAATTAAATACCGACAGTCACAGGCATTAGCAAGGATAGAGGGCAGATAGTCTTTTGGTAGAAGTATAAATTGGTACAACAATTTTTGAAAATTATTTGGCATTATTTATTACAGTTGCACATATATATATATACACCTCCTGACAATATTTTCACTACCAAGGAAACAACCCAGGTGTTCTTCAACAGTGGATACAATTTTACAGTGAAGCACTACCCTAGAATGAATATGAATGAACTCCTATATCCAGCGGAATGGATTAATTTCACAAACAAGATTGAGTGAAAGAAGACAAACACAAAAGAATACATATTATATGATGCCATTTATATAATTGTCCAAACTTGGCAAAACTAATGTGTGATGTTAAGCCAGACTAGTAGTCCCCTTATGGAGGGGGGAGCAGCTTAGTGACTAGAGGGAAGCAGGCATTAGGGGGTAGAGGGGCGGTCTGGATGCTGAGAATGTGGAATTTTTTTTTAAACCTTGTAGTTACACTGAGATGTTCACTTTGTGATTATTCATCTAGTTGTACATTTATGATTTGTACACTTTTATGTTTGTATATTATGCTTTAGTATAGAATTTCTAATACCGGGACACCTGAGTGGCTCATTTGGTTAAATGTCTGCCATTAGCTCAGGTCATGATCTCAGGGTCCTGGGATCGAGCCCTGTGTTGGGCTCCCTGCTCAGCAGCAAGTCTGCTTCTCCCTTCCCTACCTGCTTATGTGCTCTCTCTCCCTATTTCTGTCTCTCTCTGTCTCAGATAAATAAATAAAATCTTTAAAAAAAAAAAAAAGAAAGGCTTGAACACAGTTTGATTTATTTAAACCAGTGCATTTAAGATCATATCCTGGACAGTACTCGATTGCTCTTGTATAGTCATGGTATTTTCAACCTTTTCTGTAGTCGCCTTGTGAACAGACCTGACTCAGGGCTGTGGTCCAAAGTACACCACTAGATGTCACCAAGGAGTGGTGAACGGATAAACAGAGGGATTCAAGGGTACAGTGGGATGGTAAAATATTGAGAGTTTATTTTCTGGGTATAAAGGGCTCTGAAAGGAGGCAGGTTACTGCAGAGAATCTAGTAGACAGTTTGCAGTATGTCTTGAAAGTCTGCCCCAATTTTTTAGGGGTTCCTTATTTTCTCCAGACTTAGGCTGCTTCTGTAACCTTCTTTTATTTAACCTTCTCTTTGTCTTTGAGATTTTTCTTAAATATCTGTACCTTGGCAGTAGGTGGCCTCCTGTGTCATATTCCTTTCCCCGAGGACTTTTTCCTGTGTATAATCTGTAATCGACTATTCTGCTATAGAACTGTTCTCAAATAGGTTCTTTTGGCCTCCCCCCCCCCCCGTCCTTTTTTTTTTTTTTCCCTGCCTGTGTTGTTTCAGAAGTCAGCAGAACTGATCACTCTCATAATTTCTCAGGCAGAATATGAATAGAGAGGTTAGGAGAAGGTTGGCCAGATACGCCAGGTTAGGCCCAAGGCAGTGAGTTAATGTCATTCTTTCCACATGTATCTTGTTCATTTTTCTCTTCCTCTCTCCCCTCCAGCCACATAATATAAAATAAAAAACAAGGGCGTAATACCAACCCAGAGCTGAGATCCAGTCTCTAGTCTTCGTCCTCTGTGCCTTGTGGTCAAGCCTCCATCCCTCATATTTGGGTTGACCAGGTATCTTTTCTAGCTGTGAGGAGGTAGCTGTAGTTACCAACTTGAACATAGTCTTAGTCCCAGTTCACGTGTGACCTTCATCTCTGGCCTGTCTCCCAAAGACAAGTTCTTCAAATGGGTTAAAATGCCCACTTGTCTTTTCCTTTCTTCCCTCCCTCCCTCCCTTCCAAATTTATTTAAGTAATCTCTACCCCCAACGTGGGGCTCGAACTCACAATCCTGAGATCTTGAGTCTCATGCTTTTCAGAACAAGCCAGCCAGGAGCACCCCCCCACCACTTGTCTTTTTAAACTTTAAATCCTGCATTTGTTTCAAGTCTGTTTTAGAACCTGTCATCTCTATTTAGCATCTCTTCTGTAGCCCAGCTCTACATGGTAGTCCTTTGCATTTATAGGCTATGCTGTGTAATCCCACATTTACTTATGTGTGCCCTCGTGTTTTCTTTTCCATAGTCAGCTGCTATAAGTTGTTTTCATATCTTCTACTTTTGCACTGGGTATATTTACCTTGCAAGATGGTGAGCACGGAATTGAAATGACTGTTGATAAGTCGATTGCGCCAGAACATAATAATAGTAGTGAACACTTACATAATGCTTACCATGTGCCAGGCACTTTTCTAAGTACATTACATATGTCATCTCATTAAGTCTACACAAACTCCATGAGGGAGAGTTTATTATTATCCTCCAGCTTATAGATGTGGTAACTGGGGTGTGGAGAGGTTAAGAAAGTTACCCAGAGTCACACAGCTATTAAGTGATGAAGCCAGATTACAAGTCTAGGCAGTGTGACTCCAGGGTCCATGCTCTCAACTCCTACACTGTGGTTTAATTTAAATCATTAAAGTAAATATTTACCAAGCATTTGTTATACGTGAGTCACTGTGCTCAGTGTTTTACATGTATTATTTCATTTATTCCTCACAGAGCAGTATGAGTTAGGAATTAAACTATCCCTGTTTTGCAGACAAACCGGGACATGGAGGTTAAGTAAGTCACTGAAGGCCAGGCAACGTATAAAGCCAAGGTACATTTGGGCTGTGAACTCAAGTCTGTCTGGGCCAGAGCACCAGCTCTTAGCCACTATGCTGTGTTCCCCAGTGGACCTCTGGTGCTGTTAAGTGGGTTAGATCCCACCTGTAGTTTGACCCCAGTACGAGATACCAATACATTCTTTTTAGGTTTATATATACTGGAAGGTGCTTTCCTCATTCACCAATGTGTTCGGGGGCCACATTCAGAGACAGTGCTTGTGTGACTTTCCTGGCTAAACCTACTTTTTGAACCTCATCATTAGATGCTGCTTCCTTCGCTAATAGCCGTTTTTCCAGTCTTGGGCCATTACCCCCAGTTTAGGTCAATAGGAACTATTCAATTGCAGTTTCTTTTAATGCTGCTGCATTTATTTGAGTAATTCATTGGCCAGTAATAAGGTGATTCCTGCCTGTTATATGAGCAGTTCTCTATGGAGACATGAATGTGAAATGTAGGTAAAAAGCCAAAGCTGTTTAAAGAATGCTGTTTCTAAGGGTGATGGTTTATGAACCTTTCCTATTTGTTCTCAAGGGTTTTCCTTCTGAAAAGGCAGAAGGTTTTGCAGCAACAGGAGAGAAATTCCATTAAGAGGAGGAAAATCATGAAGCTTACTTTGTCTTTCTTTCCCTTTCTCCAGAGTCTGAATGGTGTTTGGCTGAACAGAGAACGTCTAGAACCTTTAAAGATCTATTCTATCCATAAGGGAGACCACATCCAGCTCGGAGTACCTCTGGAGAATAAGGAGAATGCAGAGTATGAATATGATGTTACTGAAGAAGACTGGGAGAGGATGTATCCTTGTCTTGCCCCAAAGAATAACCAGATGACAGGAAAAAATAGGGGATTGAGAACTAAAAGGAAATTTAGTTTGGATGAATCAGAGGGTCCTGGAGCTGAAGGCCCCTCAAATTTGAAATCCAAAATAAGTAAAGTGTCTTGCGAACCTGGTCAACCAGCGAAGTCTCATGGGAAAGGTGAAGTGGCCAGTCAACCCGCTGAATATTTGGATCCTAAGTTGACTTCTGTTGAGCCAAGTGAGAAGGCCACAGAGGCTCATGTTCAGCCTGGTTCTGCAAAAGTCATAGAGCTTCATCATAAGAAGCAGAAAGCCTCAAACCCTTCAGTATCTCAGAGCAGTTTGGAGCTGTTCAAGGTGACCATGTCCAGGATTCTGAAGCTGAAAACACAAATGCAGGAAAAACAGGTAGCTGTCCTGAAGGTGAAAAAGCAAACCCAAAAGGGGAACTCAAAGAAAATTGTGAAAATGGAGCAGGAGCTACAGGACTTACAGTCTCAGCTGTGTGCAGAGCAGGCCCAGCAACAGGCCAGAGTGGAGCAGCTAGAGAAGACTTTCCAGGAAGAGGAACAGCATCTCCAGGTACCACACAGGAGGAAAGGACCTGCCAGTGCTCCTCAGGGATGGGCAGGCCCTTGGTGAGCCTCTGGCCACAGCTCTCTGTTTCTGGGTCAGGGACCACGTCCTGAGTGCCAGAGACAGGAGATGGAATGGGAACTAAGGACTTTGAGATGGGAAAAGGGGTTGGAGTAAAGTGTTACAGCTTCAGTATGGTGGTCAAGAGCCAGAGCTTGGGTGCCATGTTAGGGTAAGGTGGCTGGCAGAGCCAGCCAGGACATAACTGATCTCAGGATGTAAAGCTGAGACCCCTGATAACTGAGGCAAGTTCAGAGAGAGGTTGGATGAAGGTCAGGGTGCCACAGAACCACAGTGCACTCCAGGTCCTTATGAATTATTTTTCTTTGCTGTGTCAAAGCCAAACCATTTAGTCCCAAGACAGCGATGAGTCAGGCATACCCAGTTGTACCTGGCATCTTACTAGCTCTGATGGTTAGTTAACTCTGTAGCTAACCTAGGAAGCTAGAAAGGCAGAAAATGTTTTTGTTTCTATCCTGAGCAGGGGACAGGTATACTATGACTCAGTTGTTGAGCTGAGTGATAAGCCACCTTCCCCAGTGCCTTTAGGGGCAAGGTAGAATAATGACTGTCTTAGCTGTGTCAGAGTAAGACCAAATGTGTGCCCATCCCTGAGTCATTTGCTTAGATTGCAAGCTCTTGCACAAAGTTCCTAGGCTAGAGCTAATCCTGGTCCCTGCTCAAAATGTCAGTTCCTGTCTGGCAAGAAGCACACATTTACTCCCACCTACTTGTTCAGGTAATACTGAATGTCAAGAATTCCCCATTGTTGACGTAGAAATAAAAAGGACCAATCAAGATTGAAGTGGATAAGCTTTTCTGTTTTGTTTACTTTGCTCAGGACAAGGAACAACCAGTAGTGTTGGCTTATTTCTGAACAATTTATACATTTCCTCCTAATCTCTGCTGTCTCCTTGAACTGGTAGCATGAGCGAAGGCCATGGATTAAACAGGTCTTTCTGAGGGTATGCAGTACTTGCTTATGTGTACACTTTTGCTTCCCTTACCAGCCTGGACTAGTTCTTGAAGTCAATAGAGAGAGTTCGTCTTTACATATTTAGTGTATGACACCTTCACCAGAGCAGAACCCTCTTTAAAAGCTAATATGTTCGGGAACAAGAGTTATTATTAATTAATATTTGTGACTGCTTTGATCATCCTTCAGGTGTTGCTATAAATTTTTTTTCTGTATCAAAATGGTAAAGGGAGAAAGTACTGGCTTAGAGAATTTCTAGGGTATTTGAGGGTCATTTATAAATAGCTCATGGTGAAATATATCTAGTCCTTTGTTTATGAGCTGCATTTCCCTCTCCCACCAACCCCTAAGGATTTATTCTACTCCTACTACTTGTTCAGAAACTCATTTAACTGTAGCTGCTTCACACAGATTTTTTTTTGGGGAGCACTTACATTGCTTGGTGTACGATACTTGGACTTCAGGTGTTTATAAAGATGCTTAATAAATGGTTTTTGCCATTAAGAAATAAATCTTGTTGAGGAGATGAGATATATTATACACGTAAAATAATCAGGACAGTTTTAAGTCAATATATATTTAAATTAGAGAATAATTTCCAGTTGGCATATTAAATGGGTAGGTAATTCTTAAAGTAAAGAGGGAAGGGTGCAGAGGGTCTTGTACAAGGTGCTGGACATAGGGAAACAATGATGTGGAAGGCATCCACATCAGAAGGGGCCAGTGGAGAAAACAGAGCATAATTTGCAGCAAGGAGGCAAAACAGTTTATGGGGTAGAAGTGGTGGAGACTCACACTAAGAGACAGGGCAGCCAGAATCGAGGGAAGAAACGTGGCGGAACTTGTTAGTGTCAACCTAGGGGGCCATATCTGAGTTTAGACATTTGGTGGCTTTCTGGGAATCACGATGTTAGCCTGCGAAGGAGACTCAGCATTACCCCAGGGGTTCTCTCCAGAGCAGCCTGAGTGGTAACTTGGAGGTGACAGCCCTGAGGTGTG
The DNA here is from genome assembly GCF_902655055.1 of Lutra lutra. NCBI lineage: Eukaryota > Metazoa > Chordata > Mammalia > Carnivora > Mustelidae > Lutra > Lutra lutra. The sequence goes on along the minus strand of NC_062283.1, from coordinate 68,109,950 downwards.
CCGTCTTTGAGTAGTTCACACTGCTCAAAGCCCTTACTGCCAACCGCTGGAAGTAAAACGGGAGATTCTCCACCTGCTCCCTGCCCCCTATTGTTTCCAGATGCTTACAGAAGCCAGACTGCTCTGCTTATTGCTAGATTTTGTTTCTTTTATCCTCCTCCCTGTAGGGAAGCCTTCCATTTTGTTTTTGGCTTTGCAGGGTTTGGAGAAGGAGCAAGGAGAAGAGGACCTGAAGCAACAGCTGGCCCAGGCTCTGCAGGAGGTAACTCGTCTCTTGCCACTGTTCTGAGATTATAGCGGGCTGGGGCTTCCCATGGCCACTGGCTGCCTCCTCTGCTTAGCACACACCTCCGTAGCATCTCCAGTCTGCAGACAGAGCAGCTGCTCACACCGTCAGGTCGGAGATTTGGCCTCACAGACATGCCAGACCTCAGCATGAAAACTTACATCTTAATCTGAGCAGACGTTGCTCTAGTGAAGATGGGACGGAGCCTATAGCAATTAGGAGGCTCTCTGGGGGAAGTGGCTGCACTTCCAGAAAGGTGAGGGCAGCAGAGGGGAATTTCAAGCTATGACTTCACTGCCAGGGCCTGCAAGGGCCTTTATTACCTCTCTGTTCCTGAGCTGAAGCCATCCAGAAACCATTCAAGAATGTTCCAATTAAACGTTTTAGGTCAGGTTGAGAGTGGAGTTTAACAGTCAGCAAAATATAACGATTTACTGAAAGGGCAAGGCTCACAGGAATAAAATTCCCCTCAAAGATTGCCAGTAATTTATTTCATGTAACTTGACTATCATCTGATAATTTTTTTAGAAGCTCTTTTGCATCTTTTAAACCTGCTTTACCTTCTGTCCTTTATGTGTTTATGATCAGTAGTTTGACGCAAGTTTTGTCAGGAGATTAGTGGGATAGTTCAAATCTCCTTGAGAATAGTGAGCAACTGCATTAGAATTTGTTTAGGAGAATTTATCCTTATGTTCTTTTATTGCATATCTAACTCCCAACCTTCTTAGAGAGCTAACAGCCTTGTATTACTGTTAAGCTTTGAGGGAATGCCTGCCTTGATTTCCCTAAGGGGTGTGCAAATAGCCTTGAAAAGAATTGGGTGAAAATTCAGTCTTTTTGGAATTTTATTTTCTAAGGTTGTTTATTTTCTAAGGTGGGAAAGTAGGCATATTTCTCATTTAGGCATTATTAAATTGTATTGTGATATTGTTTTGATATTGACTGGAAAAGAGTAAGGTTCTGCTATTTGGAAATCCCCAAGGGATCTTTGACCACCTTGTACCCACAACTCCTCACCCTCTCCTGAGAGATAGGAAAACATGTATCATGAGGTACTTGGCTAGTTTCTATTCATTAGACTAAAATGGGATACTTTGAGGTCATGGTTTATAACAGCATGCCTTGGGACGTACCACTTTCTCAACTGAAGCAGTAGTTGTTTTTGGTCCACCCTGTGAGTCCCTCTGTAGCAATTCTTTTTTATGTACTAGGCAGTTACAAAAACTTGCATTTGCATAGAGCTTTAAAGATTTTCCCAAATGCTTTCATACCTGTTATTTTCTTTTTCTTCACACTGATGTAGGAGGGGTGCCTGTTATCCCATTTTATAGACGAGCAAGTTAGGCACATACATGTAATCAGTGGTCAAGATGACTACCTGGGCCTTCCGATATAACTGCTTTTTGTGGGGAGACCACACATTTTAAAGTTTGTTTCTTGAGTAATATCTTTTCAGAAATACTTAGCTTTTCCACCTTTTTTTTTCCTTTAAAGAAACAGATTTTTTTTTAAAGATTTAATTTATTTATTTGACAGACAGAGATAAGTCGGCAGAGATACAGACAGAGAGAGAGCGGGAAGCAGGCTCCCTGCTGAGCAGAGAGCCCAATGTGGGGCTCGGTCCCTGGACCCTGGGATCATGACCTGAGCCAAAGGCAGAGGCTTTAACTCACTGAGCCACCCAGGCGACCCTCCACCTTTTTAAAGAAAGGATTTGAGAGGAGAATTAAAGTGCAAGCTATACGTAAGCACAAGGGTGCTCAGAAATTTTCATAGAGGTAGAATCTCTTGACATTCAGTGTAGGCAGTTAGTCACAATGATTGAGCTGTTAGCTCTTGAGTGTGCCAGCTTCCAAAAGACACAGACAGGGTTCAGCCAGCACTGCCTTACAAGCACGTAGTATGTGATTTGTAGAATAAATAGATTAAAGGGCTTTTTTTTTTCCAACGAAAATAATAATCTAGAAATTCCAGTTCTCTCTGATTAATTCTTAAAAGCCACTCCCAGTGCTGGATAGCCTCCGATTACTTTACCAGCTCTTGAACACTGGTTCTCAGAATCACTTGGGTGGCTTTTTTTTAAAAAATGCACATTCCTGGGCCCCCAGCCAAACCTACAGAATCAGACTCTCTGGAAGGCAGTTTAAGTTCTTTAGTTGATTTGGATGGCCATTGAGGTTGGGTTACTCCCAGAGGGATTAATGGATTTGATGACCTCCCTCCCTAGCTGCCCCCTTCCCTGAAGAAAACCAGCAGGTAAGTGGGCTGTCCTGAAGGAACAAAGGCATTCTTGAAATTGCTAATCCATTGATCCCTTGAACCAAAGCTACTGACGAAAGGGGGGGGGGGGGGCCTGCTGCTGCTGCTCCTGTGTGGCTAAAAGGAAAAATGCAGTATAGGCTCATCTTGATCATGTATCTGCCGTGTTTCTGCAGCATCGGGCTCTAATGGAAGAACTAAATCGCAGCAAGAAGGACTTTGAAGCAATCATTCAAGCCAAGAACAAAGAATTGGAACAGACCAAGGTACTAGAAAGAAGATGAAGGTTTAGAATTTGGTTAGTACACGCAACTCGGCATTTTCAACAGTGCAAGGGTTGCTCTGGTGAATGGAGAGAGAGATTATGGTGGTTCCTTGCCTCAGGGGAAATAATCCGTAAAATTATTTAGGCCTATGGAAGGGTCTGCCTGATGTTTTTTTCCTTCCCTCATTTAGAAGCGAAATACTGGGAATGAGACTCATCCTGCAGTCTTGTCCTTTGGCTGTGGTGGTAGACGCTCCTTCAGAGTGTTTCGTTGACACAGGCTAAGGGGTGATACAGTCAAGAAACAGTTTGTCCTGATGCCTGTAGGTCATTATTTCCCACATCACATCAGTGGAATTCTTAAATTACGGGTTTTTGTTTTTTTCTTTTTTAAGATTTTATTTATTTATTTATTTGACAGAGATCACAAGTAGGCAGAGAGGCAGGCAGAGAGAGAGGGGGAAGCAGGCTCCCTGCTGAGCAGAGACCCCGATGTGGGGCTCAATCTCAGGACCCTGGGATTATGACCCGAGCTAAAGGCAGAGGCTTTAACCCACTGAGCCAACCAGGCGCCTCTAAATTAGGGGTTCTAAACTCAGGTGCTCACCAGGGAAGACTGAAAGTAGAAGTGAGTCAAGTGACCTGCGTGCAGCCTCCACAGTAGGGAGTTGTGAGGACAGAGGCACACCAGCAAGGGGCACTTGCCACCCCCCTTGCCCACCTCTGTCCCCAAGAGGCAGCTCTTCTCTGCCGCAACCAGTTGTTGCCATCCGGAGACGCAGGCCCACTGTTGTCAGAGCTTCTGACTTTTCCACAGAAGATGGAAATCCAAATGTTTATGTGAATTGTTTCAACTTTAAATATTAGCAACAAAATCAAGTCTTTTTGTTGTATTTTTTAATACCATGAGGGCCAAACTAAACAAATCTGTCAGCTAGATCCAGTCCATGGGCCAGCAGTTTGGAGCCTCTGACCTGAACTTAATGTCTGAGGTTGACTACATCTCCCAGCCCACCCTTCCCCACAGGCAGACCTGGAACAGAGTACGGAAAAGAGGAGACTCAACTTTCATTTGGTTTGAGATCCTTATCCTCTGTTTAAATCACATAGTACCTTCTTTCTTAACTTCCAAAAACCACATCTTTTTAAACCTAGCAATTTGTAAGTTTTCAGGGAACATGACTCTAGTTAAAATGGGTCCAGATCCTTCGCTGCCCTAGGCAGTGTGACAGTCTTTGCTTTGATTAGAAGTGACAGTAAAAGATGAAAAACTAATCAGTTACTCATATATACCCTAAATGGCCTTACCTTTCCCTTCAGGGGCTCTTGACAATTCCAGCTTAGGGGATGAGGTGCTGACTTAAATAAATGTTTGCTTTAAGAGAACATACCTAGGATCCTTCCCTAAAAGTGTGTCCACAGGGGGGTCTGACCTCTTGGTGAAAGCAGAAGGAAATTGGACTGCAGACCTCTGTAGGAGGAGGGGTGGCAAGCATCATAAACCTTGGATCCCAAAGATCCAGGAAGAGGCCCTCTTTCAGCCTCTTGCGCCCAGGGAGTATAAGTATTATCCTCATTTTGTAGAAGAGGCAGCTGCAAGGAGCACAGGGGACCTTATAAACTAATTTAGGCTTCCTGCCTCTATGGACTGTTTTTCATGTCTGCTTTTGTGTCCAATGAATTCTTGGTTGCTTGGGATGATTTTATATCACCCCTAAACTGCTGTTAGTTATAGGATGCTTAATGCCTCATTCTAATCTTGGGTGGTCAGTGGGGTGAGTATGCTATCTTCTGTTAGTTCTGGGAAAGGGGACAGAACCTACAATGCAAATACACAAAAAGTGGAGAGAGGAAAGAAAGGCAGACAGTGCCCTGTATTAGAGAGCAGTAGTGAGAAACCGTAACTCTCAGGGAAAGGGTTTCATTCTCCTATTGCTGCACCAGGTTGAATATTTTACTTGGATTCCCAAATCCTATTCCAGATAGTTAACACTCCTCCCTGTCCTGTTGTGCATTCTTGTTGGTTCCCCCAAATGACAGGTGGGGTTGGGGTTGTGTGTCTTTGCAGGAAGAGAAGGAGAAGGTGCAGGCACAGAAGGAAGAAGTGCTTAGCCACGTGAATGACGTGCTAGAGAATGAGCTCCAGTGTATTATTTGCTCCGAATACTTCATTGAGGTAATGACAAGCAGTGGCTCGTGCCTTCTTGTTCCTCTCAACCCTGAACAGAGCCTCAGCTGCACAGGTTCTGCTACAGGGAGACATTCTGAAGAGATTTTTATTCTAGGAATCTATTGTAGTTATTTGACCTCAAAGTGACCTCGAGAGATGGCCATATCTCATTTGTTTTTTGTGGTCTTCTTTACCTTTACTGATCTTTTTATTTTGTCCATTGTTGAGTGTTTATTTGGTACAATTGCTATTTTTAGCTGCAATAAAGCCTTTATTTCTTTGTTGTTGGGAGAAAATGGGGCCACATGGCATTAGATTTTTGAAGTATCCGAGTAAAGCTGCTCAACAAAGCTTCTCTTTACTCTGAATGGGTGCGGAGCTGAGAGTGGGCGGATAGTGCAGCCTTCAACAGGGTGGTAAATGTCACTGACATGTGGTCACTTTGGGAATTCAGCAGCCAAGTGGAACATATTTCAGGGACACTCTGAGGCTCGCTATGAAAACAAAAACATCTTCTAGGTTTCCATTTGTTATCATGTCGTATTTTTGCATTGACTTTATTTGTCACAAATTCTATCATTTGTGACCAGTTCATCTTATATCACTCATCTTAAAGTCAAGTTGTTAAAGGACAGTGCTTTCCAGACTTCTTTAGAAAGGAGAGTGTATGCATGCACTCCTTCCTTCTTTCTGGTAGTCTATAGGGAGGGTGAGTGTATTAGCCTCCTGGGAAGGGCAGGTCTGTTTCTTTTGCTTGGATCCATTTTGACTTCGGATCATCATTTCCGCCATAGTTTCTAGTCATTTGATTGCCTACTTTGGAGAGACTCAGTGTGGCTTTGACAAGGCTCTGCTGGAGGAAGGCAAGGGAAGGGGCGTTGGGCTGGATGATGAGTTACCCCACCCGGAACATCCGCACAGACGTAGAAGAGACAAACAACCTGACCCGTCCCTTGTTTACCGTAGACCGCCTGACCTTTTCACAGTTACCTCGTAAAGTCAGTGTTGAAAAGAGGTTTTATGTTAATCAGACAGGTTTTTAGTCCTGTTTGTGAGGATTTATCTCATATAGTTAACAAAATACGGCTTTCTGTGCTAGATTTGGCATTTGAAAAATGCATAATTTCTGGTATTTTCGATCCTAAAAGCAGGAATGAAGACTTTTGAGCCTCAGAAAAACTTGTATCTTAAGAGATGTATATAAACAAGTGTAATGAAGAGGACGGTTTATATTTTCAGAAGTGAAAAGGGCCCTGGCAGAAATCTGACCATTGGAGTGACTTGGAGGAGTTCCTCAGCTTTAGACTCCCTTCTGCTTTCCCTCCTCTCACAGGCTTATTTACTTAAGGGTTCAGTCACTGTCCGTGAACCCATTACATTTTTTCCATTTTTTTTTAGTTTCTTTTTCCCCCCAGCCTTTTTAATTGTCTTTATATGTATTTTTCTTTTTGTTTCTTTTTTTTTAAGATTTTATTTATTTATTTGACAGAGATCACAAGTAGGCAGAGAGGCAGGCAGAGAGAGAGGAGGAAGCAGGCTCCTCACCGAGCAGAGAGCCCAACACAGGGCTCCATGCGGGGCTCAATCCCAGGACCCTGGGATCATGACCTGAGCTGAAGGCAGAGGCTTTAACCCACTGAGCCACTCAAGCGCCCCGTCTTTTTGTTTCTTTTGAGTATAGATGATGCTCCTTCCGTTCTATATACTGAGTATTCAGAATGTGCTCCCCATTGTCTGTTAAAATTGAAGCTCTGGGGACGCCTGGGTGGCTCAGTTGGTTAAGCAGCTGCCTTTGGCTCAGGTCATGATCCCAGCATCCTGGGATCGAGTCCCACATCGGGCTCCTTGCTCAGCCGGGAGCCTGCTTCTCCCTCTGCCTCTGCCTGCCACTCTGTCTGCCTGAGCTCGCTCTCTCTCCCTCTCTCTCTCTGACAAATAAATAAATTAAATCTTTAAAAAAAAAAAAATTGAAGCTCTGATTCACCATCAGCAGGGTATGCATTTGTTTTCCATGAGAGAATTAGTGATGTATGTGGACCAAACATTCACACGCTTACTAGTCCTACTTGTGTCCAGTGACGTTTGTTTGCAAGGTAGCTAAGCCCCGTTAGTAGTGTCATCTGAGTTGGTGGAACAAGACAGACCAGTCAGCCTACATCTATGAACTTACCTTTGAGAAAGAAGCTGAACGATCTGACTTAAAATTTCCCATCCTCAAGAATAATTCTAATACCATCTGTAAGCCCTCTAGATGGAATTAGGGTTAAATTTCCATTTGGCCTTGGAAATGAACTCCTGTGCTAGATATGTGATCACAACAGCCCTGGAAAAGTAAGCATGATGGTTCTGATGTATGTGTTTGCATTCCCATTATAGGCTGTCACCTTGAACTGTGCCCACAGTTTCTGCTCTTACTGTATCAATGAGTGGATGAAGCGGAAGGTAGAATGCCCCATTTGTCGGAAGGACATCAAGTCCAAAACCCACTCCCTGGTTCTGGATAATTGCATTAATAAGATGGTAGATAATCTGACCTCAGAAGTGAAAGAACGACGAATTGTCCTCATTAGGGAACGAAAAGGTAAGTGGGTATGAATAAGAAGGTGAGTTCCCTCAATAGAAGACTGACAATCTTAAGCAGATTTTTTTGGTTTGGGAAGAGAGATAAATGATTCTTAAGCTAAAGAAGAGGAGGGAGAAATGGGAAAAAAGGAAAGAGAGTTAAAGGTAATGAACATTGTAGAAAGAGTTGAGGGAGAATGGACTTGCCTATTTGAGTAGTAGGAAAGGGGGAGACTTAATTCTATGTACCTTGGTTATGGGTGTGTGTGGAAAACACAAGGTCAGAAGGCTTATTGTTCTGATCACTAGATGGTGCTGTTGTCCAAGACAGTTCAGTTGCTGTCCAAGTGTTGGCAAAAACCTTGGGTTGGGTACACAGTTATCAACAGGAGATGAACAAGTCAGAGATTGGCAAATTGGAGAATGCTTGGTGAGAATACATGTTTTATAGTAAGTCATAGCTTAATTACACAAATTGGACATGATATCAGATTAGATAAATTTAATCTTTGGGGATTCTAATATGTTTATCAGCTCCTTTTCCCAGTTGGAGAGAATTTGGATAAAGAGATTGGGGAAATGGGTGGGTAAATTCCCCTAATGAACCATGCTTCCTTGGTGAATATCCACTTATTCAACTAAGTGATCCCATCTCCCTTGGAGCTTGCTGTGTTGCGGGTTGCAGAGCCCCTCCACTTGAGACTTAAATGTTTTTGTGGCAAAAGATGCATCATGGGCAAGGCACAAGGAAGTTAATGGAGAGGAAAAAGGATTGGTTATTGGCCAGCGGGGCGAGAGCTCACAGAAGCAGGGTGGACCCGGTCCCTCTAATAATCCAGCACTGCACTACCTTGTGGGAGAGCATCAGAGCCAAGGTGCTGTGATGTCAGTTGGCTGCACATAAAGGCCGAGCAGAGAAGAAGACCCAGAAGCTCACTGCCCTTGCAGGTGCTCCCCACCACCACCCGGCCATTGGTAACCCAGACTCATATGTGTCTCTGAATGTACCTGTCTCCAAGTCCAGAGAAACTTAAGCCCTAAAAGCCATGCTGCTAAGAGTAGGATCTGTCTGCTACTTCCTTCCTGCTAGCCCTTCAGTGGATGTCGGCCACTTTGAGTAAGACCGGGAATCTGACACTAATCTATAGGCATCTGTTCTGTGACCCTGGCACTTGGCTGGTCAGCCAAAGCCAAGGCAGCAAGCCCGTGCAGAGCCAGGTGAAGTAGCTGCTGAGCAGGAAGTGGCCTTGAGCCTCTTCTACCAAGGAAGGCATTCTGACCTGTGGAAGGCTGGGACAGCCCTCAGGTGGTTCTTTGGAACCCAAGTGTTTTCCAATGACAGCTGTGTGCTCATAGATTTTGTCAGTTTGGGCCCTCCCAGATCTTTTACCTCACAGGAGCCACTAGATTCTGGCAAAATCCCGTTGCTTTTCCCCTCACTTCTCACTCTGTCAGCAGTTATAGGAACAGTACACACCACACAGGACTAAAGAGATACAGACAGCATTGTTGCAGCTCCCATAGCACTCAGTCCGTGGAGAAGGGAGAAAGGTAGGGAGGCAGTGGGACGAGTTCCAGGCCAGGATGCTGAGACACTGCAGAGGAGCGGGCGGTCAGTTTGTCCTGGGCAGGTGGAGGTACAGTAGGAAGCTTCATGGAAGTGCCATTTGAACAGAGTCTCAAGGTTCCCAAGGCTGGTGCTTCCCAAGCAGAGGCTGCAGCACAAACAAAGTGTAGAGGCACGAGAAGCAGTGCAGTGTTCCTAGCAGTGCCTCCTCGTGGCCCATAGGTGACAGAATGTCCACATGGTGCCAGAGCAACGTGAGGACAGCCACCGACTTGGAAAGTGTTCTGCTGAGGTGTGGTAAATGCCTTCTGCGAGGGGCAATGTCCCGAGACCCAGTTTTAACCCAGGTCAGCCTTCCAGCTGGAGTGTGCTGGAACGGGGCGCGAGGAACACCCACGTACTTTCTTCTTTGAGCCCACTGACTGGGTTTCTTCTCATGTGTGCAAGTGCCATAGATGGCTTCATGCAGCACTGGAAAGGGAAGGAAGAGCCACATATCCTAAGTTCACCTCTGGCTCTCCTCACACAGAGTTATAGCTGCAGAATAAATCACATCAGACTCCCCCTTCTCCCTCCAGAGGCTACGAGGGTGCCTCTCTGCCTTTTTGGTAACCCTCGGAGCCTATTCGGTGAGCTGAAGTGGACTTCTCCGTGCTTCCTGGTGGGAGGGGCGCTGACACTGGTCTCCGTTTCTGTGGTTATCGCAGTAATTGCAGCTCTGAGGAGTTCTCCACAGAGACAGAAGGTTCTGAGTCCTGATTTAGGGAAACATGTGCCAGAGCCATCAAGAGCTCCACTGGTCTGCAGTATGAGGTTTAGAGGAAATTCCCACTTCAAATACTTACTTTCCTTGCCAATTGAAAGCTGCTTTAATCCCCAGTGCATGGGAATTTTAAAAAGGACCTGACTTAGAATCTGGGAACCAGAATTGGCAGGCCTGTAATTGTCAGAGTTCGGATACCCCCGAAGGGCTGTTTGCCTCCCGGGCAGGGGTTGCTCTTACCACAGATTCGGGGAGGAGAAACCCTTCTCTCTGTGGGAGTGTAGGGTGCCGATTCCACCAGGAGCAGCCCCACTCTAGGCCTTCCTGGCTGGTGGTTGTCTTCTAGTTCCATATCCCCGTGGGAGGAGTGATGCCACATGACCAATGAGCCACTGACCCTCATAAACTCTGTGAGTCCAGATTATACAGAGGAGAGGAGGAGAAGGCTTGGAGACTAGATCCTGTGTTAGAAAAAGGATGCTCTGGAGGTGGGGCGATAACAGGCATCTAGTAAGTGCTTGTCACATGAATAACTGTGGCTCTCTGGGATTTTGACATGAAATTTTCTGAAGGGAAGACATTTTTTTACATTCCCTGCAGAGGATCTCCCTCCGGAGCTGGTGGAGTGCTGGAGCAGAGTCTTCTGTCAGCTACGCCCCCTCTTCTGTTTGTTCTGTTCTCATTAAATGTTGGTTGGTTGACAGAGTGTTAACATTCTCACTTTTAGCTTTCCCTAGCAGTTTCTTTGGGTTGTACTCAGAAAAGAAGAAAGCAGATTACCTAGAAATAAAATTGTTGGTCCTTTAGAAGAGTGATTTTCAGTCCAGGGGCTTTTTCAAACTACATTCCCTGGCTCCCTTGATACTATTACATTGAACCAAGGCTATTGGTGGGAGCATGCTGTGGCCTTTAGGTATGCTGAAGTGAGGAGAAAGGTTTATGAACCACAGCTTTCCTGAATCTGTGACACAGAGGCCCTTGTAGAGGTTGAGGGTCTCTAGGGAGATAGACTCAGGTCAGACCACAGGGCCTGTGGCTCTTGCCAATTTCCTGTGGGCTCTGACGAGAGTGATCCAGACACGGGACAGGAGAAACTGGCAGTCACTTAAGAGAGTATCTGCCTGCCCAGCTGCAAGGTTTTCCTTGATAATGCCCATCACCCTCTGCTGAAAGGCAGAGCCTCATAAAGGAGTGTGTGGGCATGGCCGCAGTAATGGTGTCTGGCAAGCTGAGCTCATCCACAGAGCATACTTATTAGCAAGTACTTTGAATCCACCCAGCCTTGCCCCTAGACAGTCTGAAGGGTCGTGTGCATGAAGTCAGCATGCCTGCCCAGCACATGACAGTTCATCTAGGGGAAAATGGCTCTCAGCAAGGTAGCCACGGGCTGGGGTGTCTACAGGCATGCACGCAAATAGTTTGTAACACTGAACTCTTTAAAATTTTTGACTTTTAAAGATTCTTCCTTTGCAAAATTGTCATGGGATAGAAAATTAGTAGACTTGTCCCTAGAAACTGTTTTGTATTTTTCCATCACCTCCCATTTTTTCCCCTTATTTTTCCTTTCCTTCTCTTTTTTTGTCTGTTGTCCTTCCTTTCCTTGTCCCTTGATGGGCATCTCCCCCATCATCCTTGTGGCATCTCAGATGCATAGTTGGAAATGATAAGGGCAGCACAGGAACTGTCCCCCCAGTGGGGGAGGGGACCGTGATTGGAGTAGAGGTCAGCTGTGGGATTAATTGCCGTGTGTGGAGTAGCAGCCCATGATGGCCTAGAACCTCAGATTGCTTGCTGAGTCTAGAGTCCTTTAGACTTTTTTTTAAAAGATTTTATTTATTTATTCGAGAGAGAATGTATGCACGTGCATAAGCGGGGCAAGGACATTAGGACAGAAACCCAAGCAGACTCTGGTGAATGTAGAGCCTGAGGCACAGAGCTTGAGGCAGAGGTCCATCCTACCACCCTGAGATCACAATCTGAGTGGAAATCAAGAGTTGGATTTTGGACCAATTGAGCCACCCAGGCGCCCCTTTTGTCTTCTTAATGATAAAATAGAGTTATTTTGGTTCTCTGAAAAAATGGATTCTCCCTTCCCGAGCATGTAACTTTATGATTTCCTTTACAGACATACACTTTCAGGAACTTCTTATTATAGAAGACCACCTGTGTAAATACAGAGGAGTGTTATTAACCAAAGCAGATTTTCCTTGAGAGTTTCTTGGTTTCTACACTTAACTCTAGATGAACACAGAGCATTTTTAGATCTCCATGAACTAATCTCAGAGAGTGGCTGGGGTCACTGACTATGCTTCTTCCTCCCTCCCCCCATAGAATGTCATAGAATTAGGTGCATCATCGTTGAGGCTTCTCTGCACCAGCTGGATATATATCCTGCCCGACTGCCTGCCACTGTGATTTTTAAGAAATCTGATGAGACCAGACATGCTCCTATTCCTGGCTAAGACATCTGCTTGAATTGCTTTCTGCTTTCCTACTCTGGAGAGTTTGGACCTCTTTTACCCTTGTCCCATGAAACCTGAATCAGAACCAACCACAAAGAGTATCTCTTCCTTGATTCCTATCATCTGGGCCTTTCCTTCTCAGTTCTTACTAAGTGCCAGGTGTTGGGGATAAAAGTAAGCAGGGCATCAGAGGAAAAACTGCCTTTTGGATATAGCAGGAGTGTGGGACATTGATGACTTTATCTAGTACAAGTTTGGGGGGACTGGTGGGGTGAGAAGCTAGTTTGCCATGAATTGGAGAATGAATGTGAGGTTAGGAAGTAAAGTAAGATAAGTTCCTCAAGAAATTTGGCTGCCACTAAGACATAGGGACAGCACCAAGAGAAGGCCATAGCTAGAGGAGGAGGTGGGATAAGAGGAAGTTTTTGTTTTGTTTTTTGATTTTGAAGACACCACCGAGAGATCTGAGTGTGTTCAGTTGCTGAGCCTGTGGAGGAGGAGATGCTGGGAAGTTGAGATAGTGGGTAGGGCCAGATTCTTTGGCAATCAGGAGAGGGCAGGGCAGATGGGGGAATTAGTGTCTAAGAGTGGGAGGGTACATCCTGTTATCTAGAGAGAAGGGTTTAATGTGGGAGGGTGGGCAAGGTGATTTGCTTGAGGAGAGTCAAGAGAATTTCTTTCTTGTGGCTTTTTTATTTTTCGGTGTGCTACTAGGTGAGGCCTTAGCTGCAAGGGAGACTCGCTTAGCTCTCTTAGCTCTCCAAGGCTGCCCACAAGTGGAGAAGAGTAGGATTTTATAATCCTGTCGGTCCTCCTACCAAGTGTTCAGGACCTCAATCTCAGGGAACGGGACAGTCTCTTTGGTAGCTTTATTGTGCTCTTAGGCTGGGATCCCTGCTTCCCCGGATTGAGGAAGCAGAAACAGTACATAGCAGTAAGTTATCCCTCCTACCTCCTCCCTTTTCTCCTGTCCTTACCTAGTGCTATGTATATAATTCCTTTGTCCTTCAACAGTGTGCATTGAGGGCCAGCTTTGTGCCAAGTGCTGCTATAGTTTCCAGGAATAGAAAGAGAAGCGAAAATCTAGTAAGTTAGATGTGATTAGTGTTACAAGAAAAAGCAAGGGATCAGAGAGTGATCGTTGCCATTTTTGGTAGGGTAGTCATGGAAGTGGCAGAGAGAAGGCAGTACTGGAGTAAGGCCCTGGAGGCAGTGGCCACAGGAAGGGGGAACACTTTTGAGGGGGGGAGCGGAGGGGCAGCGAGGCAGCCAGTGTAACCCCAGTGGAGCACACCATGGGGGCGAGGAGGGCAGCATAGAAGGACCTCAGGGTCCTTCATGGGCCTTGAACTCTTACTCTGGGAGAGATGAGGAGCAGGCTCTGAACAGCGTGACATGAGGATGGTCCAGGGAGGCCAGGCCAGGGAAATACAGGCTTCTCCTTTAATTCTCTTTTCTTTCTCTTCCAAGCAAAGAGACTGTCCTGAAGACCACGCTCCAGGGGCGTTCAAGGGATTTGATTGCCAGGCAATGGGAGCTTGGGATGGTCTGGAGGATTATCTGTGGCCAGGTCTTGGGCTGCTCTGAGATAGAGCATGGGACGGAGCCACGTGGGACAGAGACTGAGTTAGGAAGTCCTCCTCATGATCCTCCGTGTTGGCCGGCCGCGCTGCCATCGCTGTCTGAGGCCGTGCTGGTACTCCCCACGAGGGCTGCTTCCGGGTACTTGATAGACTGCTTCACTGTGTGTTGAATGGGTTATGTATTTCTGTTCTGCTTTTTAAATTTATTGTTTTTGTTATCATTTGGGTACCTCAGAAGCACGTCAGTTGACATTTGTTTTGGACAGGTTGGGTGTAACCCCTACGGCTGCCCCTAAAAGCCAAGGCAGCCTCCCTTGGAGAGGATGGCCTGCCTCTTTGTGAAAACAAGATGTCATTTCCTGGAAATAAAATGTAAAGCCTATCGGTTGCTCAGCCGGGCTTTGGTGTATTTATCTTCTTCCCTTCCAGCTCCCACACAGTCTCACAAGTAAACACTGACAGCTCATAAATTGCAACCAAGAAAGTGACTGTATCAGATGATAGACTCAAGTGAATGTCAGCCTAAGAACCAAGCCCAAGATCATGGCCATAGCAGATGGGCTCTGTTACGGCCCTGACTGTTTTTCCTTTTCATTCCAGAGGTAGTAGGTCACTGCCTACTTGATTTCTGGACCAGGTGGCTTCCCCTCTCTCAGCTGGGATTCAGGAAGTTGTTCCTGAATCTATTTTATTTATTAATTTATTTAGTAAACTCTATACCCAGTGTGGGGCTCAAACTAAAACACTGAGTTCAGAAGTCATACGTTCCACTGACGGAGGCAGCCAAGTGCCCCCAGATCTCTTTTAGCCAGTGTCAGAAAACAAGGGCAGTGGTTTTATGAGAATGTAATTTTATTTATTTATTTATTCATTTATTTATTTGTTTGTTTATTTAACAGAGACACAGAGAGAGGGAACACACGTAGGGGGAGGGGAATGGGAGAGGGAGAAGCAGGCTTCCTGCCAAGCAGAGAGCCCAACATGGGGCTTGATCCCAGGATTCTAGGATTATGACATGAGCCAAAGGCAGACGATTAATGACTGAGCCACCCAGGCACCCCTGAATATTCTGTTTTTAAAAGACAAACCAAAAACTAGCCCAAACTTTTGCATTATTTTGCTACAGGATGTTCTTTCCCTGGAGAGATATCTGATATTAAACATCATCTGCATTTTGCTTGCCTAGAAAAATACATGGTAACTTTTCTGCCTGCAGCACCAGACCACAGTATAGCAGAGCCCCACCACTGTGTAGTCTGACTCTAATTAAAGGCATGTTCTCTACAATGGGGCTCCAAGAAACTAAGTAAAGAGGGTTTGTTTCGGATTCTGCTTTATTACACAGATGAATGCAGCCGCCTGCTTTATGAAGCGCTTTGCAGTGAGTGGCAGGTGTCCCATATATATCTGATTCTGTTAACCTAGAAGGGGCTTACTCTACCTCTAGGCATGCAATCAGACTGTGCCCAGGCGGGGGACTTTGCCCTCTGTGGTTTTGATAGCTGGATACTTGTCATCTGCTTCTCCAATTGGAAGATGCTGTTTTTACAGAAAGCCCTAAAACCCCTTGTCATCTATCTCTCTCACAACTGTTTCCTCTGAATGACTATCCAGGTAGTCACCACAGCTGCCAGAGTACCTGGGATGGGCAGTTTTCTCCAGCTGCCTGTTTGCTTTTACATCCTGACTCTTGATAGAATCTCCCTGCTTCATATCTAAGGGCAACCTAGAAATTAGGGATGCCCTAAATATGTTCTCAACAACACATTCTAGGCCTCTAAAGAAGCCTAACAATTAACTATATTTGACACAGAAATTAAGAGAAGGAACATCTAACTTGCACTGTGGTCCTAACCTCAGAACCTAAGAAAGTAAAGAGAATCATGTAATCACTGGCCCCCACCAAGAGATGCAGTCTTGTTAATGGGTGCAGGATCTCATTTGAGCAGAATGCTGCCACTGGTAACAGTAGGCCAAGGGCTTGTTCTTCTGAAGTTAAACTTCCCACTTGGTCAATTCTTTAAGCTTTTTCTATAAATAGGAGTTGAGGCAGTAGGAGTAGGGAGTTTCTGGGGAGAAGATGGGCCTTGTATTAGTGATTTCATCAGTTTAAAAGAACATACAAATCCCAGGAGAGGGTTGGGTCTGTAGTAGGTGCTCAATAAACTACATGCTATATTTTCTTGTCTGTACCACCCAGGAGCAGTGTACCCACTAGGGGTTACCAGAGCTCACTACTTTAATCTCTATGCATATTTCCTGCTTGTGTTTGCTTTACCAAATTCTAAAGCAGATTCCCACCTCAGATCCAATTTCCAGACCCACTGTCTCCACTACACATTTCTCTTTGGCTTCTGTGAATGATTTAATCTCGTGTAACTTTTTTGTCAGACAGTGGCCATTTGAATTCTGGATGTTTCCAGTAGATTCAGTAATAGTTATTGAATACCCATTTTTTGACTAGGTGCTGCTCTAGGTGTTTGGGGTATGGCACCAAAAAAGCTGCTGTGACTACAATCTGTTCTAGGAGGGGTCAGAATTTTCCCAGAAAGGTTTTACCACATTCCTGTGGGAGGGGTTTAACAGTGCTGCCTTTGGAGCTAGCATGTTGGATGTGTCTTCACATTCCTCAGACGTCAGACTGGATCCACTCCAAGATATAAAGCTGAAATTTCTTAACTTCAGGACCTGGGTTGCCAGAGTGTTTTCCATCCATTTGCCTCCCCTTAAGATGTAGCTCTCTCCCTGCTCTAGCCAGGGGCCTTCAAGGACATCTCTGAGGCAAGTTTGGGCCCTCCCAGCATGGGAGGCAGACCCAGAAGACTCCCTCAGAACTGCATGAGACCATCATAGCCCTATGTAGGCTGTCACCTAGGTGACCACTGAGGGAGCTTCAAGGTGACAGGACCTCAGCCCAGGTAGGCACACCCAAATGTGTCTGAAGTAAGTATTGACACCACACTGAGCCTGGGGATGGGTGAGACCCGGCAGGTTTCTAGGACATGTGCCTTTGTGAATTTATGCCTAGCTGTGAGGACTCTCCCGACCTATGACTCTTCTCAGCTCCTTACCTAGGCCTCTCCCAGTGGTGCCCTGACTCACAAGAGCTCATTGTGTGTGTCTCTTCCTAATTCTACCTTTAGTGAGGTCATGTTGGTAGTTTGAAATCAGTCATTGTGGGATTATTTACATCATGGAAATATGGCAAAATGCCACAAATTGGAGCCCCCCCAACCCCACAGGGATAGCCAGTTAAACATTTATCAGAATGTCACTAGCGTCTCCCCACATGGTTCCTAAGGCCTTCTCACCCTGGGTCTTCCCAGTTCTCATGAAAAAGCCACTAGTCAGGCTAAGGATGCTATCTCCTTCCTGGCACTCTGGAATTGCTCCAGGATGGCAGTGGTGCCCCTGCAGAGGCAGAGCAGCCCTCCCCACAACTCTAGGCCACACTTAGTCACCGTTGGAACCATGGACACTTTCAGAATCTCCAGTTTCTCTTTCTCAACAAGCTTCTGCTGACCATCAGTCCCATAACCACTGGGGCTGGACCTAATCTTGGAGGCCCAGAGAGAAGGCAGATGCCATGCCACACCCTGCATCCCCACTTGTTCAGCGACCTGAGTTCTCATAGTCATTTGAAAAAAAAGAAAAAGTAATAGTACTGGGAGTCAAGAGAGCACAGGCACAGACTAAAGGACATAGAAGTTTTCCTAGAGCATTAGACATCTAACCTAAGACCTGAAGGACAACTAGTGGTCACCAGGTTAAGGGTGAGGAGAGAGTAGGGTTGGGGAGGGGAGAAGGAAGTGTTCTGGGTAGAGATAAGTGGAAAGCCATGAAGGTCAGAGAGAGGATGGCCTCCTTGAAGAAGTGAAAGGCATTCTGTGTGAATGGATTGTAAAGTTCCTAAAAGAAAAGTAATAGTATTAGTTAATGATAGATAAGTAACATTGTTACCAGCACTTTAAAAGAATTAACTCTTGTTAATTCAACCATTATAATTCCATTTTGTAGATGAGAAAATGGAGGTCATGAGAGATTAAGTCACTTGCCCAAGGGGACACACATTGGTGGAAGTGAAAATGCAGCTGCTAAAGTGACCAGTCCCTAGTATGGAGTTAGGGCCTTGTCCTAAGAACAGTGACCAATCATTGGAGGTTAGAATTGGGGAGAGTGACATTTTCCTCTGTTTGGGGAAGATCAATCTGGTTGCTGTGTGGAGGGTAGGTTAGAGGTGGGAAGACAAAGGATCCAGGGAGGCCACTTAAGCAATTCCAGTAATCCAAGCAAGAGGTTAGATATCCTGAGTTAAGTAAGGCATTGGCAGTGGGGATGGGGAGAAGTGAAGAATTTCACAGATATTTAGCAGGTGTGTTGAGCAAGACTTCTGACTGATTGGATATGGGGATGAGAGAGAGGCTGGAGTTAAGGTGGTGACTGGGTTTCTGCCTTGGACAATGATCTCTGTGAGATAATTCACTGAAGTAACTCAGGAAGAGGAAAATGTTTGGGCAAACATACTGGTCAAGCATGAATTTCTGTGTGGGGATTGTTGAGTTTGATAATGCCCAAAAGAAAATTGCATGGTGTGTATCCCTATGCGTGCTAATTAGTATGCTCCCCTCCACAGTCCACACACATTTTAGTTTTTCCAGATAGTCTTCTGGACATCATCTTCCATAGCAATGGCTAGAAATAAAGTAGTCCTAGATAGCTGCTTTTAGGAATTCAACTGTTAGCCCGTGGATTTGAGAATTTACCATGATGTCCGAAGGCAATCAGTGTGCCACATGATATCAGACCTACATCCATTCCAACATGCACTAAATTGGCTGTCAAGATAAATACTCGCAAACTGGGAGAGCATAAGTGCTGTAGGAGAAGAGGTGTTGATTCAAGATCTTTCATGCACAGGTGGAAAAATCCATGTGTGAAGTATACTCAAGTAAGCATTGTGGTTGACACTTGTGACTAAAAGAAGTGCCCTATCAAGTGATCGTATGAAATTGCTATCCACATCAGGCAGGACATGAGACAGCTACTGCTTGGGGATGGAGGAATTGTCTCACAAGAGCTCTGAGGCTTCTCCACATAGACCTGGGAGCTCAGAGGTGGCACCTGGGCTGGTGATACAAATGTGTACAGATAGCGCCAGGAATTATAAGGGAGAATAAAATCCCCCAGGGAGAGGAGGCTGAAGGAAAAATGCCCCAAACAGAACACTGAAGACCAGTGATACAGAGGGGAGCCACCTACAAAGACCAAGTAAGGGTAGTAGGCAAACAGTAGGAGAAATAAGTGATGGTATATCTCAGAGGGCAAATGTGACAGTTAATTTTATGTGTCAACTTGATTGGGTCACAATATGCCAGACATTTGGTCAGACACTATTCTGGGTATCTGTGAGGGTGTTTCCAGATGAAGTTGACATTTGAATCAGTCGACTGAGAAAAGCAGATTGCCCTCCCCTCTGTGGGAGTCCTCATCAAGTTAGTGAGAGGCCTGAATAGAATAAAAGGCTGACCCTCTGTTAAGTAAGTGGGAGGTTCCTCCTGCTGGACTTCCTTGAGTTGGACATGTTTTGTTTTTTTTTTCCCCATCTTTGGACTCAGACTGAAACATGCGCCATTCCTGGGTCACTAGCCTGTAGTCCTTCATCTGGAATTATACCATCGGTTCTCCCGAGTCTCCAGCTTGCCAACTGCAGATCCTGGAATTTGTTAGCCTCCATAATCACATGAGCTATTTCCTTATACTAAGTCTTCTTTCTTTCTTCTTTTCTATCTATCTATCTACATACCTACCTACCTACCTACCTATATCATATTGGTTCTGTCACTCTGGAGAACACCGACTCATACAGCAAGGGAACATTAACAGAGCTGAAGCTTGCTGTTTGGTCAAGTAAGACAAGAACTAAAAATATCAATGGGATTAGCATCCGGGATTTCATTGGAAGAGCTGTTTTAGTGACATGGTGGGGGCAAAACAAACATTTGCTCTGCATTAGGAAGGGTGTGAGAAATAAGGACTTGTTATATTTCAGAAGGGGAGAAGAAAAAAATAGAATATAGTTGGAGAGGAAAGTCTGAAAATATGGTAGAGGTTGAGGGCTTTTCCTACTGATAGTTTGATTTATTCTATGAAGTTGGAAAGGATCTTTTCTGATCTGTGTGAAGGAAGGCAGAGCATTGGGATTAGACAGTGGAAGAAGATGGAGAAGGTTTGAAATAGCTGCTGCAGAGAATAGGAGAGGGACCTCACCAGGGAAACACAGAATGATTGCTGGGATACATGGGGGCATGGTGACAAGGGGGGGCCGTGGAATGTCTTGTGACACCAGTAGGTACTTTTGTGTGGTTCTCCTGGCATGGCTCAGCTCCATCTGTCTGGAGAAAATGGAGCTACATGGATCCAGGGTTGGGATTTTGATAAGAGGGTGCTATGGGGATGAAGAGGGGATGACGTAATAACCTTGGATTCAAGGCTGGTTGGAGTGGAGAATGAAGACATCATGGAGGTGGTAAGTAGGAAGTAGATGAGTTCAGAGCCTGGTGTAGATAATCTGTAGAGTCAACGAATTGGATCTGAAGGAGAGAGCTAGAAGTCAGAGAACTGATGTGTAGATTTAGTATGTAAGGGCGGGAACAGTTCTATAACCAAACATGGATGTCCTCATCCCAAAATAAAATGATGAGCTTTGCCCTACTCTCCTTTATGGAATAATCTTGGATGTTTTTCTTAAATATATATTATGTATTTTTATTTATATAATAAATTAATATTACTATTGTATTTCTATAATAAATTAATAATTTAATTTAACAAATTTATAATTTGTTACATAGAAATTTATATAAGAGGGGTGCCTGGGAGGCTTAGTCATTAAGCATCTGCCTTCGGCTCAGGACGTGATCCTGGGGTCCTGGGATTGAGCCTGGCATCGGGCTCTGTGGGAAGCCTGCTTCTCCCTCTCCTTCTCCCCGTGCTTGTGTTCCCTCTCTCATTGTGTCTCTCTCTGTGAAACAAATAAATAAAATCTTTTAAAAATTTGTATAAGAACAGGGACGCCTGGGTGGCTCAGTTGGTTGGACGACTGCCTTCGGCTCAGGTCGTGATCCTGGAGTCCCGGGATCGAGTCCCGCATCGGGCTCCCGGCTCCGCGGGGAGTCTGCTTCTCTCTCTGACCTTCTCCTCACTCATGCTCTCTCTCACTGTCTCTCTCTCAAATAAATGAATAAAATCTTTAAAAAAAAAATTTGTATAAGAACAAATAATCCTAGAATTTGAATGGGACCACAAAAGACCCCAAATAGCCAAAGCAGTCTTGAAGAACAAAACTGGAGGTATCGCAATCCCAGATTTCAAGTTATACTACAAAGCTGTAGTAATCAAAGCACTATGGTACTGGCACAAAAATAGATGCATAGGTCAAGGAACAGAATAGAGAACCCAAAAATAAACCCCCAATTATATGGTCAATTAATTTTCGATAAAGGAGGCAGGAATATGCAATGGGAAAAAGTCTCTTCAACAAATGATTCTGGAAAACTGGACAGCTACAAGCAAAAGAATGAAACTGGACCACTTTCTTACACCATACACAAAAATAAACTCAAAATGGATTAAGGATTAATGAGCTCAAAATGGGTTAAGGAGCAACAAAATCAAAATGGATCGAATGTGAGACCTGAAACCATAAAAATTCTAGAAAAGAGCGCAAGCAGTAATTTCTATGACATTGGCCACAGCAACATTTTTTTAGGTATGTCTCCTGAGGCAAGAGAAAGAAAAGCAAAAATAAACTATTGGGAATACATCAAAATAAAAAAGCTTCTGCACAACAAAAGAAACAGTCAACAAAACTAAAAGACAACATACTGAATGGGAGGAGTTATTTGCAAATGACATGTTCAATAAAAGGTTAGTACCCAAAATATATTTCTAAAAAACTTGATACAACTTAACACCAAAAAAACCAAGTAATCCAATTAGAACAAAGGCAGAAAACATGAACAGACATTTCTCTAAAGAAGAGATACAGGTGGCCAACAGACACATGAGAGGATGCTCAGTGTCACTCACCATCAGGGAAATGCAGATCAAAACCACAGTGAGATATCATCACACACCTGTCTGCATGGCTAAAATCAACAACACAAGAAAAAACTAGTGTTGGTGAGGATGTGGGGAAAAGGGAATCCTTGTGCACTATTGGTGGGAATGCAAACTAGTGCAACCATGGTGGAAAATAGTATGGAGATTCCTCAAAAAGTTAAAAATAGCATTATCATGTGATCCAATAATTCCACTACTGGGTATTTACCCAGAGAATATGAAAATGCTAATTCAAAAAGATGATATGCACCCTTATGTTTTATAGCAGCATTATTTACTATAGCCAAATTATGGAAGCAGCCCAAGTATCCACTGAGAGATGATTAGATAAAGATGTGAGCTAAATATGCAATAGAATATTTCTCAGCCATAAAAAAGAGTGAAATCTTGCCATTTGCAACAACATGGGTGGATTTAGAGGGTTATCGTGTTAAGTGAAATGAGTCAGTCAGAGAAAGACAAATACCATTATGATTTCACTCATATTTAGAATTTAAGAAACAAACAAAAGACAAAGAAAAAAGAGACAAAACGAAAAGTGGACTCTTAACTATAGAGAACAAACTGATGGTTACCAGAGAATTGTTGAATCACTTTATTACATACCTGAAACTAACATAACACTGTATGTTAACTGTACTGCAATTACAATGAAAACAAAACAAAGATTAGTAGTGGGTCTCCTTACTTCAATCCTAGGCACTTTCCAACTGGTGTTTAAACTGAGTCCTGAGGTAAGTGAGACTATACACAGGCTTTAAGAGTAGGTTCTTCATTCCCTGTAGTTTTGTGGTTTTCCTAAATATAATTCCTTTGGTTTTCAAAGCCAGGCATGTTAGGGGCTCATCTCTCCTGTACATGACCTAGGGCTTAATGCCTGGTGTAGAGCACAAACCCATTGCTTCTCACAGCAAAGTTTTGTATTTTTGAGATTCCACCATATTTTGGATTCTCGTGCCTGGGGTGGGTTTTTTCCGTTTTGGCAAGAGTGTCTCTGCCTCTTTTACCTGTTTTGGTGCTGCCCTTTTATCCCTTGTTGTGGAGGCTTGGGTCTTTTTCAGAGGAGATTATTCCACTTGTAGTTGTAATTTTGTTGTGTCCATGGAAGGAGATGGGTTTGGGATCCTCGTGATCTGCCATCTTGAACCAGTCCCCCGACACCATCTTGATTACCATTGCTTTGCAACAAGTTTTGACTTTGGGAATTGGAGGTCCCACTACTTTGGTCTCCTTTTTAAAAATTGACAATTTTAAGTCCCTTGAATTTTCCTGTGAATTTAAAATCAGTTTGTCAATTTTTAAAAGAGCTAGTTAGGGGCGCGTGGGTGGCTCAGTGGGTTAAAGCCTCTGCCTTCGGCTCAGGTCATGATTCCAGGGTCCTGGGATCAAGCCCCACATTGGGCTCTCTGCTCAGCGGAGAGCCTGCTTCCCCCTCTCTCTCTGCCTGCCTCTCTGCCTACTTGTGGTCTCTGTCTGTCAAATAAATAAATAAAATCTTTAAAAAAAAAAAAGGAGCTAGTTAGGTATCCATAGGGATTGTGTTAAGCCTATGAATGAATTTGGAGAACATTGCCACTTAAACAATATTAAGTCTTCTGATCTGTGAACATTTTTCCATTTGGATGTGTTTAAAATTTCTTTCAATTATGTTTTGTAGTTTTCAGAGTCTATCTTTTGCACTTCTTTTGTGAAATAGATTTTATTCATTTTGGTGCTATTGTAAATGGAGTTGTTTTCTTAATTTCATTGTTAGATTACTTATGCAAGTGTATGGAGGGTCCTCTGGGTGGCTCAGTTGTTGAGCATCTGCCTTTGGCTCAGGTCATGATCCCAGGGTCCTGGGATTGAGCCCTGTGTCGGGCTTGCTGCTTGGCGGGAAGCCTGCTTCTCCCTCTCCCTTTCCCACTCCCCCTCCTTGTGTTCCCTCTCTCGCTATGTCTCTCTCTGTCTAAATAAAAAATAATTTTTTTTAAAAAGTGTATGGAAATATAACTGATTTTCTTTATATTGGCCTCATTTCCTGCAACCTTGCTGAACTTGTTTAATTGTTCTAATAGCTTTTAATTTTCTAGGATTTTCTATGTACAAGACATCTGTGAATAGAAGTAATTTTACTTCTTTTTTTCTCCAATCAAGATGCACTGTATCTCATTTTCTTGCTCTAGAATATCCAGCACAATTTGCTAGAAGATTTTATTTATTTATTTGAAAGAGAGAGAGAAAACACAAGTGGGGGGAGGAATAGAGGGAGAAGCAGACTCCTGGCTGAGCAAGGAGTCTGCCATGGGGCTGGATCCCACCCAGGACCCTGAGATCATGACCTGAGCTGAAGACTTAACCCACTGAGCCACCCAGGTGCCCCTCCAGCACAATGTTTAATAGAAGTGGTAAGAGTGGGGCACTCAGGTGGCTCAGTGGGTTAAGCCTCTGCCTTCAGCTCAGGTCATGATCTCAGGGTCCTGGAATTGAGCCCCGCATTGGGCTCTCTGCTCAGCAGGGAGCCTGCGTCCCCCTCTCTCTGCCTGCCTCTCTGTCTTCTTGTGATCTCTCTCTGTCTGTCAAATAAATAAATAAAATCTTTAAAAAAAAAAAAGAATTGGAAAGAGTAGACATTCTATTTGATCTTAGGAGGAAAAGAACCACTCTTTCACCATTAAGTAAGATGTTAGCTTAAGGGTTTTCGTAAATGCCTTTAATCTGAGGAAATTCCCTTCTGTTAATAGTTTGTTGAGTTTTTATCATGAGAGGGTGTCTGATTTTATCAAATGCTTCTTATCTGCTTATCTGTTGAGAGAAGCAGGTAGCTTTTCCCCCCTATTATATTAATATGGTGTTTTACATTGATTGATATGGATGTTTAACCAATCTTGCATTCCTGGAATAAATTTCATGTATGTAACTCTTTATATGTTGCTGGATCTGATTTGCTACTTTTTTTAAAAAAGATTTTATTTATTCATTTGACAGAGAGAGACACAGCAAGAGAGGGAACACAAGCAGAAGTGGGAGAGGGAGAAGCAGGCTTCCCGCTGAGCAGGGAGCCCCATGCGGGGCTCCATCCCAAGACCCTGGGATCATGACCTGAACAGAAGGCAGGTGCTTAACAACTGAGCCACCCAGGTGCCCCTCTTCCTCCCGTCCCTTCCCTTCTCTTCACTTCCCTTCCCTTCCCTCTTTCTTTCTTCCTTCTACATTCATAAGAGATATTGGTGTATAGTTTTCTTGTCTTGCAATATCTTTGTCTGGTTTTGATATCTGAATAATCCTAGCCTCATGGAGAGGATTCCCTCCTTTCCATTTGGGAAGGGTTTGTAAAGAATTGTAACTAATTCTTTCATCGGTTGGTATAATTCACAAATGCAGCATTTTGGAACTGGGCTTTTTTGAGGAATAGATTTTGACAATTGAGTCTATCTTCTACCTTGTTATAGGTACATTCAGATGGTCTATTTCTTCTTGAGTTAGCTTTAGTCATTGGTGTCTTTCTATGAATTTGTTTTGTCTAAGTAAGTTAACTTTTTGGCATATACTTCTTCATCATGATCTCATATAATTCTCCTTATTTCTTGGTGGTCAGTCATAATATCCCCTCTTTCATTGCTGATCCCAGTAATGTGGGGCCTTTCTCTCACTCTTTTAGTGAGTCAAGTGGGAGATTTGTCAGTTTAGTTGATCTTTCTTTTTAAAAAAATTTTTTTAATTGATCTTTCAAAGGATCATATTTGATTTGGTCAGTTTTAGATACGTTATTTTATTCTCTTTTCTCTATTTCATTAACTTACACTCTAACCTTTACTTTTTTTCCCTTTCCTTCTGGTTGCTTTTCATTTAGTTTGCTCCCCTTTCTTGACTTAATGTGGAAGTTTAGGTAATCATTTTGAGAATTTGCTTTTCCATATAGGCATTTACAGCTATATATTTGCCTCTGAGCACTACTTTAGGAACATCATCTAGGTTTGGGTATGCTCTGTCTTCTACTAATTTCAAAATATTTTCTCATTTCCATTTTGATATCTCTTTGGCCCTTTGCTTATATAGAAGTGTGTTGTTAAATTCTGCATATTTGTGAGTTTCCCAAATATTCTCGTACTTAAAAATAGAACAGATTTGGTTTGTGTCACCCTGTTCTGAGGATAGAATCCTAGGTTTGCCGATTTTCAGGGAGGGGATGTTTCTCCTGCTGCTCACATGAAGAAGCTCTGGGCATTATCTCTTCTCTGTGAAGTTCATGAGCCTGAGAAACCGAGCCAAGATTTTTTAGATTTGAAAAATGCCCTAAGGATCACAACAACTCTTCTGTCTGGCTTACGGCCCATTTATAAATTTTGGCCTAAATGATTATTCTCTTGATTGTTCTACTGCACTTTTTGGATGATTTGTGGTTTTTTTTCTATTATTTTTAGTTGTTTTAGGAGAAGAGGCGACCTTAAACCTTAGTCTACTGTGTTAGTGGAAATGGAATCCTCAGTGAGTATTTTTCATCTCTACTATTTATTAGGCACCAGCATAGATGCTAGAGTGTAAGTCACCTAAACCAATGGTGATCTGGGTCTTCCATGCACCAGCCCTGGTCAGTAAACTGTTACTCAGACCACAGAAAGATACATACAGAAAAAGCTCTCCCTTCTCCTGTCTGAGACTGGTCATTGCCAAGACAAAAATGAGCATGAATATCACATCATTGGATGATGTGCTAAACACAGTGCTAAAACACTGTGATCATTAGCTGTTCATGTACCAGAGATGAAGTAGGACAGTGTCTAAAATAGAGAAGTTTTTTAGACTTTTGTGGAAGCCAGTAAAACCTAATAAAATTATGGACACTCTCCTCAGAAATATGTGCACATATAAAGAGATGTAAAATGTCAACATGTATATGTGGATCATCTGAAGTGATATAGATCTGGGTTTTTAATCCCAGGAAGAAACAAAGGCTAGGAGAAGATGTGTTGAACAATCACTTCATGACCCAACGATGCTACTCCACTTACCTGTGAGTAGGAACTGGAGTGCACAAAAGCTGGACCCATAACAACCATCAAGGGAATAAGTTGAAAGATGCCATTTATGAGTCACTCCTTCATGCAAGAGGACTCGAGTGCCTACAGTGTACCCAATTGAGTTCTAGTCTCAGATCATTGCTCCAAATGTGGAAATTTGTCCTTCCTTTCCACTCCTGCTCTCAATGTCTACTCCCAGAACTTGTACCTCTCTTCCCAAGTAAAGGAATTCCACACTTAAAGAATCTTGATGGGGCAGAGACTACCTCCATCCATAGAGAGAAGAACCCACTTCACCAGTCCTGCGGTTGGACATGACATGAAGCTTCAATAGTCACATGACCACCGGCCAGACTTTGACTCAGGGCACGTGACAGACACATGGGGACAGCGTCCATGCACTAGGCACAGGTGGTTTGAGTGATGTCACAGTAGTGTCATGCAGCTGTCAGGGGCAGCAGAGATAGCAGTCCCAGCTGCCGGGTCCAGTGTCCTCCCTCAGGGGAATCAGTGGTGTGGACAGTGGCATCAATACCCAGTAACAGGCACTGGCTGTATGTGGGCCCACCTCTAGGGTCCAGTGTGGATTCTGTTCCTGGCTGTGTAGCCTCAAGCCTTTATTGTGGCTTTCCTGGAAATAAAACAAGGTCCTGTATACCCTCTCTCTTCCCTAAGTCTCTCTGTAACTGTACATATGTATCATAAGGAGTCAGAAACCCATGCAGGGAAGAGTTTCCAAGAGCAAGAATTCAGGCATTTTTTTCCAGCTTTATAGAGATATGATTGACATATACCATTGTATAAGTAAATTTTGGGGGGGTTTTTTTTGTTTTTTTTTTAAAGATTTTATTTATTTATTTGACAGATAGAGATCACAGATAGGCAGAGAGGCAGGCAGAGAGAGAGAGGAGGAAGCAGGCTCCCTGCTGAGCAGAGAGCCTGATGTGG
Organism: Lutra lutra; assembly: GCF_902655055.1. Classification (NCBI taxonomy): domain Eukaryota; kingdom Metazoa; phylum Chordata; class Mammalia; order Carnivora; family Mustelidae; genus Lutra; species Lutra lutra. The sequence continues at coordinate 68,081,964 of NC_062283.1, read as the reverse complement.
GGCTCGATCCCAGGACCCTGGGACCATGACCTGAGCCGAAGGCAGAGGCTTTAACCCACTGAGCCACCCAGGCGCCCCCGTATAAGTAAGTTTAAGGGTAAAAACCTATTGATTGATATATTTCTATACTGCAAAATGGTAACAACAATTACAATCAGAGCATTAGCTAATACCTGTATCATGTCACATAGTTACCATTTCCTTTTATGAGGTGCGAACATTTAAGACCTACATTCTTAGTAACCCCAAGATTTTATGTTGAGCTGATAAGCACTTCCTCAATCTGCCTGGCTTTGCCCCATGGGAGAGAAAATATGTTTCTCCCAGCATGTCTTGCATTTTTCTTCCTACAAAAAGAACATTCAAAGATTTTATTTATGTATTTATTTGAGAGAGAGAGAGAGAGTGTGTGTGTGTGTGTGTGCCCGTGTGAGGGAGGGGCAGAGGGAGAGGAAGAGAATTTCAACCAGACTCCATGCTGAGTGGGAAACCTGATTCAGGGCTCAATCTCATGACTCTCAGATCATGACTTGAGCCAAAACCAAGAGTTGGATACCCAACCGGCTGAGCCACCCAGGTGCCCCCCAAAAAGCATTTAAACGTGTCTATAAGAACTCTTCCCACAATGAGCTCTCTCACCAATGACTTTAGTGCTTCCCTATCTGGAGAAGCACCAGGATTGCTTGTGGCTTTGTTACAAAATACTCAGGCCTCTCCCCAGACCCATCATCTTAGAACACTTGACAAGGGCCCAGGAATCACTTACATAATAAGCCCTACAGGAGAGGCTGATGCATGGCCATGTGGGGATCCTGCTTCATGTGCTCGCTACTCCATGTGGGATCTGAAGACCAGCAGCAGCAGCACCAACCTTGTTATCAACCCAGGATCTCACACTTTATTCCAGCCTGTCTAGATCTTCATAGTCCGGGAAATTCCTGTGCTCACTGAAGGCTGGGTCTCCCTGGTCTACGTGCCTTCTAGACGCACAACCAGCCTGTGCGGTGCACTCTGGGTATGCGCTCTGATCAGCCTGCTTAGCCCTGAGAAGTCCAGGGTTTGGTCCTGTTGCTTTCTCTTCTATGGCCCTTGGCCCCCTGGTGACCTCATCTCTGCTGAAGACTCTAAACATCATTTATATGCTGTCACCTGCCAAATCTCCCCTGCACTCTGTATCCGACCGCCAACCTGGCTTGGATTTCTAATAGACAGTCAGTTTCACCATTTCTAAAGTGGATGACTGCGATGCTGCTTCCTCAAATGTGCTTCTTTCAAAGTCTTCCCTGTTTCCAAGGAAGGCACTCCACATTTCTACTTGCAGTCTGAACTACTAGATGCCCTCCTTGATTCCTTTCTCACCACCCAGAATGACTCCACTAGGAAATGCTGCAAAATCCATCTGTAAATATCTCCAGCAGCCAATCACTTCTTAGTAACTTCCCTCCTCTCAACCATGACATATAGCCCACACCCCCCTCCTGGGACACTGCACTGGTTTCCTACAGTTTCTCTGCTGGTCACTTACCTTGCCCCTCTCGATTCTGCACAGCAGCAAACAGGTGCTGCTAAAGAAACATCAGTCATGTTGATCTGTTCATTCTTGTAACTCCACATTTCACTCAGAGAAAACTCAAAACCTTCTAATGTCCTCAGACCTCCATGATGAGACTGACCTCTGACCTCATCTCACCTGCTCTCTGCTGCAGCCTCAGTGGCCTCTTCACCCTTCCTTGAACGCAGCACATGCTCCTGCCCTAATGTGTGTGCCCCCAGAGGCTCCCTGCCTGGAAAGAACTCCCCCCAGACCTCTTCTTACACAATTCCTTCATGTCCTTCACATCTCTCAGAAGTCACCTTCTCAGTGAGACTCCCCTGATCCCTAGAGTAAAGAAGCCATCGTCCCCATCCCAGCACAGGTACTCTCTGGGTCACCTTCCTCACAGCTCCTGCCAACTTCCTAATTAAACCCTTCTCTTATGGACTGCGCTTACACAAGACACAGTTCACCTCTGAATGACCCTGGTATGGACTGGGCACCACCACTTCCATGTGGACTTTTATACAGTAAATACCATCCATGCATTTTTCTTCCTTATTATTTTTTACTATTTTCTCTAGCTTAATTATTAGAAGAATACAGTATATAATATATGTAGCATATAAAATATGTGTTAAGCAACTGTGTATTTTATTACTAAGCCTTCCAGTCAAGAGTAGGCTCTTTGTACTTAAGTTTTGGGGGAGTCAAAATTATACCTGGATTCCTGACAGTACAAGCAGGCCACTGCCCCAATCCCCACATTGAGAGACAAGTGGGAGTCTGCCCCTTACCACTAGAATATAGTCTTCCCAAGACCAGCACATTTTGCCTCTTCTTAGTCTCACTGAGCTGTCCTAGATGTAAACATAGTGTTTCCTGTATTAGGCACATGACAATTATCAGTGGAATGAATGAGCAGATAGAGGACTCCCTCTTCTAGATGAGTCTCAGGCACAGCTCTTCCAAGGCAGCTCCTGTCCCATGTGCACCCACCTCACCATCCGGGCTGCCTCTCTCTTCTCACAGGGCTGCCTTCCCCTTTCGCTCTCTGCTCAGCCCCTCCCCCACACACCATCTCTCATGCACAGCACAGCACACAGAGTTGTCTCTTCAGAAACACTGTACTTAGGCTTTTTGTGTCCTTTTCTCCAACCACACAGAAATCTATGTTTGACTCTGCTTTATAAATCCGTGAACTTGGAACTGAGCCAGCACTAGGATCATTAAACTAAGGGTGGGGAGAGAGGCCAGAGCAGCAAGGAAGGCAGAAACTAACTAAAGTTTAATAAGGATGAGAACCTCTCAGATTCTTCTTCTCTCTAGCTCCAGACTCTAAATAGTAATCCAGAAAACAGCTCTAGAGGAAGGAGAAGAGATAGATGAATCTGAAAGTTCATTCCTCCATACCACAGAGACTCCTGTGTGCAGGGGCTGACCTAGGCCTATGGGAACGACAGCCCAAAGGACACCTGCTGCTGTAACTGACAGGGTCACCCAAGGGAGAATGGGACAAGTATACAAGAGCAAGAACAGGCCTGATACTACAGAAACCATGAAACAAACACTCCCAAATGGGAGCTATGTTGTGACCCAGGCCTGAGGTGAGGCTGACCCAGTGACAGCAAGCTCTGGCTGCAGAAGTTCCTGGTGACAGGTGATGTCCAAATCCCTGTGATCACAGGTCCTGGTAGGACAAGCTTCCACAGAAGGGGCAGGACAGAGAGCAGAGAGATGACTCAGCTGAAGAGTGAGAATGTCACTCCCATGATGCATTGAGCACAGACTGGGCACAGGCCCCGTCTCTGCTTGACTCCTTACAGCCTACTCCTACCCCCACCTGCCACAGACTCAGCACAAAAAACACATGGATTCTGGAAGGTTCTCAGTGCTTCCATTTATTTGCTGTCTCAACTTTACAAATTTCTTTTATTACCTCATCAGCCACACATGCCAAGTGTTAAAAAACATAAACTCATATCTGTATTCTCATTTTCAATAGGGAAGTCATTTGTACTAGCCCAACATGAAATAAAGACAGGGATGGAGATGGTCCAGCCCAGCCTCTGCTGGAACAGGAAAGCACATCAGAGAAGAGAACGCAGGTCAGTATGGGAAGGGGCCATGGTAGGCAGGGTTGACCAGCCTCCCCACCTCCTCATATTATACTCATATGAACACAGACCCATTCTGACACCTTTTGCATAAAGGAGTTGTTGGTGTCACCAAGTGGGAGTGTGAATAAATCTTGCAACGCTCAGTCCCCACAAGGAAGCTGGTCTCATACTGTGAAAAATGATCATGTCAAATTTAGGTAAATCACATAAGAACTGACATTCTCAACAGCCCCCGGCATGCTCAAAGTGTCCCTAGTGGCCCAACCCTTCCCCACATCAGGCCCTCTGAGGTCTCACCTCCAGTTATCATGAGAGACACATCAGAGCCCTGGCCTCTGTCATCGTCTAGGGGAGAACAAAGAGGACATGGTCAGAGTCCATAGGAGATGAGACTAAAGGAGGAGCTATGGAGTAGGCGAGCTTCCCATGGGGTCTTGTCTACACTACCCTGGGGTCTCGGGAATCACCCCCTCCATACTTATGTCCAGTGTGAGAGTGGCTTCCTCTTCTTTCATCTGTGGGAAGAAAACATCTTGTCGAAAGCCTGGAGAAGGCTGGGCCATGAGATCCTAGTCCAAGTTCCCTAGTCCTGATCCAAAAGGAAGTTTGCAGAATTGTGACTGAAGATCCAGAACAGGATGAGGAATCATGACAAAAGAAGTGTGGGGTCACTGGACCAAAAGACTTGCTGAAGGTCTGTGCTCAGCAGGGACCTTCCTCCCTGCCCTATGACTGCTGGGGATCAGGTCTCCATCACCAGAATTACCAAGATGAAAAATTTGTCCTTCCTTTTCATAAATGTCTTGCTACAGAGTGAATGTTAGTAATCAGCTCCAGACCGGGCAAATACATATGTGTGGATGGTACTTGACAGTAACAAGGCAGGACAATCTGCTACCTAGGAAACCCCCCAGTGGGAAAGAAAACTCAGATCCCCCCACTCCATTTCCTACTTGAGCACTTCTTCCTCCAGGTCACAGCTCCAGTCACAATGACCACAGGGAGTGCCAGACCAGCAATGATCTATGTGATGGGGATGGTGGGAGGAGGAGGGTCTGGAAAGGGAAAGGAACATGAGGGGCCAAGACCTGTAGTAGGAGTCCTCACTTTGCCAAAATTCTTCAGAAGGTCTCTGCTTTCCCTGAGAAGAGGCTCTACCCCAAACCCTCCTTACCCCGTATCAGGGTGATGGGCTCACGCAGCCCCTCATGCTGCACGTGGCACATGTATTTCTACTCCTCTCCAGAAGGCACCACTATGGCTGCCCACTTCTGGAAGGTCCCATCTCCTGCAGGCCTGGTCTCCACAAGCTCTGTGTTCTGGGTCAGGTCCTCCCCATAACGCTGCCAGGTCAGGGTGATCTCCGCAGGGTAGAAGCCCAAGGCCCAGCACCTCAGGGTGACTTCTTTGTAAAAGATGGGGTGTTGGGTCATGTGTGTGTTGGGTGGTTCTGAGGAAGAAGAATCAGAAAATCCACACTTGGGTTTACCTTTATGGGCCACTGAAATGGCATTCATGTGACCATCCTGAAGTGGACCAGGCAATTGGTTTGGATGGAAGAAGTACAAAGTCCAGTCACCTTTGACTGGCCTTTGGGCCAGTCTTTGGGATCTTTTAATCCTGCAAAGTTCTAGAACAGGGGGATGGCCCAGGGTAGGACACTGTAGGTCTAAGTGAGAAAGCACACTATTGGTCCTGACAATGCGTGGCTGGTGATTGAGTCAGAAAACCCAGAGTCAGATGTCCAAAGATGTTCTCAAATGGAGAATATCTCCATCTGGAGATATTCTCAGATGGAGGTTGTCATGGTTCCCAAGGTGGCTGCCAGGGTCAAAGGGAACCACTGATGTGTTATTTCAGGAATGGTCTCCACCTGCCTCCCTGGAGAGACTGGATTCCTCAATTGTCCTTTAGAGAAAAGCGACTCTGGGTGAGTCACTCAGTAGGAATATGAACACCAAGGCGGATCTCCCTCTCCTCACCCATTGGGTGGTTGGTATTCTGACCTTGAGTCCATTTTCCCTTTCTATTGGGAAGCCAGCCCCAGTGGTGGGAGATTGGGGAGGCCCCGCGGCCCCGGTACCTGTGCGCAGCAGCGTCTCTTTCCCTTTCTCCAGGTACTTGCGGAGCGACTCCTCGCACGTGCCTTCCAAATAGCTTCTGTAGTGCTCTGCAGCACCTGCCGCCTCCCACTTGCGCGGGGTCATTTGCGCCGCCGTGTCCGCAGCGGTCCAGGAGCGCAGGTCCTCGTTCAGGGCGATGTGCCATCGTAGGCCAACTGCTCATACCCGTGGAGGAGGAGCCCGTCTGGCCCCAGGTCGCAGCCAAACATCCCCTGGAGGGTGTGAGACCCTGGCCCCGCCCTCGCGGTCCGCTCTCAGATTGTCTCCACCCCTAGTGGTGGACTAGCGACTAAGTCCAAACATAAAGTAAAACCGCTTGAAAGTTCGGGGTGCTCTTCTAAGGTCGGGGAACTGGGATTCCCGCAGACTCGGCGTGGCGCTCGTACCCGGACACTCGGGGAGACCCCAGCCCGTCGGTGGGGATGGAGGTCGTGACCTGGACCCGGGCCCTGTTGCTCACCGGCCTCGCTCTGGTTGTAGTAGCCCAGGGCGGTCTGCAGGTTCACTCAGAAAGTCTGTGCGTGGTGCCGGGCCTTCTGGGTCTGCCGGTCCCAATACTTCGGTCCCCCCTGCTCCATCCACGGCGCCCGCGGCTCCATCCTCCCACTGGCAGAGTCGAACCTCACGAACTGCGTGTTGTCCACGTAGCCGACTTCCCAGTACTGGGGCTCCCCGCGTCCGGGCCAGGACACCGCGGCAGAGAAATACCTCAGGGAGTGGAAGCCTGCGGGCGCGGAGGGGCTGAGACCCCGCCCGACCCTCCTCCGGGCGCCTTTCCGGGGGACCAGGTGGAGACTGCCGGGAGGGCAGGGGAGAGAGCACCGAATGGGGGAGAGCAGGGCGCAGGCGGGGAGGGACAGGGGAGCACAGGCTCGGGCGGGGCCGGGAGCGGCTGGGGGTCTGGGGCGGGGGGTGTCCTCCTCCCTCCCCGGGGTCCCCTCGCTCCCGCCTGGCAGAGGCCCTTTCCTCCTGTCCCGCACTCACCCGCCCAGGTCTCTCCCACGGCCAGAGCGCCCGACAGCAGCAGGAGGAGGGCTCAGGGCCCCATGGCCCAGACCTTAAGGTCTGAGGTAGGTGCGTCCCCGTGGGTCTGGTGAGGACTTTAGAACCCGGAACCGCGGTGCCGCTGATTGGCTTTGCCAGATCCCCGACACCCAATGGAACTGCGAACTGCAGTCGCCAGGAGGACCTGACACGTGGTGAGAGGGAAAAGTGAAACCCAGGGAGAGGGGAACTCTCCTTCCACGCCCCAGACACCAGTCTTGAGAGGCAGGCCCTCCCTGGGACCTGCGACTTTGCCCCGACCCCTCTCTTACTGCACGGAGCGCTCTTTATCCCCCAGTCTCCCTGAGTCGTGACTGAACCAGTGATTCTCAAACATTTTGATCACAGTATATCTATATGGCCTTACAAATTACTGAGGATCCCAAGGATAATTTTGCATCTAAGGGTTTTATCTATCAATGTTTACCATAGTAGGGATAAAACAGTGTTAAACATTTACTAATTCATTTAGAATCATATTAATGACCCATGACATGCTTTTATGAATACTGCTTTTATGAAAAATAACTATTTCCCCAAGTAAACAGGGCAGTGAGAAGAATGGATTTCCGTTATATTTTCCAGTTTTCAAGTCTCTTTCTTGTTCTTGTCTGTCGCATTAGAAGACCCCTGGACATTCAGATTTGCTTCTGCACTAATTGTGTTGTTTTGGTTGAAGTATATGAAAATATTTACAGCCTTGCATAAATATGGGAGAATAGTATGTTTCATAATCTTTTCAGATAATTATACATAGTCATGCTTGATGCTATAACTACACAAGTTATATTTCCTGTAAGGTTATTTGCAAAGTAGCACCTGAAACAGTATCACATTGACTATGTCCTTCTCTGTTAGATTAAAATCTATAGGCCCAACTTGTACACCAAATGGATCTTGTACTAATACTTGATTTATTTTAAAGTAATATGTTGTTTCACTAGGTACTGTAGGTGTTCCCGTGTTTACTAGGCTGGAATCAAATTATCAAGATGTCACATTTGTTTTAATATTACCACAGATGCCAACAGGAAAGTTTGTCAGTAGTGAGAAGCTATCTTTGGTGGATCAAGTTTTCCAAAATTCTGATTTTCTCTCTAGAGTTTACATTTGGTCAAGGCAACAAGAGCTGCTGTCATATGTGATTTGATTTTAATGAAGGGGTAGGCTGATGTTTATTTTTAAGAAACTGGTGGCCAAATATCCTAGTCTAAATAATCCAAGGTCTGGAAAGCGTGGAGAGCAGTACCGTCCAAGACAACATTCTGTGCGGAAGGAATTGTTCTGTATCTGTGCTGTCCAATATGGTGGCCACGAGCTGCATGGTGCTCTAGAGATACAGGTGACCCTTGAAATGTGTCTGGTGTGCCGAGCAGCTGCATTTTTAATTGTTTCTAATGGAGAGGAATTGAAGTAGCCATATGTGGCTCGTAGCTACCATGCAGACAGTATACATCTAGAACGCTCTTCGTTTTCAGGATTCTGCTCAAAAAAGATACTGTGAGACTCATAGGTATATGTATATTAAATTTATCTTCAAATGGAAGTCATGGGTTTGTCTATGTGGGTCTGAGACATACACTTATAATACAGCATGAAAGTGTAACTAATATGCATTATAACAGCTGAAGTGTACAGACATTAACCAGAACACGATGTATCACATCAAGGTCATCAGTGTTCAAAATTGCCCATTACTGGAGCTAACTGACGTGTCTTTTAGTTCAGGTGTCTTGTTGGTGCCTGTGTCCACGTGGTAAATATAGGAGGCACATAAGTCTTCACTGAGCCCAAGTGAGAATATTTATTTATTTATTTATTTATTTATTTATTTATTTAAGATTTTACTTATTTATTTATTTGACAGAGAGATAGAACCAGAGAGCACAAGCAGAGGGAAAGGCAGAGGCAGAGGGAGAAGCAGGCTCTGCACTGAGCAGGGAGCCTGATGCGGAACTCAATCCCTGGACCCTGGGATCGTGACCTGAGCCGAAGGCAGATGCTTAACCATCTGAGCCACCCAGGCGCCCCTGAAAACATTTATTGAGCACAACATAGATCAGATACCTTGGAGGCCCTGTACCTACTTGCGGAAATCATAAAGCAGAAGATGCACATCTTAGAGTCCACCTGCCCAGAAACTTTTACCTCTTTCACCTCCCCATACTTTTGCCCAAATTCAGACTATTCTCTGTGTTTCCCTTCACCTTCGAAACCCTCTGCTCCTCATTTCTACCGAGGGGAAAATATACATGAAATGTTTATAAGTGTGGGATGAAGAATTCTCTAAGCATGGCCCAATGATGAAAACCCATAAAGAAAAACATGAGATTTCGGCATGTCAACCACACACTCACAAATATACAAACATGTGTCATGATCAAACTAAAAGACACAAAAACAATTTTTACAGAAAAAAGGGCAACATGCTTCAAAGTTCTTCAGCTCAAGACCACCAGTAACACCTGTGGGCACTCAAGTTGGATCTATTATTTGTTGCAGTGAGAGAGAACACACCCTTTGGGATCCTTGGGGCATCTTAACGTGAAGGTGTTGGAACCTATAAGGATATGGGCTTCGGATGGGTGTATTTTTGTTTTTGTTTTGGGTGTTTTTTTTGACAGTTATTTTATTTTTTCCATTTTTAAAATTTAAATTCAATTAATTAACATATAATGTATTATTGGTTTCAGAGGTAGAAGTCAGTGATTCATTAGTCTCCTAGAATACCCATTGCTCATTACATCACGTGCCCGCCTTAATGTCTATCACACAGTTATCCCATCCCTCCGCCCCCCTCCCCTCCAGCAACCCTCAGTTTGTTTCCTATGATTAAGAGTCGCTTATGCTTTGTCTTCCTCTCTGATTTCGTCATTTTATTTTTTACTCTCTTCCCCTATGATCCTCTGTTTTGTTTCTTAAATTCCACGTATCAGTGAGATCATATGATAATTGTCTTTCTCCGATTGACTTATTTTGCTTAGCATAATACCCTCTAGTTCCATTTTGGGTGGGTGTTTTTGAAGAAGATCTGTGGAAGCTGGGACTCACTCCTGATTGCATGTTGTCAGGATGTGTGGCCAATTCTATGGTTGAGCATCTCAAGCAGTCATGGTAAAGAAACAGCAATTGCTCACATTAGCCAACAGAGGGAGATATTTGGTATTTTGTGGGTTCAGTGCCTTGTTTTGTCTCTAATGACACAAAGTGATGTCATGGTTTCAGAGCGTCCTTGTCTGATGCTGATGTTCTGTGAGATGACTGGCTTATGTTCCACAGGAGAAGAATATGGCCAAGTGGTGGGCATTAGCCAGCTTCTGACCACATTGAGGGCCAGATGTCAGTGTCAGGCCAGTTCCCGATGTTGGAGGCTGCTGTTTCTTCTCCTTTAAATTCCATATTTTAAAGATTTTATTCATTTATTTATTTGAAAGAGATAGAGAGAGCAGGAGGAAGGGCAGAGGGACAGGGAGAGGTTCTCAAGGAGCTTCCATGAGAGTGAAGAGTCTAACAGAGGGCTCGATCTCTGACCCTAAGATCAGATCCCAACCTGAAATCAAGAGTCGGATGCTTAACCTACTGATCCACCCAGACACCCTTTAAATTCCATATTTTAAAATAGCTACATCTTATCCAGAAAATAATTTAAAAATTAATGTTTTCATTTTCTTTGGGTAAATACCCAAGACTGGAATTATTGGCTTACATGGCACCTGAAAGAAATAGAACTTTTTTTTTGTTTTTGCATCTTTGACTTTTTTAAAAAAATTATTTTATTTAATTTCAACTAATTAACATAGAGTGTAATATTACTTTCAGAGATAGACTTCAGTGATTCATCAGTTGTATATAACACCCAGTGCTCATTACATCAAGTGTCCTCCTTAATGCCCATCACCCAGTTACCTCATTCCCCTACCCACCTCCCCTCCAGCAACCCTCAGTTTGTTTCCTGTAGTTTAGACTCCCTTATGATTTCTCTCTCTCTCTGATTTTGACTTATTTGTCACTCCTTTCCCCATGATCCCGTTTTGTTTCTTAAATTCCACATATGAGTGTAATCATATGATAATTGTCTTTCTCTGATTGACTTATCTTGCTTAGCCTAATATTCTTTAGTTCCATCCACGTCATTGCAAATGGTAAGATTTCAATTTTTTGATGGCTGAGTAATATTCCGTCATATATATATACCACATCTTCTTTATCCATTCATCTGTTGATGGACATCTGGGCTCCTTCCATTATTTGGCTATTGTGAACACTGCTGCTATGAACATTGGGGTACCGGTTCCTATTTGGGTCACAATGTTTGTATCCTTTAGGTAAATACCTAGTGGTGCAATTGCTGGGTGGTAAGGTAGCTTGATTTTTAACTTTTTGAGGAATATCCATACTGTTTTCCAGAGTGACTGTACCATCCTCTATTCCCACCAACAGTGTAAGAGGGTTCCCCTTTCTCCATATCCTCACCAACATCTGTTGTTTCTGGAGTTGTTAATTTTAGCTATTCTGACTGCAGTGAGAATGTGAGGTGATAAATCATTGTGGTTTTGATTTGTATTCCCATGATGCCTGCTGTTGTTTAGCATTTTTTCATGTGTGCATTGGCATTTGTATGTCTTCTTTGGAGAAATGTCTGTTCACGTCTTCTGCCCATTTCTTGACTGGATTATTTGGTTTTTGGGTATCAAGTTTGGTAAGTTTTCTATAGGTCTCAGATACTAGCCCTTTATCTGATAAGACATTTGCAAATACCTTCTTGGGATACTAGCCCTGTATCTAATAAGACATTTGCAAATACCTTTTCCCATTGGGTAAGTTGTCTTGTGGTTTTGTCAACTGTTTCCTTTGCTGTGCAAAAGTTTTTATCTTGATTAAGTCTCAATAGTTCATTTTTTAAAAAGATTTTATTTATTTATTTGACAGACAGAGATCACAAGTAGGCAGAGAGGCAGGCAGAGAGAGAGAAGGAAGCATGCTCCCCGCTGACCGGCTCTCCGGGGCTCGATCCCAGGACACTGGGATCATGACCTGAGCCGAAGGCAGAGGCTTTAACCCACTGAGCCACCCAGGCGCCCTCAATAGTTCATTTTTTAAAAGATTTTATTTATTTGAGAGAGAGGGTGTGCAAGCACAAGCAGAAGGGAGGGGCAGAGGGAAGAGGGAGAAGCAGACTCTTTGCTGATCAGGGAGCGTGATGCAGGACCCAATGCGGGACCTGATCCCAGGACCCTGAGATCCACAGCTTAAGCTGAAGGCAGACTCTTAACCAACTGCGCCACCTGAGCGCCCAACCAAAAGTTCATTTTCGCCTTCGTTTCCCTTATCTTTGGCAGCGTGTCTAGTAAAAAGTTGCTGGGGCCAAGGTCAAAGAGGTTGCTGTCTGTGTCCTTCTCTAGGTTTTTGATGGATTCTTGTCTCACATATCATTCACCCATTTTGAGTTTACTTTTGTGTGTGGTATAAGAAAGTGGTCCAGTTTCATTCTTCTGCATGTGGCTGTCTAATTTTCCCAACACCATTTGTTGAAGAGACTGTCTTTTTTTCTACTGGATATTCTTTCCTGCTTTGTCGAAGATTAGTTGACCATACAGTTGAGAGTCCATTTCTGGGCTGTCTGTTCTATTCCACTGATCTGTGTGTCTGTTTTTGTGCCAGTACCATATTGTCTTGATGACTGCATCTTTGTAATATCACTTGGAAGTCCGGAATTGTGATGCCACCAGCTTTGGTTTTCCTTTTCAACATTCCTTTGACTATTCAGAGTCTTTTCTGGTTCCATACAAATTTTAGGATTATTTGTTCCAGCTCTGTGAAAAATGTAGATGCTTTTTGGTAGGGACTACATTGAATGTGTAGATTGCTCTGGTAGCATAGACATTTTAACAATATTTGTTCTTCCAAGCCATTAGCATGGAATGTTTTTCCATTTCTTTGTCTTTTCCTCAATTTCTTTTATAAGTGTTCCATAGTTTTCAGAATACAGATGCTTTGCCTATTTGGTTAGGTTTATTCCTAGGTGTTTTATGATTTTTTTGGTGCAGTTGTAAATGGGATTGATTCCTTGCTTCTCTTTCTTCTGTCTCATTGTTAATGTATAGATATGCAACTGATTTCTGTGGATTGATTTTATATCCTGCCACTTTGCTGAATTCCTGTATGGATTCTAACAATTTTTGGATGGAGTCTTTTGGGTTATCCTTGAAGAGTATCATGTCATCCATGAAGAGTGAGAGTTTCACCTCTTCTTTGCCAATGTGGAAGCCATTTATTTCTTTTTTATTTCTTTCTGTGTTGAACATAGAGAGTGGACATTGCTGCCATATTCCTGACCTTTTGGAGCATTTATTTATTTTTTAAAAAATTTTATTTATTTATTTGAGAGAGAGAGAGATAGTGAGAGAGCCCAAGCAGAGGGAACTGCAGAGGGAAAGGGAGAAGCAGGCTCTCCACTAAGCAGGGAGCCTGACATGGGCCTCAGTTCCAGTACTCTGGGATTATGATCTGGCTGAAGGCAGATGCTTAACCAACAGAGCCACCCAGGTGCCCCTTATTGGAGCATATAGTCCATTTACATTCACAGTAATTATTGAAAGATATGACTTTAGTGCCATTGCATTAACTGTAAAATCACTGTTTCTGTTTATTGTCTCTGTTACTTTCTGGTCTTTGTACTTTGGGGCTCTCTCTTCAATCAAAGGATCCTGTTAATATTTCTTGCAGGGCTGATATGGTGATCACAAATTCTTTTAGTTTCTGTTTGTCCTGGAAGCTCTTTATCTCTCCTTCTATTCTGAATGAAAGGCTTGCTGGACAAAGCATTCTTGGCTGCACATTTTTCTCATTTAGGACCCTGAATATATCATGCAAGTCCTTTCTGGCCTGCCACATCTCTGTGGACAGGTCTGTTGTCAGCCTTATGTTTCTACCCTTGTAGGCTATGGACCTTTTGTCCCAAGCTGCTTTCAGGATTTTCTCTTTATCCCTGAAGTTTGCAGGCTTCAGCATTATATGTCAAGGTGTTCACCTATTTTTATTGATTTTGAGGGGGGTTCTCTGTGCCTCCTGGACTTGAATCCCTATTTCCTTCCTCAGATTAGGGAAGTTCTCAGCTATAATTTGTTCAAATAAACCTTCTACCCCTCTCTGTCTTTTCTCTTCCCATAGGACCCCAATTATTCTATTATTGTTTTGCTTTATGGTATTGCTGATCTCTCGAATCCTCTCCTTATGATCCGTAGTTAATCTCTCTTTTTCTCAGCTTCTGTATTCTCCATCATTTTGTCTTCTATATCACTGATTCTCTCTTCTGCCTTGTTTATTCTAGTGGTTAGAGCCTTCATTTTTTATTGTATATCAGAAATAGGCTTTCTGATTTTGACCTGATTAGATTTTAGTTCTTTTATTTCTCCAGAAAGGGATTTTCTAGTGTCTTCTATGCTTTTTTCAAGCCAAGCTGTTATCTTTATAATTGTTGTTTTGAATTCTAGTTCCAACATCTTACTTGTATTCATATTGATTAAATCCCTCCAGTGAATACTGCCTTTTGTTCCCTTTTCTGAGATAAGTTCTTCCATCTTTACTCTATATCCAGAAAAGAATTGATGAATGAGAGGGAGGGGTGCCTAGATGGTTCAGTCAGTTTAGCATCTGCCTTTGGCTCGGGTCATGATCTCAGGGTCCTGGGATTAAGCCCTGTTTCAGGCTCCCTGCTCAGTGGGAAACCTGCTCCTCCCTCTCCCTCTGGTGCTCCCTCTGCTTGTGCTTGTGTGCTCTCTCTCTGTCCAATAAATAAATAAGGTCTTTAAAAAGAGAGAGAGAGGGGCGCCTGAGTGGATCAGTGGGTGAAAGCCTCTGCCTTTGGCTCAGGTCATTATCCCAGGGTCCTGGGATTGAGCCCTGAGTCGGGCTCTCTGCTCAGTGGGGAGACTACTTCCCCCCCCTCTGCCCGCCTCTCTGCCTACTTGTGATCTCTGTCTGTCAACTAAATAAATAAAATCTTTAAAAGAGAGTGAGAGAGAGAGATACAAAAATAGGAAAAATGACACCAAAAAAATATACACTACACAAATCAGAAGAGAACAAAAAACAAAAGAAAAGAAAAATGAGAATAACATCAAACAAGAAGTTGAACAGAACAATAAACTAGATTCTGGGTGTATTTTGGTCTGTTTGTTAGAAGAAACTAGATCCCAAAATAGGAAAGAAAGAAAAACATATATATATATATATATATATATATATATATATATATATATATATACAAAAATGAAGTTGAATATAATGAAAGGAAGCCAAAAATGAAAAATAAAACCATAAGTGTAAAAATGAAAATTAAAAAAGACTTAAAAAAAGAACAGATAGAGTAAGAAAATAGCTGAAAAGGAAAATAAAATATAAAATTGAAGGACTAAAGAATAATAAAAAAAAGACCATGAATGCTATATACTTCTTTCTTCAAGATCTGGAGTTTTACGGTTCTTTTTGATCAGGAAACTTGATATTCACTGGAATTTCCAGCTGGTCTTCTGGGAGAGGGGACTGTTGCACTGATTCTCAGGTGTTTTTGCCTGGGTGGAGTTGTGCCACCCCTTGTAGGGGGTCAGACTCAGGTTTAACTGCTCCAGAGCCCATGTGAGGGATGAAATCAGCGGTGCCCAATCTCTAGCCTCAGAGCTGAAAGTTCACACCCCCCCCACCCTTCAGCATGCCCTCACAGAAAGGCAGTCAATCACTCTTATCTCCTTGGTTTCTGTCTAGACTGTATTTAGCCAGCCCATGATACAGCAGTTTTGTTTTTGTTTGTTTGTTTGTTTGTTTTTTAATGATTTTATTTATTTGACAGTGGAGAGACAGTGAGAGAGGGAATACAATTGGGGGGAGTGGGAGAGAGAGGAACAGGCCTCCTGCCCAGCAGGGAGCCCAATGGAGGGCTCAATCCCAGGACCCCGGGATCATGACCTGAGCTGAAGGCAGATGCCCAACCAACTGAGCCACCCAGGCATCCCATGATAGAGCATTTTTATCTCAGGCATGTAACTCCTAACTTTATAGACTCCTGTGGTGTGCACCTGTGCCACTCCTCCCAGGGGAGGGAAGGGGGTGTCACTGTGCTTCTGCCTCTTGCTGCACCCCTGCTTGGAGACTGGTCACCCAATGGGGCACCACTTTGCAGTATAATATATTCATAAGAACTCTTCATATTTGAGAATATAATCTTATGTAATCCTCAATGTCCCACTCTCTTTTCTCCCTTAATCTCCAGCTGCAATAGTGGGAACAAAGTAAGCATTATTTTAAAAGGCTCTTACAAAAATCTTTGGTTCCTGTCCTTTTCCTGCAACCGTTCCACCTACATTTGTCCTTCTTTTTGATTGTCCAGCACCTGAACTACTTAATTTTATTTGTTTATTTATCTATGTATTTATCGATCTATCGATCTATCTATCTATCTAGGTAGACTCTACACCCAGCATGGAGTCCAGCACAGGCCTTGAACTCACAATCCTGAGATCAAGGCCCGAGCTGAGATCAAAAGTTGGACGCTTAACCGACAGAGTCACACAGGTGCCCAACTACTTTCTTATTTTTAACTAGTTTCCTTCCTTATGAAGCAAGGCCCACCTCTCCATGAAGAAGCTGAAAATACCAAATACTCACTTTTCCAGAACTCCTTGCTGCTAGAGCTATGTACACAACAGGGATCCACTAATTGAACCACTCAAAGTGTGAATGGGAAATGTGATGCAAAAAACCCAGGCCCAGCAGAAGTGTGGTTCTGGAAGACGGTGGCTCGTGAGTACAGTTTCTAGAAACAGTTGTGGCAATCGTGCTCAGCACTGTCCGTGTTCAAGGGTATTTGCCGTGCAAGCTTTGGTGTGTGTGCCCAGATGCTAGGGGCAGTGGTGAGTTCAACAGACTGGTTCTGTGGCATGAATTTGGGGTATTATTCCTGGTTGCATAACTGCCAAGCCTCTTCTGAAATATCCGTTCAACCCCGTCAACGTATTCCTTCTCTAAGTAGTGTGCCTGAGTCAGAAAGCCGACGCAGCCTGCCTGGTTAGCCTCGGCTTAGTTCTGTGAGCTAGCCTATATCCTTCCAAAACATTTTATTTTGATTTGAGTTAACATCAGGTTCCATTATTTGTCTAGGTAGCAAATGTGATGGTGAAAAGAGTATGAGCTGGGACACCTGGGTGGCTCCGTCAGTTAAACGTCTGCCTTCAGCTCAGGTCATGACCCCAGTGTCCTGGGGTTGAGTCCCCCATCAGGCTCCTTACTTAGTGGGAAGTCTGCTTCTCCCTCTATGCCTCTATCCTGCTCATGATTGTTCTCTCTCTCTCAAATAAATAAAATCTTTAAAAAAGAAAAAAAAAGTATGAGTTTCCAGTCTTTTTTTTACTTACTCTGTGACCTTTAGCCTGTTACCCTACCTCTTCTAACAGATAAGAGGGCATTTCCCACTCTGAGTGCTCTGGTTAAAGAATTCAGATGGCCCCTCAAAGGCCTGTACTGAGTAATGAACAACAGGTTGAACTGCTGATTGATGGTACCACTCCTTTCGCTTCCTTTCCCCCCACCCACTGGGGGTTCTCTTTTAAGTTCATAACATCCTAAAGCAAATAGGTTTATCATCTCTTCCCTTCTATCCATTTTTTTCCTCACAAACTTTGGGTGAGACTGGGAGAGAAGGCATTCCAGAAGCTAAAGGAGATGAGAGACAAGAGGGAATAGAAGGAACTCCCTAAAAGCTCAGGGAGGGGCACCTGGCTGATTCATGAGACTCTTGATCTTGGGGTTGTCAGTTTGAGCCCCACATTGGGCATAGAGATTACTTAAAAAAATAAATAAAGCTCAGGGATCAAAGAGACAGACATGTCCTTAGCCTTACCCTCTTACAGATGTTTTCTTATAAGGAGCTTCCTCAGAACATACATACCACACATCTTTGAAGTTGGGACTCGGGACAGAATGCACAGGTGCTCAGTTTTCCTCCCCTCTTTTCAAAGTCTTTTGACAGCTTTCTAAGTAAGCTCCTGGTGTTGCTATTTCCCTCTCCAATCCATCTTCCACTCCTTATCCCAAGGTGGCTTTCTAAAGTACACATGAGATCTTGTCTTGGCCACCTATGTTTCTGCTTGAGTCATGGGCAAATGACTTAAAATTTCCAGGTCTCAGTTTCCTCATCTGTAAAGTGGGGATAATAATACCTACCTCATGGGGGTTGTTATGAAGATTAAGTGAAATGGTAAGTATGTAGCCTGTAGCATAATGCCTGCTGTGAGCTCTTGCTATTATTGTCATTTATTGTTACTGTAAAGGACTTATATTGCCCGTGTTGCAAAACAACCACGTGCTCTGGAGGTCATGAGCCCTTGCTAAGGAGTCAGACACACCTGGGTTTTTTTTTTTTAAAGATTTTATTTATTTATTTGACAGACAGAGATCACAAGTAGGCAGAGAGGCAGGCAGAGAGAGAGAGAGGAGGAAACAGGCTCCCTGCTGAGCAGAGAGCCCGATGTGGGGCTCGATCCCAGGACCCTGGGATCATGACCTGAGCCGAAGGCAGAGGCTTTAACCCACTGAGCCACCCAGGCACCCCCACACCTGGGTTTTAATTCCAACTCTAACACCTTTACCACCCAGATGAACTCCGGTAAGTCAACTAATCTATCTTCTGATTTTCTTTCCATACAATGAGCATAATAAAATATTTCCTCCCAGGGTTTTTGTGAGGGTGAAGTGAGATGACATAAGCCTATCCGAATTAGGTTAGGCTAATCCAGGGCCCTAAATGAGCCATTTGCCCTCGATAGGAAGGGAGCTAAAGGGAAGCTCTATTATTATTAAGGCATCAGGCTCTTTCTTTTTCCTTCACTGTCTTTAGTGGTTGCTTGATAGTCCAGGACAGCAACTACCTGGGAAGTTTTGAGACTTTTCAGAGGTTCCACTCAACAACTTCTACTTACACATTGGCTAGAACCTAGTCATAGTCATACCTAGCTGCAAAGGAAGCTAGCATTATAATTTTTTTCAGCTGGACAGATTGCCACCCAGAATGACATAGTGTTCATGGGGAAGTGAGGGTTTGACCAACAGCTACATGAGTGAGCTTGGACGTGGATCTTTCAGCCCAGTCAAGCCTTTATACGGCTGTAATCCCGGCCAGTTGCTCGATTTCAACCTCATGAGAAACTCCAAGCCATACCCACTGAGCTAAGCTGCTCCCAGATTCCTAACCCCTAGACACAGTTTGAGGTAATCAGTGTTGTTTTAAGCTACTAAATTTGGGGGCAATTTGTTATGCAGCAGTAGGGAAACTAATGCAATAGGTAACAAACCCCAGTAATAGTGATTATCTAGGACTTTATCACCAATAGAAACCACAACTGTTTTCCTTTTTTTGGTTTTTGCTTTCTTTTTGTTTCTTTGTTTAAGTTTTTATTTTAAAAGTAGTTAGTTAACATATAGTGTAATTTTGTTTCACATGTACAACATAGTGATTCAACACGTCCACCCATCACCCAGTGCTCCTTAATCCCCATTGTCTGTTTCTCCCATCCCCTCACCCTCCTCCCCTCTGGTAGCCATCTGTTTGTCCTCTGTAGTTAAGAATCTGTTACTTAGGGGCGCCTGGGTGGTTTATTCGTTGGGCATCTGCCTTCGGCTTGAGTTATGATCCCAGGGTCCTGGGATCGAGCCTCACATTGGGCTCCCTGCTCGGTGGAAGGCCTGCTTTTCCCTCTCCCACTCCTCCGGCTTATGTTCCCAATCTCACTGTCTCTCTCTCTGTCAAGTAAATAAACAAAAATCTTTAAAAAAAAAAAAGAATCTGTTCCTTAAAAACAAAGAAGTCTGTTTCTTGAAACCATAACTAATTTCATATCACATCAAAGTTGCTGTAGACATTTCAAAATATTATTTCTACTTATCTCAACTTCAGAAGTGCAGTATCATTAGATCTGCCACTAGAATACATGATTACAGTCTTCCATCTACTTACATTTGTGTGCTGGTGCTGGCCAGCCATTGTGCCACTCTGCCTCTAGAACGCAGTCTAGAAATGTGGATGAGCCACTTGAACACATGTCTAATAGTTTAGGTAACAGTTACAGAATATTCTTGAGATAATTTATTATTGTGAACACATGATATAGGTGTATACAGTAACAAGTTCTGTAAGTAGCAGAGGTTTTTTTCTTTTCCTTTTCCCCTTAAACTCCCTTTTTGTATATTGTTTATGTTTTTAAATAAAGGCATGAACACACAGTATGTTGTACAGGTGGTATTTGTATACTGTTTCTCCTTAGAAAATACTGAACATTTAAAATAAGAAAACAGGAGGGCACCTGTGTGGCTCAGTCAGTTAAGCTCCTGCCTTTGGTTAAGCATCTGCTTTCTGCTCAGGTCATGATCTCAGGGTCCTGGGATTGAGTCCCATGTTGGGTTCCCTGCTCAGTGGGGATTCTGCTTCTCCCTCTCCCTCAGCCCCTCCGCCAGCTTGTGCTCTCTCTGTTGCGCGCTCTCTCTCTCTCTCAAGGAAATAAATAAAATCTTTTAAAAAAATTACCTAATCTGAAGATTGAAAAAAATTGAAGAAAAAAAAATAGTGCTCTGAGACCTGTGGGACAACATCAAGATTGCCAACATATACCTAATGTTTGTATCCAAAGAAGGAAAGGAGGGGAGAGAGCTAAAAGGGAAGACTTTTTTTTTTTTTAATTTTATTTATTTCTAAGATTTTTATTTATTTATTTGACAGAGAGAGACATAGTGAGAGAGGGAACACAAGCAGGGGGAGCTGCAGAGAGAGGGAGAAGCAGGCTTCCCGCCGAGCAGGGAACCCTATGGGGCTCGATCCCAGGACCCTGGGATCATAACCCAAGCTGAAGGCAGACACTTAATGACTGAGCCACCCAGGTGCCCCAAGAGAAGACTTTTTTAAAAGAAATACTTGTCAAAAACTTTCCAAATCCAATGAAAATATGAATCTATATATGCAAGAATGTAGCAAACCTTAAGTAAGATTAATGCAAAGAGATCCATTCTGAGACACATCATACTCTAACTGTTGAAATACAAAGAAAAAAATCTGAAAGCAGGAAGGGAAAAATTATCACATACAGAGAGCTTCAATACCACTGTTGGCTGACTTCTCTTCCAAAACAATGGGGGCCAGAAGACTGCGGGATGACATATTCAATGGGCTGGATGAAAAATTCTCTACCCAGCAAAACTCCCCTTCAAAAAGGAAAGTCACATAAAGACATTTCTAGATAAAGACAGAAAATTTATTGCTAGCAGAGCTGCCTTTAAGTTACACTAAGGGAATTTGTTCAGACCAAAAAGAAATGACACCAAAAAATGACTCAAATCCACAAGAAGAAATTAGGAACACCAGAAATGGTTAGTATGTGGGTTAATTTAAAAGAGGAGAAACATATTTTCCTCATTTCCTAACTATCATAAAAAACAGATGATAAAAAACAATTATTAAAACACTGTATTACTGTGTGATGTGACATATATGATAATAAAAATCTTGTAAAAAGCTGAATGATATAAAAAACAAGAACCATTATTTCTTTTTTTTTTTTTAAGATTTTATTTATTTATTTGACAGAGAGAGATCACAAGTAGACAGAGAGGCAGGCAGAGAGAGAGAGAGAGAGAGGGAAGCAGGCTCCCTGCTGAGCAGAGAGCCCGATGCGGGCCTCGATCCCAGGACCCTGAGATCATGACCTGAGCCGAAAGCAGCGGCTTAACCCACTGAGCCACCCAGGCGCCCAAGAACCATTATTTCTAGGAAGTCACAGAGAGCTATTCAACACCATATGGAGCAAAAACCAGATTCTTGGGAGGATAGAATTCTTGACCTTTGTTGCTATAATCCATATGCCTCTCTGAGCATTAAAAGTCCATAAAGGTGATAAAACCAGATCAAGTAGAAAATGTGCCTTGTTTTATAACTTATACATATCTCTTGAACATCATTTTACTTAACATACAAATTACTTATTTCTCCCTTGTTCATGAAAAACAATTTACTTAAAAATCATACAAAAGCTGAGTTTCAAAAATGTCACTTGGAGCCTTAAAATAAATAACAGTAAAAATAAATAAATAAATAAATAAATAACAGTAGTGCATAATAACTGAATTCAATTATAACCACATACATATATACATACATACATACATACGTTAAAGAGAAGGAAAACTTCTTACAATAGAATACCAGCCATTAAAGTCAGAAGGAATGACATAGTTAGAAAGTCACCATTTAGGGGTGCCTGGGTGGCTCAGTCTGTTAAGCACCTGCCTTCGGCTCAGGTCATAATATCAAGGTCCTGGGATTGAGCCCTGCATCTGGCTCCCTGCTCAGTAGGGAATCTGCTTCTCCCTCTCCCTTCACCCCTCTTTTTGCTCATGCTCTCTCTCTCTCTCTCTCTGTCCCAAATAAATAAATAAAATCGTAAAAAAAAGGAAAGTTACCATTTAGTAGCTATCACAGTAAAAGTTGATTTAGCCAAGTCATCATCAGATGCTAGAACTGGTTAGTGAAAGTTTGATGAGGAATAGAACACCAATATAGTTTCCAAATACTTGTTAATTGCAAAGGGAAAAATAGTAACTTTATAGTGGAGAAACTTGACAGACACCCTCTTAAACAGGTGATCAAAGTTGCCATCACTAGTAATGATACAAATTGACATCATGTTCCCCACCATTCCATACCATTCCATAACATTTCTATGGTATTCTTGTCGGAAGTATGTAACTCCAATTGCATCATGAGGAAACATTAGACAAATTCCAACTGAGAAGTATTCCACAAAATAACTTTTTAAAAATGTCAAGATTATGAATGACAAAGATTTAGGAACTGTTCCAGATTAAAGAGGACTAAAGTGACATCATATAATTTGACAAATGATCCTGGATTGGACCAGAAAGTTTTTTTTTTTTTCCAACTTTCCTGAGGTATGATTGACAAATAAAATCACAAGATATTTAAAGTATATGATGTGATGATTTGATATAAATATACATTGTGAATGGATTCCCCCATAATTAACACATCCATCACCTCACATATTTACCTTTTATTTTGTGAGAACATTTAAGTTCTACTCTTTTAGTAATTCCAATTATACAATACAATATTATCCAGTATAGTCACCATCCTGTACAATAGATCATCAGAACTTATCCATCTTATAACTGACAATTTCTATCATTTTAGCAACCTCTCCCTCTCCCTCCCACCTCCCAGGCCCTGACAATCACTTTTCTACTCCCCGTTTTTATGAGTGTTTTTTCCCCCTTTCTTTCAGATTCCCCACATAAGTGATAACCTGTACTATTTGTCTTTCTCTGCCTGGCTTCTTTCTTTTTTTTTTTTCCCTAAGATTTTATTTATTTATTTGAGAGAGGGAGAGGGAGAAAGAGAGAGAGAGAGCATGAGAAGGGGGACTCGATCCTGGGACTCCAGGATCATGCTGGAGTGGGAGGTAGTTGCTTAACCAACTGAGCCACCCAGGCACCCCTTTGGCTTATTTCATTTAGCATAATGC
This sequence comes from Lutra lutra, assembly GCF_902655055.1. Lineage (NCBI taxonomy): Eukaryota > Metazoa > Chordata > Mammalia > Carnivora > Mustelidae > Lutra > Lutra lutra. The sequence goes on along the minus strand of NC_062283.1, from coordinate 68,058,563 downwards.
CCTCCAGGTTCATCCATGTTGTTGCAAATGACAGGATTTCCTCATTCCATCCTGTGTGTGTGTGTGTGTGTGTGTGTGTGTGTGTGTGTGTATGTGTGTAGAGCACATTTTTTTAATTCACCCCCCAAAATTATTATTTACTATAAAGGACATTATGGGACAATTGGTGAAATATAAATAAGGTCTGTAGATTAAAGTAGCATATCAATGGTAACTTACTGATTTTGATCATTATACTCCAGTTAAGTAAAAGATTACCTGTATTCTTATGAAATAAATACTTTAATATTTAGGGATAAAGAGGTATTGTGTCTGCAACTTACTTTCAAATGGTTCAAAAAAAATACACATTTCCATAGAGATAAATGTGTATGTATTTTTGTATGAAACGATGAAAGAGAAAACTACATATGTATAAAAAGAAGTATAGGAGTCAAATATATATAGAGAGAATGATAAACTAAACGTGGTAAAATGTGAACAATTGGGGAATATAGTCCAAGGTCTATGGCAATTCTTTGTATTATTCTTTTTTTTTAAAGATTTTATTTATTTATTTGACAGACAGAGATCACAAGCAGGCAGAGAGGCAGGCAGAGAGAGAGAGAGGAGAAAGTAGGCTCCCTCCTGAGCAGAAAGCCCGATGCCGGGCTCGATCCCAGGACCCTGAGATCATGACTGGAGCCAAAGGCAGAGGCTTCAACCCACTGAGCCACCCAGGTGCCCCTCTTTGTATTATTCTTGAAAGTTTCTTATAAGTCTTAAATTATTTCAAAATTTAAAAAGAGGAAGCAAAGTAGATCAATTTTTTTTTTTTTTTTTTTTTTTTTTGGACAGCGAGATCACAAGCAGGCAGAGAGGCAGGCAAAGAGAGATGGAAGCAGGCTCCCCGAGAGAGCAGAGAGCCCGATGCGGGGCTCGATCCCAGGACTCCGAGATCATGACCTGAGCCGAAGACAGCGGCTTAACCCACTGAGCCACCCAGGCGCCCCAGTAGATCAAATTTTTTATTTTAGCTTTATTTTTGTTAGTTTTGACAAACCCAATTTAAAATGAAATGTCAAAGAAAAGGACAGATGATGAAGACCACGTATTATATTTCTTACTTGTGTTTTGAATGTGTTGGAACACAAAGGCCAGAGTGGGGCAAGTATATGCATACAATTTAATGTGAATTGAGGTAGAATGTCAGCAAAATTCAAAGAGCATCTCACATGCGTCCAGCCTGGAAGGGCATATAAATGAGTTGGTGTCTCTCCACAGATATTTCTCAGTACAGCCAGCTCCCTCTCTGTTTACTGTACACATGCGGGTACCATCAAGGAAGAATTCTTATTTTGTGAGTCCTTCTGGAAGCTCTAAAGGCTTTGGACATTTTGAGAATGGTAAAAATATTTTTGCCAAATAAAACTTGGGAAAGAAAACCTTCACTTTCTGCACAGATGGAGGCCGTGAGATGCTTGCTAATGCATCTAATTTTGCTACTCTCAGGAGAAAGGAAACTTTTCACATCCCTCATTGTCTTTTTTATGCAGACATACACTGACAACAAGATTTTTCTCACAACCCTGAAAAAGAAGTTTTGTCCGTAGCCCTAAATGTCACCAACTTGGTCAGAGGCAGATCTTTGAGTCAAATGCATTTTAAAATTTGCTATAAAGATGAGAGCGAAAGATGAATTCTTTCTCTACCAGAGAGAAATTCACTGGCCTTCATGAGAATATGCCGCTCAAGTGCTTTTTTGAACTAAGAGCAGAAGTTTTTTGTTTTTGTTTCTTTTAAATTTTGATTTAAATTTTAGTTAGTTAACATACAGTGCAATATTGGTTTCAGTAGAATTTGGTGATTCATCATTTACATACAATCCCAGAGCCCATCACAAGTGCCCTCTTTAATACCCATCCCCCATCTAGCCCATCCCCCACCCACCTTCCTCCATCAACCCTCAGTTTGTTCTGGATCCTTAAAGAGTCTCTTATGGTTTCTTTCCCTCTCTCCTTTTTCTTTCCCCCCTTGTAAGGGCAGAAGTTTTAATTTAATTGAAATTTTAAAAAGAGAGGAAAAAAATCTACCCTTGGAACACGAGAAAAAGAATTTTATCTATGTATTGGCTTACCTGGCATCTACTTTTTTTTTTTTTAAAGATTTTATTTATTTATTTGACAGAGAGAGATCACAAGCAGATGGAGAGGCAGGGAGAGAGAGAGAGAGAGAGGGAAGCAGGCTCCCCGCTGAGCAGAGAGCCCAATGCGGGACTCGATCCCAGGACCCTGAGATCATGACCTGAGCCGAAGGCAGCGGCTTAACCCACTGAGCCACCCAGGTGCCCCCTGGCATCTACTTTTAACCACGTGAATGAAACCTTTCAATTCAATGCTATAAAGTCAACAATACAGAGGCTTCCTAAAAAATTTAAAACATACCTGGTTAAGTAATTGCTAAAGAAGAAACTGGAGGACGTGCTTGTCTAAGATGGAGTTGTACAAAATTCTGGCAATTTCTTTGGAAAGAGAAATCTGCAAATTTCTGGAACACTTCAGAAGTCCTTCAAAAGTTATTTCTACCTTGATGGCTCCTAAATTGAACCATAGATATGCAATCCATTTCTTTCTTATATAAGCTGAATCAAAGATGTTAAGATGTTGACCTAACTGAAGATGAATTCATTGATCTTAGACCAAAAAAATAATTGAAATTTAACTCAAACACACTTGAAGAATTCTAGTATTCCTTGAGATAGGATTATTCTTGCCTTGATTTTAAAAAACACTCTAGAAACTTTAATTCCATTTGTAGCAATACATCTTTATGAATCTTCAAGTGGGGATTTTCAACATATCTGACCATCAAAACAAAAATTAAAAATTGATTGAATGTTCAACAAAACATGAGTGTAAAGACCAGCTCGCAATTCAGTTTTCTTATTTAAGCTGGATAACAGCTTTCTCACTGACTTACATATATATGTTGTGTATGATATATATGGTATTTTTTTTATGGAGATAAATTTTATATCCAGTTAAATCATAGCACTAAGTGTGGACAGTTTATGAATTTTGACAATGTATATCTCTGTGTGACCACCAGTTCAATCAAAATGTAAAATATTTCTAGCACCTTAGAAAGTTCCTTCACACCCCTTTTCAGTCAGTTCTTCTGTTCTAGAGCCAATCACTGTTCTGATAACACCATTGATTAGTTTCAACTCCTCTTGAACTTCAACTGCTTGGCTTCTTTTGCATAGTATTTTATGTTTGAGGTGATTACCAATATAGCTGCTATGCACATTCATATACAAGCCTTTTCATGTGCATATCTTTTTATTTCTCTTGTAATACCTAGAGGTGAAATGGCTGGGTCATAGAATAAGTTATGTCTAACTTCATGAGAAATTGCCACAGCAATGTATGAGAGTCCTGGTTGCTCCATATCCTTGTCAACATTTGGTTCTGTCTGTGCCATATATTTAACTTTAGCCATTCTAGTGGCTTTAAAGTGGGTGTAAAGTGGTGTTTCATTATCGTTTTTGTTGTTGTTGTTTTTTAAAGATTTTATTTATTTGTCAGAGAGAGAGTGAGTGAGCACAAACAGGGGGAGTGGCAGGTAGAGGGAGAAGTAGCCACCCCACCGAGCAAGGAGCCCAAAGCGGGACTCAATCTCAGGATCCTGGGATCATGACCTGAACCAAAGACCGACACTTAACCAACCAAGCCGCCCAAGCATCTCGGTTTTTGTTTTGTTTTGTTTTTGTTTTTTTTAGAGGGGGAGAGGCAGAAGGCAAGGGAGAGAGAGAATCTTTTTTTTTTATAAGATTGTATTTATTTAAGAGAGTTCACGAGTGGGGGGAGGGGCAGAGGGTGAGAGAGAGGAAACAGACTCCCTGCTGAGCATGGAGCCCATCAGGAGCTCTACCTGATGATCCTGACATCATGACCTCGCCAAAACCAAAAGTCAGATACCCAACTGACTGAGCCACCCAGGCACCCCTCATTATGGTTTGAATTTGTGTGTTCTTGATAACTAACAACATATAGTCAAATTGGGTCTTTGGTGTATGGTCCTATAAGTATTAACCCATGTAGATCTGCGTAACCACCACCACAATCAGCATATAAAATAGTTTCATCATCCTAAATAGTCCCTCATGGATCCCATTTTGTTTTATGGTCAAACCTTGCTCCCCACCCCCTTCCATTCCTAACTCCTAACAATCACCTATCTTTTCTTTATCCCTATAGTTTTTTCTTTTCCAGAAGTTTATGTAGATGGAATCATACAGTATGTAATCACTGGAGTCTGGGTTCTTTTACTCAGCATTTAAAATTCTTTCATGTTGTTCCCTACATCAATAGTTCTTTTTTATTGTTTGCATGGCATTCTTTTATATTGATATATCATAGATTGTTTACCCATCCTCCTTGAAGAGCACCTCAGTTCTTTCCATATTTTAACAATCATGAATAGAGCTACTCACTATATAAACATTTGTATTTGGTTTTTGTGTGAACATAAGATTCCTTTATACAGGGGTGCCTTGATGGCTCAGTCGTTAGAGTATGTGACTCTTGATCCTGGGGTTGTGAGCTCAAGTCCCATGTAGGATGTAGAGATTACTTAAACATAAAGTCTTACAAAGAAAGATTCATTTACATAGGGTAAATAGATAAGTGTGACTGCTGGGTAATAAGGTGTGTATATATATTAAATTTATAAGATTCTGCCAAACTGCCAAATGAAACTTATTGAGATTGCTTGTGCCATTTTGTACACCCACCAGCAACATATAAGAGTCTCAGTTGCTTTGTATCTTCACCACACTTAGTATTATGAGATTTTTTTTAAAATTATAGGCATTCTGGGCGCCTGGGTGGCTCAGTGGGTTAAGCCGCTGCCTTCGGCTCAGGTCATGATCTCAGGGTCCTGGGATCGAGTCCCGCATCGGGCTCTCTGCTCAGCAGGGAGCCTGCTTCCCTTCCTCTCTCTCTCTGCCTGCCTCTCTGCCTAGTTGTGATCTCTGTCTGTCAAATAAATAAATAAAATCTTTAAAAAAAAAAAAGATTTAAAAAATTGTAGGCATTCTAATAGGTGTGGATCTAACTGTGGTTTTAATCTGCATTTCCCTAATGGCTAATGATGTTGAGTATCTTTTTCAGGTGTTTATTTGTGATCCATATTTTTTTATTAACATTTAATGTATTATTAGGCCCAGAGGTTCAGGTCTGTGAATCATCAGGCTTACACACTTCACAGCACTCACCATAGGACATACCTCCCCAATGCCCATAACCCAACCACCCTCTCCCTACCCTCCTACCCCCAGCAATCCTCAGTTTGTTTTGTGAGATTAAGAGTCCCTTATGGTTTGTCTCCCTCCTGATCCCATCTTGTTTCATTTTTTCCTTCCCTACTCCCCAAACCCCCCACTTTGCCTCTCAAATTTCTCATATCAGGAAGATCATATGATAATTGTCTTTCTCTGATTGACTTATTTCACTCAGCATAATACCCTCTAGTTCCATCTACATTGTTACAAATGACAAGATTTCATTTCTTTTGATGGCTGCATAGTATTCCATTGTGTATATGTATGTGTGTGTGTGTGTGTGTGTGTGTGTGTGTGTATAAAATCTTCTTTATCCATTCATCTGTTGATGGACATCTAGGTTCTTTCCATAGTTTGACTACTGTGGACATGGCTACTATGAACATTCGGGTGCACGGGCCCCTTCTATGGATCATCACGATTTGGTGCCATATCTATAAACTCATTGCCTAAACTAACATTATGAAGATTTCCTCCTATTTTTTTTCTAAAAGTTTTATAGCATTAGAGTTTATGTTTAGATCAGTGATCTGTTTGAATTTAATTTTTGTATTAAGTTGCAGTTTAGTTCAAGATGATGATAATGATGATTCTGCGTATGGTATTTAATTGGTGTTCTAACACCATCTGTTGAAAAGACAACCTTCTCTCCATTGAGCTGCCTTTGTCAAAAATCAATTGGCTATGTTTGTATGAGTTCATTTATTATCTTTATATTCTGTTCCATTAATTATGTGTCTATTTCTATATCATTACCACCCTGCCTTGATCACTAAAGCTTTTTAGTAAGTCGAAAAATCATGGAGTATGAACTCTCCACCTTCTTCTTTTTGAGATTGTTTTTGTCTACCCAATTTCTTTGCTTTTGCACATAAATTTAAAAATCAATGTGTCTATATCTATAAATTTTTCCGCTGGAATTTTTATCAGAATTGCTCTATATTGATAGATCATTTAAGGATAATTGATATCTTAATTACACAGAGTCATCCAGCTCATGAATGTGGCATTTCTCTCTACATAAGTTGTCTTTGATTTATTGCATCAGTACCCAATATTTGTTTGTTTGTTTTTGTTTTTGTTTTAGTAGACATTCTTCGAACAAGGTTTGTTAGAATATTTCATTTTCTTGAAACTTTTGTAGATGGTGTTTTTATTTTTTTATTTTTTATTTTTTTAAGATTTTATTTATTTATTTGACAGACAGAGATCACAAGTAGGCAGAGAGGCAGGCAGAGAGAGAGGAGGAAGCAGGCTCCCGGCTGAGCAGAGAGCCTGATTCGGGGCTCGATCCCAGGACCCTGGGATCATGACCTGAGCCGAAGGCAGAGGCTTTAACCCACTGAGCCACCCAGGAGCCCCTAGATGGTGTTTTTAAAAGTTTGATGTCCAATTGTTAATTGCTAGTACCTAGGAATGCCAATTTATATCTGTTGACACTGAATTCTGCAAACTTACAAAACTCACTTATTAATTTAGGAAGTTTTTTGTAGATTCCTTGGAATTATCTGTGTAGATATTGTGTTGTGTGCGATTAAGATCCTCTTATTCCTTCCTTTCCAATCATATGTCTTTTTTTTTCTTGCCTTATTACACTGGCTAGGACTTCCAGTATGATTTGAATATGTGTGTTTATCCTTGTCTTGTTTTTGACCTTAGGTAAAAAGCATTCAGACTTTTAAATTAGGATACTTAATATACATAATAAGTAATATATAATAATATATCACTACATTATATTATGATAATTGATATATATATGTATACATATATATGATATATATAATTATCATATGTATATATACATATATATGTATATGTATATGTATAAAAATCAAACCACATGATAATAATTGATGCAAAAAGTATTTAACAAAATTCAGCACTTATTTATTACTAAAATCTAATTTTATTTTATTTATTTTTTTTAAAGATTTTATTTATTTATTTGACAGAGAGATCACAAGTAGATGGAGAGGCAGGCAGAGAGAGAGAGAGAGAGAGGGAAGCAGGCTCCCTGCTGAGCAGAGAGCCCGATGTGGGCCTCGATCCCAGGACCCTGAGATCATGACCTGAGCCGAAGTCAGCGGCTTAACCCACTGAGCCACCCAGGCGCCCCTAAAATCTAATTTTAAAATGATATACATATATGTATATATATATATACATATATATCATTTTAAAATTAGATTTTAGTAATAAATAAGTGCCGAATTTTGTTAAATACTTTTTGCATCAATTATTATCATGTGGTTTGATTTTTAAGTCTGTTAATATGATGGATTACATTGACCTTTTTAATATTTAATTATTGCTGCATTCTTGGAATAAACCCTACTTGCCATGGTATAGGATTTTTTTTTTTAATACATTGCTAGGGGTGCCTGGGTGACTCAGTGGGTTGAGCCTCAATTTCAGCTCAGGTCATGGTCTCAGGGTCCTGGGATTGAGCCCCTCATCAGGCTCTCTGCTCAGCAGGGAGCCTGTTTCTACCACACACCCCCAGCCGCCCCGCCTCTCTGCCTACTTGTGATAGGCAGATTATCAAATAAATAAATAGAATCTTAAAAAAAATACATTCCTGAATTTGATTTTTCTTCTTTTCTGATATTTGCATTTAATGCAATAAAATTTACCTAGATGCATGGTTTAACTGCATCTTGGAAATTATTTTATGTTGCATTTTTATTTTGTTCAAAATATTCTCTAATTCCACTTGAGATTTCTTTTTGATCCATAGATCATTTGGAATAATTAAAATAACTACCAAGTATTTGGAGATTTTTAAGTTACATTTCTGTTATTGATTTCTACTTTAATATTACATAGAGAACTTACTTTGTATGATTTCAATTATTTTAAATTTATTAAGGTTTGTTTAATGACCCAGAATATGGTCTATCTCAGTGCACATGTGTACTTGAAATGTATTCTGCTGTCATTGGATGAATGTTCTCTAAGTGTTTGTTAGATCCAGTTGGTTGATGAAGCTGTTCAGTTTTTCTATATCTTTGCTGATTTCTGTCTCCTGTCCCACTGATTACTGAGAAATGAAGTTACCACCATAATTGTGGAGTTGTCCATTTTCCCTTTCATTTCCATCTGTCTTCACTTTTATTTTGAAGCTCTGGTACATACATACATGTTTAAGATTGTTATGTCTTCTTGATGAATTTACCCCTTTATCATTATACAAAGTCTTTATTTATTTATTTAGATAGTGTGTGTGTGTGTGTGTGTGTGTGTGTGTGTGTGAGCATGGGGAGGGGCAGAGGGAGAGACAGAGAATCTCAAGCACTCCAGGCTCAGCACAGAGCATGATGTGGGGCTCAGTCTCAGGACCCTGAGGTCATGACCTGAGCAGAAGTCAAGAGTCATATCCTTAACCAACTGAGCTACCCACGTGCCCCATGCAATGTCTTTCTTTATTCCTGATAATTTTCCTCACTCTGAAGTCTACTTTGACAGATATTATTCTAGATCTTTCAGCTTTCTTTTGGTCAGTGTTTGCTTGTATATTATTTCTTGATTCTTTTAATTTTAACTGACTCATATTTAGTGAATTTTTATAGGGAGTGTATAAGTTGGTTCTTGATTATTTTATCCTTTATAATTGATGTATTTAGACCATCGAGACTAAATACAATTATATGTTTAGCTATAGGTCTGCCATTTTGTTATTTATATTCTGTTTGTTCTATTTTCCATCCCTCTGTTCTCCCCTCTCCTGACTTTTTTGGATTATTTGATTATTTGAAATTTTGAAAGATTCCATTTTGTGAGAAGCATAAGTCAATCAGAGAAAGACAATAATCATATGGTTTCACTTATATGTGGAATTTAAGAAATAAAATGGATGATCGTAGAGGAAGGGAAGGAAAATAAAATAACACGAAATCAGAGAAGGAGACAAATAATGCGAGACTTTTAACTCTAGGAAACAAGCAGGGTTGCTGGAGGGGAGGTGGGTGGGGGATGGTGTACTGGGTGATAGGCATTATGGAGGGCACTGGGTGTTATGCAGTGGGTAAATAACTGAACTCTTCATCTGAAACTAATGATACACCATGTTAATGAATTGAATTTAAATAAATTATAAAAATTTAAAAAAAGTTTCCATTGTAATTGATACAGTGACTTTTTAAACTTTATCTCTGTGTATACTTTTAAAAATTCATATTATATATTTTTTAAGTAAGAAATAAAAATACATCCTCTCAAGTTACTTCTGACTTTGTTTTCTGATTAAGTGACAGTTATAAATACAGTAGGGAATATAAGACAGAGAACTCTGAATGTAATTTATTTACTGTTTTTCATTTGTCTACTCCCAAAATGGATTTGAGGTAAACTTTACTGGTGTTATACATTTTCTTTGCATGGATTCAACTTACTATCTAGTGTCCTTTCTTTCAGCTTAAAGGATTCATTTCAGTATTTCTTGTAAGGCAGGTCTGATAATAATAAATTCTGCTTTTGTTTATCTGGGAATGTCTACATTTCTTCTTTATGACCCCCAATCCCCCAGTTTGGGTTTTTTGCCCCCCCCCCTTTTTTTTTTTAAGTTTTGCTGGGTATAGAATTCTTGGTTGACCATCTTTTTCTTTAAGCATTTTGAATATGTCATCCTACTGCCTTCTGGCCTCCATGATTTCTGATGCGAAGTCAGCTGTTAATCTTATTGAGGCTCCCTTATGACCCCAGTTAACCTTAGTTACCTCCTAAAGCCCTATTTCCAGATGCAGTCACATTGGGAGTTAGGGCTTCAACATATAAATTTTATAGGAGACACAATTCAGTCCATATTATTATGGCAACAGTGAAATTTTCATGTCAGTTATTGTACTTTTCAATGCTGGAATTTCTACTTTATTCTTTATTGATGTTCTCTATTTGGTGAGACACTTCCCTCATACTTTCATTTAATTCTTTGGACATAATTTCCTTTAATTCTTTGAACATATTATAATAGATGATTTAAAGTCATTGTCTACTAGGTTCACTTCTGGGCACTCTCTGGTATAGTTTCTACTGGCTGCTTCTCCTCCCCCTTGAATAAGTCATACTTTACCATTTCTTTGTGTGTTGAAAACTGAATTTTGAAAATAATGTGACACCCCCCACCCAACTAGTTTGGTTTTGTTGCTATTTTTTGGTGGTTTCCCTGAATTAATTCTGTAAAGTTTGCACTCTTTGTCATGACCACTGAAGTCTCTGCATGGTTAGTTTAATTGTCAGCTAATGATTGGACAGATTTCCTTAAATGCCTTGAACCAATAAATCTCCTAGCCTTTGTTAAGGTCTGTGTGTGCATGGCTTCAGTGCTCTGACAGGCAGTTTACAACTAACTCTCCCTTTATCTTCACTTCCTGCTGTGAAGAACCTCAACAGTAGGTCAGAGGTGAGAGACTAGGGCCTTCTCAGGTCTTTCCTAGGCATGTGAACAGGCCTGCATATTCCTGTAGCCTTCTAGATACCTAGGAATATTCTAGGGCTTTTTATTTATTTTCTATATTTTTATTTTTTAAATATTTTACCTATTTATTTGACAGAGAGATAGAGAGCACAAGTAGGTAGAGCAGCAGACAGAGGGAGAGGGAGAAGGTGGCTCTCCGCTGAGCAGGGAGCCCAATGTGGGGCCAGATCCCAGAACCCTGGGATCATGACCTGAGCTGAAGGCAGCCGCCCAACCAACTGAGCCACTCAGGTGCCCCATTTTAGGGTTTTTTAGAGATCCCTTTGGGTAATTCATTCCCAGATATTTTATTTTTAGTTTTTGTTAGCTCCAACTGGTAATGGTTGTTGCTTATTATTTTTGATAATGCTTTGCAAATAGAATCGTTTGCACAGAGTAACCTCTGGATCAGATAAAATAAAGACATACTCTGAGAAAGGAATTTTTTGGCAAACTGCCAGACATTTAAAATAGAGATAATTCTCTGGGGGAATGGGGCTTTGGAGGAGTTCCAAACCTGTTTTGTACTGCCACTTGCTGTTAGATTTGTGGTTTTCATAGCTACCATAGTTGTGATGTTGTTGGTTTTCAAGTCTACCATGGAGTTGGTGGTAGGGGAGTAGGAATGGGGCAGGTTAAAATGTCACAAATCTCATTGTTCTTACTGAAACCTTTTTTTCCTGAGGAAAGCCTCCTTCAATTGTTGCAAGACTTTGGTTAACTTCCAGAGTTCTGAAAAAATTGATTTTGACAAATCTGCCTGTCTTTTCTTTGCCTTTACGAAGACTATATTTTTAGAAGTCCTTACTATGCCATTCCAGAAGTTGGAATTCCTAAATCTTTTTGAAGGGGTTGTTCTAGGGATTACAATATGTGTACTTAACTTTTCATAGTCTATTTAGAATTAATATATTACAACTTTCAGTGAAATATAGAAACCTTATAGGTTACATTGCCCTCCCCCATTTATGTTATAATTGTGATATATAGAGTACACATACGTCCCTTGAAAACTCCACCAGACAATGTCACATTTTTTGCTTTCAACTCTCATGTGAATTTTAAAGAACTTAAAAGAAAAAGAGAGTTTCTATTATTTATCTAAATATTTGCCATTTTTATCATTCTTTCTTCATTCCTGACATTTCTGATGTGAAATTCACAGTTACTATAATTGTCCTTTTTCTATGTGTGATACTCAGTTTTTCTCTGACTGTTTTCAAGATGTTTTCTTTGCCTTTGGTTTTCAGCAGTTCGATTATGATGCGTTTGGGAATAGATTTCTTTGAGTTTTTCTTGTTTGGAGAGTGAGCTTCTGGAATCTGTAAGTTATGGGTTTTCCCCCATCTTTTGGAAGTTTTCAGCCATTATTTCTTCAAATATCTTTTCAGCACCAAATATTTTTTTGAAGATTTTATTTGATTGTTTGAGAGAGAGTGTGCATGAGCGTGTGAGCATGTACGAGTGATGCAGAGGTAGAAGGAGAAGATGACTCCCCACTGAGCAGGGAGCCTGTGGTGGGGTTTGGTCACAGAACCCCAGGATCATGACTTCAGCTGGAGGCAGATGCTTACCTGACTGAGCCACCCAGGTGCCCCTGTTTTTCTTTTATTATTGAGTATTATAAATTTTTTGGGTGTATGTCATTTGTCAGATGTACATATTATGAATGTTTTTCTCTCAGTCTGTGGCTTGCCTATTCAATTTCTTAATGGTGTCTCCTGATGAGCAAAGCCTTTTATTTTGGTGAAGTCTATTTTAACAATTTTCTCTTCTGATTAATGCTTTTTGGGTCTTTTGTGAAAAAATCTTTGTCTACTCCAAGTCTGCAAGGTTATTCTCCTATGTTTTCTTTTTTTAACTTCCTTTTTCCCCTGTTAGTGGAGATATAATTGACATACAGTATCAGTTTAAAGTGTATAACATAATGACTTGATATATGTATATACTGTGAAATGATTACCATAAATATGTTAATATCTATCACCTCACACCTCTATAATTTTTTCTTGTGATGAGAACTTTTAAGATTTCCTCTGTAACTTTCAAATATACAATATATTATTGTTCACTACAGTTGCCTAATGTTTTTTATTACAAGCTTTATCATTTTTGCTCTTATGTTTAGGTCTGATCCATTTGATTTAATTTTGCATATGGTGTAAGGTAGAAATCAAGGTTCACCTTTTCTCTATAAATTTATCTAGTTGTTCCAGCACTATTCATTGATTTTACTCTTATGTATTAAAAACTAGTTTTATTTTTAATTTTTCTATTTTTAAATGCATTATTTAATGCTTTACATTAAAATTACCAAAAAACCACAAAATTTGTTAAATAATTCTTTTTCAATATAATTGATTTCCTTTGCAATTCTATATATTGTATTTTATGCCCTTCAAATTATTATTTTGAGAATGGGGCCATAAGCTTTAAGATTACCAAAGGTGTCCAAAACATACATATTTTAAGAGCCTCTGGTGAGGTAGAAAAATGTTTAGCTTTAGAATCAAAGAGACCTAGGTTTAAATGCTCATTTGCTGCTTCCTAGTTCTGTGACCTTGGGCACATCATTTAACCTTAATTCACCTTCCATACTTCCACAGATTCCATAAATGTCTATTGAGCACCTACTACTAGCCACTGTATTAAATCTTGTGGATCTTATGGATTTAATACAGACAGATGGAGATAACCTTTCTTGTATAAAGTTTACAACTGACGGGGTGCCTGGGTGACTTAGTTGTTTAAGCCTCTGCCTTTGGCTGGGGTCATGATCCTGTGGTCCTGGGATGGAGCCCTGCATCGGGCTCTCTGCTCAGTGGGGGGCCTGCTTTCCGCCCCCCACCCCCTGCTTCTCTGCCTATTTGTGATCTCTCTCTGTCAAATAAATAAATAAAATCTTAAAAAAAAAATAAAGTTGGGATGCCTGGGTGGCTCAGTTGGTTAAGCAGCTGCCTTCGGCTCAGGTCATGATCCCAGCGTCCTGGGATAGAGTCCCACATCGGGCTCCTTGCTTGGCGGGGAGCCTGCTTCTCCCTCTGCCTCTGCCTGCCATTCTGTCTGCCTGTGCTTGCTCTCTCTCCCTCTCTCTCTGACAAATAAATAAAAAATCTTTAAAAAAAAAAAAGAAAAAAAATAAAGTTTACAACTGAGTGGGGGAAACAAATGAGTCAAGGGGTCATTACGCAACACTGAGATAAGTACTTTGATAGCAGAAGGACAAAAGTATGGGAACTCAGGCATGGGATTCCCAAATCAGACTTAGAGAGTCAGGAAAGATTTCCAGATAAGGTTGCTAAACACATCTCAGAGTTAAGTGGGGATTAGCCAAGCAAAAGGGAAGAAGAGCTATCCAGGTTGGGGGGGCGGTGAACCCTTAAGAGACATGGGGATGGGGAGAAAGTACCAGTAACACAAGGCAAGGACTGCAGAACCGGGTCAGACAGAAGAGTTTTGTCGCCATCTTAAAGACAACCTAAGAGAAATGGGAAGTCATTGATGGGTTTTAATCATTGACAGGTTGTGACAGAATCAGAATAAATTTTTAAAAATTTACTCTACAGGCATCACCACTGGAGACAGGAACAATGATTTGAAGATTATTGGGGAAATCCTGTCGAGAGAAGGCAAGTGCATGGGTTGTGGCAATGGGGATGGAAAAGAATGTATACATTTGACAGACAATTAGGTGGTAAACTCAATGAAGTGTATATTGGAGGCTCTAGGAAATGAGGGAGATGGGGCCATCTCAGATTTCCGGTTGGACCAACGGGATGAACGGTGGTGCCATTCACTGGAAAAAGAGCAGGCTTACAGGAAAATATAAAATCAGATTTGAATTTATCGGTGTGAGTGACTAAGTGAGGATGTTCAGCAGACTTTTGGCCATATTGTCCAGAAAATTGGAAGAGGGGTTTGGGATGGAAAGCCATCTGTTTCCATATGGTAAGATGGCATAGGCAGCATTCCTTCTCTCCTCCCGGCCTTCGTTCAACATCTGTTGAGGATGTATTATACGCAGGATGTTGGGGATACAGCAGTGAACAAGGGGACTGAGTTTCTGACCTTAACCAGTTCACCATTTACCTCTCTCAACTTGCTCTTAATCTGTAAAATGAAAATAATAATGAGATCAGGTGAAATGTGACGACACCCGCTTTTTAAATTTTTTTATATTTGTTTCTCGTGCCTAGAGCGGGAAGGAAGATAACTGGGTTACTTTTGCTTTTGTACCCTTCCCCCTAGGTTCCTGCGCGCAGGCGCCCTGGACGGCCTTGGCTGGGGGTGGGGCGGGCCCGAACCCGTGTCTTTTTCCCCCGGGGCCGGGACCCGGCCGCGCAGAGGGTGCGGGCTGCCCGTGACGTCATCAAGCTGCGCAGGCCGCAGGGCGGGACCCGAGCGCGACAGCGCGGCCGGCGGACCGGGCTGGCGGTGGGAAAACGAAACTGAGGGAGGAGGCGGCGGCTCTGGCAGCGGCAGGGCCAGGCCTGGTGGCGGCGGCGGCAACGGCAGCCTGAGCCCCCCCCCCTCTCCGCTCCCAGGCAGCTCACCCTCTCCCCTCAGCGTGAGTGCCGACGCGCGGCCTGGGGGGAGCGAGTGGGAGGGCGGGCGCGCGGGCGCGCGGGCGAAGCATCCCTCTCCCCTCCACCGCCGCCTCGGCCGCGCACTGGCGGTGGTGACCCTCGCCGCCCCTACTCTCTCTCCGACTTCTTTCAACCCTTCTCCGCCCCCTACCTGCTCCTCCAGCTCCTAGTAGCCCAAGTTGCCGCTGACAAACGTCTCTGCGCACACATTCACACACTCACGTTGTTTTCAAATGAAAAGACTGGTCGGGAGAGAGAGGTGCTCATCTCCCTCAGTGAATAAGGGTGGCGATACCGACACCCTGGGAGAGAAGCCTGGAGAGGGGGATTTGAACCCTTTCCTTGGGGAGCAGCAGGTAGAACCAGGCCTTTTGCCTTACATGTAGAAGTTCCCTGCCTGGGCGCATTCTTCTGGCCTGTGTCGATCACTTGAGCGGGGCACTGGTTAAGATGTGCGGCCTTCCCTCTTGGGCGTCGGTTCTATCCAGTGGAAAATGAGAGGGTTGGAGTAGATGATTCGGAAGGCCTGAATCTAAGGTGGTTTGGGGAGGAGCATCAGTATCTTCTGCCTTTCACACAACTATTCACTCTCCTTTTTTTTGCACCCACCCCAACGCAGTCCACACTGAGTTTCCCGTGCTTGCAGTCTCCCAGAGTCGTTAAGAATCAGATGGCCCTTTTTCCTTTTTTTATGGGCATTTTGGGGGGCATTTAAGACGGTGGTTTAAAGTGAAACGTGGTTTTGCTTTCTCTTTGTTCAAGGTTCCCCGTTCTAACTTCCCCAGGATAGCCCCTGCCTGTGGCTAGTAAAAGGCTGCCTCCTTAGGATAAGATAATTCATTGGGTTGACAGGCTCAACCTTGAGCTGCAAAGAAGTGAAACATGTGATTCAGGGTTTTGTGAGGTTGAGGGGATCAGTGGTATCCTTGCATTCATTGCTCTTGCAGCTGTGATCCAGTTAAAAGTCTATTTTGTACCTCTGCACCTCCCCTTCCTCAAGGAATTGCAGCCCAGCTGGTCACCACCTGTTTGCTTCTATGTTTTGAGTTCTCTTTCTGAGTCTCCTTATAGCCCATCAGTTGTGTGTAAACCACACTGTATTCACTACTGCTCCCTCTTTAACTTGATCATTCCTTAAGGTTTCAGGATGGCATAATCACTTCATTCCATCTCATTTCCCGCCTGCTCCAATCATGCTTACCTCTCATATACCTGCCAGTGGGCATGGATGATGGTGACATGGTGCCTGATCATCTCCAGTTTTTCATGGAGATGTATTGGTGTTGTTAAAATTATTTCTACACCATAGTTCATGATGTGGCTATCTCCAGTTTGAATAATTTCCCTACCATTCTATTTTCTTAGTCCTGAGGCAACCACTGCTTCTGTTCCTTATTCTCATTAAAAACTTTCCCAGTTCTTTCATGGTTTCAAACATCCTGAAATAAACCAAAACCAGCATTTGTATCATATTATGTAATCTCCGAATTGGTAAAATAATGATGGTGATGGAGCTATCATTCTGGGCTGGCCCCTTCACCTTGGAAATACTGGTTGATATTCACTAGGTTTCATAATGTCCACTGTACATTGTTGTCACACATGGCCAGTGTTGCATGAAAAGTATAGAATAATAAGTACCCAAGACTTTTTCTCCCCTGTGGCTTGTAGAGTTGATCCATGACATTTTGGTATATGACATCAAGGCCCTGAGGCCTCTGGGTCTGTGAGCACCACACATTTTCCAATAAAACTAACCGCTATTATTGAAGACTAGAGGCTGGCTAGCATCCTTCCTGGACCTCAATTTGAGAAAAAGACTATTCAAATGCTGGCATTGGAAGCTGTTTGGAATTGCCAAATCCCATCCCATTGATGATTTATATTTTGGAATCCCTGCTCTGATCCTAGTGACTCTAACAGGGGCAGCTGACTCTCTGGATTTATGGTTGCAGTAACAATGAAGAGGAGAAATGATCCAGAATGCACTGCCCCTATCAAGAAACAGAAGAAAAGAGTTGCAGAGCTTGCCCTGAGCCTCAGTTCTACGTCTGATGACGAACCTCCCTCTTCCGTCAATCATGCAGCAAAAGGTATGCTTGCCCACATGATGTGAGGCCGCTGGCCATCTGGTTGACTCCCTGGTGACTGAATTGGGCAGAACACAGGCGTCTGCCCCCTAAGGGAAATTAGGCAAATTCTACAGAGAGATGTTGGCTATAGCCTCTCTTTCCTTCAGCCCATTCTACTAGGAATGGGCAACTTGTTTTAAATAATTGGAATTTTTACAGTAGTGCCTTAATTCTGTGGCTGGTCTTTCAGTAGGTGGCACTCTTTTGCTGCCTTAATTAAACCAGTTGGAAGTAGTGGTGAGCGCTGAGTGCCCTGTGCTGTTAATTGCTGTTAATGATCCTGGGGCTCTTTCATAGGGGATGGGCTCTTTGTTGCAGTGATCTGGCCTAATTCCCTTCAGGTTTTTGCATTTTGATTTCTCAATTCCCTCAACTGTTGTGATCAGAAACACCCATATGAATTGGAGCATCTCTGTGTTCACTGTTGACATTAAGCTCAAAAGAGTTCACTGATCTGGTTGAAACTAACATTTTGCTTTCCCTGTTTTTTAGGGTTATGGACATATGCAGTGTCCATAGATGCCTTTCTGTGAAAGAAATTGTAGAGTGCCTAGAAGCTTGCCTCAAATATCAAGCAGCTTCATTTGCATTTACCTTGACTTGCCAGCTGTATTCAATTCCTAGGGGTGCTGCAACAAAGTACCACACACTGGGTGGCTTAAAACAATAGAAGTCTGTTTTCCATAGTTCTGGAGGCTACATATCTGAAATCCAGCTGTCAGCAGGGCCATGCTTCCTTTGAAGGCTCTTGGGAAGAATCCTTCCTTGCCTCTTCTAGCTTCTGGTGGTTGCTGGCAGTCCTTGGTGTTCTTGGTTTATAACAGCATAACTCCAGTCTTTGCCTCTGTTTTTCCTCTGTGTGTCTGTTGCAAATATTCCTTTTCTTAAAAGAGCATCAGTCATTGAATCAGGGCCCACCCTAATCTAATATGACTTTTTAAAATTTGATTACATCTGCAGAGACCATATTTCCAAACATCATATTCCCTGGTGCAGAATGGACATAGCTTTTTAGAGGGACACTATTCAACCTGGTACGCCAGCAGTCTTGCATTTTGGAGCCTTTGCTGGATCAATGATCAATTAGAATGAAGTTTGGTAATAGACCGGTGACTGAAAGGGTGTAAAGCATCCTTTGAGAGTGGTAGGAAATACAATTTACAAGTGGTAGGCAGTTGTAATTGTATGGCAGTTACTCATCAGTTGTACTGAGAAGCTGGTTCAGAAAGGAGAAGGCAGTTCAGCTGAAGCGTTTGGCGCAGCTGTGGTCTGGTTGAATAAGAGTCTCTCTTATAACCTTGTGTGTGAATATATGAGTCCCTTTAAAGTTGTCGCAGTGGATTCCAGAATAACTGAGAAAGGCTATCTGTAATTGAGGTACTAAGTAGGAAGGCAAAAACATAGTGGGTGTACTGGTTCTAGGGACTATTGAAGAAAGGGAATTTTGCTTTTCACCTGGGACTTGAGCAGCTTGGTGAAGGTAGAGTCTCCTTAGGTAGAACTCTGGATTATTGGGAGAGATGGTCTATAAGGTAAAAAAAGGGAGAGCATGTCTGGGAGAATAAATGTACTCAGGGGCTGGAGGTATCTAGTTCTAAGTGGATCTCAGGGGGCGTCTTCTTGTGGTAAAAAGAGGGCAGCTGACAGGGAGGCATATGGTTAAGGGTCTTTTTTTTTTTTTAAGATTTTATTTATTTATTTGAAAGAGAGGCAGTGAGAGGGAGCATGAGCAAGGAGAAGGTCAGAGGAAGAAGCAGACTCCCCGTGGAGCCGGGAGCCCCATGCGGGACTCGATCCCGGGATTCCGGGATCACGACCTGAGCCGAAAGCAGCCGTCCAACCAACTGAGCCACCCAGGCGTCCCGGTTAAGGGTCTTTTAAGGGAACCAGTCTGATTTAAATTTCAAGCTTTTAAATCGACTGAATTGAAATTGTCCACCGCCCCCTGCATTTCCGTTAATTGTACCAAACAGCTTTAACCTTTTCTGGAAGTAGCACCATGTGATTCAGTTAGGATTGACTTGCTATTGTGTGTACAGAATGGAAATCTAAATGGCCAGTACCTTATATGCGTTTGGCAATAGGCCATATGGTACTTTTTTTTTTGTTTTTTTAGAATGTAAAAGAGAGAAAGGGAGAGGGGCAGAGGGAAAGAGACTCTTAAGCAGGCTCCACGCAGAGCCTGACATGGTGCTCAATCTCATGACCCTGGGATCATGAGTCGAGCTGAAATCAGGAGTTGGACACTAAACCCTCTGAGCCACCCAGGTGCCCCTCATCCTTTTTATTTTTCCGAGGCAAATAAACAATGCTAGATTTCCCTGTTTTAGTTTACTTCAGCTTTTTTGTTGTCATAAAAACTGAGGGCTGGAGTCTGATGTCTTTATCAGCAAGATTGCTCTCTCTGCAACCCCCACCCCCACCCCATACCTGGCATGGAATAAATGCTCAGTAAATAGTTACTGAATAGAATCGATAGAAGGCAACAGTAGTATCTTTTCCAAGAAGCTTAAAATGCTTTACCTCTTTCATTTTGCCTATCCCTCCTCCATTCTATAGAAGATCATTTCATTAAGTAATTAGCATTTATATCATCTCTGTTCTGAATTGGCTTTTCTTTCTTCTTTTTTTAAAATTTTATTTATTTGAGAATGAGAGAACACGAGCTGGGGTTGAGGGGAAGGGCAGAGGGGCAGAGGGAGAGGGAGAAGCAGACTTCCCGCTGAGCAGGGAGCCAGACAAGGGGCTTGATTCCAGGACCCTGGAATCATGACCTGAGCCAAAGGCACCCCTGGAATTGGGTTTTCTTAGGTGTCCCCTGGATAGTGTGCCCTGGTAATTTACTGTCTCACCAGAAGATATATATCCGCTGAGATTTATATGCAGCTTTCCTAGTCAAGTCATTACAGTAAAGCAAATGTGTTCCCTTTTGCTTCAACCACTTCTACCTGGACTGTTGAACAAGTGATTGAAAAACGCTCTTTAGGGAGTGCAAATAGAAAAACAAAAAAATTGTAGTTACTATTTCTGTCTTTCTGAGCCTTATTTGTGCTTTCTCTGCTAGATCAGTGTGATGCCTCATTAATAGATCTATTTAGTTTAATCAGTTTGTTTGTTTTACTTTACCAACAAGGTAAGTGCAGTGCCAGGTCAGAGATTGACACCTGACCAGAGTAACGAAAAAAAGGGATGTTGTTGTGATGGCCACTGTGGGATCATGTGTTCTTTTGAGTATTTTAAGAGGAGTTTGAAGGCATTTTTAAGCCTAAATAAACTCTTAGAAATTTGCTATTAAATAACCTTTTGAAGTAAGAAGAGGCAGATAGGGGTCGTTTTTTTCTTTTTGGTTGTTTCTCTCAGGAAAACTGTGGTCTAGTCTCCCAAGACAATTTTCTTTTCTCCTTAGCTGTGCATCCAGTGTGGGCTCCTGGCCCTCCCACAGCATGTTGCTTTGGAAGTTGCCAGGCCCTTTTGCAGGTACCACACTAGTAGTGCCTTTCCCTCTACCAGGTTTAATTCTTCGCTAAATAGGCTATTCTCCCTGAAACACCATTGCTTTACTGTCAGCCCAGATTCATGACCTTAATCAAAAACTTCCTTTATCGGTATCTGTTTAAATTGCTCTAACGAGTTACCATTTGTCTGGCATGAAGGAGAAATTGAGTCTTTAAACAGGAATGAGTATATTCCACAGCAGTTGTTAGGCAGGTTGTGATATTTATTAAAACCCATAATGTATTCCTCTGTATCTGTGTGCTGCTCACCTTGGCCATTAGTGGTTGGAGCTGCCTCTCCGTATGTGTTGTTACTGTCATTTTTAATGTTGGCATGTTTGCCCTACTGTTCTGTTGCCATGTAAAAAATTTTTGCCCTGCTGTTCTGTTGCTATGTGAAAAAATTTGAACTTTTCTTCTTTAAAATGCCTTAAGGGTAATGATTTCTATCAGGTAGAGAAGAAATCTTAAATGAAAACTCTAAATAATGTTTTGGGCTATCTTAGGTTTTAGAAGGGAAGCTCCTGGGGAGGTAAATGGGAACGCCACCCAGCTTTGGCAAGTTCTTAATGAAACTAATCATTTTAATAGACTGGCCTTATTACTCCTGTTAATTTATATCTTCAATACAAAATTGTCTCCTCCGTGTTTGCTGAATTCTTACCAGTCTTGGGAGATGAAATCTCCCCTTTAGTTATTGCTGCAGCCACAACAGTTGTCTTCTTTCCACCTGAAAAGCATGGCCCCAAAGGTCCATGCGTGAAATGGGCAGTGGCTGTGGCTGTCTGTGGACATCAGGACTAGTCTAGGCAGCTTTGTCTTAAATCATCAGACTGAAAACTTGCTTCAAATACCACATGAAGTAAAAGACAAATAAGGCTTATCCAGCACACTTCTTGATCTCACAAAGAAATGCTTAGTAGGATGGATTTTAGCTTTCATTCACCTCACTCTCAGAACCTGTACAGACGTCTGTATGCTGGGTAACTCCTACGGAAGGGGATGGAGTGGAAACATCTCTGTCCCAGAGTCTGGTGCTGGTATTTTGCATTTAGGCACCACTGATTTGCCTAATGAGCCCTCCACCCAAATTTGGTTCTCCTTGTCATTTTGCTCCAAGAATGGTATGAAGACAAAGAAAACAAAAGATTTCTCTTTGAGATCTGAGGGTGGTTTGTACCCTGCATGCAGAGGAATGATGTTCATACCATTGATGAGTGCCCATTGCTGTGTCCTTAGGCAGACCTGACAGCCTGGCAACTCCACCTAGAGCTGGACCAAGGGCACACTCTCCTTTGATAAGGATACCAGGTTTTCCTAATCTTTTCGGAGGTTCACCTGTGAATCCCCAGAAAGCCGGTGAAAGGGATAGTAACTGATCTAATGTTGTAGCTTCTGGTGAGTCAGGACCCCAGGTCCCTGGGCTGCACAGAAAGAAACTTTGGGACTGTGCTCAGGGAGCCACCCACATTCTTGGCACCCCCCTCTTTCTGTACCAGTCAGTATGGAAGTGACTGAGTGAAGAGAGGCTACATCTTTGGAAGTACGGTTCTTTAGCATGTGGGCCCTCTGTTTTAGAACGTGCCTCTTTCTCTTGCATGGGAGATAGGAGAGACCCGGGGTTAGTCTCGAGCCACTTGAGAGGTCTTTTCCCTTAGATCTGCTGTCCTCTCAAGCTTGGTCTGGAAGGGAACCAAATTCTTCTCAAGGAATGGTACTTTATTTCTTTATAGCTGTATTTTTTTACTCTAATTTTCAAATGAATATATTCTCACACAGAAAATGAAGAAAAGTGCAAAACAGAAAATAAATATAACCTCACCTCACAGTTTCCATGGTTACTCATTATTAATGTTCTGGGTCTTTCCTTCTGAGTGGCACTCTCTGGCACTCTGTGACATGTGCTGCGTTGGTCTGTGTAAGCAAGTCAGCTCCTTAGGGAACTGGATAGCTTTCTAAGAGGAAAGGGGTAGGGGTGCCTGGGCGGCTCAGTCAGTTAAGCATCTGCCTTCTGCTCATGTCATGATCCCTGCATCAAGCCCCACGTTGGGCTTCCTGCTCAGTTGAGAGTCTGCTTGTCTGCCCCTCCCTGCTTCTCATGCACGCGTGCTCTCTCTCTCTCAAATAAATAAATAAATACCATCTTTAAAAAAAGAAAAAGAGGAAGGGGTAGATTTGGTGCCTCTCATATGAGGTTATTCTCAACCAAAATTTCTCCTTACTAACTGCTTGGGAGCCAGAATGTTGGTTTTAAGTTTATTCTAGTTTTTTTCAAATATGTTTGTAAGCCTTTTCTTTCTTCTGCAAAATGTTCTATCACTAAAAGAAAAAAAATGTTTATTTTAGCTATCTGATTTTTGTGTTTTTTAAAAATTTTTATTATTTTAATACTTTCTTCATGGACCAATCTAAGTTATTTATTTAAGCCATCTCCTGCCATAAACAAAAGGATGGAAGATCAGTATTCTGGTCATCATTTGACACAAGTAAGGGAGGTGAGCTTGAGGTCCCATATACTTTTCTGGTCCTCATGCGGAGTCATGGTCCAAGCCAGTGCTGTGGTCCCCGCTGGGTAGTGGTCCAGGTTCTCCTTATTCATTTTCATAGGTGGTTGGAAGTGGATTCATGTGAGAGTTATGGAATAGAGTGTGACTATCATCTCCCCTGGGAAAGGGCTTGGACCTGGTGCAGGAATGAGGTAGGCCACGAACTTGGGGCTCTCCATGCTCTCTGTGATGTGACTTCAGGAAGACGTTTAGCATACTCCCACATCGGGGAGCGCTATGAGGTAGGGGAGGGCCTTCCACATCTGAGCAGAGCCCTCCTCACCGCCATGGGTGCCACTCAACATGGACTACCCCACATATTTCCCTGACTGACTTAGCAGCTCAGAAACCCAGGACCTATCTGCCATCACCATTTTCAACCTGGACCTTAGTTATCTGGTTTTTAAACTGAGAGTAGGATTATTTCTGTAGGAGAGAGGCCCATTGTATATACCATGGACCTTTTATAGAACATGTCCAGGCCTGGGGTGCCTGGGTGGCTCAGTGGGTTAAGCCTTTGCCTTTGGCTCAGGTCATGATCCCAGGCTCCTGGGATCGAGCCCAGCATCAGGGTCTCTGCTCAGCAGGGAGCCTGTTTCCTTCTCTCTCTCTCTGCCTGCCTCTCTGACCACTTGTGATCTCTGTCTGTCAAATAAATTAAAAAAAAAAAAAAGAAGAAAAAAAAAGAAAATATCCTGGGCCAAAGTTGTCTGATCAATTAAACAATACCAGTGTTTTATTCCCTTTACAGGTCTGACAGATACCGTATTTCAACCTACTGGCTGGAGGCGTTGGGGAATGGGAGTTCTTAAATAATAGTCCAAGGAAGGCCCAATTCTCTATTAAGATATAGGCATTTCATACTCATGCTTAAACTCTTTGTTATTGTTTAACCTTTTTAACAAAAGTTTAAAGACTTAAAATTTCTTTTTAATGGCACCAGGTTATAAAGCTGCTTTATTTAAAACCGTCTTTGTCAAAGTTTTAACACTGGAACAAAGTTAAATGTACCTAAATGAGACTTGAAGCTATTTTTGGTAGTAGTACAAATTTCGTCCTATGGGTATTACTATTTTCAAGTTTTTTCTTGTATATGAAACTTTTGAAAGGAAAATTTATGTTTCAATTCCTAGATTACTTTGTACATGCCTCCCTCTATAAACAAATGTATTAGTAATTAATATATTAAGGCTGTCAATCAAGACTTAAAATTTTTAAAAAATTCACTGTAGTGAGTACTTAATTTTTTGTTGAATGGGAAGACTCGATCCAGGTGTTGGAGATGGAAAGTTGAGTGTGACACAGTTCTCGCTCTCCAAGAGTGACCCTGGCCAGTGGGATGGCATTTGTGCTGGATGATGTGCTGGTGGTGCTGCTGCCCCTGGAGCACAGTGTGGAGGAGAATTGGGCCTGGGGGGCTGGGGAGAGCATTTTGCTCTTCTCAGATGCTAACCCTGAACAAGTTTATGTTCTCATGGGGAAGTGGATGAATCAGTGCAGTTAGGCTTTAGAATTATGATGCCATTGCAAGTTATGAATACCTGAATAGTGACCTTCATGGATCTTTGAAGAGTTGTTTTACACTGCTGCCTTTCCTCAACACCTCCCACAAGCAGCCAGGCTTTGACTCATCAACACGGAGAGTTTAGTGTGTAGGCCAGGCTGGTGATTGAAAGAGAACAGTTACTTCTATAAAATGTCACAGCTCATTGTGAGCCAGCTCTTCTCTGGGGCAGTGCTGTAGACATACCCTCTTACCTGTGAGTTTGAAGGACCGTGAAAACAAAGGAATCTAGGAGATTAAACAATCAGACTGTTAGTCCCGTGATAAAATTTTGAAAATGGAACTAAGTATCCTTGTTTGGAAGGTGATGTTCAAATAATAAGCAGCAGAAATAACAATTATATCTTCAATAAATACATTTTATATTTGACAGTGTACTTTCAGACACATTATTTCATTTAATCTTCATATAAGCCCATGTGGTAGGTAGTACCATCTCAGTTTTGTGGGGGAAAAATTGAAAGAATGGGAAAGGCACCTGATATTTTGAGCTCCCATCGTCCATCAGGTACCATTAGGAACTTTCAGTGACTTGCCCAAGATAACACAGTAAGAAGTAGAGAATACATTTGACCCTGGCTCATTTAAAGAACATGATGTGTATAGTGCATATACCGAACACTAGTTGAATAAATGAAACTTGGACTTTTAGAGGCTACTTGGTGCCATAAACTCACCTGAGCATTTTCTTTTTTTCTTTTCCAGCATCTACCACGAGCCTAAGTGGGTCTGACAGTGAGACCGAGGGGAAGCAACACAGCTCTGACTCTTTTGACGATGCATTCAAAGCAGACTCCCTTGTGGAAGGAACTTCTTCTCGCTATTCCATGTATAATAGTGTCTCCCAGAAGCTTATGGTATGTCAGTGCTTGGGTTGGATTTCTAAAGCTCTACCAACGGAGTAAGAGAAGGGAAATTGTATTGATGTGAAAAGAAGAAAAGCTAGGGCATGAGTTTTTCTTTTGCTTTCTAGTGGAGATTTAGTAGAGAGTGTGGCCCCCCTTTTTTTTTTTTTTAATATTTTATTTATTTATTTGACAGACAGAGATCACATGTAGGCAGAGGTCGGCAGAGAGAGAGAGAGAGAGGAGGAAGCAGGCTCTCCACTGAGCAGAGAGCCCGATGCGGGGCTCGATCCCAGGACCTTGAGATCATGACCTGAGCCGAAGGCAGAGGCTTTAACCCACTGAGCCACCCAAGTGCCCCTGGCCCCTTTTTTAATAGAAGTATCTGTCACATTTGAATCATCCATGGGAAGTGGCTGTGCAGGCCTGCTTGTCCTGTCCTATCCAAAGCTGGATCACCCTTTGGTCTCCTTAGTAATGAAAGCTTATCGTGAGTACATGTGAATGTACTTCCCTACACATGGACGTGTGTGGTTGGGTAAAGAGGCTTCATCATGGGAGTTTTTGCTCTAGTGAGTGATCTCAAGAGAATGACTAAAATCCTGCTCACTCCATGTGCCCAAAAATAAATGAGAGTAGTACAGTCTTTAATATGACTTTGAAAAGAAGGTTCAGTTTTCCTTCCTAGCTTCTTTACCCCATTGATATACCAGAAGAAGAAAAGTGACTAGGAAGACCTGCTGGCTTTCCTGATAAAACTTCAGTGAAAGTGCACAAAGGTTAGGGAAATCCAAGTTTGCTTTCTGGCTGGCTTTAATATTACAGGTATTAACTCCTCCGTTTTCATTTGGATTCATTAAGGAATGGGAACTGCCACTTCTAAGGTCATAGTCAGGATTCTAGTTGGGGGGCTGTAGATTTAGGGAAGTGGACAATGGGGAGGTTTGTGACTGAGTCAGCCTTTTTGTTCTGTTTTGTTTTTAAAGATTTATTTTTTATTTATTTGAGAGAGAGAGTGGGAAGACAGAGGGGCAGGGGGAGAGGAAGAGAGGGTACCCCTCAGTCAGCCTTTTTGACCTGGAGAGAGATTTGTGGCTACTGTAGGAATACTCTCCAGCTCTTGAGTTGGTAATACCCCTTCCAAAGGGAATATAGACCTTCAAGAGGGGATTACATTTTCTTAGGGTTGGAGTTATTTTATTAGACAGGTCCTTGGGCTTTGGGATTTAGGTCTCTGTTTTGGGGGTATATATCTGGGCCTAGTGACTCTAGAGTTTATGTGAGCTTATGGACAGTTGTGACACTTAAAAAAATATTCCCAGGGCACCTGCGTGGCTCAGTCAGCTGAGCGTTTCAGCGCAGGTCATGATCTCAGGGTTGTGAGATTGAGCCCCTCATCGGGCTCTGCACTGGGCATGGAGCCTGCTTGGGATTCTCTCTCTCTCTCTCCCCGCTCTCTCTTTAAGGGGAAAAAAAAAAAAAAAGGCCCTCTCTGGTGTCTTATGGTACTTATGGGTCCATACCTCAGTTTTACATGAAGCGAGTTCAAGTGGGCTCCTGCAAGCCCTCACTGTCTTTACATAGTAAGGCTATTTGAATGGCTGCGGGTAAGGTCGAGTTGCTGCTTGAAGCAGTTCCATTGTAAATTATGTTCTCTTTACCAACTCAACTCTAGATCTCCTTTTCACTTAATCAGAGAAATTAGCTAGAAGGGTAGTTGTGCAGATGTCCAGTGAAATTCATTAAGTGCTCTTGGTGCTTTTAATTACAGCTATGAGGTGCCTTCTCATTTATCCAAGTTCTGGTTGCCCTAGACTTTCACCTCCGGAGTAAATAGCCACTGCATGCACAGATAAACTGTAGTTACTTATTTATGCTTATTTTCTTCATTAGGCTAGAAGGAAAACTTTCAGCCTTACTTATCTGTGTTTCTCAGAGTTTAGCATAATGTCTGACACATGGTAGGGGCTGAGTAAATGTCTGTTGGTTTATGCAAGTGCTCTGTTATTATCTCTTTATTTATAAATTCTCTATTTTGTCTCTTTTTCAGGCCAAGATGGGCTTCAGGGAAGGTGAAGGATTGGGTAAATACAGCCAGGGTCGGAAGGACATCGTTGAGGCCTCTAATCAGAAAGGCCGAAGAGGCTTGGGTCTGACACTGCAGGGCTTTGATCAAGAGCTGAATGTGGACTGGCGAGATGAGCCAGAGGTAACTGGTGAGGGGAGGAGGAGACTGGAAGGCCAGCTTGTGTTTTCATGTGCATGGCTCTGAGTAGCCATGTTAACAAACTAGAAGTCTCCAGAGGCAGTGGGAATTTGAACTGAGTTTTTACATGGAAGGTACTGGGAGTGTCCAGAATGGAAACAGAAGAGATATACTGAGGGAGATATACTAGGCTGTGGATTTATTTTCTGTTAACGACTGTGAGTAGAAGATGCTGGAAGGCAGAGTTTGGTTCCACAAAGAACTTTAATAGATATGCCTTTCCACTAGTGGCTAAGGTACCTTGTAAGGCAATGAGTTCCCTCTGCTGAAAGGATTCAAAGCGGTTCAGTGAGGACCTGCTCCCCCATTGGGTGAGTGACTGGATTAGGTGCCCTCGAAGGTCCTATACCTCTACAGCTTTATGACACCTGAGCTCTGTGTAGGTGTTTATTTATACTGTGTAGCTTTCCTGGTGTGGCTTTAGTCTGCTTATCTGCTTGGGTACTAGTTTGTTTGGACCTAACTACCAAAAGAGACTCATATCCTTTTTCATGGCGCAGATGATGTTGAGATTTTACTTTTATTCATTGGTATATGTCCTGTCTTATATCACAGAGAATTCCAAGTAGGTATAGTGAAACAACTAAAAATAATGATGAAATATTGCCATTATAGAGTTGAAGCTAGAGAAAATAGAACACAAATGTCTAGTCTTCTACGTAGCTGGTGTAGTTGAGCTTCACATGTGGCTGTGAACTCTGGAGAATTGATATTTTATTTGTCTGTCTGATGTTCCAGTCCAGGAAAGAATTCCCGTGAATTGCACATGACAAAAGCCTAATAAGGCTTCAGAGTAAGATGCTGACAAGCCAGGAGCTAATGGCTTCGGGGGGTGGTCCTGCTGTGTTGCCTTGTAGTTGTAAGGAGATGAGACCAGCAGAATAGCAGATGAGACAGTGAAGAATAGGGTAAATATTTGTAATTGGGTCCTAGATGTAGGTTTTTACCTCAGAAATTCTTCGTGCTTTTTGGGTCCTCATTTGTATGAAAACCAGTAGAGTCCCCATCCTCATAGTGGGGCAGAATTAGAACTTAGCTAAACTCAAAGTCTCAAATTTGCCCATGGAAATCTCTATTTTTCATGGAGACAGGCTATTGAAATTCCTTTTTGAGGCAAGGCTGTCCTAATTGTCATTTACCGTGTATTAATTTTTCTCCTACGAAAGATGCTCTATTTCTTGGTTAAGAGTTTGTCTTAACTATTAGTTGGTATCCACTTCTTTGAGGGAGAGGAATCTGTGTTGCCTCAGGTGACTGTCCATCACTGCAGAAGAAGTGCCTAGTGGGTTCTGCAGCGCAGGATTGTAGAGGGCAAGGTTTGACCCTTCACAGACAGCACTTTGCAGTCCATTTTTGCTCCTAATGTTCATGCTTCTGTGGAGAAGTTGAGTCTGCTTACTCTCTCCAAAGGGACATCCCAAGTTTACATGAGCTTTTTTTCCCATAGAGTTTATAACTTACAACCATTTATAAATGGTTAAAGGTGATGGATTTGACTGGGGGAGGGGGAGCCGTGATTCACTGTCAGATTCATTGACAAAAGGGCTTCTGTAAATTTTCTTTTAAACTTTTCCTGTGTTGTTGATGGTTAGCTTGCCCTCAAGACCTTGCATTGTGTTACCATTTTATGCCTTTCAGAGCATGTAATATTACCTTTAATCACATTGCTTCAGTTTGCAACGGTGAATCTCTTCTCCATACTTGCTTGGGAGGCAGTGTGTAGAGCTGCCATGCAGGTTAGCCACCTGTTTAAGTTTTATAATCTGTGTCTCTAGCTCAATGAACATAGTCCTGGCTGCACATTAGAATCATCTGGGGTCTTCTAAAAAAATGTGATTATACCAAGTTTCTGCCTCAGACTGACAGAATCATATACTCTGAGGGTGAGGCCTTGTTATCAGTATTTTTTAAAGGACTGCGGAGGGGTATTTGGCTTGCTGAGTTGGTGGAGCGTGCAATTCTTGATCTCGGGGTTGTAAGTTCGAGCCCCATACTGGGTGTAGAGATTACTTAAAAATAAATAAAATCTTAAAAAAAAAAGTGCAGATATTTCTTATATATAATGTAATTCAAAAATTAAGAGAAAGCACCATTGAGATGCCAGTTTCTGCTTTGGGATTGAATAGGCAAGGAATCCTATTTGTGAATAACACTTTAAAGGGCATTGGAGATGAGACTCATTGCCATTGGGTCTTCCTGGTATAATTACCTTTTCATAGACTTATCCTGTGTGTACTTCTCTGTGTCCCTAGTAGTCTGATTGTAGGCCCTTTCAGTCAAGGATCATGTCATTTTTAACTGCATTCTGAGTACTTAGCCCATAGTACATATTTATGAAATAATATTGGAACAAAGGAAAGAAACTTTGAAGGTTTGGGAAGTTTCTTAAGATTCAAACTAGAATTGTAGCTGGCCTTCCAAAGTTAACCCTCAGTATCCTGGCTCAGTTCTCAAGTCTGACCAGCGCATTTGGCCTCAGCTTCCCAGACCCTTCCATCTGTCTGAATCCCTTTTGATTGTTTTTGGGGAGGCCCTTGCAAGTTGGAGCATAGCTCTGATGGGCCATCTTCCTCAACTTACTGTCCTCTTTTTTGTTTGTAGCCCAGTGCCTGTGAGCAGGTGTCATGGTTTCCAGAATGTACCACTGAAATTCCTGACACTCAGGAAATGAGCGATTGGATGGTTGTGGGAAAGGTAGGACTTCAAGAAAATGTACCCTGAATTCTTGGCACTTACCTCCTGACTTTTCTCTTTGAGTCCAGTGTGTCTGTATGTATACTCATAGTGTAAGAAAAATGTGAATCTGACATTACTGGCAAGAATTAAGTTTTGTCAAGGTGGTGTGTCAAGGGGTTTATAGGTATGCCCCTGGGAGATGTGACAGCGTTTTTTTCTCCTAGTCATTTAACTTGCAAGGCAGCACAAAATGCATAACTTCTGTCTTTCTCATGGATGCTTTTTAGGGTAGCTTATTATACATTTGTGTATATTCTGGTCACTGCTGGGCACTGTTCCAGGTAGATGAAAAGACACTGTCCCTGTCCACAGAAAAATAATGAGGGAGTTGTTACAGAGGGAATTTGTTTAATCTCCTTCTGGAAAACTACGAATAAAGTACATAGCTATCAAATCAGTATGGTCTAGAGAGCAATTCTCCCAAGTGTAGGGCCCCCTGGGGATCTCCCAAGACCCTTTCAGGGGCTCTATAAGGTCAAAGTTATTTTCATAATGATACTGGAAATTTACGTGCTTTTTTTCACTCATTCTCTCACAAGTTCCAGTGGAGTCTTCTAGAGGCTGTATCACAACCAGTTGAACGCAAATGCAGAGAGGAGAGTCTGGCCATCTTATATTAAGCCAAATAGTAAGAGATTTGTAAAAATGAAAAACAGTGCTGCTCTTCTCATTAAAAGTTTTTTTGGGAAATATAGTTATTTTTCATAAAAATATTTGTGTTAACATAGTGTGTTCTTTTACACTGAATAAATTGTCTTAGTTTCTAATAATAAATGTTGCTGTGTATATATCCCCCACATAAACAAAAGCTCTTTGGGGTCCTTAGTGGTTTTGAAATGTGTAAAACCTGAGAACACCCAAGTTTGAGCATCGTTGGTTTAGAGATAGCCTCACTGAGCCATGAGGTTTGATTTGACACCCCTGTGAGGGTCTCTTGAGCCCTCGTTATCTCTGATGCTACCAGGTCAGTGCAGTTGTACCTCTTACAGATCAAGAGGCTTCCTGGTTGAAGGACGGGTTTCTGTCATTTAAGGGCAGTCCCCATCCTTCTGCCTCCATGCTCTGGGGGCAGACAGCTAGAATGTTTCCTTCCTGTGTGCTTTCTCAGCCTCAGCGTTCATGAGTCTTGTATCCATATGGTGCTCTAGTCAGAGCGCCCAGGGGGCTGCTTCATCTCCCAGCCATCTGGAGTACAGCCAGAGGGGTTTAGGATTTTCTCTTTCCTGCACCTCAGGGATTGATGTTCTTGGCAGAGACTCAAGCCCCTTCTTGTTCTACTCACTTAGAACCCTCATTTCTCCATTCATTCCCCCAACTGCAGTCATACGTAGTCATTATCGATTATTTTCTTCTTTCTGTAGAGAAAGATGATTATTGAAGATGAGACAGAGTTTTGTGGGGAAGAGCTGCTTCACAGTGTGTTGCAGTGTAAGGTAAGGCCTGTGGGGCTGGAATACCTTGTGTGAGGGCATGTGCTGGGCTCTTACAGTTCTTTTGAATTGGTTGGGGGTGGGGGACCGAAGTTTAGCTAAGATTTTTCTTGGAGATGAAATGTGTGGCTTGCCACATTTCTCCAGTGTATCCTTTTCCTGGGGCCTTGTAGTATTATGCTCTTCCTGTGGTCGGTAGCCAGGAAAGGCTCCACTTAACTTCAGTGGGTCGGTCCATCACAGTCCTGAGGGGGCGTGGTGTAGTGAAAAGTTTGGAATGATTCTTTAGTGTCGGGTAGACCTGAATTCACATCCTTGTGAATTTAGGCCCTTTGCAGCTTTCTTGCTGTGTGACCTTAGGTCAGTTGCTTTAGCTGCTCTGAAGTTTCCTCATCTGTAAAATGGGGAGAAAATACTTCCCGGAGAAAATACTTCCTGTTTTGAGAATTAAATTGGATAGTCAGCGTGAAGCCCCTAACATGCTGGGCAAATGTTAGTCTTTCCTTGATAGCTTTCGGTGTGAGTTTGTGTCAGGAAGTACATGGCCCAGGGCAGGATGAGCCAGGGAAGCTCTGAGGAAGAAATGGGTTAGAGAAGAAGACTCAGACCAGCCTCACGAAATTTTTTTTTGTAGGCAGAGGGTTGGGAATATCCTTAAGGTGACTGGAACTCTGGTGAAGTGAGGCTTTTTTTTCTCAGGGAGAAAATAGAAGAAGGGAGAAGGAATCCCTACTGTGTGGGTAGGTGCCATCACAAAACACTGGTTTTGGTTTGCTTTGCCCTCTGAGTGAGCCTTACTATCAGTACTCTGGTCCCTTGGAAAATTGCTGCTGGACTGGAGAAACAGATTTGCTCTGAGGATTTGTGATGCCAGCAGGTGGCTTTGTGCCTACCCACAGGTGCCATTTATTAACCATTTTGCAGGGATATATAAATAAATGATAAATACATTTTATTTATCATTTATTTTTTACCACTTCACAGGTGAGGTAGTTGAGGGTCTGAGAGATTGAGCAGTTTGTCTAGGGTCACACAACTAGTCATTTCAGAGCTGGGA
Source organism: Lutra lutra (assembly GCF_902655055.1). Classification (NCBI taxonomy): domain Eukaryota; kingdom Metazoa; phylum Chordata; class Mammalia; order Carnivora; family Mustelidae; genus Lutra; species Lutra lutra. The sequence goes on along the minus strand of NC_062283.1, from coordinate 68,025,129 downwards.
TGCGGCAGTATTGTAGCTCTTCCAAGGGCTGAGATGGGCTCCTTAAGCTCTTAAGTCCCCTGTACCTTCCTGGAGGGTGATGCTCACCTTAAGGTTCTGACTCTCCCTGGGCAGAGTGTGTTCGATGTCCTGGATGGGGAGGAGATGCGGCGAGCTCGGACCCGGGCCAATCCCTACGAGATGATCCGAGGAGTCTTCTTCCTAAACAGGTTTGCTGACATTGCCCACCTTTCCCTTCCCCTGACATCCACTGTTCCACCTTTTCATAGTTTTCCATACATCTGGTGTATTGAGTTGTGCTTTTCCGTCTTTAATGCAGGGCGGCAATGAAGATGGCTAACATGGATTTTGTGTTTGATCGCATGTTTACAAATCCACGCGACTCTTGTGGGGTGAGAACAAAATTCTTTGTCTGAATTCATAGTGCTAAATGGGCTTACGCTTCAGTGGCCTAGAAATTGCCATTTGTGCAATGTCAGGAGACTATTCCTGCTATGTGAGAGAGATTTTGCTTTGAGCTTCTCAAATTAGGTCCCATGGTGCTTCCTATGGTCCCAGGGATGCTCCAGTAAGCAGTTGTCTCTAGGGCTTCAGGCCCAGAATTGTAAGCCCCAACTCTGCAGATCCTGCTGCTCACCCCAGGTGGAGGAGGGTAGGGCTTACAGCAGTGGCAAAGGGACATTTCTGGGCAAAATCAGCAGTTGTGACATCTGTAGGCCTAGGGAGCAGGGAGGAGGAGGGTAAGAGATAGAGTGTGGGCCCTCCTCCTGCATCCATCAAACATATATTTATCCAGCTCCTACCATGTGCTGGGTACCAGGAATATAATTTTGAATGAGATAGATGGGATCCCTTCCCTGTGGCATTTAGGTTCTGGAAGTTCTGGTGGATTCGAGAACTGGCAAGGGTGTGGGGTGGGAATGTTTGTAAAGCCTTTCTGTGGAGGCCAGTTGCTGCCAGGATGAGTATGTAGTCTTTATAGTGAGCTTGTTTTCCAGATTCAAACCTGTGACATCATCTGATTTGTGTGCTGTGGCTGGTATGAGAAGGGAGTGCTTGGGGAAATGTGATATGAGTATTGAATGAAATGTAAGCATCTGGGTCCTTTGACTGGTCCGTTTAAAATCAGTATCCTGTCTGAAAATCTAGGCGTGTTGTTCAGTGACGGGTTGTGGGGCAGGAAGTACAGCACTTAACATTGTAGGTGGTGTCGCTTAAGTTCATCCCTTTTTTGGGCTTCAGCTGCCTCATCCCTGAAATTAGCTCTACTATCATGTCAGAGGGTTAAGGTAGCACCAGAAGCCTTTAGGATCTGTTCCAGTTCTAAGATCTGTGATTTCGGATGTGACCACTTTCCCTTTCTGCTGTTCTTAACCAGCTTCATGTGAGATCATAATTATTAGATTTTGGTCCTTCTCAAGAAGTGGTAGAGCAAAATGATTTTCTACTGTGCTCCATCTCATTTCTCTGAACACAGACACACCATAATGATAGAGAAAAAAGGAAATTTCATTCTAGCATTCCCTTCAGGGTTTCAAAGCACTTTCACTCAGTCCTAAAAGTTAGTTCTCTTTGACAGTGACGGGCCAGGAGCCAGCTGTTCCCAAACCTGTTTCTGCTTCACTCTACTTCCACTAGGCCCCTGATTATCCACCCGCTAAAGGAACTTATTTTCCAAGTTCTTTAGTGTTTCAGTTCCACCTCCCTTACTGCTTCCCTCCATGCTGGCAAAACTGGCATGTGGACCCCTCCAACCCATAGTCATTTCTCTCCCCCAGGTCTCCCTCCCTGTTTTCCAGGACCAGCAGGCAGCACAAAAGACCTCTTGGAGTTAGCATCTTGAGAAAATTAGGTTGATACAATGTTGGTTTAATTTTCTGAGCTCTAAATGATTTCCTTTAAACCCCTGCCTAGCAGAGGAGCTCTGTCAGGCTGCTGGGAAGCCACATCATTTTGGGCTTTTGATTATAAATGCCTCCAGCAGCTGGGATCTGGTTATTGTCTTTTGCTGTCAGGAAAGCGAAGGAGGCACCAGGGTTGAACCATTCAGGTCAAGGGTGGAGATGTTAGTTACATAGGAAAAGGCAGCTGTGTTTGTAATGCTTCAGGCACCTTCTGGACCTGAACTGATTGTTACTGGCCATGGAGAATTGCCCTTTCAGAGATGTTTCCCTGCACTCCACTATAGGAAGTGATTTCTCTCCAGCCCCTACTGTTTTCTTCTCTCTTTTCATCTCTGTTTTCCCCTGAGGACCAGAGTGTGTTTTTCAGGTGAGCAGAGTGCTCTAGCACAGTCACCCGTAGAGACGGGAGTGGCTGAAGGGTTTGCTAGGGTCTTAGTAGTTCTTGGATCAGGCAGGTTTAGAAGAACATGGAGAACTTGAAGCCTGAGCAGTGTGGGGAGGTGGGAGGTGGGGGACTATGAAGTTTTTCACTGGCATTCTGGTTCTGTGGGTTGTGGTAAAAGGAAAGAAGAGACTATGTAGGGAAACGAGTTATAAACAAGAATTGGAAGAGACAAGGGAAAGAAGGGAGTTTAGATTCTTGGGGGATATGCTAGCCTATAATAAACCATAACATTATGTGTGGGCTTTGTGTGCTTGGGGATATTGCTGAAGTAAGTAGATGTTGTCCGTGAAGCCTTACAGGAGACAAAAACTGAATGTGGATCTTAGAGTTGCAGTGGTATCTTAGAAGAAATTAGACAGCACTTACAAAGTACCCCCTGAGCTTGAGTACTGCATGAGGTGATGGAAAGGGACAAGAATTTTGACTCCAAGGAATTTGATCTAGTTGAATATTGTATCATCTTATGTTTGTTTAGTATTTACAGTTTATAACCATCTTTGACATATGGTACTTTAATTCCACAATAGCCTTGAGAACCTACATTAGTCCCAATTTACAGTTGAGGGAGCTCAAGCTTAAAGGCGTAAATTGTATGCTGCCTTTAGCTGCACAGCCCGTAGGTGGCAGAGGTGAGAACTCCAGCTGTCCTTTCTATGAAAAGACCTTCTGGCCATGACCTGTGAGGGCCACATGTCTTGAAATCAAAGAATGAAATCATACTTATGCCCTCTTTTTTTTTTTTTTTTTTTTAAGATTTTATTTATTTATTTGACAGAGAGAGATCAAAAGTAGGCAGAGAGGCAGGCAGAGAGAGAAGAGGAAGCAGGCTCCCTGCCGAGCAGAGAGCCCGATGCGGGTCTCGATCCCAGGACCCTGGGATCATAACCTGAGCTGAAGGCAGAGGCTTTAACCCACTGCGCCACCCAGGCACCCATACTTATGCCCTCTTTTTGGAGGTAATATTCTTTCATTGATTAATTTTCCTTCCTTCGCCCAGCCTTCCTGAGCCAGCAGCTCTCTGGGAAAGCCTACAGCCTGGGCTAGGTATGGCCAGTGGTGAGGAACATTGTTTTTCCTCTTCCCAGTGTGTGCAGGCCTTAAACTTGTGATTCTTGCCTCCTTGCCACTGTGCTGCCTAGAAAATGCCACATAATGTTCTCAGTAAGTGCCATTAGGTCTTTTTTGTGTGTGCAAATGAATATAATCCAAAAATATGAATAATTGATGGCTCAGGAACAAAGAATACTGGGCTAGATTGGTGGGAAAGAAGAGCAAGAACTGATACATCTCCGCATGCCTGGGTGGGCTTGTCATAGGATGATGAAGTTTATTTTTAGCTGAAGTCAGTTTCTCCAGAGACTTCTTCACTGTTTTGATGAAGCTGGATAGCTATCATCAGAGGCAGGGCCCTTTTCACCCAGAAAGTGATGAGATTGTGAACATTTGTATTTTCCATTTCTTTCTTAAAACCTTCCCCTAAAGCTTTCTGATCTTTATCTAGCAGTTACAGAACTCTGGACAAGTACTCAGCCATGACAAACCTATGGAGAGGGAGGTTCTGAGCTGCCTAAGCTCCTTCTCACTGGATGTTCCTCAGGGTCTTCTTTAGTCATTTGCTCTAGAGCTCAGTCTCTTCTTGTCACCAGTGCAGATGGCATATCCACTGTGCCTTGGAGCCAGGTCGGGACAAGTAGAATTCGCCCTCTGCGACCAGGTGTATAGAAGGGAAACACAGTATGGGCCAGTGCTGGGTTCAACTTAAATATCAGATTAAGAGTTAAAAGGTACTGGAGTGACCAAACCTGTAATCCAGTTAAAATTCAAACGATGATTGTAATGTAGTTATTTCTGAGGTGGGCGGGCCCTCTGGGGGCTGCACACCAGCGTCTCCTTCACCCTCTGCCTTGTTGGCCTCCAGCTCTGCACCGCCGCCCCATGCACCTGGCCCGCAGAGGGGCAAAGGCAGGAGAAGGGAATGCAAAAAGGAGGAGACTCAGTGCACTGTGGTATCTTGGATTGGATTCTGGGACAAAACAAAGACTAATAAAACCCGAATCAAGTCGAATTTAGTTAATAGTATACCAATATTGGTTTCTTAGTTTTGACAAATGGCCAGGTAAGATGTCAACAGAATTGGAATCTGGATGAAGAGTATATGAGAACTCTGTCTTTGCAGCTTTTCTGTAACTCTAAAATTATTCCAAAATAAAAAGTTAATTGGAAAAAAGTAGGGAGAGTCGAGAAGGAAGAGAAGGGAAGCAAAGGCTGTGGTTTGGAAAGGTAGGCCCTGTGATTGGGAGGGGGAGATGTTAGAGCCCCTCAGGCTTTGGATGGGAAGACCTGAGTCTAGCAGTCAGGCTGACTGGATTCTGAATAAGCTTTCTTGCATGCAGGCTATGAACAGGTTGCTTTGTGTCTTGGTGTCTTTTTTTCTCTGTCTGTAAGTGGGGGATACAGCATCTAGTCTACTCAGTGGGACTCTTGTAAGGCAGGATATGGTAAGGAAAAGACTCTGAGAAATAAAAATGCATGCTCAGATTCCTATTAAGATGCTTTTATTAGGAGTCTGAGCTGGGCCCTATGGTTGCGGGCACCAGGGGTATTTTGAAGTAGGGATGGGCAACTCCAGAGGGCAGGGACTGCAGAGGGTACATCTCCTGGGTGTTGTGGCCCTGGCGGGAGCTCTGCACTATGCTTGTTGAAAGGCTCATTTTACTCCCCCTGCATTCTCCTTCCTGTTCCCCATTGAGCCAGACTTTTTCCCTTCCTCCCTTGTCCTCAACTTGCCTTTGCAGAAACCACTGGTAAAGGACCGGGAAGCTGAGCTTCTATACTTTGCTGACGTCTGTGCAGGCCCAGGCGGTTTCTCAGAGTATGTGCTATGGAGGAAGAAGTGGCATGCAAAGGGCTTTGGAATGACTCTGAAGGGCCCTAATGACTTCAAACTGGAGGACTTCTACTCGGCCTCCAGTGAGCTCTTCGAACCCTACTATGGTAAGGACACCGAGGAGGAGGTCCTGGGGGCAATGGGAGACTGGCCTCTGTGGGGACTCTAGGTCAGAAGCAGTTATTATCCACTGGGCATGTTTCCTTTACTGGGTCCCTCAGCCTGGGGTTTCCAGTCCATGTCATGAAGATCTTGGTTCCCTCTAGACTGTCTCTTTTTACCTCAGGCCTGTAGGATGCAGGTTAAACACTCCACAAGGCAAACTCTCATCAAAACCATATTAAATCCTCTTTTCTTCTCTTGTGGTGACAGGAGATAATGAAACTGCCTGATCTCCGGCTGAGAATTGGCAGAGTTCTTAACAAATACAAACCCCATGCCCATCTCCAGCACTATGCACCGGGTGTGGAATGCACTGGGTAACAGACAGCTCAGCAGCCCCACACAGTCCCCTCCACTCTTTCTTGATTGCTGTGATTTGGCAGCAAATCCCAAGTTCTTTCGTAACAGTTCTTATTTAAAAATTGATACTGGTTTCTAAATGTCAGTGCTTTATTATTTTATTTATTTATTTATTTATTTATTTATTAAAAGATTTTATTTATTTGACAGAGATCACAAATAGGCAGAGAGGCAGGCAGAGAGAGAGGAGGAAGCAGGCTCCTTGTTGAGCAGAGAGCCGGATGCCGGGCTCGATCCCAGGACCCTGGGATCATGACCCGAGCTGAAGGCAGAGGCTTTATTAACCACTGAGCCACCCAGGCGCCCCCATGTTGGTGCTTTAAACACAACTTCAGTCTTGGAGAGGAAGTTCCTCTGTTTCAGTTGGTGACTCTTCACTAGACAACTCTTTTTGAATTCTGCTCTATTATAGCAGGGCCCTATTTTTGCCTCTTGGTCCATCACTACAAGGCAGCTTGGCAGGATAGATCCTGCAGTGAGTTGCTCCCCACAGGGCCTTTTCTCCTGGTCCTCAAGGAGAACCTGTGTTCCCAGCCCCAGAGTGCTTGTGTCCCAGCTCCTGGGATGCAGAGGGTGGATGAGCTGATTGTGAATCTTGTGCCCTGCCAGGTGAAGGTGGGATCGATGGAGATGGAGATATCACCCGCCCGGAGAACATCACTGCTTTTCGGAATTTTGTCCTGGATAACACAGATCGCAAGGGTGTCCACTTTCTGATGGCCGATGGGGTGGGTGATCTTTTTTCCACAGGGTGATGCTTTAGGGATTTATCATGTTAGAGGCTTATTTTGTTTTATTTGGTCCTTTGCTGCCCCAGAGGGTGGTGGTTCACTATTCAGATAGTAGGGATGTGTGATGTATGTTTTTATTCTTTCTGCACACATTTTCAGTGATTCTTTTGTCAACATTGTAATGTTGTGGACATCTTTGCTTGGAGCAAGTGGATTCTTAGCTCACTTCCTCAGAGGGCCTTGGTTGGCTGTAAGAGATGGTAGGTGAAAACCGTGACCACAGTGGACTAGGCAAAAGTGATTGGGAAGAACGTTTCCATCATTTGTCACCTGGGTTTGTTTCCTGGTAGAGGCTGTCCTTACATCCCTAAGCCTCTGGATGGCTGACAGATAACCAGAAAACCAAAGGCAGCAGCTCGGGGGAACCCACAGGAGGCTCTGGTTGGAGGTCAGTGGTTGGGCTCAAGTGAATATTCAGGGAGCCTTGTTCTTTGGGCAGCTGCTTGAGGTACAGAGGGCATCCCATTATGATGCTGCTAGAAATCTTTTCTGCAGAGGGCCGCTACTTCCTCTAAGAGGAAGGACAAAGAATGTGGCAACTCTCCAGTGTCACATGGCTAGAATTGAGAAGAGCCTCAGAGGTCCTTGGGTGGCCTCTCAAGCAGTAACAATGTGGAAAGGTGAAGGAACGGGCAGGATGCCAGCACAGGATCTGAAGATGCCCTGTCTTACCAAAGCATTGTGCACAGCAGGGAACAGCAGAGAGACAGGCTTGGGGGATGCAGAGGGTGGATGAGCTGCCCCTGCCCCTGCCCCTGAGCAGACGTGGGGGCCTAATGGTGCTTTTGAGGCTGTTAGTGCCATGTGGCTGGCAGACAGAGTGCAAACTCGAGGGTTGTCTTTCTGCTTAGGCAATATAGACTGGTGACTTGGGCTTTTTTTTTTTTTTTTTTTTGATCCTACAAATAGACATGCATTTTGAGAAAAATTTGTAAATCTGGAGGACATGGCTAAACAATTTTGGACTCTGAGTCAGTTAGCTATTACCGTTGTAGGACTGAGTGAGGGAGACCTGGTCTGGCTGGAGCTAGCTTAACAGAGGTCAGCCTCCTTTACTTTTTAAAAAAATTGTGATAAAAAACATACACAGTGTTCCATCTCAGCCATTTTTAAGTATACAGTTTAGTAGTGTTAAGTATGCCCCCCATTTTTTGAAACAGATTACCCTGCTTTTTTTCTTTTTGTGAAATTGAAACTCTGTGGCCAGTAAACAGCAGCTCTCCTCTCCCCGCTCCTCCAGCCACTGGCCTCCTTTACTTCTGTGTGAGCTTGACTCTCTGCTCCTGTTGGCATCTCACAGGCAGGGAGACCACTCGAGGAACAGGAAGGCACATTCTTTGAACAAACACCCTGGCCAGAGGCCCTGCCAGCTGGAGGGAGAGGCTCCATGGTCTTGAGACAGGAAGGGGGTTTTGGTCAGCAGAGAAAGAGAGATTACTGTGACAAGAGTTGAGCTAACTTTTCTTCTGTCACCATACTGGGGCCTTGTCGGTGATCAGCACAGTGGCTGAGTAAGACCAGGCAGAGCCGTCACACCACTCCGTGGCTCTTGGGATGAACAGGGTATTCTGTTTCCTAGCTTGTAGTTGGCCTATGACCAGCCAGTATTTTGCCTCCGTCCTCCCTTACTCTTCCCCTGGATTCCCACACGGGTTTTACACTTTTTTGGACCGTCTTCTTGAAAAAGTAGACTTGTTTCTACCCGTGGGAGCGATGAAGCAGAAGGAAGGCCCTGTTCTAGTAGTCAGGCCTGGGTCCTAGTGCTGACTTCACCCATGAGGTGCCATATGACTGTGCCAAAATAAATTAAACGCTGAGCTGTGTCTGTGTCAGTCAGATGGTGGAAGTCAATGAAAACACTTGAAGACGTCTCAGTGAGGATGGGGTAGGGATGAATGAAGTCCTCATTGTGGGGGAGCAGCGGTGTCGCCGCCGCCACCGCCGCCTCCTCCTCCTCGCTCTTGTGAAGTCCTCATTGTGTCTCTTTCCTACTCCGCTTCTTACCCTCTCATTTCAGGGTTTCTCCGTGGAGGGGCAGGAGAACCTGCAAGAGATCCTCAGCAAACAGCTGCTGCTCTGTCAGTTCCTCATGGCGCTGTCTGTTGTCCGAACAGGTGACACTTCTCAGCTGTCTCCCTGGCCTAAGACCCATTAGAGGCCCCGTTGGACAAGAGCATGTACGGGGCTTAGGAGTAAAACAAACAAAAAAACCCTGCTTATCTCAGGTGGCTAAATGAGGCTAAATGAGGAATTTAGGGGAGTACATGCTATAGAAGCCCCAGAAGCCCCTCGAAAGCTGAGTCTTCCCCTTAAATTGTCTCCTTTAATGGGCCCAGGCAGTGGGTCCTTGGCTTTGTCATATTTATTCCCTGAGGTTACCTTATTGCCTCCTGGGATAGAACCCACTGACTGCTGTTGGTGTTTTTGCTCAACTCTAGGCGGCCACTTCATCTGTAAAACCTTTGACCTATTCACACCATTCAGTGTAGGGCTCATCTACTTGCTCTACTGCTGCTTCGAACGAGTGTGTCTGTTTAAGCCGATTACCAGCCGTCCTGCCAACTCAGAGAGGTGAGGCTTTCCTCTCCGTTCTAATCAGACTAGTTGACTGCATGTTAGCACAGCACATCCTGCTGCATCTCTGGCATAACTACTCAAGCTTCATTAAAACCCTGATTTTTAAGGACGTAGTTAGAACCAGTAGGAGATCGGATTCTGACCCTCATGGTTCTGTGGTGTGCCACTTCAGCCTCTGCTTTCTCCACAAGCCTGATTCCGCACACTTAGGTGGGGGATCCTTGGCTTGGTCCAGGAAGGAGAAGGTGACCAGAAGAAGGGGCACCTGGAGGGACATGGGCTGGGCAGGGGAAAGGGGGCTGCCAACCAGAGGCACTGCTGTTATCCCAGTGGGGACACAGTATGCAGTGCTCCTGCATGATGTGAGAGAAGTTGTGGCCAGTCTGAACTGCTGGGTGGCTTGTTAAAAACACAGGTTTCTGGGCCCCATTCCTGGAGAGTCTATTAAGTAAGTGTGTAATTTAATAGACTCCCTAGTGATGGTGATGCAGCTGGCCTGGCATAGGGCAGGAACCGCTGCTGCAGAGGGTAGAGATACAGCCCAACATAAAAAGGAAAGAATTGAACTGAACTTTTGCAGCAGAGTCTGTGCTGTTCTTTGTGATGGTCTTAAGTCTGTTTAGCTTTATGACTCAGCAGGGAGTTTGGGGAGGAGGAATGTGGGGGAGAAGCCCTTGCTCAGTGGACTGACAGGATCTCTTCCCCCAGGTATGTGGTGTGCAAGGGCCTGAAGGTGGGCATAGATGATGTGCGGGATTACCTCTTCTCAGTCAATATTAAACTCAACCAGCTGCAGAACACTGATTCTGACGTCAACCTTGTGGTCCCCTTGGAGGTGATCAAGGGAGACCATGAATTTACTGACTACATGATACGATCCAACGAGAGGTGAGCAAGACCGGGTGGTTTTTGCTGACACCACTGGGGTATCAAGGAAGACCAGAGAACAAAGGACTGAATGACTGGCTCTTAGTATCACTTGGTCAGTCCTAAAAAAATTGGTAACTAGGATGGGTCTGCTTGTTCCAGAGCTCCTTGGACTTTGAGGAGTTGGGGGACCCTCATCCTACTCCCATGCCCTGTTCCAGTGTGGCCAGTGGGAACCTGGTTGGTACAGCCCTGCCCATGGGAGCCTGAGGATGACAATGAAACCTGACAGAGAGCAGCCTTGTCCTGTGTCCCTGGAGGCAGGAGTGACTGCTCTTGAATTGCTTCTGTTTGTGAAAGGCTGTCATGGTTGTTGCCTTGTGAAGCTCCCTGTTTGGAGACAGGAGGTGGCTAGGAAGCAAGGATGCAGCATGCTTTGGAAGTTTCTGGTATTAAAGCTTTTTTGTTCATGAATTTCCCAGTCAGGTGATCTGAATGTTGTTCTGTTTTGTTTTTTTTAAACCTTCTTTGATTCCCACCCTCCGTCCCCGTTTCTTGTTACTGGTAGTAATTTAAAGTAGTGACAGTTGGCTCAGTCTTCTAAGTGGGCAAGCCTGAGAGAAAAATTTTTGGAGGTACATTGGAGAGTTGTATAGTAGCAGTGAATCAGTACAGGTGCTTTCTCACGGAGCAGACAGGTGTTGGAAAGGTCATTTCTAAGGGTACAGTCCCTTCTCCCAGAGAAGTCTGAAGGTATGGGTGGCCTTGGAGAATCACAGAAGAGGAAGTCTTTACCCATTTATCCATCATCCTGCAGTATTTTAACTCTCCACAGTACTGCCACCAAAGTGCTCTCATCTTGATGGTAATGGGAGGTACCAAGGTGGAGCAGATGCTGAGCTTCAGCATGTTATACATGAGGAAGCAGGCTGAACTGGTCTAGAGTCAGCAAAACCACGGCTTTGTAACATTTCTGGACTTCTTTTTGCTGAACTGTGTTATCGTCTGCTATGAGCGCGTGTGGACGCACGGCAGAGCTGGACTTCTCAGGGGACCCTGGGAGGCTCCATCGGTTAAGTGTCTGCCTTCGGCTCAGGTCCTGGGATCAAGCCCCACATCCTGCTCCCTGCTCAGCGGCAAGTCTGCTTCTCTCTCCCTGCCCCCTCCACTCCACTCATGTTCTCTCTCTTGAATAAATAATCTTAAAAAAAAAAAAAGAACTGGACTTCTCAGTGCTCCCAAAAGTTCACTGTTTAAGCAATCCAATATCAAATCTGTTCTCTTTTTTTAAATTTTATTTATTTAGTTGACAGAGAGAGACAGTGAGAGAGGGAACACAAGCAGGGGGAGTAGGACAGGGAGAAGCAGGCTTCCTGTTGAGTGGAGAGCCTGAAGCAGGGCTTGATTGCAAGACCCTGGGATCATGACCTGAGCCAAAGGCAGCTGCTTAACAACTGAGCCATCCAGGTGCCCTAGTTCTCTTTCTTTTCTTAAAAAGATTGATGTATACTTCCATAATTGAAGTGTAGATCTTTATGTGGACACTTCATTTTTGACAAATGCATATATTAATGTAGCCTACATTTCTATTAAGATTAAAAAAAAAAAAAAAAACAACATTACGGTAACCTCAGGAAATTCCTTTGTGTCCCTGTCCTGGCATTCTAGAACTTTGTATAAATGGAATCATACATAGACACTTTTGTGTCCATAATTTTTTTCTCCTTACCATAGTGTTTCTGAGATTCTTTCTTGTAGTGTTCATTTGTTCCTTTTCATTGCTGAGTAGTATTCCATTGTATGACATATCAAATTTATTCTCTCTTGATGGACACATACTATATTTCTAGTTTGGGGCTATTATTAATAAAGCTGCTAAGACACTTTTGTGAAGGGCTTTTGATGGACAAATGTTTTCATTTCTCTTAGATAAATATCCAAGAACAGAAATTCTAGATCATAAGTTAGATGTGTATTTAACTTTTTAATAATGCCATGCAGTTTTCTCAAGTGCTTATACCAGTTTATACACCCTCCAGCAGAGTGTGAAATTCTGATTGCTCTATGTCTTTGCCAACATTTGGTATTGTTAGTCTTTTTCATTTTTGCCATTCTGGTAGAGGTGTAGTGTTTGACCATTGTGGTGGTTTTTTTTTTTTTTTTTTTTTTTTTTTTAAATTGAATAGTGTATTAGTTTCAGGTGTACAACATAGTGATTCAGTGTTTATATACATATATGAAATGGCCACAACAGTAAGTCTAGTTACCATATGTCACCATACAAAGTTGTTACAGTATTATTAACTGTATTCCTTATGCTGTACTTTATATTCCTATGTCTTATTTATTTAATTGGAAGATTGTACCTCTTAATCCCCTTCACCTATTTTGTCCATCCCCCCCAATTCCTTCCCCTCTTTCAACCATCAGTGTTGTCTATATCTGTAAGTCCGTTTCTGTTTTGCTTTTATTTGTTCATTTGTTTTGTTTTTTCTATTCCACATATAAGTAAAGTCATATGGTTTTTGTCTTTCTGTGTCTGACTATTCACTTATTTTACTTATTATAGCATAATAGCCTCTAGGTCTGTCCATATGGTTGTAGATGGTAAGATTTTGTTCTTTTTTTCATGATCAAGTAACATTCTGTTATATATATTCATCTTCTTTATCCATTCATCTATCTATTGATGGACATTCAGCTTGCTTCCATATTTTGGCTATTTTAAGTAATAGTGTGATGAACGTAGGAGCACCTATGGGCTTTTCAAATTAGTATTTTTGTTTTCTTTGGTTAAATACCTAGAAGTAGAATTGCTGGACTATGGTAGTAGTGTTCTCTATTTTTAATTTTTTGAGAAAATTCTATACTGTTTTCCATAGTGTGTGCACCAATTTACATTCCTACCAACACTGCACAAGGATTCCTTTTTCTCCACATCCTCCCGAGCATGTGTTATTTCTTTTCTTTTTCATAATAATCATTATGTGAGGTGGTATCTCTTTTGGTTTTGATTTGCATTTCTGTGATGACTAATGGTTTGAGCCTCTTTTTATTTGTTTATTGGCTGTTTGTATATTTCTTTTATGATGTGTTTCTTTAAGTCTTAGACCATTTAAAAATTGATTTGTCTTTTTCTTAAATTGTAGGAACTCTTTCTATATTTTGAATACAAGTCTAGTTTCAAATATGTGTGTTGTGACTATTTTGTCCTAATGTGTGACTTAACTTATTTATTTTCTTAATGATATCTTTTGATAAGCAGAAGTTTAAAAATTTTTATCTTTTTTTAATTGTAGTTACATATACTTAAAGTTTACCATTTTGACCCTTTTTAAAATGTATAATTCAGTGGCATTAAATATAGTCATTCACATTGTTGTGGAACCATCATCACTGTATATTTCCAGAACGTTAATCATCCAAAACAGAAACTCTGTATCTATTAAACAATAACTCCCCATTTCCCCCACCACAAGCCCCTGGTAATCTCTATTATACTTTCTAGCTTTATGAATATACCTAGTCTAGGTACCTCATATAAGGGGAAATCATACAATATTTGTTCTTCTGTGTCTGGCTTATTTCACTTAGCATGTTTTCATGATTCATCATGTTGTAGCACGTGTCAGAATTTCAGTCTTTCGGGGCTAAATAATATATCCCATATGTATATACCACATTTTGTTTATCCATTCATCTGTTGTTGGACATTTGGATCATTCCCACATTTTAGCTATTGTGAATAATACTGCTCTGAATATTGGTGTGCAAGTAACTGAACGCCCCCCTTTCAGTTCTTTTCTATATATACCAAAAAGTGGAATTGTTGGATCATGTAGTAATTCTGCTTAAATGGCACAGCTACTGAAGAACTGCCATACTGTTTTTTACAGCATCTGCCCCATTTCACATTCCCACCAGATTTCTCCACATCTTGATCAGCGCCCGTTATTGTCTGTCTCTCTTTTTTTGTTGTTGTTTTTTGTTTTTTGGATAATAGCCATCCTAATGGGTATGAAATTGTATCTTACTGTAGTTTTGACTTGCATTTCCTAATCACTAATGATATGTACATATTTTTATATTGGGCTATTTATGTATCTTCATTGGAGGAATGCCTGTTCTAGTCCTTTGCCTATTTTCAAATTGGTTTGTTTTCATTGTTGAGTTGTAGGAGTTCTTTATATATTCTGGATATCAAACCCTCATCAGATATATGATTTGAAAATATTTTCTTTCCTTCTTTCCCTATTTCCCCATGTATTGATTATGTCCTTCAGTGTATAGTTTTTAATTTGATGTAGTTCAGTTTACTTTTTCTTTTATTGCTTACGCTTTTGATGTAATATTCAGGAAGTCATTACTGAATCCAGCATCTTAAGCATTTTGCTCTGTTTTTTTTCTAAGAGTTTTATAGTCTTAGCTTTTTTATTTAGGTCTTTGATCCATTTTGAGTTAATTTTTATAGATGTAAGGTAAGGGACCAACTTCATTCTTTTGCATGTAGATATCCAGTTTCCCCAACCCACTTGTTGAAATGACTGTTCTTTCCTCATTGAATGGTCTTGGTACCCTTGTTGAAAATCATTTGATCATATATGCAAGGATTTATTTCTGGGTTCTCTGCTCTGTTCTTTCGGTCTATATGTCCGTCTTTATGCCAGTACCACAATTTTGATTACTCTAGCTTTGTAGTAAGTTTTGAAAGGAGGAGGAGGTGTGAGTCCTTCAATTTGTTTTTCTTTTTCAAGATTATTTTGGCTTTGGGGTCCCTTGAAATGCCATATGAATTTTAGGATGGGTTTTCTTGTTTTTGCAAAAATTGCCGTTGGGATTTTGATAGGGATTGCATTGTATCTGTAGATTGCTTTGGATAGTATTATCATGTTAACAGTATCGAGTCTTCCAATCTATGATCACAGGATGTTTTCCCATTCATTTATGTCTTTTTCCATTTTTGTCAGCAGTGTTTTGTAACTTTTAGTGTGCAAGTCTTACAGTTCTTTAATTTATTCCTAAGTATTTTATTTTTTTTTGACACTGTTGTAAATGGAGTTGTTTTCTTAATCCTTTTCAGATTGTTCATTATTAGTGTATAGAAATGATTGGTTTTTGTGTGTTGACTTTTGTATCCTGTAGGTTGGCCAAATTTGCTTATTAGTTATAATTGTTTTTGGTGGAATCTTTAGGGTATTTTGCATAAAAGGTCATGTTATCTGTGAACTGATGTAATTTTACTTATTTTTCTTTCAGTTTAGATGCCTAGAATTTTTTAATTTTGATGATGAAATCTAATTTATCATTTTTTTCTTTTTGTTAGTGATTTGATTTTTTTCCCTAAACAGTCTTAGCCTACACTAAAGTCATGAAAATATTGTCCTGTTTTCATCTAGAAGTTTCATTTAGGTCTGTAGTCCCCCTGAAATTAATTTTTGCATGTGGTGTGACGGTAGGGGTCAGAGTTCTTTTTTTCCCCCTATAGATACCCGTTCTAGCACCATTTGTTAAAAATACATTCCTCTTTCCATTTAATTGCTTTGGCACTCTTTTTGAAAATTATTTGACTATATATGTGTGATTGATTATATCTAGAGCATTCTGTTCTATTCTATGAATCTGTTTGTCTGTCCTTTGTCATATTCTCTTGATGACTGTACCTTGAAACAAATTACCTTGAGGTCAGGTAGTGTATGTTCTCCAGCATTGATCTTTTTCAAGACTGTTAGCTAGTCTAGGTTTGGTTTTGTTTTGTTTGTTTGTTTTGCAGTTCTGTGTAATTTTAGAATCAGTTTGTCAGTTCCTACAAAAAGCCTCCTGGAGTTTTGATGGAGATTACACTGAATTTATGAATTAATTTGGTGAGAATGGACATCTTAATAAAATTGAATCCTCCCATTCATAAATTAAAAAATGGCCATTTATTTAGTTTCTTTAATGTCTCTTAGCAGAGTTTTACAGTTTTCAGTATAGAGGTCTTACATATCTTTTGCTAAATTTCCTTAAGAATTTTGTGCATTTGGATGTACTGTAAGTAGTATGTTTAAAATTTTATTTTCTAGTTCATTGCTAGTATGAGGAAATACAATTGATTTCTGTATACTGACTATATCCTATGAGAATGTTTCATTTACTTACTGGTTCTATGAATTTGACTATTTCAAATACCTTATATAATTGGAATAATGCAGCATTGATCTTTCTATGACTAGTTTATTCCATGTAGCATGATGTCCCCAAGGTTCATTCATGTTGTCTCATGTTGCTTAATTTTCTTTATTTTTAAAGTTGGAATAATACTCCAGTGTATATGTAAAGGAGTGCCTTGTTGGCTCAGTCAGTAGAGTATGTGACTATTGATCCTGGAGTTGTGAGTTTGAACCCTACATGTGGTGTGGAGTTTACTGAAAATAAAAAAATTTTAAAAATACTCCATCATGGGGCACCTGGGTGGCTCAGAGGGTTAAGCCTCTGACTTCAGCTCAGGTCATGATCTCAGGGTCCTGGGATCGAGCCCCACGTCGGGCTCTCTGCTCTGCGGGGAGCCTGCTTCCCCCTCTCTCTCTGCCTACTTGTGATCTCTCTCTCTCTGTGAAATAAATAAATAAAATTAAAAAAAAAAATACTGCATCTGGGGCGCCTGGGTGGTTCAGTGGGTTAAGCCTCTGCCTTCGGCTCAGGTCATGATCCCAGGGTCCTGGGATCGAGCCCCGCATCGGGCTCTCTGCTCAGCGGGAAGCCTGCTTCCTCCTCTCTCTCTGCCTGCCTCTCTGCCTACTTGTGATCTCTCTGTCAAATAAATAAATAAAATCTTAAAAAAAAATACTGCATCATAGGTATATTACCACATTTTCTTTTTTCATCTGTCAGTGGACATTTAAGTTGTTTCTACATCTTAGCTATTGTGCTTAGTCCTACAGTGAACATGGGGGTACTGAATCTCTTCAAGATCCTGATTTCAGTTCTTATTGATAAATACTCACAAGTGGAATTGCTGGATCATATGGTAGCTCTGTTTTTTTTTTTCTTGTCTTATTGCACTGACTATTCCTCCAATTTGATGTTGAATTGAAGTGATAAAAGCAGATAGCCTTGCCTTATTCTTGATTTTAAGGATAAAGTGTTTAATCATTCATTATGTATGATGTTGCTGGTTTTTTTTAGAGTCCTTTATCAGGTTGAAGAGTTTTATTCTATTTTGACTTTGTTTAAAGTTTTTTTTTTTTTTTTATAAACATATATTTTTATCCCCAGGGGCACAGGTCTGTGAATCGCCAGGTTTACTCATTTCACAGCACTCACCATAGCACATACCCAACCCCAATGTCCATAACCCCCCCCCTCCCAAACCCCCTCCCCCCATCAACCCTCAGTTTGTTTTGTGAGATTAAGAGTCACTTATGGTTTGTCTCCCTCCCAATCCCATCTTGTTTCATTTACTCTTCTCCTACCCCCCTTAACCCCCCATGTTGCATCTCCTCTCCCTCATATCAGGGAGATCATATGATAGTTGTCTTTCTCCGATTGACTTATTTCGCTAAGCATGATACCCTGTAATTCCATCCACATCGTCGCAAATGGCAAGATTTCATTTCTTTTGATGGCTGCATAGTATTCCATTATGTATATATACCACATCTTCTTTATCCATTCGTCTGTTGATGGACATCTAGATTCTTTCCATAGTTTGGCTATTGTAGACATTGCTGCTATAAACATTCGGGTGCACGTGCCCCTTCGGATCACTATGTTTGTATCTTTAGGGTAAATACCCAGTAGTGCAATTGCTGGGTCATAGGGTAGTTCTATTTTCAACATTTTGAGGAACCTCCATGCTGTTTTCTAGAGTGGTTGCACCAGCTTGCATTCCCACCAACAGTGTAGGAGGGTTCCCCTTTCTCCGCATCCTCGCCAGCATCTGTCATTTCCTGACTTAATTTTAGCCATTCTGACTGGTGTGAGGTGATATCTCATGGTGGTTTTGATTTGTATTTCCCTGATGCCGAGTGATATGGAGCACTTTTTCATGTGTCTGTTGGCCATCTGGATGTCTTCTTTGCAGAAATATCTGTTCATGTCTTCTGCCCATTTCTTGATTGGATTATTTGTTCTTTGGGTGTTGAGTTTGCTAAGTTCTTTATAGATTTTGGACACTAGCCCTTTATCTGATATGTTGTTTGCAAATATCTTCTCCCATTCTGTCAGTTGTCTTTTGGTTTTATTAACTGTTTCCTTTGCTGTGCAAAAGCTTTTGATCTTGATAAAATCCCAATAGTTCATTTTTGCCCTTGCTTCCATTGCCTTTGGCGATGTTCCTAGGAAGATGTTGCTGCGGCTGAGGTCGAAGAGGTTGTTGCCTGTGTTCTCCTCAAGGATTTGGATGGATTCCTTTCTCACATTGAGGTCCTTCATCCATTTTGAGTCTATTTTCGTGTGTGGTGTAAGGAAATGATCCGATTTCATTTTTCTGCATGTGGCTGTCCAATTTTCCCAACACCATTTATTGAAGAGGCTGTCTTTTTTCTGTTGGACATTCTTTCCCGCTTTGTCGAAGATTAGTTGACCATAGAGTTGAGGGTCTATTTCTGGGCTCTCTATTCTGTTCCATTGATCTATGTATTTGTTTTTGTGCCAGTACCATGCTATCTTGATGATGACAGCTTTGTAATAGAGCTTGAAGTCCGGAGTTGTGATGCCACCAACTTTGGCTTTCTTTTTCAATATTCCTTTGACTATTCGAGGTCTTTTCTGGTTCCATATAAATTTTAGGATTATTTGTTCCATTTCTTTGAAAAAAATGGATGGTACTTTGATAGGGATTGCATTAAATGTGTAGATTGCTTTAGGTAGCATAGACATTTTCACGATATTTATTCTTCCAATCCAGGAGCATGGAACATTTTTCCATTTCTTCGTGTCTTCCTCAATTTCTTTCATGAGTACTTTATAGTTTTCTGAATATAGATTCTTAGCCTCTTTGGTTAGGTTTATTCCCAGGTATCTTATAGTTTTGGGTGCAATTGTAAATGGGATTGACTCCTTAATTTCTCTTTCTTCTGTCTTGTTGTTGGTGTAGAGAAATGCAACTGATTTCTGTGCATTGATTTTATATCCTGACACTTTACTGAATTCCTGTACAAGTTCTAGCAGTTTTGGAGTGGAGTCTTTTGGGTTTTCCACATAGAGTATCATATCATCTGCGAAGAGTGATAGTTTGACTTCTTCTTTGCCGATTTGGATGCCTTTAATTTCCTTTTGTTGTCTGATTGCTGAGGCTAGGACTTCTAGTACTATGTTGAATAGCAGTGGTGATAACGGACATCCCAGCCGTGTTCCTGACCTTAGCGGAAAAGCTCTCAGTTTTTCTCCATTGAGAATGATATTTGCGGTGGGTTTTTCATAGATGGTTTTGATAATATTGAGGTATGTGCCCTCTGTCCCTACACTTTGAAGAGTTTTGAGCAGGAATGGATGCTGTACTTTGTCAAATGCTTTTTTAGCATCTATTGAGAGTATCATATGGTTCTTGTTCTTTCTTTTATTAATGTGTTGTATCACATTGATTGATTTGCGGATGTTGAACCAGCCTTGCAGCCCTGGAATAAATCCCACTTGGTCGTGGTGAATAATCCTTTTAATGTACTGTTGAATCCTATTGGCTAGTATTTTGGTGAGAATTTTTGCATCTGTGTTCATCAAGGATATTGGTCTGTAGTTCTCTTTTTTGATGGGACCCTTATCTGGTTTTGGGATCAAGGTGATGCTGGCCCCATAAAATGAGTTTGGAAATTTTCCTTCCATTTCTATTTTTTGGAACAGTTTCAGGAGAATAGGAATTAGTTCTTCTTTAAATGTTTGGTAGAATTCCCCCGGGAAGCCGTCTGGCCCTGGGCTTTTGTTTGTTTGGAGATTTTTGATGACTGTTTCAATCTCCTTACTGGTTATGGGTCTGTTCAGGCTTTCTATTTCTTCCTGGTTCAGTTGTGGTAGTTTATATGTCTCTAGGAATGCATCCATTTCTTCCAGATTGTCAAATTTGTTGGCGTAGATTTGCTCATAGTATGTTCTTATAATTGTCTGTATTTCTTTGGTGTTAGTTGTGATCTCTCCTCTTTCATTCATGATTTTATTTATTTGGGTCCTTTCTCTTTTCTTTTTGATAAGTCTGGCCAGGGGTTTATCAATCTTATTAATTCTTTCAAAGAACCAGCTCCTAGTTTCATTGATTTGTTCTGTTGTTTTTTTGGTTTCTATTTCATTGATTTCTGCTCTGATCTTTATGATTTCTCTTCTCCTGCTGGGTTTAGGGTTTCTTTCTTGTTCTTTCTCCAGCTCCTTTAGGTGTAGGCTTAGGTTGTGTACCTGAGATCTTTCTTGTTTCTTGAGAGAGGCTTGTACGCTATATATTTTCCTCTCAGGACTGCCTTTGCTGTGTCCCACAGGTTTTGAACCGTTGTGTTTTCATTATCATTTGTTTCCATGAATTTTTTCAATTCTTCTTTAATTTCCTGGTTGACCCATTCATTCTTTAGAAGGATGCTGTTTAGTCTCCATGTATTTGGGTTCTTTCCAAATTTCCTCTTGTGATTGAGTTCTAGCTTCAGAGCATTGTGGTCTGAAAATATGCAGGGAATGATCCCAATCTTTTGATACCGGTTGAGACTTGATTTAGGACCAAGAATGTGATCTATTCTGGAGAACGTTCCATGTGCACTAGAGAAGAATGTGTATTCTGTTGCTTTGGGATGAAATGTTCTGAATATATCTGTGATGTCCATCTGGTCCAGTGTGTCATTTAAGGCCTTGATTTCCTTGTTGATCTTTTGCTTGGATGATCTGCCCATTTCAGTGAGGGGAGTGTTAAAGTCCCCTACTATTATTGTATTATTGTTGATGTTTTTCTTTGATTTTGTTATTAACTGGTTTATATAGTTGGCTGCTCCCACGTTAGGGGCATAGATATTTAAAATTGTTAGATCTTCTTGTTGGACAGATCCTTTGAGTATGATATAGTGTCCTTCCTCATCTCTTATTATAGTCTTTGGCTTAAAATCTAATTGATCTGATATAAGGATTGCCACTCCTGCTTTCTTCTGATGTCCATTAGCATGGTAAATTCTTTTCCACCCCCTCACTTTAAATCTGGAGGTGTCTTCGGGTCTAAAATGAGTTTCTTGTAGGCAACATATAGATGGGTTTTGTTTTTTTATCCATTTTTATCCATTCTGATACCCTGTGTGTTTTGATTGGGGCATTTAGCCCATTAACATTCAGGGTAACTATTGAGAGATGTGAATTTAGTGCCATTGTATTGCCTGTAAGGTGACTGTTATTGTATATTATTTCTGTTCCTTTCTGATCTACTACTTTTAGGGTCTCTCTTTGCTTAGAGGACCCCTTTCAATATTTCCTGTAGAGCTGGTTTGGTGTTTGCAAATTCTTTCAGTTTTTGTTTGTCCTGGAAGCTTTTAATCTCTCCTCCTATTTTCAATGATAGCCTAGCTGGATATAGTATTCTTGGCTGCATGTTTTTCTCGTTTAGTGCTCTGAATATATCATGCCAGCTCTTTCTGGCCTGCCAGGTCTCTGTGGATAAGTCTGCTGCCAATCTAATATTTTTACCATTGTATGTTACAGACTTCTTTTCCCGGGCTGCTTTCAGGATCTTTTCTTTGTCACTAAGACTTGTAAATTTTACTATTGGGTGACGGGGTGTGGACCTATTCTTATTGATTTTGAGGGGGGTTCTCTGAACCTCCTGGATTTTGATGCTTGTTCCCTTTGCCATATTGGGGAAATTCTCTCCAATAATTCTCTCCAATATACCTTCTGCTCCCCTCTCCGTTTCCTCTTCTTCTGGAATCCCAATTATTCTAAT
The DNA here is from genome assembly GCF_902655055.1 of Lutra lutra. NCBI lineage: Eukaryota > Metazoa > Chordata > Mammalia > Carnivora > Mustelidae > Lutra > Lutra lutra. The sequence goes on along the minus strand of NC_062283.1, from coordinate 68,003,258 downwards.
GTTGTTTCGTCTTATGGTGTCACTTATCTCTCGAATTCTCCCCTCGTGGTCCAGTAGCTGTTTGTCCCTCTTTTGCTCAGCTTCTTTATTCTCTGTCATTTGGTCTTCTATATCGCTAATTCTTTCTTCTGCCTCATTTATCCTAGCAGTGAGAGCCTCCATTTTTGACTGCACCTCATTAATAGCTTTTTTGATTTCAACTTGGTTAGATTTTAGTTCTTTTATTTCTCCAGAAAGGGCTTTTATATCTCCAGAGAGGGTTTCTCTAATATCTTCCATGCCTTTTTCGAGCCCAGCTAGAACCTTGAGAATCATCATTCTGAACTCTAGATCTGACATATTACCAATGTCTGTATTGATTAGGTCCCTAGCCTTTGGAACTGCCTCTTGTTCTTTTTTTTGTGGTGAATTTTTCTGCCTTGTCATTTTGTCCAGATAAGAGTATATGAAGGAGCAAGTAAAATACTAAAAGGGTGGCAACAACCCCAGGAAAATATGCTTTAACCAAATCAGAAGAGATCCCAAATTGTGATGGGGGAGAAAGGGGATAAAAAGAGGTTCAGAAAGAAAAAAAAAGAAAAGAAAAAAAAAAGAAACAAAAAAAGAATACGAATAAAGAAAAAATATAAAAAAGAAAAAAATATATATATTAGATAAACTAGTTAAAAAACGTTAAAAAAGAAAAGGATAAAAGTTAAAAAAAAATTTGGCAGAAGACGAGAAAAAAAAATTGAAAAAAAAAATTAACTGCAAGGCTAAAGAATCATGGTGAGAAAGCCATGAGCTCCGTGCTTTGCTTTCTCCTCCTCTGGAATTCCGCTGCTCTCTTGTATTGAAACTGCACTCCTTGGTAGGTGAACTTGGTCCTGGCTGAGTTTCTTGTTGATCTTCTGGGGGAGGGGCCTGTTGTAGTGATTCTCAAGCGTCTTTGCCCCAGGCGGAGTTGCACTGCCCTTACCCGGGCTGGGCTGAGTAATCCGCTGGGGTTTGCTTTCAGGAGCTTTTGTTCCCTGAGCGCTTTCCGTAGAGTTCCGGAGGGCGGGAATGAAGATGGCGGCCTCCCAGTCTCCGGCCGGAGGAGCCGAGAGCCCGGGGCCCCACTCCTCAATGCGCCCTCAGACAACAGCGCCCAATTACTCCCGTCACCCTGGCCTCCTGCCGCGCTCCGAGCTGACTGAGCCTGCGACCGGTTCAAGGTAACCCCGAGCTGAGAGCTCACTCCTCGGCTCTGTCTCTGTAGCCGGCTTCCCGGTTCTAATACCTGTAAGCTCTGCGACACTCAGACACCCCCGATCCTTCTGTGACCCTGCAGGACCTGAGGCCGCGCTGACCCTGCATGGGCTTCACCCCGGTTAAGCCTCTGGAGCAATGTCCCTCAGCCGAACAGACTTTTAAAAGTCCTGATTTTGTGCTCCGTTGCTCCGCCGCTTGCAGGGAGCTGGCCCCTCCCCCCGCGGTCTGTCTTCCCATCACTTTGGATTTACTTCTCCGCCAGTCCTACCTTTCAGAAAGTGGTTGATTTTCTGTTTCTAGAATTGCTGTTCTTCTCTTAGATCTCCCATTGGATTTGTAGGTGTTTGCAATCTTTAGATAAGCTGTCTAGCTGATCTCCTGCTACCTGAAGTAGTCTCAGCCTGCTACTTCTCTGCCATCTTGACTCCTCTGTTTAGAGTTCTTATCATGAATGGATGTTTAATTCTGCCAAATAATTTTTGTTTCTATAGAAATTATGTTATTTTTCTTTATTCCCTCAATACAGTTACATTGAGTGATTTTCAAATGGTAAACAAATCTTGCATTTTTGAATACAGTTTGATTATGAGTATCACTCATATATTGCTATATTTGATTACTAATATTTTATTGAGTCTATATCCATGAGGTACATTAGTCTCTAAATCTGTATTCTCTGTTATTCTTAATGAATTAACCTTTTGTTATTATGAAATATCCTTCTTTATCTCTAGTAATACTATTTGTCTTGAAGTTTATCTTGTTTGGTATTAATACAGCCACATCAGCTTTCTTTTGCTTAGTATTTATTTGGTTTGTGTTCTTATGTTCTTTTATTTTCAACCTGTCTTTGTCTTTGTAAATAACATATGCTTGGATTTTACCTTCTTATCCACTGTGACAGTCTGTGCCTTTTAAAAAACTTTTAAAATTATTTTTATTAACATATAGTGTATCAGTCTCTACCTTTTAATTAGAGTGTTTAGTACAGTTACATGGAATGTAATTATTGATATATTTGGGTTTAAATCCTCTATCTTGGTGGTTTGATATCTTTTTATCCTGACTTCTTTTTGTTTCTTTTTTCCTTCTTTCCTTTTTGCGGGGGGAGTGCGAAATTTTGGTATTTTTCAATAGTCCTTTATATCTCCTTGGGCTTTTTCTTTTATATACCTTTTATATACATAAAACAAAACATAAGTTATGTTTTAGCTGTTTCAGAGATTACAGTATGCATCTGTAACTTACCATGGTTTACCTTCAAAAAGTATTCTATCTCATGAACAATGTAAGAACCTTAACATAGTAAATATATATTTACTTGCATGTGCGTGTTCTTATTTCATATAAACCCTACTTTACTTTGCTGTTATTTTAATTTTAAATTATAAAGTCCATATCATCTTTTTAAAGAGATTTAAAGGTACACATGCCTGTACAGGCATATTTCAGAGATAATGCGGGTTTGGTTCTAGACTAGCTCAATAAGGTGAATATTGCAATACAGCAAGACAAATGAATTTTTTTGTTTCTCAGTGCATATAAAGTTTTGTTTATACTATACTGTAGTCTGTTAAGTGTACAGTAGCACTATGTACAAAAAAAAATGTACAAATCTTAATTTAAAAATACTTTATTGCTAAAAAATGCTAAGCATTGTCTGTGCTTTCAGTGAGTTGTAATCTTTTTGCTGGTGCACAGTCTTGCCTTGGTGCTGATAGCTGCTGACTGAGCAGGGTGGTGGTTACTGAAGGTAGGGGTGGTTGTGGCAATTTCTTAAAATAAAACAACAATTTCTAAAAATAAGATATTTGCCACACTGAATGACTCTTCCTTTCATGAACAATTTCTCTGTGCATGCAGTGTTGTTTGATAACATTTTACCAACAGAACTTCTTTCAAAATTGGAGTCATTCCTCTCAGACCCTACCACTGCTTTATCAACTAAGTTTAAGTAATATCCTAAATCCTTTGTTGTCATCTCAACAGTCTTCATAACATTGTCACTGGCAGTAGATTCTATCTCAAGAAACTACTTTCTTTGCTTATCCATAAGAAATAGCTCCTCATCTGTTAAGGTTTTATAGCATTTCAGTTTCATCTTCAGGCTCCAAAGTTTGCTGATCACAGATCACCATGACAAATATAAAATAATAATAATAATAATAAGTTTGAAATATTGTGAGAATTACCAAAATGTGACACGGAGACATGAAGTGAGCAAATGCTGTTGGGAAAATGGCACCAATAGGTCTGCTCGACACAGGGCTGCCAAAAACCTGCAATTCGTAAAAAATGCATTATCTGTGAAGTGTGGGCATGTGAAGCACAATAAAACAAGGTATGCCTGTCTTTGTACAATTGTTTTTTTAAAGATCCTTCATATTGACTGACCTAGTTACCTGTTTTGGTGTTCTTCATTTCTTTCTGCAGACCCAGGTTTCTATTTGGAATAATTTCCCTCTGGCCCAAAGAATTTCTTTTAGCCTATTTTTGTTGGGCAAGTGTGCTAGAGTGATTCCTTCAGCTTTTGTCTCTTGATAATGTATTTATTTCCCTTTCATCTTTGAAGGATATTTTCACTGGATATAGAATTTGAGGTTGGCTATGTTTCTATTTCAACACTTGAAAGATAATTTTCCATTGTTCTCTGCCATCCTTGTTTCTGATGAGATTTAGTCATTATTCTTAACTGTTTTTGTGCATATCCTGTGTCCTTTTTCCTCTGACTGCTTTCAAGATTTTCCCTTTATCTTTGTTTTTAGCATGTTGACTATGATGTGTTTATGTATGGTTTTCTTTGTATTGATTCTGCTTGGGATTCTCTGACATTGGATCTGTGGATTGATTTCATTTATCAGTTTGGGAAAGTTCTTGGCTATTATCAGTATTTTTGTCCTATTCTTTTTTCTGCTTCTGAGACTCTCCTTATTTATGTTGAACTGTTTCCTGCTGTCCTATAGAGCTTCAGTGCTGGTGGGTTTTTTCACTTTTTTCTCTCTTTATTTTTCAGTCCCCAGGTTTACTGATCCTTTCCTCTATTTTCAGTTTGCTGTTAAGCCCATCAAAATCATTCTTCATCTATAATATTATACATTTTATCTTTAGAATCTTTGTTTTTTAGAAGTGTGGTTTCCACATCTCTGCTGAAATTCTCTGTTTTACATGCACATTTTACATCTTTTCTGCTAGATCCTTTAACATGTTTTTCAGTTATTTTAGGGGCCCTGTCTGATCATTCCAACATTCAGACCCTTTTCTGGATCTTGTGCTGTCAGATTGTTTTTCTTCTTGCTAGTTGGCCACATTTTCTTGCTTTATCACATGTCACATACTTTTTTATTTAATGCCAGACATTGTGTGTAACACTGGGGATTAAAGTAGAAAGGGCAGTTGTTAGTATAGGGTTTAGTCTGTAGTTGAACTGGGTCTGGATTTTGTTGTTGCTTTATTTAGAATTAGTTCACTACTGCTATCCAATTTTTAAGGATGGGATCAGAACTTGCCTTTTAGCAGGACTTGGGAGCTGAGTGTCTGCAGGGTTTGACTCAATTCTGCTTTATTATAAGCAGGCCCCACGTAACTCTACCTTGGGGTGTGGTCAAGGGAGTTCTCTTTTAGGTCTCCAGCTTCTGCCCCAAAAATAGATAGCACTGCTTTGGCCGAACTTCTCTTTTTTGGTAATCTTTCTGAAATTAAATATTTTTTTTCCCCCCATCTCTCTCTCTCTAGCCACTGTAGTCTGCAGATCAAAGCTCTGGCCAAAATCCATGCCTTTGTTCAAGACACGTAAGTGTTGCCCACTCCCCAGAATTCACCTATTTCAAGGGAAGATCTTTTCATTTTGCTCTATGCTCTTTGTTTATTTTATTTCAACAAATGTTTTAAAACATCTACTCTTTTATCTTATACTCTGCTGTGGTCTGTGAAGCATGCTAGAGAAGTATATGGCATGAACCTTGCCCTCAAAGACTTGGTGTTTGTGTTTGGGTAGAGAAGAGTAACCCAGGAAAAGGATACAGCACGAGTTATTAATAGTGTGTCAGAGGAGGTAGAGTGGCACAGTATGATTAGCATATATGATGTTCAGGGGACATGGAGTAAAGAGTGGTCCAGAGAGGGGAGATAGGACTGGTCAAGAAAAACTAGCCCTCTGGTAGGGGGTGAGCAGAAGCTGATCCAACTTTCTGGGACATAGTGACGTCCACTGGGATGGACTTAATGTGGCCTCTCTCAGCAGAGGAGGAGCCAGAACATGCTGATGGGTCATTGAGAGAAGGCTGCGTGGGGAATTCTGGCATCCAGGGTGATCAGGGAGATGGTCTCCCTTCCCTTTGTGGTGGAAAGGGGAGGTCATTCCATTTTATGTACCTCTGAGTGCCCATCTTTAAGGGGCAGAGCTGTGTAAGTGTTGTTAGCACCTGAGCTGATGGCATTGTGGCCTCAGTGTGTCCACACACGTTTACTCATATGGGCTCCCTCTCTCTGGGGTCCTGAGGGGTACACCTCTTGGAGGTTTTAATCACTTACTGGCTTCATTTTCCTAGGACCCTGAGTGAGCCTCGGCAGGCAGAGATCCGGAAAGAGTGCCTTCGACTTTGGGGGGTGAGCATCTCCCCAGCCCATTGTTGCTCCAGGGCAGGGAAGCTGTAGACAAGAATGAATTGACCAACCCTGTCACCTTAGGATCTCCTCTTGTGTGAAAACGTCTGCCTACCTTCATGGCATTTCAGAGCTGGCTGTCTCAGCACTGACAGGAGTTACCTTCTTCAGCCTTTCACTGTCGGTGTAGTCCTATAATTGGGTCAGAAAGGACAAGAGTGGTGGGTGAACAGGCCTCATTTTGCTTCTGGGGCCCTGTACAGCAGCACTGGCCACAGTGAGCCCCAGAGGGAGGGAAGTGGCCTTTGTGGTGTACAACCACAAGGCCTGAAATCAGGCAGTGGCTGGATTACCCATCTCCATCTCCTGCTTTCTAGCCCCCTTTGTTAGGTACCATTGTCTTTTCCCCTCTCTGGACCTGTCTCCTCGCCTGCATAAGCTCACACACAGCCTTTGTCGAAAGTGCATTTGAAAATCAAAGCTCGTTGCTGTCTCCTTTCAGATCCCAGACCAGGCTCGAGTTGCTCCTTCTTCCTCAGACCCCAAATCTAAGTTCTTTGAGCTAATCCAGGTAAGCTTGGTATCTGGTGAAAATAAAGTTGGAGAGGCCTAACTTTAGATGTGGAAGTATCACTGAGATGCCCCAGGCGTGGCCTCCAGAGGGTTTGTGCAAGTACCTTCCTGGCTCTGAGGGGCTAGGCTGAGGCCACTACGTAGGTGGTATCTTTGGTGTCGGGTGATGCCTAAAGATGCTTGTGCAGAGATGTGATGTGCTTAGCATTCCCACTTGCCCGAAGGGTGGGGCTGGCTATCACTCCTTGGCAAGTTCAGGGTCACATGAGATTTGCCGGCTGGGGAGACAATGAAGTGTGGGATGATCTCAGGTCGGGGAGCTAGGCAGAGGGCTGGGGGAGGCTGTCAGGGGAGCTCCACAGTGGGGCTGGCCTAACCCTGGACTCCCTGTTCTGTTTCTGGTGAGCTGGTCCTGGAATAATTCTGCCCTGTTTTTTTTCTACCACCTGACTTCCAGCTTTTCTCTGGGCTTCATTTAAATCTGGCCCAGATCATGGGCCATTGTGCTGGTTTTATGGGGTCAAGGACTGGGGAATGTGGTTCAAGATGACCTCGAAAGAGTAGCATGTGTACATTTTTCTAAATGGGGTGGAAAGGTCACTTAACTGCTCTCAGACTAACTACTGATGAGCCCTTGCCTTCAGTTTTATTGAAGGGGTGGCTTTTATATTCTGGTGACATTTCCTTATGGCTCTGGTAAATTGATCTGTACTCAGGGACTCGGTGTTCTTTCCCTTCCCAGCCTGTCCTAATAGGTCCTAAAGGAACACTTCAAGCAGATGGAATTAGATCCCAGTCAGTGCCTGGTTAGGTAGAGCAGGGGTGCAGGCGTGTATGTTTTAGAGAGCCAGTGCTTCCTGTCCCTCACCCTTCCCAGCCTGCCCCTGCCACCATACAGTCACCCCTACTGAGCGCCTGTCCGTTCCCCCAACCCAGCCCTGTTTTCTCTGACCCGGGGCTGCAGGGCACTGAGATTGACATCTTCAGCTATAAGCCCACGCTGCTCACCTCCAAAACCCTGGAGAAGATCCGCCCAGTGCTTGACTACCGCTGCATGGTGTCTGGCAGCGAGCAGAAGTTCCTCATCGGCCTGGGGGTAAGTCTGCCGCTGGCTTCCCCTAGTAGTTGGGGTGTGGAACCTTGGTCTAGGTCTGTGGGTCTGGACAGCTGCCTGCCACGCTTGGTGTATGTTCCCTTGGCAGAAGGAGCTGGGGCTTTGACCCCAGGGAAGATACTTCTTAGAGTTTCACTTTCTTCCTCTGAGTTAGCCAGGTGTCATTCAATCATATTCAGTTTTTCATCCTTTCAGTTCACACATTTGCTTACTCATCGCTGTGCATTGCTAAAGGGAACACTGCTTCTTTTCTTGTGAGATTAAGCTTCCTAGCCTAGCAGAATGGTCAGCAGGCTAATATGGTTTGAATCCACACAGCCATTTCTTTGCAACACCATCCCTTGTCATCCTGTTTTGCTCTGGAGCCCTTGGAGTCTAAGATAAGGGAAAGCCTTGGCAATATTTTTATTTATTTATTTTTTTTGTGAGAGAGAGAGCATGTGTATGAGTGAAGGGGAGTGAGGGAGAGGGAGAGAGAGAATCTTAAGCAGGCTCCTTGCCCAGGACTGAGCCCAAGGATCTCAAGGCCCTGAGATTATGACCTGAGTCAGAACAGAGTTGGATCCTTAACTGACTGAGCCTGCAGGGGCCCCAAGCCTTGGCAATTCTGTATCTTAATTGGGTAAAGTCATCATTGCTTTCTTTCCACTCTGCCTTGTATCTTTGTGTAACTTTATCTCTGCTCCCTCATATACTTTGTGTTCTCCCACACTTGATCTTTTTCTCTTTTTACTTTCTGTACCCCCACCCCCTGCCCCCCACTTACCGGATCTTTCTGCAAGCTCACCTTAGAGATACATACACTAAGCTTGATCTTTTTTGACGGTCACTCATTGTGGACCTAAGCCTTTTGAATGGTGCCCTGAGCCTATTCTGTCCCACCAGGACCACCAGATCCCTATTGCTGAAGTATAACGGCTAATCTCTCCTAGACATTTTCTTCTGACATTTCCCAGCCCCATCAGCTTATAGCTACCAACTGAAAGCCATTTTGAGAACTGAGTCTCTCAACGCCTTGATCTCCATGCCTGCTTGAATGGGCCCTTTCTCTCTGCCCATAGAAGTCCCAGATTTACACATGGGATGGCCGCCAGTCAGACCGCTGGGTCAAGCTGGACCTGAAGACAGAGCTACCCCGGGATACTCTGCTGTCTGTGGAGATCGTCCATGAGCTGAAAGGGGAGGTCAGAGGTGGTTTTGCTCATGTGTTCTGGTCCTGCCAGCAAAGCTGTATAGCTAAGCTCCCCCTGAGTTAACTGGGTTATGTTGTATGTGGTGCCTCATGGGGCCCAGGGCTGGAGGAAGGCTTTGTAATGATTCTTCCTCCTCAGGTAGTTGCTGAAACCATGATATGTTCAGGTAGGAAGGACCACAGTCCCCATGTTTATAAGAGGGGATCTAGATCATTTTTAGGCAGCGAGGGCCCTAGTGGGCTTGCTGGTATTTTTTAAGCTGCTGATTTTGTTTTTACCAGGGATCCCTTGAGCTTTGGCCATTAGAGCCATACAGATGACTTTCAGAACTGTCAATGAAAATGACAAGATTGGGAAGCTAGGCTTGGAAGCTAGGAAGCTGGAGGGCCGTGGTGGTCTCCTTTCCCTGGGTCCTAGGGGGCTCATCAGCCAAAGCCTCAGATCTGTGCCTGCTCAGAAGTCTGGGCCAGTGTGGTGCTGAGAATGAGCTAGGAAGGGGGAGGGGGGCAAGAGAAATACCCTGTGTTTGGCGTCCTTCCCTTCTCGGCTCTAGGTAGAATGCAGGCCAGAGTGCTGGGGTAGGCCGAGTGGGCCCCAGGCCAGTGCCTAGCAAGGTGGGCAGTGTACTTGTCCTTCTAGGGTAAGGCCCAGCGGAAGATTAGTGCCATCCACATCCTTGATGTCCTCGTGCTGAACGGCAGCGACGTGCGGGAGCAGCACTTCAACCAGCGGTCTGACCTGGGCCCTGGGGAGGGAGGGCTGGGTAGGCCAGGGCAACCCTGTGGCAGCAGCCTCGGGGTTGGCTCCTCCCCTGGGCTGAAAGATAGCCTTAGTTTCCCTTCCCACCGGCTGGTTCCAGGGGCAGAGAGAGGAGTTACTGTGGGCACTGCACAGGTTGCTAGGGCATGGGCCTTGATGGCTATAGATACCAGCGCACACTGTTTTGCCATAGCTGTTCAGATCAGAAGTGATGTTTGTGTTAAAGCTGAGCAAGATGATGTTAACCTTACAGAGAGAGGAAGGGTCTCTACAGAACATGTCTTAAGCATGGGTGGTCCCATTTCAGTCTGTTCATCTGGATCCCTTTTGTTTGTGGATGGGTGCCTGATCAGTTGTGGGCAGGGGACAAAAAGGAGGGACAGCTGACACTGCTGTGTTGCTGATGTCACTCCTAAGGTGGTTCTTCTGTGTGGTATGCTGTGGTATCAGTGGCTTGGGGTGAGTGGACACATATAAGAAAGATGATACTTGAGGTTATAGTGGGGGGAAACCAAGCACACCTCCAGGCACACTGCAGGAAAGCCTCCCAGGGTGGAGCCGAACCCGGTGTGGGAATCCAGAGAGAGGGCAGGCCTGCGTGAGGATGGCAGTGCAGGGGCGGGTGGGCTCCCTGGGGGTGGGAGGGCTGCATCTCAGAGCAGTTGTGCTGCACGCTTGGAAGTGTTCCTTCATGGCTGCCATGGAAATGCTCTGGGGGCTGGGGTGCTAGCGGAGGTGCCTTTGCTTGGCTCTGACAGCCTCTGTTTGAACTGTAGAATTCAGCTTGCTGAGAAATTTGTGAAAGCGGTTTCCAAGCCCAGTCGGCCTGACATGAATCCCATCAGGTGAGCATGTGGTCTCTCCCTTCCAAACCCCCGTTCCCCATTGCCACTTTGTGGCCAGTGCTGGCTTCCGCATCCTGTGGGGGATGGGAGAGCTCAGCAGAGGGCACCAGGCAAGGTTGGCTTTAGATAGGACTACCCTTGGTGAGTGTGAATTGTTTGGGGGGGAGGTTTGCTAGGATAGGTGTCTCCTTCGCCCCAGAGTCTCTCCCCATCCTGCCCGTCCCTGTGGGCCAACCTCCAGAGGAGAGCTTCATTCCTAGGGGTTAAGGTGTCTGCATTTAAGATGCACGTGCTCCTGAGGGTGCTCACGAACCTTGTGAATCGCACGTTCATGCGCGAATGTCATTAGCATATCACCTGGCCTTTTCAACTTTTTTTCAGTTAAGAAAAGGTGCTAAGGAAATGGGAGTTTTTGAACATGAAAAAGAGAAAGTTTGTTGCCACGTTAGGTAGTATGAAAGTTCCAGGCCCCTGAGGGAGGAGAGGGGGATGAGGACAGTCAGGGATTCAACAGATGGAGAACAGACTTTCCTGGCTGTGCCCAGGTCAGAGGTTACCTTTGGGGCTTACGTGACTAGAGACTGAGGTGTCTGTTTACGCTTCATTTAGAATCTCCTGTTGGCCACGTCCTGAGGGCCACCTTCCAGGGACCCTCCCTGTGTTGCTGGTGGTCTGGTTGCTGGGCTCCCTGGGGACCTTACCTAGTAGCAGTTCCAAAGATACATTCAAGGGCCCCCAGAGGTGGAGGAACCCTGTGCCTTGTGTAGGGACCCCCTACCTCGTATGGTAAAAGGCCCATTAGAACTGTTTAGAAGTAACTCTGCTACAAGAAGCCCTAAAATCCATGGTGACAGATCTGGGGATGAGCGTTGACCTTGGTGCTTCTGCCCATGGCAACAGGGAAGATGACCTGGGGTGGGAATGCTGGCAGAGACAGCTTTGTCTGCCTCACCTTGCCCTCTCGCCCTTCTTCTATAACCATAGTTGTGCTCCCCTGTGGCCTGGGGCAGGCCGAAGGTGGTGTTTGGTAGCTCTGAGCTAGCAGCATGGCTGTGAGGGACAGCACCGAGCCAGACTGGGGTCCTCATTCTGGTGGGTCGGGAGAACAGGGGCCTGAAGCAGAGGACGAGGACAGGCACCACCTCCTGCCTCCTGCCAGACAAGAATGTCCGCCCCCAGCCCCCAGGAAGCCTTTGTCCTCTGTCCCTCTACACACAGGGTGAAGGAGGTGTACAGGCTGGAGGAGATGGAGAAGATTTTTGTCAGGTGAGTGACTCTCCCTTTGCTCAGGATTTGAGAGGAGTTGGGGCGGGGGGTGCATTGTTCTTTTTTTGCAGAGATGGGTTGTGGGGGAGGCAGTGAGTTGGGCTTGGCAGGCTGCCTCTGACCCTGCGGCTGCTGCCAAGAGCCCCCCAGCTGAGAGCTGATTCAGCACCCTGTCAGGAGGGGAGCAGGGCGGGGGTGTGTCAGGCAGAAATACTGGCTCACTGATGCTGTAATAGTTACGATTGTCCCTGTGAGGGGCAAAGCGGCAAGCTGCTCGAAATGCTATAAATCCCTGTTCCTGGTGCTGACAGAGATCGAGCCTGGGGTGGGGGGTACAGAACTGCTTCCTCGGATTCTTAGTGGTGTGTGGGCTGCTGCAGTCTGTGGCTCTCATCCTGGGCCTGTGCCCACCGTGGCCATGGGAGCTGGGCCTGGCCTCCCTGGTCTTGTGTTAACTCTTTAGTGGCCACCACAGTGCCTTAGGTGGTAGACTGAAGGCCCAGTGGCACCTCTGATCTCAGACTCTACCCTACTGGTATCACCCTGAAACCTCCAACAGCAGCAACAGAGCGGGGCCATCTGTCACTTTCCTGCCTCCACTGCTTAATCGAGAGTTCAGAGCTCGAGTCCTCCATCCAGCTCTGCACAAACTTCCTTGCTGTGTGGCCTGGAACCACTCCTGTCTCTGCCTCAGTTTCTTATGTTGAGCTGAAATAAAATGCCGTGGATGGTGAGATTTTGGTATTAGCCAGAGGCTAATGTGAGGGCGCCCTCACTCTCTCCTGCTCTCCTTCCACGTGTGGACTCACACTTCCTGTTTACTTACCTTGGGGAAATCAGGTTAGAAATGAAGATCATCAAGGGCTCCAGTGGCACTCCGAAGCTCAGCTACACAGGGCGGGATGACCGGCACTTTGTGCCCACTGGCCTCTACATCGTCAGGACAGTGAATGGTAGGTGATGAGGGATAGTTCCCTGTCCGCTTCCTGCAGCCGGGATGACTGGCCCAGACCCTGACTGAGCCAGAGCCGAAAGCTGCCTGCTGAGGTGCACAGCAGCCAGGCTGGCATTTCCTGGAGGTGATTTTGGAGGGGTGGGGACTGCTTTTCCTCCCTGGGGATTGGGTTGGGGCTAGGGAGAGAGAAGCCCAATTGGCCTGTGCACAGATGGTATCCTCATGGCAGGAAAAGGGCCTTCTCAGGGGGCAGCAGCAGATCCAGAAAGTCAAGTTTGGCCATTTGCATCTTTGGTACCATCCCTTTTTCCTCAGTGCCCTCTGGCTAACAGAGCCCTCTCTTTGCCAGGGTCCTGGAGTTGTTGCCCTGGTGGCAGGTTGGTAGGACTGGGGTGGGATTGCTGAGAAGTAATTATCTTAGTTGTCCTTGAGCCTCTTGGGCTGGTGATCAAGGCTGCATCCTCACAGGCTATTCTCTGCCTACGTTTTGGGAAGGGAATGGAAGAACAGGAGTGCAAGACACACCCTTATGTTGATCTACCCCTGTCCCCCATGAATAATGGATGTCCTTTATAACCTTTCCTTCTTCCTTCTGCCAGAGCCATGGACTATGGGATTCAGCAAAAGCTTCAAGAGGAAGTTCTTCTACAACAAGAAAACCAAGATCTCTACCTTTGACCTCCCTGCAGACTCCATTGCCCCCTTTCAGTAAGTGGCCCTCCTCTGTGCCTTTCCCTTCTGCAGCTTCAGGTGCTCCTGCCAGGATGCCAGCCTTCTTGGGGCACACCCCAAGTCCTGAGAAAGATGGCTGCCCAAGCAGGGGATCCCCTGTGCTTGGGCCAGGCTCCTCCCAAGGGTAGGGATGTGGCCCCATTTTGCGTAGAGAGGCTTAGTGCGAGGCGAGGGATGCTAGAAACTGCTGTAATGGTTGGGGGTCCTCAGTGGGCAGGGCCTCACCTAGGCAGGGCATCTGCCCCTTGGAGCAGCCACTGTTTACATTACTTTCCAGTACTGGCCTGCTGGTAGGAACATACTGAGGGCCTGCAGCCCAGCCTCTTGGGACTCAAGGTCCTAGTTGTCCATCACAAGGACCCAGTGTCCATTTGCCAGATTGTTAGTTCTAGGTTTTGACAGTAGCCAGCAGCCCTAATGTGCCTGTAATTAGCAACTGATACTAGTTTCTGTGGCCACAGTGTTTTAATAAAGCAGCACAGACAGATAAACCAGGAATATCAGTAATTGTAGGAATCCAATTGGACACAATTAGCAGCCTCTTTTGTTGGGAAAAGCTGATTATGAAAGTCAGGGAGGAGGAGTTGGGGCCTACTGGGTACCTTCTGGCCACCAGAGGGAAGACCCTAACCTGGAGTTAAATGACCACCCCTGCCACCACCAGACCCGGCTCTTAAGAACCAACCTTCTAAATCACGGTCACCAGGGCTGGGGTGGTCTCTTGGTCCTGCACCACCTCAGTACAGCCCTCTGACTTCCTTTCTCTTCCTTTTCCCTAGCATCTGCTACTATGGCAGGCTCTTCTGGGAGTGGGGGGATGGCATCCGTGTGCATGACTCCCAGAAGCCCCAGGACCCAGACAAGCTGTCCAAGGAAGATGTCCTGTCGTTCATCCAGACACACAGCGCTTGAGGGCGTGGGGATGCCCACCCCTGCCGATTGACCTGTCGTTCTCTGAGTCACAGGGCGCTCTTCAAGGAGAGGGACTGGGGAGCACAGTCACTGCAGCCTGCCCATAAGGGGTGGGTGGTCTCCTCTCCGTTCTCCCTGAAGAACTCAGTCAGGGGCCTTCAGAGGACTCTGTGCCAGAGGCATTCCTTCTGGGACACCTTTTGAACTTCCCTCCCCAGAGACCTGCCTGCCAGGGCTCAGCCTGAGGATGCTGCTCCGACGGTGGGTTGGAGGTCAGGGCCCAGGGAACGTACGGCCGGTGTAGGACCTATCAGAGAACAGCAGGGCGTTGGCTCTGCCATTCTCTCTTGTATCCTGTAGACTCACTTTTCTGAGTTTCGTGCACTGCCCTGAGGGCGGCCATGCTTCTGCTCTGCCCAGCTTTTTATTGGGCTGACCCCAAGTGGGTGTAGGCCAGGGGCAGCTGCTGTACAAATCAATGTTTTGTTTCTTTGAACTTGCTCTGTTTTGATGCCAAGTTGGAGAAGATTTGGTCTCCTCCCCTGACCCCTGTCCTGGTCTTCCCTGGAGTTCTTCTCAGCCGGACCTCTGATAGTCCCGCAGGCCGGGAAGGGAGGCTTATGGGCCACACATCCTGACACTGCATCATAACACAAGTAGTGTCTTGGCAGTGAGTGTGACTGCCTTCCTGGGCCCCACCCCCTTTCAGTCTGAACCTTGGGCAGCTCTAGAGGAGGAAGCAGCCTTGAAGACCTGCCTTTTTCTGTGCCCCAGAGCACTGGCCCCCTGGCAACACGGGGTACCTCTGGGGTTGGGTCACATCTGGCCCTTTGGCAATCATGGCACCGCCATTTGCCACAGCCACCTTGCTAACCCCTCCCTTCGTTTTTCTTGCCCAGTAGGAAGTACAGTCACTTTTGTTTGTCCTTTTGTGGTCACTCCATTTCCTCTGTTTTGGCAGAGGGGGAAGAGGGGAAGCTGGGCAGTAGCTCTGGGTGGGGGAGGGCACCTATGGTTGTTTTTAATGGGAAATACCTCTCAGAGATGCTCCTATGGACTCCCTAGAGCAGCGTGCTAGGCTGGTTTCCATGGAGATAAGGCACTGAGACTTCCCCAGAGGTTGGAACTATACCTGGGGGCGGGGGTCCTCCAGCCAGCATCCAGCCTTTCCCTCCCGGTTGGCGGCAGCACCGCTGAGAAAGCTGTATTTCCACCCAGTTCTGGGTATATCAGTGTGTCTTGCAGAATCTTGGATCATTAAAGATAAACATATTTTTAATTCCTGTGTGGCTCTGTGCTGGGGCTATTGCTGTTTGTCCTTGGTGCTGTGTGGTCTGGGATTGGCTTGGATGAAACTGCTTGGGCTGGAGAAGTGGGGAAGCTCTCTGCTTAAGAAGAGGGGAAAAAGCAGGTTGGTTTACTCAGAGCCTGTGCAAGTTCCTGGGCCCTGCAGGCCCTGCTGCTTGCTTCTGGAGAGGGCCCCAGAAGAGTCCAGAAATTATGCAGCTCCTGTTGGAAGCAGCGACTGGAGAATGAATGAACCTATAGCCCAGCGGGGCAGGGAGGCACCTTCCCCCCTCCACATAAATCACACAGCTCACTCCATGGTGGCACTGTGACAATCCAGGATCAGTCTGTGTGACTAAAATAACAGAGGCGTCAGACCAATTAGTGTCACTAGACCGGAGGAAAAGGGGAGGAGAGAGGATTTCGCTGACCCCTAGCCAGCCTCCCCTCCATTCTGAGTCTGCACTGGGGAGTGCGAGGGGCTGCGCTTGGGGTTAGGCACACAGGTGCCCATGGCACCTCCCTCTCAGCTCAGGGCTAGAGCTTCTCTGCCAGCTCCACAGCTCTGGTGCTGGCTTCCCATAGCTTGCCTCTGCTTGGCTCCTTCCTTCACTCTGGCCCTGAGGGTCCTTCCTTGATGTCTCACAGCCTTAGCTCCCAGGGCAGCTCCTTTCCTTGTTTTCACTTTCTTAATTGGTATAGTCTCCATGCCTAGCCCTACTGTGCTCTGCCTTGCTCCAGCCTCCCACTCCTGACCCTCTTGGTCCTGGTGTGCTGGGGGTAGAGTTGGGGTGGCGGGGTATGTGTTTGCTGTTCCTGGCCCCTGCTCCGATCAGCCCTGCCATGACTGCTTCTCCCAGCAAGCCCTTGCCTGATTTACTGGCCACTGTCACCATAAGTCTGTCCGGTCATTATCATGGCTCTTGCTGCCCATTCCCTCTGCCAGGCCTCACCAGCCCTGCTTGCCTCTTGAAGATGGATTAACTCCATACCTCTGTGGGACCTCCATCTGACCACTTCAAGTCCCCAGTCACCCCCTGTGCACAGGCTGCATTTTTTCTGCCATAATGACAGGCAGTGGCAGACCGCAGGGCAAGACAGCATGTTTGGTGGGGGCGGTGGACAGGTGGTGCCATGCCTAAGCCTTGGAAATGGCTCCCAGAATAGTTTTGGCTTTACAAATGCTTTCCATGCTCTTATTCCCCACTTAAGCTGGGGACTCACCTTTGCAATGCCCCTTTCCCCCACTCCTGAGTTCTAAGCTAAGCACTTTCCCTTGAACATCTTTTCTTCCTTGATTCCCGAGTGCCATCCCCACTGCCCTCCAGCTGCAGTCAGACTATGACATTTACTCAGCAGACGGGAGAAGCCTGGCTGTTCTTTATTGCCTTTCCCTTGGGCTGAGGGAGGAACCAGCACACAATCCTTCTGGAGACCCAGGCCCCACAGCAGGACCAGGGGGTGAGGGGCTGGACCGACAGGAAGCCCTTCTGGGTTGGAGAGAAATTCTCCTGTGCCTTGGTTGTCTTGAGGCTTGAAGGGCCTGGCTAGTAGTGACCAGGGGGCCAAGGTGAAGCTTGTGCTGACTGGTGAAATCTCTGGCTCACATGGTCCAGTAGGTGTAGAAGAGTGTCAGGAGGAGGAAGATGGCCACAGAGAGTAGCATGTTTTTCCGGTTCTCCTGTCGAAGCAACTTTAGCTCCTTCTCTGGGAGAAAACAGGGTGGTGAACAGATAGTCTGGGCCCATCTGCTACTCGCCTCTGCCTCTGCTCTCTGGCAAATGCGTGTACACACTGTTGAGAGCAGAGGTGTTCCCGCCCAGCTTCTCTACTTCTTTATCCACAAAAATGACTATCCTCCTTGGTCTGCCCAGATTCTCACCACCTTTGGCTGCAGGTCCTGGCCCAAAGGCATCCCAGCACCCAGTGCTGCTCAACCATTCTTCAAATGCAGTGGAAGTGGAGGATGGAGTGTATAAGGTCATCAAAAAGGCCACACCTGATAGCCAGGCTAGGTGCTGACATGGCATCACCAGGTGAGTGCTCCGGCTTGCCACTGCTGGCAGGACATGGGTGTGGGGTGCTTTGTGGTGCTCCTCCTT
The DNA here is from genome assembly GCF_902655055.1 of Lutra lutra. Classification (NCBI taxonomy): domain Eukaryota; kingdom Metazoa; phylum Chordata; class Mammalia; order Carnivora; family Mustelidae; genus Lutra; species Lutra lutra. The sequence continues at coordinate 67,985,685 of NC_062283.1, read as the reverse complement.
GCAGGGGGTCTCATCTGGCCAACTAGAAGCTCAGGGTGGCTGGGACTTTTTGGGCCTGACACTGGAGTAGATACAGGGTGGGGGCCACACCATCAGTGCTTCTAGTCCTGCCTCCGCTGCATGCCCAGCTAAGCAGGAACCAGGGATGCTAGGAGAAAGCAGAGTGTGCCCACAAGGTGGTTGGGCTCGCCTCTAGAGGAAGCCAGTCCTATTCTAGAGGAAAGGGCATCCATTCATCCCCTCGTGTGACATGCAGGTGGGTGGTACCATGCTACCTCTCAGGTAAATTGAGGGCTGAGGCTGCGATTGTAAAAATTGCTAGGCTGGAGGCAGAATGAGTATCCCTCCCCTACTTGTGTGAAAGAGTGGGTAGGTACCTGGAAATCAACTCTGGGCAGGCCAGACTGAGACTGGGGCCCAGGTGGGGGTTTGTGTGTGCACACACGTGTGCTATGCTTACAATGTTGATTCAAACTAGTCCCTCTGGGAGAGTCCCTGTCATCTGGACTGTTCTGGGGCTGATTCTTGCCAAGTCTGGTCTCAAGGGGAGAACTGCACCCTCCTGGCTCTACTGGACTCTGCCCCCAGCCCCCAGAAGGTGGCAGCATTGCTCCACCCACAGTAAGCCCTTCCTTCACCTCTAGGGTTTTCCTGGGATGAGGTGGGAGGGGAGAGGGGGGTGGCGATACTGATCTCACTCAGTCTGGGTGGATGTGAGAGTCTCTTCTGGACCTGACTACTACCATTCCCCTTCATCGCACAGAGGAAGAACAGACCCATAGGCTTCTCTATCTCCCCTGGAACAAAGGAACAAACCTGCTTTCCTTCCAGGCTGCCAGGCTTACAGAGGATTCCTAGAGCCTTGGCAGAGAGGTGGGGGGCGGGGAGGGGGGCGCAGAGGGGAAGGGTGGGGGTGGGTCACGGGGTGGTGTGGGAGAGGGTGCGCTCCCTCCCAAAGAACCCTCTTGATGCCCATGACCTGATGGGCTCCCTGGGCTATCTGTCCCCTCCTGACCCTGGGACTGGAGGATGAAGCTGGTAAAGGAAGGGAACTTTCTTACCGTAGTTGGAGGCTTTGTTCATCAGGCTGTTTTTCTCCTTCTCCAGAGACTTCCTGTGAGGAAAGGAGTCTTATGGCTCAAGCCCTTTTCTTCCCATCTGAGGGGCCGCTGACACACAGGGGCAGGATGGACCAGGTGAACAGGGGCCCAGATCTCTAGTGGCAAGGAGCAGGGTGAAGGAAGCTCAGGGCCAGAGCCTCAGGATAAATATGAGGGCGTGGGGTAAGGTGGGAGTCCAGGACAGATGTGTTACCTGGCCTCTGGGCTCAGCTCTGCCCCACAAAGCCTGGAGTTCACAGCCTCCAGGTCTCTCCGACACTGTGACAGCTTCTCCTCCAGCCCATCGATCTGAAACACACAGCACACCCAATAACTAGAGATGGGTGCTAGAGCCTTAAAACTTTCAAAACAGGATCTTGGAATGGGGAGGAAGGAGCCTCTAGGAGTCTTCTTGGACACTGCCCTGCGTCCCCTGACCCTGGCTCCCCAGCCTGTTTTGTTGTCCCCTGCTTCCACACAGTGGGGCCCCACCAGAAGCAGCTCTGGGTGGGGTGCGGTTTTCACAGCGGCACCGCCCCTCTGGACCAAGCCTGGGTTGGGGGCAAACAGGACCAGTCCCTTAGTCAGCTCTGTCTCCCCAGCACACAGCCCCGCTGTGCAGACCACAGGAGCCACCAGGGCTGGGGAATGCAGCAGGCACCTGGGACACAGGCCTAACCTAGAATGCAGTGAGGTGCTGCCTTCCCCCAGCGCTCCACACTCGTGAGGGATGGGGGGATTAGACATCTAGGGGACAAAAAGCAGAGGTGTTTTTTGCACTGACACACTTAAGGTGGCCTTAAGTTGTTAAGAATATGTATTTTCCCATGAGAATCAATAAAATCCACTGAGTGTAAAAACAACAACAACCACACAGCTCAAAAACTTTTTTCTTTCTGACTTGGTTCTTGTGCAAAAACATTATCAAGGCAGCTGTAGCTTGTCGGGCAAAACAGCTAAGCTCCTCAAAGGCTGGCTGCCAAAGGTATAAGTTTTCCCATTTGTTTTGATTATAGTTTCAAAGCCGTGTTCTTGGGCAAATAATGTGAGTTGTGGGAAAATATTTTGTAAAATACTGGACTGGATCATCCAAGCCTAGTTCCTGGTATGATACATGTAGCTTTGGAAGTTCATCTGTGTCTGTCTGTCTCCAGGTGTCTTCTTGTCTTTCTGGCCACCTCTCTCAGCCCAGGTCTGTTCTAGTACCTCTGCCCTGCTGGTGGGAGCCCAGGTTTCAGTGGGTGGGAGGGTTCAGAGGGCCCTGTGTCCCTTAAGGCAGCTGACAGAATAGTGCCTTGGGTGCCCAGGATGCTCAATTTTCCATCTGTCTTCACTCACTCTCACCACATCCCTGGGAGGGATAGCAAATATGATCTCTATTTCACAAATGGGAGACTGGGATCCCCAAAGAGAATGACTTTTCTGAGACAGACTGGAGTCCCCCCTGTCCTTACTGGCCTTAGCCAGTTCTTTAGCCAGTCCCTTCCAGAAAGGCCCCTGTGGAGACGGTAATCAATGATTACATGTATGGATCCCAGTGTTTCAAGTGGGTGTTTCGGGGCCCGTGTCAGAAGAGATGCACTTGAAACCTTCTGCCCCTCTCCCTGGCCAGCACCTACCCAGCCACTTCTGGGTCAGCCACTTTATCTTATCCCAAGGCCTGCCCCAAATGACACACCATCTAGTCCCTTCCCTACAGCCTCAGCTGGCTGCCAACTCCAGCTCCAGAAGCTGGGCCTTGTGGGAGGGAGCAACTGAAGAGCCCTGAGTTGACTGCCTGGTTAACTGTATCATTTTTCTGCTAATTGGCACCAAATGTAGGATTGTCCTGGGAACAGCCTTAGCAAGGAGCTGTGGCCTGGACCTGGGGAGGCCAAAGGCCATCCAGGAACCTGTACCGCAGGGAAATAAGCACTGGGCAGCCAGGCTCAGGGAATAGTAACAGCCTAATGTGATGGTCATTGGGGCTGGATGAGAAGAGCAGGTGCTTCAGGCCACCACGTGACCCACTTGCCATAGCAGGACCCTCAATCCAGCCCCTGGGGATCCTACCATCCCATGGTATAGAAACCACAGTCAGGCACCAAATTCCACACTAGATCCCAAAGCTTAATTCTTGAAGCACACTACCTCCTCCACAAGGCCTTCTCTGCTGCCCTTGGATGGAGAGGTACCACGTCCTTCCCTTGGCAAATGAATTAGGCCTTCTTTCATAAGGCTGACAGCACATTAGGTCATCCCAGCTATGAGCATCCAACCTCACCTTACCAGACTCTGGGAACCCCTAGGGCCTATGGTGTAAACTTGTAGCCCAGGGATCGAGTGTTGCCCAGTGCGGCCCATTCCACTTGTGTATATGACTGCCTGGCTCCTAAGGATGCCTGATTTTGTAGCTCCTATCCTAGAATGGTGGCCACCAGTCTCTCCTTTGTGGTCACCACAAAGGCCTGGCCTACTTCAGTCTTTGTGTTTGTAGCTTTGGAGGAATGACTCGGGTTGGACATGGATGGGCCAAGGAGCTAGGGACAGATCTAGACCTCATGTAGCAACTCAAGCCTGAAACCCTCCCCTAGAGCCCACAGAAGCCTGAAGAAGCTAGGAGAAGCAACTATACTTGCACACAGATTATGTACTTTGTGGATAACCCAATGCAAATCTTTAGCCTAGGTTAGATTTCTTCCTGCTGCCCCTTGGGCCAAGTCCTAGTTCGCATGTCATTCTGGGGAGAAGCAGCTTGGGGGATTTCTGTCCCTAAACACCTTTGGAAGGCTACCGGGTGCCCAAACAAGTGGTAATTGGCCCAGAACAAGGCTGGGAACTCATGCTAAGCAAAATCTTTAAATTGAGGTTGACAAACCACAAGTGGCCAAGCCAATCTGCCGTCGTGCTCTAGGCAGGGCCTGTGGAGCTGGCAGTCGGAGGCCTTTATCTGAACAAGCCCAATTTATCTGCAGTTCCACTGAATATCCCACTTTCATTTACCACTTTTTAATGAGGCTTAAACGGACGAACACAAATCAAGGTTTTAGGGACTCAAGTTCTAACCTCCCTCTATGAATATTTATGTCCTGCTGACAGCTCTCTCTGATTCCCTTCTAAATAGCAAGTCCCCTCCCCCTTTTTTTTTTATAACCCAGCTGCTTGATGTGGGCTGAGTGAGGGGAGGCGGAGACTGTCAGGAAGCTCTTCAGCAGGCCACAAACCCGTCCTCAGAAGGTGACCCCGCTGGCAGTCAAACACCCTGTAGCATTTGCTGAAGCAGAAGCTGGCTCTCAAGCAGCTATAATAATGGGTGCAAAGACTTAAGAGTGACCCAGCTACAAGAAGGTAGGGAGGGAAGGTCAGGATGCACCTTTTAGTTGTGCCTGGGGTCATGAGTGGTGCCTACAGAGTGGGGCTGACTCAAATGGACCAGAAATGGGAGAGAGGACCCAGGAAGTGGGCCTTAAAGGAAGCCGCTCCTTGGGTTTTCAGTCAATTCTTGATGGCATTTATGTGAATTATGCACTTCGCAGATTCCCCAGTGCAAATCTAGAGTGCTTGGGTAGCTTTCTCTCTGCTGCCAGGCTAAAGGCAACAGAGGACAATATAGCCAGCACAGGAGAGAGGCCACAGGGTTAGGGCCAGAATAAGAAGATAAATGTCAGGAAGATTTTAAAAACACAGGGTCAAAGCTGGACAAGCAGCTGGGAGCCCAAGTGCACAGAAGCTTGAAACTGCAGGTCCTGAGAAGTATTGTAGTGAGGAGGGTGGGCTGTAATCAGGTGCCTCAGCTTGCTGCTCACTTGCCCTCGAAAGGACTTCCTTAATTCTGTGCCTCATTTTATTCATGTGTAAAACGAAGTTAATGGTTCATATTTCAAAAAGGTTTTGTGAAGATGCTATGAGCCAATACATGTAGGGTGCTTAGAACAGTAAGAGTTAAATAAGTGTGTGCTGTCATTATTAGCCGAGAATGGTTTTCACTGGATCTTTGGGGAAGAGAAAGAAAAGTGAGTATGTGACAAAGTAAGAGGAGACAGAAGTGAGGGTGTGTGATGGAAAGGAATCTCCACTCATCACTGGCTGGCACCAGTGGCAAAGGGAGGCCATCTAGCTGGGATATGGCTCTCCTCTGAGTCTACAGAGGGGTTCAGCAATGGGGTGAGGGGAGAGTGGGCCTGCAGGGTAGCCTATCAGAACAGCACCACCTCTAAAGGCTAGCCCATCCACCTGGCTTGGAACATAGCATGCTGGGAACCTCATGTCCCTGCCTAGGGCTAAAACCAGGCTGGGCTCTTCAGCCAGCACCACTTGCTGAGGATGGGCCTGGTGGCACCCGACAATGAGGCCCAGAGCAGCGTCTAAGGGCAGACGGACTCAGGTGTGGTCTGGGCATGAATGGGCAACTGAGGAGACGTGGAATGGCAGGCAGGCCCTGGCAGACGGAGACCATGTTTACCCACACCATGGCTCTACAGGGAGCAGAAATGTGAAGCCCCAGGACTATGGCAGAAAGAGGCCCCATCAAAGAGATCGGACCAACTCTAGCAGGAAGAAGTTACACTCGAGGCCACAGAGGCTCCCAGGACTCCTGCCCAGCAGAATGGATACAGGGTCAACTGGCAGAAAGTGTGGCCGGCCCAAAAGTGCCTCAGGTACTGAGACTTTCCTGGAGCTATGGGGGCAGCAAGGCTGGCTGTAACTGACTGTCATAGGCAAAGTGGTAACGGCTGAGGTGAGAACTGGGATGAGGCACTCATTCAGGCACAATGTAGGAGTGAGAAAGGATACCCTCCATGTAAAATTACATTATATTATATATAATTATTAAATTAGTAATAAAATTACATTACACACACATACACATAGTATTCAGAAGACCAAGCGTCCCATTTTTATACAAGGACAAAGAACACTGTGTCTCTCTGAGATGATGATGAGCAGGTGAAGCACAGCTACAAAGGGACACAAGAAGTCTGAAAGGTGGTGGGGGGAGCTTAGCAAACTCTGCCTTCTAGCATTACACACAGAGCTGGGGAGTTGGTAGTTGTGAAAACTCATGTGCTACAGTTCAGGGGACTGAGAGGTAGGTGGTAAATGTGCAGGGTGTCCTGGTAGGACAGTTTGATTCACCCCAAGACGAGACCATGGGGACTGCTGGTTTGAGTACAGAAAGAAAAATGCAGAGTGGAAAGGAAAAAATATACATGGCAGGGAGTGGGAGGGAGCTGAAGGTCCCAGAGGACGCCCTGGAACGGGGATCCAGGAAGTCTGCACTCCATCAGGAAAGGCCCACGAGTGATTCTACTGCAGGCAGACTGAGAGCCACTGCCTTTCTGACCCAAGCACGGACTGGGGAATCAGAGTCTGGAGCCTGGGTGGTGTTGGGGGGGTGCGTTTCCTACATAAGAATGTGAAGATCTGAGGTCAGCGGGGCAGGCAGTCAAGGTCAGCAAAGGCCCCACCCCAGCCAGATGGGGCCGCTGATCCTGTTGGCAGGTGCCAAGGGAAGTGAGGGCTTTTTCACTTCCAGTCACCTGGGGCAGAGACTTCCCGCAGCCTTTCCCCTGTGCCCTTCGGATGTGGCTCTAAGTGCCGTGTGCTCCATGTGCTATACCTGCCAGTCATGAGCCCTGAGCCAGCTAAGCAAAATCCCCTCTGCCACCTGAGTTGGGGAATAACACCTTATTCTCAGAGCTTTAGGGAAGTCTCCCTGGGGTCTTATAACGCCATAAAACCACTGTGTTAAGAGAAACTGTAAAATTCGTCTGAAATCCCCGTGAGGCATCTTTTCAGGAGTGTGGAGCCTCCTGGAATTGAAACCCGAGTGAGGCCTCTTTGGAGACAGAGAACCTTAGTGCCAGCTCATGCACGGATAACTGCCCAGCACACTTTGGGGTGTAGGGGGGCCACTCCAGGTCCAGCGGCTGCCGGGCCCTCGTGCACAGCTCATATCCTGCTGACAGGCATAAGCCACAGGCTGCCACTACCCTGTTGCAGGTGCTCCTAGTGAGGGCACCTGAACGGTGCTCCCAAGAGCCTCTCCCCAGCCTGGGAGGCGACTCCCCCACCCACCCCAAGCCACTCTCTAGGGCGAGGCTTTCTTCAGAAAAAGGCAGAAAGCACCCTCAGGACTTAGAGCTCTGGGTTATGTAGGCCACTGTGCTTTCTGGTTTAGGAAGTTATTTCCAGTTTTCCCAGACTTGCTCGCAGCTTCTGGCCACTGACTGCCAGAAGTTTCTGGAACAGGTTAACCTCAGGAGTCAGGCAGTGGTCATGGGGTTATATCCTACAGCTCCCTGGCCAGGTACTTGCTAATAAAGAGCATGGTGCGGGGGTATGTAGATGGCACAGCGCAAGTCAAAACAACTTACAGAAGCCGAAATCCACCCAACATTAAATCACACTACCAGCAGCAGCCAACACTTCCATAGCGTGTGCTCTATGCCAGGCACAGTTCTCAGCACCTCATGCACAGAACGCTCACAATAACCCTATGAGGGGGTAGTAGTAGCATCAGTCAGTGGTCCCCCCACCTGCTGGGAACAAGACCCCAATGGATGCCTGAAACCACAGATGGTTCTGAAATAAATATAGTATATGGTATACATGGTATATATATGGTCTGTATGGTGTACATATATGGTATATATATGATATATATATGGTTTTGTGTGTGTATATATATGTTTTTTCCTATACGTACATACCTATGTTAAAGTTTTATTTATGTATTAGGTACAATAAGAGGTTAACAATAGCTAATAATAAAACAATTATGGGTGCGCCTGGGTGGCTCAGTTGTTGGGCAACTGGCTTCAGCTCAGGTCATGATCTCAGGGTCCTGGGATCAGGCCCTGCTTTGGACTCCCTGCTCAGCAGGAAGCCTGCTTCTCCCTCTCCCACTCCCCCTGCTTGTGTTCGCTCTCTCACTGTCTCTCTCTCTGTGAAATAAATAAGGAAAATTTTTTAAAAATTAAAAATTAAACAATTATGACAAAAGGGGATATATAAAAGTTATGTGAATGTAGTCTCTCTCTCAAAATATCTTACTGTACTATATTCACCCTTCCTGTGCTGATGGGAGATGAAAAAATGCCTACATGATAAGGTGATATGAGGTGAATGATGTAGGCATTGTGGCAATATGTCAGAAGAGGGATCATCTGCTTCCAGGCTGAGTTGACTGTGGGTACCTGAAACCTCAGAAGGTAAAACCATGGGTAAGGGGGAACTCCTGTATTCACCTTTTGCAGATGAGGAAGCTTGGGCTGTGGAGATGGAAGTCATTTGTCCAGGGTCACAGGGTGCACATGGTGGGCGCTGGGCAGTCCAAGTCTATGCTGTTAGCTATCACCCAACATACCGACCTACCTAAGCCTCTCAGCTCCTGGGAATAACCCCCAGTTCTTGTACTCCAGGCTAGGCAGTTTGTGCAGCTCGTGTAGGCTACCAATGTCTGCAGCAACTCTGCAAGGAAGGGGCTGTTTCTGTTTTAGAGAGGAGTAAACTCCCAGTGTAGAGATTTTAATCAAGGTCATGTAATTGGGAAGTGGCAGAACTGAGGGTCTGAATCTGAGGTTTTTCTGCTTCAGAGCTTATGTTCTTTCCAACACTTCAAGCTCTTTCTCGAAAATCCCTCATGAAAACATTCATGACAAAGAAGGGTTCTGTGGAACAAAGTCATTCCACATCCCAGTCGAAGCCAATCTAAGCTTGTTGATCTGCTTTCAACAGATTCTCTACTCTGAATAATCTTATACAAGGGCTTTGCCTGGTCTCTGTCCACATAACAGATACTCTCTGTGAGGCAAGAACCTGACTGAAATCTGCTTGGAGACAGTGAGATGGGAGCAGGGTGCATATCCTCATGTTGAAGGCAACTACCCACCCTCCAACTTCCAGCTTCTCGAAGATCCCTGCCCCCCTACCCCCGCCCCAGATTGCCTAAACTGCCACAGCACCCTCCAAAATTCACACAAAACAGACCCAGTTTTGAGAAGGAGAAAGGTGAGCTAGGGTAGGCTTGATAAGCTCTTCTTTCCCTAGTGGGTAGCAAGGCCTTTCTTTTCACATGCCAATTCACAGCCCTGAGAATGGTGCCAGCTGTTTTATCTCCAGCCCCAGCAGCCTAGGAACTGGATTTCTGGAAATCCACTCATTTTCACATGTCAGGGAGGCCCCAGGACATTTATTATAATGGGTAAAAAGGCCAGAACACCTGCCCAGATATCTGTGGCAAGAGTGCTGGGGCTTTCCATCTGAGGCCATCAGGCCACACTGCCAAATCACATGAGGGTCATGGGCCTGGATTTCCCAGGTGACCAGCCTCAAACCACAAAGGGCCTTTTGCCCTGACACTGCTGAAGGGATGTTTTTCTGTGGAGGAAGCTCAGGGCTCTGTGGGGACAGAAGACAAAACCTCCATCCATGTCTCCCCAAATCATCAGAAGTTTCTCTACCAGGGTGAGCAGATGAAGACCGTAAACCTTCCCGGTTTTTAATCAACGAGTAATTTTCAGGAAAAGCAGAGAGCCAAAGGGCTTGTCATTTCTCTGGAGACTCACTGCCCCCTCCTCCACCGCCCCAGGTCAGGCACACAAGGGGCCCTGCTGAAACGCTTGCAAGCTCTGAGACCTTGTGAGACCTTCTGGCGCGCTGAGCAGCTCTACAAGGAGAGCCACGGCAGTCCTTGCCTGAGGCCTTCAGCTGTCCCTGGGCCAGAATGTTTGGGGTTTGTTTTCTCCTCTTTCCCCCAATATATATTTTTTGATAAATTAGCAAAAGCTTCTTCATCGCTGAAAGGCTCAAAGCACTATTCAAGAACTGGCATCCACCCCATGCCTTAGGAATTCATTAATTAAGATGCTGGCAAACAGCCACTCCACACATGCTGACATCCAGCCGTGTTAGGTAATGAGGTTTTAGTCTCCTGACCCCTGTCAAGTGGAATGGAGCCAGACACAGGCTGTCGAGAGAAATCACCTGCCCAATGGCAACCTGTCGCTTGTGCCTGGCAGCAGGTGAGGCTCATTTAATGGTCAGTGGCCCTTCTCCCGGCCCCTGGGCGGGTGGCTCCCCTGCAAGGTGGTATCCAACTGCCTGCCCCATGCTAGCCTCCTAACCCTGACCAGTGAACCACTCAAGAGGGCCCAGACGGCAAGGGCGAGGGTTCAAGCACTTCCTCCAGCTACTCAAGCCAATTCAGTAAATATTTATTGATGGTCCACTAAGCTGCTTCTGCCCCTTGTCTCATAAAATTGGCAGATGCCCCCAACCTTGTGCACAGCCTGTGACTCTCTTCATCTTGGTGCTGGAGGAGGTAATGAAGAGGATGTGACCACCGGTTGGTCCTGAGCACAGGACCAGGGCAATTGGAGGCTCCTCATCCCTCCACTGACCTTGGAATGTACGTTCTGCCCACTGTTCCCACAGTGGGAGCTATTCCAAGGACATAGCCTTGAGAGACCATGTGTTGTGGAGACCATCTGGACAGTATACATGACTGAACCCAGTTAAGGCCTCTGGACAAACTTTGAAGATTTGGCGGGCGGGTGCGGAGATCTAGTCCTCTTATTCATATTCACTACCCAAGACAAGCCTCACCAGTAAGTTCCCTTGCTTATTAAACCTGCCACCTACCAACCTGGTGTGGACTGCCTCTTTCTTGGGTCTCTCTGTCCTCCATGGAAGGGGGCCAGTTTGCAAACCAACAACTTGGTGCTTCTGCCTCTCTATGTCCACAGAGAGCTTACAGCAGTGGCTTATACTGAACAAATAATTACAATGTCAAGGTTCTTTCCTCCTGTGCTCATCCTGCCTATGTAATTTTTTTTTTCCCTATGTAATTTTCTACCCTCAATTTATTACCTCTTTTTCTGGTAAGGATTCTTGTGAATTTGAATGACTCCCATTCACTTTTATCTCCTATAGCAAATACTATTAGTTGGCCAACGCAATATTGATTCCCAATCCCTCTTTCTTTGCCCACTACAGAGGTTAGAAAAGCTAAAGAGATGCTTTTCCACACTCACTGCAGCCAGGGATGGTCATGATCCAGTTCTGGCCAATGAAATGTTCCAGAAATCAGCTGGAAGACTCCCGAGACAGCTTATGCTTTGCTGATAAAAGGGACATTGGGTGCCTGGGTGGCCCGTCGGTTAAATGTCTGCCTTCGGCTCAAGTCATGATCTCAGGATTCTGGGATCGAGTCCCACATTGGGGTCTCTGCTCAGCAACCAGTCTGCTTCTCCCTCTGCCTCTGTGATCTCTCTCTCTCTCTCTCAAGTAAATAAAATCTTAAAAAAACAAAAACAAAAAAAACCACCCAGTGTTGTAGTTCCTTTATCTTTCTGCCTAACTTAAAGTTGGATATGATGACTAGAGCTGTGGTAGCTATCTTGAGAATATGAGGAAAAAGCTAGGAGAATGTAGAAATACCAGCCTTGACCTAGCTTTTGAACCAATGCCAGTAGCCATTTACCTCCAAATTTGTTATGGGGAAGAAAGTATATTCCTATTTACTTAGGTCAGTTTCTGTACCTTATAGCCAAACATTTCAAACTGATAGATTTTTGTACTAGGGACCAGATCTAACCTAGTTATCCCCTTAAGATGTCAGCTAAGACACCACACATCTGTGAGGACTCACTGGCTGTTGAAACATCTAAAGACACCGAGCTGAATGGTCTAACTGTGAAAGAAAATACAATGACCAAGTAACAGCTCATTACTATCAGAGTTACAAAAACAGAAACAGGATTTACATCAGCCAAAATCTATCAGTTTAGACTGAAATGCAACTTTCCCTCCTTCCACACATTAAAATCAGTAGCAAAGCTGGTGACTTCTCGTCTGAATGCTCTCATTATTCAGAATTAACTCTCAGAAGCTAAACTCATAGCCAGTCTTTTCCAACTTTGAGATCTTACAGGGTGGCAAATGAGTTGGATAAACAGACCTTGAGAGGAGACATAGGAATGGAGGTTGCTAGGGGGTGCCTTGGTTGACCTGGGAGGTGACTGCCCGGTACAGCTGGCCCAAGCCAGCCCTCAGGGTGAGTACTGCCTGCTTGGTAATTGCTTCATTACAACAAGTGGAGACTGTTTGCAGGTGCTGAGATTACTCACTTGTGGGGGTTTTATTGCACTCGTCAGATTAACAAACATTTTGATTAAATCACCACTTCATTGGCTCTGGGCACATGACTTTTAATAAGAGGACAATATCCACTGCTACTGAGCATCAGTGCACATTCAGTACTCAGATCTGCTGGGGGGCAATGGAGGAACAGGTGGGGAGACAGCCAGATGCCAAGCTTTTCCTAAGGTGCACAGTTATAGATCTCGAATCTTAAAATATCAAAGCAAAAAGTAACCTTAGAGGTTTTGTGTGTGTGTGTGTTTTAACAAACTCTAGATAGTTACAAACATAAATATCTACATTGGTACTGACAGGACTTTAAAAAAAAAAAGGGTGAATGTGAAGCCACTAGGAGAGCACAGGCCCACCAAATTTAAAACATTTTAGAAACCTGTGTCAGCCAAACAAGACTTCTGTGACCTGTATTTGGATCACAGTCAATGAACTTATAACCCCTGATGACACTGAAGGTCATCATGTTACAGAAAAAGAAACTAAGTCTGAACAAAGGGGCTGGACTTAACCATGATGGAATACTGCAAAAGAACTGTAAAGGCTACTAATAAGGGCACTGTTTGTTGATTATCTGCATCTTGAGCCCTGCGTGTGCTACATATTTCACACATATGGTCCTCTCAAAACTATACTTGAGTCTGGGAAAGCATCTCTTGAGCTTTTCTAACCTCTGCAGTGGAGGTGGGCAAAGGAAGAGGGGTTGGAGACTCACTGGCTGGTATTTCAGACATATCGTCTCCCCAAAACCACACTTGAGGTTACAAATCAAAACCACAATGAGATATCACCTCACACCAGTCAGAATGGCTAAAATCAACAACTCAGGAAACAACAGGTGCTGGCAAGGATGCAGAGAAGGGGGAACCCTCTTATATTGTTGGTGGGATTACAAGTGGTACAGACACTGGAAAACAGTATGGAGGTTCCTCAAAGGTTAAAAATAGAATTATCTTACAACTCAGCAAATGCACTACCCAAAGGGTACAAATATTGTGATCTGAATGGGAACCTGCACCCCAATGTTTACAGCAGCAATGTCCACAATAGCCAAAATATTGAAAAAGCCCAGATGTCTATCAATGGATGAATGGATAAAGATGTGGGGTGTATGTATGTGTGTACACACACACACAAACAGGAATATTATTCAGTCATCAAAAAGAATGAAATCTTGCCATCAGCAATATGGATGGAACTGGAGGGTGTAATTCTAAGTGAAATAAATCAGGGAAAGAAAAATACCCTATGATTTCACTCATATGGAATTTAAGAAATAGATGAACATAAGGGAAAGAAAGGAAAAATAAAATGAGATAAATATAGGGAGGCAAACCATAAGAGACGCTGAACTATAGGAAACAAACTAAGGGTTGCTGGAGGGAAGCTGGGTAGGGAGATCGGGTAACTGGGTGATGGGCATTAAGGAGGGCACGTGATATGACACTGGGTGTTACATGCAACTGATGAATCACTAAATTCTACCCCTGAAATTAATAATACAGTATATGTTAACTAAATTGAAGTTAAATAAAGAATTAAAAAAAACACACGAGGTAAATTGCAATCTGCAGTAGAGACTACAGGCTGTCCACTAAACATGCTAGGCCCTTCTTCCATAGCCATCAAGCTGTATCTGGGCATGTGGCCTCCTAGCCAATGAATGCATTTGGCATTCTTGCAGTTGGGTGAGGTCTCGAGTCTTAGCTCACATCTTTGCCAACGGAAAGTGGGCACTCTGAGCCCACTGTTATTATTAAGATTTATTTATTTGAAGAGAGAGAGTGCACATGCAAGGGAGCATCTGAGTTGGGGGGAGGAGCAGAGGGTGAGAGAGAATCTCTGGGAGATTCTCCACTAAGGGAGGAGCCCAAGGAGGGGCTCAATCCCACAACTCATGAGATCATAACTTGAGCCGAAATCACAAGTAGGATACTTAATCAACTGAGCCACCCAGGCGCCCCTGTGCCCATGACTCTTAAGACAATGATGCTTATGCTTCTTCCACTCTTTCCTTGCCAGTGGACACATCAATGGGATGTGACTTAATTTCATTCATGAGGTGACATTAAGGCACTGAGGGATGGCAGGTCACAAGATGAGGGGACTATAGCAGAACCACTCTAAACCACGGATTGGCAAACCACGGCCTGGGGGCCAGATACAGTCCGCTGTAAAGTTTTATTGGAACACAGCTACACCCGTTAATTCACATATTGTCTATGGCTGCCATTGTGCTAAGATAGTCTATCTAAGCATAGTTGATGCTCCTTATTTATGGTAACTATGTTCTATAAAGTTGCTGCCAACAATGAATTACCAAATACTGAACCAGGTTAGATTCCTATGAGCCTCTGGTCACAACAGTTTTATCAAGTGATCAATATAAAACCTTGTGTTTTGTGTGTTTTTCTGTTCGGAAACTTTATTTAATATATATTACTGATTCATTAACAGTGAACTCACAGCCAAAAGCACTGTAACTCAACTCTGAACAAAACCGACCTAACATATATTTTCTCTGTAAGGTAAATATAGCCTTCTTGCACATTAGGAAAACTAGGCAGCACTTCAGCACTACACTTGAGGGCCATTTTAAGCAACAAAATCACCAACAAAAAGCACACAAACACAAAAAACATGGCACTAAATAGACCACAAAAAGGACACCTGTTTATAGTATAAGCTGAAATAAGACGACAGAGTGTTACTTTGTTCAACCTTAGCTGTGCCTCAGGTGACTCAAATTTTTCACTGGTTTGTTTGTGAATTACTGCAAAAGCACTGCAAGTACTGATCTGGGGGTTACAAATACATTTTAGCAGGAAGGCAAATTCACAGATACAGAATCCGTGAATAATTAGGATCAACTGTAGTTACAACAGAGACCATATGGCCCACATAGCCTAGAAATGTACATCTGTCAATCCCTGCTCTACCCTACTAGAAAAAAATAAACTTTCTGAAGCCACTGAATTTTAGGGTTTCTCTACTTCAGCAATTATTGTGTCCTAATCTAATAAAGTCTATGCTTTTCCCACCACACAGTGCACCTCATTTTACCACTCATATTCTCTTTTAGAGGGAGGTTCATATTTCCACCAATCTTTTTTTTGTACCAAGTAGGACAATATTTCTTAAGGCGTGGTATTAAAACCTCCTGCATCAACATGGGTGCATGTAGCTGGTTAAAAATGCAGATTCCTGGGAGTGCTCGGCTGGCTCAGTCCGTCAAGCACGGGACTCTACATCTTAGGTTTCTAAGTTCAAGCCCCACGCTGGCCATGGAGCCTACTTAAAAAATGCAGATTCCTTGTTGAAAATGTATACCCAAGTCTTACTGAATTACTTGGGGTGGGAGACAGTTCAAGTCTCCATTTTCAACAAGCTCTGCAAATTATTCTTAATGCATTCTAAAATTTGAGAACTACTGAACTGGCAGTAAACTCCCAAAGAATATTACCCCGTATCTCTCTGGTAATTCTTGGGACAGTATCTGAGGGAACTGTATGTAACACTGAAGAAATAAGATGGCCTAGAGGGCAAATCACCTATGCTGCGTCTCAGGTCCTCCACTGCTTTGGCCTGGGCTCTGCCTGAAACCTCAGTTTCCCCATTGGTTTAAAACTCTCACAGACCTGGGGTGCCTGGGCAGCTCAGACCGCTAAATGGCGGTCTTCGGCTGAGGTCACGATCCCAAGGTCCTGGGATCTGAGCCCCACATGTGGCACTGCGCTGGGGCGGGGGGTGGTCTGCTTCTCCCTCTCTCAATAAATAAAATTTAAAAAACAAAACAAAAGTCTCACAGGTTTGTAGTGAGGACTGAGAATGCAAATGAAGTAGGACATAGCAGCTGCTCAATATGCCTCAATTCCATATGCAGTACATTATTTTTAAGTTCTTTGGGAACTTCATCATTCCAGAATTCTCCACAAATTCCCATAATTCCCATAGTAATTTTCAGGCTACGAGCTTCAGTACCCCAGGGGAAAAATTTCCCACCACAGGGGATGTTTAAGCCATTTAATAATACACTAAACAGTATGGGCTCTCTCACTTTTGGAGGGGGGGGCCCTCATCCACAGGTATCTATCCTTTTGGAGCGCCCTGTTCCCCGAGGGCCCGTTCCTTTTGCGTCCTCTTCAGTCACATGTCTCCCCCTCAGGGCCTCATTTCCGGGGCCAGTCCTCTTCGGGGCCTCCCCTTCACCTCCACGTCTCCTCCCTGTAAAGGTCCCTTCACCTCCGGTGCCCCCTCGGGCTCTCCAAACTCCATTTCACCCATCCTGCCCCTCATCTTCAGGTCCCTCATCCGATGCTCTCACGCCCCTCGCGTCCCTCTCTCAAATCCGCGTCGCCCTCACTTCCTCCCCTCAGCCACTCCTCCAACCTGCAGCCGGGCCGTCCCACTGTACCCCGCCGCAGGGAGAAGGCAGCTAACGACGCGGCCCACCCCCTCTTGTCCCCTCACCTCCAGAGCGACGCCCAGATTCTCCCGCTTCTTTTTGGTCATGTTACTCGCCGCGATCCCCCAGTCATTATTGGACGCACCCTCTGGTGGCACCACGCATGCACCAACACCCGTACTTCCCTCTCATTGGCCGCAGAGACGGCGGGAGGCGGGGCTACTGGTGGTCACGACCCTGTTGAGGGGACATGGCCAGCTTGGCGCGGCCATGTTTATGAGGGGCAACCTGTAGCTTGAGATCTCAGGTGAGGACCGGGAGGGGATGGCTAGATTGGCTCCGGAGGAGTAGTCGCCCATCCTCCAGAGATGGAGGTGCTCCTTTCCTTCCTAGATGAAACCACTTTACATCACGGAGGCATTTTTCACCCCCATTTTATTCTTCTGTATCCTTCATCCTTTTAGTGAACACCCGGTTTATTTAGAGGCCATCCCCCGTGCCCTGTTCAAATTGTCCCCTGTTCAAGGCTCTTTCTGAAGCTCTGCTCCTCCATGAAGCCCCACCTTGAGCCCTTTGGCCCCCTGGGCTCTCATAATGACAAGTTGGTATTCCTTTGTTTTGGTTTGGTTTTTGGTCATGTGTTTCTACTCATTTTTATTGTTTTATTGTTAAGAACCACCTACAGGGGCTCCTGACTGGCTCAGGAGGTGGAGCATGTGACTCTTGATCTTGGGGTTGTGAGTTCAAGTGCCACCTGGGGTGTAGACGTTGCTTAAAAATAAAATTAAAAAAACAAAAACAAGGGGCACCTGGGTGGCTCAGTGGGTTAAAGCCTCTGCCTTCTGCTCAGGTCATGATCCCAGGGTCCTGGGATTGAGCCCCAGGTCGGGCTCTCTGCTCCCTGGAGAGCCTGCCTTCTCCTCTCTCTCTCCCTGCCTGCCTCTCTGACTACCTGTGATCTCTGTCTGTCAAATAAATAAATAAAATCTTAGAAAAACAAAAACAAAAAACAAACCTGCCTACAAACATCACAGAAAACTTGTAAATGAAAAACAACACCCTTTATCCTATCATTCTTTTTTTTTTTTTTAAAGATTTTATTTATTTATTTGACAGAGAGATCACAAGTAGGCAGAGAGGCAGGCAGAGAGAGAGGGGGAAGCAGGCTCCCTTCTGAGCAGAGAGCCTGATGCGGTGCTCAATCCCGGGACTCTAAGATCATGACCTGAGCCGAAGGCAGATGGTTAACCCACTGAGCCACCCAGGCACCCCTATCCTACAACTCTTTTTTTTTTTTTTAAGATTTTTTATTTATTTATTTGACAGACATCACAAGTAGGCAGAGAGGCAGGCAGAGAGGGAAGGGGGAAGCAGGCTCCCTGCTGAGCAGAGAGCCGATGTGGGGATCAATCCCAGGACCTTGAGATCATGACCTGAGCCGAAGGCAGAGGCTTAACCCACTGAGCCACCCAGGCGCCCCAATCCTACCACTCTTAATGCAGTTCTTACCTTTGTTCCTGTGTATTCCCTTCTAGGCTTTGTCTCAGAGTGTTTTACACTCTTGTAATCCTATTATACAGTACACTGTAGACTTATGTCCTTAGAGATTTTTGGGTTTTTTTGTTGTTGTTGTTTTGTTTTTAATTGACAGGGGAGAGAGAGAGACCACAAGCTGGGGGAACAGGATAGGGAGAAGCAAGCTCCCTGCTGATCCGGGAGCTGGATGTGGGCTCGATCCCAGGACCCTGAGATCATGGTCTGAGCCAGAGACAGATGCTAAGTGACTGAGACACCCAGACACCCCCTTCAGAGATGTTTTCATTGTGACCATATGATACAAAAATACTATGGGTATTTTGGCCCAGTTATCCACATACCCTAAACTGGTTTCCTGATGAACACCTTTGCCACCTGTGATGTACTCTGTATTTTCTATTCCAGTCTTTTTCATTTTAAAAAAGTTGGTGGCAGGAAACCTATTGTTTATTTCATGACCCATTAATGGATACTGAACTGCAATTTGAAAGCCAGTCATAGGGGCACCTGGGTGGCTCAGTTGGTTAAGCATCTGCCTTTGGCTCAGATCATGATCCCAGGGTCTTGGGATTGAGCCCTGCATCAGGCTTCCTGCTCAGTGGGGAGCCTGCTTCTCTCACTCCCTCTGCTGCTGCCCCTGCTTGTGTGCATGCTATCTCTTTCTCTGTTAAATAAATAAATAAATAAAATCTTATAAAAAAAAAAAAAGCAGTCATAGACATTCTCTCATGTCTTTCAAATAATCTTTTGTGATAGCTGTATACACTGCCAGTTGAGTCCCACCATTCTGGTATTGGACATTATTCTATGGGACATTACTTCCAAATAATGCCAAAGCAAACATCTTTGTGTACATAGTTCTTTAAGATAAATTCACAAATAAGTGGAATTATTAGGCCAAAGGATATGATACCAGAATGAAATGCCTTATTTTCTGACCAGTTACCTCTCTACTGGAGCTTGTGTTTCTGTGTGTGAATGATTAACCCTGACTCAATATTTGGGGGGTGGAGGAGGACTGTTTGCAGATATGTGTTCTCTTCTTGATAGAGTCATTGAGTAATGGAGCTGGAGGGGACCTGAGATAGCATCTCGCCTGGCCACCTGACTGAGGCCCATAGAGGGAAAGTGCAGTAAATTCTGTCTGAACAGGAAGCAGGCTGTTGAGTAGTTGTTTAGAGCAGTTCTCAGCTTAACACACCTGGCACAGGAAACACTTGCTCAAGAACATTGTCCATCAACTGTCAATCAACAGCATTTATTGTCAGAACACTCTTCACAGCATTGGTTCCAATCCCAGAAAAACCAGACTTTGTACTTCCCAATTATCACAGGCACAGGCCCAGGGGAGGTGAGAAGAGAGGGGAAAACACTGTGTTCTTTTAGAAAGTGGCTTCTCATGCCTTTGTTTGGCATCGAGAAAAAGCCACGGAGATCTAAGTGGGCTTCAGTCCCTTTTCTCCCCCTGCTCTAATTCCCTTGTGAAATATTGGGCAAGCTGTTATCTTTTTCTGGAAGAGCCTCGGATTTTCCACCCAAACCTTGTCCCATGGTTCTGATAAGAGGACAAATAACTTGAAATGGGGCTGGAAGAAATGCACATGTGGGTTGTAGCATAAGGGGAATGAGGGAGACTGACCCGGACTCCCGTCCCCAGCTCTGCCATTTAGCAGTGGTGTGATGTGGGACATGACACTTACGTTTCCTGAACCATAATTTCCCATGCCTGCAAAACGAAACGAACTCATGAGACCAGGCTTGTAGGGTCATCGTGAGCATTACGAAGCAGCCGGTGCTGTGCTTTGTGAATGACCAGCAGGGACTCGGCAGGACTGATGCTTCTGCTGCCAGCTTTCTGGTATAAGGTTTGCTTAGCAACTGTTGCCACTTGTATTTTTTTGTTGTTATTATTTTGATATTGGTTTTGGTCAGCTTTGACACTGTTGTAAAATACCTGTTGTTAGGAGTTTGGGGCAAATACTTGGGTGGTTTCTTGCTATCAAGTGGGTTCACTGCAAAAGGCAGCCCCTAACATACACAAGTGTCTCTCTGTGACGTCTCTCCACCTATCTACTTGTCCTTCCTGCTGAGGCCATCAATCATGGGTTTTATGTGCCCAGACATTACAGATGGCATGATTCTGTGGTGCTGGGGAGGCTGAAAAGCCCCAGGTGACCCACTGAGGTCCTTTCGTCCCCCTGCTACATACAAAGACAGGCTTTGATTACCATGGGGGCCGTCTGATGAGCCTACTGCAGCTTGGCCTGGCTTTGTGCTAGAAACTCTGCCCACATGCAGATCGATTACTGTGGGCTGGCTGTCTGTCTGTCTTTGTTCTCCAGTGGGCTGTGATTCTGAACTGTCTGTGAGTTTTAGAGCTAAGTGTTTAAGGGAAATAGGACACTGCCTAGCCAGGTTCATTCCTGCCTAGGCCGGGTTCTCACTGCATGACCTTGGGCAGATAAAGCCTCCTCTTTGGTTTTCAATTTCCTCATCTGTGAAATGGGCATGGGGACAGGGAGGGGGAACTAGACCGCTTAGACACTCTAAGATTCTGTTTTAATGACCTTGTTATATGTAAAGCATCTAGACATAAGGCACCCTCCTTGGCTGTAAGGTAGACATATCAAATAAAAACCGATCATTACCCTCAAGATAGCTTCGATCTAGTTAGAGAGACAGACTGACAACATGAAATAGTGAACACCAGACATCATATAATTAAATGCCAGCTGTCTGGTACGTACTGTTGATGCATTAGAAACTCAGAAAAAAAGAGAATGCTATGGGCTTTGTGGAGATTATGGGTCTGGGAGGGTAGATGAGATTAGATTAGGTGAAGATGGGGAAGAGGGCACCCCAGGTGGGACCCCAAGGGATTTCCTATGCCTACAGGGTAACCCTTTCAACTTTGCACAAAATCACTGTGTAGGCTAGCTACAACCCTGGCTTGTTACAGAGACCCTTAGTCAATTTTTCCACCCCTTTGTGCATACTGGACTTGCCTGACCCGAGGGGTCCGGACCTGGACCCCAGCCTTCCCCTTCCCACCACTGCCTCGAGGGCACCATCTCAGAGCAGAAGTGGGGGAGAATGGAATCATTCACTGTCAGAAGCATTTCAGGCAGGAAATGAAGAATTTCTTAGGTGGTTAAAAATACAGTGGAGGCTGATTTATGTTTGAATTTTCTTCCAGGACAGCAGATTATAGCCCAAGTTCTAAGGCAAAGGCAGCAGTGTCTTTATGGCCTGCTTGGATCAGTTTTATGTCTTGGTGATTTTTATATGTTTCAGCGAAGCCAAAATGCTCGAACTTTTTTGTCCTGTACTTCACTGGGGAACTCATGTACCATTCCGTGCATCTGATCTCATTTTCCCAGAAAAAGAAAGCCAGAAGAGATGAAAGGGATGTTTTTGCTTGCTATTTTATTGGTATCTGGTTTTTAACTAAATGAAATCAAATCATAAATGATGACTCCACATGAGACTCTGAAGTAGATGTCAAATGACAACGTGAAAGTGGAAGGACAGAGATCTAAATATTGTTGAATATGCATATCCATAATATATTGATATCCACAATGTCATCTTGATCAGATATGAGTGTCAAGATAAGCTATGAAAACTTTCCTGGTATGCTGTTATGTTTTTACCTTAATGACTGCTATACATTTTGTAACTGATCATGCTTCCCACATTTTTGTTCATGAGGAAGCTCAGATCTGAACTTGTTCAGGGATTCGGAGCATGGATTTCCATGTACCAGCATCTTCCCTGGCTTTATTTTATTCTTCTACCCTTGTTTTCCCTTTGCTCTATCACTTTATTTTTATCCCGCTGTATTGTGTGCACTTTAGTAACCTACCTCAAATCCTTTTTTGGAACACAAAGGAGCATAAATAAATCAATAAATACATCCTGTGTTTGTAAATATGGCACTTTGTTCTTTCTAAAGCAATTTTTACATCCATTAGCTCTGTGGGTCCCCACACATCCCTGTAAGGAAGTTGGGCGGATGCTGGATCAGCCCTATTTTGCAAGCAAGGAAGCTGAGGTACAGATCCACTCCCCCAACTCTCTAGAAGACCACCTGAACACCTTTGAAGAAAAAGACAAGAAAATGAAACTAACAGCCCACCAGGTGACTTTTATTAGTACATGTGGATTAAGAAGTTTGGAGCCACCAGCTGAAGAGTACACAAACTGGGGTGACCACTGGCTTCAGAGCTCTGCCCCGCCCCACCCAGAGTCCATATCTTTGTTGCCATCTCCACTGTCCCCCACTACCACATAGGTGTGGCACATAACCCAAGCTGGGCAGCCAATCATAGAACCACATGCTCCTGACTGTCCTGATTGGCTCAAAGGAGAGGACACATGACTGAACTGGGCCAATGGAGTGCTTCAGTGAGATTCTTAATCTCTAGCTGGGAAATGAAATCCCATCTCAGCTCTAGTTATAGAGCTATTGAGATGTGATCCTGGAAGTGCTGGTGGCTGATCACTCTTCCAGGAGAAGCAGCTCATGTGAAGTATGAGAGAAGGCAGGCTGCGTGCACAAAGCAACACCTATGAGAGCCAGAGAGAGAAAGTGCCCTGAGCTTGGAGGTTCCTCACCCTCACCCCCTCCCAAGAGGGAGGCTAATAAATCTCCTTTTTTGAGAAATCTAGTTTGAGCTGAGTTTCTTTCATTCACAGCCTAGAGATTTCTTAATTCATATATTTTCTAGACTTCCCCCGCCCCCGCCTTTTTTTTTTTTTTTTTTTTTTTTACTGAGGAAAGATACCCTGAAGTTCTCTTTCTCTGGAGTCCAAGTTTTGGTTTCCTAGGTCCCATGTCAGAAAACTCAAAGTTAATTTTGACTAAGGGGGCTTTGGCTCTGGTAATAATAATTACCACCACACTGTCATGCATTTGTCTATAGCTGGGCCACTGACAAAGGCCGTGGAGCTTTGTGGTTCAGAATGGCTCTGAACCTGGGTCTGTTGCTCATCAACTGTGTGAACTTGGGCAAGTTACTTAACCTCTGAGCCTCAGTTTCCTCATTTATAAAAAATGGGGATAATCTTAGTAGGTACCTCCTAAAATTCTTGTAAGGATTATGCGAAATCCTCCATTTTAGCATATAATGCTGTGCCTAGCATCGAGTCAGCACTTCGTAAATGTAGTTCAATCATTTTGGATAATTTTACATGCAATATCCCTCAAACACTCCTATGAGTGAGGCAGAACAAATATTCTGATGAAGACTTTGATGTACCAAGTGGTTAAGTGACCCACCCAAGTCACATAGTAACTGGAAGAGTCTGGGTTCTAGACCTTGGAATCACATCCAGGGTTGAAAAGAAAAAGAAAAAAAAAAAAATCCAGGGTCATCTCTTTAAGACCATGTTTAGCAAAGGACACTGTGCTGGCTATTGTCAGGAAGCCAATTCAACTTATAAAGGGCACTAACTCTCCAGGGGTAAAGTCCATTAGAGAAGCCAAATTCTGTCCAGAAGGCTGCTTGGTGAGGACAGAGGATTGACACTGGAAAGATGCCCAGAGAAAGGACTGCTTAAACTGGCTTCCCTGGACACCTCCAGTCAGTGTCTGTCCACCCTCCTCTCCCTCTTCTTCCTCACTGTCAGCTCTCATAACCCCCACAGCTCACATATAAACATTCTAGAAGACACACTATCAGAGTCAGAAGGTAATATAGAGATGACTTGATCCCATTCAGTCATTGAACAAATATCTGTTAAATATCTATTATGTGCAAGACATAGCAAACATAATGGTAAATAAGATACAAATGAGAAAACTGGGTCCCGGGGCGGGGGGTGGGGGGAGATGGCTTCGCTAAGGTCTACAGTGAATTTGCAACTTTATTAGACACCTTCCAGAGATATCCACCCACCTCACAATGATCCCCCTTGCCTGGGGTTTAAGTGATCTTACTTCCTCCCCACGGTTGATTGGACCTGAGGGAAAACACCTGACTGAAGCTGGACCAATCAGATTTCATCACCCAAGAATGTGACCCTGGAATGAGATGCTGGTCTTAAGCCCAGAGAGAAAGGCACAGAAAGTGTCCTATCAATGCATCCGTTCTTAGATCAACACTTGGGCCTCCCACCAGCACAACCCATCCCTTATAATACAGCTTTTCTCTTCATCTTGGGAATTTTGGAGTTATTTTTTTTCTTCATGTAACAAAAATAACCTAAACTAAGACTGTGGCCAAGAGTGGATTAAAACCCAACTCTCCCTGCTCCTAGATCTGTGTTCTTTCCATCACTCTGACTGGCAGCAGAGATGCATTTTCAAGGATTGCTCAGAACTCTGACCTTTGAATATGATCTTAGATATATCAAACACAACCATGCCATCCAAATGGGTTCTCAGCGTTTCAGGGAAGGGATCTTTGGGAGGTGCCAACTTCCATGATCTCTAAAGCAATTGCCTTGGGGGTATGTGTGGTTTCCAGAACAGCAGCAGAGAATGGTGATTAAAAGCTCAGACTCTGAAGCTGGACTGCCTGAGTTCAAACCAGTCAAGGTCTTCCACTCACCAGCTGTGTACCTCGGGCGAGTTGCTTTTTTCTGTTTCCTTCTCTGATATTATTACCCCCATAGAGTTGTTGTAGGCCTCCATATATGTATAAAATGTTTAGAATAGCGTGCAACAATAGTAAATTCTAGCTATTTACCATTACCTGCTTTTTTTTAGATCACATTTTCCCACAAAACGTTGGGTTTAGCTTTCACTCACTTCTGTAGCTGCTGCTAGTCTCCTGAGATCCACATTGGTCTGATCACATTCTCAGCTAAAAACCAGCAGCATTCAAAGCCCAAATCAGATACCCACATGAAAAGCAATCGGTCTCTGACATTTTACACACCTTGTACCTGTGATGAATCAGTTGCCTCAACTCGTACATTCAGGAGCTGACCAGCTTCATTAAAGTTTCTCATCAAATATTCATTCAACAATTATTTACTGAGTGCCTACTAAGTGCTTATCTCTATACTGGGCCTGGGATACAGGGGCTCTGTCTGGTGATAGACTAAAAGAGAAACACAAAGCCATGTGACTAGAACTGTGAGAGGCAAACATAAGGAGCCAGGAATGTGTTGAGCATGCAGACCTAGTTCTGACTAAGGAATTAGGGAAGGAGGCTCAGAGGAAGGGATGAATGAGTAAGAGTTAGACAATGCAATTTCACACCCATCAGATCAGCAGACATCTGACAAAACCAAGTGTTGACAGGAACGTGGAGCCATGGAAACTCTGATACATTGCTGGTGGGGTGTAAATTAGTACAAAATTTTGGAAAACAAATCAGCACTAACTAGAAAAGTTGAAGATACACGGTGCACGAGGTGACCTATTACAAGCAGGTGCCTTGTTGTACTAGTCAAGAACTGGAAACAAACTGAATGCCCATTATATTGGTCAGCTACTGTTGCAATAATGTTGTATGACAAATAATCTTTAAAATTCTCAGTGACTACAGGAACAGATATGCCCTTCTTGCTCATAGGATTTTAGGATAGCTGGGTGATTCTGCTCAGATTCATATCTGCTCCATGTCTCTTTCATTTGGAGACTCAGGCTGAAGGGATAACAGCTTGCCGGGAACTTGTTCTTCTCACAGCAAATGGCAAGACTTCAAGAGGCCAAGCTAAACCACAGAGCTCTGTTTGCATCACATTCTCTAGTAACGTAATGCTAATGCAATATATCACTGGTGCGCCTGTTGGCACATTGCAAGCATGTAATTCTGTCTTGGGCTAGTGGATGGTGTTGCCATTTGCTGGGACAGGAAAGCCAGGCAGAGATGTTAATTTAGGAAGAACAACAATGAGTTCAGTGGAATAATAACCCTGAAGGCTGGGCTCCAAGGTATAGGTGAAGGGATCTCAGATGGGGTGGGAGGGCAGGTGGGTGGTTGAGGGGACCTGGGATGGACATGGTAGATAGTACCCATCATCTACCCCATAGCTTTCCTCCTCCCTTGCTAAAAAAGCCCCAATTTTCTCCACCAGTCAATGTGTCCAGGTCCAAGATGAATCATGATTGGTACAAATCAATTAAGACCATCTATTCCCTTCCGCAGTGATTGGCTGAGGAGTAGACATGTGACCCCATTCTGGCCAATGAAACAAAAGGTCTGTTGGGTCTTCTGGGAAACTCTTTCCTCCATGATAAGAGACATATGGAAGAAGAAAATCTTCCTGTTTTCTCACTAAACACATGCATTTTTCTTTGTCCAAGACTTTCATTTCTATTTGGGAAGCTGTTGGGAGGGGGTGTGAGGCTTGAAATTGTAGCAACCATCCTGTCACCATGAGGAGACACATTGAGGGTGACAGAATGAAAAAGACAGGAAGAGGCTGGGGCCTTGGTGACATCTGTGAACTGTGAAACTAGTTTTGGGACCCACAACCTTCAGACACTTGTCCAGGACACAATATATATCCTTATGATCTATCTGAGGCACTGATTGTTGGGTTTTCAAATGCAACCTAATTGCCAAATGCACCCTAATTGATACAGGGGATTTGAAATTTTGAAATAACTCAAGTGTGGCTGGAAAGAGGGAAACCAAATGCCACATTAAGGGCCTGATTGAGGGGAGGATCTTAAAACAGTCTCCAAGGCCCTCCACAGCTTGATCCTCCCATGAACTCTGATGTCACCTATTACTCTCCCTTGTGCACTCTACCCCAGCTACGCTGGCCTTTTGCTCTTGCTCAAATATGTCAGGGACTCCCACCTTGGTGTCTGTGTACCTGCTGTTCATACTGCTTGGAATGCTCTCCCTCCAGGCGCCTACATGGCTTCCTCTCTTCTTCCCTTCAGGTCTTTACTCCGAAGGCACTTTCCTGATGAGATACCCTCTGGCACTTTCTTTAAATTGACCTCCCTCCCACATCCTCTTATTCTCCTTCCTTTTCCTCCATAACACCTCCTATATATTTTGCTTATTTTTTGTTTGTTTGTTGTCTCTCTACCTTAGGACATGGCTCCATTTCATTCACTGATGTATCCCCCAGGGCCTAAAATAGTGAACATAAGTAATAGATGTTCAATAAATATTTGTTGAATGTGTGAGTGAATGAATGAGTGAATGAATTTGTAGGGATTCCAGGGCTAACAAGAAGGAATCACTTTCTCTGGCAGACACCAGCAGTCTGGACTGATTAAGGCATGGGGCTTTGCTCAGAGGAAGGAGCAGAAAGACAGTAAGAGGGACAAAGATTTGGAGGGGCTTCTCCGGGGTAGGGTCTCTACCTCTGTGGTTATCAAGATACATGCTGTGGTGGGGCACCTGGGTGGCTCAGTCATTTAGGCATCTGCCCAGGGTCCTGGGATCAAGTCCCGCATCAGGCTCTGCTTAGCGGGGAGTCTGCCTCTCTCCATCTGCCTCTCCTCCCCTTGCCCCCTCCTTTCCCGCTTATGCTCTCAAATAAATAAAATATTAAAAAAAAAAAAGGGGGGGGTCTGACTCTTAGTTTCAGCTTAGGTAGTGACCTCAAGGTTGTGAGATCGAGCCCAGGGTTGGTATTGGGGTCTGTGCTCAACTAGGAGTCTGCTTGAAGATTCTCTCCCTCTGCCCCTCCCCCCTCAAATAAATAAATCTCCACCAGAAAACAAAAAAAACAAACAAACAGACAGACACATTGTGTGGTGTTTGAGAGTGCGGACTATCCCAGGACCTGTATGTGGCCTTTCTGGCCAATTCCTTCCAGCACCTTCCCTCCTGGGTGCTGTTCCTGCTCCAGGCTCCTCCTCCTACCTGGGAGGCTTCTCTCACCCGGAATGCTGACCCTGCCACTGCTTAGGCACACTCCTTGCGCCCCCTGGCCCAATTTCCCCCTTCCCAGAATTGACATACACCGAACTTGTGTCCTCCCACCTCCAGAGTTCCCACACTTGATGTCTGTGTTTGTCTGATCTCTGGCTCAGCTGCTGGCCCCCCATCCTCTCCCCTGCTCCAGGGCAGCCCACAAAGACGGGTGAGGGACGGGGCGGGGGAGGGGGGGTACGTGGCATGAAGACACTCAGTAAACCAGTAGGGGGCGGGGGAAAGGTCCTGTTATTTCAACAAGACATATTTAGAGATAAGTATTCCTTTTGGGTATTCCATAAAATGGCACTTGCCCACCATCCTCCGTTTCTTCTGGTGAGGGACATATGCTTGCACACGTGTTGTCGCATTTACTCCTCCAAGAACCCCGGGAAGAGGGTGCTATGATTGCCACTTTCCAGATGAGGACACTGTGGCCCAGAGAAATGCAGGAAACTGCCCAGAGCTACACAGAAAAGAAACAAGCAGAGCTGGGTTTGAGGGGGTCTGAGTTTTCCCAGGGATGAGAGGGAGAGAGAAATCCCTTCCCCCTTTTCCGCCAGCTGCCTCTCCCCTCTCCATCCCAGCCATAAATACCAGAACCTTCGCTCCAGGGGAAGTGAGAACCAGTTCTGTGTATTTGCAGTGAACAAAGGCTCAGGAGCTCTTCCTAAATGACTTGCTGGAGGCAGCGGCATTTTTATCTGTGGCCTCCCCTCTCCCTCGCCTCCTCTCTTTGAGGCTGTGAGGAATCAGAGAGATTCTGTCCATCTGTGCTGGATGCCGGCTCAGGCCTCGAATCAGCCAGATCACTGCTTAGCTGCCTCCACCTGCCTGCTGGGAAGGTTCAGACTTCTTCCTCCAAACTTCCACTCACTCCTCCAGCCTCTCCTTGGGATAAGAGTCCCTCCCACTCTGTACCTGGAGAGCTGTATGGAGCTGTGCTGTGGTCACCCTGAGCACCCGGGGGACCAGGGTCCCTGGGGGGTAGCAGCAAAGCATTTTGGGAACAGAAGTCATTTCTGATGCTGGGCAGGAAGTTTTCCCTTTGTCCCTCCAGATCTGAATCCCACCTTTCCACACCCCGCTGCCTGGCCAGGAAAGCTGTTGTCTCTGGACATATCCAAGGGCTCCCATGACCTCTGGCTTCCTATTGGGTTTGGAGGAAAAAGGGAGGACAGGGAGGTTAGGAACCCAGATCCCCCCAGCGGGGTTACCATGAGCTGGTCGAATCCCTGTATCCACAGTTACCCAGGCCAGGCAGCCCCCTCCACACTGCTCCTCCCTTAGGGGTTCTCCAATTTCGCCAGCCCGAGGGTACTACAGTATGCCTTGTGGGTTTCCCTACCCCGCTTGCACCTTTGCAAGCAAACTATCAAACTCCCCTCACCGGCAGGAAATGGAGGCTGCAAGGCAGCTGAATGAACCGGAGGTTGCTTCCGGGCCAATCCCAATGGAGGAACCCTTGGTGAGCCACAAGTGTGGGCTGGGCCACTCCATCTCCAAAGTGGACTGGACACCTGCTGCTAGGAGGGGGCAGCAAATGCTGGAAACGGCTACCTTCACATCTCTTCTGGGAATAGGAAGACTGCCCTGTTGGGTCCAGATTTCTGGACAAACTGACTACACAGTGAACAGTGATCTTCAAATGTTTTGAGCACATATCCCCGTGGATAAGACGTTTATTAGGATGTGCCTGTATATCAGCCAGGGTCCCAGCAGGAAAGAGATGTCATATTCAAACTAGGGTGATCCAAGAAAGTTTATATACAAAGGAACCACTACGGACAGTGTGGTAAGGAGAGCAAAGGCCATCCTTCCGTCTGCTGGGGAGGGGAGGGAATGACTGTCAAAATTTGGAGGGAGAAAGCCAACCTGTGAGGAGCTGCCCAGTGAGGGACACAGCCATCTGAGGTGGCCCCCCAGGGAGAGAGGCCTGAAAATAAATTCCTTCACTGGCCTGTCCTCCTGTCAGCCCTCGCACTAGCCAGATCTTACCGAAAACCCCAGGGCAGGGTGGAGGAGGAAGGCAAAGGGAACAAGCAGGAGAGACATTCAGCTAGTCACCAAGTGCCTAGGGGACAAGCAGGAGAGACATTCAGCTCATATTCCCAGCAAATGTATGTTTACCTATTAATTCTAAACATGCACGCCTGTGCTAATGTATTACATGCATTATAAAGTACACGCACAAAGCCAAATTGAAAAGGATGAGATAAAATAGAAGTGGCACCCAGTAGATTCATGCCTTGTTGGGGTGTGGGCTCCCTGCTTCGATGAAGACTGTGTTAAAAGCCATGTCCCCGTAGGAACATTCTGGGGTGATGGAAATATTATCCTGACCTGTGTAGTGATTATAAAAGTGTACACATATGTAAAAACTGACTACGCAGTACACTTAAGATCAGTGCATTCGACAGTACAAAAATCTCTCTCTTACACACACATATATGTGCATACATGCACACATGTCAGAGCCTAGTGGGTTCCCACTTGTGTGCCATGGTTCATCTAAAAGCCTGGGGCCTTTAGTTGTCAGAATGCTACAACACTCAGCAAACACAGTGCGGGCCTGAGCTTGCTGCAGCAGCCTGTGTTTCCATGCCTACTTGTCCCCCTTTCTTCTCTTCTTTCTTTTTCATTCCTTTGCCTACACTGCGGAAGTGGCTGGGCCCAGGACACCTTCCTTGAGAGGAGGTCCAGCTGCCTTGTTTCCTCAGAGTAAAAGTCATAGCTCTTACTGGGCACTGGAAGCTGCTCTAGGTGCTTCATATACTTGAACTCACCTAATTCCCACAACAACCTATGAACATTGATACTGTTTTTACCTTCATTTTACAAATGAGGAGACTGAGGCACAGAGAAGGGAAGTGATTCACACAAGGCCACACAGCTATTAAGATGCAGAGCTAGGATTTGGCCCCTGGGTCTGCGCTCCCCAGCTACGTACCTTCTGTTGGCTTCTCTGGGGCCAGCAAGGTAGCTGCCTTGGGCCTGATCTCTTTTTCCTCTGGCATTTCCTCCAAACCCTGTTCTCTTCCTCTCATGTCGTGATTGGTATGGGATGAGTGCGGGCCTGAGCTTGCTGGGCAGTGGTATGCCAATTAATGAGGCAAGTGGCTCTGGAGGCAGGAGGAAGGCCCTGGGTCTGGGCCCTCTGTCTTTCCTCCTGGCCTGGAAGCGGGACAGATTTCTATTTGCCTCACACCCTCACCCTCTGGGCAGGATGGCTTCCTCTTCTCCCTGACTGGCTGATCCTGGCCTCTGCCCTTTGCCAGCCTCCTCTCCACCCTCTGCAATGCATTCTGCTCCCAGCCCAACCCAGCCTGCTTCTAAGTCCTGTTGAAACCCCAGCCTCCCTCTGGAGAGTACTCTACCCACCCCAGCCCACCTTTTGCATCTGGAAGCCAGGCATCTTCTTACTGCACGCTCAGGTGGGGTAGGAACCATGTCTGTCTCGCTCACTGTCACCACCTGGACACCTTCCTCAAAGGGACAGAGTGGGCACCCTATGACTGAGTCCACAGAGGAATACTGGAATGTTCGCGAGTCTTGACGTGGTTCTGTGAGCCAAAGGCAGATCACCGGAGGTTGGTCAGCACGTGGACTGCATGATCAGAATTCTCCCCGTGTCCTGGGGTGCTTGGGGCTGTCATCTTCCCTCCCTTCTGAAGAGTGTTTGCTGAGTGCTGTAGCAGCTTGACAAGACCCCTCCCCAATGGCGGCAGAAGAAATGGTGGGCCCAGGCTCATTAGCAGCATGAGCCATAGGCAACCAGGCAGCGCAGTGCTTACAAGGCCCATTTTGCCGACTGTGGGCATGATTAGGTCCCACCGGGTGGGGGAGAGCCTGCCCACAAGGGCCTCCTTGCAACAGCCTCACGTCAGAAGGCCTCGGGCAGACTGAACTCTGTCACTTCACAAGACAGGTAATTTCCCTCCCCAGCATCCAAGCCTTTACAGGAACTGTTTTCTTGTCCCTTAGCTCTGTTGGTATTGAAGTCTGGGCGGCCTGACAGCCCTGGCAGACAGCCCAGAGGCCAGCGCCCCAGGCAGACACTCTCTCTGCCTTATTATTCAGCTTCAGTGGCCTCACAGCGATTGGGTGGCATTTGTGAGCACAAAAGAGAAGACACGAGCATTCTGGAGGGCCTTTCAGAAAAGGGCGCCGCAGGCTTCCTGGCTGGAGTTCTCTGGAGGTCCTGTTGAGTCTATTTTCAGCTGTCCAGGCCCGTCTGTTTGCATCCTGACCCTGGCCCCTCGGCACTTTCCGGGTGGGGGGTGGGGGTGTGGATGCTCTGCTGCCTGGGGAGGGGGCTAGCTCCGAGATTTGTGCCAGAGCTGGAGTTCCGGTCTTCCCCAGGCACCGGCACCCCTGCTTGCACACCTTCTCACAAATGGGGTCATGGGGGTGGCGTCCACGGGGGTCACCTGGCTTCCCTCTGGCTGCCAGCCCCTCCTCCTCCCTGCGCACGCCCCTCCAGCAACAGAAGCCCCTCTGCAGCGGCTATGGCGAGGAGCCGCCAGTCGGCAATAAGGGGCCAACTCCCGTAATTGGTGCCTTCTGTGATTCAAGGCTCCTTTGTCACCCACGTCATCATCGTCCGTGGGACCCAGATCAAAGCTGCCGCCAGCTGTGCCCGAGCCTCTCTCTCGGCCGGAGACAGGGGACCCACGGGAGCAACTGGGGATGAAGGTGAACTCAGGCTGCAACGGGGCTTTCCTCTGTAGCAGCCCCCGTCCGGCTCAGCTCCGGGCGGGCTGCCGCCCCCAGTCTTGCTTCGAGTGCTGGGGGCCAGGGCGGGGAACTTTGAAATTTCCACCCCGAAAGGTGCCCCGGTTCCCGGCATGCCCTGTGGCCGTCTGGTGTTGATTTGAAATCTGTTCGCCCGGGAGTCCCAGTTCGGCTCGGCAGACAGCAGTATTTGCTTATTAATTTGTTTATTGATTTACTGGGCTGTACTTGGGGCTTCTCCCGGGAAGAACTCCAGACGTGTGGGCCGCCCAGCAGCCAGCCATCAGTCAGCTTCAAGTTGGGGCTTAAAATGCCACAAGGTCTGGAGCAGGTGGGCCGGGAGATGTTGCGGAGCCCTGGAAGCCGGGCCGGCGGGGCAGTGGGGCACCGAGGGACCTGGGAACCCGGGACGGGGGGCGGGGTGCTGGCGAGGCCAGCGGGGCGAGGGGGTGGGCCCGCCGCCCGCCACGCCCGGGACGGAGGCACGCGGCGTGGTGAGTGAGGGGCGCGTTCTGCACGGGCGTGAGGTCGCACCCCTGCACTAACGTGGCGTCGCACCCCTGCTCTGGGCCTCTCCCCGCCAAGAGGTTATTACAAATCCGTGGCCAGAGCGGGGGAAGCGCGCCTCTCCATCAGTTCCAGAGGGGCCCTTCCCCGGCTCAGCGCGGATTTAAGAGGCCTCCTTCCCTAAGGCGGGGGATGGAGGAGGACCAGTCCAAAGTCTTCGGTGCCCGAAGGCACTCAGATTCCTGTTTTAGGACGGGTTTTCCAAGCGTGCCGGGACTGAGTAAGGCAAAGGGTGTTTGTAACAATGATTCTCTCAGCTCTTGCATAATAATACTACTTTTTTTTTTTTTTAAACCTCTGAGGACGTCTGTGGCTTTGTCGCCTTTTCGAGGCATATGTTGACTACAGATTGTGGGAGCAGGATGGGAGGGGCAAGGGAGGGAGGGAGGAGGCAGCAGCATCTGAACAGAATTCTATCACGGATAAAAAGATCTCTGACAGAGAACTTAGTAAGAGCCAGGCGAGTGCGAGCGGGCTTGGGGGTCACGCAGACCAGCTCCATCATTTATGAGCCGGGCAACCTCAGGCAAGTTACTTCCCATCTCTGTGCCTCAGATTGTCTGTAAAATGACGGTGAGATTAGAAACTTCATAGAGTTGACCTGCCGGGGTAAATGGAAACACCTAAGAAAAGCATTAATGTATAAATGGTCATTACATCCCTATTGTACAAATGAGATTAGGTACTGGAAGTTTCCTTTTGGAAATCCCCCCCCTAAAATGAAAGGAGGACCCTGTCTTAATAAATCCAGGTTCCCCTTTTCAGATGTGCCTTTCTCTCTGGCTGCTCTGGATTTTGCTGCCCTTTCCCCCCTCCCCCTCCCTCCCCCGGCCAGGAGACCCTTCTCTCCCTTTCCCTTTAGGACCAAGATCAAAATCTCCTGGCATTGCCATAAGTAGGATGGGTGCCAATATGAGCCTGCAGAGGATGCCAGGTGTGGATAGGCAGAGGTGTGCCAGTGCAGGTGGAGGGAAAGGGCTAAGAGTACCAATCCCTGTGAAGTCTGCAGCTTTGAGAGAATGCATAGGGTCTCAGGGAAGCACATGGGCTGAGGAGTCCCACTGCCCAGACTCCAATCTGAACCCTGTCATTCACTGCTATACAGTCTGGAGCAAGGGATTTAAATCTTCCTTCACCTAATTTCTGCATCTGCAAAGGAGATTCTAAGAGTGCTTGCCTCATCAGGTTATAGTGAGGTTGAGGGAGTTTACACATATCACATACTTGAAACACTAGCCACTTGGTACAGAGCTTTCCAGTCTTACTCCAACCAGAGTTTAAAACACTCACAATTCATCTGCCTTGATTCCTACCCCATCCCTATGCACACATGGTGCTCAAATGACTCCAGACCATCCCTGTCCGTCAGCCATCGCCTCTTCGCCACTTGCCGTTCCTCAGCCAGGAATGTCCTTCCTCCCAGCCTTGGCCTGACATAGTCCCTCTCATCAAAGTCTGACTCCACTCATTCTGGAAAAACTTCTTTGGTCTCTTGGGACAAAATTCCCTTCCCCTCCCAGAGTTTTCCCCACTGTCCCCACCTCCCACCATCTTAAAAACTCCTCCCCATTCTTTGAGAGACTTTCCCCCCACACCCTCCTCCCAGCTGGATTGTGGTCCCCCATCCTCTGTGTACTCCCTACAGTAAGTACCCCATGCTTGTCTCTTACTACCTCACTCAGCAGAGTTGGTCTGTTTTCTTAGGTGCCTCCCCTAGTTGACTATGAGCTTCCAGTGATGGGGGAGTCATCAGTTAAGATTGAGATGGGCTGCAGATAATAGTAAACCCTAAAAATATTGGTTTATACAATTTAGAGGTTTTAGTTCTTTCTTTCTTGAAAGTCTGGCATCCAGGGCTGATATGGTGGCTCTGCTCCATTGGGTCCTCTGAAATCTAGGCTCCTACCATCTTGTTGCTCTGTGACAGATGGCTTTCATGACCAATGTCCCCTCATAGTCTAACATGGCTGCTCCAATTACAGTCATTTTGTTCACTTTGCAGTCAACCAGGGGAAGAGTGAGTGCCGCCTGTCTGTTAAGGAAACTCTCATTTGACACATCCCTTTTAAATATTAGTGGTCAGAATTGAGTCATGTGAGTATGTCTAACTGCAAGGGCAGCTGGGAAATGTAGTCTTTTTTTTTCTATTTAGCCCTATGACCTGCCAAAAGCTCCAGGAGTAGGCTAGAAGAGGAGAAAGGAAAGAAGATAGTTATCAGTCTCTACCATAGGGCCCTGGCTTCTTTCATCCCTACGTGGTACCCCTGCCACCCCATAGCACATTGCCAGGCAGAGAGTGAAGGCTCAGTGTTTGTGGAAAGCCAGACTCACATACATAGTCACAGAATGTGTGTTTGCTTTCCCCGAGAGTGGGCATGTGGCAGCCTCTGATTGATCTGGGTGTCTCCCCTCCCACCAACATTCATTCATTCATTCATACATAATTTGCTGATGTCTCCATGTGCTAGGTGGTATTCTAGGTGCAGGGATAAAACAGGAAATCAAAGAGATAAAAGTCTGCACCATTTTGAGCTTCCATCCCAGAGGCTTCTACAGTGATATGAAGCACTGGGCTAAGTGCTTTCTGAAGATTAACTCACTGCGGGGTGTAGAGGGGGTGCCATATTAGTCATCTCTATTTTACAGATGAGGAAACTGAAGCACAGAAAGGTCAATACTTGGTCAAGTTCATACAGCTTGGAAGAGACAGAGCTGGGCTTATCGTCTGCTAAACCCAGGCTTTTCGTCTGCTGGCTATCGCTTCTCAACATCTTTTACACTATGGTACTCTCACTGCATATACTGTGCTGTGTCCTGCTTTCTGCACTTAACTCTGCCACAGATATTTTCCCATCATTTTTGTAATCACCATTTGTGGTGATTCTTCTCCCACGTGACTACCTGGGAGAAGGTGGGGCAGAACAGCTGTGGTCTGCGTATAGGGGGAAGGGAGGTGTTGTGGTCCCTGTGTGGGGCCAAGAAGGATCAATGTACATCTGATTGGGAGGGGCCAGTGACTAATAGGACTAGGGCCCTGCTGGCTTGGGAGACCTCTGCTCTCTACCCCTCTTTGATCCTCCAACTGATTCTCAGCCCTTCTCCACTTGACCTTGCTCCTCAGGGAGGCCACTGGGCCTTCAGACTTCCCTAACTCCCTTGACTTGTCCCATGACTGACTTCCAGGCCATAGAGTTATCTACCCCCTTCAGCCAGTGGAGGCCCAAGGGCTCCTATAACCCCTGCCTTATGGACCCTGTAGAGCACATCTGTCTTCCCAAACTCTTCCTTAGCCCAAGGAGAGGTGAGGGGGAATAAGAGAACTCTGGGGGTACCTGGGTGGCTCAGTCAGTTAAACATCTGACTCTTGATTTCGGCTCAGGTCATGATCTCAGGGTTGTGAGATTGAGCCCCATGATAGGCTCCACACTGGGTGTGGATCCTGCTTAAGATGATCTCTCTCTCTTTTGTCCTTTCCCCCCCTCCCTTTCAACAACAACAACCAAAGAGAGAGAGAGAGAGAGAGAAAACTCTAGCATAAGGCAAGTGGTACCAAACTTAAGATGCTGGGCCCCACATCTCTCCCACCTCCCCCTTCCTCACCTCCTCCCCAATTACTCTCCACTGTGCTTCAGGGAGTAGGACCAAGGAGAAGAGAGCAAACCCTTTTTGAACACCGTTCTCCTTTGAGAATGTTTCAGGAAGGACCCCGGGGCTCAGGGAGGCCTGGTCTCCGGCGCTGTGCCTCTGGCTTGATGGTGGCAGAGGGGAAATTGAAACTCTGCCCCTTGCCTTGTGGGCAGGGTAGAAGGGGGCAAAAAGTGGCTATCTATTTTGCAGATGACACTTCAAGGTTCAGAAACTGCGTTAAGCTGTGCCCAAGCCACAGGTAGCACAGTGAGTCAAGGATGGAATTTGGGTCAAGAGAACTCCGTTCCAGGGTGGGCCCCTCTGACTCCATCTTTGGCCCCACAATTTTGGTTTCTAAGACCCTAGAGATCTCAAAGCACCTGTTGAAGCCTGTAGAAGTCCTCTTCTGGGTCTTGGGCCTTGGCCAGGTTGTGTGAAGTGCTTTGAGGGTGTGCAAAAAGAAATTAAGATGTGATTCTTATTTGGAGGTGATGGTGGGGTGAAGGTTTCAATCATGCTGGGGAGATGAGACTTAGAAATAGGAAAAATGCCAAAGACATAGATATTTTAATATGCGGTAGTATCCTTCAGTGCCTTGAGACCCAGCACAGACTGAAGCAGATAAGAAAGCTGTTTGGGGGAGGGAGAATTGAACTGGACCGTAGGAAGAAGTAGGAATCAAACTCATAGACAAAGAATGGAGAGATGACAGCAGGATGTGGGTACAGAGGCCACCCATGCCAGTAGAGTGTGAAGCCTGGTGTGAGAGGGGTGGCCTTGTTGGAGAGAAGGAGGTGACAACACTAGAGAGCGGCCAGACAGTGGAGGGATTTGAAAGAGCAGCAGAGGTATTTGGACTTAATTCTGGAATCCAGGGAAGACAGCTCTTTGGCATCTGTGCTTCCTATCTCCCACCTCCATCCGTGGCAGACCCTGCCAGTCAATCACTATACTCTCCCTGCCGAGCCCCGCTGGGCCTTGGATCTCCATCCCTGCCTATGGTTTGCGACTGAGAAGCTTAGTTGCTCTGGGTAACTGGGAGCCACTGCAGGTTCTTGAGCAAGAGAATGAGTGTCAGAAGGGGTTTTGCATTCCTGGAGCCTGTGTGGGATGGCTTGCCCTGATCCCAATCAGCCTTGAGTCATAACTGGGGTGGGGTCGAAGCTTCTGAAGATCACGGGGCAGTGGGGCTTCTGCCTTCACCCGCATAAACCCATCTGGCGCAGGCTTGCCCCCTGAGGAGAGGGCCCAGCTTTTCTTGTTATGGAAACAGAGAGAGAAGCAGTCACACCACTCAGGCGAGATTGAATTTTGAAAGAAGCCCTGGTTGGCTGCCCCCCTGCTGAGGGAGAGAGGAGGCCAGGCCAGGGCTGAGTGGGTGCCACCACCGACCCAAATTCTAATTTAGTGAGTTTAAATGCACCTTTAAAATGCATAGAGGTCTGAGCAAAACCCATCTGTCATGGTTTTCAGGGTGAGAGGGATCCATCCATCCACCATAGCTATATATATGGGTGTGTTTGTGTGTGTGTGTGTGTGTGTGTGTGTGTATTTCTTTGCCAAAAGTAAGTATTGATTCTCAGTGACTGTAAACAGGCCATAAGAATGCTCTCATGCATCTCATCCTCTGATTTCAACCATGCAGATATGACTCTGAGATGACATTCCTCCTGTGGTTCTGGTTTGTTTGTCATTGCTGGAGTGTGTGTGTGTGTGTGTGTGTGTGTGTGTGTAGGGGTTGGCGAGAAGCACAAGTACTACAAAGGCAAGGATTAAAAGGGAGCCATTCTGTGTGCACGGAACTGCTGTGGACATTGAGTGCAGGTGTCTGTCATGAGTCTTGGAAACCAGTGGGTGGGAGGGGATCTCCGACACACCTAGAGCGGGTTGCTGAAGGTCCCCTGCTTTGTAGGCCCCTAGACCCTCACTGCACCTCCAGGCTGCGACTTCATCCTTGGCTGGGGAGGCTTGCTGATAACCCAGTTCCCTGGTGAGTGCCAGGTCCGTGAGCAGCTGAGAGATATGTTTATTTCCTTTTAATGTTGTTCAGGGTTCAATTTACCCAGTGGCACGCTAGTAAATAAATAAGAAAACCAAACCTTTGACAAGGGGAAATATGGAGTTTTCCTCCTACATTCCTGAATAATATCTCAAAACTTTTGTGACTCACGAGGGCCTGCAGTATTTGGCTAAAGGAGGGAAAAAAAAGAAGGAAAAGAAAACCATCTTGTTTCTTATATATTTGTCAATAGCTTTACAGCAAGTGGAGAATATTCTATATGATGTGGCCCCATGCACCGTACTTGCTGACACGAGTTTCCCTGAGGTCCATAGCTGTGTCTGAAGCCAGGGAAGTGTAACCTGCATAATTGTATCTCTGAAAAGGGGGCCGTTTGCTACTGCCCAGAACCCATTACCCACCAAATCTCCTGACACTAATCTCCCAGGCCTCCAAGATCTGGGCATTGGGGGTGGGGAGTTATTGCACAAAAATCGTTCAAATGCTCCGGCTCGGAACACAGCGACAGTTAAGGAGAAAAAAAAAAAAAAGGCAAATGAGGGAGAAACTGTTACAGGCGAATGAGGCTGTAGGAGGCGAGACTATCAAGGTGAGAACGACAACTCTGCATTCTGTTATGTGTTTACCTGGAAGGCTTTGAGACCCTATGTGCCGAGTACCGGGCAAGGCACAAGGAAGGGAGGGCACCATAACACTAATAATGCAATCGTGACACTGGTAATAATAAAGGGGCCATTTACTGAGCAGGGGCTAGGTGCTAGACACTGTGGGGAGCATATCATCTCACTGTTGAGTAGCGAAGCTCCATGTTCTCAGAGTTTATAATCTGGTGGAGGAGAGGGGAGTGATCTGCTGCCCACTGAAACTCCAAGGATATTTCTGGTCTTAGAGGATAGTTGGGAAAACCCCAAATTGGAGAATTCTTGTTAATTTTGAAATTTGGGCTCTGGTTGATGTTGGAAACCTCAGCCCCACCTCTTTGAGGGACTCAGGGCCAAGATAACTAGGAACCCTGGCAATTTAGATTTTCATGGGAGAGCTGACCAAATTTAGCAAGAAGGGTATGGGCAAAGGGGTAAGGAGGGGAGGGAACTAGAGAAAAATGATAGGGAGAGAAGGGTACACTCATGGCACAGAGAAAGGCAGGGGGCAGGAAGAGGGGAAGAGGGGAAGAGGGTGAGATGTCTGACCATTAGGGTGGTGAAATGAATAAAGCCTATGACATGCAGATGAAGGCTGGGTGAAGGCTTGGGGACTTGGAATCCCCCAGCCCTAGGCACAGTTTTGAGAAGGAGGGAGATGAGGGCTGTCGGCTGGCTGAATGGAAACTGTGTTCAGTGGTGGCTGAGGTCTTCTGCATCCTGAAAGGAATCAATGAAAGCGACTGAGAGTGAAATTGCTCCTTCAGTTGCAGGACAGAGTTCGAAGATGTGCCTTCCAGGGAGGGAGAGGGGGAGAGGAAGGGGTTGTGAGTGGAAATCAAGGGGAAGCTGATGGAGGTAGATGGTGGCAAAATCACCATTCTCACCTGTTCTCAGCAGACTCCCCTGTCTCACACCTGGGTGGAAGAGAAACACTGAAGGGGGATGCCGGGAACTGTCCAAGACCCTGGGTGCTGAAATGATTCCCAGAACTAGATATTTTGGTTCATAGAAGCTGAGAGCCTCCTACCCAGTGGTTCTCAAAGTGTACTCCTTGGATCAGCAGCATGAGCGTCACCTGGAAACTAGCTAGAAATGCAAATTCCCAGGCCCCAGTCCAGATTGGACAAATCAGAATCTGTGTGGGGAGAATGTGTGCAACAGCAATCTATTATTAGCAATCCCTTCAGGGTATTCTGAAGCACTCAATTTGGAGAATAACTGCTCTAACCAATAGCTTTTTCTGTTCCCAATCTCAGGCCCCTGGCCTTTCCTCCACAGTCAAATCCTGTACACAGTTCTACCATGGCACTTGCCATCCTGCCTTTAAGGCATCTCTATGTCTGTTTCTTCATCAGTGCTGAGGTTTATTTAGGAGAGGAGGGTAATGTCCTACTTCACTCTGAACTACCAGTTCCTGGCACAGACTGGCACACAATAGGTGCATGGTAATTCTTGTCAATGAATGGATGGAAGGATGAATGAATGAATTCTAGAGAGGTAGTTAAGGTTATCTTTTTTAGAAAGATCTTTTTTTAATTGAGACAGAGAGCGAGCACACAAGTAGGGGGAGGGGCAGAGGGAGAGGGACAAGCAGACTGAGTGGAGAGCCCAACATTGGACTCTATCCCAGGACCTTGAGATCATGACCTGAGCTGTAAGTCAGCCGCTTAATCAACTGAGTCACCCAGGTGCCCCTAAGGTGACCTTTAAAAACAAAGAGATTGGGTTAGTTTCTTGCTTAAAACTTTTCAGTGGCTCCCAATGCATTTAGAATGAAATCCAGCTCCTTACCATGACCTGTGAGACCCTTTAGTCTGGACCTGGTGGCCTTATGACTCTGATTTATCCTTCTGTCCCCTCAGCCACTGCTCTCAGTCTTCCAGATACCCCAGGTTCATTCCTATCTCAGGGTCTCTGCATGACTGTGCCCTCTATCTGGAGTGCTCATCACCCTGCTGGCAATGCAACAGGCTTTCTCTCATTTCTTAGACATTGGCTCACATGAAACCTCAAAAAGACCTTCCTTGACTACCCATCTAAAGCATCACTTCCTTTCCCATTCCATTACCATCTTGGTTGTTGATTCAGTGGATTTTCCTCTTCATGGCACTAGTACAAATTAGTATTGGGAGAGATTCTCCTCCATCATTTCCATATGTCCCTTCCAATGTCCCTTTTTTTAAAAAAAAAAAAGATTTTATTTATTTATCTGACAGAGAGAAATCACAAGTAGGCAGAGAGGCAGGCAGAGAGAGAGGAGGAAGCAGGCTCCCCGCTGAGCAGAGAGCCCGACGCGGGGCTCGATCCCAGGACCCTGAGACCATGACCTGAGCCGAAGGCAGCGGCCTAACCCACTGAGCCACCCAGGCGCCCCCCAATGTCCCTTTTTATAAAGGAAAATCATCGGGGCTCCTGGGTGGCTCAGTGGTTAAAGCCTCTGCCTTCAGCTCAGGTCATGATCTCAGGGTCCTGGGATTGAGTCCCGCATCGAGCTCTCTGCTCAGTGGGGAGCCTGCCTCCTCCTCTCTCTCTCTGCCTGCCTCTCTGCCTACTCATGATCTGTCTGTCAAATAAATAAAAAAAAAATCTTAAAAAAAAAATAAAGGAAAATCATCATTCATATAGACAATCAACATTGCTTCACTTAAAAAGAAACTTGCACCGACCCACCGGAGCATCCGCTTCCGGTTTCCACACTGGATCGGCGGTGAGCGGCTTCTGAGGTTCCTGAGGCCTGCGGGGCCTTGCTGGAGATGGACAGCCGAATTCCTTACGATGACTACCCCGTGGTTTTCCTGCCTGCCTATGAGAATCCCCCAGCATGGATTCCGCCTCATGAGAGGGTGTATCACCCAGACTACAACAATGAGTTGACCCAGTTTCTGCCCCGAATCGTCACACTGAAGAAGCCCCCTGGAGCTCAGTTGGGATTTAATATCCGAGGAGGAAAGGCCTCCCAACTAGGAATCTTTATCTCCAAGGTTATTCCTGACTCGGATGCACATCGGGCAGGACTTCAGGAAGGGGACCAAGTCCTAGCTGTGAATGATGTGGACTTCCAAGACATTGAACACAGCAAGGCTGTTGAGATCCTGAAGACAGCCCGTGAGATCAGCATGCGTGTCCGCTTCTTTCCCTACAATTATCATCGTCAGA
The DNA here is from genome assembly GCF_902655055.1 of Lutra lutra. NCBI lineage: Eukaryota > Metazoa > Chordata > Mammalia > Carnivora > Mustelidae > Lutra > Lutra lutra. Next base: position 67,942,924 of record NC_062283.1, on the reverse strand, counting down.
AAGAGAGGACTGTACACTAGAGAGTTGCAGCCCATAGCGCTCCACATGGAATCTTCTAGGACAAGCTGTTAGGCCTCAGGGAAGCCTCTTGGGAAACTCTACTCTCAGCCCCACCCTAGCAGAGCGGAGTGGGGAGGCTGGGGACACAGTGAGGCCCCGACACCAAGCCATCTAGCCAACTGCATTACCCAGACTCTTTTGTACTTCTTGTTCCCTCATTCTGTAGGTGGGCTTCATTCCCTGAAACGGGAAGAATGGAGATCTCTAGATATAGCCTGTGGAGAGCCCGGCTAGAAAAGGCAACTGACATTTATTGGGGATCACGTGCTAGACAACTGCACATGTCACACCATGTTCACTAGAGTCTAGAAATTAATAGAAGAAAGAATCTTGAGGCAACTGATGTTTATTGACTACCGCGTGCTAACCAACTACACATTTGTCCTCTCATTTTCATCAGAGTCTAGAAATCAGTAGCGAAAAGAATCCTGGGGGCCTTCCATCTCATCCCATTGTTGTACTACCTGTCTCAGACCCTCCAGAGACTCCCTGGGATTGTTTTTCCCCATCTCCCTCCTCCTATCCTCTTCTCTCCCCTGCCCTCCCGCCCTCCAAAGTAAAAGGCAATGCTGAGGAAAAAAAAAAAAAAAAAAAGAAAAAAAAAAGAAACTTGCCTATATTTATTTAGATTTTAAGTAAAATCATTGTGAATACTTAGCAAACTCAGCTTCGAGATGAGTTCCCTTCTAGTCATCTTGCTGCCTCTAAGTCTCTTTGGATGGGACTTCTGGAATAGCCATGGATCCAGCCCCTTTAATCCCATCAGTGGGAATTGTAGACTTAGGGCAAATTGGGTCTTGTAATCTGGGGTGTTCTGTTGAGCAGGAAGCAAAAATGGGCCACCCAAAGAGGACATAGAGATTATGGCTGAAGACTTCAGTGCATTCAAAGAAATGAGGGAAGGATGGGTGCTTTGGGACCAGGGCGCAAGTTTTGTCTTGGTTAATCAGAGGCATCCTGCCTAACTGGACATTGTGTTGCACCGGGAAGATTTCAGAGGGATGAAGGTGACTAAGATAACTATAATAATAGTAATTTTTTTTAGGGCTTGACTCCATGCCAAGCACTGTTCTAAAAACTCACATTCAGGGTGCCTGGATGGTTCATTCAGTTAAGCATCCAACTCTTGATTTCAGCTCAGGTCTTGATCTCAGGATTGTGAGTTGAAGCCCCATGTTGGGCCCCACAGTGGGTGAAGAATGTTCTTTTAAAATAAGAAAGAAAAAATAATTAAATAAAGTAAAATAAAATAAAAAAGAAAGAAAAGTAAAAACAAATATTCAGTTAATCCTTATAAGAATTCTTATAAGGTGGGTGTTCTCCACCCCCCATTTTCCAGGTGTGGAAACTGAGGTACTAAGAGGTAAAATAACCCTTCCAAAGGTACTCAGGTAGTTAAAGGTTGAGGCAGAAAATCTAGTTCGATCTTAACCATCATGCTCTATCTACCACTCTCTAATACTGATGCCAGCAGCACTTTGTTTCTATATAATTTCCCAAGCCTGTCCCTAGACTCTAGCTGGTTCTGAGAGCCCATGAGATAGACAGGGCAGGCACTTTGCCTCCATTTTCCAGGTGAGAGTGCTGAAGTTGGTGAGGGTAAGCAAACCACCCGAGGAGCCACAAAAAAAAAAAAAAAAAAAAAAAGAGGCAGAAGTGGCACTCACATCCCTGCCACCAAGCCTGCCTGCAAGAAAGCCTTGGGGTTGTTTGTCTTCCTGCCACCCTCTGTCCATAAGCGCTGGCCCCAAGCAAGCAGGGGGCATTTGGGAGATGACACTGAAAGGCAGCAGCCAGGCAGTGTTCCCGCTCCTTTCCCCAGCCCACCCCCTCCCAGACGTAAGATATATATAGCGCCAACGGAGAAATGAATCGTGTGTTTGTCTGCAGCCCCTTCTGCAGATCCATCACGGAGCAGCGCTCGGTGCAGATTTTGCAAACAGCTTGAGATTACTGAATTAATTAGAATAAAATTAATCAAAACACCCACCACAAAGGAACCTGAGCGTGTGGAGTGTGACTTGGGTGAAGGAGGAGGTGCAGCAGAGATGGCACCGCAGCCTGCATTGGCGGAGTGCCCAGAGCCCACTGGGGCAGGCCGAAAGCCACTGGGGTGGGCTCTGATCCCTGCTGCCACTTCCACGTGCTCCCCAGCCCCCATTTCCACACCGGCTCTAGAAAGGGAGAGGACACTGCCCCTTCTGTCCAGGCTGCACATTTGGTAGGGGCTGAAGCTTGGGTCCTGGGAGAGGGTTCGAGATGGTAAATGGGAGGGATATGTTAAAGCTGGGATAATGCAATAGATCAGAGATCAGAAGAGCTGGGGTTTCTGGGCATCATGATTCCAGTTGCCCAGAAGGCACAGTTTTGACTTTACTTGCCTGGGTTCAAAGCTTAGTTCCACCACTTACTAGCTATGTGACCTCAAGCTCTTCCTGGCTATATAATTTCTCTGAGCCCTAGTGTCCTCCTCTGTCAAATGGGGATAATAATAATACCTCTATTATGGTGTCTGGTATACAGTAAGTGCTATGAAAGTGTAAGCTGTTATTATTCTATCTAACTAGTGAAGAGGCCCTGTCCATCTTCCTTCAATCTGGCTTCATATTTCCTTTTTCCATATTTCCTTCCTGCTGCCACTATCTCTCTCATTCATTCATTCATTCATTCATTCCATAAACATTTATGGAGTTCCCCCTATGTACCTGACATTGGACCAGAGCCTGGGGATGCAAAGATAAGACCCAGCCACTGCTTTGGGGGTTCCCCATCTAACAAAGCGGTGTGGATGCACCTGATCAGACTCCTAGGGGGTCAGAAAATGCTTCATAGAGAACTTTCAGCTATAACTCTCTAGGTGTATAAGGGAGGAAAGGCATTCTGAGCAGGGGGAACAGCATGTGCAAAGCATTGCCACCAGAGTGAGTAGACTAAAACACACATTTGATGAAGTCATGTTCTGGTTCAAGAACCTCTACTCAGCCATGTTAACTCACTGCTGTCCACGTTGTCAGTGGCATGCCTTCTGTATGGGTTTCGGCCTTCTCTCCAAATCTACCTCCACTTAACGTATCCCTGTGTTCTCCAATTCCTAGTGCTCCCCTTGAGCTGGGGATGTACATGATAAGATTACTGTGGAACTTAAATGATTATGTGTATGCAGCAGGTGCTTCATAAATAAGCACCCCCCACACACACTAAACTGCTGAGTCTGGTTCTCTTTATGCAAGCGTGTGCAGGAAGTGGCTCCATGGAACCCATCGTTTAGAGCACTGGGCTCTAGCCTGGAGATCAGTGGCGCAATTTCTAGTCTTGGCTTTGCCTCTAACCGTATTCCTGTTCCTGCCCCCAAATGAATCCTCCCTTTATTTCCTCATTCGCTGAATAAAAGGTCCCAGAGTTTCTTAATAGAGGTGCTACAGGCATTTTGGGGGAAACAATTCTTTGTGAGATCCTCCCCTGCAGGGCAGGACAGTTGTTTATTATTATTATTATTTATTTATTTGACACAGAGAGAGAGATCACAAGTAGATGGGGGGGCGGAGGGGTGTTGAGAAGCAGGCTCCCTGCTGAGCAAAGAGCCCGATGCGGGGCTTGATCCCAGGACCCTGAGATCATGACCTGAGCCAAAGGCAGAGGCTTAACCCACCGAGCCACCCAGGTGTCCCCAGGGCAGGACAGTTTAGATCCTAGTAGTGCCCGAGGCATTGAAGCAACCAGAAACCACTCTTTATGGCCACATTTTCGACCCATCCCTTCCTGCCCCAAGGCAGAGGTCCCCCTTTGAAAAGCATTTTCATGGTCCTTTCCAGCCCTGTCTATCCCTCCTACGCCTTGAGGGACTCTGCTTGTGCACCCACACGGTGCCTAGAGGAGTTCAGGGCACATGATAAGACAGCAAATAGCGAGTCTGTGAGCTCCTCCTGGGAGCAGCTGTGGACCAGGCTCTGGAACCACACCGAGAAATTTCAAATCTGATTCTGCCACTAACTGGCTGTGTGATGCTGGAAAACTAAACCTCTCTGAGCCCCAACACTTGGTTCATCTGTAAAGTGAAGGATGATAGTAAGAGGAAGTACCTCATAGTATTATTGGGAGTGTTAAATACGATAATGAATGTAAAGCACTTAGCCCAGAGCCTGGCGTGCAATTAAATGCTCAATAAAAGGTTTATTGGGTCATCTTCGGCAAAGTTGAATCTCTGTCACTTTTCTCATCAAACAAGCATAATAATGCCACCCTCCCAGGGCTGTTATGAGATCAAAGTCAGCAAGGCACATGCATGCCGGGCACAGTTGGCCCTCAGCAGGGCACATGGCTGATTCGCCGTGATTTGGAGATCAGTCTGGCAGCATCTTTCAAAATTACAAATGCACTTATCCCTTGGCCCAGCAATTCCATCTCTAGCTAATTTTCCTATATATTCCCAAGTGTGCAAAATAACATATGTACAAAGTCTGTGTTAGCAAAAGATGGGAAACGGATGGCCATATCCATCCATTGGGGATTAGTCAAATCAATTATGGGACATAAATACACTGGGATACTAACAGCTGTAAAGGGGAACAAGGAAGTTCTTTATGTACTCATATGGAAAGATCTCCAAGATATATTGTTCTGGAGAAAAAAGAACGAGGTGCTATAATGCCTCCATTTGTGTGCTTGTCTATCCGTAGAATATCTCTGAGAGGATTCACAGTAAATCAGCAACAGCGGCTGTTGTCTTCAGGGAGAGAAAGTGGAGTGCCAAGAAGGGAGGGAGTCTTTTTGAGTTTGGAACCATGTGCATATAAAAGCTATTGATAAGTATAAAACCTGACTTAAAAACATCAGGGACTGTAATGAGCCCAAATCTGTCGTGAGGTCTTCTACTGGGGGATGGCTGTGAAGCTCGGTTCCTCCCATTTTGGGCATATGGCCCATTGCTCTTGCCTCCAGCAGGCACTTCTGAGGCCAAGAGGGAGGCCCAGCTGGGGGCCAGGAAACATGGCATCCCCTCTAGGCAGGCAGCTGCTTGGTTGGTCCGCTGCACCATGGGAGGCCACTTCTTTACCCCCAAGGGTCTCCACGTGTTTGCACTTAAACTGGGGCTTTGGTACCAAGCGCCTGATGGCTCTGCCCAGGACTGTGCCACCCAAGAGCTCTGTGGGTGTCTGTGTGATTGGAAAAGGAGTCCTTAGGTGGCCTCTCAGTGGCTGCCAGGGAGGAAACTTCACAGATGGCTCTGGCCCTGTGCCCCTTTTTCCTGCCGGGAGCAAAGGAGCAGCCACTGTAGCTCTGAAAGAATGAGGTGTCTGTCCCTGGAGAAGGATTCAGAGGCAGGCAGGTGGAAATGCAGGGGTGATGGAATCCGACACACCTGGGTTCAAATCACTCATGTGACTTGGGCAGGGCATTTAACTTTTGTGGGCCTCGGTTTCCACATCTGTAACACAGAACGATCACACTCACTTCACAGAGTTGTCGCAACACGTGAAGGTCATGTCTGTAAAGTGCCTTATCGCAGAGTAATAATTGAGGGAACGATTTGTGTGCAAGTAGCTTATCCAGAGGGTGATCTTGGGAAGCATCAGGAGGGAGGCAGAGGAAGGAGGAAAGCCAGGAAAGGGTGCATGGAAGAGCAGATCCCACCCAGGATCCTGGGTTCAGTCCTGCTGGGTCTCTGGGGAACCGTGTGGAACAAGCCTCAGAGATGCCCCAGTGAGGGACAAGGCTGCTGGGGTATTTATACGCCGGCTCCTATGGCCTGGTGGGCAAGGGCTGCTCTGGGACACTTAGAGTCACACTTCCAGCCTGCCTGGAGCTCAGGGCAAGCAGTCTGGGGGTGGGAGGAGGGGAATCAAAGAAAGCTCTCAGGCAGAGAAACGCAGGTCCTTGGAGCAGGAGCAAGTCCAAGGGCTACACATGGGACGAGTGAGTGCGGAGGGCATATGGTCGGGGCACAGATATCTGTCACGAGTGCTTTAGTATATGCTTGGCACTGCTTTAAGGACTTTACAGATATTACCACGCTTAACCCTTACTACAATCCAATGAGACAGATGAAGATACTGAGGCACAGAAAGGTTAAGTAACTTGCCCAAGTTCACCCACCAAGAAGGGGAAGCCAGGATTTTAGCTCAGCAAGTTTGGTTTACTAGGCCTATAGGGACTTTAGAGACCGCCTAGGTCAACCCCTTTATTTTGTGGATGAGGAAACTGAAGACCAGAGAGGGGAAGCAATTTGTCCAAAGTCACACAGCTAGTTAGTGACAGAACAAGACCTGACCTTGGATCTCCCATTTCTTCTCTGATAGCCCCTTGCTTAAACTTGTCCTTTTCTCCTCTGGCTTCTCAGTCTCAAGGAGGGCCCAAGGCTCGTGGGGGTGGGGTGGGGGCGGGGTGTGGAAGGTGGCGTTCTGGAGAACTCTGGGTGCTGCAACACGGAAGCCAGAGTGCCATTAATTGGCTGGGAAGGCAAGCATGGCAAAATCAGATTATGATCTTTAAGAGGCATGCTTTGAATCTCAAAATCAGCCAAGGAATCAGGACCCAGAGGAGGTGTGTGTTGCCTGTCCCTGCTTTTTAACCCCAGGCTGGCATCAAGAAGGAAAAGACGAGCTGGGCTCACTAGGGTGTGAAATTTCCTTTTTGTCTCCTGAGGTGGGGAGGGAGAGATGAGAAATTGCAATGCACCCGTGTGTAATTAAAGACTCTGGAATTTCTTGAGGATTATGCTGCTCAGAGACACATGGAGGCTCTGGGTGGTCTAGCTGGGCCCTGGCTGATGTGCCAATGGACAAACTAAAGGAAGGAAAGAGGGGTTCTGTGTACATGTGTGCACACACACCTGGGTGCATATGCTTGAACTGAAGGGAAATCACAACTGACAAGGCATAAATTCACTCTTACAGCTTTGTACATCTCAGAAAAGCCAGAACAGGTGCTGGCGTCCTTGTCTGGAGATAACCTAGAATCTTCACCTTTGGGCTGTCAAGGGGTGTCCTGGCCGAACTCTCATGGGTTGCTGCACAAGGTGTCCATGTCCCAGTTTGCCTAGAATGGGCTCAATTTTAGCTCTGAAAGGCCTACCTTCTGAGAACCCTCTGGTTCTGGACAGTTCTGGACAAGTCAAGATAGCTGGACCCCCTAAGCATGACCCTTCAGTTCCCATCCTTGCTAAGGCTGGACTAAGAGAAGCCAGCTGGGTCAGAAGACTGGGCCTATGGGAGCTGGATGAAAGCAAATCCATAGGCAAGCATCCAAATCTGTCACCACCCTGCCTAAGTGTCCAAATATATCTCTAAATCTTGTCTTTGGTTCTCCTTGCCTTTATCTGGCTGCTCCCTCCAATCAGGTCACACTCCTGTCAGAGGCCATTACTGCTCTGGGAAAGGAGTCCCATCATTCCCTTGGGGGCCCCCTGAGCCTCACTGGTGGTTGGGTGTGCCTGGGAAGGAGCCTGGTGTGGGAACAGGATAGGACAGCGCAACTTGAGATTGTCACTTTCCCTCTCTGGGCCCCAATTTCAAATGAGGGGATTAGGATGAAAGATTTCTTTCTCTTTTTTTCTTGTTCTTTCTTTCTTTGTTTCTCTCTCTCTCTCTCTCTCTCTCTTTTTTTTTTGAGATTTATGTTTAAATTATGAAAGCAATGCAATTGTTTGTTGAAAAAAATTGAACAGTACAAAAATCTAAAAGTAAGAGGTTAAAGTCCTTTCTCCATATCCCATGGGACAACCACTGTTAACAGTCTTTTTTATCTTCTCAGACATTTTCTATGCATATGCAAGCATGTGAGTATATATAGCCTTTATTTAAAATGTAACACCAATGAGATCGTTCTCTACATGCTATTCTGCAACTTGCTTTTTTTCTGTTTAACAATATAGCCTGGACATCTTTACACACACACACACACACACACACACACACACACACACACACACACCCTAATCTCCTTCATTGTTTTTTATTAAATATTTTAATTGAAGTGTAATAAACATACAGCGTTAGATTAGTTTCAGGGGTACAATGTATTGATTCTTGCCGACTGTAGAATGTTCTGCTATAAGGGTAACCACCGCTTGTTTAATGAGAACTGCTGGTTTGTAAGGGCCCTACCAGCTCCCAGGCTCACTGTGAATGTGAAAGAGAGAAAAGGGGAGCGTGGAAATGGACACGGGTTTTGGGAGGGGAGTGGACATTAGCAGATTGTCAGCCCAGGAAAGCTTGGTGTATGTCACATCTCTTCACGGAGAGATGAAAATGATTTGGAGAGGGCTAGGAAGGGAAGAGAACTCCTGAATCCAGACAATTAGGTGTGGGGTGGGGGGTTTTTGAAGAGACATGAAACAGCCCCTCCAGCACCTAAGCCGAGCAGGGCCACATACACAGGCTCTCTGCTAATGCAATGTGACAGGGCTGCAGGGCCTGATAAGTTTTTCCATTTCTTTGTCTTTCCTGAGAGAAGCTCATGATTATCACCTTCTAGGTCACTAGAAGCGGAGCGCAGAGGGACAGCGCTGCTCGGGCGCTTCCAGCTGGCTCCCATCAAGAAGTTCGAAGGGAGCCTGCAAATACATTTCCTATTATCATCTTTCCACCCCACGATGACTTTCCCCGGCTAGGCTGGGGGAGGGGAGGCGGGCAGCAGACCCCTCAGGAGGACCTGGGCAGGAATATTAATGCCCGACGACTTCCTAGCTCAGGGAGGAGGAGTGGCCGAGTGGCCCACCCGGATCCTAGTCTGGAAGCCGGTTGCCGAGCAGCCCGTGGGAGGGACGGATCCGCCGGCAGGCTGCCGTGGCCGCCCAAGTCCTAATGAAAACATCTCCGGGCTCCTGGCAGGGTGCCCCGGGCACACCGCTCCGGCCTCTCTCGGCCACCTGGGAGGGGACGAGCGCAGCGCGCGGGCGACCAACGTGTCTGGATGTGCGCGCACAGCGACAGCGTTTTCCTCCCGGCCCCGCATCCGTCTCGCTGGGTCTAGATAGACAATGCCATCTCTCTGCCCACACCCCATTTGCTGGGAGACAGCCTGGGCTTCTGAATTTTTTATGGCTTCACTTAGCTTGGAGGAAATCCAGAGGTCAAAGCCGGCGCAGACGCTCCAGTCACCTTGCCCGTCCGGGCGCGCAGCCTTTCCGAAACGGGCTCACCCATGGGGCCCTAAATTACGGCGATTACACTGCAATTCTCAGCGCGATATTTGTTACACTACCTGCTGCAGCCGGGACCGGGAGGCGTGCATTATTTACCACGGAGGCTGCCCGCGCTGCGCACCAAAGCAGCCAGCGCTCCGCGGGGGTCCCTCCTGCCCCGCCCGCAGGGTGCGGGGTCTTGATGAGGAGGGGACTGGAGCAGCCACCCTCTCGCTGAATGACCCTTTCCTGACTGCAGTAGACAGACCAGGAGAGGAACGAGTGACAGAAGAGGCAGCTTGCGATGAGGTTGGGGTGGGCGGGTGGGTGGGGAGAGGTGCTGAGCCCCCGGCTCCTCCCGCTCTTAAGGGCACGTCTGGTCCCCTTCAGCCAGCCTATAGGCGTCTTTGTCGCTCGCGCCTCGGGAACCGCCCGGGGACGCCCGCAGTGCGCACTGCTGGCTCCCAGACCCTGGCTAAGGGCTAGCCGCCCATTAACCCCTCACCCAGGCTCGGCGGCTCTGCCGGTCCCGGCGGGTGGCAGAGACGCAGGGAGACTGGGCTACCCCCTTTCTCTAGGTCGGTGGAAGCTGAGTTGGCCGCCGTGGAAACCTGGTTCCATCCTCGCTGCGGGCTGGGGACCGGAGTTGGGCAGCTGGCCTCTCTCCGGCTCCCCCATTATGACTTAGCATCAGCATCTAGATTGCAGGTTACTTCTGCTTTTATCCAAAGCGGTCCTTAAGGGAGATGGATTTCTGATTGAAATCCAGTCAATTGGCGCTGAGGCTCGAAGGGCGCAGCGTGAGCACACTTCTGGGGAAATTGCCCTGGGTCTGAGAGGAGGAGTGGGGGAGGGATCAGGAGCTCTGGGCTCTGCTCAGGCCCTGCTCTGGAGCCTGTGAACAAGCTTCCTTTTAGTGCACTATCCCTAGGAGTTGCTCCTTCTCCCAGTGCCCTAGGATTGATGGAGCTAGAAACCTCCAGCAGGGACTGCTCCTCCATCCCCAGGGGTTGGAGGGGGGGGGGGTGTCACTGCATCCACTCTTAAGCATGCAGGCAGTGTGTGATTAATGAGGTCCAAGAGGAAATAAAAATAAATAAATAATTAAAAATGAGGTCCAAGAGGGGACCCAAGTCAGTGAGATGGGAGTGTCTGTTTTGGGGGCTGGGAGAGGGGTGGTGAAGGAGGATGGTCTGCAGTGGGTCCTGGTGGTTGGTTGGTTCAGATGTGGATTAGTGTTGAATATTCTAATTCCTGTTCTCCAGGATTCAGCAACAAACAGGGAGAGGTAATTGATCTCTACAGGACACGGCTAGCTGGGGACAGCCCTGCCATTGGTGCCTGGTGGAGAGGGCTGCCCCCAACATGGAGTGATGTGCCCAGGTCCTTGTTATCTGCCTCCCCTCCTGGATAGTGCCCCCACCTCTACCTCAGGCTTCCCTCCCCATCCAAGAGTAGCTGTGGAGCCCTGAGAAGGCATTTTTGGTCCCCCACATCTCTCCCTCTCATCCTGAAAGTCCTTGATGTCCGGGTTCTGGACACTTTATTAAGCCTTCCTCTCTAACAGAGGCTGACTTAAAATGTAAATTCTCCTGGGAGGGGCAACTCTTTGAATCTTCAAGATCTTCTAGTGGAGGGGTTTATTCGCCCGTCAGCCACTGGAGAATGTAGGTGTGGAAGGGCTCCTGGAAGGAAGCAAAAGGCGCAGGAATTTTCCCATGCTTCCCAATTGCCATGGCTTGGGGTGGAAACAAGGAGAGTGAGCGTAACACATTCCTGGATATCCCAGAAATATCAGGAGCTCCTTCTGCCTGCTCTTCCTGGGTCAGCAAAGAACACATATATCATCTCTCTGTCTACTTTGGGACTTGCCTGAGATGAACATATTTTTCAAAAGGAATCCCAGCCGCTGCTGGAGCAGATGGCTCTGTGGGAGCAGCCAAGAGTGGGGAAAGAGCACTGGCTTGCAAGTAAGGAGCCCCAGGGCTGTGCCCTGCCCCTGCCCCTTGCAAGCCAGTGGCCATGTGACTGTGGGCAAGTCACTCCCTGGCTCTGGCCCAGGTTCCCTTGTGAAGAACGAGCAGGTGCCCTGTGCTAGGTGAGCAGAGGCCTCGCTCCCCGCAGTAGAGAGGACAGAGCACCATCCTGGCCAGCAAGGAAGGTTTATTTCCCTATTTATTTGTCTGTGCAGCTGCAGATGGCAGGGCTATCTTCCAGGCCCACAGCAGCCACCGCTGTGTTTGTGCTTCTCTGCTGTAGCTGTTTGCCTGACTAATGGATTTAGTGGCCTCCTTGGCTGGGGCCTGGTCCCTGTGTCCTCTTGCCCATTTACCTCTGGTCCATCCCTGGGGTTGTTAGGAGGAGCAGCCCTAGGGGTGGGGGGTGGATGAGTCTAGAATATCCACCATCACTGACTGACCCTTGGGTTTGGAAAGGATCTTAAAGGCACATGGTCCAGCTGCCAACTGGTGCTTTGGACCCCTCCTTAGAAGCTCCGCCTTTCATAGGGGGAGGCTCCCTACCTCTCGCCTGTCCAACTCTCTTAGAGAGTTGATCCTTTTCTGGAAACAAAGTCCAGTCCCCTCTATCTTCTCCCCTTAATTCTAGCCTTCTTCTTGGGGGCAGGACTTGGAAGGAGTGAATTCTGGAGGATTCACAGGACAGCCCATCCAGGACGATGGGGAAGCCATCTTGTCCAACCCCACCCCCACTGTCTTCTCCAGGCTCAACCTGCCCAGCAGTGCCCAACACATGGCTGCAGTCCTCACACCCCTGTTTCCTGCTTCCAAGTCCCCTCACGATCTTAGCCCTGACAAGAATTAATTGAGCTTCCAGGCTGACGGCAGAGGCCCTGGTCTTCAGGGAGCTCCCATTCTGGGAGGTAGTCTTCCTAGGACCAAAAACTGACTAACGAAATTACACAGGTATTTGGGACTGTTGAATTTCCAGCTGAGGTGGCTGCTGGTCCAGAAACCTCCTCAGAGGTGAGTGGGTTTAGTTATCTTCCAGGGAGAGGAAATTTCCAGCTCTCTCTGTCTTGCCCTTTCTCTGGGATCTGCAGATGCTCTGACGGGGGGTGCTGGGGCCTGCTCCGGTGCCCCCACTGCCCACCAAGAGGGAGAAAGAGATCCATGAGAGAGAATGTGCTTTAATTTTTCCATTCCCCACCCAGCCATCCTCGGCGGGGAGGGTAGGGGACCTACTAGGTTTGGTACCACAAAGATCTGGCATCCAGTGGCCATGTGACCTTGGGGAAGCCACCTGGGCATCTCAGATCCCAGAGATTCCATTATTTCTCCTGACTCCTAGAAGATGTTCCCGGAGGAGCCAGTCTACACTGGCAGGGAGTGGGCCTTCCACATCTAGTCCCCTTCCACCTGCCCCCATCTCTTAATTTATTATTAACTCTGGAACTGACTGAAATTATGGAAGACCATGTTGTTTCTTTCCTCAGCGTCTCTTATGGTCCCCAAGGGGAGGCGAGCTGAGAGTGCCAGATACACAAATATGCTGTAAAAACCCTGTGGGTTTGTGGTTCTAGCAAGGGGAAGGAAATTAGCTGTAATAAGCTGCTGTCGCCTCACACGAAAGCCTCCAACGCAGACCCAAGGAGGGGTTCCTGGCCCCCTTCCTCGGCTCTGCCCGCTTCCCAGCCACTTGGCTGGAGTCTGCTGTCTTTATGTCACCTGCAGGAGAGTGGCCTCCTCCCCACCTAGTCCTGTGACATCACTGATGGAGGTTATCGATATCCCTGGGCCAGTGAGGAGAAGGAGAAGGAGGAGACCACAGGCACACAGAGAAGCTGCCCTGCCTCTCCCTGAGTGATTAGCTTGAATGGTGGTAGGAGAAGCAGGTGGGAGTCAATTTTCATTCTCCTAGAATTACTGGACGGGAGAGGGTTATTTGGAAGTTTCTGAGAGGTGAGAAGGATTCATTGGGCCCCAAATAAAAGGAGCAGTAGGCGTCTGGCCTTTCCTTTTTCCTGTCCTGGGGAGAACCAAGGTTTAAAACCTTTAAGTGACTACCCCATAGTGGCAGCTGTGTGGAAAGCAGAAAATAGCCCCAGGCTCACAAGTTGGCCTACTATGATCTGGTCTTCACCTTCCTCTTTGGCTTCTAGTTCAAAGAACATAATCACATAGCAGGTGTTATATAAACGTTCATTGAACTGAGTAGGTTAGGTTCTCCAACTCACTTGCTATGTGACCTCTGGCAAATCACTTAACCTCTCTGGGCTTTGGGTTTCTTACCTGTAAAACAAGTACGGAGGTGAGATGAGTGTGCCATTCCTGGGATGCAGGAGTGGTGGTTAATAGTGTTTTATAATTGTGACCCAAACTCACTTTCTGCCACATCCACGAGCCAACAGGATGCTCTATCTCCTCCAGCCTGGCTCACAGATGATGTATTTATAAGGAAAGTTTTACACCCAGTGTGATAATCATGCTTTTTCACTACTAGCCATTATCTTTGTGATTTAAAACCTTGGCAATAAACTGATTTTTACCAATATTGCTGTATCTTTTTACTTCTTTAAAATTTACTAAGATTTTTTTTTCCCTTGGAGAGATAGCAGGATTCAATGGTGAAGAGCATGATTTCAGGAGCCTTAATATGTGGCTATGAATCCTGGTTCTGCGACTTACCAGCTGTGTGATCTTGAGCACATTCCTTAACATCTCTGTACCTCGGTTTTCTCCTCTATAAAGTGGGGAAAATGATACATCTTAAGGGTGTGACCTGAAGGGCTTAGAACAGTGCCTAGAACAGAGTAAGTACATACTTGGTTGTTTGTTTTTTTTTAAGATTTTATTTATTTATTTGACAGAGAGAGAGTGAGTGAGCAGGAATGGGGGAGGGGCAGAGGGAGAAGCAGGCTCCCCACTGAGCAAAGAGCCTGATGTAGGGGCTCCATTCCAGGATGCTGGGACCATGACCTGAGCAGAAGGCAGGCGCTTAAATGACTGAACCACCCAGGTGTCCCTTGGTTGGGTATTTTTATTGTAATAAGAGAATGCCTTTAAATGCTTCTCAGGAAAGGCGGACTTTTTGTTTTTACCATACTGGGTGAATCTTTGCTAGAATGATCAATTAGAAATGTATAATTCCTGGGGCACCTGGGGGGCTCAGTTGGTTAAGTATCTGCCTTTGGCTCAGGTCATGATCTTGGGGTCCTGGGATCAAGCCCCATGTCAGGCTCCCCGCTCAGCCGGGAGTCTGCTTCTCCCTTTCCCTTTCCCTCTTCCCTTCCTCCCCAATGCTCTCTCTCAATAAATAAATAAAACATTTTAAAAAAAGAAAAGAAATATATAATTTCTGAAATCCTAGAAACATCCAACAAGATGATCTTTAAGGTATGTTTCCAGCTAGAGTGTTGAGGGCTGAGGGGAGGGGTTGTGTTCCTGGTTGAATATTCTGGTTGCTGAGAGTAGCCCATTCCTTTTGGTTTCATTCTCTTTGTAGTTGAAAATTTGTTTGAGGGCCCCTGGGTGGCTCAGTGGGTTAACCCTCTGCCTTTGGCTCAGATCATTATCCCAGGGTCCTGGGATGGAGCCCTGCATCAGGCTCTCTGCTCAGAAGGGAGCCTGCTTCCCCACCCCACCCCACACCCACCCTCACCACCGCCGCCTGCCTCTCTGCCTACTTGTGATCTCTGTCTGTCAAATAAATAAATAAAATCTTAAAAAAAAATTTTATTTGAAACGCACCAACTCCTTCCCATGCCTTAGTCAGCAGGGTAATTAACTTTCCTCTCTGCCGAGGCCTCAGTATATCATTGGAAAGTGCCCTGGCCAGGCTGTCTTGCCTCCACATCTGGCTTCTGCATCTATAAAATGGGGGTTGTGATCCCCAAGGAGAATCAGGTGGGTTGGGGACTCTAAGAGAACTTTCTAAACTGTAAAGAACCGGGCATCCGAAGGGGTGTATCCTCCTCCAGGAGCCTCAGCTGGAGACCCATTTCCAGGACAAGGAGTTACTGCAAGGAGTGGGGGCCCAGGTGATGGCTCAAGGCTGCTTGGTCTGGGACTTCTTCCCAAGTAATAGGATGTGCTCTTCCCCATGAGTTTCTGATCTTGCTTTATCCTAAAAGTCAAAACACAAGTCCAACTAATGGACAGTTTCATGAACTGGGATCTCGGAGGCTGGCTGTGTGTGTAGAAAACACTCAGCCTACATATGTGGCGTCCAGGTGGGGCCCGATCTTGACCAGTGGTTTCCAGAGTTCATGCTCAGGTCCGATCACCACCGCAGGCACGGCGCAGGCACCGCGTGTTCATTCCCTGGATGAGAACTTGTGGAGAACTACAAGCTAGATGCCATTCTAGGCACTGGGAAGACAGCCACAAATAAGACTGGAAAGGTCCATGCCCTCGTGCAGCCCATACTGAGGTGGAGAGAGACCGACATAAACAGAAAGCTAAATAAGAAGGGGGGTTTAGGTTGTGATGTGCATCTCAAGGGAAATAAACCTGTGGGGGCGAGGCCACTTCCTTGGTCATGGTCAGGACAGGACAGGCTCTGTTGAACGGGCGATTCATGAAACAGAGATTGCCTGCATCCTTTCTCTTGAATACAAATACTACTACCACACATAAGATAATGACAGTTGTTAATAATCAGCCCTGCTCTGGGAAGGGCTTTGCATACTTCGCAAGAGTCATCTCATCTAGCCCCCACAATGGCCCCATATTTACCCCCTCTTCATGGAGGAGCAAACTGAGGCACAGAGAGGTTAAGCAACTTATCTGACATCACACAGCTACTAACGAGTGAAACTGGGATTGGAGGGTTCTAGTGGATTTACAAATATTGTTGCTTTCAGGGACTGCAGTGTAAGTATTTGTAACTGTTGCTTGAATAGTTAACGCTCCATTAAGTATTCTTCATTCAATTTGACCCATTTTCAAAATGCATTTGGTAATTTGTAGTTTTATTTCATCTTAGTGAAGAAGGCCTCCCCTGGGAATCGGTTCAGGGAGGTTTGTAGCTCCTAGGGTGGGAGAGAATTCACAAAGCCCTGGGATAGAAAAGCTGCAATGGCTGTGGAGACCATCTGGCCCAGGGCTCTTATTGTGCAGATCAAGAAGGTGAGTCCAGAGAGGGGCACAAGTACCCGAAAGACACACACACGCACACGGCACACCACACCCACCACACATTTTGTGTCCCCCTCCCTGCAGCCTCCCACACATTTTGAGGATCATGTCAGATTCTATTAAGAGTAACCAAGCGCAGTGTTCAAACACGGTTTCAGCCTGTTTATCCAGGGACACGGCAGCTTTGGAGGCAGCAAACATGCCCATTTGTTACTATTTGCAAAGATGGTGTACACCAAACATGGGCTTTCTGTAAACAAATTAAAAAGTAATAAAGTGGCCCCATCTGCATACTAGAACACCATGCTTCCATTTTAATGAAGCTTGCTATTGCAAAGCCATTTTGATGGCTTGTCAAACATGCAGAAGCCCACGGCTGAACATAGAAAGGTGCTGTCATTCCTTCCTGAGGTCCTTTCTCCCTCTAGTGTGTGCGGGGCCCCTGCCGTGTGCAGATGGGACAGCTAAGGAGCGGGACCCAGCCCCCAGACCAGGCGCTAATGCTAGGGAGACCTGACGTGTGCCTATGATACCATTAAATTGTCCAAGTCAGATGTCACAAAACGGTCCACAGGAGCCCCTTGAACAGTAATGAGAGCAGTACTATTTAATCAGTGTTTACCATATGGCAAGGCGCTGGGTATCTTCTGTCTGTTCCTTTGAAACCCCCCCTTCTCTGCCCTCTTCCTCCCTGCCTGGGGCCCCTGGGAGGCTGAGCTCTATGGGTTGCTTCCCCTGGGCTCTGGGAGATCCCTCCCCATGCTTGGTGTTGTCCAATAGGAGGTCACACTAAGAGATGGAGGAGGAAGGGGAGGAAGTCCGCAGTCGGTGTTTGGGGCGAGATGCCGTGGCCGCTTCCTCTCAGCCCCTCTCCCACAGCATAGCTTTGTCTCCTGCTCCCCATGACCCCTTTCTCCCCAACTTCCTCTAGGCCTAGGGGTGCCAATAGCTCCCCAGTGGTGCCAGCCCTGGGGTTCTTTCTGTGACATCCCTCACTGTTTTCCTCAACTCTGCCCACATCTTTGCAGGCAACCCCTCTGATAGACTCTCCTCGGTGGTTTGAATGAACCTTCTGCTTCCCGCCAGGACCCGGATTAACACAGACAACCTGAGCTAAGCCTTTGCAGATGTGTTCTCCATCCCCATCAGAACAACTCATTGAGGTAGCTGGCTCTTATTAGCCCCATTCACAGGTGAGGAGACTGAGGGTCCACTTGCCTGGCTGAGGAAATGGCAGAATTTGAATCGAGTCTGTCAGTCAACAGAGATAAGTTCTTCATCACAGTCTCCCCTCCAGGAAGGGGATCAGCCCATCTGGCATGAAATCATTTATTGGCAAACTTTGATTGAGCATCTGCTATGTGCTGATGGGATTTAGTGATAATCAAGGGCTCCCTCTTCCTCTGGAGGACACCACAGCCTGGTCTCTTGATCCTGTGGTTCTCAACCTTGTAGGAGGTTAGCATCACCTGGGGAATTAAACAGAATCAGTGTCCTGCGGTCCCACACCCAAGCAATGAAATCAGAATCCCTGGGGCAGCCGGCGGAGCCCAGGCATTAGTGTTTTAGGAAACTCCCTTGGTTCCCCCTGCCAAGGTTGAGCAGTGGAGTCAAGGGCCGCGTTTGAATATAACAGGGGGCCGGGGTGCGGTTGAGAAGGTTGAGAGAATCTGTGCCTGGGAGGATTTGGACAGGTAGAGGCTGGTAGACATGAGCCAACCAGGCTGGGGGAATAACTGTTGGCAATTATTCATTCAACAAACACTAGATGGGCAGTCACTCAAACTGAAGCAATCTGTGTGGTGTGTGTGTAGAGATGGGCCTTCTGGCTCTCATAGCACAGGTGCTTCCCTCTGGGGCTCTGGAGATGGCTGGGCACTGGGGAGCTGTCCGCATTACCCCCTGCCCCTGAAGCCAGACCCAGGTCTGTGAAAACTGCTGGCTGCAATTGGGGCTGGGGCAGGGAAGGTGGGGTGCATCCTGGACGGAATCCCCATCAGCCCTCCACTGCCGAAACATGGACTCCACGGCTCTCACTGGTCTTTCCACTTCCTGCCAGGACCTTTAATTCTCTATCTCACTGCCCACCTACCTAGATAGGATGACAGGATTTTTTTTTTAAGATTTATTTATTTATTTATTTATTTATTTATTTATTTAAGAAAGAGAGAGCAAGCACAAGCAGGGGAAGGGGCAGAGGGAGAGGGAGAGTTTCAATCGACTCCTCTCTTGGGGCGGACCCTGACATGTGGCTTGATTCCACGACCCTGAGATCATGATCTGAGCCAAAACCAAGAGTCGGATGCTAGCCCACTGAGCCACCCAAGAGGCCCAGGAGGAAAGGAATTGTGAGGTAAAGGGAACATCCATCATTCCCTCCCTAGAACACCCATGAGTCTTGTTCCAGAAGGTACATGAGGTGGTATCCATCTGCCCTCAGGGAGCCCCACTCTGAAGGGGAGACAAGCCTTGCCTCAGGGAGTCCTAGTCTGAAGAGTGACAAGCCCTGCCTCAGGGAGTCCCAGTCTGAGGGAAGAAACAGCCCTGCCTCAGGGACCCCCAATCTGAGGGGAGACACAGCCCTGCTCTCAGGAAGCCCCAGTCTGAGGACAGACACAGTCCTGCCTTCAAGGATCCCAGTCTGAGGGGGAAACCCAGTCCTGCCTCAGGGAGTCCGGGTCTGAGGGGGAAGACAGAGTTCTGCCCTCAGGGATCCCAGTTTGAGGGGGGAAAACACAGCCCTGCCCTCAGTGAGACTCAATCTGAAAGGGGGACAAAACCCTGCCCTCAGGGAGCCCCTAAACAAGGGAACAGAACAGTGACTGTTTCTTCAGACAGCTGGATGTCTGAGTGGAGGAGATACCACACATGAGGGAGCCTCTTTTGAATGTACAGTTGAAACAAAATGCCTTCTTGTTGGGGCCCTCGCTGAACTATTCCCAAAGACAATAGAGCTTCCTGGTTCCTGGTCAATAATCTGCTTTCCCCTTTAGTGGGGACCACGCTGATCCGTTGGAGTTCTGGGCCAACCAAGGGGCAGAGATCCTAAAGGACTGTCTAGTGGCCTGAGGCCAGCCTGGTGATGGCAGGGGAATGACCAACAACAGATATTCTCTGTTTTTCCCTTAGAAGTGGCTTGGTAAGTGAAGAAAAGTGAAGAATGAAGGAGGGAAAGGCATGAGCCAGGCAGGATAGCTTCAACCCTGACTTCCAGGGACACCCTCTGCTTTCCCCCTTCTCCCTCCTCTACCGTGTGGCCCTTCTTCAATTATCCGACCTGATACTCATTAAATGCCCCCCCTCAGCCCCAGGGAGGCCATGAGGCACATCAGCCTTATTATTATGTCTAGGCCCACCAGTGCCCACAGTGACACTACATGGACCAGCCGCTCATAATGATGGTTGAACATTCACCATGTGCCTGTGATTGTTGGAAATCTTTATCTGTATTATCATTTAATCCTTACAACAGCACCGGGAGGTAGCTTCTGGTGGTGTCTCCAGCTTCTAGATGAGGAAACGGAGGCCCAGAGAGCAGAAACAACTTGTCCAAGGTCGCAGAGCTGATAAGCACGGGGGCTGGATGCAGGCGGGGGAGCCGCAGAGCCCCTGCCCCCACAGGCTCACCCCCGCTTCTGCTTCTCAAGGAAGTGTGAGATTAATGAGGTGTGGACATGAGACCACGGCTTTGATAGATGGAGTCAAAGGAAGGATGCCTCACCTCCATGCCCCTTTGTCTACCTGTCCGTCCCTGGGAGGAAAGGAATTCAGGCTGGAACTTCTTCCCCATTCTGCTCTCCTCTCTTTCTCCTGCTGAGAGTCTGAGGGTTCAGGGCTTTTGGCACAGTGTAAATGGGTAGCCAGGTGGGTTATAAATGAACGGCCCTCTGACACCTGCAGGTCTGTCCAGCCCTGCACAGATGGCAGCCTGGGGCGGGGGCAGGGAACTCTATTAGCAGCACGGCTGTATCGGGAGCCAGCATAGGCCTCCTTTCTGCTCCCCTCCTGGAGAGGAAGGGGAGTCCTGCTGGCTTCAAGGTGGCCTCAGGCAGTTTCCGGGTGGTATACCCAGCTACTGCTGGGGGTTGAGGGCAGTGATTCAGAGCTGGGTCTGTAGGAGGCTAAACCACCACCCATCCAGGGACCCCTGGAGCTAGGATGTGTGCATCTGCTCACTTACTCCTCAAACGGCCCTGTGTGGTAGGGCTGGTTGTTATCCAGTTGTAGTTTTTTAAAATACATTAAAAGAGGTCAAATCACTTGCCCAAGGTCACACAGTCCCTGATAACTGCAGAGCCAGTGTCCTTGACCATGAGGAACTTGCCCTGCTGCCTTGCTGAACCCGTCTGCACAGCTGAACCTATCTGCTTCTACCTCAGTTTCTTCTCTGAGCCTCCAGCCCCCAGTGGAAACACAACCCTGCCTGGAAGGCCTGCCTCTGAGTTTGGGGTCCTGACACTTTTTGTCCAGTTCTGGCCCCTGTCCGTGGTCTTGCTTCCCCAAGGGATTGGTTGTGGCTTCCTCAAATGCCTGCACCTGGGTCTGAGACAGAGTCTGGCGCTGTGGTTCAGGGTTTGAGCCCTGAAGTTCCATTCCAGCTCTGCTGTGTGGTCCTGAGAAAGTTACCTAGCCTCTCTGAGCCTTAGTTTCCACACTGGCCAACTGGGGATGATAATTACCTATGGGGTGGCCAAGGGGTCTGATTTTTAAATTAGCTTCCCAGGTGGATGCGATGTCCACTAACATGTGAAGCCTCTTTGGGGGGAACGGTAGGGTTATAGACTTGTTTGGGTGAATGTCAGTCAAGGGAGATCAGATAAGCTAACCTTAAAATTCTCCGACCTCTCACCCGTCCACACAGAACTCCTGCTGAGGAAAACTCTGGAAGTTCCCCTCCCTTCATTATGGTGCTGCCTGTGAGCTGTACCTTCCATGTTCATCCAAATTTCTCTCATATGACAAGGGGCCCCCAGGCATCCCTGGCACAGTGTTTCCCTCTGGCACGGCTTTGCAGGGACCTAGCCCCTGTCTGATACCAGCTGTGTGACGTTGGGGCAGGTGGCCAGCTAATTGCTCTGAGTTTCAATGTCATTATATTTTAAATGGGGCAACAGAAACTAGGTCACGAGGTTGTTACTAGGACACGAGAAGTCTGGAGCCCAAGGTCCAGTTGGGGAGACAGACTCATCATCAAATTATAATATAATATGGTAAGGGCCAAATTGGTCTTAATAATAATTTAAAAATACATTTATTGAGTGCTTACACGGGGTGAAAGTCTGGGCTAAGCACTTCACAAGACTCATTTAATCACCACATTGATCCCAATAAGTGGTTTCTGTTATTATGCCCATTTCACAGATGATGGCGCTGAAGCCGAGAGAGGTGAAGTGACTTGCCCAAGGTTACATGGCCAGTAAGTGGCAGCCCTAGCACCAGGAAAAACAGAAGATGGGGGGAATTGCTCTGCCTGGATAGGCAGGGATGGAGGATGGCAGAGGTCAGGAAGCCTGTTCTGGCTTCTGCTGCTGGTGTAGAGTAGGGACAGGTCTCCAGAAAAACAAAGATGGGGAGCAAAGGCTCTGCTGATTCTGATTCATCTCCCCACCTGTGAGCAGAGGTTGATAGAGGGTCACAGGCCCAGAGCTCAGTGAGGTGGGCTCTGTCTTCTGTCATCAGGATGGGAGTCCCAGCTCTGAGTATCCCTCTTTGCTAAAGGCAATAAACCTGTCTTCTTATCCCCCCCGACCCTTGCTAAGAGGTCCTTTCGTTACTCCTCAGTTCTTCTATCACCATCACGCCAATAATCTGAGTCTTTATGACCAACAGCAGGCACATTATGCTGGTTAGGGATGCTCCCTTGCCTGGTGTTTGCCCAGCTTCTAAGAGGAGACCTGGGCCTCGTTCCCACTCCTCTGTTGCAGAGCTGAGTGGCTTCTTTCTTTTTTTAATAGTTCCACTCCAGGAGTCAAGTTCCCTAATCTCTTTTCCAATCTTTGGTTACAACACTTTATTAATTCCATAGCCATATGGTGTGCAATAGGTCTCCTGGTTCCTGGGAGTCTTGGCTGTGATGAGAGGTTCCTAGAAGGTACTGACTAGATTGGGCCTGGGCGTGGGGATGCTGATACCCACTGAATGTTGCTGAGTGATGTTTCCCGAGCTCACTGGCATATGCAGCGGACATTGAACCTTTCCCAGTGACAAGCTCAAGAGAAGTACATGACCTTAGGCAACTTACTTGACCTCTGTGGGCCTCAGTTGTCTCATCTACAAATTGGGGATAATAACAGGACTCACCTCCCAGCATTGTTGTCAGGAACAAATGAGTTCATCTAGGTAAAGCAGCTTAGAAAAAAAATGGTCTCCACACAGCAAGCCTGTAGAGGGAGAGCTGCATTGGCTGTGGTAGTAAAGGGTGGAAAAGGACAAGGCTCAGGGACTGATGTTACCTGCCCAGGTGACACAGCAAGGATAAATTCACACTGGTTTCCCCATGCTGTTTTGTCATCCCTTCCTTCTACATGGACGGAAACGCCAAGTGTGGAGTGTGGAAAAGTGTAGCAGCTTCCCCAAGAGCACACGGCAGCCAGCCCGGGGCAGGGCAGGGGGAGCGGTGTGTGTGGGAACGTGTCCTGCATGGGACACGTGACAGTCTGGCTCAGAGTACCCCCCCTCCCATTCATACAACTCAAAAGTCACCTCCCCTCCGTGGGCCTCCAGTTCCTCATCTGTAAAATGGGTGAGGGAGTTGTCCGGACACAATGGGCTCCAAGGTACCTTCTAGTTCTAGATCTGAGGGCTAGAGGTTGGATCTAAATCATAGATTTTTAGTGCTAGAAGGGACCCTAAATCTCAGCCCAGTGGTCCCAGGTTGTCCCAGAGCTATGAGCAGACCAGAGACCTATTTTGTTTTTTTCAGTTTAAATTTGAATTTTTCACACCTGTCTCCATACACTCTTTTTTTTTTTTTAAAGATTTTATTTATTTGACAGACAGAGATCACAAGTAGGCAGAGAGGCAGGCAGAGAGAGAGGGGGAAGCAGGCTCCCTGCCGAGCAGAGAGCCCGATACGGGGCTTGATCCCAGGACCCTGGGATCATGACCCGAGCCGAAGACAGAGGCTTTAACCCACTGAGCCACCCAGGTGCCCCTCCATACACTCTTATCTCCCTGGTCCCTGAGCTGGTCTAAACCCCTCCTGGCTCAGAAAATAATAAACTGTTATTATGGCTAAATTAATTGCCCTCTTCTATGTGTCAGGCCCTGTTCTAAGCCCATGTATATGAACTCACAACACCCTTGGACTGTAGATGTCATTATGAGACCCATTTTACAGATGAGGAATATGAAGGCCAATACCCCCGGCAAGATTGAGACCTGTATATGGAGCAGAATTTAACCAAAGGCAAAATGAAATTCTCCTGATTCATTGTTCTATGCTCTTTGCACAAAACTGTGCCTCAGCCAAGGCAGGGGGTTATTTTGGGGGGGCTCCTCTGGCCCTGCCCTTTAAGAGGGTGGTAGGAGGGAGAAGAAGGGGCATGTCCTGAGCTCCACTCTCATTTTTTTCCACCAGATAAGCAGCCCTCCTACACCCCAGTCTCTCCAGGGGTCCTGCATTCTAGTGGCTGCAAAAGATCAAAACAGCAAGTTAAAAGCGAAAACCCACAGCATTTTCTTCACAATTCCCTCTGCTCCTGAGGAAGGAGGCACGCGTGTTCGCGGAGCTTTCAAGTTGTCGGGAACAGAAAACGGGACCCTTTCATGGCTCTTCCTCTGTGTTTGAGGCACTCGGTGCAAAGTGCTATTATTAGCATTGCCTTCGCTATCTGCCAAACAGGCTTCCTCTGGAAGAAGTAATTAAATGCATTATTTGGTGTAAAATAAAAGCACATACCCACATTTGCAGCCTCAGACACCATCCCATATTCATTTTTGCAATTTTTACAGCTAAGCCTCGTGGCTACAGCTAAATAAGGCAATTAGCTCTGGGGAAGGATGGGATGGAAGGCAGAGGGCAGACCCTGGCAAGGTTTTAGTAGTCGGATGGGGTGGTTTGGCTCTTAAGGCTGGAAATGGGGAGTCTACTGGAGAGCGGGAAGGACCGGGGTGTCTGGGTTGGAGCCAGGCAGGCCCGGGCCAGACCCTGTGGCTAGTTGGAAATCAGAGGGTGTGGCCATTGGCCCTCAGATGACCTAGAACCCTCAGGGGACTTGGCCTTGGCCTTCAGGGGATCTGCCTCCTCTGAGCCCGGTGATCCCCAGCAAGAAGACCCTCTTCTCTGAATCTTATCTGCTGGAGCCAGAAACTGGGCTTCTTTTAGCCTCCATATAAAATCTGTTTCCTGGCCCTGCCGGTTTGATTTACAAAATAGTCTCAAATCCATCTGCTTCTTCCACCGGGCGCCAGGGCCTTAGCGCAGATCCCGGTGGAGCAGAGGCGAGCTGGGGTTTGAACCGGACTCCACCATTACTTGCTGGGTGACCTTGGACTAGGGTTGGCAGATTGAGGAAACCAGAAAAAAACAGGATGCCCATGTGAATTTGATATGCAACATTTGGGCCATATTTATACTTTAAAAAATTCCTTGTTTATCTGAAATTCAAATTTAACTGCTCATTCTGTATTTTATCTGGCAACTCTACCTTAGACCAGCTCCTTAACTTCTCAGCTCCCTCCTTATCAACGGAGGGGGATAATAAGAGTACCTGCTGCAGAGGTGGTACTCAGGGTTAAATGAGTTAAAAATGTCAAATGCTGGGGCACCTGGGTGGCTCTGTTGTCAAGCATCTGCCTTCTGCTCAGGTCATGATCCCAGAGTCCTGGGATCGAGCCCCGCATTGGGCTCCCTGCTCAGCCGAAGCCTCCTTCTCCCTCTCCCACTACCCTTGCTTGTGTTCCCTCTCTTGATGTCTCTCTGTCAAATAAATAAATAAAATCTTTAAAAAAATGTCAAATGCTTGGAACAGGATGGTAGGCACCGTCCACATTCAGTTAGTGTATTAGCAAGTGCTTCCTACATTACAAAGCCACAGAGGTGTTATTTGCTGTGCCTCCCCTCCTCCCTGACTTTATTAGAACCAGCAGAGCAGCAAAGTCAGAGGTGCGGAAGGTGAAGGGAATGGAGGTTAGACCTAAGGGAACTTCCAGGCAGGAAGGGCTGGGGAGACCCACAACATGACCAGGAACCATCCTTATAGTTCCTTTCTGAGCCCAGGAGCAAGCAGTTAATCTCACGGAGGGGGAAGGAAGGAGGGAGGTTTTGAGTCTGGGAGAATTCCACCAACCCACAGGGTCTCAGAGAGAGAGAGATGCTAGTTCCAAGAGCCAGTGTGATTGGCAGCTGGGAGGAAGGCAGAAGGGCTGGCCACATAGAAGCCTGGTTTCAGGGATCCTGGGAGGGGGGTCATTCGTTCACTCAGCAAACACCTGCCAGGCAACAATAGGCAAATGCTATTTCAGGTTCTCTCCCCAGCTCCTGCCTGGGATGCCACCATTAGAACTTATCTCTGTGGGTGCTAAAGTCTCCCTGGGCTCCCTGTTAGCAGCCAGCACTCATAGGAGGGTAGGAGAGCTTGGGTGCAGGGCCCAGACACTGGGGTTTGTTCACTTTGGCCCCAGCACTCCTCACTGTACAATGTGGACACGCCTGTCTACAGGGTCTGCAGAGGACTCTGGGTGGCTGCTGCAAGGGCCAACCCCGTCCCCAGCACGCAGGTGGCCAGGAGTGCTAAGGTGCTGCAGCTGGTGACTCCAGGGCAGGGCAGATGGGTGGTGGGTCTGGGGCCCAGAGACAGCAACAATTCTAGGACAGAGAACGAATGAACAGTGACTACACCAACCATGCGGCCCAGGCGCACAAACACCACCAGCTTGGTTGAATAAAGCCAGACACAAAAGAAGACGTAACATACGAGTCTATTTATGTAAAGTTCAGAAATAGGCAAAACAACACCGGCTGGCTGAGGGAGCACACAAACTAGAAAGAGACACCAGAAGTGATTGCCTGGGGACCATCCCAGGGAAGAGGGACTGGGAAGGGGTCCACAGGGTTGCTAGAGCTGGCAACATTCTGGTCCCAGCTGACTGGGGTGGGGATTACCCTGGTGTTTGTTTTAAAATAATTTATGGGGGGGGGGTCTGGGTGGCTCAGTGGGTTAAAGCCTCTGCCTTCGGCTCAGGTCATGATCTCAGGTTTCTGAGGGTTCTTTGGGATCAAGCCCCGCATCGGGCTCTCTGCTCAGCGGGGGGCCTGCTTCCTCCTCAATCTCTCTCTCTCTCTCTCTCTCTCAGCCTGCCTCTCTGCCTACTTGTGATCTCAGTCTGTCAAACAAATAAAATCTTTAAAAAAAATAATTTATTGGGGCGCCTGGCTGGCTCAGTCACTTAAGCGGTTGCCTTTGGCTCAGGTCATGATCCCAGTGTCTTGGGATCGAGCCCCACATCCGGCTCCCTGCTTGGTGGGGAGCCTGCTTCTCTCTCTCCCTCTGCCTGCTGCTCAGCTTACTTGTACTCTCTATCTCTCTGTCAAATAAATAAATAAATAAAATCTTTTTAAAAATAAAATAATTTATTAAGTGGAAACTTTGTTTCGTGCCCTTTTCTGGATGTGAGGTTTATTTTTCAAAAAAAAAAAAAAAAGGTTATGGGACAGAGAAGAGACTTGAAGGGTTCTTGCTGGGAGGACCTGAGACTCGTGGTCTAACTTCTTCCAGAGAAGAGCCTCCAAGAAAAAAGCTAGAAGCTGACTTCTCTGTGGCCCCAAAGTTAGACAGGGAAGCTGGCATGACACCCCTGACCACAGCCCTCTGGCCTGGGTCAGACTCATTACAGTTCCTCCCCGATTCTGTGCTTAGAGTCCACTAGGGCAAAGAGAAACCCAGGAACCATGCAGACCTCTGTGTGGGCGGTGGGGGTGGGCGGCAGAGCTAGGAAAGTAGGGGTGGGGCAAGGGAGGGATAAAGAAGGAGAGAGGGGGAGAGAGACAGAGGAACAGAGAGAGAGGGGGAGGCAGGTGGGCACAAAGACCTCAGGTCTATGGTGCCTATTCTATATTCTTAGCCCATCCAGTCTAATGACAGCTTTTCAAGCCCTACCCTCACTCCCTACCCCTACCCAACCCCTCCTCCCGCCTCTGCCACCAAGCAGGGATAATTATTGGAGATAATGATCACCCAGGGGGATGGGGGCACTTTTCATTAACCCCAGACCTAGCATCTGACTGCCTTTCCCCGAGGAGGCTGACCCCCACCCTGTCAGCCACCACGTTGGGCTGTGCCAACGCAGGTCCTTCTGTTCATCTTTACCTTAATTCCCAGTAAGTGACATTTAAGGGTGAGATCTTCATTGGGCCATAACAGTTTATAAGCTGTGCAGCGGCAGGCTGTTCTGGGACCTGCGAGAGGGGAGCAGGACCCCGCATCATCTGCGAAGGTGAAGGGTCAAGGGACGCTCGGTCCCTCATCGAAGGCCTCGAACCGACAGTGAGGGCACAGCCAGGGAAGTAAAACATTTTAGCGACCCATTCACTTTCATTTCCTGAGTCACCGTCCCTGTCAGGAAAGGTGCTCCTGACCTCAGGCAGCCTGGAAACACAGGGGCCACCAAATGCCTTATTTCCATCCTCCCCTCCATCCTGTGCCGGCCAGGGCAGGGAGCCAGCAGAGCCTCATGCCTCCCCAGTCTCCAGGCTGCCCCCCAAGTTGTCACTCTTCCAGGCACACACCCCTCAGAGCAGGCCCCCTACCCCCAGGGACCGTTTCTTGTTGGTGTTTATAGAGCACTTCGATCCTCCGTGTTTTCATGGAGCCCTCAACCTTTCAAGACCCCGCGTGCTAGCATCTGCAGAGGTGGGATTCGAATTCAGGCCTGTGGGGGACGGCTAAAGCCAGATCCTTCCTCCAAGGGCTGAGGTCAGGCAGAGAAGCTCACAGAGCTCATCCTTTTCCTTGATTCCTCCTCACTGCCCTCCCCGCTTTCCTCCTGTTTGTCCCTCTCCAGCTCTCAGGCGTTTTCCAGAGAAACCGTTTGGTGAGTTGGGAAAACCAAATGCCACAGACCCTGATATCCAAGTCCTGGGGTTCAAATCCAGACTCCCCCACCAAGAGCTAAGCCTCTTTACTTCTCTGAGCTTTGGTTTCTCCGTGTATAAAGGGATTAACAGTCTTCTGTTTTCAAGGCTTGTTGTGAAGACCAGGATAAATTGTACTTTATAGGAGCCCTGGCCCAGCATAAATGCCCAATAAATGCTAGCAGAGCTGGCCAGCAGTCTGCCACAGTTTCAGGACCCCCTTTCCAGGCCATGGATGGTAGAGTCTTTGGCTGAGAAGCAGCCACCCAGCCAGGGACCCCATTCTTTTGACCCCTTTCCCTCTAGGTGGGGCCATGTTCCTAGTTCCTGCCAAGGGAATGTGGGCAGGGTGTTGTTGCCTGTCACTTCCAGGCAGAAGGATCAACAATTGGGGTCACACTCCAGGGTGTCTGTCCCACTCTGCTGACTGAACAGGGAGGAGTCAGAGATCTTTAAGGGGGCAGAGACACAAGAGAAAGCAGCCTGGGCCCTGACAGGCCACATGGCAGGCCACCCTAACACTCACGTTGAGCTTTGACTGAGGAAGTGAACTTTTATGACTCGTCAGGCCATTGAGATGTGGGGTGTTACCCACTGTTACAGCAACATTCCTCCATTTCCCACACCCCCCAGTCCCTGTGTCCATCCCTAAATGTCTTTCTGTCTGGGCCCACAGTCTGCAGTCTGTGTCCCCTGCCCTGTGGCTACCACATGTCTCCAGGCCAGGCTGCTCCATTTAGGCCTTGTGACCCACTCCAGGCCCACCACCCTGCTGTCCAAGAGGGCCCAGATGCAACCGTCTTTGTTGTCTGGCTCTGAGCAGAGTGGGGCCACGTGAAGTCCCAGCCTCAGTAGATGCTGACAGGATAGTCCGGCCATCCGGGGATCTCGCTTAGTTGTATGGTCCCCTGGGGATGGTTTATGAGAATCCAAACCACGTTGGACTTTAGAAATCTCCCCTTCCTCCTAGTAGAGCTCAGGGAGAGAGGAAGCAATAGCTATGGGAGCAGTTAGCCTTGGCCTCCAATCTTCGCTCCCTAGTTTTCCATCTTTCAGGGGCAGGCCCTCTATGGGGCCTCCTCCTACTGCCTTCCTGGTGGTGGGCTTGGGGCCCGGTGAATTTGTACCATTTTCTGTGACAGTTCCTTCTCCCCAGGCTCTCTGGCTCCTGCCTGGCTTCTCCTGACCTCTCGCCACCTTTCCCTGACTTTTTAGCTCTGTCCCTCCCAAGAGCAGGCTGTGGCTCAGACACATATGTCCTCCTTGAAATAGAAGCATGGCAAGAGTCTTGGAGAGGTCATCTCTGGGGGACAGGCTTTCTCTCGCCTCCGTCCTGGCAGCACACGAAGTCCCTGGAGGACACAATGGCAAATTGGATAAGCATCTTCTTGTGGCAGATGGACTTACCTGGGGTTAGGCAGAGTTTCACACCGACACTCCCGGATGCCGTCCTGAGTCATGAGCGCCTGACAGCAGAGATGGAGAGCATCTCCCCTTCCCAAACTTCTCCCCGGATCTCTGCTTCAATTACCCAGAATCCTCAGCACACCCCTGCCGCTTGACATACTCCCTCTCCCAGCTCGGAGCCCCTCACCCTCATGGCCAAACCACAACTCTGCCTTTTCTCCTGAACTCAGACCCACATTCATTGTCTAAGAAAAAAAAAAAAAAATCTTTTTTTAAAGTTTTTAAAAATCTTACGAATAAAGAGCTAGCACTATTTCAGTTGTTGGCAAGAAGTCTTGAATGATCCGTTCAGGGAAGGTCACAGGTCCAACTTAGTGAAGCCTGTGTCCCTTGTGTTAAGGGACACATGAGCAGCAGTTACTGAGGCCACCTTTCCAGATCGGACCACAGGTTTGAGCCTATGTGGCGAGAGCAAGAACTCAGCCGCCTTTGCCCAGATGGCTCTGGCTTTCACAGATGCACTGAGGCAAAAGGCCTGAAACATTCTGTAGACTCATCTCCTAAACTCCTGTCTTCAGTCTCTTCTCCCTATAAGCAAGCCTTCAGCTCAGATTTTCCTGAGGTGGTGTTGGGCTGTAGAAATTGGAAAACCCCTTTGTACGAAGAGCTCTGCCTCTAATGAGCAAAAATCCACATTCCGAGGAAGGTCAGCCCTGGACACTCCTCCCACTCCTGACAAGGCCCTGGCTCACTGCTCCCACCATTCTGGTCCTCCTTGGGTCTTGGTGTCCTGCCTTTAAGGCCTTTGCTGGACCATTCCCTGGGGCGTGGGGGTGGGGGTGGGGACTATTTCCCCGCCATCACCGCATGCCACACCCACTCTTCCTCTTGGCTGGCCCCTTCTCTTTAGGAAGGTCTCAGTCACAATCTCACCTCTTGGAGAAACTCCTGAGCACCCAGTCTCCTGAAGACACCTCACCATCTTCCCCTTGCATATGACACTCTCTTCTATTGTAGCATGTAATGCGATCTGTCATTTTCCAATTGCAGTTTATTTGGAGTCTGTCTGTCTGGGTTTTCCCCAGGGTCTCTGGGGCCTGGCAGAGCACCGCACAGGTTCCAGGATCATTTGGTGAAGGAATGAATGAAGTTTCCATCTCTCCTCAGACCCAAGGCTCCCTGGAGGCAGGAATCTGTCTCTCTTCTCAGCCTGGGACCCCCTCCAGCCCCTGCACAGAACAGGGACGGCATCACCCCAAGGAACCACCCCCTTCCCATGAGCTTACTGCCTGGCCGCAAGCCCGGCCCCTTGCAAACAGCGACATCTTCTCCCCATCCTAAAGATATCCCAGAACCCACTTTCATAGACCATTTCAATGAATGATACTATCGCTTAAAATCCAGTGCTAAAAAAATAAATAAATAAATATATATCCAGGGCTATACAGTAATACACACACATGCATACACGCACACACACACTCACCCGAGGCACACCCCTACTTCCAGCCTGTAGCTCAACCATCTTTTCTGTCCTGCTCCTTCCTGCAACCATCTCTCTGGCCCTGTCTCTGTGTCTCTGTTTCCACCTATTTCTGTCATCTCTCTGTCTCTGTTTTTGTCTCTGTCAATCTGTGTCTCCTTCCATCTGCCTCTGTTGCTCAGCTGCGTCTTTGCGTCTCTCTGCCACATTTTATGTTTCTTCTCTGCCTCTGCCCATTTGTGTCTGTCTGCTGGCATCTGGGGCCCTCTCAGGATCTTGGCTACAATCTGCCAGGAACTCCCATCCCCCTGCCCCAGGCCCTCTGGGCTCCTCTCTGCCTCTCCACCCCCTAGCAGCCTGTGGCCCTGTGCTGAGGAAACTCCCAAGGCAATCACAGAAAGAAGAAAGGGAGGGAGCGGGGAACTTGAAGTAAGTGGTAGGGTGTCGCACTGCATAACCACGCAGCTGTCCCTTCTATCTCTCCTCAGCAGCAGGGGGGAAGCCAGGGGCAGGGGAGGCTAGGAAGCCTGGGCTCCAAGGGGTTGTAGGAGGCAGTGGCCGGGAGGGACAGGGATAGTTGGGAGCAGCAGACTGGGCCCGCAGTCCAAGACGGCCCATGACCTCGGGCTCCCACGAGGGGACTTTTGACCTTGATTGCTGGGAACAGGGATTTGCGAGAGTCTGAGGAACAACAGGGTATGAGAAGCGAGAGAGCCACGGGAAGAGTCACTCACACCCATGTTGCGTCCTGGTCAGCATTAACGCTGCCTGCTAAAAAGCTCTGGGTCTCCAGCTTCCTTGGGTGGGACCCTCAGACCAGTTTTGACCCCTGAACAAAAGCAAAAGCATCATTCCCGGGCATAAGGATTTTATCACCAGTGCAAGACCTGCCAGAGGTCTTTCTTTCCCTCCGGCACAGGGACCAGCAAGGTTTGGAGTGACTCGGGTAGAGTCACGTGCACTATGAGCAGAGGCTGTGACAGACGGGTCACGTGAGCAAGAATGAAACCTTTGTGGTTTGAAGCCGCTGAGCATTTGGGGGCTTGTTTGTTAGTGCGGCAAAACCTTTCCCATCCTGACTGATGCAGTATAAATGTCGGAGACTGTGCTGATGTCTGTATATGAGTAGAAAGTGAGCAAGCATGTTTGTATAGGCATGGCCATGTGCCTATATATATATATTTATGGTGAGATATATATGCAAGCATGTGTGTTTATGGGCATGTGGGAGTACAAATCTCTGGGTATTTTTGGTGCCCGCCCAGCAGGAGGCAAGGAAGGAAAGCTTCCCTCTGCTGCCTTCTCACCTCCTGTCTCATTTAGAAACACAAAGGGTTGTATCTTGGTTCCAGCCTGCCTCCTCTTCATTCTCTCAGCTTCCATCTACAAGTGTCTGCTTCCCAGTAGCTGCCACCCTCGTCCCTGTCCGGGAGCTCCCCGGGGGTGGCTCCTAGGGTGGCTCCACCTGTGGGCTGCCCAGTTCAGAGCGACTGCTTCCGGGATGGGCCTGTAACCCGGGCCAGACCACTCAGACACCTTCTCTGGGTTTTTGCTGCTGGAACTAGCAGGGCAGAGCAACTTTTCCTCAGGGCCACCCCTGTCATGGAGGAATGAGTGGGTCAGGCAGAAAGAATCAGAGATGAGAGAAAGGAACAAGAGGGACCTGGAGCCAGGGCCACCCCATCTGGCTAGTTACATGGGCCAGTGCATTTATCTGCTTGCTCACCAAGGTTGTGTGGCCTGATGGTCAGTGTGTGGACTCCAGGGATGACCTCTGTGGGCTATGTGGGCTTCTGGCTCTCTGCCAATGGGGAGTCCCACAGGAGATGGAGGGAAGGTGGGGAGTGAGGCTGAGGTGTTTAATCTCCTGACTTGCTGTGAGCTGAAGGGGGCTGGCTATTTCCCTCCATCCTAGCCTGTAGCTCCTGCCCTGCGGCCCCTCCACATGGCTCCCCCTCCAGGGTCCTCTGGCCCTGGAGCTTCACCATGTCCCTTCCATTTCCTTACACCCTCTCCACACCTTTGCACCTTGTCTGTGCCTTTATTACACTCTCTTTGAATTACTGTTTGAACAGATCCTGAGTTTCCTGCTAGGTCCTGATTATGAATAAGATCCCAAGGGCCAAGTCCTTTGGGCAGCCTTGATGTTTTCTTGCCAGTACCTTCTGGGGCCACTCCCTCCCCTCTTCCCTCTCTCCTTCACCAGCCCCTCTCCCCTCTCCCTCCCCAATACAGTGT
This sequence comes from Lutra lutra, assembly GCF_902655055.1. Classification (NCBI taxonomy): domain Eukaryota; kingdom Metazoa; phylum Chordata; class Mammalia; order Carnivora; family Mustelidae; genus Lutra; species Lutra lutra. Next base: position 67,909,445 of record NC_062283.1, on the reverse strand, counting down.
CCTACCAATTTCCTTCTCTCTCTCTCTGACAGTATTGTCTTGACCCCTTCTTTTTATTTTTATTTTTGAAAATTTATTATTGAAGCATAGTTGACTTACCTTATATGAGTTTCAAGTCAAGTGTGCAACATGATTTGACAATTCTATACATTGCTCAATGCTCACCACAAGTGTAGTCGCCATCTGTCACCGTGCAATGTTCTTACAGTATTATTGACTACATTCCCTATGCTGTACTTTTCATCTCTGTGATTTATTTAATTTATAACTGGAAGTTTGTACCTCTTAATCCCCTTCACCTATTTTGCCCAACCCCCTCCCTGCCTCCCCTCTGGCAACCACCAGTTTATTCTCTGTATTTGGGTCTATTTGGGTTTTTTTTTTGTTTGTTCATTTGTTTTGTTTTTTTAGATTCCCCATATAAGTGAAATCATATGGTATTTCTCTTTCTCTGTCTGACTTATTTCACTTAGCTTGATACCTTCTAGTCCATCCATGTTGTTGCAAATGGCAAGACATCATTCTTTTTTATAGCTGAGTAATATTACATTGTATGTGTATCACATCTTCTTTACCCATTTATCTATTGATGGACAGTTGGCTTGCTTCCGTATCTTGGCTCTTGTAAATAATGCTGCAGTAAATATAGAAGTGCATATATCTTTTTGAATTCATGTTTTCATTTTCTTTGGCTAAATACCTAGCAGTGGAATGACTGCATTCCCACCCATATAGTTCATGAGGGGTCCCTTTTCTCCATATCCTCACCAACACTTGTTGTTTCTTGTCTTTTTGATAGTAACCATTCTGATGGGTGTGAGTTGATACCTCACTGTGGTTTTGATATGCATTCCCCTGATGATGAGTGATGTTGAGCCTCTCTTCGTGTGTCTATGGCTCCCTCCCCAGGGCAGTTGTCTCCTCTCCCCCTTGGAGACCTACCATGCATTGCTAGTCCAGACTTCACCCGTGGGGCTAAGGCCAGAATATTCAACTACCCCCAAAGCATTGGTCTGCACCCCCTAGGTCAGCATGCTCCCACTGGATGAGTTCCCTAAGTCTGTTCTTCCTCTGATATGACCATTCAAAGAGCATGGCTCTATCTGCCCCACAACCAAGCCAGACACCCATGCGTTAGCCTTGACTTCAGCTTTGTTCACTCAATCTCTATCCTTTTAGGTCCTGAGGCTTTGACCTCCAAAATATTCCTTGGCTCTCCCTTCCCACCTAACCCAGTTCTTACCGCCCTGATGTAGTTCCCCAGCATTTCCCCCTCCCAATGGACTGTTGCAGTAGCTTGCTGACTGGCCTTCCTGTCTCCAATACCCACTACCTCCAACCCACCCGCCACATTACGAATCTCAACTTATTACTCCTTTGTGCAGAACACTTTGGTGGCTCCCTACCAGGGAGCTTCTCAGATGGAGAATAAGACCTCCAGATCTGAGCTCTGCCTCGTTCTTCTGAAATCTCTTTGTAGACCTGCTGAACATTCACCCCAGGAATACAGTGCTGTCTCTAGTCCTCTCATACTCCACCTCTCTCTGCCTTTGCTCTGCCGCACTTTCTGCCGCTATCCCCTCTAACCTCTAGCTAATCCTGGATGACCCCTCCAGCTTCTTAAAGACCGTTTTGGTATCTCTTCCTCCAGGCAGAGACAAAATAGCTAGATTTAAATAAAAAAAAAAAAACAACTCAAGGGCAAAGAACTGGAAGGGTACATGAAGCTGGGATGGGGACTTGGCCATTGTTTGGAGGGGAAACCAGTTCATGAAAAAAAAATGAGCCACACTCTATTTTTTCTGTATGTCTCACATCCCTTCCTTGCTGCTTTCTTCAATTCTTCATGACTGAGAATTTCTGGCTTTTAGGGTGGCTACAACCCAGCCGCTTCCAGGCTGCGGTGCACCGAGCTAGTCGCTTAACCTCTCTGTGCCTTGCTGGCTGGCCTCTCTGCAGAAGGTTCTCCAAGGTGATCTGTTTCCTGGGGGGCCTGGGGTAGAGTACTAAGTTGTTATTGAGAAGAGCTGTGGAGGCATGCCTTGGAGGCTGCTTGGAACTTGCAGAGGGCACAATGAAACTATGGGTTAAGCAAAGGGTCTTTTTTTTTTTTTTTTTTTTTTTTTCCTCCCAGAAGTGAGAGCTCCACCCCCAGGACCCTAACCCTCCCTGAGGCCCCCACTACTGGGGCTCATGCTCCTTCTGTCTCCTCCTATGCAGTTTTGCAACCTCCCCCCCCCACCCAAGCTAGGGCTGAGAGAGGGCCATCCCAGATGCGTGTATTCCCCCGGAGCCTGTGTGTGTTTGGGGGGAGGGGCAGGGGTTGCTGGGAGGGACTGCTGAGCCAGAGTTAGGCTGTGACAAGCCCCTCACCCCAGCTCGGCTTCATCATAGCTTCAGCGGATGGGGGTCTTATGGGTTCAAGTCCCCCACCCCCAGTTCTCCCAGGAGTTTTTGCCTTGCCCTTTCCAGAACAATAGCTTCCCTCCCTGTCTCTGCACCTCATTCCTGCTGGCTCTGGAGAGGCGCGCTGGGGTCCGTAAGGCCCTGAGGACTGAGGGAGCAGGGATGCGGGATGTTGAGAAACGATTTAAAACAAGGCAAGAGGGACAAACGGAGGGAGTGACAGAAAAGGAGCAAACTGACTCGGGCAGCTCTGGAAGGCAGGCGGACTTCAAAGACTTGCACCGATCCTGGGGAAAGCAGCCCAGCAAGAAGCCTTTCTCCTGCCCTTCCTTGGGGAGCAGTTTTCAAGGAGGGACATTATTTATGAAGAGAAGGAGACAGGGATGGGGAGGAGAGGAGTGGGGAGGGGGTCACGTGGGCCCCGCCGTCATGGAAACAAACTCCGGCTCCGGCCCTGCAGCCGCCTGCCGCCTGCACCCTCCCCGCCCCCGGCGCCGCTGCCCCCGCCGTGGGCGCCCCCGCGCGGCCACCAGAGGCGCGGCACCCTGCCGCCGGAGCTGTAGGGTGAGGGTGGGGTTGGGGGGTACCCAGGGTAGCGAAGGAGTGAAACGAGGGGGCCCTGAGCAGAGGGTCCGCTCATGTATTCGTCATCTCTCCGCACATCCATCACCTGTCCATGCGTCCTGGCTCCTTAGCTCACCCCCTGTATCCTGCGACCTACCGTGCATACCTGGGCGGCAGCAGTGGCGGCAATGCAAGGTTCTGGGTGTCCATTTGTTGCCCGTTGTCTCTCCTCCAGTCCCCTGTGCCCAGGAAGTCCCTCGCTGTGGATATCTCTCTGTCTTGTCTCCTAGCTACCGGCCTTGCCTCTGATCTCCTTGCCTATCTGGTATCAATGCATCTACCACTGATCCTGGATCAGTCCTTGCAGTCCTTGCAGCTGCCCTGTGTCTCTGAAACTGTATCCCTCCATCAATCTATACGTATGTACACTCTATTACTCCGGCAGCCGCATATACATCATGCAGGCCCCATTATCCATCATTTATCTGCATATGTATCATTCATGCTTCCAGCCATCTATTATCCATTACCTCTCTCGCCGTCTCTTTGATGTCCTGCACTCTGCCATCGGGGGTTAACACTGTCAGGCGTGCTTTCCGCAGCCCCAGAGAACAAAGACACCAAAGGGACAGGGAGTGAACAGAGAAGCCACTGGGGGGTCGTTAGGAGAGCTGGGGGCTCAGAGTTGATAGGGGAGTGGAGAGAACCGGGGATGTGTCAAGTGAGGCTGGTCTGTGGGCAATTCCATTTATTGTCTCTGTGTCCCTCTCTCCCACCTTCCAAAGGATCAGGAGGACACAGCAGGAGACCTCTAGGCTAGACACGGGTGGGACTTGTTGACCAACTGTGTGGAATTCTCTGGAAGAAAGGGTGCCCATGAACAAAGCATCTGTATGGAGATGGTTCAGGTTTGGAGAGTCATGGGGTTGGGTAGAGATGGAGAGGGAGCTGTGAGTGAGGCCTTAGAGAACCCCCACTAACACACACACACACACACACACACAGGCTTTCACAGTCACAGATACTTTTCGTTGACTGAAGGATTCTTACTTCACCACTGCAGGACAAATCCCTGTGGGGCCCACGTCTCACGTTGGTTTTATAAGCATCACTCCTCATGTTGTTGATAATATTGCATCTTTTCCCCTGAGCATGGTTTCCTGGAGGAACTGGTAGACGGTGGTTCCTTTGTGTTCTCTGGTTTTCACAGATTCTGTTTCCTTAACGCAAACGTCTCTCCACGGCCCCCTTGACTCCCCGCGCCTCCTCTCGCAGGCACAGAAGCTGCAGGAAGGGAGAAGGAGGGTGCCCTGGACAGCCTGGGCAGGACTCTGTGGGATCCAGGTCTGTGTTCCCAGTTCTTCACATCTGGTAGAAAATGAGGCCTCATATAAGGTCAGTTATAGGAGTGAACCCCCACCCCCACCCAGTTTGGCCTCATCCAGAAGAGAACAGACAGGGGGTCAGGTGGCTTCTGCAGGGCCACCTCCCCTCAGGATACCTCGTTAGACTCTGGACTTCTGAGGGGGCCAGGAACAGCCTGTGAATGCAGGCCCGAGACATTGTCACTTTTACAGTCCTTTGGGGATTCTCGGCAAAGAGATGACCTTGGGCGGAGCTTCTAGGGGAAGCTGGTACGAAGGCCAGGTGCTCTGCAGACGCAGACGGCTTCAGACAAGGAGAACATAGCTGTTCTTTTTACGGAGAAGGAAAGTGAACAACTGAAGTTCGCAAGTTACTTTAGTCTCTGGTTATTGGCGTCTGAGTTTGCCAGGAGTGGAGGGCCTGGGGGCGGGAGAGGCAGGGAGCCAGAGGCCTCCCTCCTCCTGGCTCCAAGGGTAAAAAAGCACTTAGCAGCAGCACATAATAAAAGCAAATGTAAGAGAAAGAATATCCTAAGGATTTAATAAACTGCAAACAAAATTATCACGATTCTCTTCCTAGCCAGTTGAGTTTTCAGTGATTAAGAAAATACAATTTCCTATAATTAAATCTTAACAAGAAATGTTATTAAAAACACTCTGTCCCAGCCCCTGTAATAATTGTATGCTCCCCTAGAACAGTAAACAGAATTAGACTTTGCAGCGTACATGCTAATCCATGTGTCATTTTGATCAAATTTGTACTAATAATCTGTCTCCTTATTCTGAGAGAGAGGAGGAAGGCAAGAGGGAGCCAGGCCCGGAGGAGAAGTGGGAAGCCGGGAGTGCTGCTGGCTTTGGCCTCCATGATGGTGTGTTCAACTTATTGACCATGAACTGTATGCCATGCTCTGTGCTAAGCAGGTCACATGTATAATTTTACTTACTGCTCACACAGCCTGGAACCGTGGCTGTCCTCATTTACACGCAAGGAGACTGAGGCTCAGAGAGGTCTAAGTTGCCCAAGATTGCTCAGAGCTGGGTTAGAACCCTTGGAGCCCTTACCCTTATCTTGTAATATGGCTCTGGGGTGAGGCTCAGGCTCCCCTGGGACTGTGTGTTGTCAAGGGAGGACATTCTCTGTCCACGAGACCCGGACTGGCGTCATTCTCCAAAGGCTGGATGGTAGCTGGGAGGAGCTTCCTCACATTGGGACATGCAGGCTGTGGGAGCCGGGGAGACTGTGGCATCTGCTTTTAGATGTTTTTTTTCTGGGGCACCTGGGTGGCTCGGTCATTAAGTGTCTGCCTACTGCTCAGGTCATGATCCCAGGGTCCTGGGATCAAGCCCCTCATAGGGTTCCCTGCTCAGCAGGGAGCCCACTTTTCCCTCTCCCACTCCCCGTGCTTCTGTTCCTCCTCTCACTGTGTCTCTCTCTGTCAAAAAAAATAAAACAAAAATTAAAAAAAAAAAGTTTCTTTTCCTCTTGAAGAAGCCAAGGGGTGAGAGAGGACCCCATCGAGGGCCTAGGTGTGGGCGCTGGTGCTTACACAGTGTGAGGCGCCAACTCTGCTAATGGCCATGGGGCACCACTGAGAACTCTCGAGAACAGCTAGGAGGGATCTGGGTTAGGTGTGGAGGCGTGGAGGTCAAAACGGCTCCCCCTGTACACATGTGTGAATGTACACATGATTGTATGTGTGAGTGTGTATAAGTGCGCAGGACATGTATGTGCACGTGTTGGGCAAGGGTGTGAATGTGTGTGAGTGAATTGTGACCCTGTGTGCATGTGTGTGTGGCTGTGAGCACAAGCGTGAGTGTGTATGCATGTAACGTGGGTATACACGAAGGTGCATGTGGGTGTGTACGTGTCTGTGTATGGACAGTAAGAGTAGGTAAGCAGTGAAAGGGCTGAGTGTTAGTACACGTGTGGGTGTGTGTGATGTGTCTGTGTGAGTTTGTGTGTATGTGCGTGTGCACATGCGAGCCCTGGGGCCTGTCCCTGGTGGAGGGGGATGGGCCCTGGCTCTTAGTTGACCTCAGCAGCCCCAGTCTCTGCGGCTTCATTCCCTGCGGAAGACAAGCCCGAAATTATCCTCAGCTCGCACGCTCATGCACGCACATAGGCGCCAGAGCCTCATCTCTCACTCCCAGCCCACTAATTAGCTCTCCTAATTAAATTCCTACTGGGATGAAAGGAGGGGCCTTCTCTTTCCCTGATTCTTAGGGGACCAGATCACGCTGACCTGGAAGTCCCCACCTGCTCCCCCCAGCCCCACCCCACAGCCCTTGCACCTGCTCGGAGGAGCCTGGGTCTGGGAAGAGGGTGAGAAGGAGGGCGCCCTATGGCAGGATCCTGTTCGGTGAACACTTACAACACACCTGCTCTGTGCCCAGCACCATGCTGGGTGTTAGAGGGGGAGCAGGTGGGATGACAATGAACAAGACAGGTGGAATTCCATCTTTTGGTTTTTTACAGAGAGAGAATGCGCCCACAAGTGGGGGTGTGGATAGAGGGAGAGGGAGAGAGAATCCTAAGCACCTAAGCAGGTTCAACGCTCCATGCAGAACCACCATGGGGCTTGATCTCACGACACCCAGATCGTGACCTGAGTGACATCAAGAGTCAGACACTTAACTGACTGAGCCGCCCATGTGCCCCTGGACTTCTCTGTTTTGAGCCTCCTTCCCATGATCACCTTGCCTCTCGGTTTTGGTCTCATGTGCCATCCTGTCCCCTATGCCACCCCCAGGCAGCAACCTGCCTCTCCCATCTGATTGCTCTTGCTTCCTTGCAGAGAATTCCACTTTGCAGCATGGCACGTGTGTTGGGCCTCCTTTCTCCTTATGGAAGTTTTACATCAACTAGCACCTCCTCCAGGGAGCCCTTCCTGACTGCAGCTCCCTTCTCCCCACACCTGTTGGTCTTTCGAGCACTGGGTGTTGGCATATGATGCTTGTTATGACCGTTTCCCTCTTGATGGCTATGTTCTTTCTTGATAATTAGAATTTTCACCCTTTGAAATCAGAGACATTGTCTTCTGCCTCTTCTCAGAGAGCTCAGCAGTGTGTGTAGCATGTAATGGGTGCTCTAAGAATTTCTGTGCAGGACACAAAATTAATACTTAGAAATCCGTAGTGTTTCTATACACTAATAATGTTGTAGTAGAAAGAGAAGTTAAGAAAACAATTCCATTTACAATTGCTCTGAAAAGAATAAAATCCCTAGGAATAAACTTAACCAAGGAGGTGAAACACCTGTGACCTGAAAAATACAAAACATGAATGAAAGAAATGGAAGACGACACAAACCAATGGAAAGACATTCCATGCTCACGGATTGGAAGAATTAATATTGTTAAAATGTCCATGCTTCCCAAAGCTGTCTACAGATTTAGTGCAATCCCTTTCAACATACCGACAGCATTTTTCACCGAGCTAGAACAAATAATACTGAAGTTTGTATGGGCCCCCAAAAGACCCTGAATAGCCAAAGCAATCTGTAGAAAGAAAAACGCAGCTGTAGGTATCACAAATCCAGATTTCAAGATATCTACAAAGCTGCTGTAATCCAAGTGGTACGGTACTGGCACAAAAACAGATACAGAGATCAACAGAAAAGAATAGCCAGCCCAGGAATAAATCCACAGGGTTATGTTTAATGAATCTATGAAAAAAAAAAGGCATGAATATCCAATGGGAAAAAGACAGTGTCTTGTGCTGGGAAATGTGCTGGGAAAACCGGTCAGCTACTAGACCACTTTCTAACACCATATACACAAATAAACTCAAGATGGATTCAAGACCTATATGTGAGACCTGAGCCATAAAAATCCTAGAAAAGGGCACAGACACTAGTTTCTCTGACATTGGCAGCAGCAATTTCTTTCTAGAGATGTCTCTTGAGGCAGGACAAACAAAAGCAAGAAGAAACTATTGGGAATACATCAAAATAAAAAGCTTCTGCCCAGCAGAGGAAAACCATCCACAAAACAAAAAGGCAATCTCCTGAATGTGAGAAGATATCTGCAAATGATAAATCCAATAAGGGGTTAATGTCTAAAATACATAAAGAACTTATACTACTCAACACCAAAAACAATCTGATTAAAAAATGGGCAGAGGACATGAATGGACATTTTTCCAAAAAGATGTACAGATGACTCATAGACACAATGACCAACAGACACATGAAAAGATACCCAATATCACTCATCATCAGGGACATGCAAATCAAAACCATAAAGAGATATCATCCTCTACCTGCTAGAACAGCTAAAATTAAAAAAGACAAGAAATAAATGTTGGTGAGGATGTGGAGAAAAAGGAATCTTTGTACACTGTTGGTAGGAATGTAAATTGGTGGGGCTACTGTGGAAAACAGTGTGAAGGTCCCTTAATTTTAAAAAATTAAAAATAGAGAGGTGCCTGGGTGGCTCAGTGGGTTAAAGCCTCTGCCTTCGGCTCGGGTCATGATCCCAGAGTCCAGGGATCGAGCCCCACATCGGGCTTTCTGCTCTGCAGAGAGCCTGCTTCCTCCTCTCTCTCCCTGCCTGCCTCTCTGCCTACTTGTGATCTCTGACTGTCAAATAAATAAATAAATAAATAATATTTTGAAAAAAATTAAAAATAGAAATACTATGAGATCCCATAATTCCACTACTGGGTATTTACCCAAAGAAAATGAAAACATTAAAAAGATATATGCACTCCTATGTTTATTGCAGCATTATTTATAATAGCTAAGATATGGAAGCAACCTGAGTGTCCATTGAGAGATGAATGGATAAGGAAGATATATATAATAGAATGTTACATCGCCTTAAGAAAGGATGAGATCGTGCCATCTGCAACAACATGGATGGACCTAGCAGGTGTTAGCCAAGTGAAATAAATCAGACTGAGAAAGAGAAATGCCATATGATTTCACTCATGTGGAATCTCAAAAACCAAATGAATAAACAAAAAGCAGAATCACACCTATAAATACAGAGAAGAAACTGGTGGTTGCCAGAGGGGAAGGGGAGATGGGCAAAATGGGGCAAGGGGACTGGGAGATACAGGCTTCCAGTTATGGGATGAATAAATCATGGGAATAAAAGGCACAGCATAGGGAATACAGTCAATGACATACAGTCATCAGGTTGTATGATGACAAATGGTGGCTATAGTTTTGGAGAACACAGCATAACATAGAAAGAAGTAGAATCACTATATTGAGTACCTGAAATTAATATAACATGGTGTACCAACTATATTCAAATAAAAGAAAAAATTTTTAAAGAATTCTGTGCAGTGACTGGAGGAGAAAGATGGAGGAGAGGATTGCCGCTCACTGTTCTCACCCCTGGGGAGCCCGGTGAGATGGAGAAGCCCAGACCCGTGAGTCTCAGAGTGGACAATCCTTAGATGTCAGCTTGCCTAACATCTTCCTGCAAGCAAAGCCTGAGATGTGAATTCTCGCCAGGTGACTTACAGTGGAGGGGGAGAGGAGGGGCAGGTGAGGCTGGGGGTGGGAAATCCAGGCAAGGGGGAGGCTTGACCCCACGGAGGCCCTGGAGCAGGAACAATACCCCATTGCTGGCCCCCTCTTATTACTGCCCGGTTGGACCGGCATTGGCTGTGAGGAGTCCAGGGTGGGTAGGCAAGGAACCTCTCAGGCATCTCAGACATCTGGGGAGGTGGCTCTGTTGGCTGAGAATAGTTCTCTGGAAAAGGGGGTCACTGTGAAACTTTAGCAGCTGGCAGGCTGGATGCAGAGGCCTGATAAAGGGGATCTGGGCAGGCACCGAGCATCTACTACATTCCTCTAGAAGCCCTTCAGGCTAGGCATGATTTCTGAGCCTGTCCCAGAGGGGTGGAGAATGGAGGACAGAGGGACACTTGTTCCCAGTTGTTGGCCCATGGGGGCACCACAAATACACAAGTCAAGAGGGTTTTCAGCTCACGTTTGCACTGAATCATCTTCTTTCAAGTGCACGAACACATCGTGGTGTCCTTACTGAGTTCAGCTATGGTACATCCCCTGGGTTCCTGTGAGGTGCCTGAAACTTCTTGGGAGAAAGTAAGAGAAGCCTGTAGCTCATATGGCTGATTACCTACTTGACAACATCCCTCTATCTTCCTCAGACTGAAGAACGCTGATTTCGTTGTGGGGGGCAACATATTCAAGGAAGTGAAACCAATCTCTGGCCCCAAGAGTGAACTGTGGCTTCTATGCCAACCAAGAGACTCCCGTCCACCTTTGCTAGCGATTGGTTTGAGGATGGGCATGTGACCTAGTTCTGGCCAATGAGATGCAGCGGGAAGACAGTTGGGGGCAGGGAGGCTTTTGTGAATGACTGTTCTCCCTGATCAAAAAACATGGGTAGGAAAGGGTGCCCCTTCTTCCTGTCTTGAATGCAGTCAAGTAAGGGTGTAAAGGTGGAGACATGAAACAACAATTTAGGATAGAAAGTCAACCATCCTGAGGATACTGAGGTGAAAAGATGGAGAGAACTTAAGTCCTCAATGACATCATGGAATCCTATCACTGAGCTGCTGAACGACTTTGGAACTGCCTACAAAGAGATCAACATGCGACCCAGTTAAATGTCTTTATTCCTTATGCCTCTGGGATGTGTGTGTGTGTGTGTGTGTGTGTGTGTGTGTGTGTGCGCGCGCGCGCGCGCGCACGCGCACACGCACGCGCGCACGCCTGTGACAGATACTTTCCCACCTGTCTAGATCCACTTTAGATCACTTCTCCATCTCCTCTTTGCCTCAGGAAGCTTCTGATTGTGTTTGGCTAACAGGGAGCCCTGGCAGAAGATCAGAAAGAGGGAGGAGAGAGACATTGGGGTTACTTATTCCCCTGGCTCTCTACCTGTAAGGTCTCCTTGGGCTGGCTGAAGACACTGCTCCTCTCAAGGTGGCCTGTTTCCATGACTCTCTGTTCTGTGGGTTCCAGTCACCTCTCCCTGCTCCAGCCTTTTCAGCTTTGCTTGTGATAGCTCCATTGCTACCAACCCTAGGTTTCTTCACATTCCACCTTGTGGTCTCCCTACATCCCACCCATAACTTTGTAATCAATCCCTTTTTTATTATCTTAAGTGTGCTACTTCTGGTTGAGATTTTGACTAACACACAGTTCTTGTAGCAACAAGAATTCTTAACTGATATGACTGTTTATTCTCAAACTAACTTGAATGGGTAACACAACCACTACAGGCTTGCTGGACTATCTATACAACAAAGGGCCCTTCAGGATCCACTTGAGGCCCCTCCTATGATGGCTGTTCACAGCTGTTGTGGGGTGGGGGGAAACACCCATTTGGAGTTAGACAGACTTGGACGTGGATCCCATCCTTGCTGGATTTTAGCTGCGGGACTCTCTCCAGGCAGTAGGAATGCTCTATGGTTTGGAGATACTGTTTATAAAATGTCTATATAGAAAAAAAGAGGACATTTTCAATACACTAATATATGTTTCACTATGTCACTGGAAAGATCTTTAAGATATACTGTAAAGTTTTAAAATCACAATATCTGGCATTCAGTAAAAAAATTACTAGGCATGCTGGGAAACAGGACCAGAGCATCTTAGTCAAAGGAAATTTTTTTAAAAATTGACAATAGAAACAGACCCACAAGAGATCCAGATATTAAGGACTTTAGAATAGCTATGATTACTTATGAAACTAATAATACACTATATGTTAATTAATTGAATTTAAATTAAAAAATAGAATATCTACGATTAACATATTCAAGAAACCAGAAGAAAATATGAAAAACACTTAAAAGTGGAATATTTCACTGGATCATAGGATCTATTAAAAAATTAAGTGGAAATTATAGAGCTGAAAAATAAAATAACTGAAATTAAAACTCAGTATATGGGTTTACCATCAGATTCAGCACAACAGAAAAGAAGATTTTAGGGGCACCTGGGTAGCTCAGTGGGTTAAGCCTCTGTCTTCGGCTCAGGTCGTGATCCCAGGGTCCTAGGACTGAGCCCACATCGGGCTCTCTGCTCGCTGGGGAGCCTGCTTCTTTCTCTCTCTTTCTGCCTGCCTCTCTGCCTACGTGTGATCTCTCTCTGTCAAATAAATAAAGAAAATCTTAAAAAAAAAAAAAAAGATTTTAACAAGTAAATAGAAATTCTCCAGACTGAAGTAAAGACATAGCTGTGTGTATTGTACGTTACCTATTGTGGAAAAGGAGTGTGTGTGTGTGTGTGTGTGTGTGTGTGTGTGTGAGAGAGAGAGAGAGAGAGAGAGAAATATGTGTTTTATTTGCCTATGGAAGCTTTGGAAGGATAAAAAGTCCTTCCTCTGTGTATAGGAGACCTGGAGGATAATTTGGGATAGAAACAACTCTTTTCATTGTAAACTTTTATGTATTGTTTTGCCTTTTTTTTTTTGTTTTCAAGACTTTATTTATTTGAGAGAGATAGAGAACACAGGCTGGTGCGGGGGCGGTTGGGGTAAAGGAGAGGGAGAAGCAGACTCCCTGCTGAGCAGGGAGCCTGAATCTGGGCTCCAGCCCAGGACCCTGAGATCATGACCTGAGCTGAAGGCAGACGCTTAACCAGCTGAGCCACCCAGGCACCCTATTGTTTTGCCTTTTGAGTATGTGAATGTACTACCCATTCAAAATAAAAATAATTTCACTTTTTTTTCAGTAAACTATAACTAGTATAATTTCTTTCTGAGACAGTCTATTTCAATAACTAACTTAGTTCCTTAAGTTAAACCCCAACCTACCTTTCTATAACTTACATGTATGATTCTTGTGTCATCACTAAAGAAGGGCATAGTGCAAGTTTACTCTACTTTCCATGTGATGTTTATGGCTCCCACCTCTATCTTATATGTTCCAGCTAAATACTGCCGGCTGGTTTTATCGTTCTCCTCTCACGTGATTGCCAGGCTTTTCCATTTCTGGTCAATTTCTTCCAGACTGGTTAATATTTGCCAGCGTACTTCTTCCATGATGGCCGGAACAGAACAGTTGAGTTGGGTTCTTACCACATTGGGACTATCACTTCCTTTGACCCTGTGGTTTTATTTCTTTTAATGTCATCTAAGATGGAGCAAGCTTTTATAGCTGTCACATCAAATGGTTAGCAAATGTTGGACTTATGGTCAGATAAAACTGGGTCTTTTTCACACAAATTTCTGTTGACTTGAACATGCATCACCCTCTTCTGAGTTTATGCAGATGTTAAATACCAGATAACCCCCCCCCCAATCTTTAACATGTTTTTATATTTTAGCCTGTCAAGACCTTTCCAAAACTGGATCCTGGCAGCTCTCAGTCATGGACAGTTTGGACAACAACTGTAAGCAAGATAGCATATATCTCTGTGGTAATGATGAACAAACACTTCAATTTTTAAAAAATGTGTTCCACACTCTCTTTCAAATTTATCCGGGGGTGGTTATCTTCCCCTGACACAAATGAAAACATGGGCAGACCCATGATTTTTCTACTCTCTTAGGTGAGTGATGGTTCTGCAGCAGCTTTTTTTTTTTTTAAATAACAGCTTTATTGAGATATAATTCACACATCATAAAGTTCACCCTTTTAAAGTATACAACTCAATAGTTTTTAATATATTCAAAGAGTTATGGAACAATCACCATGATCAATTTGGGAACATTTTCATCATCCCAAAAAGAAACTCTATACCCATTAGCAGTTACTCCCCTCCCCCCTCCCGCCACTCCATCCTCCCAGCCCTGGGCTATTATTACTCTATTTCTTGTCTTTATGGATTTGTCTTCTCTGGACCTTTCATATAAATGGAATTATACCATATGGTGACTTCTGTGGCTGGCTTCTTTCACTTAGCCTAATGTTTTCAAGGTTCATCCACGTTGTATCATGGGTCAGTATTTCATTCCTTTTGATGGCGGAATAATATTCCATTGTGGGTATATTCTACATTTTAAAATCTATTCATTAGTGATGGGCATTTGGCTTGTTTCTACTTTTTCACTATTTTGAATAATGATGCTATGAACATTCATGTCCAGGTTTTTGTGTGGATGTATGTTTCCATTTCTCTTGGGAGTGGAATCACTAGGAGTGGAATCACTAGGTCAAATGATAACATTAACTTTTTGAGGAACTTCCAAACTGTTTTCCAAAGAGATTGCACCATTTTGCATTCACTCCAGTAACATATGAGGGTTCCAGTTTCTTCACACCCTTGTCAACACTTGTTACTACACCTTTCTGATTATGGCCATCCTAGGGTTATGAGATAGGGTCTACAACATAGCAGCCACCAAGATGACCTCTTCATTGAATCCTCTCTTCTACTATGTGTCTTCTTTACATGTCCTTGACTTGGCTGAGGGTGCTTCACGTTATGAAACTGGTTCTGGAACATTTCCTTGGCAAATTCTTTATATAAGATCTGCCTTTGGAATTTCACCTCTATTGTACATCAGTGACTCTGTTGAACACTCAGTTTTCACATCTTGGCATGTGTGCAGTGCCCAACACATGGTAGGCACTTTAAAGGGTCTCTTTTCTTCCTTCAGGTCTCCTCCAGCTGCTGACAGAAACTGTGAGCAAGAGGAGGACAGTTCCATGTGGCTACTCCCTCCCATCTCAGTAGAAGGGATGCCATGAAGGGCTGTGTCAGAGGCCTTGACCGTGTGTCTCTGTCATTGCTCTCATCCGCGCAGCTTTTAGCAGATATCCCTGTGGTGGCAAAATAAAATAGAATGGCATTAAGGACTCCATTCTGACTCTGTCACTAACTCACTGTGGGACCCTGAGAAAGCCACTTTTCCTCTCTCTGTGCTTCTGTTGTTATATTTACAAAATATAGGGGAGGCTTGGATTTGAAGAATGAAAACAATTTAGCTCTAAAATACAATCCAGGGTCGCCTGGGTGGCTCAGTGGGTTAATCCTCTGCCTTTGGACTGGGTCATGATCTCAGGGTCCTGGGATCGAGCCCTGAGTCAGACTCTCTGCTCAGCAGGGAGCCTGCTTCCCTTCCCCTCTCTCTCTGCCTGCCTCTCTGCCTACTTGTGATCTCTCTCTCTCTCTGGCAAATAAATAAATAAAAATAAAATCTTAAAAAAAAAATACAATCCATTGGGGTGCCTAGATTGCTCAGTCAGTTAAGCTCCTGCCTTTGGCTCAGGTCATAATCCCAGGGTCCTCAGATCAAGTCCCGTGTCAGGCTCCTTGCTCAATGGAGAATCTACTTCTCCCTCTCCCTCTGCTGCTCCCCCAATCTTGTGCATGCTCTCTCTCTCAAATAAATAAATAAAACCTTTATTTAAAAAAAAGAAAACAAATCAAAGTTAACATTACCGAATAATTATGAAATAATAAAAAGAAAAACATTTTAAAAATAAAATGCAATCCATTATAATTAGACTCTAAAAGAAATAAAGACAGGTCCCTTGAGCGGCTCAGTCAGTTAAGCATCTGCCTTCGGCTCAGGTCATGATCTCGGGGTCCTGGGATCAAGTGCCGCAGCGGGCTACCTGTTCAGCAGAAAGCCCATTTCTCCCTCTGCCTCTCACCCCACTTGTCGTCTCACACCCTCTCTCTCTCTCTCTCAGTCTCTCAAATAAATAAATAAATAAAATCTTAAAAAGAAAGAAAGACGAACTTGACTCTTGCTTCTGGAGAGCAACCAGGGTTCTAAGAAAGCCCAGATGCAGATATGAGACACGAGTAAGGTTGTAGGGACAGGGCTGCAGATACAATGACAAATAGGAGTGGGATGAGCGCAGCACGGGGGTCAGCCTGGGAGTAGTCCAGCATGTGAAAAGAGGTGGGCAGCAGTGGAGGGACCTCCTAGGGTCCCATAGTCACACAGCCGTCCTTGACCTTAGCTTCTAGAGCTCCTGAGTCTCACCACTGTCCACTGTTGGTGCCATTGCCACCCCAAGGCAGGCTGCCCGCCCAGCTGAGGACTGGTTTTTACAACCTGGAGTTGATTGTAAATGTTTCCTTGTCTGGTGGTACTCTTGACTGTCAGTAGAGTGGGAACCCATGGGGAGTTTGTGTGTGTGTGCGTGCATGTGTGTGTGTTTTGCTTCTGCCCTTCATCCCAGATAGTCTTATTCACTCTGGGCCTCACCTTATTACTCTTTGGCAGATGTCTCAGTGGCCTTAGGATACCTCTTCTTTATGTCCCCCGTACCCCTTGGAGAAGTATTCCGTTTCTGATTCAGCACACTCGGAGCTATGCAGTATCTGCTTAGCTGTGGGGGAGACTCCTGGGGCCCAAAGTGTCTCCAGACAGGCCAGCTGGGTCACAACACACACCGATGGGAGACGGAGAAGGGACTAATGTTTCTTGTACAGCCACTCTGTGCCAGCCACCACACCAAGTGCTTCTCCTATTTTATCTCATTTATCCTCCCAGCAGCTGCATAGGGAGATAGAATTAATGCCATTTCTCCAGTGGGGGAATTGGCCTCAAGAGCTCAGGATTTTTCCCCAAGGTCTTGTTGTAGTTCAGGGGCTGCTCTCAGATTTGCGACTGGGACCCTCTAAAGCTTGTGGTCTATCCCCTATACCTCCCTGGTACACAGGTCTACCCCAGATTAACACAGAAACCCTTACCTTAAATTGGGTTCTTCCAGAAGCTGACCCGGCCAGGAGGACTCATGCACAGGTGAGATATTATAGGGCTGCTCACTTGAGAGTCTGGCAAGAGGGGGTGAAGCAGGATGGGAAAGAAAGAAGCCAAACACGGGGAGATCTCAGGCAAGGTTCTAACCTCAGAGTGATCCTGCAGGGTATTCTGGTGGGGTAAATCGCACCTCAGCATGGTCCTGCTTCAAGGAAGGTTGCTGGCCTTTTTCCTTTCCCGCCAATCCCTGGCATCAGGCTGCCTCTGTGTGTGTGTGTGTGTGTGTGTGTGTGTGTGTGTGTGTGTGTGTGTGTTTTCAGGGGAAGGTATGCAGACTCTCAGACACTTCCCGCTCTCCTTACAGGTGAGGTGTTCTGACAGCCCAAGGGAAACTGCTGGAAAAGGTCAAGGTGCCAGACATTAGCCGCAAAGCATACAGAACTTGGAGATGAACATACAGACCAGTTAAAGGGGTCTGAGGAGATCACAGAGGGACCCCAGTGGTGTCTGCCACACTTAGCTTCACCCAGTCTGGTGTGGGAGATGGGGCAGAGCACTGGATGGCAAGTCTGGAGATGTTTGGTCTCATCCTGGCTTCTGCCACTGATTTTTTTTTTTTTTAATATGATTCAGGGCTACTGTCCCTCATTCTGGGCCTTTATTTCCTCATCTGTGAAATGAGGGGCTGGATTAGATGCATTCATTTGTTCAAGAAATATGTCCTGTGTGCCTCCTGTGTACCGGTTGTCATCCTGGCTGCTGGGCAGACATCAGTGAACAGAATAGACAAACATCCCTGCCCTTGTGGAGCTCACATTTTCATGGAGAAAAACTGATAGGAACAAAAGAAATAATTATATCATGCATTAAAGAGTATGAGTGCTATAAAAAAAAAAAAGCAGAGTACAAGACATAAAAAATTCTGGATTAGAATGGAGTCACAATTTTAAATAGGGCCATAGAGGGTGACATTGGGGCAAATACTGAAGGAAGTGAGGGAGTGAGCTCTGCAGATATCTGGGGGAATTTTCCAGGCAGGGGGAACAGCTGGTACAAAGGCCCTGTAGTAGGAGAATGCCCATGTGTTTGAGGAAACATCAGGGAGACCAGCGCACCTGGAGTGAACTGAATGAGGGAAATATGGTAGGCTATAAAGTCAGAGAGGTAATGAGAGGCCAGAAGGCAAAGAGCTCCTAGACCATTGTGAGGGCTTACACTGTTACTCAGAGTGAAATGAACAGTCCTTCTGAGCAGAGGAGGAAGGTGAGATAATTTGTTGGGGTTTTTTTAAAGATTTATTATTTTTTTTTATTTGAGAGAGAGAGAGAGAGAGAGGGTGGGGGAAGGGAGCAGAAGCAGACTCTCTGCTGAGCGAGGAGCCTGCAACCGGGCTTGATCTCAAGAGCATGGCCTGAGCTGAAATCAAGTGTTGGATGCTTAACCAACCGAGCCACCCAGGCACCTGTGAGCTAACTTGTTTTTAAAGAATATTTCTAGCTGCTGTGTTGAGAGTAGACCCTAGGAGGTCAAGGGCAGAAGGAGGGAGAGCAGTGAGGAGGCTTCTGGAGTGTCCCAGGGCAGAGGTAGTAGGGGCTGGGTCAGGGAGAGTGTGGCAGGGGAGGGGTCTGGATGGATGTGGAAGTAGAGCCTATAAGATTCACTGATGGACTGACAGAGATAGAAGAGACAGAGTGGAGTTGAGGATGATTCCAGTTCTTTCTGTGAGCAAAAGGAAGGATTCTGCTGCCATTTACTAAGTAGAGAGAGACTCTGGGTTCAAGACGAGGAAAGGCCAGGGCTCAGGTCTGGATATGTCGAGTTGGAAATTCCCATCAGACACCCTAGTGGAGATGCCCACTAGGCAGACACGCATACGAGTGTGGAGCTCAGGAAGCAGGTCTGAACGCTGTCAGTAAATCTCCTAGTTGTTGGCCAACAGGTGGGTTTATAGTAGGAGCCTGCTGGGAGCAAGTGCGGATGGAGCCGGGAAAGGCGTCAGCAACTGAGCCCAGCACGGGGTGTCAGAGGTCCAGGGAGGCTCCCAAGGGGCATCTGGGGAGGCAGGAAGAGGAATCAAGGGAAGGGAATGAGACTCTCTGGGCTCCTTGTCACTCCCACCCTCAGTCTCTAATTGGCATGGGCCCCTCGCTGGTGGGGCTCCTGACCTAGCCTCTGGGAATCCGGCCAGAACTGCCCTTTTAAAATCCCAGTTGGTATCTGAGACCCTTTGGTTTGGAATTAGCTTTTCTGAGGCCCCTTCTTCTCCTTTCACCCACCCCTTAAAAGGCACCCATCCCCGCCCCTCACCTAAAGCCCAAGGCACGAGCCCGGCTTCATTCACCATTTAGGCCTCGGCCTCCACCTCCTTGACCCTCAGGGACCTGCTCCCGTCAACCCACATACTCACACATACTCATCACACTTTCACACTCACACAGGCACATGCACACGCGCACACGCTTTTCTTCCTTAGACTGGCATTTCTCTGTCAGTGCTCTAGTCGGCCTGTCCTCGTTGTGGCCCTTCTGTCCTTGGCTCTCCGTCCTGGCCCCCTGCTTTCCTGGAGCCGCCCACCCCTCCCATCCCTCAGAAGACAAGCATGAAGTTTGTTGTTCACACAGTCTCAACCCTAGAATGAGGGGGACCCTCAGGGCCTGAGAGCAGGGTAGCTGGGTTGGAGAGTGGCGCTTCTCCCCTTCATGCTAAGTGGGCTCACTTAACACATGACCTCAGCTCTGCAGCTGGAAGGAAGACGGGCCCCTCCCCCTACAGAGTAATGGGTCCAAGTGGAATCAGTCAGGTAGAGGGTCTTGTAAACTGGACCAGAGGGGGCAGAAGTTGGCCAGGGAGCCCGGGGTCTTGTGGGCACTCTGTAACTCCCCAGTGCCACCTTTCCAGGGCCACCAGCCTCAGTGACCTGGAGCATCTCGAAACACTTGCTCCAGTGAAAATATCACCAAGGGCTGGAGCTGGATGGCAGGCCAGAGTCCTGGCCTACAGTTTGCCCCAGAGCCCCAGTAACTCAAGCCCGTCTGCCTCCCCTCCCCCAGGCCCCAGATTCTACATCCAGCCCCCACCCCCACGTCTTGGGGTGAGGGAAAGTGTGGTGGGGCTGGGTCTCCTATAACCAGTCCTCACCTTTGTCTCCAAAATAGATTTGCGCCTGTTTACCCTCAGCCCCAGATTCAAGAAAACGCTGTGAGAACACAGTGTGCACCACGGGGCAGACCAGACTCGCTCCAGTACGCCCCTCCCCCTAAGGTCTCCCCCACCTTCCCATACCCTGAAGCGTCAGTGCTTCCCCTTCCCCACCCCAACCCACCCTCGTAAACTGTCCTAGCATGGATTGTTGCCCTTTCTAGCCAGTGCTGGGAGGAGCGTTAGAGGGGTCTACTCTGACCTACTCTGCTTGTGGGGAAACCGAGGCCCAGGGAGAGGAGTCAGTACGCACAAAACCATGGTGCTTAGTCACATTAAACCTCATCTAAGGAGGCCCCTCAATCCGCCATTCAGTGGTTTCCCTGCTGTACCTCAGCCTTGATTGAATTCCTGCTTAATTACTTACACAGGTCCTGTTTATAGGAGCCCTGAGCTGGGAGTCGGAATATGGTCCAGTCCTGGCTCTGTCATAACTGGTGTGACCTCAGCTTCAGGGCCTGTTTTCTCGATCTAAAATGGACTATAAAAATTTCCCTTTCAAGGCACCTGGGTGGCTCAGTTTGTTAAAGCATCTGACTCTTGATTTCGGCTCAGGTCACAAGGTCAGGGTCGTGAGATCAAGCCCCACATCGGCCTCCGCGCTGGACGCAGAGCCTGCTTAAGATTGCCTCTCTCCCTCTCCTTCTGTACCCCCTGCCCCAATTTCCCTTGCAGTTGGAAAAGAACGGTTGCTATTTGAGGAAAATATAGACTACAACCAGCCCAGACCCAAATCTCAGCTGGCTGGTAATGAATGACACGAAAATGAAAACATCCTTAAACCAACACACCTCTTAAATCAGTAAGAACAAATTAAAATGGCGCAAGCTGATGTTGGTTGGGCTGGGAAGAAATAGGAATATTGGGTCGTAAATTCCGCCTGGCTCTGTTGCTTGGGCTCTGTTGTTTGGGAGCCCAGTCCAGCAAAATGTAACAGCAGCTACTGCCCAAGAGAATGAGCCACACCCGTCAGCCTGGTAGGTTATCACACATTTGGAAAGAAATCTCAAGGAAGTAACACAAATGGAGAAAAGTGATTTGCACTAAGGTGATTACCTGGAATGTGGAAAAAGATAAGAAAAAGTCAATACTGATCATTATACGACAGAACTTATATGTAAAAGAACTGTCCTATACTGGGGCAGCCTTCCTGGAACCATCTCTTTCTGCTTTAGAAAAAAAGTGAACAAGGTTCATGACTGCCCAGAATGAGTATTCCATTCCCCAACGTCTCTTGCTGCTAGATGTGGCATTGTGACCAAGTTCTGACCAATGGGATAGAAACAGAACGGTTGGGGCCCCTGGGTGGCTCAGTCAGTTTCATGTCTGACCGCTTGGTTTCAGCTCAGGTCATGGTCTCAGGGTCCTGGGATCGAGCCCCACTTCAGGCTCTGTGCTCAGCATGGAATCTGCTTGAGATTCTCTCTCTCCCTCTGCCCCTCCCCTTGCTTGTGTGCTTTCTCTCTCTCTCAAATAAACAAATAAAATCTTTATTTTTTAAAGATTTGAGAGACACAGAAAGAGAGCACTAGCAGGGGAAGCGGGAGAGGAAGAAACAGACTCCCTGCTCAGGGGATCCCTCCCTGGGATCATGACCTGAGATGAAGGCAGACACTTAACCAACTGAGTCACCCAGGCACCCCTAAATAAATCTTAAAAAAAAAAAAATGAACAGTAATAGGTGACACATCATTACAGAGTTACCCCCCCCCCCCACCTCTTCTGTGTCCCACTGGCAGGAGTGCAAATGGCGTAGGGTTTCAACAGCCATCTTAAGCTATTTGGGGGAACCATCTGTTGAAAATAGCAGAGTAATGTGAAAGAAGCCCGGGTTCCTCATTATCATGGGGTCACCATATCAGCCCCAGACTGCCTACTCCTGGAATTTTCACTTGAGGGATTGAAGTAACCTTGGGCATATAAGTCATGGTTAATTTGGGTTTTCTGTCACTGTCAGCCAAACTCAATTCTCACTGATGCATACACATAGGAAGAAAATATTAAGTGCAAAAGTAGAACATAAGAGTGGACTCTGGTCTTGGCCACGATTTTATGGATTTGACACCAACAGCAAAAAATTTCAAAATGGGATGATATTAAAAATTCAAAAATGGTATGATATCAAACTAAAAAGCTACTGAACAGCAAACTAGCAACAAATCAAAAAGATAACCTACTGAATGGGAGAAAATATTTACAAATCATATAACTGGTAAGGCGTAAATATCCAAAATCTATAAATAACTCATATGACTTAATAGCAAAACTAACAAAACAATCCAATTAAAAAATGGGCAGAGGATCTGACATTTTCCCAAAGAAAACATACAGATAGCAAGAGACATCTGGGTGGCTCTGTGAGTTAAATTTCTGCCTTCGGCTCAGGTCATGATCCTGGGCTCCTGGGATCAAGCCCTGCGTTGGGCTCCCCACTCCATGGGGAGCCTTCTTCTCCCTCTCCCCCTGCCTCTGCCTCTTTCTCTCTTTGTCTCTCATGAATAAATAAATAAAATTTTTTTTAAAAAAGAAGAAGACATACAGATGCCAACAGATACATGAAAAGGTGCTCAATAACAATAATTATCAGGGAAATGCAAATCAAAACCACAGTGAGATACCACCTCATACCTGTTAGAATGGCTATTACCAAAAAGACAAGAAATAAGTTTTGGCAAAGATGGGGAGAAAAAAGAACCCTTGTGCATTGTTGGTGGGAATGTAAATTTGTGTAGCCGCTAGAGGAAACAATATGGAGGTTCCTCAAAAAATTAAAAACAGGACTTCCTATATATGATCTAGCACTTCTACTTCTCACTGTTTATCCAAAGAAAGCAAAAACACTAATTCAAAAAGATATCTGCACTCCCATGTTCATTACAGTATTATTTACAATAGCCAAGACATGGAAACGACCTAAGTATCCATTGATGGATAGATGGATAGATGGATGGATGGATGGATGGATGGATAGGTGGATGGATGGTTGGATAGATGATGGATGGATGGATGGATAGATGGATAAAGGAAATGCTGTATATGTATCCAATGGAATAGTGTTCAGCCATAAAAAAGAAGAAAATCTTACCATTTGCAACAACATAGATGGACTTCAAATGCATTATGCTACGTGAAACGTCAGACAGAGAATGACAAATACCATATGATCTTATTTATATGTGAAATCTAAAAAAACAAAAATACAAGCCCCCCCCCCCAAAACCCACCAAACTTCTGAATTTATACATGTGGAGAACAGATTGGTGGCTTCCAGAGGCAGGGGTGGGGAATAGGAGAAATGGGTGAAGGGGGTCAAAAGGTACAAACTTCTGGTTCTAAAAAAATAAGTCCTGGGGCATGAAATGTGCAGCACGGTGACTATAGTTAATAACACTGTATTGCATATTTAAAAGTTGCTAACAGAGTACATCTTAAAAGTTTTCATCACAAGGAAGAAAAATTGTTCTAATTACGTATGGTGATGGATGTTAACTAGGCTTACTACGGTGATCATTTTTGCAATATAGATGCAGACATTGAGTCATTATGGGGCACGCCTGAAACTAATATAATGTTATATGCCAATTAGACCTTAATAAAATTGTTTTAAAAAAAAAATAGATGTTCTTCATGGATTATAACTACGCAAACTACGCACCAGTGCAGAGAACATGACCGAGTGGGGACCCACCAATCATAGCGTGACTGTTGCTGATTGGGCTTTCTTTTTGTAAACCAGTTTCATTGTTGACTCAGTCAGGAGAAGGTGATCAGTAACTCCTAAATCACAAGGGCAGAAACAATCAGTTTAACTCTGACTCACTCTTCATGGGCATCATGTATCCACGGAGAGCCCCTACCCCCCACCCTCCATAGTCCCTGGGGGAATCAGAGTGAAGCCAGGCTGCACCAGAGGGAAGGGAAGAGCTCTGGAAGATCTTGCACCAGTAATTAAATGCTCAGGTACTTGTCTGCTCACCATTCATTGGCCAGGACCAGACCCTCGAGCCCACCCACCTGCTCACCCACTTACCCACAATGAAGTCGGCAAGTGCCAATTCAGCCATAAGCCCAAAAGGCGGAGAGCTAGAAAAACTTGGCAAATTGTATTAATGACTATCACAGATGGATAATGAAGAAACTATAATAGGACAAACATTTGTGAAATCATTTTTAGAAGCTGTCCTTCCAGAAACAAAAGCTCTGTGCTTCTATGAGCCTTTGTATTCCCAATTAGATTGTAAATTTCTTGAGAAGAGAAGAAGATAGGGTGTGCCTATCCCAGGGCGGGGCAAGGGCAAGAACCGTCGTAGTCATGCCTACAGCTGACATGGTCCCCGTGCGCTAGGCGCTGTTCGTTCTGGTCATAGCACTTACCAATGCTCCAATGTTCTCTGCACCTTATATGGATTAATGCATTGAATCCTCACCAAAAACCTTGGCCAGTACTGTTATTATCCCCAATTTACAGATAAAGACACTAAAGCACAGAGAGGTTAAGTGACTTGCCCAGGGAATCATAAGGCAGAGGCAGAGCCAGGAGTACAGGGGACCCTGTGTTTCTGCACCAACTCTGGAGGGCAGAAACAACAGAGGGCAAAGACAGGCTCCTTGGCTCTTGGGCCTCACAGTCAGGTGCTTTCAGCAGGATACCCTCAGTGGGGCGCCTAGGACAGGTGGAATGATGGCGCCCAAAAGGGTCCACATCCCAACCCCTGGAACCTGGCAGTGTCACCTTATTTGGCAAAAGGGACTTGGCGGGGGGCGCCTGGGTGGCTCAGTGGGTTGGGCCGCTGCCTTCGGCTCAGGTCATGATCTCGGAGTCCTGGGATCGAGCCCCGCATCGGGCTCTCTGCTCAGCGGGGAGTCTGCTTCCTCCTCTCTCTCTCTCTGCCTGCCTCTCTGTCTACTTGTGATCTCTCTCTGTCAAATAAATAAATAAAATCTTTAAAAAAAAAAAAGAAAAGGGACTTGGTGGGTGTGATTAAATTAAGAACCTTGAAGTGGGAAGATTATCCTGGATTCCCCAAGGTGGGCCAAGAGTAATCACAAGGGTCCTTATAAATTATATTATAAAAGAGGAGAGAATGAGAGAGGTGATGATGGAAGCCGAGGCGGGAGTGATGTGGCCACAAGTCAAGGAAGGCTTGCAGCCTCCAGAAGCTGCAGGAAGCAATAGCAGATTCTCCCCTGGAGTCTCCAGAAGGAAGCAGCTCTTTGAGCACCCTGATGTTAGTCGCTTAAGACTCATCTTGGACTCTTGGTCTCCAGAGCCATAAGAGCGTAAACATGGGGTCTTAAGATACTAGGTTGTAATTTGTTAAGCGGCAGCAAGAAGACTAATCACCCCACCTAGAAACTCCTACACTCCCCCAACCCAAGCCCAGACTTCTATGTCTCCTTGGGGTGGAGGCTGAGAAAGAGCTAGGAAAGAGCTGGGAAGGGTTGTACCATCCCAGTTACCTCTAGACAAGCCCTGCTTTGCCTACCCTGTTTCAAGGATCCTGGACAAATCCTGGCTCTGTCTCTCAAATAGGACTTCCCCACCCACAGCCTTCCCCACCACACTCCCCTATGTGCTAGAATGGCCTTTCCCTACACCCAGGCTGTGCCCCCATCACACCCCGGTCTGGTGTACTGCCCTACCCCCAACCCCAGGCCAGGCCCTCATTGTCTCTGCTGAGCTAGCCTGGGAAGGGGTGGACAAGTCAGGCAGAGGAACACAACCACAGAGAGACCCATTAGACATCAGCCAAGAGGCAAGCAGAAGTAGGGAGAATGGGAGATGAAATAGGGACGGGCAAGGGTGCCCGGATGGCTCAGTCAGTCAAGCATCTGCCTTCGGCTGGGATCATGACCCAGAAGTCCTGAGATGGAGCCCCTCATTGGGCTCCCTGCTCAACAGAGAGTTTGCTTCTCCCTCTGCACCCCCCTCCACCTTGGCTCGATCTCTCTCTCAAATAAATAAATAACATCTTTTAAAAAGAAGTGTTACAAATAGGGGAGGGCAGAGTCTCAGAGTCAGAGCAGGAGTGGAGAGTAGGAGAGGGACCTAGGGAGCTGAGACACACACCCAGCATGTCTGTTTCCTTTACCCATGACAAAAGCAGTGGTATGCTCAGGCAGAGAAGTAATGGACATCTGGTTTACCAGAGTGGGTCCAGGCATCAGACCCAATTCCTGCTCCAGTCAGCTGTGGCAATGGCAAGCACTCCACATCACGACGGCATAAAACCCACACTCTTCTTTTTGCCCTGGGTCAGCTCAGGCCTCTCATTTCCTACTCCCACCCCCACCCCTAACCCCACCCTGGACCACAGCCCCTCTGGCCCCAGCCCACTACCAACTCCCGCCCTTTGCAGTTGCTATTCCCTCTGCCTGGCACATCCTTCCGCAGATTGGGCCTTGGAGGGGCCTTCCCTAACCGCCTCCCTTTTCCAGAACAACAGCCCACTCCACCACTCTACATCTCCATTTCCCTCCATAGCTTTTCCCACAGCCTGACCCAAGACCACAGAGGTATTTGTTTGCCTGTCTCCCCTTCTGCAACACTGTGCCCCGTGGACCCTGGGTCTCTGCACTGCACTGCCCAACCCAATAGCTACGAGGCCCAGGTACCCAGTTAAGTTTCCATTTACCTTAATTAAAAATTCAAAGGAAACAAAGACCCAGTGCCTCAGTCCCACTAGCCACGTTTCCAGTGCTCAGGAGCCACATGTGGCTAGTGCCACTGGGCTGACCGGTGCAGAAATAAAGCATTTCCATCATCCTAACTTTGCGTCAAGAACCCCCTAACACAAAGTGGGCAGACATGCTGGGCAAGGTGCTATGTCAACACGGTGGCTTCATCCAGAACAACTCTAATTATGAGACCCGCCCCGCTCTGCCTCCCAGGTGCCCCTCACTCTCCCTCCCTGCCTGCGTCCCTCCTGCATCTCCCCCAAGCTTCCGGCTCTGCCCCTGAGCTTCCTCAGTGGGAAGAGATGTCCCTCCTGGTTCCCCACCCCCCACACATACCCCTTACCTTCCCTGACTGCATTTACTGGATTCTAATTACTTCTCTGTGAGCCTTCCCACAAGCCAGGAGCATCTGAGGAACTGGGAAGTGCCTTTTATCTCATTTGCTAGAAACGGCACAAAGGCTTCAGTCAATGTTGGCTCCCAGTGGGGTTTTCATCTTTGTCCATTCTCCATCCCCCTGGTGTCCACAGTGTCAGATTCCCCATCTCCACACCAGGTCAGAGAACCCTCACCCCCCTCCCTGAGCTGGCAGAGCCAGGTGCCCATGCCCTATGGTTGGTGGGGGGTAGGGGGTGGGGGGTGCCGTGGAGCAGGCCAGAAAAAGGTGGTCCCCTTTGACAATCTGCTTTGTGTCTCCTGGTCTTATTGTCACATGGTTCTCTCCTGCATTCTTAACAACATGACAAATCAACACGTGACCTTTAAAATTGTGGAAAAAGCTCTGTTTTTTTGGAGCATGTGCTCAGGGGAAGCCCTATGCTGCACCATGGCACACCCCTCCACATCCTGCAGTTTAAGACAGGCCCCCTTGGAGAGTCCCTACTGCCCCTGCCTCCCTACCTTCCTCTGCTAGGATCCTGGCTCAGGAAGCCAGGGCTCCAAGTAGGGGCAGGGGAGTGGGGAGAGAGCAGGACCATGTGAAGGTAGGCAAGAGGGCAGCAGGTGGGCTAAGTGTCTCCCACATCCCTCACCTCTCCCACTCCATCCCCCACCCCAGCTTGCTCCATAGAGAGGATTCTGGGCCATCTGGTCTGGCCTCAGACTGTGCAGGGAGCCACTCTGTGGCTCTTCTCCTTGCTTGAACCTCCCTAGACACTTCCACCTTGAGCTGAGGCCGGGGGCAGGGGGCTTCTACTCCCATGTGATGCCAGCTGGGGAACCAGTCCCTCAAACCACTCAAGGGCTGGGAGGGGTGCTCAAGAAGGGGCGAGGAGCTTGGATATCTACTCATGATATCTAGGCGTGAGAACCACTGCCCTTCCTTCCCACTGCTCCATGCTTGAGCTTAGGGGATCCAGAATTGCCTTTTTCCAGTGAGGCAAGAGTCCATAAGCCTTCAGCAGGTAGGGAACTGGGTAGAACTGGAAACCAGGTAGAATTGATGGGGGTTAATGTGGGTCAGGGAAGCTCTGCTGGGGGAGTCTTTGGCGGCGGGGGGGTGGGCCCTACCCTTCCTGATCCCCTGAGATACTGAGAGTTGGAGTGTGTGAAGCCCAGTGCTAGGCTGCCCAAGCTCCTTAATGAAGACCCTCCATTACCCTCCACTACTCTTGAAGGCTGGATCTCAGGGGACACAGACTCCCTTGAGCTGGAGCCTGGGGAAGGCACTGCCAAGTCCCTCCCAATCCTCCCCTCCCCACCCACCACCCTCAGTCTCCTGGAAAAGCACCTGAGCCTGGGCTCCTAAGACTGGCAGGGACTATGGGTTGCATTCCTATTGGCTGGAGGAGGTGGGAGGGTTGGGGTGAGGGAGGGAGCAGTCTTCCCTGTTCACTAGGCCTCCTCCTTTGGCAGAAGGGTGTTTTTCTCAGGTGGGATCTCAGGGGTTTCCCGTGACAGGCGTCATTCTCTCCACCCCCCTGTCATCCAGGACAGTAGCAGAGAGGGGCCACCCCAGAAACCACAGGCTTCCTACATGCAATTCCATGAATTCTGGGGCTTTCTTGCTCAGCATGCCAGAACTATGGAGAAATCCCATTCTGCAGAGGTGGTAACTTAGCCTAGAGGGGAGAGGGATTTCTCCAAGGCCATGCAGTAAATGAGAGCCAAAGTCTCCCGCTGACCGAACTAGTCATTTGGGGGGCTTATAAATGGGTGTAGAAGCCTGAGTGTGTGTACTTGCTCTGGTGTCTGTACATGGGGTGTGCGTGCTGGTTCAAATAGGTGACTAGGCGATCTTGTGTCCATTGGGTCAGAAACCTGCTGTCTCCCCTCTATCAGACCTGCTGCTCCCACTGAAATGGGGACCTTCTTCGTGGTCGCATTCCCTCAGAAGCTCCCAATCACCCAAATGCTTCACTGGGACAGCAGACATCTGTCCATCTGCTGACCGCCCAGCACCCACACTCCCAGCATATGACTCCGGCTGGGAAGCAGAAGAACCCCAGCCCATTCTGGAAGCCACAGGGCTGCAGACAGACCCCCCCCTCACTGGCCCCAGCAGCCGGCCTGTGGGCATACAGGCCATCTAAAGGACTTTTTTAATTTAAATTCAATTAATTAACATATAGTGTATTGATTTTTTTTAACCTAGGAATTTCTTTTTTCCATTAACAAACAGTAAGATTGACTTTTTTTTTTTTTTTTTTAGTGTACAGTTTTTTAAATTTTAACACACACAGAGAGATTCATGTAACCACCACAGTCAGGATACTGAGCAGTTCCATTACCCAAAACACTCCCTCATACTATCTATTTGCCCAGGATCCTGACCTGGAAAGAGCAATATGGAGAAGTGGGGACCGTTAAAATTGTCCACAGCTGGCCAGTGTCCAGAGGCAGCAGTGTCCCCTGCCCTAGCTGACCTGTCTCTGGACAGGACTATGGCTGCCCCCCTTCACCTACCTATCTTGTTTCTGGCAGTTTCCTGAGCCTTCCTCTCCAGCCTTCTCATCAATTCAAGGAGCTATGATGTGTCCTCCCAATACAGTCCTCCCTTATATGAGTTGGACAGAGTTTTGGGGTTTTTTTGTTGTTGTCGTTGTGTTTTGTTATTTTGTTCTGTTTTGTTTCCAGTTTGCAATGTGATCCTTGATGAGATCAGGTGGGACTGGGATCTGGGGAAGGAAACTCCCTAGAGATGTACCGAGCCAGAAAAAAATGGCACCTTTCGGTATTTCCAGGGAAGGAGAGGTCCTGCCCTTGAGCCCTTCCCTGGGGACCTGTCCCTTGGCCAGTCATTTCTGGGGATGATGACAGAAAATAGAGCTTGTCTTAGCCTCCACGCATACCCCCTTCCAGCCACCATGCATCCCCCCCCAAGTAACTTCATCTCTTTTTTGCCTGTGTCTTAGGGTCCCCATATCTCGGTGTGAGCCCAGAGACAAAAACAGCTGCCTTCCCTCATTGAAGAAGTGGAGCCCCCGCTGAGAAAATCTGGGGGAGGGGGGATTATTTTCAACTTGGGGCCACCTTGCAGGCTGGAGCAGGGGCCATGAGGGGGTGATGGGGGCTGGGGGCGGGGGTGGCTGCTCAGTTCCTCCTTCCCCATGTTGGTGGGGAAGGTTTCCATGGAAACAGCAGCTCTGGTATCTCCTGAGATTTGGGGGAAAACTGGCTCTAAAAAAATCACCATCTTCGTTTCTAGGGGGAAGGCAACATAGCTTGGTGGAGAAGAGAGGAGCTTCAGCGCGAGGGGGTCTGGGAAAAAGAGTTGGTGTCCCCACGGGGCCCTGGGGGCAACCATCAGTGCCCTTCGCCTCCCACCTCACCCCAGTCCACTCCTTCCTGTGCTCAGTTTCTGCATCTTCTGGCCCAGAGAGAGGCCTGCCCCCACCTGCTGCGCTGCCTCCTCACACTGCCTCCCCATTACCTCTCCACTCCTTCCTTCACCTCCTGCTGGGGCAGAGCCCTGCCCTGGTCCCACCCTGCTCCCAGCACCCCTCCCTTGCAGCCTCACCTCCCCCTCCTCACACACTGTGAAGCTGTCCCTGCCCACCCCCAACACCCTGCCCTCCCCCCATTACAGCCTTGGGGAGAGAACAAGACACATGCGTGGAGACTCTTGCTGGGGACTTAATCAAAGTGTCCACAGCTTCTCCTGTTCTTGTCCCCTCCCTGGGAAGAGTTGGGGGATGGGGACCAGTCTGAGTGTGATCAACCGAGGGGCAGCATCAAACACACCAGCCTCGAGGCATGTACAGACATGAAATCAACTGGAACACTCACGTTTAAAATGCTTTTTCTGACAGTTTTCCTCCTGGGCAGGGTCCCGCATCGCTGCCAGGAATCTTCCCGAATTCCTGTTGCTGCCACAGCCCTTGTTGGCCTGTTCCAGAAAAAAGAACTCTCCCCTGTCCTTTTCACATTCAGGCCCCATCCCACAAAAATAGTCATTCATTCATTCAACAATGATTAAGTCTGCACTTACTTTGTGCTAGGCACTGTTATAAGTGCAGAAGACTCAGACAGTTCATGGGAGAGGAAACAGACCAAAAAACCCTAGTCCTTGTGGAACCCATACTTTGGGGAGGAAGGGAGGGTTAGAGAGAGAGAGACAGAATAAACGAATAAATAAGTAAGCATCACGCCAAGTATGATGAAATGCTCTGGAAAAAAATGGAGCAAGAAGAGAGAGAATGTTTGTGTCACAGCAGTTTGGGGGGGCAGGCTGCTGTTTAAAATAAGGTGCTGGGCACCTGGGTGGCTCAGTGGGTTAAGCCTCTGC
Source organism: Lutra lutra (assembly GCF_902655055.1). Classification (NCBI taxonomy): domain Eukaryota; kingdom Metazoa; phylum Chordata; class Mammalia; order Carnivora; family Mustelidae; genus Lutra; species Lutra lutra. The sequence continues at coordinate 67,877,916 of NC_062283.1, read as the reverse complement.
CTTAGGCTCAGGTCATGATCTCAGGGTCCTGGGATTGAGCCTCACATCGCATCGCATCGGGATCTCTGCTCAGGAGGGAGCCTGCTTCCCCCTCTCTCTCTGCCTGCTGCTCTACCTACTTGTGATCTCTCTCTCTCTCCCTCTCTGTCAAATGAATAAATAAAATCTTTTTTAAAAAATGAAATAAAATTAGGTACTCAGGGAGGGTCTTACAAGGGTCTTACTGAAAGGTGATAGTTGGTAATGACCTGCAGAAGGTGAGAGGGATGCAGATTTCTGGGGAAAGAGCACTCCAAGCAGAAGGAGCAGCACCCACAAAGCCCCTGGGGCAGGCAGTGCCAGGCATTTGCAGGGAGACCAGTGTGGCTGGAATAGAATCAGCAAAGGGGAGAGCAGTCAGAGATGAAATGAAATGTAATGGGGCAGGGTGGGTGGAACAGTTGTTCTGGACTTTTCTGACTACTGTAAGAGCTTTTTGCTAGAGTATCAAAGACCCTGTCCTATGCAAGCATATTTTGTGCATGCTCTGGGGCTCCTAAGTTCAGATGGGAAGGACCAGACAGTCTTGGGTCTCCCAGATTCTGATCACCCCCAGAGGAAGCCGCAAGGGCCTGCCCCCATGGTTAATTCCCTGTGCCCCCCTTCCCACTTGGAACTGGACTCGAAAAGCTGAACATGGGTATGGGTATCTGCTGGTCACATGTGGAGAATCTCAGGGGCCTCACAGCCAGGTCTCCTGGCCACTAGGGGCCTCTGCCCTTCGTTCTCTCCCCGCCCCGCTGGCACCTGTGACTTGTGAAGTTGCTTGTGATGTCGCGTGCTGCGGCAGCGTTTGTATAATTACGGTGATGATTTCACAACATGCGGCTTTCCCTTCTCTTATCACCTCCCAGTGCGAAATAAACCGTTCAATAATTAATTGACAAAGATGAACTTGTTGTCCTCAGCCGCGCTGCAAGGGTGGGGGTGGCCACAGCCTCCGTAGACAAATGATGTGAGAAGTAATTGCCCTAGGAGAAGAGGCGAGAGGTATTAAGATCAGATTTGCAAGGTCCCTTCCAAGAGCCCGTGGGCACCAGGCGCCAGCAACTGCTGGGATTTACGTTGCTAATTCATCACTAATTAATGTTCCAAATTGCTCCTGACAGGAGGGGAAATAAACGCCAAGGCGTCTGCAGAGATAGAGAGACAGAGGCTGGGAACAGGGAGAGACAAAATGGGGGTGGGGAACACGCAGTGAAAGAGAGATACCCGGAGAGATGCTGGGGCAGGAGCATGGGAGCAGTGCTGCCGAGGCTGGATTCTGGGTCTGAGTTCCCTGTTGTGTGTATGACCGAGACCAGCCACCTGTCCTCTCTGGGCTCGTTTTATAGTCATCAAAATGGGGCTGGGCAATGATCTCTGAAATGCCTTTTAGGGGTGGTATTGCTGTCAGTCCAACTTCAGGACAGATCCAAAAGGATTAAGAGTGTGTGTGTGTGTGTGCGCGCGCACGCGCACGCTCGTGTATGTGCCTGTGTGTACATGTGCTCCTCTGCCACCACTCCGGTCCAGGGCCCCATTGTCTCTCGCCTGATTTATCGAATCTGCTTCTGCTCCTGTCCCCCCACAGTCTGCTCTCTACAAAGCAGCCAGACAGATCTTTTAAGACAAGCTGGTTCAGGCCCCTCATCTGTGCCTTTTCATCTCACCAGTCTCCTTGTTTCCAAAACGTATCAGCATCTCCTGCTTCAGGACCTTGGTGCTTGCTGTTCTCTTGGCCTGGAAAGTTCTTCCTGCACACGTCTGCATGGTTCGCTCCTCCTCTTTGTTCAGATGTCCACTCGTCTCCTCAGAGAGCCCTTCCTGGGCCACCGCATGGGGACGATCAGCCCCCTCCCCCAGTTCCCATAGCACTTAGTACCCAGCGTATCCCTTCTCTGCTTCCTGCCCACCTCTCTGCTCCGGGATGTGAGTTCTGTGAGCCGGGCTGTCGTCTCTCGCTGACGGCTCGATGAATCCCCAGCACCTGGATCAGCTCTGGGCACCAGGTAGGTGCTCAGCGACCATGACTGAAAGAACGCCAGGTTTCTGTTTCAGAGAAGAGTAGGAAGTTGTCAGACACGGGAAGGACAAGAGCAGGCTGCCTGGGAGCTGTGCCCTTCATTGCCTTGACGGGGTCAGCAAAGGGATTGAAGACAGGTCTCGAGGGTAACGGGGGACAGCGTGATGCCTGCTGAACCTCAGGAAGGCCCAGAGGCCCAGGCCGGTCCCCAAGCTTCTCTCCAGCCTGGCAGCTGCTGCCAGCAGTATGGGAATGTTCTTCCGAGGCTGGTTCCTTCGAAGGCACCAGCACCAGAAAGCTTGGGCATCCCTGGTGCCGCCCCCTAGTTTAGGAGGGCATGAGAGACCATCCAATTGCAACACAATAGGGTCAGTTAAGTAAAATGGAGTCTGTCAATCGAGTGGAAAATGAGGCAGGCATTTAGCAGGCTGAGATGAGAATTCTGTCGATACCTGAGCTGTGTATGAAATGTTGTTCTGAGGCCCATGGACGCTGCTGCATCAGAGCCACACGTGGGTTCACTCTTCCCACCAGAGGTTTGGGAGCATTCACTGTGTGCTCAGCACCCTGCTGGGCCCTGGGGCCCCTGAGGCCCAGGTGACCAGGCTGGACCCCGGGCACATACTGCTGGTCCAGGAGGCAGATGTGCTCACTGGCAGGCAGCTGGGATGTGGTGTCTGTCTGTAAGAAATAGCAGGCCCTACATCAGATCCCTGGCCTGCCTCTCACTGGCCAAGAGCCTGGGCAAGCACCTGAGACTGCTAGAAGGTTCCCTCCTCCCTCGTGGTGCTTGGGAGCCATCAGCACCGAGTCCGAAGCCTGAAGTAATACTGTGGGTCTTCATTCAATGCTCCCACCGATACTGACTACTATTAGACGCCGAAAGGAGCGGTTCCAAGCATAAGTCTATCTCCTCCCTCTGCCATTTAAATGAGGGTGATAACACCCCGCCCCTAGCATCCCAGGAATCCCTTAGCTCCTCCTCACAAGGCCCAGGGAGTGCATTAGTGTCCTAGGGCTGCGGTGGCTCCGTACCACCGACCACCAGCTTAAACAACAGAATCGCACTGTCCCACCATTCTGGGGGGCTGAGGGGAGGCAGTCAGAGATCAAAGTACCCGCAGGGTGAGTTCCTCCTAAGGCCTGTGAGTGAGATCTGTTCCAGGCCTCACTCTAGCTGCTGGGGCTTTCTTTACTGGCAATCTTTGGCTTTTTTTGGAGCCGGAATTTTCTTTTCTTTCTTTCTTTCTTTTTTAAAGATTTTTTTTTTTTTAAATAATCTCTACACCAGCCTGGGGCTCAAACTCACAACCCCAAGATCAAGAGTCACATACTCTACTGACTGAGCCAGCCAGGTGCCCCTGTAGATGGTGTTTTCACATTGTTCTCCCTCTGTACATGTCTCTCTTCTCACGGCATAGTTATTTATTATTTATTAAAGATTTTATTTATTTATTTGTTAGAAAGAGAGAGAGCATGAGCAGGGGGAGCGGCAGGCAGAAGAAGAGGAAGAAGCAGGCTCCCTGCTGAGCAAGGAGCCCGATGTGGGACTCCATCACAGGACCCTGAGATCATGACTTGAGTCAAAGGCAGAGGCTTAACTGACTGAGCCACCCGGGTGTCCCTCATGGCATCTCTAATAAGGACACTAGATATGTCAGATCTGGGGCCCACCCTGTCCAGTGTGACCTCATGTTCCTAACTAACTCTATCTACCATGACCTTATTTCCAAATAAGGTCAGATTCTGAGATCCTGGGATTAGGACTTCAACACAGGAATTTGGAGGGGGCACACCATTCCCATTCTCCACATTTGGAGGGGGCACTGAGCATCAGTGGTTATGGGAGTCCTTGGGAGGGGGAAGGTAAAGACAGGCTTCCTCAGGGAGGCAGTGCCTGGGGGTTGGAGGATGAGGAGGACGCACAAAGGTGGGAGAGTAGAGGAGATGGAAGGGCCATTCGGGCTGAAGACACAGATCAAAATCCAGCTGTCAGGGTCCAGATGTAAGCTGGGCTGTTTAAATGGTTGTAAAGGTGATTTAAGTGCATGAAGTTATTTTTGTACAGTCTAAAACGCAGGCAGACATCCGAGTAGTTTGGGGAGAGGCTGCACGGGGCTCTCATGTTGGTCTGAATTAGTTTCTTTCTGGCATCTGACAGCTTACAGTAGCCCTGAGAGCTTGAAGGGCGGGGGAAGGTCAGGCAAGAAGAGGGAGGGCGGGGTCATGCAGGGCCATCTGGGTCATCAGAGAAGGGCAGGGCCCTACCTGGGAGGTCTTGCTAGCTCCGCCTTTCCCCATGCCCCCAGCTGCACCTCTGTTATCCGCATTTGTCCTCCAGGCCCTGGGTGGAGCCAACCTGTCAGCATCCCGGTAGAGCATAAACCGGGATAACGCTGCCTTCTCCGTGACAGCTGTGCCATCTTGGGCAAGCCGCCCCCTTCCCACTCAGCCTCCTTAGCTGCAAAGCGTCAGATTGTCCTGCCTGCTGCAGAGGGATGCTGGAAAATCCTATGTGACCATCTGCACAAAAGTCCCTTCTAATCTGGGTCAGGTGGAAGGGACAGTTATTGCACGCCAGCTGTGTACATATTTTGTTCCGTCTTTTGAAAACACAGGAAAATCTCCTCACATTACAAGTGCCTTGGTCCTTCTCTTCCCGAACTAAGAATTTATCCTACAGACTCTGTCTTTGATTGGGTTTCCTGGGAACAGTCTCTGAGGCAGGGATTTGCATGCAGGAGGGCAGCTGGGGAAGGAACGTTCTTGAGCTCCACACCTGCAGGGCAGTGAGGGAGGCACGAGGAGCAGAGGAAGGAGTTGAACGGCCGTGCTCATCCCACGGGAGCTCTGCGAGCAGAGAAGTCCCAAACTGAGGCATAGGGGCCTTGGAGGACCAGGCGGTGGATGTTTATGCCTCTGGGAGAGGGATGTAGCCCTGGGTAAGGGTCAGCAGACGGCTGTGCCTGAAGAGGTTTGTGAGCTGTTAGCAGCCAACACTCCGGCCGCTGGGGGAATGAGTGTCCAATCCTAAAGGAGTCTGAGCCATGCATCGTAATAGCCACTCCACTCACCTACAGGAGAACGACAGGTGCACGGTGATGTTCACGGCAGCCGTTTACTTAGCAGAAGATTGGACCATGTCCATGAAGAGGAACCTAGTTGGATAAATAATGGTGCAGCCACACAACGGAATACTGTGCAGCCATGAAGAAAGCAGAAGCTGGTATAATAGAGGACTGGTGTGGAACAGTCCCCAAGACAGTCTGAAGTTTCAAGAGTAAGGCTTCAAATGGTATAAAGAGTATGCTAGCATTCACGTAAAAATGGTGGGGGAACCCCATGGAAACATACTGTTGTGTGTAAGGATAAAATATCTCTGGTGAGAGTCGTAAATACTGGTAATGCGAAGGATTTCCAGGTTGGGAAACTAGGCAGTGGGGTCAGCAGAGAATGAGAAAGCCCTGTGTCCCCTTTTTTGTCTTCTGAATATTGAAATATGGCAATTGTACTACCTATTTAAATAAATGAAATTCTATTACCTAATTAGATATGCTCAATTAAATACTGTAAAAGAAATTCACTGGAGAGGTTTAGAAGAAGGGGGGATGGGGCCTTTCAGAATCCAGGAGCCATTTTGGAGGCCAGTGGAGGTTTTTTGAGGTATTTGGGGGGCCAGCAGTGGCTCAGCGAGGGAACCTTCCCCTGCAGGGAGCAGGTAGGTGAGGGGGCCCAGTGAGAAGAGAACAAGCACGTCTCTCTAAGTCTGTGAAGGGAGAGAGAACTGCTGTGCAGGTTCTGACCAAGGCCAGCTCCTTGCTGTCTGGATGACCTTGGGCAAGGTCATCTAGGCTCTCTGAGCCTCAGGTACCTCTTCTGAGAGTGGCTCTGTCTGTTAAGAGTCCGCCTTCCGTTCAGGTCATGATCCCAGGATCCTGGGATTGAGCACCTTATCGGGCTCCCTGCTCAGCGGAGAGCCTGCTTCTCCCTCTGCCTGCTGCTCCCCGCCCCCTGCTTGTGCATTCTCTCTCTCTCTCTTTCTCTCTCTGTGAAAGAAAAAAAAAGTGTAGTGTTGAGTGTGGGGGAAAAAAAAACAACAGGTCTATGGCACAATATCATTTATGGAAATTAGAAACACATTCTCAGGCAAGCCAACACTACATAGTTAACGAGAAGACATCCATATTCAAGGTCACATATTAAGTACATCAGAACGGGTGCTGGTGTGTGAGAGAGAAGGAGGGTGGGGCTGCGGGTGGGACAAATTACCCCATGAGCTGGGGGGGGAGGGTGGTTTTCTCATATCTTGGCCCCCAAGGTCCGCACCCCAGATGAAGACCACTTTACAGGGATATCCCAAGGGCTCCCTGAGAGAATGCGTAAGGAATAACTGAACACAGGGTCAGAACTTAAGTAAATCTTTTAAAAAATCAGAATCCTCACCTGGATTTTGTTATCTGGCTCTTCATTCTTTTGAAGTTCAAGAGGAGCGCACACGCCAGTGACTTATGTTTGAGCATCAGCCCCAGGCATAGCAAAGGGACCACAGGGAGGGAGTACAGAGCTGGGGTTTAGCCTGGTCCACCTGACTCCAAGGCCAGGACTCTTCCCCTCCCTATGCAACACACCCCTCGGCCTTTTCCGGAGTCTCAGAGGTTAGTGATGTACCTGTGGATGCACAGATGACAGAGGCTGGGGCCTTAGGGGACTTCGATCTGGCTGGAGAGATCAGCACGCTCATCCGCAGGGAACTGACTTTAGAAGGGGACCTGAGAGCAGATCTGTCTTTTTCCTCTGGCTGCTTTTAGAATTTTTTCTGTTTGATGTGCTGCCCAGCGAGTTTCTCTTAATAGCCAAGGCCCGTCTTCAGGAAGCTAGTTGAGGACCTGCTGAGCCCCAAACCCACAAAATTCAGGCAGCCTGGCCAGGTGGTCTGGATGAAGCCTTTTTTTTTTTTTTAATTTATCCTGTTTTTCCTTGTGCTCTTTGTCTCTGTGAATCCACATTTTTTTTAAAGATTTAATTTATTTATTTATTTGACAGACAGAGATCATAAGCAGGCAGAGAGGCAGGCAGAGAGAGAGGAGGAAGCAGGCTCCCTGCTGAGCAGAGAGCCCAATGCGGGGCTCGATCCCAGGACCCTGAGATCATGACCTGAGCCGAAGGCAGTGGCTTAACCCACTGAGCCACCCAGGCGCCCCTGAATCCACATTTTTAATCAAAAAAGAAAAATTTCAAGCCCTTACAGTTTCAAACATTTCCTTTTCTCCCTTTCTTCTCTTCTTCTGAGACCCCAATTAGTCTTCTACACCTTGCAAACCCTCTCCCATCAGCCATTTCTTTGACTTGCTGTGCTGCCATTGAAGCAAAGACTCCAGCTCTAGTCCCCACTTCACTAATTCTTCCTTCAGCTACATCTCATCCCCTATTTGACCCAACCACTGAGTTTGCTTCAATATGAGGCCTATTCAGTCCTTTAAGAAATCTGCCTTGTCATTGCTCAGATGTTTGTCGAGCAATTTCTACTTTTCTAAAAATAAACTTTTGAAAAAAGTTCATTTAAAAAAATTTTTTTAGTAATTCCTACACCCAGTGTGGGACTCGAACTCATGACACTGCAATCGAGAGTGGTGTGCTCTTCTGACTGAGCCAGCCAGGTGCTCCTAGCCATTCTATTTTACACTGGAAAATATTTTATGCAAAATTATTTTGTAACCAGTGTCTAATTATCCTAGTATCTGAATTCCTTGGGAATTCATGTCTATTGCTTATGGTTTCTGCTGGCTCTCACTCATGGTGGCTCATTTTTATAAGTGTTTGGTGAACGGTGACCAAGAGGGGTTTTTTGTTTTCCTCTTTTGCTTACCCCTAATCTTTGGGAATCTTGAGACTGAGTTGGAATGTTTTCCTCCAGAGACAATATGAAATAGTTTTTGCTGGAAGCCAGAGGATGCTGGCCATCTGAGTCCCTGCTTAAAACAAGGGGGTCAGGTGAGTCTCTCTGCCTTCCCTGATGTAATCCTACCATAGAGCTGCTGTCAGCATGTCCCCTCAGAGCAGTCTGGAAGATTCCCCTTACATCTCTCAAACTCCATGGCATTGAATGTGGTTTATTATGATTTGGGTGTTTGATAGACAGACGGCCCTTCGGAGTCTCTAGTCTATCTTGTTCCTGACTGCGATGTTTCTAGACAAGAGATCCATGTCCAAGGGTTTCAGAACAGGACAGCTGGTTACCAGGGACTAGGACAGTGTAGCACGATAGGGCAGGGGTGGGGATTGTTAAATTAGCAAAGTTTTAGACATCATCTCCCATCAGGGAGCCTGGGCCAATAGATCTGGCGGGGGGGCTATGAATCAGCATTTTAACCACTGCAGCCCCCTACACCCATATCCTGTACATTTCGTGTGATTCTGTTGCCAATGGTACAAGTCCACTTCAAGAAGCTCTGGACTACAGCCATCAAAGAAGTCTTGAAGGAAGCTGGGTTTGAGCAGTCTTAAAGAGGCTCAGTTGAAGGAGGCAGAGACAAGGACGGGGAATGGACGGCCTAGTTTGCCCCAAGTGTAGAGTCCTGTCAGGGAGGCAGGGATGTGGGGAGAGCCCAATGATGGAGGTCCCAAAATCTCAGACCTAGGATTTGGGGCTTTATCTTATGTAATCTGTGGAGGAGGGGAAAGGCCTTGGGGGAGGGGAATGCAGTGACAAGAGCAAAGTGGGATGTTAGGAAACTCAGTCAGGCAGCAGGGAGCTGGATGAATTGTATACCTACAGTTACCCACTTACTATGGAGAATAATTAACTAAATCACGCTGTTATTTTAATAGAGTTGTGGTTCTTTTTTAGAAAGAGAAACAATAACTAGCAATGCTCACTGTTCTGGGCTCTTAGCTCCTGGGGCATGGGGGTGGGGTGCGGAATAGCCAGATTGGCATGGCTTTCACAGGCCCTACAGTCTACCTGGCAGGACTGCAGGAATCTTGTGGGTATGGGGCCCAGTAGGTCCCAACTAGCCTGCTGAAGACGGGCCTTGGTTATTAAGAGGTATCTACATATTAAGGTCCATGTTCCTGCCTTGGACTCTGCAACCCCAGAGGGTGTTAGGCTCTCATGTCACCCCAGGATCCAGGCTTATACCACCATGGGAACAGTTAAATTGTGGTAATGGTACACTGTGCTTATGGGATGATTTACCATCTACCAGCTGCTTTCACCCATGGTATCGCCTTTAACCCCACAACAATCCCAGGTCCAGGGAAAAAGCCCACCTGTCCTTGTGCCTTCCTTTCCCATGGGTGGGAAGTCCTTCTTGCTGGCTGCCTGCCTCCAGTTCTCCTGCCACTTCGGACTGGTGCCAGCACAAGCAGAAATCAATGGCTTCTCACTTGCTAGAATAATCTTCATGGACTCTGTCTAGAATCAGAGATATTTTGGATCCTGGCATCTTTGGTCCTTCCCTGTGCAAAACTGACAGGCAACCGGACTGGGAACTCCCCTTAGACTAACAGTGGTAGCTGTGCCTCCTCCTTTAGACTCTCCAAGAGTAGCGACTCTGCCTCTCCTGCCTAAAACCAGTGACTTCTTGGGAGCAGGGCTAGTGCCTCCTCCCTCGGACTGAGGGCTTCCTGTGGGCAGGCACTATGCCTCCTCCCTCGGACTGAGGGCTCCTCAGCATTCTCTCTTCAGTCCAGTCCCCAGGAGTTGGGCTGATCCTGAGTGTGCTTGGAGGAGAAAATTCTCTTGGTTGGCACTTTCCCTCAGCCCTGGGGACATGGGCTTTGTGAGTTTGTCTGATCTAAGCATTTAGGCTGTGTAACAGGGCAGCTGAGCCAAGAGTGAGTAATGGGACGTTGTCCTTGACAACGGGGCAGCCCAATAATTCACCTATGGAGATGTGCGTGCATCTGCAGCAGGCCCACTAGGCCTCGGATGGGATAGGCCTGTGGGTGCTGCGAGGCCACCTCTAGGTCATTTCATCCCTTTCCTGCCTCAGCCAGGGTGCCCCAGATATGGTGTCCTTTATGCAGACAGACTTCCCTCTCCTAGGAGAGGGAAAAGTTCTGGAGGCTGGGAAGTATTCCCCAGCTCCAGTGGACCCCCTGCCATTGGATGGCACAATCCTTACCAGCACGTGCTTGCCAGCATGCCAAGCAACTCCATCCACAAGCTGCCCCAGCCTGTCTTCCTTAGTGTGGGCAGCTGGAGGGGAGGGTGGTGTCTGTCCTGGGCTGTGCAGAGTGGGGGGCACAGTAGGGCGCATGTTGTGGTTCCCTGTTACAGGCTTCAAGCCTTCCATTTGCTTCCCCGGTAAAGACTGGGGAGGGAGGCTTCTCCCCTTTCTCCCCTCCTGCTCCCTAACACCATCTCTGGAGCTCTTGACAAAGTGGCAGGATCTGGACTGGGAAAATGAGTAGGAAAGGAGCTATGGGGCAAGGCAGGAGTTTTGAAAGAGACAAAAATACCCAGGAAGTTTGACAAACACATCGAAAGACCCTTCCAAAGGAGACATTCTATGACAAGTACAAGTGTTTAGTTCAGGTACACAGACAAGGCTCAGTGACTCATGGTCACTGTCGTCCATTGTTAAGTTATGATTCTTCGTCCCCCATCCTCATCAACCCCCCCACATCCCCCCCCACGCACGCCCCACTCAGCTAGGATCGGGAGCAACCACTTCATTACGGACTGCAGAAAAAAGAAGACAGAACCAGGATTAGATCAAGCTTTTCCTCTCCCTAGAGAAATTCCCATACATTTACACACAGAAACATGTATAAGGTTTCCAGCGACACTAGAAAAGCAAAACAAACAAACAAAAAAAAAACCAACAAAAAAAATGAAAAAAAAAAGAAAGAAAGAAGCAAATAGATGTCACGAATATACGAATACAAGAATGGATAAATAAATTGTGGCATAATCCTACAGTACAATACAGGATTGTAAGGATGAATGAACAAGACCTACACATATAACATGGGTGAGTTGCAGTAATTGTACTGCATTCTAGAATTCTAGAAGAGTAAGTAGCTGAGTACAATGTGGTATCACTTATAAAATTTTAAGACATTCATGTAAATCTTCTATTTTACATGGTAAAATATACCAGGTATGGTTTGGGGGGATAAGCATAGAAGTAAAAGTATAAAGAAAAAAGAGTAATAGCATAAAGAAACGCCTAAGAAAAATAAAGCATACACTCAGAGTAGTGATTACCTAGTCGTTACCTGGGGGTGTGAGATGAGTGGGAGAAGAAATACAGGAGGAACAGATAACTTGCTAAGATTCATTATCTATTGCTGAGTCTCAAATTATCACAAAACTCAGCAGCTTAAAACAGCATACATTGATTATCTCAGTTTGATATAATCATGTGGATTCTCTTCTTTGGTCTGCTAACATAATGGATTACATTGATTGATTTTTGAATATTGAGCGAGTCTGGCATTCTTGGGATCAACTCCACTTGGTCATGGTGTGCTATTCTTTTCATATCCAGTGTTGTATTCAATTTTCTAGTATCTTCTTTAAGATTTGTGTTTCTATGTTCATGAGAGAGAGTGGTCTGTAGTTTTCTTTTATTCTGTCTTCATCGGGTTTGGACATTAAGGTAATGCTAGCCTTGTAAAATGACTTGGCAAAACTTCTCCTTTGTCTTCTGGGAGCGATTGTGTAGAACTGGGGTTGTTTCCTTCTTTCAGTGTTAGGATTCACTAGCAAAACCATCCAGGTCAGAAGATTTCTTTTTTTTTTTTTTCTTTCTTTCTTTCATTCATTTATTGACTTATAAAGATTTATGTATTTATTTGGGGGAGGGAAAGCAGGCCCGTGGGGGTGGGGAGGGCAGCGGGAAGGGAAAGGGAAAGAGAAAATCCTCAGCAGACTCCCCACTGAGCCCAGAGCCCAGAGGCAGAAGGGGGGGGGTGTTCAATGCAATCTCTATTCCAGGGCCTTGAGATCATGACCTCTGCTAAAATCAAAAGTCTGTCACTCAACAAACTAAGCCACCCAGGCGCCCCTCTTTTTTCTTTTTAACAGGAAAAAAAACACACAAAAGTTTAATAGCATATATGGCATGTAATAGATATGTATGGTATATATATATATATGGCTCCGTGTTGGGGGCGGCAAGGGGGTGCGGAATACCCAGGAAAACTCATTAACTTCCAGATTTTGTTTTTTGCAAGTTTTTAAATTACAGATTCAAATTGTTTAATAGATATAGAATAATTCTTCTTATTTTCATTGGGTGCATTTTGGTAGTTTGTGACTTTTAAGGGCTTGGTCTATTTTATCTATGTCAAGGGTCATCAAACTTATTTTGTAAAGGGAAAGATAGAAACATTGTAGGCTTTGGGGGCCACAGAGTCTTTGTTACAACTACTGTGCTTTGTCAGTGTAGTGTAAAAGCAGCCCTAGACAATACATAAATGAGTGGATGTGTCTGTTGTGTAAGTTTCCTAGGGCTGCCGTCACAAAATAGCAGAAATTGGGTGATTTAAAACAACAAAAATGTATTCTTTCACATTTCGGGAGGCTAGAAGGGCAAAAGCAAAATGTGAGCTGGGCTGTGCTCCCTCTGAAATCTCCAGGGCAGAATCCTTTCAGGATTCTTCTGGCCCCAAGCATTTTTTCCCTTGTGGCAACATAAACCAAGCCCCAACCCCATCTTTACCCAGTCATCACATGGCCTCCTCTCTCTGTATCTCTGTGTCCTAATCTTCCTCTCCTTTCCTTATAAAGACATCAGTCATTTTTTATTTAGGGTGTATCCTCATCCAATATGACCTAATCTTAACTAATTATCCCTGCAAAAACCCTATTTCCAAATAAGGTCACATTCTGAGGTTCTAGATGGACATGAATTTGGCAGGGAGAATATTCAAACCACTATAGCCATGTTCCAAAAAACTTCAGTGACAAAAACAGATGGTGGGCCAGATTTGGTCCATGGGCCATAATTTGCTGGCCTTTCAACCTAAGTTGTTAAATTTATGGACATAGAGATATTTGCAGTATTCTTTTTTTAAAGATTTTTTTTAAAGATTTTAAAGATTTTTTAAAAGATTTTATTTATTTATTTGACAGAGAGACAGCGAGAGTAGGAACACAAGCAGGGGGAGTGGGAGAGGGAGAAGCAGTCTCTCCACTGAGCAGGGAGCCTGACTCGGGACTCAATCCCAGGACTCTGGGATCATGACCTGAGCCAAAGGCAGTCGCTTAAGGACTGAACCACCCAGGCACCCTATTATTATTTTAATGTATGGATGTTGATAGTGACATTACCTCTTTCATTCCTGATACTGATTTTCCTTTTCTCTTTTGTTCTTTATCAATCTAAATTGATTTTATGGATCTTTGCAAAGGACCAGATTTTATTCAATTGATTTTTCTATATTGTTTTCCTGGTTTCAATTTCACTGATTTCTGCTCTGCTCTTTATTATTTACTTCTTCTCCCTACTTTAAGTTTCTTTTGCACCGTTTTTCTAGTTTCTTAAGCAAGAAGCTTAGATTGTTAATTTGAGAATTTTCCTCTTTTTTAACATAAGCAATTAATATTATAAATTTTCCTCTAAGCACTGCTTTAACTGCATACCATATATTTTGCTATATTTCGTTTTCATTTTCATTCTGTTCCAAACATTTTCTCTTTGATATTTCCTCTTTGTTATGAATTATTTAAAAGTGTGTTGTTCAATTTCCAAGTGTTCGGAGGCTTTCCAATTATCTTTCAGTTATGGACTTTTAGTTTAATTGACTATGGTCGGAAAACATCCTTCGAAGGGTGCCTGGGTGGCTCAGTGGGTTAAAGCCTCTGCCTTCAGCTCAGGTCATGATTCCAGGGTACTGGGATAGAGCCCCGCATCAGGCTCTCTGCTCAGTGGGGGACCTGCTTCCCTTCCTCTCTCTCTGCCTAGCTGAGATCTCTGTCTGTCAAATAAATAAACAAAATCTTAAAAACAAAAAAAAAAAAGAAAAGAAAAGAAAAGAAAAGAAAACATCCTTTGAATTCCATTTTAAAAAAATTTGCTAACACAAGTGTTCAACTTTTGGCATTGTCCTATAGATCCATGATTTTCTGTTCGGTTTTTCTCAGAAATCTTTTAAAATATTTTTCTGTCTGTTGTTTAAACTGAATAACTATTCACCACCCAAGTTCAGTTACTTTTCCTCAATTATCTTCACTCTGTTATTGAGCCTATCCAATGAATTTCTTTTTTTTTTTTTTTTAAGATTTTATTTACTTATCTGAGAGAGAGAGCACAAACAGAGGGAGCTCCAGGAGAGAAAGAAGCAGGCTTCCCACTGAGCAGGAAACCCATTGTGGGACTCTACCCCAGGACCCTGAGATCAGGACCTAAGCTGAAGGCAGACACTTAAATGACTAAGCCACCCAAGCATCCCATCTCAACCATTGTATTTGTCAATTCTAAAATTTTTATTTGCTTCTTCTTTATATCTTCTATGTATTTGCTGAGACTCTCTAACGTTCCATTCATTTCAAGAGTGTTCACCCTAACTTCTGGAGGGATGGTTATAATAGCTGTTTCAAAGTCTCTGTCTGATCATTCAATGTCCATGTTATCTTGGGGTTAGTGTATGTTGCTTTTCTTTTTCTCTTGTGAGTTAAGAGTTTCTTCATTCTTCATGTGCCAAGATATTTTGGCTATTATCCCAGATATTTGGGGTTTTGTTTAATCTTAAGAAGTGTATTTGGGTCTTTTTGTTAACAGGTAACCAATCAAGTCAGGTTTAGGTTGCAAGTTCTGATCTGCCTTCTGGGGGCTGTGGCCCCAATATCAGTTTAGTTTTCAAAGCGTTTGTAATACTTTGATGGACAGTCCCACATGTGTGCCACCCAGTGGTCAGTCTGGGACCTGGTGGTGATCTATGCTGTAGCTCAGTTCTTAAAGCTTGGATAAGCTGTTTGGGATCTGATCCAGGCATACATAACTCGGAGGTAAGGCCTGGAATTCACACACAACTTTATGGGATTACTCTCTTGACCTCCCTCTTCTCCATGATCCACCTGACAATTTCCAGATCTGCAGCCTCCCTTCTCAGACCTCCAGATAGAAATTGGTGTTTTAGTTTCCCCACTCTGCTATATTCTTTCCACTGCTGTCTCTTTGTCTTGGACCAAAATATAGGAGGACAAAGAGAAAGAAAATAATAATGGGGATTCGCCTTGTGCTCTTGGGATCACAGCTACTCTGGTGAGCGGTAAGAGTTTCCCCCTTTCAGAGATTTAGGCCCCTCTCCTGCTGACTAAACCTTCCATTGCTGTGCTGCCATCATCACTGCTACTGGAGGATTGTCTGGGAGCCAGGACCAGAAAAAAGGATGAAAAAATTTTTTAAAAGCCAGGGGATTTCTCTTACTCTCAATAACCCATAGGGGTCCCCTTTTCCACTCCTTGGTCCAGAAATAGAAAGATTCTCATGAAGATCTTTCTGCCCACACTCAATGTGCACTTCTGAGTTTTAGGCTGCCTTTAAGTCCAGGCAATACCAGAGAGATAAAATTTCTAATTCTTTCTTAATCCACTTGCCACCATTTATTTTTCAGAATCCTCTGGTACCTGATTCCTGAATTCAGAATTGATCATTTCATGCCATAGGGGAGACAAGGTAGGGTATACTCCATTTCCTCAGAACCAGAACCCAGATTTTTATAAAGGAAGAAAAACAACCCCCTTTGCTGGTGTTTGAAATTGCACCATTAGGGAACCCATCACAATGGCAGCCATCTTGTCAGTCTACGTCCAACGACCACGTTGCCTGTAAACTCACCCAACAACCACCCAAGGCACAAGCTGCACAAACACACGTTGATGCAAACACCCATGCCTTTCCCCTTCCCCACTCAGCCCCTTATTCACCCTCTTGTGTATTCAGAGGGAAAGTTTCCTTCCCCTTGAGACAGAAAGGGAGAACTCTTCCTTGCTACTAATTCTCCATCTCCCTGGATGATGGCTGGCAGGGGCCTCATGGCAGGAGTGGTGGATCCAAAGTCAGCACCGTGGAGAGCTCCCAACACTCTCTGGGCAGGAGGAAGCTGAGAGCTGTGAACCTGGCTGAGCCCATGAGGCAGGGCTTTCCACCCTGTCATGATTTAATCACCTATTTACTTAACTGTCTCCATGGCTGCAAAACTTCCTCAAAGGGGCTAGAGCCTTGTTCCTTGCTTATCTCCAGAGTCCAGCACTGTGTCTGGCATGTCAATAAAGGGATGATTAGTGGATGCAACAGTGAATTAGTGAATGAATGAAATTGATATCCAATTCTTTCCCCTTGGCCCCTCTTCCCCCACTCCTTTCTTATCTCACAGGGGCTAAATCAATTTACTATTCATTGAGCATCCTCTATGTGCCAGACACTTAGCATTCAATATCTCATTTAGTCTCCCTATGGGGGAGGTAGTATCATTACTCTTTAAAAAAAAAAAAAATGAGGTTAAGAAATTTGACTAAATCACATACTGAGTAAAATGGGGAACCCAAGATTTGACGCCACCATCATACCAGAGACTGTTAATTATCCCCCTTCCAAGTTCATTCTTCTCATGTTCCCAATTTCAGCTGGGCACCTGGGACCATTAAAGACCAAATTTTTCAGTCTCCTTTATAGCTACATGTGATGAATATGTAAGTAGATGGGTACATGCAACTTCTATGGAGTGCCCTTAGAGGTAGGGGGCACTCACTTCCCTGCCCTTTCCTGTTTCCTATTGAGTAGTAGGTAGATGTGACTCACTGCTGTCGTTCAAGTAGCCATCTGGGATCATGACACAGAAGCCACCTACTAAAGATGGTAGAACGACAATATGAAAGGGGCCTAGAATGTCCGAGAAGTCCTAGAATGATATACTCAGACTTCAGTTATGTCAGAGAAATAAATATTCACCACAATCAAGCCACTAGTTTTGGGTTTTTTTTGTCAATCTGAACTTGGCCCTATTGAATACCATTCCTTACTTGCATAAGGACAACAACCTCTAAATGGTCTCTCTGCTTCTTTCACTATAACCTAAGCTATCCTAGAAACCACCTCCCCCTACCTTTAAAGGTTTATTTATTTATTTACTTGAGAGAGAGAACAGGGGGAAGGTCAGGGAGAAAGGGACCAGACTCCCCACTGAGCATGGAGCCAGACCTGGGGCTCCAGCCCAGAACTCCAAGATCTTGACCCAAGCTGAATTCAAGAGTCAGCTGCTTAACCAAGTAAGTAACCCAGGTGCCCCCAAACTGCCTCCCCTTTAAACATTACCTTTTTCATGTCTTTTCCCAATTCATGATCCTTAAGTGGCTCCTGATTTAATTCCAGATTCTTTAGCCTGATCTTCAAGGCCCCATTATAAGCTGAATTTATCTTGTCTCACAAGTCTCCACGTGATTCTGTACTATCCAAACTGGCTTTATTGATGTCTCCATCACACACTGTCTTAGTCAAGGTATGGCAGCTACTCTAATAACCCTAACATCCCAGTGGCTTATCACAGCCAAGGTTAATTGTCCACTCCTGTCACAATCTGAGGTGGGGGTAGAGTTCTGCCCCATACAGTCATTCAGGGACACAGTTTCTCCACCATCTTCAAATTGCAATCTTCAAAATGATCATGCAAGGGGAGGAAAGAGGGTAGGGGATCATGCAGAAGGATTTATGGGAAGCCCAGAAGCAACGTTCCTTACTTTCATCCATACTCAGTTGGTCAGAGCTCAGTCACGGGACCCAATTGATCTGTAAGAGAGTCTGGGAAATGTAGTCTTTCTGTGACCCAAGAGAAAGGACACAGCTTTGTGGAATACAGAACATTGCCTCTGTCACACATGCTCTACTCTTTTCAGCTCTGATACCTTTCATAAAGTCTCCATCCTACCTTGATGCTTCCCTTCAGTCTCTGCCAAATCCTCCCCATTCCAGGAAGCCAATTCTTGATCTCCTCCTTGAAGTCCTCCTTGATTGCTCTCTGCTCTGAATGAATAAACCATAGACTTGCCTGAAACATGCAAGTTAGCACAGGGTCACCTTGGCCTCAGTTTGTTTTATGTGTGCAGGACTGGACAGCATTTGTGGGACCCTACAGAGTCAAAGGTCATGACTTTATTACATAAGTTCAAAAATGTTGGAAGTGAACATCATCAGAAATGGTACATATTGAAACCTGATAGGTTGCAATAAGAACACAGCATCACTTCTTTGATATTCTTTCTTTATATGATACATTTTTAAAAGACTTTATTTATTTATTTTAGAGACAGAAAGAGAGAATGCAAGCAGGGGAAGGGGCAGAAGGAGAGGGAAAGAGAGAACCCCAAGGAGACTCCACTGAGCACAGAGCCCAACATGGGGCTTGATCCCACGACCCTAAGATCATGACCTAAGTTGAGACCAAGAGTCAGATGCTTAATAGACTGAGCCACCCAGCCGCCCTAATATTCTTTCTTGCCAAAGATGCATACCTTGAATCTGATCATGAGGAAACAGAAAAATTGAAATTGAGGGACATTGTATAAAATCACTAGTCTGTAATTTTTAACATGTTGAAGTTACAGAAGTCAAGGAAAAAGCAAAAAAAAAAAAAACAGTTCTAGAGTGAAGGAAGCTTCCCACGGCAGAGACCTCACAACTAAATGCAACACATGATTCTGAACGGCATCTTTTTTGTTGTAGAAGACATTACAGGGACAGTTGTGAAAACTTGAATGGGGTCTGAGGATCGGATGGTAGTAATGTATCAATCTTAACTTCCTGATTTTGGAATGCAGGAGAATGCCCTTGCGTATAAGAAATACTCACTAAAGTGTTTGGAAGTGATAGGACATTAGGTCTGCAACTCATTCTCCAGTAATTCAGAAAATAAACAGTTCTTTGTAGAATACTTCTGTGAGTTTGTTGTTGAAAATAAAAAAATAATGGGCTTGTTGGAGGAAAATGCTGATACATCTCCCAGTATGGGCAAAAGGGCACATTTCATAGGCCAGCCTTCTGTAATCCCTTGTGCCTGTCCCACTGGTCTCAGGGATAATGACCACTACTGCAGCTCCGGTAGCCATTTCCCCTCCTCCTTCTCTCAGAGAACCCCGGTTTTGTTGGGGCTCAGCAGTGTGCTCAGCCATGAGTCACTGGTTCAGGCCACACCCCACCCCTCTTTGTCAGACATTGCAGGTTCTTGTTCCAGGTAATGGTGTACAGGTCCTTCAGATTAACTTTCCTTCTAAAAACAACCAAAAATACTGGGCAAATATATTTTAAAGAATTAACTTAAAAGCTTCAAAAAAAGGGTGCCTGGGTGGCTAGGTTGGTTGATCATCTGCCTTTGGCTCAGATCATGATTCCTGGGGTCCTGGGATCCAGCCCTGCATCATAGGGGCTCCCTGCTCAGCGGGGAGTCTGCTTCTCTGGCTCCCTCTGCCCCTCCCCCACTCGTCCTTGCTCGAGCTCGCTCTCTTTCTCTCAAATAAATAAATAAAATCTTTAAAAAAAAAGGCAAAAAAAAGTGCAAAAATGATGAAAAGGTAGCAGGAAATACAAAGCTAATTTTGAGAGGAAAGCTTATAACCAGAGAGGTAAGTACCAAAGCTGCTTATCCTGAGGTTATTTGCAGACACTGCACACTTGGGTTACAGTTCAGGGGACACTCGAGATGATGGATACCGAAGTGAAGGTCAAGATCTTTCAGGGGACTCTCCCTACGTCAAGATGGTGCCTGAAAGGGTATGCCCTTGGGATAACCGTGTCAGGAATTGGCTTTCCCAGTGCTGCTGGGATGACGGCATGACTCAGTTCTTACCAATGAGACATAGGGAAAATCTGCTGGGCAGTTTCTAGAAAGACTTTCCTCCCCAGCGAAAGGAAAGAGGGTGTGAGGGGATTCCCTTCTTCCCTTTCCTTCCATGCAGCTCTGGATGCTGTCTTGGGACACTGTGATGTAGTACCCTGGCAGCCATCTTGTGACCATGAGGCTGTGACCATGCTGAAGGTGGCAGAAAGAGGAATCTGTGAAGAGCCCAGTCACCTACCAATCCAGGAAGCACCCACTTCAGACTTTTTGCTGGAAAACATGTAAAGCAACTTTGACTCTCATATTCTATTCCTTCTAGTGGCATCCTCTTAACTGAGAACAACCACAACTGTAAGACAGAAGGTTTGCCTACTCTCACCTCTATCACTCACCCATCCTCAGAGTCACAGGGGCAGCCCATCTGTGAATTCACTGGGTTCACAGGCAGGACAAGGAAGGTCAGAGAAGACCTCAAGCCCCTCAGCCCCATGGGCTCAGAAAGTTCACAGCTGTTTATATGCCTCCATCTCCTCTGTCACAGGTTGATGACTTTCAGGGTTAAGAGGGGGATCCCAGTCCCAGTTTCTGTTCCACTTCTGTGCGGGATTTGAACACTCTCTGGGGCTCATTTGTTTGTTTTGTGAAGTGGGGAGATTGATCCTTGCTATACCTGTGCCGACTTTATGATTTACTGAGAAAACCCCTTATCTTGCTTAAACCTCTTACCCCTTGCTTCATCACTTTTACTTTAATCCCCAGAACACCTACTCCCAGGAGATGGGTGGTTTTTTTTTTTTTAAGATTTTATTTACTTACGTGAGAGAGAGAGAGAAAATAAGAGGGGAGAAACTAAGAGGGAGAAGCAGACTCCCTGCTGAGCAGAAAGCCCCATGCGGGACTTGATCCTGGGACTCTAGGATCATGACCTGAGCTGAAGGCAGTCACTTAACCAACTGAGCCACCCAGATGCCCAGAGATGGGTATTCTTAATACCCATTTTACAGACACGGAAACGGAGGCTCACTGAGCTTAAGTGACTTACCCAAATCACACAGCTCATAGGTGACTTAATTCAGATCTGTCTAACTTTAGCTTATTGCCTTTTCTGAACACCCCACCCTGACCATGATGGGCAACTTCAGGGCTGTAGAAGTATATTTGGGCAGGAGCAATCAGGGAAGAATTCCTGGAAGAGGAAGTGAAGACTAGCCCTTGAAGGCTGGGGAGGAATTAGAGACAGATGGAATGTTAAACACCCTAGAGGGAACTGAGATTCCAAGCTTTGGAGAGAGAGATTATCAAGGAGATGGGGCTGAGGGTATAGATAGGAGACAAGAGGATATAGTTGTGAAGGAGGGAGAATACAGCCTGGGGTTAAGCACCTCATTTCAAAAGCCAGAGGGCTGGATTTCCCCCCAGTCCTGCTACTTATCAGGTGGATGACTCAGGACAAGTTTTTGTTTTTTTGTTGTTGTTGTTTTTTTTTTTTAACTTTTCTGTGTCTTGATTTTCCCATAGGTAAAATAGGTATGAGAATAGCACATACTTTATTGGCCTTAGCTACAATGATGTCCAGTACTCGGTGAGTATTATGATCACAGCCTTCCTTCTTTGTAGCTCTCCCCACCCCCACCCTGCCACCTGCAGATTTTTTTGGCCATTCTGGGGAGCCCCACATCCCTCAAGGCCTTGATCTTTCTGCTCAAGACGCCCACTGCCCCTAGAATTCCACTCACTTGGGCTTCCTCTGACCCAACCCTCCTCCCCCTCCCCTCTTCTATGTGGGGGAATGAGAGAGATAAGAACCAGCAGCTTCAATTAAAACCGAGTCGCTTGAACAATAATGGAAAAGTAATTGAGCTAAATTGAAATGTAATTGGAAAAAAAAAATCTTGGCTTAACATGGATTTAGAAACCAGGCTGGGGGCAGGGGCCTCTCCATTCTCCAGCCTCCAAATCCCCTTATCTTTTCCCCATCCTTCAGGGGGCCCCATCACCTCTTAGCCCAGAGTCCCTCACAAGCTCCTCCTCCTCTTCCTCCAGCCCCTCCCCCACTCAAGGTTTTCCAAGACAATGCTTTTCAATGAGGGGCAATTTGGCATACAAACTCCCATGTCTGGAGACATCGTTGGTTATCACAACTAGCAGGGTGGGGTGCTATTGGGTTAGAGACGCTGGGGATGCAAGGCACAGGACCACCCCACAGCCCAGAATTGTTTGGCCCAAAATGTCAATAGCACTAAGGCTGAGAAAGCCAGCCCTGCTCTAGCTAGCCACTCTGCCCAGGCCCCCAGCCCTCCACTAAGGGGTCTCTCGTTTCCTCTCCTCCCTCCATAACAGGGAGAAGGGGGATCTTCTATAGGTGTCCCCTGAAAACCCCAAGATCTCAACCCTCAGCAGAGGGAAGGACAGATTGCCCTTGCTTTCTGGAGGCTACCTACATCCCCACCAGGGGAATTCACCCTCCTTCCTCTTTTGCCGCCTTCCTCCTCTCTGCTCCCTCCTCGCGTTCCCTCACAGGGGCCCATTTGGAGGCCCAGGAGTGGACAGGATGGCCTTTCAAAGCTTCTTGCCATCCCCATCACTCCAGAAGGCCTCCAAAGCCAGTCCTCGGAGAGACTCAACCCACATTAGGATGTGAAAGCGTCCTTAAAGATCATCTTGACAAGTAGAAACAGGCCAGGAAGGGGAGAGCGTGCTCTGGGCTGGCAGGCGCAGTGCTGGGGTCACCCCAGCGGCCAGGCTTCCAGCTCCCACCCCAGCCCCAGCGGTGATGCTAGGTGCTATGAGAGCATCGGGAGGGAGGAGCTTGTCCTTCCCCTCCTCCTCACGCCCCGTGCCCCTCTGTCCACACCTGAGAGTGGACCTGCCGCCCACAGAAACCAGGCCTGGTCCCCCTCCACCTCTGTCTTCCCTCCCATTTCTCCCCCTTTTTCGCCCGCCCTCCCTTCCTGCTCGGTATGTGACTCCAGTGCGGGGGGTGGGGACTAGGGGGGCCCCGGGAGGTGAGCGGGAGGTGCCTGTTTGGGCTCCCGATAAACTCAGGAGTCAGCCCGCGTGAAATGAAGAAATATGGCTCCTGGTAAATATTTATTTTCTATCAGAAATTAGCAAACCAAATGTAATTAAAAACAACTCTGTGTGTGCCTTCTCCACTCCCACCCCCAACCCCAAGTCTAGAAAATGACATCTCAGAATAGTGAATCATGAACACCGTGCCCTAATTAGCAGGCCGCCCCTGCTGCTGAGGCCGCCTCCTTCAGACTCCCCAGGAAGTGGCTGGGACCCCACAGGTCTCCAAGCCATTGAGGCCTCTGCAGGTCCCCTGGCTCTTCTGGCCCCCCCTCCCAGGTGAAGAACACCAGTCTTGAGCAGGACGGAATAAGGGTAGAGGGGAAGCCAAAGAAGCCTCTCTTCAGGGAGTCTGATGAGGGAGGCAGAAGCCTGTCCCTCCTCCCCTCCTTTCTGCCTGGCTACCATCCCTGCCTGTATGGAGGCAGCTGGGGTTGCCAATTGAGAAACAGCTTTAGGAAATCAGCTGAACTCGATTCCCTCACTGTCTAGCTGTATGACCTTGGACAAGTCCCTCTGATTCTCTGAACCTCAGTTTCCCCATTTGCAAAATGGTGATTGCGAGGTTTACCTTTTAGATCCAGCAGATCTGTAGTGAGCCCCTACTATGTGCAGGCCACTGCGGGGATGGAGCAGGAAGCCGGAGTCAGCTCTCAGGACTCATGTTCCGCAGGAATGGCAAAGGCACCAGTACACAGCAGGCGTCCTCTGATCTATCCAGCATGCTCTCTCCCACAGACTCCATTGAACATGCAGGCTGGCAGAGGAGCCTGGCAGGGCTGTCACCACTTAGGCTGAATGACTGAGCACTTACTTACTGTGTGCCAGGCACTGTGTTGGGTGTTGGCCCTCCAGGCTGGCTCGGCCAGATAGAAGCCTTGCTTCCAAATCTAAGCCCAGTGCTGCCTGGGCACTGGGTGCAGGGAGCGCAGAGACCCCAGCTCCCACGGCTTTGTCCCTCCCCTTAGCCCAGGCTGCGGGTTGCTGTGCTCAATAAATGTTTGAGACCCACCTTCCAGAAATGCTTTTCCCTCTCTTCAGCATGTCTGTTTAAAATTCACAGTGTCGGGGTGTCTGGGTGGCTCAGTGGGTTAAAGCCTCTGCCTTTGGCTCAGGTCATGATCCTGGGGTCCTGGGATGGAGCCCAGAATCGGGCTCTCTGCTCAGCAGGGAGTCTGCTTCCTCCTCCCTCTGTCTCTCTCTCTCTGCCTGCCTCTCTGCCTACTTGTGATCTCTGTCTGTCAAATAAATAAGATCTTTAAAAAAAATCACAATGTCACATGTGAAATGAGGCTCAACAGCACTCATCCTCAGGGACATGGAAATCAAAACCAATGAGACAATGTGTCAATGAGACACTACCTCACTATTAGAATGGCCAGTCCCAAAAAGACGAGAAACAACAAGTGTTGGCGAGGAT
The DNA here is from genome assembly GCF_902655055.1 of Lutra lutra. Classification (NCBI taxonomy): domain Eukaryota; kingdom Metazoa; phylum Chordata; class Mammalia; order Carnivora; family Mustelidae; genus Lutra; species Lutra lutra. Next base: position 67,853,596 of record NC_062283.1, on the reverse strand, counting down.
GGGGAGAAAAAGGAACATTTGTGCATGATTGATGGGAATGTAAATTGGTGCAGCTGCTGTGGAGAACAGAAATAGAGGAAAAGAGAGGTCCCTCAAAAAATTAAAAATAGAGTTACTATATGATCCAGTGATTCCACTACTGGGCATTTACGCAGAGACAATGAAAACATTAATTCAAAAAGATACATGCATCCCTATGTTTATCGCATTATTGGCAATAGTCAAGATATGGAAGCAGCCCAAATGTCCATCAATAGGTGAATTAATAAAGAAGATGTAGTACACACACACACACACACACACACACACACACACACAGAGGAATATTACTCAGCCATAAAAAAGGATGAGATTTTTTTTTTTTTTTTGCCATTTGTGACAACATGGGTAGACCTAGAGGATATTACACTAAGTCAGACAGAGAAAGTCAAATACCATATGATTTCACTCATATGTGGAATCTGAGAAACCAACCAAGCAAGCAAACAAACAAAAAAAGCAGAGAGAGGCCCATAAATACACGTACAAACAGGTGGTAGCCAGAGCAGGGGGTGGGGATGAGGAGTGGGAGAAAAAGGCTTCCGTTTATGGAATGAAGGTCACAGGGATGAAAGGCACAGCCTGGGGAACAGAGTCAAGGGGCTTGTACCAAGGTTGTATGGTGACAGATGGAAGCTACACTTGTGAGTACAGCGTAACTCAGAGGCTTGTGGAATCCCTGTGTTATAGACCCGAAACTAATGTAACCTTGTCTGTCAACTAGACATCAATTAAAAATTTTAAAACTTCTTGTGAAAAATAAAAGGACATTTTAACCTGAAAAATAATTCACCATGTTCTTCTGCCAGTCCTGCTCACAGGGTGTCTGCAGCCCACCTTTTTGACCTGGGCCGCACAGCCCTCTGACTTGGCCAGTGAAACAGATGCTGTTGAGCCCACCATGTCCCCTCACCCTTACCCACTTGCAGTGCAGTGGCCCCATTTCCACCTGCCAGCACCTGCACCTCTACACCTGCATGCCCTCTTTGGAGCTCTCCAAACTGTCCTACTAGGCTGGCTAATGCCACCTCCTCTAAGAAGCCTGCCTTGATGGCCAGTGCCTGTTCAACTCTGCCCCCTGGATCTGGTTTCCTCAGTCCATGTAAATTCTGCTATGGACACTTGGGACAGCCCACCTGGTATTACGATCTCACTTCACATGTCCAAGCTTTAGCTTATATGGATTAACTTGAGGCAAGTTATCTAACTTCTCTGAGCTTTGGTTTCCTCATCTGTATATCACAGAAGATAATGCTAGAACTTTACCTTACCTCACCTCATGCTTGTTTCAAGAGATAAAGCAGATGAGATAAACTATTTGCCAAGATGCTAGGTAGGAGACAGCTGTGTCCCCATAATTGATAACTGTTATACGGCCTTCCCAGCACCTGGGATTGGTAACCCCCTTCTGGGGAATGGCCCACACTTGTCCAGCCGTGTGATCCTAGTAGGTGTTTATCGTGCCCCCTGCCTCCTCGGCTGTGGATGATCAGATGAGGAGTGAGCCCATGCTCAAAGCTGGGCCGGAATTCTTCCCTGGGATTCTACAAACTGGGGCTGGGAGAGGTTCAGCTCCTCCTGGCAGAAAGGCTATGGGACACGAGGCAGAGCCAAGGTGCCTGCCACGTGGACGAGGCTCAGAGGGACTCTGGTCAATAGGCAGAGGACTTGAGAGCAGAGGGAAATGAAAGTTTGTGGCGGTGAGTTTGAGTGCTGGGTTCCAGTTGTCCCCAAGGCTCTTGTCTGCCTGTCCTTTGATTATGAGAGATATTCTAAGTCCCCTCACTCATATATATATATATTTGCCTTAGCTCAGTCATTTAAGCTGGGTTTCTGCCCTGTGCTCACCTTCAAGTCCTGCCCAATGCAAAAAATCTAGGACACCATCTTTCCTCCACCTGCAGATGACAGAAGGCACCAGACTTCCGGGATGGAGAAGGGGACATCAGGGGCTTTGGAGCCTCTCCTAAGAGTGCTTCATGTTTTCTTTCCCCACAAAGAATATAATGAAAAGAAACTGCAGCCCCAAAGAGGGCAATTAGTGATCAAGAACTTCCCAGTGCCAGGAGCATGAGACCCTTAGAAGCTGGGAGTGTTTATACCCAGGATGTGTTAAGTTAGCGGAGCGCTAGGTGGAGGAGAGGGGTGGTCATGATGCCCTCTGGAGACCTGAAGCCTCAGGTGGGACTCAGTTGCCCCTTTCTACCCACTGGGTACACCCAGGTGGCTAGGGGGCACTCAGAGGAGGACAGAGGGCCGGGCAGGGGACCCTCTGGGGAGTCAGGAGAGGTGCGGGGATTGCTAGCTTCCTGTCTGATTGGGTATCATTTTACTCCATCCTTCAGACTGCTCAAGGAAAATTGCTTTCCTAATTGGCTCTTCTTTCAAACAAGCTGTAATGAGGCTAAGCTTCATTCCAAGGGTGCTTAGCCACCCTCTGGCATCACTGAATGCCATCTGCAGCTCCTGCCGTAGTCACTGCCACGTCATGGAGGGCTGGGAGGCAAGGGAGGGACACCCAGCAGCCTTGCCCTCCACTGGTCTCAGCTGCCCAGACAGCTGCTCTGAGCCTGAGAAAGTGCAAGGAACAGGGAGCCTTGCCTACAGGGAGTCCCAGTCTGAGGCTCATGATAGAAGCCCTTTAGAAGCCTCCAGAACTACAAGGAAGTATAGCTCCTTCCCCAGTTCATTCATCTAAGCAACAAATACTTAATGAGCACCTATTATCTGTCGGGCTCTGTTTCCAGCCCTGGACTGGAGACACAGCTGTGAACAGAAAGAATGGACAGGAGTCCTTGCTCTCAGGGATCTCACAGTCTAGGAGAAAGGAACCACCACCCACCAAACCCCAACCCAGCCCAAAGCCACAAGCTTCCAGTCTGGAGGTGAAACCGGGGCTGCCTCGCAACAGAGGCTAGCTATAGTGAATAGGGTGAAACTGAACTCCTATAACAGAGAATCCAAAGTACAAGTTAGAAGAGTATAACTTTCTCAATGAATTCCAGGGTGGAGAGTCACTCTCATCACCAAAAGATGAAGTAGAGACTGGCACCTTTTATTCCTCTAGGGAGAAAGACAGCCCCACTATCCTCTAGGCTCTGGCCTAGAGTGGCCTCCATCACTTCTCCCTGACTCCTGTTGGAGAAAGCTTGGTCCCGTGGCACACCTTAATGTAGGAGGCAAGACCACCAAAGGCATTGGGGCAGCCAAATGCTGCTGAGCAACCCATCCCCACGACGAAGGGAGAATGCATATGAGTTGTCAGCTCGCCATCTACTCCCGTGTGAGACTTCATTTCCCCTGCAATTCAACAAGGCCATCAGCTCCTAGAGCCAAGAATCCTGTCCCCGGCATCCATCCCCACACCTGGCATACCTCTCTGTTTCCTGTGTCGATTCAGAAATAAAAAGCGATCTACTGATAAAACAAGAGCCATTTTATTCACCCCCAATCCTGGGGCCAGTGATTTGGGGCTGGTTTCTTGCCTAGGACCCTTCAGGGGCTGTGGTCAGGATGGGGTAAGATGAATTCACACACAAGTCTGGAGGTCAGTGCTGGCCGTTGGCTGGAGAGTGTGACTCCAGTGTCTAGGAGGAGAGCCCATTCCTCCACATGGCAGTCTCGGGGCAGCAAGAACATGCTAACGGAAGTTGCAATGCCCTTTAGGCGTAGGCTCAGCAATCACTTCTGCTCTATTCTGCTGGTCAAAGCCAGCCTAGATTTGAGGGCTGGGGAAGAAGCCTCCATCTCGGTGAGCAGAGTTGCAAAGAATGTGTGGCCATTTACAATCTACCATATGATTAAAGTGATCATTCACTACATAACAAACCACCCCAGAACTTAATGGCCCCAAACAGTGACAACCTTCCTTTTGCCCACGAATCTTCACCTCGGGCAGGATTTGGTGAGGGCAGGTCATCTCTACTCTGCCCAGCACTAGCTGGGGTGGCTTGAAGGATGAGGGCTGAAATGACCAGAAGCACACTCACTCATGCGTCCAGGAGCTGATGTTGGCTCTCCGCTGAGCCCTCATGGGGACCGCCATCCAGAACACCTACATGTGGTCCATCTGCATGGCCCACGCTTCCTGCCAGCATAGAGATGGGTTCCCAGGGTGAGCGTCCAGAGGCAGACACCCAGAAGAGCTAAATTGCATTCTATTGGTGGAGGCAGTTACAGAACAGTCTGATTTCAGCAAGAGAGAAGACAGATCCACCTTTTGATGAAAAATGGGCAGGTTCTAGAAGAGCTAATACAGATCTAATTGGCTGAGGCCAATTTTGGAAAACACCGTCTACCACACACTCCTTGATTCTTCATCTGTTTATCAAACTCCTGTGGCATACTTGCTGTGTGCCAGATACGGGGTGAGAACCATTCATGCAGAGTCTCTGCTCCCCAAAGGAAATAAGCCACCTCACTAACCTGAGGGTGGGAGACTGACCTCCTTTCTTCAGAGGCATCTGTAGGGGCCCCAAGAGGAGAGATGCCAGTACTGATGCCCATCACACTGAGAACAAAAAGAGTGTACATTTCAGCAGGTGGGATTCTCTTTAGAACTGAAGAAGGATTCTTCTAAGCAAAGATTTGTTTTGAGGGACATGTCCTCGCTTTGCCACTGTCACTGTTCTCTCTTCTTCCTATAGGTCTGCACTCAGAAGAAATTGAGGGAAGAGGTAGCAGGTGGGCCATGAGTTGGCTCACCAAATACAACGTCACTGGTGCTCTTTGCTTTTCAGTTGGGTTGAATGTCTGGGCAGAGCAGGTGCTCCCAAAGGTTTGTTGGATTTGAATATCTAGATTTACATGATTCTCCTACCAGACCATGAGCAGCCTGAAATGTGGGGCCTTGGCTTTGGCCCCTGACACAGTCCTTTCCACATAGTATATATTTATACATGTTTGATGAATGAACAACTGAGTAACAAACTCAATGAGACTGCCAGTTTCACTCCATATCTGCTCTTGCTTTTTTTTTTTTTAAAGATTTTATTTATTTATTTGATAGAGAAAGATCACAAGTAGACGGAGAGGCAGGCAGAGAGAGAGAGAGAGAGGGAAGCAGGCTCCCTGCTGAGCAGAGAGCCTGATGTGGGACTCAATCCTAGGACCCTGAGATCATGACCTGAGCCGAAGGCAGTGGCTTAACCCACTGAGCCACCCAGGTGCCCCCTGCTCTTGCTTTCTTATATATAATACATATACACGTATAGTGTAATATATACATATAGCATATGTATATATAATATATAAATATAATATAAAATATAATATATATATATGACTTATAGCTAGGCACATTGCCACTTAGAATGAAGCATGCATTTTCTAGCCTCATCTGTAGCTGAATGGCCATATAACTAAGTTCTGGCCAATAAGATGTGAAAAGAAGTGTGAGGCATGTAACTTCCAGATCATACCTTTAAAAAAGAGAATGGGGCCCTCTCTTGCCTCTCCCCCTTCCCTCCTGCTGAAATGTGATGTGTGGGGACATGTTACAATGTGTGGACAAGAGAACAGCCCAGGGATCGTGAAGCAACAAGCTAGGAGGATCCTGGGTCCCTGACATCTTGGCACGGCCCTTGACCACTTACTTATATTCAGACTGTCCTGGGATAATCTATTAAATTTAGCAATTGTTATGCAGGATTTCTGTTAGAACATCTGAACCTGTATTTTATCAATACAGCAAGAAGTTGAATATATACATGCATGAGTAAATTCATGAGAAAGTGAATGATCAGTTGAGTGAATATCAAAATTGTTGTTGTTATGGTGACAGTAAAAACACCTCATAATACCTCACCAACAAAGCTTGAACTGTTTCTATGAAATTTATTAACTCTATGAGAAGTGTGCAGAGTGTGGTTTCAGGCTTGATTCAACAACCCAACACTCATCAAGGACCCCAGGCTCGTTCCGCCAGTTTTGCTTCACCATCTTCAGCGTGCTAGTTTTATCTTTGGGCTTGGTGCCTCGTGGTCACAAGATGACTACCGCCATTCCAGGCATCACAACTTCATGTAATCATGCCCATGGGCAGGAAGCAGGGCAAAGGACAGAGTGGCGAGGTAGGATTATCCTCCTCAGTTTCTTTCTTTCAATGGGGAGGAAAAATTTTCCCCAAAGCCCCCCGCAGACTTCTTCATACATCTTATTGGTCAAAATGGACTCACAGGGATGAACTCTAGCTGCAAGAGAGGCTAAGAAATGAGTGCTTCAGGGCGTCTGGGTGGCTCAGTGGGGTAAAGCCTCTGCCTTCGGCTCAGGTCATGATCCCAGGGTTCTGGGATCGAGCCCCGCATGGAGCCCCGTATTGGGCTCTCCGCTCGGTGGGGAGCCTCCTTCCTCCTCGCTTTCTGCCTGCCTCTCTGCCTACTTGTAATCTGTCTGTCAAATAAATAAATAAAATCTTTAAAAAAAAAAAAAAGAAATGAGTGCTTCAGTTTTCCAAGCTCTATAGTGGGAGAGGGCAAAAAAGAAGGGAGTGCCTATGACATTAGTAACCAGCAGTGTCTACCACAGTGACTAAGTGGGTAAACGAATCGATGAAGAATCAAACACTATGTGGTAAAAAATACAACTGTATCCTCTCCAGCCCTGGTAGTTAGGAGAACTCCCAGGGTGATGATCCAAGAAAGGAGAGGCAGACAATGAAGGGAAAGGGATGGCGATTCTCCTGGGGTTTAGAGGCAAGGAGATCAGAGTTGCTGGGGTCAGGGTGGGTGGTAAGAGAGGATGGGTCCAAGATGGAAAGGGTGCCCAGGACTGACAGGGCAATAGCAGAGAAAAAGAAACCCACCCTGGCCTACAGAGGATGTGATTTTTGGAAAAGGGCACAGGGTTCAGTCAAGCCTAAGAACCTAGACAGAGCCTGTGGGGACGGGCAAGGGAGCTGCATCCCACTTGTGGGCAGAAGCCCTCAGATGAAATATGCATTACAGGACTCCATCCTTGCCTAAACCAGAGATACAACCAAAAAGCGATTTTGGCCATTCGTGGTGGTGCTTTATGACCCATACTCTACCGAAATAGTGCGTAAAACACAGAACACTGAAAGTTGGAGCCTAAGGGCTCAAAGGAAATCATTCAATCCAAACTCCTTCCGTTTTGCAGATGAGAAGATCCAAGCCCACACATGGGAACAAAAGAGAGTCCATGGCAGAGTCTGGACCAGAACCCAGACTCTGAACACCAGTGTCCGCCCTTCCTTTGGGACTTTACGCTATTTCTCATGATAGAGCCAGGCCTCCATGGAGTGACTCAACCCTTCAGCCTGGAGTTGTCTAGTCCATTCTGGAATGCTGAGGGTGCAGAACAGAGCTCCCCCACCCTACCCCCATTCTGCCACCACCTTCCTCCCCACCCCCCCCAACCCACAATCACACAGGATGCAGGGGGTTGCCTGGCCAATGGGGAATGACCTGCCTGCGTGGTTCCGAGTTCCTGGTCATTGGTCCCCTTCAAGCACACTGGGGGCTATTGTAGGAATGACTCTGGCTGCCCACTGGAGAGGGTGGCCAGAGGTCGCGTTCGATCTTGAAACCCTTGGCAGTTCTCGCTAGCCAGATGGGGCCGGGCACTGCCCAGGGCTGGAAATAACAGACACCTTGGCTGGGCCTGGAGGCTGTTCCCATGGCGAGAGGTCAGTAAGAGAGAGGCAAGATGACAGATGTACACGGAGGCCTCTAAAGGGTGGCCCGGGGCCAAGCAGGCCCCTGGGGCAAGGGCCAGTAAAAGCCTGCTGGGGAGGCAAGTCCTCAGAGCCAAACCTGCTCACCAGAAGTTGGGGATCTGAACTGAGAGGAGAGTCCTGGGCCTCCAGCCTCCACCCTGCCATCACTGTTCAACAGGCCAGAAGTCACTAGTATGCGGCAGACTCCTCCTGCCCAAGTCCCCAGGGGACTAGCCTGCAGAAACCACTCTGCTCTTCCAATTTTGTACAAAGAAAAGGGCTTCAAATTCCCAATGTAGAGAGAGAGGAAATGGGGATTTTCCATCTCCACTGCACCTCATCTCGTCCCCATCTCTGGGGATCCCTTACCCTGGGGTCTCTGAGATGCCACTTCCCGCTGCCTCTACCCTTCACTCCAGGAGACGATGTCTGGGGCTGGCCATGACCTTCTGGGAATCTTCTGGATTTACTGGGCTGCTCCCCCACCCCACACCTGGGCCAGATTGAACAGGACTTTTCTGATGCCTCTGGGAGCCACAGGGAGCAGGACTGTCCAGCCCATCCTAGTAACTGCCACCGCCGCCCCCCTCCCCCCACCATCCGGGCCATCCGCCCTGCAGATTGTGGGTCTCTCCTCCTTGGTCTTTGGCTCAGCTTCCGGGGATCCTGACATCCACCCAAGCCTGCCAAGACCCCTCTCTGCCCCGGCAGTCCCGGCTACCTCCCGACCCGCGATGCTGGCTCAGAGCCTGGAGCCCGGCGCTCCCTCCGCCGCCACCCTCCCTCCGCGGCGCCCGCACAGCCCCTCCCGGCTCCCCGTCTACACCTGCCAGGCCCGGGGCCAGGACTCTCCGAACTCTGGGCTGGGCTCCTTTCTGCCACCTGCCCGCCTCTTGCCGGGTTGGGGGGCCCAGTTCGGGGACCTGGGTGTGGAGGGGACGCAGACTGACCAGCTTTCCCTAGGCCTGAGTGAGGGGGCGGGGCGGGGGAGGGGAACAGTGCTGGGGAGGAGGACAGAGACAGACAGATGCTCAGTCCCACACACACACAGAAACAGGGCTATGACACGGAGGTGTTCATTTCTTTTGTGGGGGCCCCCTTTCTCTGCATTGCTTAGGAACACTCCACCCCACGCATTTCATTGAATCCCGGAGCTGGAAGAACCGTCAGGAGTTCAAACGTCCCACTCCTCCCCCAACCTACAGGGAAACTGAGACCCAGATGGGGCTGCTTATTCGAGGCCACAAGCCAGATTTTGGGTCCAGGCGTCCCTGCCTCTCCTTAGAGGGCTCTTTCTAGTGGACTCCATCTGTGTCTTTCCACTTCTCTTCAGCCCCTCTCTCTGCCCCTCACCAGTGGAAGCAGGACCCCTTCTTTGAAGCAGAGATCAGCAGAGGCCTGGGTACATCTAGTCAAGAGTCTGAGTTTCCCAAGATGGGATGGGGAGGGAGATAAACCGTTAGAGACTCTTAATCTCACCAAACAAACTGAGGGTTGCTGGGGGGCAGGGGCGGGGAAGGAGAGGGTGGTTGGGTTATGGATTTGGGTAGAGGGTTTGTACTATGGTGAGTGCTGTGAAGTGTGTAAGCCTGACGATTCACAGACCCGTGCCCCTGGGGCTAATAATACATTGTATGTTAATTAAAAAAAAAAAAAAAAAAGAGTCTGAGTTTCCAGGGGGGTTTTCTACCTGTTGGGAGATGGGGCTTGGGGAGTGGCAGGCACAGAGGAGCCTGAAAAGAGGAGAGATCTTCCCCCTCCTTCCAGGTCCTCTCCTGGCTGCAGAAGACAGCCCACCAGCTTCCCACTGGGGCTGGGGGGGTTTGTGATTGTCCACACACTCAGCTGGAGGGAGGCCCCCTTAAAATTGTGAGAGGGAGAGCGACAGCAGCACTGCACAGGGTTGCCAGTGACACAGGTGTCCCAAAGAAAGCATGCACAGACATACACACAGTCAAGCCCCCACGCAGGGGACAGGTGTCGCTCACATGTGCATCAGGGTCAGGGGTCAGCCATATTTCCAATGCTAGTATTTGTGGCCGGGTAGTGTTATTCTCCCCAGGCTCTTTTTTCTTCACAGTTTGGCTTTCCAGCTCCACCTCTTCATCCTTGGCCAACGCAAACCAATTGTTCTCCTTCTCCTCCCAATTGTCCGAGTATTTTTATTTGAATAAATCAGCAGGCAAAGATTTCAAGGCCTAAGTTCAAAGCCCTTTCCCCATCTCTGTGATATATGGTTGTACAAATAAGGCCAAGAACATAAAATGACCTTTATTTCTAATCCATAGTCCTTGATGGCTTCTGGCTTTTCTTTTCTCAAGAAAATATTTATTTCCTGGTTATTAAAAATCATACATGTCCATGCAAAAACAATCAGACAATACAGAAAAGTCTAAAAATGTGAGTCAAGAACATATGCAATTTCATCACTCAGGTAACTACAGATAATCCACTGACCATTCTTCTGGTCTTAAATGTGCGCACTTATACACGCAGATATTTTTGTATAAAGAAGTGAAATGGTGCCAGGCATCCTTTTTTCTTATCTGCTCTTCTGTCTCAGCAATATATTACGGACCTCTCTAAATGGCAGCAGAGACACCCACTGCGTGGACATTTGGCACTCTCGGCCTCTCTGACTCATGTTTCACTCTACTTCTCACTGCCTCGCAGAAGAGAGTTGATTGGTGGGTGGTTCTGGGGGGTGAGGGCCCCTCCTGAGAGCAGGATGCTTCTTAGGGCAGTGCCCGGAGATGGAATGAGGCCTTGCAAAGTGCTGAGTCCACTCGGCTGAGCTTTGGCTGGTCTCATGGGGCCTGAGGGAAATGGAAGGCTCAAAACATTTTTAAAGACCAAAATGGCTAAAGAGACAGGGTGATGGATTCAGTGGTAGGATTTGCATTTGGGGGGGCCTGCCAAGCTGACCTCAGAGCAGGGAGACGTGCTGGGTGCTGACAGGGCCGCATGCTCGGGAGAGATGAATTTAGGAGCAGCAGGATTGGGAAGCGATACGGAGAGGCTTCCACTCGGGGTTGGGGTGACTTCAAGGAGAAGAGTTTCGACTTTTTTCTTGGATTTATTTATACCCAACCAACCTCTTTCTAAAAAGGTGTTATAGTAGCTTTCCACAAAGGACATATGCAAAAAGGTCAGGCAGCTAGAAATAGAAAATCGGGACCAGGAACAATTTCCATCTGAAGTGGAGGGCTGCATGGAAAGGGCCCCACTTCTCCCAGCCCCTGGGGATGAGCTGGTGAGAAAAGCAGAATGGCCCCAAAGGGGAGAAGGAGAGGAGGGGATCTGGTTGACGTAAATGGGCAGAGTCTTGATTCATCTCCAGGTTCTTCTCCTTCCTAATTTTATGAACTTGAGTAATCACAGCACCTTTCTGGGCCTTAGCTTCCTTATCTATAAACGTGAAAATAAAAATGTCTGCATGATTGTAAGTTTAATACTAGACACTGTTCCTGTAAGTTAGCCGACGTACCTGTATAGTTTACGCTGGGACTTGCCCTTGGATGGGGGTCCCTTTCGTGGTGTAAACACTGAACAGCTGTGCCCCCTGGGAACAGATGGTCATTAGAGGAGGGATGAAAGGGGGGGTAACGAAGGAGGTACGTTCAAGGTGCCTGCCAACCACTGCCCCTCCAAAGTGGGCCCACTCACAGACTTTCGAGAAGCAGCAGGCCACAGGCAGCCATGTTTTCTAGGCCTGACCTCATCCTCCTCCCCAGCAGGATCAGAGTGATTCCTGACCCAACAGTGGCCTGTCAACAGGTTGTCCAATGATGCGTATATGATTGGGCACAAAAAGGCGGGCCAGTCCAAAGGGCCCTTTCTCTAGAGAGGCTGAGTCAGTGAATGGGAGTGAATGGGAGCCGCCATTGGATGGTCATGAGGGAGAGTTAGAGCCAAGAAAGGAGCAGACGCCGTAAGTCAGGAGAGGAACTCTGTGGGAGAAGAGAGATGTGAAAAAGGGAAAGTGGCTTAATCACTCCAGGGGCTTACCTACTGTTGTTGTAGCAAACTATCCCCAACCTCAGGGGCTTTAAATAATAATCATTTTATTATATCCCTTGATTTTGTGAGTAAGGAATTTGGGCAAAGCTTGACTGGGCGATTCTTCTATTCCATGTGGCATTTGGCAAAGGTATTCAGTCAGTGGATGGCTGATCTGGATGGCCCAAGGCAGCTCTACTCCCATTTCTAGAGCTTTGGGGAAGGGGTTGGAAGTCTGGGCTCAGCTGGGGCAGTCCACTGGAACCCTACCCATGGCCTTTCCAGAATGACAGTCTCAGGGGAGTTGGATATCCTACACAGCCGTTCAGGGCTCCCAGAGAGAATGTCCCAAGGGAACTTAGCTGAAGCTTCAAGGCATTTTCATGTCAGAATGTCATCTTCTACTGGCCAAATAAGTCACTAAGTTAATCTAGATACAGGGAGAAAGGAATTAGACTTCTTCTCTATAGGCAGGATAACAAAGGATTTGCAGCCATTGTTACAGGTGAGGCATAATCTCCTAGAGCTACCTTAAATCCAAAATGCCATCTGGCTGGAGAATCCCATCCCTGTTACACCTCTCGTTTTGGGGTTTCTGAGAGTGGCTGTCCCCTCACTACGATATCCTTGCGATGATGCTCCTGTACTTGAATGAGTGAGCTTGAGTGGATCTCTCTTCCTTGTACACAATGAGCCAACCTAGAGAAGTGGTGATCCTAAGCTCTTGGAAGAGGAATCCCAAGTGTGGTAGCAAAAAGTTACCCAAGCTGTGAACTGATTAAGCTGAGGGGGAACCCCTAGTCTTGTCACCTTTTAGAGCCTCAGTTTATCCATTGGGACCACGAAAATGAAATTGTCTGCTGAACTTAATCTGAGTCATTGTAACCAAGTAATGTGAGACTCTTCTTGTCATTTGTTTGATCTCATCCTAGTTCATATTATGAAACCCATGCCCTTGGTCTGGGGTCATGGAACAAATGTGCACAGGGGAGTGAACTTTCCCCATTACTGCCTGCCTCTGTGACCTTGGCAAGCTGTTTCTCCTAAGGAATACAGTAGTAGATGGATGAAATAGGTGATGTTTAAGGACCTCACAGCTCTAAAATTCTAGGACTCTGGGAGGGTCTGGGAAAAAAGAAAATGGTACAAAAAGATTTGGGGGCACGAGGGCAGCTCATTGGTGGTGAATAATGGAGGCAGCTCAAGTTGGAGTGCATAGTGCAGTTTATGGGGCCAGGAAGGAACCCAGACCCTGTGAGGGGAGTCAGGGGAGTGGAGGAGGCATGGGGGACTGTGGGGGGCTGAGAATGGAAAGCCTAGTTGGTACAGTGGTTGACCAGCCTGATTCCTCCTTCTTCATCTTTCTCCCCCTTCCTTGAGTCTTCTGTGGTTTTTCATCTCTCTGGGCCTTTTTATGTTCTATTTTGTGTTGGAAGACTCCCTCTGCCCTGGTAGGCTAACCCCAATCATTCTTTAGGTCTTTCTTAAATGCTTCTTCTTTTTTTTACTATGTTAAGTTAGCCACCATATAGTATATCATTAGTTTTTGATGTAGTGTTCAATGATTCATTAGTTGCATATAACACCCAGCGCTCATCATAACACGTGCCCTCCTTAATACCCATCACCCACCTGCCCTATACCCCCATTCCCCTCCCCTCTGAAACCCTCAGTTTGTTTCCTGGATTCCAGAGTCTTTCATGGTTTTTCTCCATCTCTGATTTCTACCCTTTCTCCCCTTCAGTTTTCCCTTCCTTTCCCTTTTATCCTCTGTGCTATTCTTTATGTTACACATCTGAGTGAAACCATATAATAATTGTCTTTCTCTGCTTGACTTATTTCACTCAGCATAATTCCCTCCAGTTCCATCCATGTCGATGCAAATGGTGGGTATTCATCCTTTCTGATGGCTGTGTAATACTCCATTGTATATATGGACCACATCTTCTTTATCCATTCGTCTGTTGAAGGACATCTCAGCTCCTTCTACAGTTTGGCTATTGTGGACATTGCTGCTATGAACTCTGGGGTGCATGTGCCTCTTCTTTTCACTACATCTGTATCGTTGGGGTAAATACCTAGTGGTACAATTGCTGGGTCATAGGGTAGCTCTATTTTTAACTTCTTGAGAACCTCCATATTGTCTTCCAGAGTGGCTGTACCAGCTTGCATTCCCACCAACAGTGTAAGAGGGTTCCCTTTTCTCCACATCTTCACCAACACTGTTGTTTCCTGCCTTGTTAATTTTTGCCATTCTAACTGGTGTATGCTGGTATCTCACTGTGGTTTTGATTTGTATTTCCCTGATGGCTAGTGATGTTGAACATTTTTCCATGTGTCTGTTAGCCATTTGTATGTCTTATTTGGAGAAGTGTCTGTTCATGTCTTCTGCCCATTTTTTTGACCTGATTATTTGCAATATTTGGTTTTTGGGTGCTGATTTTGAAAAGTTCTTTATAGATCTTGGATGCCAGCCCTTTATCCATAATGTCATTTGCAAATATCTTTTCCTATTCCATAGTTTCTCTCTTAGTTTTGTTGACTGTTTCCTTTGCTGTGCAGAAGCTTTTGATCTTGATGAAGTCCCAAAAGTTCATTTTTGCTATTGTTTCCTTTGCCTTTGGAGACATGTCTTGAAAAAAGTTTCTGTGACCGATGTTGAAGAGGTTACTGCCTATGTTCTCTAGAATTTTGATGGATTCCTGCCGTACAGTGTGGTCTTTTCATCCTAAATGCCTCTTCCTTGGAGAAGTTATCCCTGAATCTCTAACCCAAATAAGAACCTGCTCTTACAGTCCTAATTGTATTCGTAATGATGTGTTTCCTGGTGTAATTATGAGCTTTGTGTCCACCTTCCCCACTAAGGCAGGAGCCTCCACGAAGGCAGGATTTGGCTAGTATTTCTTGAAGGAATAAATGAATGAAGACACTGGGTTCATTGGGCTGGAGACCAGAACCTAGGTCCTCACTGTCCAGGGGGCAGAGCAGGACGCATGATGGCAGGTGCCAAAGAGAAGGGCTCTCCCTAGAGGTCTGAAAAGAGCCCCCCAGCCATTCACTGGTGCCCCCTCCTGGCCCATCTGCCACCCACACACACAGATGAATCCCAAGCACTAGAACACTGCAGCTTTATTGATTGAAACAACCGCGTCCGCAACTAGAGGTTACATTTGGGGGGCTTGGGGGTGAAAGAGGGACAAAGGGGGACAGAGGCTGGGGTGGAGACAGAGAGCAAGGCAAAGGGGTGAGGACGGGGTCGTGTGACTAAAACAACCCCAATACCTTTCACCCATAAATGAGGGTCTCCTGTTGTGCTTTTACCTTGGTGGTGGGGTGGGCCTGGGCATGGAGGGGTTGGCTTTTCTCTCAAGTCTGGGAGGCCTCAGGGCTGAAGCAGTCCCCTCCTTCCCCTGCCCCTTCTCCTGGGTTGGGGAGAGCGGCCTTGGTGAGCTCCCACCTGGGGCAAGAACGATGCTTGGAGACCGCTGGGTCAGAGGGACCAGCAGAGTTGAGCTTCGAAGGTGATTATGGGGGCAGCCAGGAGGTGGTGGGGAGGTGCCAGGAGGGAGGGCACTTCTAGTGGGGCCTCTGGGAAATGGATGCAGGTGACAGGAGGGAGTGGTGATGGTGGACAAGTGACATGTCTCTGACCTCAGCTTTCTCACCTGTACCGTGGGGGCACTGGATTAGATGGTCTCTAAGGTCCCTTCCAGCTCTCATGGTCAAAGGCTCCCTAGGAAGGAGTGGTCCTTCTGCCCCAGTACACACCCTCACATATATACATAACAAACACACACACACACACACACACACACACACACCTCACCCTCACAGACACACACTCTCACACAGCACTGATTAACAGAGAAGGTCATGCTATCTTGCCTTTGGAAGTATGGAGGGCTCCCCAGAGCCCAGAACCTCAACCCGTGGCCCTACAGGGACTCCCTGGAGAAGGTTCATCCTTGGAACAGATCTTGGAAATGCCATCAAGCCCCCTGAGTTCAGGAAGAGGAAAACACAAGACTTTGTACCCTCTGTACAGAGGGCTGGGGAGGGGAAACAGTCCCTTTTATCTGGGAGCCTAGGCAGTAGCTAAAGCCAGTGGAGGCACAGGGAGGCAGAGTCCACATGGCACTCAGGTCTGATCTGGGGTGGGAGGAGCAGTGGCCTGGGCTGAGAGGCCAGAAAGGGCTCCTAGAGCCCTCCCAGAAACATCTGTAGCATCTGTACCAGTGCCCAGAGACAGGGCAGCTGGGCCAAACTCCCCTGGTGCCAGGCTGGAGGCATTGGCCCACAGTGTGACCGCCCCAGGGTGGGAGCACCTGGCTTGCAAAGCTGGCTCCACCCCCAGGGGCTGTGTGTGACCTTGGGCCAACCCCCACCCCTGCACCTTTCTCATTTACACAAGGAGAGGTTTGGCCTCAGGCAGTGAGAGCCTGAGCCCCGGGTTTCCACCAAGCACAGGGAGAAAGGAAAATGAATGGGAAAGAGAGTGCAGAGTATCCCAGAGAAGCTAGGTGGGGGGAGCATCCCGGGAAGTGGGGGGCGTGGTTTGAAGGCGTAGCTGGGCACCCTGGGCACCTGCCTGTGGTCCCAGGAGCAGCAAAGCCCAGCTGAGACTCCCGCACTTCTGCCTGTAAGGCACCTGACCCCAGGGGTCTCCCCAGACATCAAACAGGGGGCAACAGAGGTGAATAAACCCTAACGCCTTGAGAGCTGACCCCGGACTCCCTGTTTTAAGGCCACAAAATGCCTCAGCCACCCTGACCCTGAGGGCGAGACTGCCTCGGGGGAGATGTGCTGGATCCAGCCAGCCTGGTCTCCCCTGGGCTGGGGGTCTTCACGGGCCACCTACCGGCACACAGATGCTGCCACCCACGGCACAGCCGACACTGACACAGAGGTGCTGACTCACAGGCAGACACAGACACACCAACACTGGGACACAAGAAGACTCTCTTTCCTTGCAGACCCCATCCTCCCACACACAGACCGGCACATCCTAGGAGTTCCCATCACACACTGGAAGTGTTAGTACACACATGGACACCCACAGTCCCTTCAGACCGCGCACACACACACAAACACAAACAGGCACCAACCTTGCCGGTCCACACACGAGGACCAAGGACCTTGGTGCCCCAAGGAGGAGGTGCCCGGTGCCATTCCTCTCTGGATCTCCATACCCACCCCAGCAAGGGCACAGAGGAAGCCCCTGGCAGGTGATGGGCCAGTGGTTCACATTCCTGGCTTCTTCTGAGGAGCTTTTAAACGTTTCTGATACCACGCTGCATACCAGTCCAATTAAATTAAAACCTCTGAGGGTAGGACCAAGCATCCGTGCTTTCTAAAAGACCCTCTGGAGGTTTGATTCTACAGCTGGGGCTGGAAATCACTGATTTATAGAATCCATTCCGCTGGGCAAAGCCCTCTCTGATTTCCCTAACAGGCCCACTTGTGCTGGGCATGAGGTTGGGATGGGCTGGGTGAGAGGGTTGGAAGGCTCAGAGGAGGAGCTCACAGTCTAGTTGGGGCAACAGACCCTGCACAGATGGGACAATTAAGGAACAATACTCAGCAGACGGGATGCAAGCGTGTTCTGGGAACCTGGAGCCACTCATTTTGGAGAGAGGCCTCAGATGGGCCAGCAAGACAGCCAGATTGGTCCGGGATCAGAAGGCCCCGCTCCAGGCCTGGCCCAGCCACCGCCGCCCCCCCCCCCCCCAGCTGGTTGGTGATGATGATAGCACAGGCCTGGCAGGGCAGTGAGATGGGCAGCCTTTGCACTGGTTCCCTGCCTGCCTCTTGGCACTGCCTGGCTCCCTCTGCTTGGCAGCTGTCCCCTCCGAATGCTCCAGGCATGGGCCACCAAAGGTGCTTGAATTTCAGTAGGGTCATCTGTAAGCTCTTTGTCATCCTTAGGGGATGAAAGGTGGGGCAGTGGCAGGCAGCTTGAGGCTACAGAGTAGGCTAGTACTACTCTGCAGTAGGCTACAGAGTAGGCTACAGAGTGCTACAGCACTCACAGACATTTGTGTCACTTGTGAAGGGGGACATGCATGCTGACATCCACAGGCGCGCACTGAGCCAGGGGTTAGGCCCAGCCTCACAAACAAATATGTGTAATTGCACGTGCAGACTCACATTGGCACCCACTCCTGCCCAGAGATGTACCCACAGTGCTACACAGACACAGACAGGCAGGCACACTCACGTGCGTGCGCGCGCACACACACACACACACACGCACACACAGCCCCATGGACACGTGCATGAAGACTCATCCTGGAAGGGGCTGGGCCTCCTCTCTCCCACGGATGGCAGGGTGGGATCTCAGGGATGACATTGAGAAGGAGAGGGCTAGATTCCACCGTGCCCATCTAGGCTCCCAACCCAGAACCCGTGGACAGAGAGCCTTTTCACAGTTCCAGGCATGAGCTTAACTCCAGGCAGCACGGAGGCCAGCCACTGCCCCACTCCCTGCCCCAGTTCTGCAAACCCCTCCTTCACTGCCCCTGGGCAGGGAAGGGCCAGTGCTTTGCAGTGGAGGGGGAGGAGGGTACCCCCTTTACACACATCCTCCTATCCAGCACACCACTTCATACCAAGTATAGAAGAAATGAAGTCTCCACTCTACTCCCAAATGCCATGAGAGCATGAATTCGCAAAAACAGGCCTTCTTCTCTACTCCTCTCAAAGTCAAGCCTCACCCGGGGAATGGCTGGCCACCACCACCCCCCACCCCCACTCCTTTGAGAGGCAGTGGGTACTAAGGTTAGGCCTGCTGACCAAGGTGGGGATTGTGCTCTCAGGAATCCAGCTCCTTATGGGTGGGATGGGGTTAGATGGAGCAGAAGGAAGGTGTCAGTCTTCAGACTGCCCAGGCCCAAGACCCTGTGCTGGGTCCCTTCAAAGGGGGCGCGGTGCGGGGAGGATATGACATCCAAGAACAGGTCAAGGGGTCAAGGTGACCTGAGGTCTCCACCTTCCAGCCCTTGCCCTGAAAACAGAGGGCATGCAGCAGGTATCTGGCCTCCCTCACACTGCCCGCAGGGGGACATTCACAGAGCTCACCAGGTACCCCCCGGCCTCTTGTGACCCTGGCCTCCCCCATCCCGGGGAGTCCCAGAGTCCAGCCAAGGGTGGGCTCCTGAGTCGGCTCCCCTTCTGGCTCCCTTCTGGTAAAGCCAATGGTCTGAGGAACGAGGGAAGGTCAGAAACACACCACAGGTGCAGCCAGGACAAGGCCCACGTGGCGCCGAGGTCCCTGGGGTGGCGGACGCCATTCTGGCGAGTCCCTTGTCTCCGAAGAAAAGAAGGTGCTGGCAGGTCAGATAGAAACTTGTGCTTTAATATATCTCTGTGTGTGTGTGAGTGAGTGTATGCGTGTGTCGAACGACTGTCTCCAGGGCCTCAGCGCTGGGCCTCTGTCCTTGTTCTCTGCTCATCCTCGTAGCCAGTGCAGGCCCCCTCCCTGGCGGGCCGGCCCTGCCCCTGGGCACCCCGGCTGGCGGGGGTCAGTCTTTGGTACGATGCGGACACTTTGGTGTGCCGGGGGCGGGGTGGGGGGGCCACGCAGCTCTCATCATCTCTGCAATGCCAAGAGGAAGATGACCATGGGCCCCCAGAGCTGTGGGTGGGGCTGGCGGGGGGCTCCACTGCCCGGCATCACCACCACTGTGATAAGAGAAAGAAGGGACACAGGCCAGGGCTCCAGTCAGCTTGGCAGGCCAGGGACTAGCGAGCTGCCCCCTCTCTTGGAACACCTAAAGGGGGACACTGCCCTCGCTGCACACAGACATGCTCATAAGCGCAGATGTGAGGTTGGGTGGTTTGGGGGTTAACTTAAGCCTTCCAGGACCTAAATCCTTGCTCTGCAGCTCACTAAGTCATGGAGCAATTCACCTGACCTCCGTGAGCCTGTTTCCTCCTCTATAAAATGAGTCTAACCATCAGTGCCACCCCAGGGGCTCTTGTCCTTATGACCTGAGATTACACATATATGGGGTTTTGCACCCTGCCTGGTGCGTGGTAATCACTCAATAAATCCCAGCTGTTATGACGGCAAACACCTGGCACTGGGGGGTGGGGCACACATTTACATCTGGACACCCCCCCACACACACACACATACACAGACATACCCTGACGCAGGCACAGGAGGCATCTAGGTACTGTGATAACTCGGTAAGTTCATAGGAGGGCACAGTTTAGTCTTCTCATTGCCCTACAAATGTCCCATAACCTAAGCCAAATGTCCCACCCAAACACACCAGCATCTGTTCATGCAGTCACAGACACATGCATCCCATCACCCAGTCGCTCTGAATTGCCATTCAGCCCTGACACCAACAGGTGCCTACCCACAGAGCCCGCCCTCCCAGATTTGGCTCCTCCCTCCCTCCCCATCTTGCACCTTTATTGGGATCCATCTGCTTCCGGGGACACTCTCCCTTCTTCAGTGTGACATCATCTATGGCAATATCCCCCAGGTAGCCAGAGCCTCGAACCCCCTCAAAAATAATCTGGGGTGGGGTCAGAGAGGAGAGAGCAGGGATTAGGGGGTTCTGCCAGAGAGAACTCCCAACCCCTTCCCCTCAGTCCACTGGAAGCCCCTATACCCCCTGAGTTTCTCCCCAGCTCCTGGGAGGAAGCCTGAGTCTTCCTCAGTGTTCCCTGGCCAGACCACCAGCCTGAGGGCTGGGAGAGCCTCACCTGGAAGGGCCCGCTGGGGTTGATGGGCACGTGCGCCTGCTGCCACACGTTGCCCTTATTGCCACTGAGAGACCAAGCGTGTGTGTCCAGGGCCCCTTTGTTCCGGGACCGCACCAAGAGGTTGAGGGAGCCTGTGGTGGGGATGAAGAGAGGGGAGCAGTGAGGATCTGAACAACGCCCCCCTCCCCTGCCACTACCCGCAACACTAGCCCAGAATGGTTCACATCCCCTTATGCCACGGCTCACAACACAGGACAGAGAGGATGGCAGTGGGCTTCAATTCATCAGGATGCCTTGCAAATTTTCCTTCATTCCTTCCTTTCCTTTCTATTCAGCCAATCCCCCAACCCCAAACACACACACATACACACACACACACACACACACACACACAATCCTTCTTCCTCTGGAGTGGAGTTGTCCCATGCGGTGGGGCCCATGACTGAACACAGAGCAGGATTCCCAAAGCACACAAGGCACACCCCAGGCATGGGATGATTTTTTCTAGAAGCACAGGAATGGACTTTAAAATTTTTGATACTTAGAGGTATGTTTTGAGAAATGAATAAAGCAAGTCCTTCAAACTCACGATTTCTCTAATATTCACATTTTGGACAAAGCCAAGAAAATGAGAGGGAGTTGCTTTAAAGAGAGATATTTGTATCTATGCTACACAGCCACAGTAAAAACAGAGGAAGTGAAACACTGAGGGCATTTGCCTGTGGGTGCTAAGCTCGTGTGCCCACAGCCACAGGGGCCTGGAATTCTGGAGGTGCTGGGGACCTTAGAAAAGGTGGAGGGGATCGTGACTTGGCAAAGAGCACCCAGGCAATGTCATGCCCCTTCCCAGCTCTTCCAGCCTACCTCCAGTCCCCAGTGATGGGAAGGATCTGGCTCAGAGGGAAGGGGAATCAATCTTAGCGCCCGGTGGCTGGCATTTCCATGGCACTGCCCAGAGACAAAGCCACACCATCTGTGACACCAGATAGACCCCCGCTGGGGAAGAGCCACCAAATGTTACCTGCCTGAGATGAAAGGAGTTGGCCAGAAAGACACAAGGTCTGGGGACAGCTGGTGCTGTCCAGCTGCCAGGTGGGCTAGGAGGGGAGGGAGGAGGAGGGAACGGGACAGCAAGAAACACAGACTTCCCCAGAGGCAGAGTAGGTCTGGGTGGGGACCCTTGTCAGCAGATGGGCCCATCAGAGGACTGCAGCCAGCCAGAGTGGGCCAGGACGTGCCACAGAGACTTCAACAGGACCAAGCCCCAATACCTTTCAGGCTCCTCACAGAGAGACTCTTCTCTCTTCCCTCTCCTGGAGCTCTTGCCCCTTCCTATCCCCCTCAATTCCCATATCTTTTCTGCCTCCTCCACCACACTGCCCCAAGGCCACTAATGGGAAATCTCTCTTTTCACTGCTTGAACAAAAATTGAATTTACATCCCCTTTCCTGAGGAGCCCATCAGCTCTAGGGTCTCCCCTGCTCAGGGGATTCCTGACTGCCTTTCACAGCATCAGCCAGGGCCCAAGACATGCAGCCTCCCTTAAGGGTGGGCCTGCTCACTACGGTCTTCCCTGCCTCCCTTGCCATCTACAAAGCCAGAGTAAACTCCATGCTGGAGTCTGGACAGACAGACTCCAGCTCTCCCCACCTCTGGGCTTTTGCTCAGCCTCTTCCCACTGCTGGAGACTCCCTCCCCTACCACATTGCCCTGGCCAAATCCCTCCTGTGACTTGAGGCCTCTCTGAAATGCCATTTCCCCCCAAGAAGTCTTCCTAGGCTTGAGTTGGGAGTCCTCTGTGTTCCCTGGGAACCCTGAGTCCTTCTACTTCAGTGCTCCAGGCCCAGACCACTGTCTGCTCTGTAGTGTGACAGAGCCATCCACATCTTCTCCTCCCATTGGGCTCTTTGAGGGAAGGTCTGCAGTTGCTACAGGTTCTCAATAATTAAATGCTGAATAAAGAACTGTTTACGATGGTCCTCACAACTGAAAGAGGACTTTCAGAGAACCTCATGGTTAGAACCTTAGACCTCCCTATCATTCATTTGTTCAACTAGCTGAGCCCCACTATGTGCCAGGCACTGTTCTAGACATAAGAGATATGTCAGTGAATAAGGTGAGGACCCCCATCCTCCTGGAGCTTACCTTCTACTGGTGATAAGCATTATAAAGCCAATAATGCAGGGAAAGGAATAAAGAGGTATTGAGATGGGGAATGTCAAGGGACTTCAGAGAGGTCCCTTGAATGAGGGGAGGGGAAGAATGTTCCAGGCCAAGGAACATCATGAGCAAAGTCCTCTTTGGCACGAATCTGCCTCAAGTATTTCAAGGAAAGCAAGGAGACCAGTGTTCTCTCGAGCTGAGTGGGAGCCAAGGGAAAGGTGGCAGAAGATGAGGTCAGAGAAGGAGGCAGGGGCCAGATCAGATCTGGGAGGCCTAGAGGAGATGGTGATGAAAGGGGCAGAGCAGAAAAGTCATGTGACATGGGATAGGGGCCCCCTCCACAGCATCCCTACTAGAAAGCCCTCCTGTCTAGATCTGATGCTTACGGGGTCTTCCTTGGGTTGAATTCAAATCTTCCGCTGGCTTCTATATCCATAAAAAGTTTCTGGAATCCTGTCCCCAAATCTAGCACATTGATGGCCTTTGGGGAAGGGCTCTAGGTAGCAGGAGGACTGGGATGGGAAGGGGACTCTCATTATAAGCCCTTTGGACATTTTGACCCATACAGAATACATGGCCTGTCCCGTAAAGAAGTAAACAAATAAATGAAAATTTTAAAAGTTTGTCACTTCCTCAGCAGAGTCGTCCATAACCAAGCCTCCAGCATTGGTCTCTGTTACCAGCTGTTTGGCCCCTGTCCTGCTGTGGGCATGTGTCACAATGGCCACTCAGTCTTATCTGGCTTAATTAGACATCTGTCTCCCACTTGACCATAGGTGCCAGGAGCATGGGAACCTCCTCGCCCTGTTTGTTGTATCACCTGATGCCTGGCGTAGAGCAGGAGCTCAAGAAGCGACGGCTGAATGATGACTTCATTGATTGACGTGACTTCCCAGAAGGCAAATGCCCACCCAGCCTTAGGAAGAGGGACTGCCCCTCACCGGTTACAGAGTGGCACCTCCCAACCTTGAGCTTAGGGCTCGGGGGAGTCAGACAACTCAGGTTGCTGTGTGATCCCAGGGAAAATGCTGAACCTCTCTGATTTACATAGTAACACCTCCCTCACCTGGTGTTTGTGAGAGGTAATGGGACTACAGATGCAGAGCCCCCAGGATATCACCGGGCACCTGACAGGCACTCAATACCAGCACCCTCATAGCTGTTTTCACCATCTCCTCCAAGGCTTCCATCTTGTCCTGCTGGAACCATTTTGTTTGCAGACTCAGGAAAACCTCGAATGAGTGGGCTCTGGCCTCCTCCCTTGCCCGGATTCTGCCTACACCCCCTCCAAGGATTTGTGACTCAGCCGAGCTGAGGAAGCCCAGGCTTCATATGGGCCAACGCCAGCTTCCCGTGGATTCCGTCTCTCCTCCCCGCCCCAACAACCCTTGGGCAGACAACCTGGTCCCCCGACTCACCGATGTGCTTCCCGTACATGTGGTAGAAAAAGGAGACGCAGTAGAACTTAGCACTGGCATTGTACAAGGGACTCACCAAACGGGCTCGGTCCCCCAGCTCCCGGGGCCTTGATGTCTCGATGAACATATAGTAGCCTGTTGGGGAGGCGGGGGATGCACCAACAGCCTCCTCCTCACCCCACACAGCCACTTCCCATCTGATCCTTTCACTGCCTGAACATCCTCTGACCCCAGGTGCCTCACCCATCCACCACATCCTCCCTGCCTCACCGCACAGCATAGGAGTCTAGGCCAGGAGTTCCGAACCTTATTGCAGTTTCTCTTCTTCTGGGTCCCCATGAAGACAGAGTTGTGTCTCCCCGTCAAATTAGAGCTCTCTAAGAGCAGGGCTGTGGCTCCCTTCAGACTGGGGCTCCCTGAGGGCAGGGCTGTGTCTCCTCTCTCAGACTGGGGCTCTCTGAGGGCAGGGCTGTGTCTCCTCCCTCAGACTGGGGCTTGCTGAGGCAGGGTTGTGTCTTCCCCCTCAGACTGGGGCTCCCTGAGGACAGGGTTGTGTCCCCGCCTTTGGACTGGGATTCCCTGGTGCTACACACATACACACACACCCCAAAAACTGTCCTGCAGCAGTCCATGTCCTCACCCTCAGGGGTGCCACTGATGTCAGTGGGGGGACCAGTGTTGGGGGAGCGCTTGGGATTCTGGGTGAGGGCATTCTGCCGTGTCCAGTCAAAGTTGTCTGTCAGGTCCTGGGTGTAGCCACAGATCTTCTCATCTTCAAAGTGGCAGGTGTTGTCTGCATTGGGCCAAGGGTGGGGAGGAGACAAAGAAGGTCAGGCTCCTCAGGCCACCTGGCCCAGCTTCGCCCTCCCTGGCCACCCTGAGGCAGGTGTCGTGCACCCAAGCCATGGGCCTAGGATCTCAGGGCTTGAGAAACCAGGCAACGGGGCCCCTGACAAATTTGTTCCCAGAACAGGACTTCCTAACCTTTGTATACCACAGACCTCTGCTATCTAGTGATGTCTAAGGACTCCATCTCAGAATAATAATTTTAGATGCACACAATGAAATACAGAGGGTCACAAAGGAAATCACTTCTATTGAGATACAGCTGTCAAAATATTTTTAAAAAACACGTTTGTGGGACGCCTGGGTGGCTCAGTTGGTTAAGCGGCTGCCTTCGGCTCAGGTCATGATCCCAGCGTCCTGGGATCGAGTCCCACATCGGGCTCCTTGCTTGGCGGGGAGCCTGCTTCTCCCTCTGCCTCTGCCTGCCATTCTGTCTGCCTGTGCTCGCTCGCTCTCCTCTCTCTCTGACAAATAAATAAAATCTTTAAAAAAAACAAACACGTTTGTGATATGATAATAAGTGGGCTTCTTTTTTATCTAATTAAATAACAAGATCTAGCGTTAGCTCTAATAACTGCGGTGGTTTCAAAGTCCTGATGGATGTAAATGATATTCAGAAACAGCCGTAACAACTTTAAGGTGCCGTGCAAACCTCGGCTTTGTCCTGATGACAGGGTCACAGGTAGTGATCACACTACCCTGGTTTGTTGTCCGCATTCGTCACTAAAGATGTTAAACTTCTGCCAAAATTTAAGGGAAGATAAAGAAGTAACTGTACGCCCTTCCTCATTCCAGGTTCATGGACGCCCTGAATTCTATACACAGATCCTGTGGGTGGGGTGGGGGGCTTCATGGATCTCAGATTGAGGACCCCTGCTGCAGAGAACAGGGGATATGGATTAGTCTGGTCTCTCTGTTTTCTTTCTAGGGGCAGTGATTCTAGGGATAGGATCAGGATGCTGATTGAGGAGGAGAGGCCTTGAGTTATAGATGTCCCCCACCTCTGCCCCCCACTTTTAAGCCCCAGAATGAATCCTGGATGCACTTGTCTCCAAGCCCAGCCCTGTTCCCTTTGGCTTCTCCTTCCAGCTGCTGGCCTCCACCCCCATTTTCTCTCTGGGTATCTGCCAGGGTCCTCCAAAGGGAGGGGTTTGTATCCCCAAAGGGAAGGGGAAGTGGGAGGGAGGTTTCTCACCTGACAGGTTGGGAGAGTTGACGGCTGGGAAAGCAAGCAGGAAAACCAAGTCAGAACTGAGGTATGGGACTGTATAGAGGGTCCCCAGGCTTGGGACCAGGGGACAGTGTTCCCGAGACCAGGACTGGAGGCCAGAGGGGCCTACCCTGCAGTGACAAAGTAGGACACTGCACAGCAGGGAGCTCCAAGCTCTGGAACCATGTGGGGAGGCTGGAAGCTGTTCCCCTGGGGAGGAGAGGAGCCCACCCTTCCCACCCCACCACCACCACTACCACCTACGCTCTGTGTAGTGAATGATGCGGGAGGCCATGTCCCCAGCCCCGAAGGTGGTATAGGGCGTGAGGCGGACCTCGTAGCTGTGGGGCACACGGAGGTCAGTCAGGATGTACTCCAGCAGCTGCCCCTTCTCCACGCGCCTCACTGGGATGGCCTTCACCATGGCATTGTGCTGATTCAGCTGCAGATACAGGGTGTTCCCAGATGCCCAGACGGCCACACCCTCCACCAGAGCACCGGCCCAGGCCCTGGTGTGACTTGGAGGGTGGGGTGGGGGGCAGGGGCAGGGAGCAGAAAGAATAAAGGACAAGGAAACCAGACCCTCAGTTTCCCCGTCTGTGAGAGAGGGCAATCACTCCTACCACGCCTCCCTCCTCAGCCCATCTGAATAACACACGGGAGAGCAACTCGTATTGAACAAAAAATGTGTGCTGGGCGCTGTTCAAGGTGATTTGTCATTAGTAACCCACTTAATCCTCAAAATTCTAGTCTTCGGAGCCAGAATATTATAATGACTCCCATTTTACAGATAAAGAAACTGAGGCCAAACATATGTGCTTTGCCCTAGCTCACACAGAGCTGGATTCTAGCCTAGGCAGTCCGCCCCAGAGCCACACTTGCGCCCTCCACACCTACTGCCCCTTGGGCAGAAGAACCACACGGAATTAAACCTGACACAAGAATAGCATAGCCCCAGCCTTGCATTCTAGAGACCCTGTGGAGAAAACTGCCTCCCTCCCCAACCCGAGCTCCCGACTCACGAGTAGATTCTGTGTTTTATAAGCAGAGCTAGCTCTGCCCCCTTTCTCCTGTACGAACCCAGCAGATCCAGCCCAGTTTTCAGGGCAGGGCCCAGAGCATGGGGCCAGAGAGGTCCCTAAAACCTTCCAGCTTCTGCTGCTGTGTCCAGAAAACTTTCTCTCTGGCTCTGAAGTGTGGTCTGCAAGGGGGTCAGATGTGTCCAAGCCCTGCCTCCAACCACTTCTCATGGTTTGATGGACATTCCCAGGGTCAGCCTGCCCCTCCTCATGCCCCCCCACCCCGCCCTGGCCCTGTCCCCCTTGGCCCACCTGGCGGACACTGAGTCTGTAGTTGAGCAGGGGGTCCACAGCATCGGGTTCCCTCTGGGTCCACTGCAGCACATAAGAGTAGTTCTTGGACAGCTTGTGGCTGCGGGTGGGGTTGGGGGTGTCGAAGTAAAACTCCGGGCTGTAGGCTTTGGCTGAGAGGGCGGGGAGGGGGCGTGGGGCCGTGAAGGGTGGGGGATGGGGAGAGACACAGAGAGAGGAGGTGCGGGAGAGGGAGACAGAGAAAGATGGCAAGAAACAGGGACAAGGGTATATGGAGACAAAGAGAAAGGGAACATAGTGAAGAGAGGAGATGGTGGGAGAGGAGGATATTGGGGGAGTGAGGGTGGAGTAGGAGGGAAAGTGTGAAGTGGAGAAAAGGGGGATTGGGAATTCCAAGATGTGGTATTGGTGAGAACAGAGAGGGAAAGGCCAAGGAAAAACCAGAGAAAAGAGAAATTTGGGAAGACACAGAGGAGGGATATTAGGGAGGGAAAGAGGATGAGGGAAAAGACGCAAAGAAGGGTCAAGGATATTGAGGTGGAAGGAAGAGAGGAGAAGGACAGAGAGAGAAAAAAGATGGGGAGACAGGGGAAGTGTGGGAGAACAGGGGAGAGGGGAAGGAGGTGGGAAATGTCATAGGGGCCTCTGGCTGGCAGGGCTAGGGGGGTGGGGGGGGCTGGGGAGTGACCTGTGGTCCTGGCCCCCTGTTTTTGACTGAAGAGATCCAAACAAGACCTAAAGGGGCACCCAGTTAGTTGGGGGCTGCTGGGAGAGCTGGGGATGCAGAAGGGGACAGGCACACCTGGGGTTCTCCTCCAGGGGCGCTGCCACCAGCTCTGAGAAGGAACCAGTTCTCCCTCAATGAAGAGAAAGGGGGTCAGAAACTCCTTTGGCCTCTATGCGTTCCCCTCAGCCCTCACCATGACCTCCGACCCTTTCTGACTCACCTATGCCTGCCTGCAGCCCCAAACAGCCCACCCAGGAATGACTTGAGATATGGGCTGACAGGGATTTCTGGGCACCAAGAGGCCTGAACCTCCGGGGTGACAGCTCAGGAAATGTGTGCTGGCTGGCCCAGAACCACCCGCGACGTTCCAGAGAAGCTGTTGAGTCGTCTTCTCTCCTCTTAGCTACAGCTCAGGCCCCTCACATTGGGCCTGCAGTTAGGAAAAGATGGGGTCCTCCATCCGCAGCCCCTGCGGCCAAGGACTAAGTAGGAGGGGCTTGAAATGTGAGGTCCGGGATGGGGCGTTGCCCCGGGCTTGAGTGGGCAGATTTAACCCTCGTGTGGGCGAGGCTGGACCGCACCTGCCCCCAAGAAAGAAGGAAACGGAAAGCTGGGATTGGACGAGGCTCGAAGGGAGCTTATGCCTCGCAGCTGGGACCCAGGCGCGGCGTGGATGGGTCTTTAAAGGGAAGGGCCCATACCTGGTGCTCGCGGGTCTAGAGGAGCGAAGCCTAACCCCGGGGAAGTAGGGGCTTGAAAGAGGCAGAGCCGTCGGAGGCCAAGGGGAAGGAGGCTGAGCTAAAACAGGCGGGGTTTAGGGCACGTATAAGCGGCCCTTGAGCAGAAAAGGTCCTACACCTGGAGGGGCTGTGAGTGAATTGCTACAGCCTGTCTAGAGGGGACCTAAAAGACGTCACAGTTTGGTGCGGGCGGCATGGGCGAAGTTTAGACCTGGCGTGGGCGGGTCTTGGAAAGGCAGAAGCTGGAAAGAGGCGGGGCCCAGGCCGGGCGTGGGCGGGGCTGGAGTTGGGGCGGAGCCTAGGCCCAGGTGGACGCGATTGGGTGGGGCGGGACCCACGGGACGCTCACCCGAGACCTGAAAGAGGCAGGTAGCAGAGCCCACGTCGTTCGAGATGCTGCATTCGTAGCTGCCGCTGCTGTCGCGGGTGACGGCGTCGAGGCGCAGTTCAGAGTGGTCGGGGGCCTCGGCGGCGACGGGGACAGCAGGCGGCGGAGGCAGCAGCTGCCCTTTGAAGCGCCACACGGCCGAGGCGATACGCTGGGGGCTGCCCCGCAGCAGCGAGCAGCGCAGCAGCACCGGCCGGCCCAGCGCTTGGCGCACATCCTGGGAGCTGGGCTCCACCTCCGGCGGGACTGGGGGCGGGGGCGGCGGTCAGCGGGGCCGGGTGGGGCTTGAGGAGCGGCCCGATCGGAGGCAACGCACTCGACCCTGCTCCCGCACCCCCCAGCCTGGAGGGATCTCAGAGCGATACACATTCGTAACATAGACAGTAGCCGTGCTCCTACCTCCCTGACCTGCCCATACCCACCCCCTCCCGGCCAGTTCCTCCAGCCATGCTTCCCAGACTGGGCCTCGAATCCTTCCCTCACACTCCTCTCCCCGCCCCTCCCCCACGTAGTGAAAAGCTGCATAACATCGGGGTTTAGCGCAAGATCCCCAGAGCTAGATAGTTGCCTTAGGTTCAAATCC
Organism: Lutra lutra; assembly: GCF_902655055.1. Lineage (NCBI taxonomy): Eukaryota > Metazoa > Chordata > Mammalia > Carnivora > Mustelidae > Lutra > Lutra lutra. The sequence continues at coordinate 67,823,759 of NC_062283.1, read as the reverse complement.
CAGCCCAGCTTCAAACTAGCCTGTAGGGCCTTACGCAAGTTACTTATCCTGTGACTCGGTTTCTCTATTTGTAAAAATAAGGGAATAATAGAGTCTATTTATAGGGCTGTGAAGGGTTAAATGAGTTCATGCTCTTAGAATGCTCTTAAAATGCTCTTAGAACAGTGCTTGGCAAGAGCTGAATGAGGTTTGTTAACTCTCATCCTTACACTATCAGACACAATGTGCTCCCTTGAAGGTCTTTTAAACTCCCATTTCTACCTGTCAAAATCAGTTATTTCTTTTGCTCACTGGGTCCCTAGGAACGAAGATGGGGGCGGGGCATTTGAAAGTGGAAAAGTGACAAGGGCCACAGACCTCCCATATTAGAACACGGGGTGGGGAGGTGGCAGGGTTTTAGGCATATCAGCAGTACGTGGAGGGGATTGGTTGGACTGGAGGGTATAAAGGGGTGAAGAAGGGGCAGGTCAGGCCGTGAACCGGGAGGGACAGCTCAGAAGGTAGTCCAGGTGGGGCGATGAGACTCACACTGCACGTTCAGCTGCACCTGGGCCTCGCGGGGGCGCACGTTGAAACCATTATACCGAGCCGTCTGGCAGCGGTAGGTCCCACTCATGTCGCGGCTCACGTGCTCCAGCCGCAGCTTCCCGTCCGGGGTTTCCTCCAGTGGCAGCCCCGAGGGCAGCAGCGCAGCCTCCTTGTCCACGCGGGACCAGAGCACCGGCGGCCGCGGCTTGCCTCGAACCTCGCACTGCAGCTCAGCGGGCGAGCCCTCCCGCACTGTGACCACGGCCCTTCCCTTGGGCACGCTGATGGTGGGAGGCACTGCGGTGGGGAGGCCGGCAGGAGCAGGGTTAGAGCTCCCGCTAGCCTCTGCTTTGGGGCTTCTGCTTTTCTCCCCCTAGGTCTGAGCCTCTCTTCCCCATCCCAGATGTCCCAAAGATCCCTCAGTATCTCCAAAACACAACTCACCGCCCCCAGTTCTCTCCACCTCAGGGTCTCCCAACTCGGAAAGAGATTCTGAAGCCTATTCCTTCTTTCTCTTTAGCCCAGCAAAAGGGGGTTCCACCTTTTAAACAGTTCTACCCACTGACCTCTTCCTTCAACCCCCTCTCTCCTGCCCACTGGCCCCAATCTAGTTAGAGCTTCCATTTGTCTTCTGGCGTGTTATCACAGATGCCTAGTCTGTCCCCCAATATGCTTACCCTTTCTTCCAAAGTCAGAGAATATCTGGAGTTTGGCAGGGCGCGCTCAGCCAGAATAACCATTAAGTCTCCTAGCCTGTCTTAGGTCTAGCTGTGGCCACATGACTAAATTCTGGCCAATGGGATGTGACAGAAAATGAGGGTCCTCAAAAGGACAGACTGTGCGCCTCTTCTCCTCCTACCTATGGGCTGGAATGCAGATTGATGGCTGCAGCTGGACCTGCCATTGTGGACAAGGGGGCCCACACTAGGGATAATGGAATAGGGAGACAAGATGGAGCCCAGGGTCCTGAGGACTCAGAGCAGCCAAGCCATTATTCCAGCCTGGACTGCTCACTTTTATGAGAAAACGAAATACATATCTAGCTCATTTAAGCCGCTAGTAGAATTTCGGGATTTTCTGTTACACACAGCCAAACCCAATCCAACCCAACACATTGTCCAACTGGAGGGTCTTTTAAAGACTTCCATGGGTCCCATCCTACATCCCATCAAACAAATTAAAATGTCCTACACCAAATATAAATTGTAAATAACTCTACAAGGCAAGCTAAGGTCCGGCTCTCTAGTTAGGATCATTCATACTCTTGTAAACATTTATATGTGTATTGGCTTTAACTGTACAGTTTTCTCTTTATATTTTGGAGCCAATTAATTTGTTTTTCCAGGTCTAAATTATTTCCACAGGCCCTTAAATAGCTTCCATACCCCAGGCATCAGGCTAATGAGCCAAATGGAGGAAATGGCCCTGCGCCCGTGGATTTCCCTTTTTCTAAAACGTCCCAGCTCCCAACCCTTCTGTGCCCCCACAGGCTAAAGGGCTGTCTCCTTCCTTTGAGGCTGCACTGCCCTCAGCTTAAAACTCCAGATCCTTGGCTCTGTAAACAAGACCCTCGTGCTCCAGCCTCTGCCGCTCCCCAGCCTCATCTTCCCTCTCCCATCCTGTATCCCAGCTATGGGATCCACTTGTAAGGGACACGTTCCCTGGATGCGAGGTCTTTTCCCTGTGCAAGAGTCAGGATGGAAGGGGCCTCTGAGGCCATCAGGTTCACTATCTCACAGAGGGGAAACTGAGGCCCAGAGAGTTAAAGAGGCTTAGCCAAAGTCAGCCAGCATCTTGGTGTAAAGGGCTAGGGACTGGAGATGAGATTCTAGAGACTCTCTCCAAAATCATCCGCTCCAAACTCCTGTCATTCTGTAAACCCTTCAGGGGTGGCTCTAAAGTCAAACTGTCTGGGTTCAAATCCCAGCTACACTACTTAGTGCCTGTTAACTTAGGTGAGTTTCTTAAACTCCCTGAACCTGTTTCTTCATCTCTAAAAACTGATGATGAACTACCCCCATAAGGTAAACCATGAAGAGGTGAATGAGATAAATATGAAATCATCAGAACACAGAGTAAACACTCAATAAATGTTAGTCATTATTTCATTGTTGTTATTTATTATTTTTGGAATAAAGACCCAAATCTCTGCATTATGTGGTACCTGCTGACCCGTCCACTCTCTTCCATCTCATGCCATTCTCCCAGCTGCACTTTGGTCCCCACACTTACCTCCCTCAGGGCCTTTGCACATGCTGCTTCTGTGGCCTCCCTTTTTCTTTCACCCTCCCTTGTTCTCTTTTGCCTAGCCCTCCCTCAGATCTCAGATCAAACATTCTATCTTAGGAAACTCTTTCCTGACTTGTGTATCACAGTTTGCAGTGATATATTTATTTGTGAGACTATCGGAAAAATGTTTGCCTTCCTGCTTCGTTCAATGCCAGCAGAACTCATTTTGCCCACCATTCTACCCCAGAGCCTAGGACAATGCCTGGCACACAACAGGTACTTGATAAATGTGTGCAGAACACAGAGTCAACACAATCATGTTCCCCTCACTCTGATCTCCTTTCTCCAAACTACTGTGCCCACCTTCCCTCTGTGGGCCTCTCCAGCTCCCCCTCACACACACACACCCATGCCATCTCAGCTGCCCACCTGTCTCAGAGGAGATGTTGACCTCGATGCTCAGGTCAGGCACGGGTGCCCCTGGGAAGGAAGCCATGCACAGGTAGGTGCCATAGTCGCTGAAGTGCAGGTCAATGAGCTCTAGGCTGCTCGTGACCGCAGGCAACTCAGGGTCATTTCGGGTCACCAGCAGCCTCTTGGACATGCGTGCCGGCTTGCCGTTCTTGAACCACTGGTAGGTCACCTTCTCCTGGGGTACCGCATCCACGTGGCATGACAGCTTCAGGTCCTGGCCCAGCTGTATGTTCTCACTCTCTTTGATCACATCTGGGGTAATCTGGAATGTAGCGTTCTTCATGGCTATGAGCAGAAGGGGAGGGAC